>NC_081555.1:59673295-61037406 GCF_963082655.1 Stomoxys calcitrans | reverse complement strand
TTTCTTCGTCTCTTCCTTCCCATATGACTTCGCAATTGAGTTTAGCCACTCCATGCTAACAAAATGCAGAGTGAGGGTGGCACTTGTGTCCTCTGCCATCTACTCGGCAGTTGTTCTACGCCGGCAAACGTCACTGCTCCTTGCCAGGACCCCAAGGTCCTGGCGTGAAAACTTTTCTCTCGGACAGATGTGTGCAATGGGAAAATTTTTATTTTATTTACCTTTCTATGGCACAACACATGAAAAGAAAGTAAAGCCTTAAGTTTTTATGCTCTATGAACAAGAGAAGGACAGGCGCGCATCAAGCGTCGAAGAATCATTTATTTTTGCCACCGCAAAATTTACCTTTTCTATGGCACAACACATGAAAAGAAAGTAAAGCCTTAAGTTTTCATGCTCTATGAACAAGAGAAGGACAGGCGCGCATCAAGCGTCGAAGAATCATTTATTTTTGCCACCGCAATATTTCTTTAATGAACCATACTTTCAATTAATTGCGGCATTAATTCTTAATGTTCCTACCTCCACCCCCAGATTCTAAGAGTATTCTTGCTCTCCGTTGACTTCTTTAAGTATACAATGACTAGAAATTTTCCCTTTTAAGTTTTAAGTAAAGTTAACAAAAGAAAAATCCTAAGGAGATTTGGTTCCTTCCTTCGTTTTGGCAAGAACAAACAGCTTTTGTTTTATGTTTTTTCCTCTTAGTTTGTTTTTGCGTCAACCCTAAGAAGCGAAGATTGGTCTGGACATACCCATTTTTACTTTTATGGCTTCCCTACAATTCATTAAACATTTTTATGAAAAACTCAATGGAATGGAAAAAAATAAATTAAAAAGAAAATTATAAAATTCTGAATTTTTTCGGACATTATATGCTAATGAAATTAATGTGGCTGGGCAATAACATACATTTTGCAAATTCTCTTACTGGCAACAGATATAAAATATTAATTTAAATTTGTTTAGCTAAAAACAAATATTCCATTTAAGCAACAGGGGATACTTCTCTCGTATCAATGAGTGGAGTCCGATTGAAGTTTAAGCTCAATGATAAGGTGCCTCTTTTTTATGCCGAGTCCGAACGGTGTGCCGCATAGCGACACCTCTTGGTGGAGAAGCTTACCCCGTGAAATTTTGAACGAAAGGTATTGTTATGATATCCAACATCCACGATAAGTATTTCGGAAATCGGTGTATAAGCTGATATAGATTCCATATTCCGATTAGTCTTCTACGGCCCCAAAAAGCGTATTTTTTTTATCTCATCTGTTGTTTTTTTTTAACTTTATTGCCATAAATTCGTTTGCATGTCCCTAAGTTTCATTTATATTAAAACATTTTTTAACCATATATAGGTTAGCTTAGGTTGAAAAGAGGGGTTATGTTGAAACTAAGAAGTAACCTCGAAAAAGAAAATTTTAAGTTAGGAATTCCGTGCTATCTACAAAATCCTTAATTATTTTCCATACCACTCCCCTAAGTTGGTTCATGTCTGGTATCGTGTCCCCGCCTAAATACCGGTGTCTGTTATCTGCGAAAGCCTGGCAGTATAGGAAATGCTCCAATGTCTCATCATCTTCCCCACATGCTATCACTTGTCGCACCGATTTTGCATAAGTGAGCTCGTAGTCTTATGTGTTTTGTTATGGTACCAAAAGCTGTACTGACCTCATTCTTACTTCCTTTCAGTAAGAGCCACGTCACGATTCGGATCACCCAATAGAATTTTCGCCTTCCTACCGACTGTTTCGCTGTTCACAGTGATACATGTGCGTCTGTCGACCATGTCCTTATGTCGGACTGCGTCGATCCGAAAGGCTTAGGAATAACCAAGTTTATCGACGTCAGTTTTCTGGACTTCACTGCCAATCTTCTGCCCTTCCATTTCCCCTTACCCCGATATGGCCCGGCACCCAAACGGTGCGGATTTTGGTATGACCTGTCTCATCGTCAATCGATTATCCCATCGCCTTAAGTCTCATAGCCGCAGTGGCAACCTCACATTTGAACTTTATATCAATGGGTCGCCTCGCTCCGCCTATGGCAACACAACATGTTCTCTGAACCTGTTGTATGGTCCTAACGTTGCACCAAACTACTACAGTCCACCAAACTACTGAGGCATAACTAATTATTGGTCCAATCACGCTCATGTAATACCAGTGGATTTTCCTCGGATTCAGGCTTTATTTCGAACCTATGGCCCGTCCATATTGTATAACATATATAACATCATCTGCATCGAAGACGAGTTCAAATCCCTGATCAGTCAGCATCCGTAATAGGTTATTTATGGTGGTCACCCAAAGGAGTGGCGATAAAATGCCCCACTTTCTCCCTTATATTGATGTCATCGGTTCCGCAATTTATCCACCTGTTCCTTAGCATATGATTTATCTAGTCTCTAAGGACTAGATCAAACCGGTACTAGTCTGAGGATTGGACTAATGTGTCGGTCCGCACATTATTAAACGCTAACTCGATGTCAATGCAAACCGCCAATGGGTACGTCTTGACATCGAAAGATTCTTCTATTTTATGCAGAACCCTTCCCTTGACATGGGAATTGTGTTTGTGTTTAAGCAGTTCGCTGGATGACCTACTCTTACCTATGGTATCCACAATGCGTACCTTCGCCATAACCGATCAACCTCATTATTCCAAGATTCCGGTGTCTCCGTGTCTCCATTTTTATCAAAAGCCTCAACATCTCCTCCGTTGTTTCTGATCTCACTCCCATGTCGTCTATGACGTTTCAGTTTGGACATGGGTTTTTGAGAGAAACTTTTGCATTTTGGCGGCGTCATTAACGCTATCGACCTGGTCACAGAAAATATTCCAGGAGGCAATCTTATTGTATTCCTTGAGCCGAGTGTAATACACCGCCCAATATGTTAACCCGAAAGACTTCGGGTTAACCAAGTTTATTAACGGCAGTCCTCTGGCCTTCACGGTCAAATCGTCTGCCCTTTCATTTCCCCCTACTCCATTATGGCCGGCACCCAAACGATGCGGATTTTGCCATCCTCAGAGAAGGTGTTAGTCTCCTTCTTACACCGCAAGACTGTTCGTGACCTCACCATCCTGATTGTTATTGCCTTTATGGCAATTTTACTGTCGGTAAAGTTATACGCACTCGACGTCCTCGCGTTAGCACCACACCACTTCACGCATTCCGCGATCGCCCGGATCTCCGCCTGCAGGACCGTATTATGGTCAGACAGTCTAAAACAGATCTTAGTACCTGGGTTCTCAATATAAACCCCCAGGCCCACTCTGTCCTCTAGCTTTGATCCATCCGTGTAACATGATCTTCCAGATGGCAATACAGGGTTCCGTTAATCCAAGACTGTGCCGATGGCAGCTGTGCCTCGCACTCGACTTCAAGGTTCATCTCAGGTATCCGATCGGAAACCTCTTCCCTTCATTCCAGGTTTTCTATCGTTGATTCGATTATACCGCGAGCTGCTCCCATCCTCAATCCATTCTCCCATCGCCTTAAGTCTCACAGCCGCAGTGGCTGCCTCACACTTAATCTGTATGTCAATGGGTCGGATATCTAGAATAGTCTCCAGTGCCCCAGTGGTTGTGGTCCTCATCGCTCCGCCTATGCCACGACAACAAGTTTTCTGAACCTGTTGTATGGTTCTTATGTTGCACTTTTCTCAATAGCAATCCACCAAACTACTGAGGTGTAAGTAAGTATTGGTCTAATCACGCTCCTGTAAAGCCAGTGGACTATCCTAGGATTCAGGCCCCATTTCAAGCCTGTGGCCCGTCTATATAGTGCCCAACATCTGTGCTCCTTCTCAGTACGCTCCTGAATGTGACATTCCAATTCAGTTTCCTGTCCAAGATCACACCTAAGTATTTCACCTTGTCAGATATCGAAATGGTCTTATTGAGGAAATGTGGTGCGTTAAATGGCCCACCTTCGTCTTCCTCGTGAACAGGCGTATTTCAGTCTTCTCAGTTTTCTTTGGGTTAACATTGAGACCCCTAGGTCTAGCCCAGTCATATGCAAGACCCTTTCGGACCTTCTGCATAGCTGGTTCGGATCCTTACCCCTAAGAAGCATTATAACATCGGCGGCATAGCAGACGGGTTCAAATCCCTCCTCAGTCAGCATCCGTAATAGGTCATTTATGGCGGTCACCCATAGGAGTGGCGATTAAATGCTCTCATGTGGCGTGTCCTGTGCCACTTTCTCCCTTAAATTTATGCCATGCGACACACAATTTATCCACCTGTTCCTTAGCATATGGTTTATCCAGTCTTTAAGGACCGGGTTCACCCGGTACTGTACTAAGGATTGGATCAGTGCGTCGCTCCACACATTGTTAAGAGCTCCCTCGATGACAATGCATACCGCCAGTGTGTACTGTACGTTTTAGCATCGAAGGATTCTTCTATTTTATGCACAACCTCGTGCAGGGCAGTCTCCACCGACCTTCCCTTGACATAGGCATGCTTTTTGTATTTGAGCAGTTCCACAATACATTCCATGGTTTTGAGTAGAAAGGACGTAAGGCTTATAGGTCTGTAGGCCTTTGGCGTCGAATAACTTGCGTTGCCGGGCTAGGGTATAAACACCACCCTTGCCTCCTGCCAGGCTTTCGGAGTATATGATAGTCCTAGGCACGCTGTGAAAATTTTGGCCAGACGAGGCGCCAGATAGTCTGCCTCTTTCTGCAGTAACGCCGGAAATATTCCATCAGGTCCGGGTGACTTAAATGGTTTGAAGCTCCTCAAGGACTCCTTCACCATAAATTCAGTTATTATAAACCCTTGATCAACGTCATTATTCCAAGATGCAGGTGTCTCTGTGAGTCCCTTTGTATCCTGTGTTTTCATCAAAAGCCTCAACACGCCCTCCGTTGTCTCTGCTCTCACTCCCATGTCGTATACAAAAGTTTCAGTTTGAACATGGGTTTATGAAAGAAACTTTTTTATCTGGGCGCCGTCATTAACGCTATCGACCTGTTCGCAGAAAAGCTTCCAGGAGGCATGTTTTGCCGCTCTGGCAATCTTATTATATTCCTTGAGCCTTGTGTAATACACATCCCAATAGACTTCCGCTTTTTTACGACGTGCTCTGTTTAAAAGTCTGCGGACCTCTTTCCCAATATTGCGAATCTCCCCGGTCATTCAGGGTTTTCTTGGGTTGATTTCCTTTCCCGAAGAGGACAACTATTCGGCGCTGGCCGTTCTATTCTAAACCTAATGTAGCGATTGTCAGAGAAAGAGTGTTCCATGGAGACCATCCAACCCTGAACCTCATCGATCAGATTTTCCGAACATATCGTCACATCTAATACCTCCTCCCTAATCCTATTAAAAAAGGTAGCGGTGTTACCAATATTTCGTTAGTCGTCAGTATTCAAGACCTCTGCCAGGGCTTGGCCCCGCTTATTAGTGTTGGTACTACCCCACGAAATGTGATGAGAGTTCGCATCGCACCCTATTAGTACCTCGTTTCCTGTCTGTTTTGCTTTCCTCACCAGCCGTTGCAGCTCCGAAGAGGGCGGCGGTGTCGCAGAGTCGAAAGGCAGATAAAGTGATGCCAGGTATGCTCCACCGTCTTCCTGTCTCACTACTGTTGCACCCGACGTTGACAACTCTGGGGAAAATATATAATTCAAATTTTTATTACAAATAATACAGGTCCTCGGCCGAGTACCAGGGTCGTCCATGGCTCCTCAATTAAGGCAATATGAATCTTGCCCTTGGTGATTTTCTCCATCAGAGCGGGTGTAGCAGTCTCGCTCCGGTGGAGGTTTATTTGAATTACCTCAATCATTGGTCCTCCAGTAAAGGGGCATCTTGGGAGTAGGTGATGATCTCATCGTCTGCTCCCTGTTGGGTCTCTCGTCACTGCACTGCCTGATATTTTAGTATTGGATCATTGCTTCTCCTAGTCTTTCCAATATTGAGAGATGCCGCGATTGTCTCGTTGTCGGCCCCCTGTTTGTTGGGCGGTATTGAGTCAGCTGCCACTGCACGGCATGATGTCGCAGAATGAAAATTTCTGCCTATCCTAGTCTTCCCAATCTTGAAAAAGACGGCTTTGCTCCCGTAGTGCGCCATGCCTTTAGTCTTAGAAAAACTTGTCACGGAGACTTGATCAATGCCAACCACAAAGAGAGTTCCTTACTCCTTTTACTCCCTGTGGAAGACCTCCCACTTCTCTGCGACCAAACTTTCGTTTTGCTTGCTCAAGAATCCCAACATGCGTTCCGTCGCAAATTTAGATCTGATTCTTTTTCCAGCTTCCGTAGAAGTGCTTGGAATGTCAGTGCTATCCCAGTATCCTGCACTTTCGCCCGTTTACGCTGCCGGTACATACTCCTCTGTCTCCTTCGTCGTGCATCGGATCGCTTTCTCGGTCTGCTTGTGAGCTTAGCAAAACCATCGCTCACTTCTGCTGGCATCCCGATGCACTCATCTCTCGATTCCAGTATGGAATGTGTAGGATAATTCCACGTCTCGCAAGCTGGTCCGCTTTACAATTTCCTGGGATATCTCTGTGGCCCGGCACCCAGAACAGGTGAATTTTGAACTGTTCAGACATCTCGTTGAGAGATCTGTGACAGCGAGGGCGGTTTCTGTGTTCAGAAATACGTTCTCCAGGGATTTAATGGCTGCCTGGCTGTCTGAGAAGATATTTATGCCAATCGTCGTAACGACATTATATCTTAGTCACTCCACCACTTCCCTAATTGCAAGGATCTCCGCTTATTACATACTGCAGTGGTCGGGTAACCTTTTCGAATGACCAGTAACTTCTGTTACCAGGGATGTCGTAATTCCAATCGGTTCTATCAGGAATAGTGGTACAGTACTTTTTATCAAAAAGCGGCTCAGTTAGGGTGTAATCCAAACTGCCTGGAACATTGGATATTGTATCAAGGATAACACAATTTCCGTAGCAGCCACATGACCAATGAGAAAGCTCCCTTAACCTCACGGCAGTGGTCGCTGCAATTTGGGTAGACACAATGTCTGGAGGCATAAGATGAAGCTTTAAATTCAGTGCATCAGATGGTATCGTCCTCAGTGCAGATGTAATGCACAAACAAGCCATCCTTTGGATTCGGTTAAGTATTGAGCCGTCCACCAGACCACAACACCATATAGCATTATAGGTCTGCCAACTGTAGTATATACCCAATGCATGACACACGGTCTAAACCCCCCAACTTTTGCCAATGGCCCTCTTGTAGGTGTATAGGGCAAGAGCTGTCTTTCATGCCCTTTCCAAAATGTTGGATTTGAAGTTCAATTTCCTTTCCAGCAAAACACCCAAGTATTTTGCGCTTTTTGTAAATGGAACATTCTCTCTACCCAAGGAGACAAGTTCCACTGAAGGCAACTTGTATCTCCTGCTGAAAAGAACTACTTCTGTCTTGCACGGATTTATACACAGACGACCTTCGGTAGCCCACTTTGCTGTTGCACGTAGAGCTTCCTGAAGTATATCTCTTAGAGTGCTGGGAGACTTTCCCTTAACCGCAATCGCCTCGTCATCAGCATACGCGACCACTTTTACACCTTTCTGTGCCAGAGACAATAATATATTGTTAATGGCTATATTCCAAAGTAGAGGAGACTACACCTCCTTGAGGTGTCCCTCTGCTGACCCATCCTTTTAGATCCACAGATCCCAAGTCTGCCGTAATGCATCTTTAAGTAAATAAGTTATTAATAAACTTTCTTACGGTAAAGTTGATACCTAGAAACTACAACTCCTTCATGATTGACGTCAGTTTTACATTATTGAAAGCACCTTCAATGTCAAGAAATAGTACCATTGTATACCCCTTGACAGCGAGAGAACTCTCTATGCAGCCGACTGGGTCGTCAAGGGCTGTTTCAGTGGATTTGCCTTTACTATATGCATGATGCTGCCGCGACAGGCAGCATCATGCGAAAATCTTTCGCCTTAGTGTAGTAGGGTTTTCCTGCTTTCGGAATGAAAATGACGGCTCAGACACAATTTCCCTAATAATCTCCGACTAATGCATACCAGTGACAACCTCATCTGGCGCCACGTTGTCCGTTGAAAAATTTCCCGGGAAAAGTGTATCAACGAGATGTCCTAATCGTGTGGTGCTCTTGTGGCTTTTACTCTGTTGAAGCGTTTTCTGCAGTCCTTCCTTACACCATCCAGCTATGGGGTGCATCTTGGCGGTCGCTGTTTGCCCCTTGGCTTCGCACTAGGACATGCTGACACAAGCGAGTCAGTCAGTCGTAATCCGCTTGACCACTATGTCTATATCCTCCGCAGTTTCCACTTTCTTTTCTGGTTCAAAAGGGATAGACGTGCAGAATTTGTACCGAAATTTATCCCAATCCGCCATTCTTCTGTTTAGCCAAGGGACCACTACTGCAGCAATTTCTCCCAGGCTGAAACTAATGTAACGATGATCAGAGAAGCGGTCGCATGTTCTTCCACTTATGTCTTCTGATCCAAAGGTAATATCTAGTATCTCCAGTCTGTTCCTGGTAACAAACGTCGGTTTATCCCCTTTATTATAAATCGCCAGATTGCAACCTATAATATATTCGATAAGCAGCTCACCCCTTTCCTTGACATACGAACTTCCCCATATCTGGTGATGTGGCATTAGCATCACTTCCTACAATGAGGCACTTCTTCCCCGCAGAAGCGGCTTCAACAAACTACTTAAGGTTTGAAGGCAGCATCTCTGAAACATGTGCTATATATAGGGAAGCTAGCCTGTAATGAGACTTATTTAGTTCAAGGTTGGCAACTGCTAAATCTTCAGTGCTTAGCGACGGAAGAAGAAAAACATTTAGACTACTCTTTGCAAGAATACAGGCTCTGTCTCTTCCATTCCTCATACCCTTGAGTAGTTTAAATTCTTAAATTCCGGAATTCTTAGTCCACGAACCATTCCTCCACACACCAATGGTTGCTGGATAAGAACCACGTCAAATCCCACTGCCATTAGGAGAACTTTAGTGCCGTCGAAGCGGACTTACAATGGTGGCGATTTTTCTGTAGAAACCGGACCATAGTCAGGGTTCAGAACTTCCACCACTGTTGTGTAAGCCTCGTCTTCTGATTCCACCAGGAGTTCATCCTCACAAGAAACGTTAGATCTTGTCATGATGAGCTTCCGTACACATCCAGATGCATGTGAGAAAGCTGTGGAATCACTCTTCCTCAGGACACTAGACACTTGCGGTGTGGACGATTCCTCCTTAGATGCTTCACTAGCTGCTGCTGTCGAAGTGCTTTTTGAGCTCCGAGCTTCCCCGATGGCGCACACCTTAAGCCCACTCAGTGACTCACCCACTCAGGGCTTGTAGGGTCCCATTTCGATACCATACCCTCCTGTCTCGATTGCGACAGAAGGATTTTCAGTCTCTTGCAATCCGCCAGACTTTAGCGATGTGGTCGATAGTTCCCCAGGCAAGTGTTCAGCAACAACTGCAGAGTCGTCTCCTGATTCCCCAGCCGGAGTTCAGTACGAATACTGCATGTCTCTGGTCAACGTCAGCCTCATCCAATCTACCAATCTTCCAGCCGGTGGTTGAAAGATTTTAATTACATTCCCTTAGTCTTCCAAGTATCGATTCAGAATCTGAGGGAATCCTTGGTATCCATGCATGCGACATTCGTCGAGAAGGAATATATTCCTTCTTGACTAAATCTAGTGCTGCACCAGGGCAGATCTTACCAATCTTTTTAGCGTACAAAGATATATTTCGATTGAGCGTTGATCCCTGAAGGCAATTAGACTGCATCGGCCCCGAACCATCCCGCAACGTCACAAACTGGGGGAGACCAAAGAAATTCCACAAAGACATCGGAGTATACTGATGGCAGTCCATTGACTATTCCACTCTAATTATTCCTAGGTATGCAGCTCTGTTCTTCTCCCTTGTCGACAACTGCCATCACCAAACAGTCCCTAGCTACATTAGCAAAGGTTTTTGGACTCATCTTACTATTGTTCGCACTAGTTCTTTTAGGCTTGGATGGGATGCTTTGCAGGTGACCGCAGCCTTTTGGCTGCCTGCGGTGCAGTTTCCAAATCTTTTCTGTTATTCAAATCTCGTAAAGAGCGTGTTGGTTTCCCGGGGAAGGCCGATGGCCTAAGCAAATTATAGGCAGGCGAAGAAAGAAGCAGACGCTCCACCAGTCGAGGTTTCAGTAGCAGCTGTTGGGTCTTTGGAGTCCATTCTAAGCCTACTCCCGGGCTCTAGATCTGCCGCTCTACTGGAAACAGACGCAGATCATAAACCCCCGTAATGAATACCTCTATCGCAGCTATCGTAGAGCGACATATTACGAGTTACAGGAACATGCATGCTAAGTGAAATAACGAAACGTCCGCTCCACACAACGGTACCAACCAGAATCTTTCCCCTCTATACTCGCAGCTCATAATTCGTATGGGTGGACCCCTTCAGAGTTCAATACATGTTCGATAACCCGATCGTTACCCATACGCCTCACCTGAGACCGACTATTTGGTGGAATCCTACCCCATGCACAGCCGATATCGATGATTGCATAGATTAGGTTAGGTTTACGTGGCAGTCTCCCATCAGATTCACTTAGATCGTTTCCCATACGCCTCACCTGAAGCCGACTATTTGGTGGAATCCTACCGGATGCACAGCCGATATCGATGATTGCATAGATTAGGTTAGGTTTAAGTGGCAGTCCCCATCAGACTCACTTAGACGTTTTCGTCCATTGTGATACCACCGGAACAGAAGAAGGAAGATGCCTTCTAGTTCCTACTGTTGAACCATCCAGATCATGTTAAAAAGCCCAATAACTTGCGAATGTTCACATCTGATAAATTAGTCAGGTTCTTAAAGAAATTAGAACCTAAATAGAAACTCCTTCTGACTGCAAGTGCGGGACACACATGCAGGAAGTGTTCTATTGTCTCTTCTTCTTCGATGTCCTCACAGCTTCTGCAAAAGTTTGGTTTCCGATAAGACAGTGACCTGTCATGACGGACACAATGACTGGGACGCCTTTTCTTGCCAATGACAGCAAAGCAGTAGACCTCTTTTTTCCAGAGTACTTGAAAGCGGGAGCTCTTTTTCTTCTTCATCATTTTAGCAGTCTTATGCTCTGATTCTCTGTACCAGAGAGATCTGATTCTCTGTACCAGCTTCCGTAGAAGCGCTTGGAATGTCAGTTCTATCCCTTCCAGTAACCTGCACTTTCACCCGATTTCGCTGCCGGTACATACTCGTCTGTCTCCTTCGTAGTACCCCGGATCGCGTTCCCGGTCTGCTTGTGAACTTCACCTCTGCCGTCATCCCGCTGCCTTCATCTCTCGATTCGGCTGCGATGGCTGTTTCATTAGCACTGTCGCTGTCTGAATTCGAGCCGGAAACGCCACCTTTACTAAAAGGCAGGGGACGAACTATGCATCCCTCTGGTTAATCCGTATCATCATTACTCTCGACTACAGGGGCCAAGGATAACCAAAAATAAAATTTCAAAAAATTCATTTACATTTAATAGCTCTTTTCAAGTTGTAGTCTGGACGGACTTTGTCCTCTCAATAACGTAGAAAAAAAATGATGCCCCATCCTACAGTTAAACTGTGTTATTCTTGCTTAACAATTAATAAAAGATTTTAATGGCGTTTTACAAGGCAGGGTTTTAATTGAAAAAGAAACGGAAATTTCATTAAATTTGTATTTCCTTTTTTCGCCTTGCGAATTATTAAAGTGATGTCAAGTGTCTGTTACAAAATGGCACATTTATTGTTTTTATACCCATCACCGAAGGATGGGGGTATATTCATTTTGTCATTAAGTTTGCAACACAGCAAAATATCCATTTCCGACCCTATAAAATATATATATATATTCATGATCATCGTAATTATCTAAGACGATCTAGCAATCTAGACCTCCGCCTGTTTGTTGAAATCACGCTACAGTCTTTAAAAATAGAAATATTGTCGCTACAATTTCGGACTGTGAGTTGTCCGAACAATTTCTGCAATTTGGCCTAGATCGGTCCAGATTTAGATATAGCTGCCATATGGACGATCTCTCGATTCAAGTTCTTCGGCCCATAAAACGCGCATTTTTTGTTATTGTCCGGCTTTCGCGTCTAACAGATACCGGCAGTTAGGTGGAGACACAATACCAGACATGAACCAACTTAGGGAAGTGGTATTGAATTCCTAACATAAAATTTTCTTTTTAGAGGTTACTTTATGATCGGTCCAGATTTGAACACAGCTATAGATCGGTCTATAGATCACTCGATTAATCAATTTGTGTTTGTTTGTAGATTTGTTTGTTTGTGTGTTCCGTATAGACTCAGAAACGTCTGAACCGATTTTCTTGAAATTTTCACAGATGGTGCATAATGATCCCGTGGTGAAAATAGGGTACTACATTTTTTGATATCTAAAGGGGGGGGACCCTCCCCCTTACCCTGATTTTCAGGAACACCAGATCTCGGAGATGGGTGTTGCGATTTTGTGTGCTCTCATATTGTACCCTAAAAATAAAAATTTGGTATCCACATTTCGGATGGGGTACCTAGGGGGGCCGCCCCACCCTAAAACCTACCAAACATATATTTAGACCAATAACGGCTATATGGGACTCAAATGAAAGTTATTTAGGATAAGAAAACGTATCTGATATCCAATTATCGGACCAAGACAATTGGTTCGACAATTGGATATCCAAAACACCCCAAAATCGGACATATTTACCAACCATGGCAATATGGGACTCAAACGAAAGATATTTGCGAGTAGAATACGAATCTGATATCCAAATGTGGGATCACGTTTTTGAGGGTCTACCCTTTCCCCAAAACACCCCCCAAACTGGACTTATTTACTGACCATGGGAATATGGGCTTAAATAAAAGGTATTTGAATGTAGAATTAGAATCTGATATCCAGATATGGGACCAAGTGTTTGGGAGGCCGCCTCTCACCCAAACCATCACCCAAATGGGACAAATTTACGACCATAGCAATATGGGGCTCAAATGAAAGGTCTTTGGGAGTTAAGCAAGAATTTGATATCAATATTCTGGATAAGTGTCTATGGGGCCACCCCATCCCCACAACACCACCCAAATAGTAAGTATTTGCT
Organism: Stomoxys calcitrans; assembly: GCF_963082655.1. Lineage (NCBI taxonomy): Eukaryota > Metazoa > Arthropoda > Insecta > Diptera > Muscidae > Stomoxys > Stomoxys calcitrans. Next base: position 61,024,278 of record NC_081555.1, on the reverse strand, counting down.
GACTATTACAATATAAGGCTCAAATAAGAGGGTTTTTAGAGTGGAACACGAAACCGATATATATTTGCAAGGCCAACTCACTGAGTGGCCGCTCATCCCCCAAAACACCGCCCAAGCCGGACATGTTTGCCGACTATGGAAATATGGGGCTCAAATTAAAGGTATGTGGGAGTAGACCATGTATCTGATATCAACATTAGGGGCTAACTGTCTAGCGGACAGTTGGGTGGGGTATCTCATCCCTTATTTGGATACCAAATTTTTATTTATAGGTTACTATAAGAGGGCAAACAAAGTTTCGATTAAATCGCACCAACCATCTCCGAGATCTGGTGTTTCTGAAAATTGGGGTAAGGGGGAGGGTCCCCTTACAAACACAAATTGATTTTTATATATAAGATTAAAAGTCGGCCTTTACTAAACTTCTATTCTTCTATTCAAAAGAAAATTGCTTTTACTAAAGTATTTTACATTTTAAAACTCTATTAAAAGCTCATTGGTAAAACAGCTGGAAGCAAATTCGAGATAAAATATTTATGAAATCGATGAAATGTTCGTCTTTAAAAACTAAGCCACCAAAAAAACTAGAGGAAAATCTGAACAACACAACATTCTTAATTTACCAAACCGACATTGAATGAAGACACCGGGTTCGACGTAGATTAGGCCTTGTCTGTGTGTGTGTGTGTGCCAATGCAGAAAATAAATTAAATAATGAAAGACAAACAGTCCCCGCCTCCGATTTGCTCATTTGCAAAAGGACCCAACCAAGCTGACGTTGATGTGAAAATTAACGAATTTGTGTGTGTCTTTGTTTTAAGGCCCTCATTGTTTCCGCGGTTTTCCTTGCTCTCATTTTCTCTGAAAATAACAAAAAAAACAAATCGTAAAAAAAGCACTTGGCAGAATAGATCTTTCGTTGAATCCTGCTCTTAGATTTTCAAAGAGAAAAGGGAACAACAAATAGGTAGGGCTTGCCAAACTAGCTGTAAAATATCGAAGCTTTTGGAAGCAACACTACAATAAAGCCTAAGCCAACAAATTATGTTTACCCAGGAGCCGCTCAATAGTGGGCTGCTGGTTATTTCACTTCCCACTCTTTCGGCATTAACATCTAAAACGGTATATAAACCGGTAGTCTTAGCACTGTTATTGCTTTTTGCCAATGTAACTCGCTTCACGAAACTTCCTTCCATATTTTTAATATCAAACCATGCACATCATTATCGGATCCATATCCTTTTCCACATCCGTGCTGTGTCTGCTATGTATGTGTGAGTGTTGGGGGGCGTGGAAATTCTGCAGAAATATTTGACAACAATGAGTTAACACTGCTACTTACATAAGTTGCATTTGGGAAATCTATGCAGCAGGGCCGTTTTAGAAGAGTCGGGGTTTAGAACTGTATCTCATTTAATTTTATTCTAAACTCTGAAGAGGTGATATCCATTGAACCAATTCTTTTTATACCCTCCACCATAGGATGGGGTATACTTATTTCGTCATTCTGTTTGTATCACCTCGAAATATGAGTCTAAGACCCCATAAAGTATATATATTCGTGATCGTCGTGACATTTTAAGTCGAACTAGCCATGTCCGTCCGTCTGTCTGTCGAAAGCACGCTAACTTTTGAAGTTAGCCGCTTGAAATTTACACAATTACTTCTTATAGGTGTAGGTCGGTTGGGATTGTAAATGGGCCAAATCGGTCTATGTTTTGATATAGCTGCCATATAAACCGATCTTGGGTCTTGACTTCCGATTTGACTAAAATTTTACACAGAGTGGTTCTTGACTTCTTGAGCTTTTAGAGGGCGGAATTCCTATCCGATTTGGCTGTAATTTTGCGCGTTGTGTTTTGGTATCACTTCCAACATATAAACCGTTCTGGGATCTTGAGTTGTGGAGCTTCTAGAGATCGCAATTCTCATCAGATAATATTGTTTTAAATTTTTAAACTGCTAATATCGAAGAAAAATGGAAAGTCTTCTTTTTAAAAATGGACGCGTTGTTGATGTTTTGGATATTGTGAGGAAGAGTATTTCAAAGACGTATGGTACTCGTATAAAACTGTCATTCAGATACTAGACTCCTACTTCTAAAAAGGACAAGATTCCTACCCCTTCTAGATCGGGCAAATATCAATTTAACATAGAGATATTTAGGTGTTTGCTTCCAAATGATTCTATGTAAGAATCGTTGAGATCTAGTTCTAAGTAGATTGTCGAAGCTACAGCCATGAAGGGAAGTTGCCAGGCGAGAAACATTTTGAGTCCTTCCTGACTTCTTGAGCTTTTGGAGGGCGGAATTCCTATCCGATTTGGCTGTAATTTTGCGCGTTGTGTTTTGGTATCACTTTGCTGGGTAGGAAGATCGTTTGCATAGATCGAAAACAGGAGTGGGCCAATTATTGAGCCTTGTGGAACTCTCTTAGACACTAGAATTGGCTCTGATATTGAATCCCCTACGAAGTATCGCTGAAATTGAAAAATCTTCTGAGCTTCATGTATAAGTTTTGACGATCAACCGAGTCGAACGCCCTTGAATGATCTGGTGTGACGAGGAAACTTACATTGCCATCATCAATTTCACTTTTAATTGATCCTGAAATTCAACTAATGCACTAACGCAACATTTATGGGCACGAAACCCGGATTGTCTATCGCACAACATAGATTCATGATGAAGATATTCGGGCATTTGTTTATGCAAAATCTTCTCGAAAACTTTTAAGAGGTAACATAATATAATAATTGAAATCGTACGAAATCATTATTCTAAATCGAATAATGATTTCCGTACGATTATTGGGATTATCTTTGATCTCTTCCAAATAGTCGAATATGCACTGGAGATTAGAATTGAATTAAAGAGATGAGTAAAATAAGGTAGAATGTAAAGAACTGATCCATGTTACACAGATGGATCAAAGCTAGAGGAAAGAGTGGGCCTGGGGGTTTACATTGAGAACCCAGGGACTGAGATCTGTTTTAGTTTGCCTGACCATAATACGGTCCTGCAGACGGAGATACGGGCGATCACGGAATGCGTGAAGTGGTGTGGTGCTAACGCGAGTACGTCGAGTGTGAACATCTTTACCGACAGTAAAATTGCCATAAGGGCAATAACAACCAGGAGGGTAAGGTCACGATCAGTCTTGCAGTGTAAGAAGGAGATTAACGCCTGCTCTGAGGACGGCAAAATCCGAATCGTTTGGGTGCCGAGCCTTAACGGAGTAAGGGGAAATGAAAGGGCAGACGATTTGGCGGTGAAGGCCAGAGGACTGCCGTCAATAAACATGGTTAACCCGAAGCCTTTCGGGTCGACGCAGTCCGAGTTAAGGGAGTGGGCGACGAATGCGCATGCAACCCTGTGGAACAGCGAAACGGTCGATAGGACGGCGAAAATCCTATGGGGGGATCCAGATCGTGAGAAGACGAATCTATTACTGAAAGGAAGCAAGAAGGAGGTCAGTATAGCTATTGGTATCATAACGGGACATATAGGACTACGAGTTCACTTAAGTAAAAGCGGTGTGGCAAGTGATAGCATGTGTAGGGCATGCGGGGAAGATGATAAGACATTCGAGCATTTCCTTTGTCATTGCCGGGCTTTCGCGTCTAACATATACCGGCACTTAGATGGAGACAAAACACCAGACATGAACCAACTTAGGGGAGTGGTATTGAAAACCATTAAGGATTTTGTAAGTAGCATGGAATTCCTAATTTAACATTTTCTTTTTAAAAGCTACTTTATAGTTTTTAGAGCGAACAACAAACCGATTACTGGCTTAGGTGTATGTCCATAGTGCCATGGGGCGGATTAATATTTGTACCCTCTTTTCAATCTAACCTAACCTAACCTAACCTAAAGAATTGATATTCTAATTAGTCTTGGATCAATGTTATCAAGACCTATAGCATTTACCTTGACTGATCTTAGACTATGTAAAAACTTTGTGCGATACATATCTAAACTCAAAACTGCAATAAACATCTGCGCTCTCCGGAAGCCTGTTAGTGTCTTGGTAAAAAGTAGAGTCTATATCTAAGGTCGGAATTTTAATAAAAGTTTCATTCAATTCGTTTATATCACCATGGTTATTAGGAATTGCCATGGATTTTCCAATTCCGATGTCGTTTATAACTCTCCTCTTGTCTTTCGTGTTTAACGCCGAATAATATTTGGATGAATAATATCGTAATTTTGTATCAATAATGAGTGCATTAACTTTATTTCTTACCGTGCGGAATTCCTAATGAAGTTCAGGCGTTTTAAAATGTTTCCACCTGGAAAAGGCTAGGTCCCTGTTTGAATAAAATACCTAATAGTGGAATTAAACCAAAGCTTAGTATCCGATTTCTTCATCTTAGTCCGAATGGGGACTGTTGCATCATAGATACGTCCAATGTTATCTTGAAGAAAGCTTAATTTCGCATCGACAGATATGAGATCAAATATCCCATTCCAATAGACTTCCTGAATCCTTCCATCTAAGGCAGAATAGTCAACATTTTTGAAGTCGCGGTACGAAAGCATCTCCAGTCTTTGACACAATGGAATTGTAAGCCACATAATTCAAATCATGTCTTGAGAAACAAGGGGGAGATATTTGGTCATATAGTGGGGTTTCTAGAATTGGTAGGGGAGAGACCCAGTGCCAACTTATTGTCCGTCAATTGGAAATCTACAAGAATATTGGAATTAAAGTCCCCAGCTATAATAACATCGTTATATCCCAATGTTATGATCTCTAAGACGTTATGATTATGTAGATACAACCGATTAAAATATTTTCCAATTAGATAAAAGCTCCACGAACATATATTCTGTTCGATTCTCAGGATTGGATTTAATTCGGAATTTGCCTCTTAACGTGTTATTTGCAAATATGGCAACATCACCCCCACGACATTCTCTATCAGATCTGACTTCAGTATATCCATCCAAGTTTATCAAGCTACCTGGTATTGCAGTGTGTAACCAAGTCTCTGAGAGACACATTATGTCAATTTCCGCATATGAACACATGAACACTCCGTTAACGAACAGCGTGGACACTTCTTGTCATATCAATGAGTGTTATACAGTACAAGTATAAGCTTAATGATAAGAGATCTCTTTTTATTGCTGGGTACGCATGGCAGGCCGCAGAGCGACCCAGCTTATTAGAAAAGTTAACACGACTAATAAATACCTCATTGATAAATACTCCATAAGTTCGCCAGCACTAGGAAAGTTAAACCGCCGCTAATCAATTTTTTTTTTTGATATTCTCGCCGGGATTTAAATCCAGACATTCAACGCCAACGGCGCACATACTATTAGAAAGAGAGACGGTGGATAATACCACTTTATTTGCCTTTCGACTCTCCGATACCACCACCCAGACATCGGAGAGAGTGCAACGGCTGGTGAGGAAGACAAAACAGACAGGAGATGAGGTACTTATAGGGTGCGATGCGAACTCTCACCACATTTCGTAGGGTAAAACCAACATTAATAAGAGGAGCCAAGACCTGGCAGAGATCTTGAATACTATACCTTTGTAAATAGGATTAGGGAGGAGTTTTTAGATGTGACAAGATGTTCTAATCGATAAGGTTTAGAATTGGAGATTCTTCATGGAGCATGTCAGACCATCGCTACATTAAGCTTAGAATAGCACGGCCAGCGCCGAATCCGATAGGCTTCCGGAATAAGTTGAAAACCAACTGGACTAAATTCGGAAGGCTACTCAGAAGATGGCATTTTCCACAGGATACGATGAGACTCACGGAGACACTGGAATCTTGGAATAATGACGTTGATGGAAGGTTTATCATAACGGAATTCATGGTGCAGGAATCCTTGAGGAGCTTCAAACAATTTAAATCACCTGGACCTGATAGGATATTTCCGGTGTTATCTCAAAAGAAGGCAGACTATCTGGTCAATATCTTCACAGCGTGCCTGCGACTTGCATATACTTCGAAAGCCTGACAGGATGCAAGGATGGTGTCTATAAACAAGCCCGGCAGGTCAAGTTATGGGACGCCAAGGTGGGAAGGTGGATAAATTGTGGATCCCATGACATAAATATAAGGGAGAAAGTGGCACGCCACAGGGGGCATTTTATCGCCACTCCTATGGGTGACCACCATAATTAAGATTGCTGACTGAGGAGGGTTAAGGTTAAGGTTCCTTAAGAGTTAAGGATCCGAGCCATCTATGCAGATGGATCGAAAGGGTCCTGCAAATGGCATATGAAAGGGCTAGACCTTGAGGTCTCAATGTTAACCCAGAAAGACCAAATCTGCTTGTTCACGATGAAGACAAAGGTGGGCCAATTTAACACACTATCTTTCGATATCTGACAAGGTCAAATACTTAGGAGTGATCTTGCACAGAGAACTGAATTGAAAGTGCCTTATCCAGGAGCATACCGAGAAGTCTTACTGACGTTGGGCACTATGTAGACGGGCCGTAGGCTCCAAATGGGACCTGAATCCGAGGATAGTCCACTGGCTATACAGGAGCGTGATTAGACCAATACTTATTTACGCCTCTGTAGTTAGACATAGACTGCTATGCAGAAAAAGTGCAACATAAGGACCATACAACAGGTTCAGAAAACATGTTGTCTTGGCATAGGCGAAGCGATGAGGACCTAGCCCACTAGGGCACTGGAGACTATTTTAGATATCCGAGCCATTGACATACAGATTAAATGTGAGGCAGCCATTGCAGCAATGAGACATAAGACGATAGGAGAATGGATACAGAATAGGAGCGGGTCATACCATCGCGGTATAATCGAGTCGATAGGAAACCTGGAATGGAAGAGGTTTCCGATCGGATACCGGAGACGACACTTGAGGACGAGTGCGAGGCACTGCTGCCAGCGGCACAGTCTTGGATTGACGGAACCCTAGTGTTGCCATCTGGAAGATCATGTTACACGTATGGATCAAAGCTAGAGAACAGAGTGGGCCTTGGAGTCTACATTGAGAACCCAGGGACTGAGATCTGTTTTAGACTGCCTTACCATAATACGGTCCTGCAGGCGGTGATCCGGATGATCACGGAATGCGTGAGGTGGTGTGGTTTTAACGCGAGGACGTCAATTGTGAAAATCTTTACGGACAATTAAGGCCAATTAAAACCAGGACGGTAAAATCATGAACAGTCTTAGAGTGTAAGAAAGAGATTAACGCCTTCTCTGAGAATGGCACGATCCGCATTGTTTGGGTGTCGGGTCATAGTGGAGCACTGTGGAACATCGAAACGGTCGGCAGGACGACGAAAATCCCATGGGGAGTCCCGGATTGTGAGAAAACGAGGCTATCACTGAAAGAAAACAAGCAGCAGCTCAGTAAAGCTTTCGGTATCATAACAGGACACATAGAACTAAGAGCTCACTTATGAAAACCGGTGCGGCAAGTGATAGCATGTGTAGGGCATGCAGAGAACATGATGATGCATTGGAGCATTTCCTAAAAGACCACGGCACTTAGGTGGGGACACAATACCAGACATAACGTGGTGTGAGAAATTTTAAAAATTTCGTTTTTGAGGTTACTTTTTTAGTATTTAGAACGCACAACAAGCCGATTACAGGCTTAGGTGTATGTTCATAATGGCATGGGGCTGAATAATATTCGCACCTCTTTTCAACCTAATCTTACCTAACCCCACCCTAACTTTGGTAACTTAACTTATACAGGCCGCAAATACCAATTTGTTCGATAGAATATCGGGATTTACAACACGCCAGCTCGCGCGTTTTGGCAAGAACTCCACCAATAGAGTTATAACAATGAATCTAACACCAGACACAGATTGTTTAGTTCTTTAGTTAGACTTTTCAGCAGTAAGCCTGCTACTCTGAAATTGCAGTACTACTGCTGCAATAGCAGAACAGCAGAAAAAATATCTACTAATATTGAGCAGACAGTGTTTATTGTTTTCAGCAAACTTTTTTCTAAGAGTGTATGCTTCAGCACCGTAGAACAAAAGTTACAACGCTGTCAATCATCCGATAGTCAGAGAAAAAGCAAATATAAGGGAAATGCGGTTTGGAGGAGTCAGATGCTTGCCATGTTAGATTATCGATGTAGTTGGAACTTAGTTGGATTTCTATAATAACCCTGGACAATCAGGCAATCAGAAAAATACGCGTGCTTAAGTTCTTCTCAGTGTAAACCTACACAGAAAAAAATAACTCTAAGAAAGAACCAACTACAAAATTTGTATGTGAAACAGTTAATTCTCAACGAATTTTAGTATTGAATGCAAGACATTAATTTTTGCAGTAGGTTTGTATAGACTTGACAGACAAAATAGTTGACAACTTGTGGATTTTCAAATTCTTTTGTTGAGTCAGTTGTTAAAAAACGCATACTACCAAGTAATACCTGACTACCATACCATTCATGATTTGCAGGTCAATAAAATTCGACTTAAAAAAATATATAGCTGCGTATTAAAAAAATATTTAAAAGTGGTTTTACATGTTTACAATTTAATTTAATTGAGCAGCCTCTAGCCTACCAACAGCATTTTGTTGATGATGAAATACTTCAATAAGCATGCTTATTGAATTATTTCATCATCAACAAATTGATGTTGGTAGGCTAGAGGCTGCGTGCACGACTACCAAATGACAACTAGAGTTCAAATCTGCGCGGCTGCAAAATTAATAAAATTGTTTTTTGTATAATAGAGAGTGACGGGGAAAACCCGAGAGCAGCAGTAAATAAACGAGAGCAAGCAGCGCGAGCCGAACCAAGAAAATAAACCAACCACCAATACATACACCGAAGCTCTGCATCAAAGCAAGCACATGTGTGGGTTAGTTATAACGATTTTTTATTTTGCTTATGAGTATTATTGTTGCTGTTATATGTTGGCTTGCAGTGCGAGTGCCTTGCATTGGCAAATTTTTACTATGGGTCATTGAGATTCAAAATAAATTATTTAAGAAAATGTGTCGTATTTTTTCGACAAAAGTTGATGTTTTTAAAAATTATGTTTATCTGAGTATAATTCACTGTCCCAAATTTCCTTAATTGCGAATTTTAAATGAGTCTTTAATGGATTCAATACATTAAATCGGGAGAGCCGTCTATAAATTGGACCATATTCGAATGCTGAGTGGTGCGACGCAACTCAATTTTCCGAATTACAGCGACATCGGGTGGTAAATGCGAACCTTTTGGGCCAAAAAATTTATCTAGAGATCGAAATATGGCAAGTTTATTCAAATTTGGACTACGCCTTCTATTTTATACTCACACCAGAGTATGAAGATATACCAATCTAGTCATTCCGTTTCCAACACAACGGAATGTTATGTATGTGGAAAAATATTGTAATACAAAACTCACAACACCTAATGCAATACAAATATGCCAAAATAAGGATTTCGTCATAATACAAAAATGACAAATTCAAATATTCTAATACAAATATAATGAAATCGTAATACAAATATGGATAAATTGGAATTAAGTTTTTTGTCAATATTTGGCCATTGTTCCTTATAATGCTCTATTTTTCAAACAAAATAGCCCACTGAGGCCAACTGGGAAATAGAAAGCGCTTATGGGAAATATCAAGTAGTCCCTGCTTTTAAAAATCTAAAAAATGTTGCATCCAAAATAGCAAAAGACGCAAGATATTGATATTTTTCGCCAAGATTTGGCCATTTTTCCTTATGATACTCTATTTTTCGGACAAAATGGCCCACTGTGGCCAACTGAGAAATAGTGACCTTAAAGAACGTCTGGAAATGTTAAAAAGGTCATGCCTTTTAAGAATCAAAAAAAAATTGGCACCCAATTTGGAAACACAAGATAATGAAAGTTTTCGCCAATATTTGGTCGAACGAAATCGACCAATGTGGCCAACTGGGAAATAGTGCCCTGAAAGAGCTTATAGAAAATATCAAGTAGTCCATGGCATTAAAGAATCTAAACAATTTGGCACCCAACAGCGTTGGGACTGCGCACGCTTCAAGATTAAGTGGGCAACACTCCAAGATCGAGGGAATAGTGGCTATGGAACTTTAACTTTACGCCTGTCTTGCACTGGCACGAATAACGTCCACTTTAGATGCTTATTTATTTGAGAACCAGTTTAAAGAAACTAGAAGCTATTTCCCTTCTACTGTTTATGTGGGTCTGATTAGTGAGTCTGATTACACACTGCCACTTCCATCTAAACTAACCTATGTATATAAGGAAATATATAGCGTCAATTGATTTAAACCAATATTTGGACTGTTTCATAAAGTTATAAAAAGTATAAATTTGCTTAAATCAATATACATAAGTTCTATTGTAGATGATATTTATTTCTCAAATATTTTTTCCTTCTCTCATATACCTCATCTAAGTCTACCTTAAAGCCTTCCATAAAATTCCTCCAACAACACTGCTTTTGTTTGAGTACAGTACAAGGTACAGCTATATATACATACTTATGTATGTACACAACAATAAGCACACACTAGCCCAGGCAGGCACACGATGAACAACCTGCTTTAGTGTCATTTACCTCTACTGCCTCCTTTATGTGTAGAAGTTAGAAAAAAAAAAACAAAAATTTTCCGTCCGCCCTCCTTCGTGTCACGCCTCTACTAAAACATTTTTGTGAATATCTCTTAAGCATCCCCCGTGAACAGGTGTTTGTATTTCCTTTTACATTTTGTCATCGCAAAGTTGACATGAAGCAGTTAAGAGTTATCCTTGATTGGAATTTCTTTTGAATTATTATTTTTTTCGGAAGAATAGAAAATGTTGTTGGGTTTTAATGTTCTATTTCGAATGCGAATGTAGGCATGTAGGTATGTAGGTTTACTCAGTCATTCCATAAGGGTGTAAGATCCAATTGAAGAAAATAATTTTGTGATCGTATAGATATTCGAAGTTGACTTGGCGATGTCCGTTCGTGAGTCTTTCGAAAGCATGTTTCCTCTCCAATAAATAAAACTAACCACTCCTACTTGAGGCGACTTGGTTAACATGCCCGCCATTGACGCTGAACGCTTGGGATCAAATCTCGGCGAGAATATCAGAAAAAACATTAAACGGCGATTATCCCCTAGTAGTGCTAGTGACACTTGTGAGGCATATATTTAGGTTATCAGCTGTGTCACTATGCGGCAAGCCGTTCGAACTGGCCCATAAAAAGGAGTTCGCTTATCAATGAGCTTAAACTTGTTTCGAGCAGCACTCATTGAAATCAAAAAGTATTCCCGCTGTTCCTTAATGGAATGGAATGCACATGGGTAAATTTGCATTGCAAACCCCTCTACTTATGAAGAACGGGTGCGACTGTAAATGTGACCAGCATGTTTGTATATTGGAAATGTTGTCCAATGCTGAGAAATATTTATGACGATTTGGCTAATTTTACATTTATGCTGTCGGTTTTAATCATTAATCAAAGCTTTAAAGGTAATGAATTGGAAGTAAGTTTTGATAAAGACAAGTTGTTAAGGTGTAAAGGTGTTAATGTTGTTAACCGTAGATGGGCTTTATTGGAATTTATCTACATGTAGCTCATATATGGACCGATCTTAAGCGCTCTGAAGACGTATTCCCACATCCATTAACGATGAATTTGGAAACGTTGAGTTATATTAGCCCTGTTCCATATTTATGCTAAATCGAGATTTTGAAAAAGTACCCACCTAAACCTATCAATCGAGTTGATCGTATGAGATCACAAATTGGTATTTTATACATGATTATTGTTTTATACATGATTACGTATGCCAAGGTCAGGCAGGTCCACTTTTCCATAAAACTCCCGGAAGGCTCAGAAAAGTGATTTGTTTTCGACCTTCCATTATCACATGTAGCACTTCGATACAGACGCCATTTAAAGAAAACTCCTGATTTGGCGCCGTCACAAGGTTCGCGAAAGATCCATGGTACATTCTTTTTCTGAAAGTTAAAAAAAATCAAGTTTGGGTAAAGCTACTACGCCAGAGGAATAGGGTTTGCAGTTTTCAGGCCAAGATTTTGATGGCTCTTTCGATGTATTGGAGATCATCGGAGTTCAGAGTTAAGCACCTCCGCCTATGACGCTGATCGACTAGGTTCGAGTTCTGACGAGAACATCAGAAAAAAAATTTTCAGCGGTGGTCATTAAAAACTACGCCGCACTATGGGCGGAAATGGCCATGTGACTAAAATTCGATAAAACCTACAAAAGTGCTCCGATTTTGATGAAATTTTAAACTATTGCAGACGACATATTGTATTTCCATACATATATACTGATATCAGACATACTGTAGTGGCACAGGGTGCCATACATGGTGTCAAAAATAGACCATTTTTAGCATCGTTTAAATTATAGGTCTTATAACTTTTGACGTACAAGACCAAATTGCATGATTTTTTTCTTGTATCGAAAAAACTCATCTAGATAAAACAAATTAAGTAAAACTTAATGCCTTATCGGACGCAACAGTGATGAGGCAGGGAGATGGTGGAGCATACCTGGCATCACTTTATCTGCCTTTCGACTCTCCGGAACCGCCATGAGGTACGAATAGGGTGCGATGCGAACTCTCACCATATTTCGTGAGGTAGTAGCAACATTAATAAGCGGGGCTTTTCTGTGACCAGGTCGATAGCGTCAATGACGCCGCCAATATGAAAAAGTTTCTCTCAAAAACCCATGTCCAAACTGAAACGTCATGGACGACTTGGGAGAGAGATCAGAAACAACGGAGGACACGTTGAGGCTTTTGATTAAAACGCATTTCCACAGGATACTAAGGGACTCACGGAGACACCGGAATCTTGGAATAATCAGGTTGATCGAAGGTCTATTATTGCGAAATTTATGGTGAAAGAACGCATTGTGGATACCATGATTAAGTGTAGGTCATCCAGCGAACTGCTTAAATGCAAACAGCATGCCCATGTCAAGGAAAGGGTTCTGCATAAAATATAAGAATACTTCGATGTCAAGACGTACTCATTGGCGGTTTGCATTGACAACAGACAACATGTTGATTTGGCATAGGCGGAGCGATGAGGATCACACCTACTAGGGAACTAGAGACTTTTCTAGGTATCCGACCCATTGACATAAAGTTTTAATGTGAGGTTGCCACTGCGGCTATGAGACTATGACGATGAGATCAGCTTACCATCACGGTATAATCGAGGCGATAGGAAACCTGGAATGGAAGAGGTTTCCGATCGGATACCGGAGACGACAATTGAGGTCGAGTGCGAGGCACTGCTGCGAGCGGCACAATCTTGGACTGGCGGAACCCTTGTATTGCCATCTGGAAGATCATGTTACACGGATGGATCAAAGCTAGAGGACAAAGCGGGCCTGGATGTCTACATTGAGAGCCCAGGGACTGAGATCTGCTTTAGGCTGCCTGACCATAATACGATCCTGCAGGCGGAGATACGGGCGATCACGGAATGCGTGAAGTAGTGTGGTGCTAACGCGAGGACGTCGAGTGTGAACATCTTTACCGACATTATAATTGCTATAAGGGCAATTACAACCAGGACGGTAAGGTCACGAACAGTCTTGCACTGTAAGAAGGAGATTAACGCCTACTCTGAGGATGGCAAAATACGAATCGTTTGGGTGCCGGGCCATAACGGAGTAAGGAGAAATGAAAGGGCAGACGATTTGGCGATGAAGGCCAAAGGACTGCCGTCAATAAACATGGTTAACCCGAAGCCTTTCGGGTCGACGCAGTCCCGAGTTAAGGGAGGGGGCCACGAATGGGCATGCAACCCTGTGGAACAGCGAAACGGTCGGAAGGACGGCGAAAATCCTATGGGGGGATCCAAATCGTGAGAAGACGAGGATATTACTGAAAGGAAGTAAGAAGGAGGTCAGTATAGCTATAGCTATCATAACGGGACACATAGGACTACGAGCTCAATTATGTAAAATCGGTGCGGCAAGTGATAGCATGTGTAGGGCATGCGGGGAAGATGATGAGACGTTGGATCATTTCCTTTGTCATTGACCGGCTTTCGCGTCTAGCAGATATCGGCACTTTGGTGGAGACACAATACCAGGCATGAGCCAACTTATGGGAGTGGTATTGAAAACAATTTAGGATTTTGTAAGTAGCACGGAATTCCCAACTTAAATTTTCTTTTTGGAGATTACTTTATAGTTTTTAGAGCGCACAACAAGCTGATTACTGGCTTAGGTGTATGTCCATAGTGGCATGGGGCGGATTAATATCTGCACCCTCTTTTCAACCTAACACAACCTAACCTATCACGAGTTACAGGAAAATTCTTGCGGAATGAAGTAACAAAACGTCCGCTCCACTCAGCGTTTCAAACAAGAATATGTTACTATTAGAGAGCTTACAAAATTTCGCTTAAATCAGACCATCCATTTCCGAGATCTGTACCGAAAAATGTAGTACCCTATTATCACCACGGGAAAATTTCAAAACAATTGGTTCGACCGTTTTTGAGTCTTCAAGGTTCACACAAACAAACACAAATTGATTTTTATATATAAGAGATGCGCTAAATGGGTAAAGGATGTGGTGTATGCAAGCTAGAAAGTAATCCTGGCTCGAGATGTTAAGCTCGACGAAAATAGTTTCCCGTAGAACCAAGTGAACCCAAAACAATTTGGAGCATTCACGAACAAGAGGGTAAACAACCAGCCGGAACCTAAATAGGCAATTGCACAAATGAATGAATCGAATGAAATAACATCTGATGAAGATGATGGCGAAAATTCAGTTGAAGAAAACGACACAATATAGGACAGAGGCAGCCAAAGAAAAAGACAATTTCCAATGAAAATTATGGCCTTTATAACTGGACATGAGGCGAATGTGGTTCAAAACAATATATTGCAACGAAATCTCCAATAGAGATGATACCGATATTTGGATGCGGGTTGCCATAAAGGAACTAAACGGCCCTTTAAAGCATTTTACTGGTATGAATATGAGAATTGTAGTAATGGAGAATTGAGCACATCGCAAGAGGCAAGTATTTCCAAAATTCTGATTAAGTTTGGGGTGACAGTTTGTAATCCTGTAAAGTCTCCCATGGGGAAAGGCTCGCATTTACAGAGACAGCTCTCCAACAAGTTAAACTATCCATACCTCCTTAACTGTAGACGAAGGCATAGTACATTATGATAGTAGTACTCTTTCTACAGAGTCCAAAATTATGCTAATCGCTCCAACCTTGAGGGTTGGTTGTTGTTGTTGCTGTAGCAGTTATTGTGTTCTATCTTTCGTCTGCTTGATTCCGTTGAGTGTCAAAACCCAGGAACTCTGCGACTAAGATGGGGTGCGTCCACAGAGATCTGGGTCTGAGTCGAGTGGGTCTGGCCGGGCAGTTAAACAGGTGACGTGTATCGTGCGGTACCTGGTTACAATCGGGACCACGTCGGCATTAATCCTAGCTCTGTAGGAGTTGAGGCGGCTGCATCTGCCGGAACGTAATTGAGCCAGAACTACTCCGGTTTGCCGAGGGAGGTCGATTTCTTCAAGTTCAATGGGAGGCGATAGTTCTCCAAGCACTAAATTCACCCGGTAGCCATTTACCGCATCTGCTATGGTGTCTGCATGAATGTTGTTTAGATCTGCTTGATATGCCGCTTGATCTAGAGAGGTTCTCTCTTGTAGCGCTGAACCTCACGCTGTAGATCATGTAGATCTACCTTAAGGCTTCTGGGCGGTGGATATCTATCCACAAGATGATGATTTGGATGGTCTCTGCGATAACAGCCCAAAAGGTATTGCTTAGACAGCATGTAGTTTTGTCTTCGCACTGGTAGGATCTTTGTCTCCTGATGGAGGTGGTCCACATGAGAGCTGAGGAGTTCGGAGGGCAGCATTCTGACAGATCTGAATATTATTCCACTGCGTGTCACAAAGTTGACGACAATCCCATGGCAGCCGGTTGTACGCACCGGATTGGCCCGATGGAATCCTCATCGGCAAGGGCTGCCGCCTCAGTGTACGTGTTCGTCTTTTTTTCGTCATGGGAGAGGCACATCCCGAAGTGCCTTGCCAGGCCAGTGCTGGGAAGTGTATCGCCAGGCCAGTGCCGGGAAGTGTACCGTTCATGCAGTTAAACTGCAACGGACTTCGTGGCAAGATCGATGAGATCGTGGACTTTATGAGTCGGAATTGCTTTGTACGTGGTCAACAAGGTTTCTTTGTCTGCACCCCAAGTGCTGCCAGCAAGTGACTTGAGGACCTTGTTTCTACTTTTGACTTTATCGCAGATTGCTGTGGCATGTGGGGAGAATGTCTAAGAGCTGTCAAATTTGGCGCCAAGTATTTTGGGACACTTGATGGTCGGAATCAGTTCTCCATCGACTATCACAGTCAGCTCAGTATTCACCTCACGTGTATTTGTAGTGAACAATGTGGCTGAAGAATTGGTGGCGGATTCAGATTTCTTGCAGCGAAATATAAGGTAAGCTCGTTGAGGTAGACGTTCAACCTATCGCAGATGTCATCAATGGGTGGGGGCCTGATGCCATGATCGTACAATCGTCCGCATATGATACGATCTCTATGCAGTCTGGAGGGGGTGGAATGGAGGATATATAGAGGGTAAACAGTGCCGGAGATATCACACCACCTTGGGGAACTCCCTGTTTCACTCTACGGTGTTTCGACTTCCTATCCCTAAAGAACACAAATGACTGGCGACCACACAGATAATTCGCGACCCATCGTTTCAGGCCTGGCTGGAGGGACGTGTTGGCGATGTCATCAAATAATTGGCATGGGTGACCGTGTCGAATGCCTTCAATAGATCCAGTGCCACGAGGCCGTCTTATCACATGGCCTGGGCTGATTGAAGCCACAGCAAATGTGTGCGGTGATGGCGTGCAAAGCTGTTGTTTTACTGTGCAGTCTCCGAAATCCATGTTGATGCTCGGCGAATAAAAAATTCTCCAACGAGGCTCGGGAGGAGTAATGCTTCAAGCGTTTTTGCCACTGGTGAGAGAAGGGAAATCGGTCTGTACGACTCCCCCAAACTCGGGTCTTTTCCAGGCTTCAGTAGCGGGAGCACTCTGCCCAGTTTCCAGACATCGGGAACTATAAGAGTGTTCAATGACAGGTTGAGGACAGTGGTAAGGTACTCGACTCCAGGTGAATCCAGATTCTTCAACATCAATGTAGAGATTCCGTCGGGGCCCAACGCCTTAGATGATTTGGCGCCACGGATGACATTTGTAACTTCGCCCACGGTAAATTGTGATGGCATCGGCTCGGAGATCACGAATACGGCGAATTGCTCTCCTCCTTGCCCTGTCTCTCTCGGGATGCACAATAAATTGACGGTTGAACAACCTGGCGCATCTCTTCGGACCCGTCACAGTTATTTCGCCAAAAGTGACTGAGGTCCTGTCATCCCGTCTACCGGGGTTTGAGAGTGTCTTAACAGTAGACCAAAGTTTGCCTGCACCGGTGCCTAAGTTACATTGCTCCAAGTGTTCCAGCCACAAATTCCGCTTATGTTCGTTGACTACCCTGTTTATTTCCAGATTCAGCACGCTGATTCTGGGGTTTGCGGGGTCCATAGCACGAATCCCATCACGCTCATCTGCGAGTACCACTGCTTGCGCCGGGAAATTGGGCCGCACTTGGGGTATTCGACCAGCTGGTATAAAACGAGCGGCCGGTCGATGGTGAGAATTATGGGGAGGTGGTCTGACCCCAAAGAGATGACGGCTTGCCAGGATACGTCACTCAGGAGATCAGGGGATGCAAAGGAGATGTCTGGCGAGTTAATCCTAGTGGAGGCATCCTCATTCACCGTGCAAAGCGTGGAGCTTTCAAGCTGCTCTGCCAAGGCTATGCCACGCTGGTCGTTACCTTGGGGAGAATGCCATGAAGTGTGATGCGCATTAAAGCCCCCTTGAACCAGACGATTATGGCCAGATAGCAACCCAATTATAGCGGGGTTGTAAGCCTGGCCATTAATCGGAGCACAGCTTCCAACCGGCGGTATGTACACGTTGTATAGCTCTATCTCGGCAGTACCGGACCTAACTGCTATTCCCATGCATTTCATGTTGGGGTCACTAGCGCCATGCGCAGGCGAGATAGGTCTATATTGCACGGAATAATGTAACACGAAGGCCAATCCCCCACCACCAACTCCTTGAGCGATCCTTACGTAGCACATTGTAACTGTGACAACTGTGCATGCTGCAGGTGTCGGTCAGCTTTGTCTCCTGGATCGCTGCGACCAATGCTCTTCCGACTCATGAAGTCCACAATCTCATCGATCTTGCCACGAAGTACGTTGCAGTTTAACTGTAAAAACGATACACTTCCCGGCTCTAGCCTGGCAATATTTGGGCTGGGATGCTGCCGTTACCTAAATTGCTGTACAGGAGAGGTCGGGGGTCACATAGTCCGACGACGAGGACGCAGGAGACGACGACGCTTGTGACCCACTGCTGGCTATGTTCGCACAGCACCTCGCGACATAACCAGTATGACTATACTCCCATAGTGAAGTGAGGACAGAGCAAGATCGCAAATGTACCCACCCCATGCACCGGTTACACCTCACCGACACCGACCGATGATGGAGGCGGTTCTGGCAAACCGAACAGAACCAGGGTCCGGGGTTCTTTTCAATCCCGGCACGGACCAGAAGCGTCCGGAGAAGGCACTCCGGGATGTGCCTCTCCCATGACGAAAAAAGACGAACACGTACACTGAGGCGGCAGCCCTTGCCGATGAGGATTCCATCGGGTCAATCCGGTGCGTACAACCGGCTGCCATGGGATTGTATGAGACGGAGACGAGGAAAGTGGTCAACTGTGTCCTCATCTTCAAATGTCTAGAATTTTTTTTACCGCTCAGCTCAACAGATTAAAAGTTTTGTATTTTTATCTAATTTTTTTCTCGTTTGACCAACTTTGCGTCGGTGGTACAAAATATACATACATTCACATATGTATCTTTAATAGACCGAAAAGTTTTTTGGTTAGCTTAATGGCAGTTTACATTTAGCTAACAATTTATTAAAAATGTGTTCCATTTCTTCCGACTACACTGCACCGAGAGATCTTCGGGCAGAACTTGTTTGTTTTCTCACATAGGGTGTAGCCCGCCTTCAAATATCTCTCCATAGTTGTTAAAAAAATGCATTTTAATTTCAACTTACCACTTGTTTCATTTGTTCCACTCTGAGATCCTAATTGTTGTTGTGATGATTGCTGTGCCTGTTGCTGCTGTTGTTGGTGATGGATGTTTGTTGAACAGAACGCACTTCCACCCAGGCCAGCCGACAGTGGAGGCTGGGTTGATATTGGTGTCCCACCAGCTGTGGAAACCCCAGGAACATTTTGTGGGTAACCACTATTGGCACGATATGTTGGAGGCGGTGATCCTGCCTCACAATGTCCGGGTGGTGGTCCATAATGCGATGAAGGTAGTGGATGACTCGCACCTGCATAGTGATGCGGTGGTGGCGGCATGCCATGGTGTTCAGCACCAGCCTGCTGATATTGATGATGGGCATGAACATGGGCATATTGATGCTGATGATGGACACTGCCGCCGTGAGGTGACATGTGATGGGCATGATATGCAGCTGCTGCTGCAGCTGCAGCTGCCGTATAGGAGGGTGGTGGTGCACCATGATGTTCCATGGGCCCTTGTTCGGTATGGATACCCAGATCGGCTGGATTATATAGGCCGGCAGCAGCATTAAGCGTATCGGATAAGGAAGACGCAGACGTTTGTGATGTGGTAGTGGTGGGTGGTGGAGAGACAATAGGAGTTCCTAGAACAGAATTAAAGAAGAGGTGTAATATACGTAAATGTTTATGTTAAGTGCTTTGGAAGCCCAGTTGGTAGTGAGCTTGTGGGTTTGATTCCCTCCAGAGTCTTGGCCTGTGGCTGCTGACTGTCATTATTATCTTAAGATGCTACAAGACGATATGAATTTCTCATATGACGTGTCCATTCTGTATTCTTATAACTATCACTATGTGTGCCAAATACGAATAAGGCAGATAAGGCAAACAGCATGTATTGTTTGTTATATGTATTGCTAGCTGGCCCGGTAGGCTTCGCTTCACCCTAAAAAGTTTATTAAACAATAAATGTTTCTATAAATATGTACCAAAATATATTCAATAGCTTAGAAGTCCCACGGGCCCTTCCTACAAAAACCTTGTATATTTGATTCGTTTTTTGGTAGGACAGCCCGCCTGGGACATGACGCCACTTTTTGACATCAAATTCTTATTCTATTCCCAAATACCTTTTATTTGAGTTCCATATTGTCCCGACCGGTCTAGATATCCGTTTGGGTGTGGTTTTTTGGGCGAAACGAATATTAGGAACCAAGTGTTTGGGGTGTTTCAAATAACTCCCATACTGAATGAGCGGGCCTATTTAGAACTTAAATGGAAGGACTTTGGGAGTAATCTGATATCCGAATTTAGGTACATGTATCTGGGAGTACAAATTCCTCCAACGAACATCAAGGCAGATCGAGACAATATGGGACTCAACTATCTATGAAGACAAGTGTCTGGGGCACAAAATCCTTCTAACGGGCGCAAATGAAAGGTATTTGAAAGTAGTGTACCAATATTAGAGACCAAGTGTCTGAGGTCCTCCGGGACCATGTAGGACTTAAATGAAAATCTGATATCAGAATTTGGGTACAAGTATCTGAGACACAAAACATCTGTAACGAGCATTCAGGCAGATCAAGACAATATGGGAATCAAGTATCTGGGGCCCAAAATCCCTCTAACGAACATTCAGGCCGATCTGTGCAATGTGGGACTCAAATTAGGGGACTTTAGGAAGCATCAGTGGCAGTGGGACATTTAATCTATTGTATCAGATATAGTATGTATTTAAACAATACATAGATAAAGTAATGTAGATCCGAGAAAGGCCCATGGCTCTGGGATATTACTTCATAGCATTTAAAGAAACATTTAATTTTAAAAAGCCACTGTAGCTTGCAGGGTGCTAGAAAGATGGAAGGCTATCATTTGACTTACCTTCAGTACCGCCTGCTGTAGCACCCGGCGGCAACATACTCGACAGAGCACTCAATGGAGTATAGGATTTGGGTGGTGGTTCTACCGAGCCCGGCCTTAGTAAACGTTCCTCGGTAACACTCGATTGAACGCGATATTGCATTTTACAATAAGCTTCCTGACCAGCACCGGCACTGGAATTGACATAGACTCCGGTTATGGTAACATCGGTATCTTGCACAATGACCACACTGGACGATGTTGGACGACTGGAGTCTTTGGCCTCTTTTGTGCTGCTTGTTGTGGTACTACTACCCGAAGAACTCGAGGTGGTTGTGGTAGTAATGTCGGTGTTTGTCTCTTTGGTATCTTTGGAATACTTGGAATCATTGCTTTCCTCACATATGCTGGAGGGTTTTTCGGCTTTGGTGGGTGTTGGGGGAGCATGAGGTTTTGGCTCGACGGCAACTGAAAGTTTTGGTGTTGTGGCGGAGTCTGTAACTGTGGCGGAGGATGATGATGCGCTGCTGCTGGTGACATCACACGCATTAGTAGAGCTTGTTGGAGCACAAGGGGTTTCCGTTTCCGTGGAGTTAGTTGTGACAGCAGCGGGGGATGTTGAAATGGTTGTGGTTGAATGCGTGCTGGAAGATACTGAAGAAGTAATTGTTAGTGTGGTTGTAGTAGCAGTTACGGCGGTTGAGAGTGGTGTTGCCACAGCAGTGGACTTTGCTGGTTTGGGTTCTTTGGCAGTGGCTTTGGTTTCTTTGACCTTCTTATTCGTAGTCTTTTGTTCATCCTCATAGGTCTCATAGCCACTCAAATGTCCCAGGTTTCTGTCCAAATGTCTCTCCACCTCATAAGTGGCGGCCACAATGGCACTGGCATTAAGACTGGCCATTCTTTTACGGGCCAATATGCCCTTATAATCCCCTATAAGTTCTTCCTTGAGGGTTCGCTTTCGTTTTTTGGGAGGCTTTTTCGATTCGTTAAGCTTGAGTTTTAGTGTCTTTTCCTTTTCATTATCCTCCTTATCGGAAGATTCGGAATTGGCCTCATCATCCGTAGAGCCTGTGGCCAATTTGACCACCTTCTTGAGGGGTTTCTTAATTTTAGTATATTTACGCTTAACTTTAATGGGTTGGTCCTCCTTGGGCTTGTCCTCAGCCTCTCGTTTTTCTTTGTTCTTTAACTGTTGCTGCTTTTCCTTTTCTAACTCTCTTTCACGCTTGGCTTGTAATTTCTTTTGCAGTTTCTTCTTTTTAATCCTCATTTGCTCGATCTCGTCCAATTCACTGTCACTTTCGAATTCCCAATACTTGCCAAAGCCTCGACCACCTGCATCGTTTCGCTGTTCACGTTTCAATTCACACACTGGCTCTTCGATGCGTTCTTCTTCGGTTTCGTCCTTGGCCGGGAGATCTTCGATTCTGAGAGGGTCTTCAACTTTTTTGTCCTTCTTGGTTTTTGACGGTTTCTCGTCGGTTTTCGATGTAATGGGACACTCTTTGGCTTTCTCTTTTTCTTTATCTTTGCCATTATCCTTGTCTTTGTGTTTGAACTCATCCTTCCTATCTTTCTCCTCATCACTGACATCTAGGGTTCTTATCTTGGGTGGAAGAAGCGTTGCCTTGGAAAGACCCAACTCATAGGCAGTGCGTGATTCATTCTCGTAAAGGCATTGGACCTTTGCCAAAGCATTGAGAGAAGCCATGCGATGTCGTTTCTGGCTGAAGATAATCAAATTTTTACCATCATCAGAATCACTGCTCCCAGAGGAGCGAACTTTGACTGCTGCTTTTTGTGCCTTGCCCCCTTTGGATTTCTCGAGTTTTTTGGCGATTTTGGGTTTTAAAGTTTTTGGGGTTTTGAGATTCTTTAATGTAATGCATTTCTTGGTGAGATTCAATTTTTGCATCATCTTAGTTGGCTTTGACGGATTTTTGTTTGGTGGTAGTTTTTTCTTGGAACTTTCCTCGCTACTTTCGTCACTTGAATTCTTTTCGGCATCCAATATTTCTCCTCCCACCTTTTGATTGGCGGTACCTGGAACTTCCAATGGCGCTTCCACTACTTTTTTTGCAGTTTCTAGATCTTGTATTTTCTCTTTCGAGGTTGAGGATGAGGTCTTCATAAGAATGGCGAACTTTTCTACATCCTTTTCCCTTGGTTCCTCCGATGTTTCACTTGATGTTGTGAGAATTTCTTCTTTTTTGGCCTTTTCCTTGGCAGAGGGGTATTTTGCTGCCTCTTTCTTAGGCGTTTGAGTTTTTTTTACAATTGACTTATCTTCTTCTTCGGAAAATTCTCTTAAATTCTTCAATGTAGGCAATTCCATTTTAATATTCTCTTCATCCTCAGAACCCGACTTGAAATCGTATATATCATTGGGATCTCCTGGTTTTGTTTCCATTTTGGTATTTGCCACAACAAAGGCTTTGGAAGAGTACTGACCCTTTTTAGTAGACGGTTTAACAATCTTGGGCTTTATTGGATTTACTTTATATTTGGGTTGTAATCTCTGTTTTACAGTGGCAACTTTTTTCGACTCCTTGGCCGGCACATGTTTAGGGCTCAATGATTTAATTACCTCTTGAGTTCTTTGCTCTACATTATCAATGGGTTCCTTGGGGTATAATGTAATGTCATTAGCTGGGCTTTGGGTTGGTTGCGTCTCCGATTTGCCTCTCGCAATTTCTTCTATTTCCATTTGTACAACTTCAGTATTTGAGTCTATTATTATTTTAAGTATTTCCTCCTTCTCCTCAAACAATTGTCCTTCTTCTTTGTCTAATTTATTGCACTTTGTTTCGCTGGCCTGTTCGTCCTTCGTAGACTCTTTGGCAGTGAAAGAGTTCTTAGGAGAGTGGGGAGCATGCTGCAAGCTCCTATTCTCTGGGGTTTTCGGTCTCTCTAGTTTCATCTCTTCGTTATTATTTGACTTATTTTCTTGTTTCTCCTCTTCGTTAAGGACATTCTTATGTTTCGGTGATAACTCATTTCTTGTTGAAGTTTCTGCTTCGTCTGGAGATACTTTGAAGCTGCTTCCTGCTTTCCTCTCCATCTCAGTTTTGTTATCTTCTTCTTCTACTACTTCCTGCTCTTTGTCTTTGTTCAAGGGAAGCTCCTTTAAGTCTTCCTGCATAACTTTACAGTCCTTTTCTTCAGACTTTTCTTGAGACTTGCCTTTGTTAGCAGAAGCTTTCTTTTGCTTCTGGCCGCTCTCCATTCTTGCTTTCTTTGCGGCTATTTTCTTCTTTGTTTCTATCAAAGACAATTTTTCTTCTTCTTTTACTAAAGTATCGGGCTTAGTCTGCATGTTACCCAGATCCTCAGCATCATCACATTTCTCTTTCGTTTTTCCTTCTTCGCTTTCCTTTGTGTCTTTTGTCACACTATCTTTTGTCACATTCTCTTCATTCGTGTCTTGTGAACTACGGATTTTCATTCCTTCCCTATCCTTTAAATTTTCTTTTGGTTTCTCGTTGCCACTTTTAACTGTCACTTTACGTTTATCCTCCTCATTACCTTTAGTCCTTTTAATTGGCTTAGACGTTGTCAATGTGGCAATGACCTTTACAGCAGCTGCACGAGATTTTGTCTTAACATTCTCCGATATTGATGACTTCATGCCTAACTCTTGTATACTTTGCTCTTTGGGCAGGAGATTATCAAAACCGCTGATCTTGATATCAAGATTTTTCAACATTTTACTGATTGCCTTGTTCTTGCCATCCTTTTTATCCTGTACTCTGTTGGCATCGCAGCTGGAGTTGCTTGAGTTGGAACTGCCGGTCTCTTCCTTTGCCTCTTTACGTTTCGAATCCTCTTTGACTGCCAATTTGCTATTTTCACTATCTTGGTCTTCAGCTGAAGCCCATTTTGCATTTTCCCTCGATGAGGTTCGGGTTGTTCCTTTATTCTCCTCAATTTTCTCTTTGCAAGGCGACCCAGCTGGTGTTTCCCTGGTTGCTGTCTTGGCCGACTTTTTAGCCGGAGATGTTGCGGTTTCTCCTGTCTTTTTTGAGGGTGATACAGCAGACCCTGCTGTAGATGCTGAGAGGCGGTCCGATGAAGTGGTCTTTGATCCTGGCCTTCTGGCAGCTGTTGACAGACTGGCAATACCACCGACAGCGTGACGTTGTTTTTTGGCTAATGTTGATGCTGCGCTTGGACGTTGCTGTCGCTCAGCAACAGATAAACGCCTTTTCGGTCCCATCCCCCTAAAAATGAATAATGAAAAATAATGTTAGACGAGTAACGAACAAAAGAACAAATCAAGCAAAAATAGGAAATGTCCGTGAAGATAAAATTAACTTTAACTAGCAGAGACACAAACCAATTCAATTTTCAGCGTAATGTTAACACGTTAAGAGAGCTCTGTTATAAAGTTAACAGCAAATATTTATTAATAATAAAAAAACGATTTTAGCCACAAATTCCGCAAAAGAAAACAATAAAAGCCCAAAATATATCACAAACGCTTCAAATTTGCCAAAAAATATTAAAATTATGTAAATATTTATCATTATCACATAAATAAACAAACTTTTCTCACGATTGCTATTCTAGATAAAGATGAGCCCACTGCGGCGGACTGAAAAATCGTGCGTCAATCACCGCTTCGGGGCTTCCGAGAAATGCTTTAACCAACCCTCAGTGTATTGAAGAAAAAAAGGTATTGGCCATATCAGAGAAGTTTCACTTTAGAGAAAGATGAGCCTACTGTGGCGGACTGAAGAATAGTGCGTCAATAACCGCATGGGGATTTATTACGTGGACCAATAGCTCCCCAGAACTGCTATAACCGACACCCAAAGTATTGAAGTAAAAAAGATATTGGCCATTTTCGATTGTATTAGCCATATCAGAGAAGTTTCACTTTAGAGAAAGATGAGCCTACTGTGGCGGACTGAAAAATAGTGCGTCAGTAACCGCTTAGGGATTTATTACGTGGACCAAGAGCTTTCCAGAAATGCTCTAACCGACACCCAAAGTATTGAAGGAAAAAAGATATTGACAATTTTCGATTGTATTGGCCATATCAGAGAAATTTCACTTAAGAGAAAGATGAACACTCAAAAGTCGTTGGGCAACTTAATCAATTTGACAAAGGTGTTGTTGTTGTTGTAGCAGTTTATTGTGTTCTATCTTTCGTCTGCTTGATTCTGTTGAGTGTCAAAACCCAGGAACTCTGCGACTAAGATGGGGTGCGTCCACAGGGATCTGGGTCTGAGTCGAGTGGGTCTGGCCGGGCAGTTAAACAGGTGACGTGTATCGTGCGGTCCCTGGTTACAATCGGGACATACATCTTGCACGTCGGCATCAATCCTAGCTCTGTGGGAATAGAGGCGGCTGCATCTGCCGGAACATAATTGAGCCAGAACCACTCTGGTTTGCCGGGGGAGGTCGATTTCTTCAGGTGCAATGGGAGGCGGTCGTTCTCCAAGGACTACATTCACCCGGTAGCCAAAGGTGTTGATGAAGATACGTGCCAGTCAAAATGTTTCTGAAAATAGCACACTCTTGCAAAATTTTTATATGTAAGTTCTTTGCTAAGCTACTTGAATGACTTGAATATAAAGCATTGAATTTAAATGATATCGAGCTCGAAAATGTTCGAAAAACCGCGAAAAGAAAATATTTTAAAAAATCACCCGATTTTCGAAAGTAATAAACTACAGCGTCTCTTTTTGCCGCCTTAAAAAATTGAAATCTTTTTCAAAAATCGCGCGGTTTCTGAAAATATTTTTCGTCTTCGGCACTTTCAATAAATAAAAAAAATCCTGAAAATATTCTTCGCCTCTTTCTGCCACATTCAAAATATTATTGGCTGCGACGCTTTCTGTATCTTAGAAAATCCTGTCTTAAAAAAGCACTAGTTTCAATGTTTATTATTGCTGTTTCAGTTTACTCTCAAGTTTGTTGAACCCTCTGCGAAATTCCACCCCAAATTGTTTTATACGTTTGCACACAAATTTGCACTGTACACAACAACAAACTATTTGGGGTGATCATGCAAACGTCGCGGTCTTTTTGCATGATGATGTTTGGGGTGAGATTGTATTATAAAAATAAAAATTCAAAAAAATTCTTAAACGTAATTTGACCCCAATTTTATATTGGGCGTAAATTGAATTCTGCAAAAGCAACTCAAATTTGGGGTTTGTTTTCAATTTGGAAGATTGCTTGGGTAACATGTTTTGGGTTCGTGTGTGTTGCCGATACTAGAATGTCCGTAAATATAAATTTGAATATAACTCAGTCAAGACACAAACCAGACATTTTAACAGAGCTATATTAAGTGATTAACAGAGAACTGTTAAGTAATTTTCTTTTAAATTTGAAATAAAAAAAATAATTTTTAGCATTTTCTCACCTAATATTTTCTAAAATCACTTGCAAAAGAATTTATCTACAACTATAAAATGCTTAATAATAACCAAACCCGCAAATATTTTTTGAAGACCTATATGACCCATTTTTAAAGCTGCATTGCAGCAAACTCATCATAGATAGGTCATACAAACTTATACCAGGATTAGCCCCTACCAAGAGCTTCTAAAATCAAAGGCCCCATATTCATAATATTTCAGATCGGAAAAATTTCGCCCCAAAAGTTATATTTAAATTTAACATAATGGCCCATTGTGCTGGACTAGTCATACATAGGTGATACAAACTAATACCAGAATTAGCTCCTACCAGGAGCATTTAGCATTAGAATCAGAAGTCCCCATATTCAAATTATATTTCAGATCAGAGAAATTTCGCCCCAAAAGTTATATTTGAATTTAACATAATGGCCCACTCTGCTGGACTGCTCATAGATGGGTGATACAAACTAATACCAGAATTAACCCCTACCAAGAGCTCCTAGAATCAGAAGTCCCCATATTTAAATTATATTTCAGATCAGAGAAATTTCGCCCCAAAAGATATGTTTGAATTTAACATAATGACCCACTCTGCTGGATTGGTCATAGATAGGTGATACAAACTAACACAGAATTAGCCCCTATCAAGAGCTTTTAGAATCAGAAGGCCCCATATTCAAATGTATTCATGTACTTATTAAAGTTAATATAAGCTTAATAGTGTAGAAACATTTAGAATTGGCTACAAAGTCTATCAGCTAAAAAAAATTTAATCATCAATATAAATCTTTGCAAATGTCATATTGGTAAATATTGTCTATTCACAGGAAGAAGCACAATTTTCTAGTGTCTCAGTTTTAGTTCTCATGATAAGGTAATTCAAAAAAATTTTTTAATTGATTTATTATATTCTGTATTATTGAATTTTGTCTTAAGGAAAGGTTTCATTGAGATTTTAACTTTAGACAACATTTCATTAAAATTGTCTTTAGAGAAAATATTCTTCTAATTTCATTGCGTTTTGCCTCAAGACCAGAATTAAATTCGTATTTTACAGTAACACTCAGTTCCAAACTTTAAAAATTTGTTTTTTTAATATTTTCTTTAGTGAAACATGCCGTTTAAGCACATAAATGACAACATAGTTATAAAACAGGTTTTAGCGACCAGTGTAAACATTCTATGAGGATGTAATTTTGGCAACGCAGAGTGTTATTGTAAGCGTTGGATATTTTTAGTGTATTTGAATGAAATGTAAGGATTTTAAAATCTTTTTTGACGAAAAATATTCTACGTAAAGGGATTTTTTAGGTATAAGACATTTAATTATGATAAATATTGTTTTTGTCATCTAAGAATGTGTTACAGATTGTCTTAATGCGTGTAAAGGCTGGTAGTATATTCGATTTTCATAGGAGCATTTCACACAGAACACTACAAAAATTTTTCACACAGAACACCACAAAAATCTCAATGTAGAGTTAAGAAAAATGTTTCTTAAGTAATGAGGGAATGTCCTACTGAATGCAATCAGCAAGTTTTTTTGCTTCAAAATCTTTTATCTAAAAAAAGTAGCCACGAAAAAAATGTTGCAAAAAACGAATACCGTATTGTTTTCCATCGAAAATCTAGTTAGAGCTCAGTAGCGATCTGAATGATACGAAACTCTGTTTTGTTCTATTTTTAGCACGTGGATTTCTTATACATATTTTTCTCTGTGAGTGCTTTCAATTTTCTGTAAATGTGTATGATGCATGCATAATACAGAAAGCAAAGTGTGAGTGTATGCTTGTGAACATATGCGAAAACATGTTTCTATTTTTGGCATTCGGCTTCTCGGTTGTTTTTCTCAGGATGCTTGATTTATCAAATAAAAAGTATAATTTGTGTTTATCTGCCTTTGGCCAACCGAATTTGTAGTCGGATCTGGCTTAGTGGTTAGCGCGTACGCTTTATAATAGTAATATCGCGAGTTCAAACTCGTAGGCAGCGCACTTTTTAGTTATTTTATTACTATTAATTATATTATTTTCCTAATTTCATACTTTTTAAATTTAAATATTATATTTTTCCCAATTTAGACGAATCTAATTTGTTTCATCCGTCGCTATATATACGATCGCTATATTACCTATCTATTGCCAGTCCAGCACAGTGGGCCAATTATAAATTTTGGGGTGAAATTTCTCCGATCTGAAGTATTATTTGAATATGGAGACTACTGTAGTAGCTCTTGGTAGGGGCTAATTCTGGTATTAGTTTCTATCACCTATCTATGACCAGTCCAGCACAGTGGGCCATTATGGTAAATTCAAATATAACTTTTGGGCCGAAATTTCTCCGATCTGAAGTATAATTTGAATATGGGGACTACTGATTCTGGTAGCTTTTGGTAGGGGCTAATTCTGGTATTCATTTGTATCACCTATCTATGACCAGTCCAGCACAGTGGGCCATTATTTTAAATTCAAATATAACTTTGGGACGAAATTTCTCCGATCTGAAATATAATTTGAATATGGGGACTACTGATTCTAGCAGCTCTTGGTTAATTCTGGTATTAGTTTGCATCACCCATCTAAGACCAGTCCAGCACAGTGGGCCATCATGTTAAATTCAAATATAACTTTTGGGGGGAAATTTCTCCGATCTGAAATATAATTTGAATATGAGGACTACTGATTCTGGTAGCTTTTGGTAAGGGTTAATTCTGGTATTAGTTTGTATCATCCATCTATGACCAGTCCAGCAGAGTGGATGTGCGTGAAGATAAATTCCGAATTTTACTAGCAGAGACACAAACCGCTTTGTTAACAGAGTGCGAGAGAGTGTAACAGAAGTATTAACGGAGATCCACTGAGGGGTTAGCAGAGCTCTGTAAATACTTAACAGAACCAAAAAACAAGAGAAATTAATTAAATTTCTTACTTCTTAACAATTTTTGCAAATATTCGTAAAAAGAAAAATAAAACCATAACAAAATTTGGAGTAAAATATTAATGCTTTGAACCAAAAACACCAAATGAAATATCTATTACCGTTGTACTGAGAAAAATGAAAAATTTATAAAAAAAAAAAATATTCTAGGCAGGATTATGTCCAACACTCCTGGAGGACATCTAAGAATTCTACAAGGTACTACCATACATCGTTGGAAAGGTCACGATGTGTGCTTTCCAAACATGTTCTTATTCGAAAATCGAGCAGTTGGTTTTTTCAAATTCCTGTCTTTTTTAAAAAAATTCTGGAAAAAAATGTTGACAGGATGATGGCCAACGCTCCTGGAGGACATCTAAGAATTCTACAAGGTACTACCATACATCGTTGGAAAGGTCACGATGTGTGCTTTCCAAAACATGTCTTTATTAGAAAATCGAGCAGTTGGTTTTTTCAAATTCCTGTACTTTTTAAAAATTTATCGAAAAAAAAATTTTTTTGAGAGAGAGTGTGGTTGTCTGGCCGTTCTGTTGTGTGCTCTATGTCGCTGTTTTCAGTTACAAACGTTGAATGTTAGATATTAAGCAGCTTTCTGTAAGAATGTTAATTACATATAAACATATACTTGGGAAAGTATACTTTTCAACTCTATAAAATAATTCATGAATTATATAATAATTAAATGATGAAAGCCTTTCTATTTAAATATATATTTGATAGATACTTATTGAGCAAATGTTTCAATTTGCACGTAGACAAAACAATTTTACTCACGCAAACATAGGCAAATGGCAATGCTTTTTGACTATGTGTGCGTGAGTACAATTGTTTTGTCTACATTCGAAATAAAATTGCAAATTGCCTAAGCTGCAATATTATTCACCGAATGTTCGTGGTTTGTTTTAATTTCTGCGTGTGGAAAGAGAGCTCGCTCGCAACAAAAAAAAAAAAAACTTCTCTGCTGAGAGAAAAACCACAGGGTACCGATTTGGCCATCGCTGGTCTAGACCAGGCATGGGCAAAGGAACTCTTTTGAGCATTTGCACTTAGCAGCTTATGCTCGTTTGGTGGAAACTTGCTCTCTTGACACACGCTGAAATAGAAACAAACTACGTACATTATTAATTACTGATCAGGCAACATAAACACAAATAACAACGAATGAATGAAAACTCAATTTGCTCCTTACCAGACATCTTTTGGAGATGCTTAATTTGGAAGCAAACACAGTCATGTTCAAATTGTAATGAAACATTTGCTCAATAAGTATCTATCAAATATATATTTAAATAGAAAGGCTTTCATCATTAAAGCCACAAGTTCAACCCAAAAAAAAACTCATTTGAAATTAATTGTAAAAAAATAACTATTTTCGAACCCTTTTGTCATTGTGATTTTATTTCGCGTGTAGAGCAAAACAATTGTACTCACGAACACAGCCAAAAATATGTGTCCATGCCTGGCATAGATAAAGTAAAGTATAGACACCTCACACTATGTTCAAAAAAGCTTGGAACAGAAGTGGAAAAAGTAAACAGCGCAGACGCAATATGCGAGTACGCTAATAACACAAGCGACCTCTATGGGAAAACTTATGAATTATTTTATAGAGTTGAAAAGTATACATTCCCAAGTATATGATTATATGTAATTAACATTCTTACAGAGAGCTGCTTAATATCTAACATTCAACGTTTGTAACTGAAAAGAGCGACATAGAGCACACAACAGAAAGGCCAGACAACCACACTCTCTCTCAAAAAAATTTTTTTTTCGATACATTTTTAAAAAGGACAGGAATATGAAAAAAACCAACTTTTCGGTTTTCGAATAAGGACATGTTTTGGAAAGCACACATCGCCACCTTTCCAATGATGTATGGTAGTACCTTGTAGAATTCTTAGATGTCCTCCAAGACCATTGGTCATAATCATGCCTAGAATATTTTTTTTCATAAATTTTTCATTTTTCTCTGTTTTTCATTTGGTGTTTTTGATTCAGAGCATTGATATTTTACACCAAATTTTATTATGGTTTTATTTTTCTTTTTACAAATATTTGCAAAAATTTATAAAAAGTAAGAAATTTAATTAATTCCTCTTGTTTTTGGTTCTGTTAAGTATTTACAGAGCTCTGCTAAAACCTCAGTGGATCTCTGTTAATACTTCTGTTACTCTCTCTCGCACTCTGTTAACAAAGCGGTTTGTGTCTCTGCTAGTTAAATTCGGAATTTATCTTCACGCACATATATAGTACTGGCCTTTAAACGTATTAAGACAATCGGTAACACATTCTTAGATGATAAAAACAATATTTATCTTAATTAAATGTTTTATACTTCAAAATCCCTTTACGTAGAATATTTTTCGCCAAAAAAAAGATTTTAAAATCATTACATTTCATTCAAATACACAAAAAATATCCAACGCTTACACTCTGCGCCGCCAAAATTACAACTTCATAGAATGTTTACACTGGATGCTAAAACGTGTTTTATAACTATGTTGTCATTTATGTGCTTAAACGGGATGTTTCACTAAAGAAAATATTTAAAAAAAATTTTCAAGGTTTGAACTGAGTATTACTGTAAAATACGAACCTAATTCTGGCCTTAAGGCAAAACGCAATGAAATTGCAAGAATACTTTCTCTAAAGACAATTTTAATGAAATGTTGTCTAAAGTTGAAATGTCAATGAAACCTTTCCTTAAGACAAAATTAAATAATACATAATAAATATAATAAAGATATTAAATAATTTTTTGAATTATCCTAATCGAGGGAACTTAAACTGGGACACAAGAAACTTGCGCTTCTACCTGTGAATAAATAATATTTACCAATAATTCATATATTGATGATTAAATTTTTTTATATGATAGACTTTGTAGTTAATACTAAATGTTTCTATACTACTAAGCTTATATTAACTTTAATAGGTACGTAAATATACAAATTAATTAAAAAAAATTAGATTTGTTTGAATAAAGGAAAATAAAAAAATAACAGTCAACGAGAACCGAACCCGAGATAATAGTCATACAACGCGTACGCGCTAACCACTACACCAACTTCGACTTGGATGGAACGGAGACACACGCCAATACGTAAGCACATAAATGGCAACATAGTCATACAGGCGCTTGGAACGATATTTTAAGCGGAACAAATGTTCTGTCATAGCCAATTAAAATAAAGTCATACACATTGATTTAACAATAAGTGTAAACATACTATGAGAATGCAATTTTGGCGTAGTAGGTTATATTGAAATCATTGGACATATTTTTATAATTGAATGAAAACAAATATTTATATTTTTAAACTTTTTTTTGACGAAACGTATTTCAGCTAAAAAAGGATGGTATATCGATGGTATACGTATATCGTCATTTGCCACCGTGTGTATCATCGAAAATCTCGGATGAGCTTGGTAGCGGCGCATATAAATAATATGCAGCTCTGTACTGGGATTCTGTAATTTATATCGTTGAGTAAAATTTGTCGACAAATAATCGTTTGCGCTAACGATTACGTTATTCTCTAATTCATCGTTAACTGAAATCGTCTGTAATTTTTTACTTTGGCAACTCCAGCTAAAAAAGAAAAGGACAAAAGTGACAGATAAAAAATAATTTTCTCATAGCCTGTAAATCTTCTTATTTAAACTGAAAAACATCACAAATATCAATAAAATGTACACTATTATGTAGAAAAAGTGTTAACCGCGCTTATTAATAGATTATGCAAACGTATCCGAAACAATTGAAAAATACTCTAAAGCCACTCTATATAATGATTTTTATTTCTTGTCGTTAAAGAAAACACTTTTAACTCACGATTTTCTTTTCGTTAACGAAAAAAGCTGATTTAAATGAATTTCATTTGTTAAAGAATCCAAGATTTGGATTCAAGTCGAAGTTGGCGTAGTGGTTAGCGCGTACGCGTTGTTTAAACAATGAAACGAGTTCGGTTCTCGTGGAAAGTTAATTTTTGTTTGTTTTATTTTCCCCCATTCAAACAAATCTAACATTTTTAATTTATTTATATATTTATATACTTATTGAAGTTAATATAAGCTTAGAAGTATAGAAACATTTAGCATTATTATCTATTCACAGGAAGAAGCGCAAGTTTATTGTGTCCCAGTTAAGGTTCTCACGATTAGGATAATTCAAAAAATATTTTAATTGCTTTATATTCTGTATTATTTAATTTTGTCTTAAGGAAAGGTTTCATTGACATTTCAACTTTAGACAACATTTCATTAAAATTGTCTTTAGAGAAAATATTCTTGCAATTTCATTGCGTTTTGCCTTAAGGCCAGAATTAGGTTCGTATTTTACAGTAATACTCAGTTCAAACCTTGAAAATTTTTTTTTAAATATTTTCTTTAGTGAAAAGCACATAAATGACAACATAGTAATAAAACACGTTTTAGCATCCAGTGTAAATATTCTATGAAGTTGTAATTTTGGCGGCGCAGAGTGTAAGCGTTGGATATTTTTTGTGTATTTGAATGAAATGTAATGATTTTAAAATCTTTTTTTTTGGCGAAAAATATTCTACGTAAAGGGATTTTTGAAGTATAAAACATTTAATTGAGATAAATATTGTTTTTATCATCTAAAAATGTGTTACCGATTGTCTTAATACGTTTAAAGGCCAGTACTATATTCGATTTTCACAGGTGAAAACACATATTTTTCACGGTTACTTATTTGAAACACTACAAAAATCTCAATGAAGAGTTAAGAAAAATGTTTCATAAGTAATGAGGGAATGTCCTACTAAATGCAATCAGCAAGCTTTTTTGCTTTAAAATCTTTTATCTAAAAAAGGTTGCCACGGAAAAAATGTTGCAAGAAACGAACGTACCAGGCATAACATTGTTTGACATCAAAAACCTTGTTAGAGCTCAGTAGCGATCTGAATAATACGAAACTCTGTTTTGTTCTATTTTTAGCAAGTGGAATTCTTATGCATATTTTTCTCTGTGAGTGCTTTCAATTTTCTGTTAATGTGTGTGATGCATACATAATAAGAAAGCAAAGTGTGAGAGTATGATTCTGAACATATGTGAAAACATGTTTCTATTTTTAGCATTCGGCTTCTTGGTTTTCTCTGGATCCTTGATTTATGAAATAAGAATTATAGTTTGTGCTTATCTGCCTTTGGCCAACCGATTTTGTAGTCGGATCTAGCTTAGTGGCTAGCGCGTACGCTTTGTAATAGAAGTATCGCAAGTTCGAAACCCGTTAGTTATTTTTTAGTTATTTTATTACTATTAATTATATTATTTCTTTATATTAATTTTATACTTTTTAAATTTAAATGTTATATTTTCCTCAATTTAAACAAATCTAATTTGTTTCATCCGTCGCTATATGTATGAATTTGTATCACCTATCTATGACCTATGATGAATTCAAATATAACTTTTGGGGCGAAACATCTCCGATCTGAAATACAATTTGAATATGGGGACTTCTGATTCTAATAGCTCTTGGTAGGGGTTAATCCTGGTATTAGTTTGTATCACCTATCTATGACCAGTCCAGCACAGTGGGTCATTATGTTAAATTCAAATATAACTTTTGGGGCGAAATATCTCCGATCTGAAATACAATTTGAATATGGGGACTTCTGATTCTAATAGCTCTTGGTAGGGGCTAATTCTGGTATTAGTTTGTATCACCTATCTATGACCAGTCCAGCACAGTGGGCCATTATGTTAAATTCAAATACAACTTTTGGGCCGAAAATATCTCCGATCTGAAATACAATTTGAATATGGGGACTTCTGATTCTAATAGCTCTTGATAGGGGCTAATTCTGGTATTAGTTTGTATCATCTATCTATGACCAGTCCAGCACAGTGGGCCATTATGTTAAATTCAAATATAACTTTTGGGGCGAAATATCTCCGATCTGAAATACAATTTGAATATGGGGACTTCTGATTCTAATAGCTCTTGGTAGAAGCTGATTCTGGTATTAGTTTGTATCACCTATCTATGACCAGTCCAGCACAGTGGGCCATTATTTTAAATTCAAATATAACTTTGGGATGAAATTTCTCCGATCTGAAATATAATTTGAATATGGGGACTACTGATTCTAGCAGCTCTTGGTTAATTCTGGTATTAGTTTGCATCACCTATCTATGACCAGTCCAGCACAGTGGGCCATAATGTTAAATTCAAATATAACTTTTGGGGCGAAATATCTCCGATCTGAAATACAATTTGAATATGGGGACTTCTGATTCTAATAGCTCTTGATAGGGGCTAATTCTGGTATTAGTTTGTATCACCTATCTATGACCAGTCCAGCACAGTGGGCCATTATGTTAAATTCAAATATAACTTTTGGGGCGAAATATCTCCGATCTGAAATACAATTTGAATATGGGGACTTCTGACTCTAATAGCTCTTGGTAGAAGCTGATTCTGGTATTAGTTTGTATCACATATCTATGACCAGTCCAGCACAGTGGGCCATTATGTTAAATTCAAATATAATTTTTGGGCGAAATATCTCCGATCTGAAATACAATTTGAATATGGGGACTTCTGATTCTAATAGCTCTTGGTAGGGGCTAATTCTGGTATTAGTTTGTATCACCTATCTACGACCAGTCCAGCACAGTGGGCCATTATGTTAAATTCAAATATAACTTTTGGGGCGAAATATCTCCGATCTGAAATACAATTTGAATATGGGGACTTCTGATTCTAATAGCTCTTGATAGGGGCTAATTCTGGCACTAGTTTGTATCCCCTATCTATGACCAGTCCAGCACAGTGGGCCATAATGTTAAATTCAAATATAACTTTTGGGGCGAAATATCTCCGATCTGAAATACAATTTGAATATGGGGACTTCTGATTCTAATAGCTCTTGATAGGGGCTAATTCTGGTATTAGTTTGTATCACCTATCTATGACCAGTCCAGCACAGTGGGCCATTATGTTAAATTCAAATATAACTTTTGGGGCGAAATATCTCCGATCTGAAATACAATTTTAATATGGGGACTTCTGATTCTAATATCTCTTGGTAGAAGCTGATTCTGGTATTAGTTTGTATCACCTATCTATGACCAGTCCAGCACAGTGGGCCATTATGTTAAATTCAAATATAATTTTTGGGCGAAATATCTCCGATCTGAAATACAATTTGAATATGGGGACTTCTGATTCTAATAGCTCTTGGTAGGGGCTAATTCTGGTATTAGTTTGTATCACCTATCTATGACCAGTCCAGCACAGTGGGCCATTATGTTAAATTCAAATATAACTTTTGGGGCGAAATATCTCCGATCTGAAATACAATTTGAATATGGGGACTTCTGATTCTAATAGCTCTTGGTAGGGGCTAATTCTGGTATTAGTTTGTATCACCTATCTATGACCAGTCCAGCACAGTGGGCCATTATGTTAAATTCAAATATAACTTTTGGGGCGAAATATCTCCGACCTGAAATACAATTTGAATATGGGGACTTCTGATTCTAATAGCTCTTGGTAGGGGCTAATTCTGGTATTAGTTTGTATCACCTATCTATGACCAGTCCAGCACAGTGGGCCATTATGTTAAATTCAAATACAACTTTTGGGGCGAAATATCTCCGATCTGAAATATAATTTGAATATGGGAACTTCTGATTCTAAAAGCTCTTGGTAGGGGCTAATTCTGGTATTAGTTTGTATCACCTATCTATGACCAGTCCAGCACAGTGGGCCATAATGTTAAATTCAAATATAACTTTTGGAGCGAAATATCTCCGATCTGAAATACAATTTGAATATGGGGACTTCTGATTCTAATAGCTCTTGGTAGGGGCTAATTCTGGTATTAGTTTGTATCGCCTATTTTTGACCAGTCCAGCACAGTGGGCCATAATGTTAAATTCAAATATAACTTTTGGGGTGAAATATCTCCGATCTGAAATACAATTAGAATATGGGGACTTCTGGTTCTAATAGCTCTTGGTAGGGGCTAATTCTGGTATTAGTTTGTATCACCTATCTATGACCAGTCCAGCACAGTGGGCCATTATGGTAAAATTCAAATATAACTTTTGGGGCGAAATATCTCCGATCTGAAATACAATTTGAATATGGGGACTTCTGATTCTAATAGCTCTTGGTAGGGGCTAATTCTGGTATTAGTTTGTATCACCTATCTATGACCAGTCCAGCACAGTGGGTCATTATGTTAAATTCAAATATAACTTTTGGGGCGAAATATCTCCGATCTGAAATACAATTTGAATATGGGGACTTCTGATTCTAATAGCTCTTGGTAGGGGCTAATTCTGGTACTAGTTTGTATCACCTATCTATGACCAGTCCAGCACAGTGGGCCATTATGTTAAATTCAAATATAACTTTTGGGGCGAAATTTCTCCGATCTGAAATACAATTTGAATATGGGGACTTCTGATTCCAATAGCTCTTGGTAGGGGCTAATTCTGGTATTAGTTTGTATCACCTATCTATGACCAGTCCAGCACAGTGGGTCATTATGTTAAATTCAAATATAACTTTTGGGGCGAAATATCTCCGATCTGAAATACAATTTGAATATTGGGACTTGTGATTCTAAAAGCTCTTGGTAGGGGCTAATTCTGGTATTAGTTTGTATCACCTATCTATGACCAGTCCAGCACAGTGGGCCATAATGTTAAATTCAAATATAACTTTTGGGGCCAAATATCTCCGATCTGAAATACAATTTGAATATGGGGACTTCTGATTCTATTAGCTCTTGGTAGGGGCTAATTCTGGTATTAGTTTGTATCACCTATCTATGACGAGTGCACTGCATTGCCATTTTAGAAATGGGTCATATAGGTCTTCAAAAAATATTGTTGGCATAGAGGTTTGAGGGTTTAGCTATTATTAAGCATTTTATAGTTGTAGATAAATTCTTTAGCAAGTGATTTTAGAAAATATTTGGTGAGAAAATGCTAAAAATTATTTTTTTTATTTAAAATACAAAAGAAAATTAGTTAGCAGTGCTCTGTTTATCACTTAACATAGCTCTGTTAAAATGTCAGGTTTGTGTCTTGGCTAAGTTATATTCAAATTTATCTTCACGGACATGTATGGTTCAGAAACATTGTTCGGGGTCGTCCATGTTTTCTAAACGTTGGAATAATGTTTTAAATATGGTGCTTAATCGGGACGATCCTGAGGACATACATACTTAAAAGTAGGTCAAGAAGTCATATACAGGCTTATTTAGGGGGTATATCTATCTGGGTGGAAATTGGTGCAAGTGTTGTCAAATCGGATAAAAAATGACGCTTCTAGGCGATCAAGTTAAACTATGAGAATTGGATTTGGTGAGAGTGTTTGAAAGCAGATGTCTCAAATGAGGCAGAAATGTAGGCTTTAAGGAGTATTTAGTCATACCCGAAGGAGAGACGGACATGGCCAGATCGACTTGGAATATATACTTTAAAGGTTCGTAGGTCGATGTTTCAAAATGTATGCCCTTTTCTTAGTGTGGTGGCGATAATGAGTAACACCTATACCTATAGTGGTGACAATGACCTACCTTCACATGCAAGTTTTTTTGCAGAATGTTGCTCTTTTCATAACAGGAACTATTAAAGAACAAAATGGGTTTTATACGATGATATCCAGCAATTTCATAAAGTTGTGTTTGTTGTTTTTTTTTAATTTTTTTTTGTCAACTGAAGCATTTTTCTCTTCCATTGTATTTCGCTATTTATTTCTATACAAATGTTCTTTCACATTTTGATTGGCGTTTTTCGTATCATATAAATTTTAGCTGACGTAAAAAATGACAAATTTTTATAAAAATCGTATTTTTTAAGTTGAATTTTTAACACAATATTTTTTTTTTTTAAATTTTCCATAGGGGTTGATTTTGAATCATTTGGAAATAATTAAAGAAACTAAGAAACTGACTAAAGCTTTTGGCACTTTTGCACGGAATTAAATTATGACCTGTGACACTGAATTTGCTTTATGTTGAGAGTTAGAAGAACTGTCACCATACGTTTAGCTAAATAATAATCGGAGCCAGCAAATCGAGCTAAGCAAATGTGCTGGCGGCGACCACTACCTTTAATTTGGTACTACGGGTGTTTTGAACGCCTTTGCACTTCGGTCCTCAGGGGCGGTACAAATCGGGGCACGGGTGCCATACTTAAATTGAAAAAGATTTATACTCGTATTTATTTATATATATGTATATCCCTTTATTTTCAAAGGGTTGTTGGTGCGAAAACAAAACAAAAAAACACATTTTTGACACAATTTAGTAATCAAAATTTAGTGCATATCAGATAGAAGCGAAATTAAAAATTAAAGTAGAGCTGTTAGCCAATTTGGAGCCCAATTTACGACGTGCCGCAGTGCGACACCTCCTTAAAGAGAAAGTTTTTATATAGCATAGTACCTCACAAATGTCGCCGGCATTTAGACTGATTATACCACCGCTGCGGCACGGCTTTCGGACTCGGCTATAAAAAGGAGACTCCTTATCATTGAGCTTAAATCGGTTAATAAATGAGGAATAAGAGGCTAAATAGACAGATCGGTCTAAATGACAGCTATATATAAAAAAGATCTGGTGGGGAACATAATTGATTCGGATACCGAGTGGCCAAGTCAGGTAATAAATGCACTTTTAATGTCCTTAAGGCCCTGATTCGACAGATCATTATATGGCAGCTACATAAGATTTGACCATACTCAGTTTGGATGTCAAGTGGCCCCATTTCAAATCACTGTTCCAATTTTCAACGAAATCGGATATTAAAAGCGCCTTTTGCGGGCTTAAGATCCTAAGTGGGTAGATCGGTCCTTATGGCCGGTATAACAAAATGTGGTCCAATGTGGAGCATCTCCAGTTAAATCAACGAGAGGCCTAGTCCAACAAAACAGCTCTAAAATTCGACGAAATCGGGAAATAAGTGAGGATTTTATGGGGGACGACCTGTCATAAGGCCCAACGCACAATGATGCCAAATCGAAAAATCTTGGACATAATTCTTAAACTATTGAACAGATAGAAATATGTACACGAAATTTTACATAGTCAATGTTGAGTTTTTCAATAAATATGCAAAATTTGGGGACCCTAGTGGGTTTAGAGGCTGATCCATGGGGCTTGAATGTTGGCCACCTCGAGTATGTCACATTCTGCATTGCTTGCCAAACAGTCATTTATGGGCCGATCGGCTTGATTATTTTTATAAAAGATAGAGCTCGTAATACTCTACAAATAAGATATTGGACTTACACGATTTTTTTTAATTTTTATCAATGTACCACCCACACGAGTGGCGATAAAATGCACCCCTGTGGAGTGCCTTATGTCACTTTTTCCATTATATTTATGTCATGGGATTCACCATTTATCCATCTGTTTCTTAGCATATGTTTTATCCAGTCTCTAACGACCTGGACCACCCGGTAGTGGTCCAAAAATTGGATCAGTGTGTCGTTCCGCACTTTGTTAAAAGCCCCCGCGATGCCAATGCATACCGCCAGTGTGTACGTTTTGGCATCGAAGGATTCTTCTGTTTTATGCACAACCTCGTGCAGGACAGTCTCCACCGATTTTCCCTGTTTGTATTTCAGCAGTCCGCTGAATGCCCTACTCTTTATCATGGTGTCCACAATACGTTCCATGGTTTTGAGTAGAAAGGACGTAAGGCTTATATGTCTGTAGACCTTTGGTGTCGCATAACTTGCCTTGCCGGACTTGGGTATAAATACCACCCTCGCCTTCTGCCAGGCTTTCGGAGTATATGCAAGTCCCAGGCACGCTGTGAAAATATTGGCCAGGTGGACAGCCAGATAGTCCGTATTCTTCTGTAGTAACGCCGAAAATATACCATCAAGTCCGGGTGAATGAAATTGTTTCAAGCCCCTCAAGGATTCCCTCTCCATAAATTCCGTAATAATAAGCCACCGATCATCATCAGTATTCCAAGATTCCGGTGTCTCCGTGAATCCCTTCGTATCCTGTGGAAAATGAATTTTCATCGAAAGTCTCAGCATGTCCTCCGTTGTCTCTCTCATTCCCATTCCCATTTATTTTAATAAAACTATAGTAAAATCCACTCCAACGATCGCCAAAGGTCACGCCCACTCTTCTAGACTATATTTTCCAATAATTTGATCATAAAATTAATTATGTATGTGAAAATATATTTTAATATAAAAATTCACGATAGAGCGCCACCTATATGTGAAATTTAAAATTATAATACAGTAAACCTAATATACAAAAATCCTAATACAAAAGTTATAAAAACCAAATACAAATAAGGAAAAAACCTACGCTCTATCCGAATTTATTCAATTTGGAACCCTAAGTATTAAGAAACCAAGATTTTGCCTCTTTTTGGCAAAATTTGGTCATTTTTTATTTTTTATGCTCCATTTTTCAGAGTAAATGGCCAACTGGGAAAGAGTGGGCTGAAACCGTTTACAGAAATTATAATATGGACCACGCTCTTATCAAATCTTTTCAATTTGAAGCCCTAAGTATAAAAGAAACTAAGATATTGGTCATTTTGGGCAACAAATTTTTTATTTTTCTTTATGATGCCCAATTTTCAGAGTAAATGGCCCACTGTAGCCAACTGGAAAATAGCGGGCTGAAAAGGATTGCAGAAAATATAATATGGACCAAGCTCTTTCCGAATCTATTCAATGTGAAGCCCAAAGAATTAAAGAAACCAAGATATTGGCCATTTTAGTCATTTTTTCCATTTTTCAGAGTAAACGGCCCACTGTGGCCAACTGGGAAATAGTGGGCTAAAAACCTTTACGGGAAATATAAAAAGGAAGGAGCATTGTCCTCCTTCCGAGTCTATTCAACTTAAAGCCCTTAGTATTAAAGAAATAAAAATATTGGCCATTTTTTGGAAAATTTGAACATTTTTCAATATTGTGCCTTATTTTTCAGAGTTAATGCCCCCTGTGGCCAACTGGGAAATAGTGGGGTAAAACCGAGAGAATAGCAACTACTCTACACATTCCAGGGATGCCGAAATCTGTGGGTATGCCTCTAGCGACATGTAAGCCAAGTATTCAGGGCCAGGCCCGAAGGACAACGAATGATAGATGGTCACAAAGAGGGGACTGTGAGCATTCCAAAACTATGTGGCCTAATCTAGACTTGAAGAGGTTTACCGCTTTGCTGTCATTGGCTAGAACAGACGTTTCAGTCATTGTGTCCATCATCATGCTGACAGACTGAAGGTTGCTGGCAACGACTTTTGCAGGAGCTGTGAGGACATCGAAGAAGAAGAGACTCCACTTTAGGATCTCATTTCTTTGAGAACCTGTCTGATTTAGCAGATGTGAACATTCGCAAGTTATTGGGCTTTTTAAAGCGATCTGGATGGTTCAACGGTAAGAACTATAAGGCATCTTCCTTTTTCTGTTCCTGTGGTATCATGGACTAAAACGTCTGAGTCTGATGGCAGACTGCCACTTAAACCTAACCTAACCTACGATATTAAGTGGATATTAAAGTGGAACAATTAAAAGAACGCAACTAAAATACGATATAAAATATACTGTTACATCCAATAATTATATTATTGTATTGGATATAGAAAATAATGGATTGAGATTTAGTATAATAACACTTTATTTAAGAAGCGTTATTTGGAATCAAAAATTTGATGAAATGAAGAGATATGTGGTCGAATCTGGATACAATAGTTTAATGATAATGGAAGACCTTAATTTGAGGATAGGAGATGTATCATAGAGCATACTGTATGTATGTAGAAAGTTTTCTATCGGGCACTCATGAAAGAAAATCAATGAAAAGGGAGGGCACTAGCAAAGGCCGAATTTTTCTAGCTTGCTGCAACGAACAAAAAATTGTAATTTTAAATTGAATTCGGTAACTACACCTTTTTACCTTTTTTAAAATCTGTAAATGATTTTTGCGCGATGTCTCAGAACTTGCTCAAATTAACGACAGTTTTTATGTTGATGAAGCTATATGGCCGACCACTTACCGATTGCTCTAACGCTCAATCTTGCATCGGATATCAACTCACGAAAAATGGCACTTCTTCTAAATGAATGTGGAGGGACTCCCTTAAGGATCAATATCAGAGAAAGACAACTGAACACTTAAATAGATTCTTAACGGAAATTTCTGCAGTTAATTTCAGAGATTTGTCAGTAATCACGAAAAACATTCAACGGTGAAAATCGAACATATTTAGTGCCAGCCATTATGGAGTTTGGAATTTTTTTAAACATGGAATTTGTTGAAGCGACATCGACTGCTCTGTAGCAGCAGAGCAAACCTGTAAGCGCCATCTGCAAACTAATATGTAACGACATCATATCCAATGGGAACGGCACAGCTGTGAGGAATTGTCATCTGATGGTGAGTATAGGAGCAGTTATCTAATCACCACTTCATTATAAAATTGCGCAACCCGTCTGTCAGCCTAAAGAAGAAAAATAAAATTAAGCCAAACAATTTCGTGTTTTTTTACTTTTTTATGTTCTCACACACTTGGACGAACTTCGAAGCCTACCTTCAGCTGGAGT
This sequence comes from Stomoxys calcitrans, assembly GCF_963082655.1. Classification (NCBI taxonomy): domain Eukaryota; kingdom Metazoa; phylum Arthropoda; class Insecta; order Diptera; family Muscidae; genus Stomoxys; species Stomoxys calcitrans. Next base: position 60,979,382 of record NC_081555.1, on the reverse strand, counting down.
ATAAAAATAGTATCTTGGCTCTATTATACAAAATTACTACGTTGCTAAAGCCAACCACACACATAAAAGTACTTGACTTTGAAATTGTTGGTCGATATCATTTTTTCCGTCACGTGGAAAAAAAAACTACTCTCCGAGCAAGCAAATATGATTTATCACCGAGGAATCAACTGATGGAAATAATGTATACATATGTAAAGGGTGATTTTTTTGAGGTTAGGATTTTCATGCATTAGTATTTGACAGATCACGTGGGATTTCAGACATGGTGCCAAAGAGAAAGATGCTCAGTATGCTTTGACATTTCATCATGAATAGACTTACTAACGAGCAACGCTTGCAAATCATTGAATTTTATTACCAAAATCAGTGTTCGGTTCGAAATGTGTTCATTCACCGTAACGTTGCGTCAACAATGAAAATCCTAACCTCAAAAAAATCACCCGTTATATGCCGCTAACCATTGAATGGATCTCAATTGATGACAGCCGGATCGATGTTCTATCTATCCAAAATAAAAATTGGCAAGTAAATGACAACAACAGCAATATGACATTGAACTAGTGCAAGGCCGGGTTGGGTGCTAATGTGAAAAAAGCGAATGTCGATCCTTTCAAAGATGATATACATGGTCAACAATTGTCACACGTATATGTATTTGTATGTACATATTAGCATATCGATTGATGACATTGCAACATTGCAAGGTGGGGAGTATGTTGATGCGACATCGACTGCCCTTCGACAGCAAAACAAGCCTGCGAGCGCCATCTACAAAATAAGCCAACCAATTTCGTGTTTTTACTTTTTTATGTTCTCCCACACTGGGATGAACTTAAACAGAATTTGACTCGTCAAATTTCATTAAATATATATGCAAAATCTTTTCACTGAAATGTTTTTTTTGGCAAAAAATCAAAAAGTATATTTTGAACATTTTTTAGCAAATATTTCACATTGTGCCCAAATCTACGGCCAACACCTACATAACATTCCTAGAAAAAACAAAATGGTTTGATTTGATAATTTTATTTTAAAATTATTTTTCAGGAAACCATAATTATTATCAACTAATGGCTGTCTTTTGGCCATGAACATTCCACTAAGGAACACGGGCAAACTTATCACATATCAATGAGTGCAGTCCGAATCCAGTTTAAGCTCAATAATAAGGGGCCTCCTTTTTAAAGCCGAGTCCGAACGGCGCGCCACAGTGCGACACTTCTTTGGAGAGAAGTTTTACTTTAACTGTTACTGGATTTGTATCCAGATTAGAGCAATGAGTTTTGTTTTTGCTTCTATTTGAAATAGAAAAGAAAAATAAAAATAATTTATAAAGTTTAGGCAAAACATAATAACGCCAATTCGCTGAGCAGGCACAAATTTAAATGAAATTTAGGCTTTAAAAATAATTTCAAAGTATACACTGAACTGGGAAAAAGTTTGTCTTTTGAGAATTTTAGAAATTAGAAGAAATTTTAATTAAATTTTTGCTATAGAAAAAAATTATAAATATTTTGTCTTTCGAAAAATTGTAATAAAATGTTCTCTTTGAATAAATTCACTGGATCTAGCTGAAGTTTAGTCGTTGTGTTTGCTCTTAGAAAAAAATTCATTTAAATTTGTTTAGAAAAAATTCTGGTCCGGAAGCCCTTACCCAGGCTACGACCCTGATCCCTAAGGTAATTCAAGAAACACGTGGTAAAAAAATTGGCTCAGAAATCATCCAATGATTGGAAAGTTTGAAAAATTTTATAATTTATAAAAATGTAAATTTATAGTGTGAATTGGAAGAGTGCAAAACAGACATGTGAAACGTGCCCGAAGATGGAGAACATTGCAAAAACAAAATGAGGTATTTATGTATGTAATATTGTGTTGGCCGATACGGGATAACTATGAGCACCACACAGGCTGGAACTTTGAGCTCCGACTTGTGTGGTCCCCATCGTTATCACGGGAAACTTAGCTGAAAGCTACCGGGCGCGTCCACAGGTTGCGGTTGGTGGAAAGCTCGTTTTTATGCTGAGTAGCTGCAAATGCGGCCGCGATCAGTCAGCGATTTTCGAGAGGAGAGTCTCAGAGAGGAGTCAGGTGGCACTGGCTCTTAATTAAATACTGAGCCCCAATGATACTCGAGATGACTAGGCGAGTTATGGGCGCCTTCAAATAACCAATGGCCAACATCAGCGTCTGTTCCCAGGTTAGGGGCGGCTGGCGGCGAGCGTCGGATCTTGGAGCAAGCGACTCGCCACAACGAGGAATACGTGTGCAATCCCACAAAACCCATGCAGCTGGGGCGCAGGGCCAGTAACCCGCCCCCGGAAACTGAGAAACAAAGGAATAGTAAAAACGGACCTCCCAAACGAAAAAAGGACCATGATTTGCGGATCTGCACCTGGAATGTCCGCACTTTTTATAGATAAGGTGCAGCATACGCGCTAGCGGATGTAAAGGGTGATTTTTTTGAGGTTAGGATTTTCATGCATTAGTATTTGACAGATCACGTGGGATTTCAGATATGGTGTCAAAGAGAAAGATGCTCAGTATGCTTGGACATTTCATCATGAATAGACTTACTAACGAGCAACGCTTGCAAATCATTGAATTTTATTACCAAAATCAGTGTTCGGTTCGAAATGTGTTCATTCACCGTTCAGCGATGAGGCTCATTTCTGGTTGAATGGCTACGTAAATACGCTGGTGGAATCATTGGACCGTATTTTTTCAAAGATGCTGTTGGACGCAACGTTACGGTGAATGAACACATTTCGAACCGAACACTGATTTTGGTAATAAAATTCAATGATTTGCAAGCGTTGCTCGTTAGTAAGTCTATTCATGATGAAATGTCAAAGCATACTGAGCATCTTTCTCTTTGACACCATGTCTGAAATCCCACGTGATCTGTCAAATACTAATGCATGAAAATCGTAACCTCAAAAAAATCACCCTTTATTAGAGAAGTACAAGGCAGATATTACCGCCTTACAGGAAGTGCGATGGACTGGGAATGGCGTCACTACAACACCAAACGGTGACGAACTATACTGTAGCTGCCATAACACGAGGCATGAATTAGGCTGTGGATTTGTGGTTAGTCGAAGATTGAAACACCTTGTCTCCAGCTTTACTCCGGTGGATGAGGGGCTAGCCACAATCCACATAAAAGCGAAATTCATCAACATCAGCCTTTTTTGTGGGGCATGGGCACAGCCTTATTTGTGGGGCATGGACGGAAAACAAAGACGAGCAGACCAAGGATATTTTCTACGAGCGCCTAGAGAGAGAATATGACCGCTGCCCCGCCCATGATATTAAAATCGTTCTGGGAGATTTTAATGCGAAAATAGGGAAATAAGACATTTTTGGTCCAACAGTCGAAAGGTTTAGCCTCCACGAGATAACGTCCAGTAATGGGTTGAGGCTGATAGATTTCGCCGCGGCGAAAAAACATGGTAGTTAGTAGCACCAGATTTCAACACAAAAATATTCACAAAGCCACATGGCTGTCACCCGATCAAAACACGAGAAACAACGTTGTGATAGATGGAAGGCATTCATCCAGCGTGTTAGATGTACGATCGATCCGTGGAGCGAATATAGATTCGGATCATTACCTCGTTGCAGCAAAGGTTCGCACCCGTTTGAACATGGCGAGGAAAGTACGATCTGACACTGCACGGAAGCTAGACATTGAAAAGCTGCAAACACAACAAATGGCAGCGGCATAGTCCACTCGACTGACCCAACTGCTTCATGAAAGCACTCGTTGATCCGATGCTATAATGGCGCAGTGGCAAACTGTTGCCCTCTCCATGGAAAATGCCGCGAAATCCGTACTTGGGTACCGGAAGCCTCCTCCAAGAAACCCATGGTACGACCAAGAGTGTCGAGATGCTACTGGAGCCAAGAATGCGGCATATAGAGCAACCCTGGAATCAGTTGCAACGCGCAAGATGAAGGAGTGGTATCGGGAGAAAAGGAGAGAGGAGAAATGTCTATTCCTCAGAAAGAAAAAGGAAATGGAAAGACTTGAGTTTGAGCGAATTGAGATGTACAGGAGTCAGAATTAAGTCTGGAAATTCTACCGAAGAATTAAACATCAAACCGATGGCTTTGGTGCAGGCTCATCCTCCTGCAGAGACAAAGAAGGAAATCTGGTAACTGACACAGATAACATGCTGAGGATATGGAAAGAACATTTTTCCCAACTGCTAGTGTTCGATGTTGGCGGCGAAGAGGATACGGCAAAACCAATCCCTGATGATGGTATACAATGTTTATCTCCTAGTCAGAATGAGGTCCAAGAAGCAGTGACCCGACTAAAGAACAACAAGGCAGCAGGAGCCGACGGGTTACCCGCTGAACTATTTAAGACCGGAGGCGACACGCTAATAAGGCGTATGCATCAACTTATCTGCGCAATCTGGCTAGAAGACCGCATACCTGATTATTGGAACCTCAGCATACCATGTCCCGTACACAAGAAAGGAGACAAGACGGAATGTGCCAACTACAGAGGAATAAGTCTCCTCCCCATCGCATACAAGATACTCTCGAGCATACTGTGTGAAAGATTTAAACCTAAAGTCATCCACCCTAGACCAGATATTCACACTGCGCCAAATCCTGGAAAGACCCGAGAAGGACAAATCAACACGTGCCATCTCTTAGTTGACTACAAAGCCGCCTTCGATACTCCTTTACGTTCAAACGTATTTCAAGCCATATCTGAGTTTGGTATCCCTGCAAAATTAATAAGACTGCAGGATGACACTTGCTGATACGCGTTCCTCAGTAAGAATAGGAAATAATCTCTCCGAACAATTTAATACCAAACGAGGTTTCAGACAAGGAGACAGCTTATCGTGTGATCTCTTAAATATCCTGCTGGAGAAGATTATACGAGATGCAGATGTGAATAGATATGGCACACTAATCACAAGAGAACACATGGTACTCGCCTATGCCGACGACATCGATATCATAGGTCAGTCATCGGAAGTAGTAACTGCAGCCTTTGAAAGAATCGAAATAGAGTCAGTGAAAATGAGTCTGGCAGTAAATGGAGATAAGACGAAATGGATGGTCTCAACACCCAAAAAGCCTTGCACAACCGAGCAGATAAAGAAAATGGAGAAAGTTGGGAACCACAACTTTGAGACAGTCAGTAACTTTATCTAGCTCGGCACCGCCGTAACCGAAACGAATGACACCAGTTTTGAGATTAAGCGAAGAATAATACTGGCAAAAACAGATGCTACTTTGGAATAAGTAAGCAGTTTAGAAACAAGGCCACCTCTCGACAGACGAGGATTACACTATACAAGACACTGATACTGTCCGTGCTGTTATTTGGTTTTGAAGCATGGGTACTTGTGAAAGCAGATGAGGTAGTGCTTGGAATATTTGAGAAAGATTTTTCGTAAAATATATGGACCAGTTTGTGTTAATGGAGAATATAGGCGACGTATGAACCACGAGCTGTATGAGCTGTATGACGGCGATAGCATAGTTACACGTATCAAAATACAACGGCTGCGTTGGCTAGGTCTTGTTGTCAGAATGGATGAAGAAGCTCCAGCAAGAAGTCTTTTGAAGGCAAACACGGTGGTACACGCAAACCGGGAAGACGAAGAGCCCGATGGAAAGATCAAGTTGTGGGAGATACCTCGAAACTTGGTGTCAGAGATTCTAAAGGGTGATTTTTTTGAGGTTAGGATTTTCATGCATTAGTATTTGACAGATCACGTGGGATTTCAGACATGGTGCCAAAGAGAGAGATGCTCAGTATGCTTTGACATTTCATCATGAATAGACTTACTAACGAGCAACGCTTGCAAATCATTGAATTTTATTACCAAAATCAGTGTTCGGTTCGAAATGTGTTCATTCACCGTTCAGCGATGAGGCTCATTTCTGGTTGAATGGCTACGTAAATAAGCAAAATTGCCGCATTTGGAGTGAAGAGCAACCAGAAGCCGTTCAAGAACTGCCCATGCATCCCGAAAAATGCACTGTTTGGTGTGGTTTGTACGCTGGTGGAATCATTGGACCGTATTTTTTCAAAGATGCTGTTGGACGCAACGTTACGGTGAATGAACACATTTCGAACCGAACACTGATTTTGGTAATAAAATTCAATGATTTGCAAGCGTTGCTCGTTTGTAAGTCTATTCATGATGAAATGTCAAACCATACTGAGCATCTTTCTCTTTGACACCATGTCTGAAATCCCACGTGATCTGTCAAATACTAATGCATGAAAATCCTAACCTCAAAAAAATCACCCTTTAGAATGAGCGCAGAAGCTCGAGGCGCCTGGAACGCTTTTCTACGTTCGGCTAGTGGAACAAATATTCTGTCATAGCCAATTAAAGTTATTAATATTGTGTTGGAATATTTAGTATTCATACAAAAATTATGCATCCTAAGATTAATTGACAGAAACACAACTACCTAACAGCACACCTGCATGTATATCAATACTTCGAGACATTGAATCCGAAATGCTAAGGTTGGTATCCATTACGATTTACTTCAGTACAAAAATATATTCCTCATTAAACACTTTGCAGAGACGGTGTCCCTTTGCTGATGTGCCAACTTCTTGTAAATTTTGTTTGAACTCTTATATGTATTTCGTTTAACAAAGACAGCAATAAAACAAAATGCAATCACGTGGATGGATTTTTGTCCTCTACATAGTGCTCACGCAACCATGTATAAACTAAAATATTTTTTAACCAATGAGATCCATATATTTGTACCGACTCCTTTTGTAATACAAATTAGTTTTTTATATTTAATAAAAAGACAAAATGTTTTAGTGCAGTATTTTTCATTTTGTATTCGCAAAAATGATTTACTTATGGAAAAAATAGCAATTATTCATTTTAATGTGGTCTGTTAAACGTGTTTTTGACAGAATAAAATATAAATTCGTTTATTGAGTTGATAACCGATTTAATTGAATTACTTTGCTTGTCATAAATGCAAACTTCAGGATCGATTTCCACAAAATTTTTAATTGACTTGCAAATTTCTTAATTAAAAAAGATTTTAATTTTTTCTATGTGATTGCCAATTTTTATTCACTTGTGTTCCTACTAAGGCTAGTGGTTCTCTGTCCGGAAGAGTGGCTGTCCGCCTTAAAAAATCCTATATAGCTCCATTCAATTCCTAGTTTCTTTAAAAATTTGTTTTGAATCATGTATGAAACATGTTTTTTTCGTTATTATTATTGCAATCTAGTTTGTTATTTTTCACTTGGGCTTTTGCATTTTGTGTTTTTTACTATGCAAAACAAAAATTCAAAATAAACAGAAATTCATGCAAATTGTATTTCTTTTATAAACAAAATTTCAATGTCGTCGCAACATTTCACCGCTGCTGCTCCGATTGTTTGAACATTCAGATAGTGCTTACAAAGGGGGTGAAGAGGCAAGAGGGAAGAAACGCTTTCGTTCTCTCTGCCTCTTCAGCAGGGCTGCCAGATTAATTTGGTGAAAATCCAGCACTTTTGAAGAAAAGAAACTGCATTTTAGGCACTCCAATTTTTATCTATAGATCATATATAGATGTTTAGGGGGATCTAATACAGTGGCGGAAAATATTACGGACACCAGCACATGTGCCTAACACAGACCTAATACCACTAACTGTACCAAATGTTAGGGATATCGAGTCAAAAATACATATGTACATTTAAAATGAGCTCAAAAAACCTAATTAGAAAATCCATTCGAATGACTTCCGATTCGCGCTGTATTTGGCAGGATTCTCGAGTGGTTTAATATAATTTATTGCTCCAAATGTCACCGAGGTCGAGACAAAATTAAACCTTAGCTGAGCTCAAGTAGTAGACTCGTGATATATATATATATATATATATATATATATATGTCACCCTAAAAATAGGTTGATTTCACAGTTCTATAAAGGAAATCTGTCAATTAAAACTATTTCAAATCTGCATTACGTTTGTAAATACCTATGTTAGAATTTTGGAATTGGAAATGTTTTTTTTTATATAATCGAAATGAACTGTCAAAATGATATATTTTTTTTCGTGGATAAAAACATTTTCAGAGTAAAAATTGGCAAATCGGCACTTTGCTATTCTTGAAGCAAAAAATCGGCAAATATGGCAGTCCTGCTCAAGAGACAAACGCCGTCACTCTTCTTTAATAACCACATGGTGGGCGAGGGCAGACCGAGAGCAAGCACTACAATTATCTCTGGCTCTCTAATATAACATTACTCATTGTAGATACTTTACAGATTCCGAACGACAAAAACAAACTACATGAAAAAATTTCATAGATACACATACACAAAATATCGACAATGAAAAAGAAAATATAACAAGAAAAACGCTAAACATCTTCGTACATTACACCCTGAGATTGAATATGGAAGAAACCCAAAAGAAATATCCTCGCCGATGAAAAGCTTATTAAAAACTAGGCGCGTTTATTGCTTTTCGTTCCCGTGGCCTAGTCTAGCATTGTCATTAATTAGATATATTTTGTTTAACTGCACTTTTTTTTACATCTTTTGCGTTTTGCTAAAATACACACACACACTTGGTCACAAGCAATATTTTTTCTTTGGGCTACCCCTCTTCCCTTTAGTTACATGGCCGCATACATTAACGAGATTTTTTCACCGAAAGTAGGGGATACAACGCGTTTTTACCGTCGCCGCGAGCTTGTCTTTGCATAATTTCCTATTCCCTGTACACATGCATTTCTTTTTTTCAATTTTAGTAATATTTTCACTTTGCCCTAAACTTTAGCATTTTGTTTGGTATTTTTTTTTTATCTGCAAACAAATTTTCTTTTGTTAACATTGGTGGTTCATCGAATTGTTGTCCACCAAAAAAAGGCATAGACACTCACACGCGCGGCCAGACACACACACGAACACACCATTAATCAAAGGCAGTGAGGCGGCTGCTAATCTTTGACACTTCAATACTCAATTTTTGAATTTGTATGCGAAATTCCAACCGGGACACAAGATGTCTATAAGATTTTCGGCACAATACTGGATTCCAATTTACATGAATTGGGAGTCGAAACTGGTACTGCTGCTGCCGCTGCCGTTGGCTGAAGTGACTTCGCTGAAAAGCATAATGAACACTCACTCATTGCTAGTATGTATATATTGTTGTTGCCAGTCATATTTGCTGTTGTATCTTTGGTTGTATCGCCACTGTTGTACGATTTGCTTCTTGTTGGTGTGTTTATTTACTTTGTTTTTCGTAACATTATGGTTACCTAGCTCTCTGTCTCTCTTTCGCTCAGTATTATGCTCACTCTCCTTTATCTTCCGCTCTGACTGTTCGATAATCATTTGCGATTATTTCTTCTTACCTACCAGTTGGATACTCAACTAAATACCGGTTACTACACAGAAAAAAATGTCACGAAAATTATTTCAATCAATAATGTAATTAAAAATAAAAACTTTTTCTATTAAAAAATTAATTGAATCAATAATTTTTTATATTAAACTTGATTGACTTTTATTCTTTCTCAATTAAATTAATAGATTCAATCATTATTTTAATTGAAATTAAACTGTTTCAATTATGATCGTGGTTGAAATTTTTTTGCCATTTTCAATGGGCAATGAAGCCCAGAGAACTGTCGTCAATAAACTTATTTAACCCGAATCCTTTCGGGTCGACACAGTCCGAGTTAAGGGCGTGAGCTACGAACGGGCATGTGACACTGTGGAACAGCGCAACGGTTGGTAGTGCAACGAAAACCTATGGACAAATGGGGAATAATATGAGACGTTGGAGCATTTCCTATGTCATTGTCCGGCTTTCGCGGCTAAAAAACACAGGTACTTAGGTGGGGACACAATACAAGACATCAACCAAATTAGGGGCGTGATATGGAGAACAATTAGGAATTATGTAAGTAGCAAGGAATTCATAACTTAGAGTTTCTTTTTCGAATTTACTTTTTGGTATTAAGAGAGCACAACAAGCCGATATCTGACTTAAGTGCATGTCCATTGCGGCATGAGGCGGATTAATATCCCCACCCTCTGCTTTCGGAATAGCCGCTGAAATTTTTAATTGTTTCGCGAGCGAAATTTGACGCTATCAAAGGTTTTGGTTTCCATACCAAAACACGTTTCTTTATCTGCACTTATTGTTTTCTCTATTGTATATACATTGTATGAAATAAATAAAGAAAAACAACCACTAAAGCCAATAAAACAAACAGAAATGATGCCGGCAATAGTTTCAAGTGTTGCCACTATAATAATTTTTTGCGATTTTCCTAAAGCTAAAGTAGAATAATACTTTTCGCCTATTTTTAGCCAACGTTTTGCCGACGTTTCTTTTTTTATATGGAGTTTGACAGAATTTCGCCTGAAAAGCTGTCCACAATCATTTGGAAACTAGCTTAATCACATCAATTGTATTTAAATTTCACTTTTTTCTCTTTAAATTTTCTCTACTCTTAAATTTATTTATTTATTTCTAATCTTTTCACAAATTGCAAAGCGTAAACATGTTTTGTATAAATAATTTATAATTCAACAGGAAGCAAATTTACAAACTGGTTTAATGTAGCTAAATATCTTTTTTCTTCATTCACATCATATTCTTCGTCCATTCACAATTATTATGTTGCTCAAATTTTCTCGTTTATTCTATTCGTTGCAACTGGCAGCTTGGAAAAGAGTGGGATGGGAAAGCCACTATATACAGAGTCTATGAACTGTGAGGTAATGCGAATAGCTGAGTACAATTTTTGTTTTGTTTTGATTTTGCAGTAAATCTAAATGTCTAAGGCTTGATAACACAGCTTTAATTTGTTTCTAAAATCTTAAAAAAGATGTTCTATTTAATCCTATATTCCACACATAAGCAACAAAACAGTGTTATAATGATGAAAATACAAATATAAAACTTATTTCATAAAGATAAGTTGTAAAACAAAGCTAAAACCACTTTGACATTTCAATTTACTGCATTTGCCACTCAAGGAAGTTTCGTTGGTGGTGGATTTTTGTTGTTGTGCTAATGACACTACCTCTTAATTGTACCATGGCAGCAACATAAGCGTAGCAAACTACTATCTCAGTGCAGCTTTCTTTTCGACTATTCAACGAATAATCGAGTTTTTAGTCATTGAAAATCTCTTTCGACTTTTTAACACAAAAATTCGACCGAAAGTCGACTTTTTGATTACTAGTTTGAAATTTTTTTTCTTTTGGTACTATATTCGGTTTTCGCGGTGAAACTCCATATAAAAAATATGAGCGGAAAATATTGATGAAAAGTGTTCATTTCGGTATAACTTGTTTTCTTTATCTGAGGAAAATTTCATTTCACGACGCCCAAAAAGAGCGCAATCACTGCCGCTGCGCAACAAGTCGTTTTCTTACGTAAAATAAACGCGATCGCCAAACTTCTAATTGTAACTAAGTGTTGGTTAGTGTTAGTGATCTTGCTCACATGTGAAAGTGTTGTGCGTTCTTTTGGGGGCGACCTAGAAATAAAATCCGTCAACCAGGCAAGCACAAGCCAAACCAAGCAAACGACTGTTTCGAAGATTGCAGCTGAACCTAAAAGGAAAACTTGGTGCCCTCCTATTTTCCTATATGACGTCAACGTAAAAGAGTTAGTGGATGGTCTGCGCTCCAAGATCCCTGATAGCTCTTTTAAGGTAAAAAACGTTAACAGAAATAAAAGCAAACTATACTTCACTGACGTAGCTACACATACGTCCATGATGGCTATTCTTCGTGCTAAAAACATCCAGTCTCACTCCTATATCCGAAGGAACTGAGACAAGAGTCAATAGTCATACGTGGTCTACATTCCGAAACTGAGACTGACCAAATCCTTGCCGAACTGGAGGCTGTAGTTCCTGAAACTGTTGCTACTGTTTCAAAATTCAATAAAAAACAATGTAGACACTGGCTTGTTTTTAATTTCCTTAAAACCTGGTAAGAAAATTGGCGACGTATCTAACATACGTGGAATTCTTAACCAAATTGTTACATGGGAAAAACCGAAAAGAAAGGGAGAGCTACAATGTCATCGTTGCCAAAAATGGGGCCATATATCGCGTAATTGCAATGCGATGTATACTTGCGTCAAGTGTGACAAGCAACATGAACCTGGGGAATGTGCCCGAGTAAGGACAGATACCTCAGAACCTTTCTGTGCAAATTGCAAACAACCGGGTCATCCAGCAAACTGGAAAGGATGCCCCATCTATAAGAAGTATATGGCTGCTCGTCGAGAGAGGATTAATAAGGCGATACAAACGAACTCCATTGCAAAAAAGAACGTGAGTATAGCAATAAATATTCCATCTATTTGTCATGAAAAACCCTTCGCAAGTCTTTTTCAAACAACAACTATCATTGATCAATTCCTTAGTCTTGCCAATTTCTTCTTGGAACCTGAGGAATTATCAATCGAACAGGAAGTCAGTATATTCCTAATGGATTATCAAACTATGCCAAAGGCTGAGGCAAAAACTGAGTTTTTGCGTCTCCTCAGAAAAGCTAAATCTAATGATCCATAGATCATTAAATCTGCTCACTTTCAATGTAAGGTCACTTGTAGACCGAAGCCGTCAAATTGAACTTCGTAACATTCTTATGAACAACAAAATTGATATTGGTCTAGTCCAAGAATGCCATTTGCGCAGAATCAGGAATGTGAAAATTAATGAATACAACTTTATTTATGATGGCTCGCCATTGGGTGTAGCCATTCTAGTTAAGAACAATATAGTGTATAATAGGATTGTGATTTCAGATCTTGGAATGCACTCTGCCTTTATACAAATCGACTCGCTTTCTAACAACACACAGAAGAAAATCATAATTGGCTCTATTTACATTCCATGTAACTATGCTGCGCAGAGACTACAGGCAGATCTTGATAAACTGTTGGATTTGCTTTCTAGATATGATGGATTCATTTTAGGAGGGGACTTAAATTCTAAAAGTTTATCTTGGGGTGATAGTACTGAGAACTCTAATGGCAAAGTCCTTCATGCCTGGCTGTTAGACCATGCATTGGATGTGGTTCGCCTCTGTGACTCCTCACCCTCATATCCGAATGGCCCATCATTTCTGGACCATTTCCTTGTCAGCCCGAATCTCATCAATCCATTAGACTTGAATTACAAGGTCTCAACTCTCTCCACTTTTTCGGATCATTTCCCACTCAAGATGGAATTGAGTCTAATCTCATCGGAAATACTTACGAAATCGCCGCGAATGTACACTTCTTATAAAGACAACAACTGGCACAATTTTCGCAATGATATAGACGTCTCAACATTAAATGTTATGCCACCTGTAAACAGAAATCTGGAGACTAATGAAATTGATGACTTCATTGCAGAATTCAACAACGTTGTCATTTCTGTTCATGATGCCCATTCGCGAAGAATTCCTCTAAGACAAGATAATTTTCCACTTTCAGAGAAAGTTAAAAAGTTCTTTAAAATAAAGCACAATTGGCAGAAAGATCTCAAAAAGATCTTTCACAGAACCGGCCATAGACAAAGTCAGGAGTATATTATTCTTTCGAAACAAATACAGCTTCTGAAAACAATAATAAAAGAACTGGTAAATATTGAACATACACACCATTTCAATAAAAAAGTAAAAAACATCAAGCCAGGACCCACGGCTTTTAATGAAATCTACAACATAGTTGGAAGGTCGAAGTCTTCCTTTTGTCATAGTATTTCGCACGATGACACTTTCATTTACAACCGACCGGAGATTGCTGAAAAATGCCTAGTGTCGTATGAGGCAACTTTTAGCCAGACAACTCCAGAAACTCCAGTCATAGATTTTGACTCAAGGGTGGCTGACTTCCTTTCTCCAACACCTCGCCAAATATATACATTCAGCGACAGCTTCCCGGCAGTCCAAAATCCTGATACTCTCCATTTTGCTAGTGTCGATAAGATTAAAGGAGTAATCTGCAATGTAAACAATAAGAAGTCAAGCGGGGTACGGAATTTCTAATTTCATCCTTCGACAATTACCTTTATCGTCTCTGCAGTTCCTCGAATGCATTTTTAATAACTGCATAAACTTGGGTTACTTTCCATTGAGGTGGAAAATGGCCAATATAATCCCCATAAAGAAGAAGCCAAGCAGCAAAACGGTGGCGGAATATCGGCCTATCTCCTTGCTTTCAAATGTCGGCAAAGTATTTGCGCATATCCTGAAAGAAAAAATTGAAAACGATTTCATTATTAATCCCATTTCAAGTTATCAGTTTGGGTTAAAAAAATTCCACTCTACACAACATGCACTGTTAAAATTTCATACGGATATTATTCAAACCCTAAGGGCTCAATCGTGTACAATCGCCATTGCGCTGGACATCGAGAAGGCCTTTGACTCTGCATGTCATAAAGCAATATTGTACAAAATGGTGGAACTTGATATGGATCCTTACTTAGTAAAGACTCTCAACAGTTTCTTCACAAATCGTCAGTTTACGGTTCAAATTCAGGACACAATTTCGTCGCAGGGCCAAGTTCTGAGTGGAGTTCCTCAAGGAAGCGTGCTGGCGCCCTTTTTATTTAACCTCCTCTAATACGACTTCCCCCATATCTGCCAGGACTCACAAGCCATCCTGTATGCTGATGACTGCATGATTTATGCTCATCATTCCTCACCTCAAGAAGCGTTAAATATAGCATCAACACATCTTAACTTGATAAACGGCTTATACAGAAAATGGGGTATCAAAATAAATGCAGCGAAATCAGAAGCCATCTGCATCAGGAATGCCTCGGGAAAATGTCCGAGGAATGTAGTACCAGAAAGCAAACGATTTCATCTCTCACTGGAGGGCACCAATATTCCATTTAAAACGTCAATTAAGTACCTAGGCATTAACTTCGGCAACCTAATAAAGTTTAATAAACACGTAAGGGCCACTCTACAAAAGGCCAAAAAAATAGCAGGGTACTTTTCATCCCTATCTAACAACAAGTACTTACCACAAAATACAAAACTGCTTTTATATAAAGTGGCCATCAGGTCTGTGCTGCTTTATGGATTCCCAACTTGGTTCTCCATCTCACCAGTAGTTGCTATG
This sequence comes from Stomoxys calcitrans, assembly GCF_963082655.1. Classification (NCBI taxonomy): domain Eukaryota; kingdom Metazoa; phylum Arthropoda; class Insecta; order Diptera; family Muscidae; genus Stomoxys; species Stomoxys calcitrans. The sequence continues at coordinate 60,964,258 of NC_081555.1, read as the reverse complement.
AAGATGGAAATCTTTGAACGCAAAGTCCTGAGAAAATGCGTCAACAAAAACTACCAGAATCCAACGAAAAGATACTCCAACGCTTCCATATATGATGCTGCAAATATCCAACCACTCTGCGAATATGCGATGCATCACCTAAAAAGTTTCAGTGAGAAACTTTTAAACCACGAAAACTCACTTTTGTCCGATGTTTTTAATGCAGAGAAAAACATACACTGGTCTGAATCTACTTACTTGTCGCCAATTGCCATTCTCAACGAAAATATTGGCCATAATACAGATCAAATCGCCTTACCACAATTTTACGTAAAGACGTCGCCCGGCTCTCATAGGGGCTAAGGGGGAAAATGCAATATTAATTACCTCTTTTCTTATTCATATTTTAATATGTATTTTACGAACCACATTCACCTAGTTTTTGTAGTTTAATTTCACTTATGTACCTGAGATTGTAGGACGACTCTTGTTTTTTTTTCCTTTAATCTATTAATAATTATTCTTTAATATTAAGCCGCTGACAATAATTATTACTCACTTACACATCTCGCCTGTAATATCGTGCTTTGCACATTCATTAATGAAAACATAAGCTGTGTTAACAGACTCGTTGTTATTTATTATAAGTGTTATCTAGTTGTAGTTATATTATTTATTTTAACAGACACTTAGCTCTGAATGAATATGTTAAGGCCGCGAGCAAGCCTTGTCTCACTCAATCTCATTGTATGTTCATACATGTATACTTTCTCAAATAGCAAGAAGCTTATATACAACATAATCGAAATTTAGAACAAGACATATATAGTTCTAAGGTTTAGCTGTTAACCGTTCGTTAAGCATTTAATGTCAAAGTAAGAAGAAGACTCAATAAAGAATTTACTTTACTTTACTTTACTTTTGGGGGTTTGGCAAGGTTACTATATTAGATTCTTTATGGTTTCTTTGGCCAAAAATGTTGCCATTTACATTAAAAATTCATATGGCACCGTTTTATCAGCTGCTTACGTACTTGTTTTCACACAAATAGGAGTGTGTGGACCGTACTCAAATTCACATATTTTGTTGCAATTTCAACTAAAACTCACCCCTTAGAAATTAATAAATAACCTTTTATTTGTAAAAATAATAAGATTTTGTAGTATTTTCGTTGGTATAAGTTAAACAAACACAACTTTGCAAAAACCTTTGCCAGAATCTTCCACTTGTTTCAAAATAATGTTTTTGTAATAGCAAGACCTAAAGCACAACACTTTGACAATCGTTATTACTTCGTACAGATTTATTGCAATAGCATTTTATGAAAGAAGCAGAAATGCAGCGTTGCCAAACTATAAAGCTGTATATTACACTAAAAGAACGTAATTGCTTGGGCTTGCACAAAAATTGGCACAAGTGCTTTTTTGTGTTTTTGTTCCGCGAGCGGAAAATGACAATTATTTTTTGTTTCTATTTTCATAACAAAAGACTTTTTTATCTGCACTTATGGTTTTATTATTATTTTTTTTGCAAATAAATAAAATAACAGAAAGAAAAAGAGGAATCATTAAAACCAATAAAACCAAAATGATGCCGGCAATGATGTCAAGCGTTGCCACTAAAAATTTGTTTTGCCATTTTCCTCACTATAAACAGAGTACTACTTTTTCACTTATTTCCTCTAGCGTTTTGCCGTTTTTTATTTGGAGTTTGACAGCAATTCGCCTGAAAAAACTGAACAGCTACTGTGATTGTGCTCTTCTTGGGCGTCTTGGAATGTAAATTTTGCCCTAGATGAAAAATCAAATTATTGCGAAACGAACACTTCATCAATATTTTCCGCTTATTGTTTTTTAGATGGAGTTTCATCGAAAAACCAGAATATAGTACCGACCTTTGTTTGTATGGAGAAAAATTCTATGCACGAATAGCTAAGCTGCTAATCTTAACACCGTTTACTAAAACATGATTCAATCTGAGTGACAAAACTTAAAGAGAAAGAACACAACATATTTATCCAATGTGTTCATTCCCTTGAGGAGTTAACGCTGCTGAATGGATGGGGCTCGGTTAGGCGGGAAGAAATGTCACCAATATCCAAGGAGGGAAGTGGACTGTATGTTGGTTTTAAAATTGAAATGGACTGGAGCTTCGAACAACAGATGAGGGCGAACAGATATGTGGTTTTTGGTAACCACAGATTCTCCAAGTAGTGGCAGATACGAATAATGAGAGTTGGTTAAATAAAACAAAATCGTGGGTTTAGATTTGTAGGTGTATTTATTCAAGAAGGGTTGAGATGCTCACCAGTTGATCGATTATGCAAAAGTGCACGAGTTCTTAAGCCTAACTTGCCAAGATAGTTACTTTTTGTGGAATTTCTTTGTTTTTTAAATACTCGTTTAAACTAAAGTAGTCATTCACAATAATTCATTCGGTTTAATTCATAACAATGACTTTAAGACTAAGGCAAGTATACATAACTAGAGTAAAGGAAATTCAGTGGCGCTAAAAAACTAAGTCCAAGCTCGAAGTTTGGACATGCCGCCGGGCCAGAAGAAGATCAATTTGTGTTAGAACATAGCACTGAGGCTAAAGCTCGAATAGCTTCAGATAAAATCTGTTGATTAGCCTTTGCTGGGCTATTGGTGTTAGCTGTGTCGTCGGTTTGGATTTTGTTGTTGCTGTTGTTGTTGTTAGGCTTGATATTAATATTACGGCGATGGCAGCGTTGTCGATGAATGTTTTCTCTCACGTCGGATTTATTGCGGTGATTGTTGCTATTGGAACCTTTTGGACTTACTGGTTGTCGCTTGTGATCCATATTGGGTGCTTTCACATAATTAGGATGCAGCAGTGTATGGTGGGGTCTTCCACATTTCCGGCACATATTTCCCGATCGACAATCCCGAAATCGATGACTTCTTGCTAGACAGTTGACGCAATATATTTTCTTTAGAACGAGGATGTTACGTTCTTTCGGGGTCATCGCTATGAATTTAGGGCAAATTTTTAAAGCATGGAATCGGTTGCACAACGTGCATTTATACACATTAGGCTTAGAAATTTGCGCTCTTATGGGTGATCTGGAATGTAAATTTTGTTGATAAGTTATGAGAGTGATGAAATTAGATGAGAGGAAATTAGTTTCGGTTAGTATGAATGAGTTTATTAATTTGAGTTTGATTCCGTCGTATTCTCGAATGGAAGAAAACATAATTTGACAATTGGCCGATTTAGAATTCCAGTTGCAGTACGTACGTCTGCAATTCTAACATTATTGTCCGAACCTAGATAAGTCTTCTCTATTCTTCCTAATCGCCATTCACTAGGGGGTAACAAATCATCCATTATTGCTACCAAATCCCCTACTCTCAAATTGGGTTTTTTTGTCTTCCATTTATAACGCTTGTGCAGAGTCTTGAGATATTCCTCCTTCCATCTCAAGGCGAATTGATGGTGAATAGCCTTTAATTTCAACCAACGGTTTATCAGAGAAATATTGGGAGAAAGTGGTTCAGGAAAGGCTAATATGGGTGAGCCCTTAAGAAAATGGCCTGGGGTCAATGCGGTTAAGTCGGCTGGATCGTCCGACATTGCAGAAATGGGGCGGGAGTTTAAAACGCCTTCAATCCTTGCCAGGATTGTTTGAAACTGTTCAAAAGTAAATTTATGAGCTCCTGCAATCTTCTTGAAATGTATTTTAAAACTTTTAACTGCGGCCTCCCAGAGGCCGCCCATGTGAGGTGCGTGTGGGGGAATGAATCCCCATTCAAACCCATGAGCTGCGTATTTTTTAGAAATGTCGCTAGAAGCAGATTTAATGAACTGGGAAAACTCACGAATTAGTGCTCTGCTAGCTCCTAAAAAGTTTCTGCCATTATCCGATACGATCCTACGAGGGAGCCCTCGCCTCCCAACGAAGCGGTAAAACGCAGCCTCAAATGCGGCAGATGATAAATCAGAGCATGTCTCCAGGTGTATTGCCCTTGTAGCAAAACATGCAAATACGCAGACATATCCCTTTATAGTAGGTGCCCTGCGAAGGGATGAGCTTTTTAGCTCAAATGGCCCTGCGAAGTCTATACCTGTCGTATGGAAAGGTGGCGATAGAGTACAACGCTCCAGAGGTAAAGGTGCCATAATTTGAGTGTTTTGCTTCTGTTTGTACAAAACGCATACTTTGCAGTTATATATAATGCTCTTTACCCTTGGTTTCAACCTGGAGACATAAAATTCGGTCTGCACAAATCTACACATCTGGTTGCATTCCGCATGAACTAAAAATGAGTGCAAGTGAAGCAAATAGAGATGGCAAAGTCTAGAATTACCGGGTAGAATGATTGGATGGCGTTCCCTGTATGGAAGAAATGAATCAGACAGGCGTCCATTCACCCTAAGGACCTGATTGGAATCCAGAAAAGGGTTCAAAGTTGATAAAACGCTTTTATTTGGTAGTGGCTTTGAGTTCAAAAGCAGCTCATATTCTAATGAAAAATATTGTCGTTGAGCAAGTGATATAAGACGAAATTTCACGAATTGCATTTCTTGCATGCTCAAATCATACGATTCGTACTTGCGGGTATTTCCAGGCATTGAGTTATGGAAGAAGCGAAATATATATGAGATTACTCTCAATGCCCTTGTATAGGATGAGAATCTTAGAAGAATATCGTTATTTTCTGCTGCCACATGATGCATTTGAACCACATCATGTTCCTTTAGAGGGACTAGCGGATTCTTTTTTGGCCAAGTACCCTCTGGATTCGTAAGCCAAGGCGGACCATTCCACCACAATGTACTGATCTTCAAGTCCTGAGGTCTACAACCGCGAGTGCCTATATCAGCCGGGTTATCATGAGTGGAAACATAATTCCACTTGGCGTCGGGAACTAGTTCATGAATTTGGGATGCCCTATTTGCGACGTAGGTTTCCCATAACATTGGGGGTTTTGAAAGCCACCCCAAAACAATAGACGAATCCGTCCACAATGATACAGAACCAAAATTCATCTCAAAAGTGTTCAAAATGTAGCGAACTAGTTTGGCTAGAAGCACAGCGCCGTTTAATTCTAACTTTGGCAATGACACTGTCTTAATGGGAGCAACTTTGCTTTTGGCCATAAGAAGGTTGGAAATAACTACAGATGTCGTTGTCTGGCATCGTACGTACACGGTAGCGCAGTATGCCATTTTTGAGGCATCACAAAAACCGTGTATTTGTATGAGATCTGTAGGCAAATATTTAATCCATCTAGGTATAATGACATCCTCTACGTGTGCTAAATCATCGATTAAGTTGTTCCAAGTATCAAGAGAATCAGGACTTATCGTTTCGTCCCAATTGGAACCTTCCAACCAGAGCTGCTGCATTAAAATTTTTGACCTTATAATAACAGGAGTAATCCAACCGGCGGGGTCGAAAAGTTTCGCGACTGTGGAAAGAACTTGACGTTTAGTCGCCTGGGATTTTTTCTCTATGGGTATGGATGCATAAGAAAAGCAGTCTGTTAATGCATTCCATTTTATACCAAGAGTTTTAGTGGAGCTTGATTCATACAATTTTAATAAGTCCATATCGTATAAATCCTCAGGAGGCAAATGTGATAATAACTCCGGTGCATTGGCAGTAATTTTCTTTAATGGAAAACCCGCAGATTTGAGGACAGCGATCAAATCATTTCGTGCTTCGATGGTTTCTTCGATGGTGAATCCACCAGATAAAATATCATCCACATATGTTTCTTTTCTCAAAATGGATGCGACTTTGGGGAATTCTGTTTCTGAATCAGATGCAAGTTGAAGTAGAGTGCGTATTGCCAAAAAGGGAGCGCAATTTATGCCAAAAGTGACCGTGTTCAAATGGTAATCTCTTATAGGCTCTGCGCTTTGATTTTGAAACAGAATTCTTTGATACGCTCTATCTTGGGGATGTACCAGGATTTGGCGGTACATTTTTTGGATATCTCCACAAAATACGTACTTATATTTTCTCCAGTTGAGAATTATGGAAATTAAGTCGTTTTGTAGTGTGGGACCGGTATGAAGTACATCATTGAGGGAGTAATCGGATTTTGTCTTGCGTGAAGCGTTAAAAACAACCCTGACCTTGGTTGATTTGTGATCCGGTCGCACTACGGCATGATGAGGGAGGTAAAAGGAGTTAAATTTACCTTCGGAGCCTAGTTCGAGAGAAGAAGTCTCTTCCATATGACCTAATGAAATATACTCCTTAAGGACAGACCTGTATTCCCCTCGAAGCTCGGCATCCTTGATCAGTGTCTTCTCCATTCTTGTATACTGTCCAAGAGCGAGAAATCTTGAAGAGCCAAGAAAAATGGAGTTTGGAAATTCCTCTTTAAAGGGGAGTCTAACGACATATCGACCATTGGGAAGACGCGTAGTCGTCTTTAGGTAGAACTCTTCACAAATTATTTCGGATTCTGTACGAGGAGAAATGGATGGGATTTCTTCGATTTCCCAAAATTTTCGAAGAATTTCGCTAAGATTCTCATCTTCGGTGGGAATTACGTTCGTTGTGAACGCTTGAATCTTCTCACCCTGCATTGGGCCACTTAGTACCCAACCGAATATTGTGTTGTACGCCGAAGCCAGACCACAAATATTCTTCTTAACACCCTCGAGATTAATGAATCGCTCAGCGTCATTTCCGAGAACTAAATCGATATTCGACGATTTATTGAAGTTGGGATCTGCTAAATCAAGGTCTCGCAGTTCTGGTGAATTTGGAATTTCAAAAGAAACAGCAGGAAGCTTCTGTGTAACCTTTGGCAAGACAATGGCATTAACTCTACATCGTGTGTTATATCTTCGAGAAAAAAGTACAAGTTCACATTCTTTGTGAGCCTTTTGTGTCTTGCAGCCTATACCAAATATCTCGAACGAAGATTTTCGATATGAAACTTGGAGCATATTTCGTACTCTCTCAGAGAGAAATGTTCTTTGGGATCCTGGGTCTATTAAAGCCCTAATTGTGAAAAGTTCACCATTGTGTTCGACTTGAACAAGCGCTGTTCTAAGCAAGATTGTTTCACTGTTAGAAGAAAAATTGGCCTGTACCTGGGAGTATGACTCTGCCGATGACGATTGTGAGATATCCTCGTGTCGTTCTGAAGAGATACTATTTGCCGAGATTTGTTGCTTCGGTGAAAAAGTCTGAGAACCAGATTCAGACTTTCGAATCGGTGGTTGGTCTAAGTGCAAGAGTGTATGGTGATGTTTCCTGCACGAGAGACAAGTGTTCTTACTCCTGCACTTTTGTTTCATGTGAGCCTCTGATAAGCAATTATTACAGATTTTATTTTTAAAAACGAAATCTATTCTCTCCTGGGGCTTAAATTTACGAAAATCTGGGCATGTTCGTATGCTATGATTCTCTTTGCATAAAGTACAGGAGGTTGTAAGTTTTTCCTGGGATGTGTACATCTGTATTTTTTCGTTGGATTTGGAGTACGAAACCGATGGGAGACTATGTCTATCCTTCGTTGATTTAATGCTGGATATTCTTTCCACGACCTCAAATCTATTAAGAAGGAACTCGTCCATTTGAGACCAACTTGGCAGTTCACGATGGGACTTGAGGGATTGTTCCCATAACGAAATAGTCTCATTTGGAAGCTTTGTAGACACCAAATAAATTAATATTGGGTCCCAGCATTCTACCTGTACCTGTAAGGACTTCAGTGTACATAGGCAGTCACTAACTGTAGAGTGAATCCTTTGAAGAGATTCGCTATTTTCATCTGTGGCAACGGGAATTTCAAATAATATCCTGAGCTGGTGGTCTACCAGCACGCGCTTATTCTCATATCGGGTTCTCAAAGCTCCCCATGCGAGATCAAAATTATCATCGCAGAGAGTATATCTTTTCACGATAGCGCCAGCACTACCTTTAGTCTTATTTCTAAGATGGTAAAGTTTCTGAGCACGGGTGAGTTTAGGGTGGTTCACGTAAACGGCCGTGAACATATCACGAAAGGAGGGCCATTCCTCGTAACTGCCCTTAAATACCTCCGTGTCACATGGCGGGACTTTTATGCACGAGCTGTAAGTATCAGAAACATGCGCACTGGAACTGGTCTGGAAAAGGTGCTGAGGGGCTAGACTATTCCTAGTTGACATAGTTCTGGAATCAGCCCCTCCTGATATCTTCAGAATGTCGACAATCTGGGAACGAGTCTCATAATATGCCTCTGAGGTCACATTAAAATTCACTTTAGCATTCTCCTTGAAGTCTTTTGTATTGGTTGTTTCGGGAGACAACATTAGACTTTCATAGTCTATTTGCAATTTTTTCCACCTTACTTCCAAATCGTCCAACTTGACTTCAAGAAGTGAATCAGTCTGGTCCGTAACGTCAACTTTTTCAAAAGCTGTGCAAAAGCTGATCAGATGATCACAGTCAAACAAAAATTTCTCGTGGATAGGGGAAGGTTTCACAGCAGAGCTGCCAGTAGCCGAATTCGCCTGGTTAGAGGGTTCCATTATTGTCGTCGAAGTTACTTATACGAAGAAAAAAAAATAATATATCTAACAAATTTCTCAAGAAAGATTCGTTCGAGAGATATATCGAATATCCCTTTTAAGTTCTAAAAAATCGAACCTAAATATCCGGCTGTCAAACTTCAAGTCTGGAGCAATCTGCGCTGAAGAAGCAGTACCAGCTGAAATCAAAAAGGCAAGATAGTCCAAGCTGTGGAGTTGACAAAGGTTAATTGTAAACCTTTAAAAAAAACGGAATTGATCATAGATAGAGAGGGCAAAGTTTTGATAGGGATAAGTTCATCCACAATATCAGAGATATGGAAACAATGCTGTCCGACACGAATAACTTTAGTATTATTCTGTTATCTCGGGGGTGTACAATCAGTACATTAAGTATCTTCCAAAAAAAAGCGAAAAATTCATCTTCACTGGGGAAATAATCATTATGTGTAGGATATGCCTTCTTTTACGTGTGGAAAATATGTTTGTTTTATTCAGAATTTGTAGATGTCTATAATTGTTTGTTAGTTGGCAACAAATTTAATAGAATCATGGAGTGCAATGTTGTTACTACATATGAGTATAGTTTTTTAATTTTTTATTTATTTCAAAAGGTAAATTTTTTCTTTTTTATTTATTTTTTTTTTTTTTTTTGTTTTTTTTTTTTTTTTTTCGTTGGTGTAATTTTGCAATATGTACAAATACAAGAACTAGAATTATTTGGGAAAAAAATAATATTACGGGCCACCCTAATATTTCAATGTGGATTTCAATTTCTTGGAACGATCACATATGGGAGTGTTTACATATGAATTTCGTTTTGTTTTGTTCGTTTTTATTCTTTATAGGAATTTTATTCATAAAATAAGGTATCTTTATGTAGATAATTTGAAATTGAAAATCAATTGTTACCTTAATGTGATGTTGCGTAAATTCTGTGGCATATGTTGCAAATTATTCACTATCACAAATCATTAATACCGTTCGCGAAATGTCTTCTATTTTAATGCGTATAAATTTCAGCTTATCTTCTTATTATTTCTAAACACTAATTGTATGTTTCTCACATTGTCATTTCTTCTTCATTCTTACTTATCACTCTGGAAATATCATCCACAGAACTGGAAACATATTGGAAACAAGTTATGTTAAATGAGCTTTCATGTATGTTGAGTATCAGTACGTCAATGTTAAAGAGAGGGGTTATGTTAGCTTTGAGTGATAGAGGCAATGGCAATTAAATTAAAACAATGGCAATGGGAGAAATTGAAAAAGATTCAAATGGAACTTGAAATAACCAAACTTTTGAAACAGGTGAGGGGAATTGTAAGGGGAACTATGAAAAGAACGGCGAAAGAGAAATAACAAAATTTGACATTGAAATGTATGCCCTTGACTTTTACAATTCCACTGTTTCTTCAATTCGTAACGGATTTTTCTTATGCGGTTAAACCAAAGATTTTGCATTCATGACGTAACACATTTCTTGTTAGATGACGAAGTATAGAATTTTCAATATTTTACACGTGGATTTCTAATAAACATGTATATATGTATTCATCTTTCCGATTAGAATTTTTACCTCGTTTTTATTTTTTTTTTTTTTTTTTTTTTTTTTTTTTTAGAACCAATTTTACTTTCGAAATTTATTTAAATTTACGTTTCGCACGCTTTTTGTTTTTTTTTTTTTAATAATTTTCGTCCGCACTACTTTTGGAGTTGTTTGTTCTTAGACATCCCGATTCAACTAGTTTTCTTATTTTCTAATTTATTAAGCTTTACCTTCTGCTCTCTCTTTTGTCACGAGGCTGCGATCTTCTTTGACTGGAACTCTCTCTTCTCGAATGGACCATGTTCATTCCCTTGAGGAGTTAACGCTGCTGAATGGATGGGGCTCGGTTAGGCGGGAAGAAATGTCACCAATATCCAAGGAGGGAAGTGGACTGTATGTTGGTTTTAAAATTGAAATGGACTGGAGCTTCGAACAACAGATGAGGGCGAACAGATATGTGGTTTTTGGTAACCACAGATTCTCCAAGTAGTGGCAGATACGAATAATGAGAGTTGGTTAAATAAAACAAAATCGTGGGTTTAGATTTGTAGGTGTATTTATTCAAGAAGGGTTGAGATGCTCACCAGTTGATCGATTATGCAAAAGTGCACGAGTTCTTAAGCCTAACTTGCCAAGATAGTTACTTTTTGTGGAATTTCTTTGTTTTTTAAATACTCGTTTAAACTAAAGTAGTCATTCACAATAATTCATTCGGTTTAATTCATAACAATGACTTTAAGACTAAGGCAAGTATACATAACTAGAGTAAAGGAAATTCAGTGGCGCTAAAAAACTAAGTCCAAGCTCGAAGTTTGGACACAATGATTAAACATTCTAGAATGCGAAAATTGCATAATAGTTTAATAAAATCCCTTTTATGAACTCCGAGAAATTTGATTATTTTGGACGTATGTCAGTGGCGGGAAGAGCGAGTCGGCTAGACTGGTAAATAAAACGACCCAAGTAAATAATCCACCTTTTAGTTATTTAAAGTCGACTTCGATTTTTTACACAAGATGTCGATTAATCGAAAGTTGACATTTGTATCCCTAGTCGGAAGTTCAGAAGTGAATAAGGAAAGAAAGAATAAAATTTTTCGAAGTAAATCTTTAGAAAAATGGATTATGATGTAAGTTAAAATAATACACTTTCCACAATTTAAAGTGTAATATGTTCGTTTTTCACCATTGAAAATCTATGTTTTTCGCGAGTACATTTTTGAGACACTACGAAAATCTCTGAAAACACGTACGCTGCATACCAGTGTTGTCAATATTGGAGATTTCTCCTCATATTGGGGAATTACTTTCAAAAATTGGGACTACATTTTTGACTTGAGGGTTTGATAGGGATTCGAAGCAAATATTGGGGATTTTTTGTATAAGAATTTTCTGTTAAAAATTTTGTGTTTAACCCTTACTTTTTTATAGTAATTTTTGATAAGCATCTCGGCCTTAATATGGATTTGAAATAGGTTTATTTGACACATTTCCTTTATAGAACAGTAAAATAACGCTATTTTAAGACTTCATAAAGTTTTGCGATAAGGCCGTTAGATAACATAAATTGATATAATAAGCACCAAGTTGTACTTGCTGATCACGATTTCTATCATCTGTAAACGCATGATATCGATAACTATCCGGGACAACATTGCGCTGAAATTTTATCCTGAACATATGATTAGCCCTCCCATATATATCTCCCGATGTTCACTTCCAAAGTCACTGAAAGCGCATTTATAGACCAATCGTCCTAAATTTAGCATAACGATTTGAGTAATTTGCAAATTGGCACATAAAACTCTGTTATGACTCTTGCAAGTTTTGTTGAATTTCATCAAAATCGGATAAGATTTATATATAGCTTCCCTATACGTGTACACAGCGTACTATTTGTACATATGGAGCCGTAGTTATTTCATATTTGAACACATTTTCCACTTATACGGAAGACATTTGCACTTTCTTACTTCTTACAACATCAACAGTTTATATCGGTGCCTTCATATGACGGTTGGCTGTCCAAGAAATGAATTCTAAATTTTTTATAAAAATTGTTTGAGGATATTCACTTGTAGTTGGGGATTTTGGGGACAAAGGATTCGACATTTTGGGACAAGGGACTGAACACTACTGGCAATCCTGCTGGATGTTCAACAGAATCAAGCAACACCAACGTAATTAAAAAAAAAATAATTATGTGAATCGTGAAAAAGTATCGTGGAAAGCGAACGTAGTACAAACCTTAAGACTCCCTTATTTAAAGCAGGAAATGTTATTTTAGCCAATTCCCACGGTTGTCCCCGCCGAACCTTTGGACGTGGAGGCTGATACAACCAATTTGCGTGCCGCAATGAAAGGCTTTGGCACCGATGAACAGACCATTATCGATATTATTACGGCCCGCTCCAATGCTCAACGCCAGCTAATCAAAGAGAACTTCTTGCGTGAATATGGTCGTGATTTGATCGATGATTTGAAGAGTGAACTTGGTGGAAAATTCGAAGATGCCATAATTGCTTTGATGATGCCGCCAGTCAAGTATTTGTGCACACAGTTGCATAGAGCCATGGCGGGAATGGGCACTAACGAAAGTACTTTGGTTGAGATACTCTGTACAAAATCTAATGAGGAAATGGTGGAAATTGTCAAATGCTATGAGGATATGTATGATCGTCCATTGGCAGAGCATATGTGCAGTGAGACTTCGGGACATTTTCGTCGCCTATTGACATTAATTGTGACCGGGGTGCGAGATCCCGTAGGCGCCGTTGACGCTCAAAAGGCTGTGGAACAAGCTCAACAGTTGTACAGTGCTGGAGAAGCCAAATTAGGTACGGATGAAGAGGTCTTTAATCGTATCTTGGCCCATGGCAGTTTTGCCCAACTCAGATTGGTCTTTGATGATTATAAGCAACTTTCGGGCCAGACCATAGAGCAGGCTATTAAACACGAAATGAGCGGAGAATTGCATGAAGCTATGATGGCTATTGGTGAGTTTTGTTTTTTTATGTGATTATGAAAAACACGTAAAACCAGAAAGGGAGAAAAACACAAGTGGACAGCATTTAACGTAATGTTTTCAACTATTTTTTTTAATTCATACAATCGGATATTGTGCGGCTGCAGACCATAGGGTAATCTGTTTCTATTACAAATATAACACAAAAAATCCTTGTTTTTTTATTTAGGCTGTGAGCCGATTGATAGCAAAGTTGTGGGGTTGACGTTGACGTTTAGTGTGGTGAATAATTTTGACGGTTATAAAGCGAGTCTTTCAACCACCGACTGGAAGATTAGTAGATTGGATGAGGCTGATGATGACCGGAGACATGCAGTATTCGTACCCAACTCCGGCTGTCAACAACAACAAGTCTAAGGAGTTGTATCTTACGAATTCAACAAGTTGAAACTGAATGTCCATAGAAGCGGTGGGGTTGGGGGAGACGACTCTGCAGTTGTTGCTGAACACTTGCCAGAGGAACTATCGACCACATCGCTAAAGTCTGGCGGATTGCTGGAAACTGAAAATCCCCCTGCTACAATCGAGTCAGGAGGGAAAAGCAGCGAAACGGGAACCGACAAGCCCTGTATGGGTGGTTCATCCGGTTGGACAGGGCTCAAGATGTGCGCCAACGGGGAAGCACGGAACTCAAAGGTACTTCTACTGCAGCTGCTAACTGAAGCATCTAAGGAGGAATCGTCTACATCGCAAGTGTCCAGTGTTCTGAGAAAGAGTGGTTTCACAGCTTTCTTACCTGCCCCTGGATGCGTAGGAAGCTTATCATGACGAGTCCTAACGAATCTTGTGATGATGAACGAACCATTCCTGGTGGAATTAGAAGACGAGGCTAACACAACTGTGGTGGTAGTTCTGAATCATGACTATGGTCCGGTTTCTACAGATAAATCCACCATTGTAAGGCGTCTTCGGCGGCACTAAAGGTCCTGATGGCAGGGGTATTTGACGTGGTTCTTAATCCCGGAATTCCACGAACCATTCCTCCACACACCCATGGTTACTGGATTAAGAATTCCGAGATCTAAACTACTCAAGGATACGGGGAATGGGAGACACAGAACCTGTATTCTTACGAAGTGCAGTCTAGATGTTTTTCTTCTTCCGTCGCTAAGCACTGAAGATTTAATAGTAGCCAGCCATGAAATAGATGAGTCTTATTACTGGCTGGCTTCCCTATATATGGCACACGGTTTAGAGATGCCGCCTTCAAACCTTAGGTCGCTGGTCGAAACCGCTTCTGTAGGAAAGAAGGGCCTCATTATAGGAAGTGATGCTAATGAACATCACCAACAACCAATCCCATGGCAGCCGGTTGTAAGTATCGGATTGTCCCGATTAAAGCCTTTATCGGCAAGGGCTGCTGCCTCAGCGTACAACGCACTGCTACAACAACTACCGGATATGGGGAAGTTCGGATGTTAACGAAAGGGGTGAGTTGCTTATTGATATATTATAAGTTGCAATCTGGCGATTTGTAAAGGGGATAAACCGACCTTTAATACCAGGAACAGGCAGGAGGTACTAGATATTACCTTAAATCCTTTGGGCGATCAGAAGTTTCGACTCCTGACGCGCCAGCAGCATGCATATAGTAAAGGCAAATCCACTGACACAGCCCTTCACTATCTAGTCGGCTACATAGAGGGTTCTCTCACTGTCAAGGAATATATTGGGTTGCCCAAAAAGTAATTGCGGATTTTTCATATAGTCGGCGTTGACAAATTTTTTCACAGCTTGTGACTCTGTTATTGCATTCTTTCTTCTGTCAGTTATCAGCTGTTACTTTTAGCTTGCTTTAGAAAAAAAGTGTAAAAAAAGTGTATTTGATTAAAGTTCATTCTAAGTTTTATTAAAAATGAATTTACTTTCTTTTAAAAAATCCGCAATTACTTTTTGGGCAACCCAATACAATGGTAGACGTTAGATTTTCTAGGCATCTACTCTACCGTAAGAAAGTTTATTACTAACTTACTTACAAAAAGATGCTTTACGGCAGGCTTGGGATCTGTGGATCTAAAAAGATGGGTCAGCATTTTCTTTGGAATATAGCCATTAACAATATTTTATTGTCTCTGGAAGAAAAAGGCGTAAAAATGGTCGCGTATTCTGACGACGTGGCAATTGCTGTTAGGGGAAAGTTTTCCAGCACTCTAAGAGATATACTTCAGATATTTGCTGGACAGGAAATTGGACTTCAAATCCAACATTTTGGAAAGGGTAAGAAAGGCAACTCTTGCCATATACACTTGCAAGAGAGCCATTGGCAAAAGTTGGTGGTTTCGACCGCGTGTCATGCATTGGTATATACTGCAGTTGTCTGACCTTTTATGCTATATGGTGTTGTGGTCTGGTGGACGGCGCTTCAAAAGTCCACCTACTGCTCAATACTTAACCGGATCCGAAGGATGGCTTGTTTATGCATCACAGCCGCACGGAGGACGACACCATCTGATGCACTGAATTTAATGCTACGTTTATGCGTCTGGACATTGTGGCTAGACAAATTGCAGCGACGGCTGCCGTTAGGTTAAGGGAGCTTCCTCTTTGGTCATGTGGCGGCTACGGACACTGTGTTATCCGTGATACAATATCCGATGTTCCAGGCAGTGTGGATTTCACCCTACCTGAGTCGCTTTTTGATAAAAAGTACTGTACAACTATCCCTATTCTAAAGATCTAGAAGTGGTCATATCGAAAAGGTTACCCGACCACTGCAGTGTGTATCAAGCGGAGATCCTTGCATTTATGGAAGTGGTGGATAAGATATAATGTCAT
This sequence comes from Stomoxys calcitrans, assembly GCF_963082655.1. Classification (NCBI taxonomy): domain Eukaryota; kingdom Metazoa; phylum Arthropoda; class Insecta; order Diptera; family Muscidae; genus Stomoxys; species Stomoxys calcitrans. Next base: position 60,948,423 of record NC_081555.1, on the reverse strand, counting down.
TACGACGATTGGCATAAATATCTTCTCAGACAGCCATGCAGCCATTAAATCCCTGGAGAACGTATTTCTGAACACAAAAACCGCCCTCGATTGTCGCAGGTCTCTAAACGAGATGGCTGAACAGTTCAAAATTCATTTGTTCTGGACGCCGGGCCACAAAGATATCCCAGTGAATTGTAAAGCGGACGAGCTTGACAGACCACAGACCGGCCAATTGATTTGTACATGTTCAACAAGGTTTCTTTATCTGCACCCCAAATTGCTGTGGAATGTGTAAGATCCGTCAAATGTGACTCAAAGTATTTTGGAACACTTGATGGTCGGAATCATTTCTCCATCGACCATCACAGTCAGCTCGGCATTCATCTCATGCGTATTCGTAGTGAACGATGTGGCTGATGATTTAATTGGTGATATCTTCAGACTTCTTGCAGCGAAATATGAAGCAAATTTGTTGAGGTAGACGTTCAACCTAACCCAGATGTCCGAATTTGATACGATCTTTATGACGTCTGAAGGATAGGTAGAGGTTAAACAGTGTCGGAGATATCACCCCGACTTGGAGAACTCCCTGTTTCACTCTACGGTGCTTCGACTTCTTATCCCTAAATTCCACAAATGACTAGCGACCCAGCGATTCAGGCCTGGCTAGGGACGTGTTGGCGAAATTCTCAAATAGTTTGGCACAGCTGACCGTGTCGAATGCCTTCGATACGCCCAGTGCCACGAGGACCGTACTATCACAAGGCCTGGGCTGAAGCAAGCCACGGCAAATATCACCGCACTTATGTGCCGTGGCATGCAAAGCAGTTATTGTGCCATGCAGTTTGCGAATCCATATTGATGTTCGGCGAATAGAAATTCTCCTACGAGGCTCGGGAGAAGTAATGCCTCAAGCGTCTTTGCTACTGGTGAGAGAAGGGCGATCGGTCTGTATGACTCCCCCAAACTCGGGTCCTTTCCATGCTTCAGTAGCGAGATCACCCATTTTCCAGACGTCGGGAACAAAGTCTCCATGGTAATCCAGATTCTTTAGCATCATTGTATTCCGTCGGGGCCCAACGCCTTAGGTGATTTGGTACCACGGATGACATTCGTAACTTCGCCCATGGTAAATTGTGATGGCTGTTCATTGGCTCGGAGACCACGAATACGGCGAATGGCTCTCCTCCTTGCCCTATCTCTCTCGGGATGCACAATAAATTAACGGTTGAACAACCTGGCGCATCTCTTCAGATCAGTCACGGTTATTTCGACAAAAGTGACGGAGGTCCTGTCATCCCGTCTACCGGGGTTTGAGAGTGACTTAACAGTAGACCACAGTTTGCCTACACCGGTGCCTAAGTTACATTGCTCCAAGTGGTCCAGCCACAAATTCCGCTTATGTTCGTTGACTACCCTGTTTATTTCCAGATTCAGCTCGCTGATTCTGGGGTTAGCGGGATCCGTAGCACGAATCCCATCAAGCTCGTCTGCGAGTACCACTGCTTGCGCCGGGAAATTGGGCCGCACTTGGGGTATTCGACCGGCTGGTATAAAGCGAGCGGCTGGAAACTGAAAATCCCCCTGCTACAATCGAGTCAGGAGGGAAAAGCAGCGAAACGGGAACCGACAAGCCCTGTATGGGTGGTTCATCCGGTTGGACAGGGCTCAAGATGTGCGCCAACGGGGAAGCACGGAACTCAAAGGTACTTCTACTGCAGCTGCTAACTGAAGCATCTAAGGAGGAATCGTCTACATCGCAAGTGTCCAGTGTTCTGAGAAAGAGTGGTTTCACAGCTTTCTTACCTGCCCCTGGATGCGTAGGAAGCTTATCATGACGAGTCCTAACGAATCTTGTGATGATGAACGAACCATTCCTGGTGGAATTAGAAGACGAGGCTAACACAACTGTGGTGGTAGTTCTGAATCATGACTATGGTCCGGTTTCTACAGATAAATCCACCATTGTAAGGCGTCTTCGGCGGCACTAAAGGTCCTGATGGCAGGGGTATTTGACGTGGTTCTTAATCCCGGAATTCCACGAACCATTCCTCCACACCCACGAACCATTCCTCCACACACCCATGGTTACTGGATTAAGAATTCCGAGATCTAAACTACTCAAGGATACGGGGAATGGGAGACACAGAACCTGTATTCTTACGAAGTGCAGTCTAGATGTTTTTCTTCTTCCGTCGCTAAGCACTGAAGATTTAATAGTAGCCAGCCATGAAATAGATGAGTCTTATTACTGGCTGGCTTCCCTATATATGGCACACGGTTTAGAGATGCCGCCTTCAAACCTTAGGTCGCTGGTCGAAACCGCTTCTGTAGGAAAGAAGGGCCTCATTATAGGAAGTGATGCTAATGAACATCACCAACAACCAATCCCATGGCAGCCGGTTGTAAGTATCGGATTGTCCCGATTAAAGCCTTTATCGGCAAGGGCTGCTGCCTCAGCGTACAACGCACTGCTACAACAACTACCGGATATGGGGAAGTTCGGATGTTAACGAAAGGGGTGAGTTGCTTATTGATATATTATAAGTTGCAATCTGGCGATTTGTAAAGGGGATAAACCGACCTTTAATACCAGGAACAGGCAGGAGGTACTAGATATTACCTTAAATCCTTTGGGCGATCAGAAGTTTCGACTCCTGACGCGCCAGCAGCATGCATATAGTAAAGGCAAATCCACTGACACAGCCCTTCACTATCTAGTCGGCTACATAGAGGGTTCTCTCACTGTCAAGGAATATATTGGGTTGCCCAAAAAGTAATTGCGGATTTTTCATATAGTCGGCGTTGACAAATTTTTTCACAGCTTGTGACTCTGTTATTGCATTCTTTCTTCTGTCAGTTATCAGCTGTTACTTTTAGCTTGCTTTAGAAAAAAAGTGTAAAAAAAGTGTATTTGATTAAAGTTCATTCTAAGTTTTATTAAAAATGAATTTACTTTCTTTTAAAAAATCCGCAATTACTTTTTGGGCAACCCAATACAATGGTAGACGTTAGATTTTCTAGGCATCTACTCTACCGTAAGAAAGTTTATTACTAACTTACTTACAAAAAGATGCTTTACGGCAGGCTTGGGATCTGTGGATCTAAAAAGATGGGTCAGCATTTTCTTTGGAATATAGCCATTAACAATATTTTATTGTCTCTGGAAGAAAAAGGCGTAAAAATGGTCGCGTATTCTGACGACGTGGCAATTGCTGTTAGGGGAAAGTTTTCCAGCACTCTAAGAGATATACTTCAGATATTTGCTGGACAGGAAATTGGACTTCAAATCCAACATTTTGGAAAGGGTAAGAAGGGCAACTCTTGCCATATACACTTGCAAGAGAGCCATTGGCAAAAGTTGGTGGTTTCGACCGCGTGTCATGCATTGGTATATACTGCAGTTGTCTGACCTTTTATGCTATATGGTGTTGTGGTCTGGTGGACGGCGCTTCAAAAGTCCACCTACTGCTCAATACTTAACCGGATCCGAAGGATGGCTTGTTTATGCATCACAGCCGCACGGAGGACGACACCATCTGATGCACTGAATTTAATGCTACGTTTATGCGTCTGGACATTGTGGCTAGACAAATTGCAGCGACGGCTGCCGTTAGGTTAAGGGAGCTTCCTCTTTGGTCATGTGGCGGCTACGGACACTGTGTTATCCGTGATACAATATCCGATGTTCCAGGCAGTGTGGATTTCACCCTACCTGAGTCGCTTTTTGATAAAAAGTACTGTACAACTATCCCTATTCTAAAGATCTAGAAGTGGTCATATCGAAAAGGTTACCCGACCACTGCAGTGTGTATCAAGCGGAGATCCTTGCATTTATGGAAGTGGTGGATAAGATATAATGTCATTACGACGATTGGCATAAATATCTTCTCAGACAGCCATGCAGCCATTAAATCCCTGGAGAACGTATTTCTGAACACAAAAACCGCCCTCGATTGTCGCAGGTCTCTAAACGAGATGGCTGAACAGTTCAAAATTCATTTGTTCTGGACGCCGGGCCACAAAGATATCCCAGTGAATTGTAAAGCGGACGAGCTTGACAGACCACAGACCGGCCAATTGATTTGTACATGTTCAACAAGGTTTCTTTATCTGCACCCCAAATTGCTGTGGAATGTGTAAGATCCGTCAAATGTGACTCAAAGTATTTTGGAACACTTGATGGTCGGAATCATTTCTCCATCGACCATCACAGTCAGCTCGGCATTCATCTCATGCGTATTCGTAGTGAACGATGTGGCTGATGATTTAATTGGTGATATCTTCAGACTTCTTGCAGCGAAATATGAAGCAAGTTTGTTGAGGTAGACGTTCAACCTAACCCAGATGTCCGAATTTGATACGATCTTTATGACGTCTGAAGGATAGGTAGAGGTTAAACAGTGTCGGAGATATCACCCCGACTTGGAGAACTCCCTGTTTCACTCTACGGTGCTTCGACTTCTTATCCCTAAATTCCACAAATGACTAGCGACCCAGCGATTCAGGCCTGGCTAGGGACGTGTTGGCGAAATTCTCAAATAGTTTGGCACAGCTGACCCTGTCGAATGCCTTCGATACGCCCAGTGCCACGAGGACCGTACTATCACAAGGCCTGGGCTGAAGCAAGCCACGGCAAATATCACCGCACTTATGTGCCGTGGCATGCAAAGCAGTTATTGTGCCATGCAGTTTGCGAATCCATATTGATGTTCGGCGAATAGAAATTCTCCTACGAGGCTCGGGAGAAGTAATGCCTCAAGCGTCTTTGCTACTGGTGAGAGAAGGGCGATCGGTCTGTATGACTCCCCCAAACTCGGGTCCTTTCCATGCTTCAGTAGCGAGATCACCCATTTTCCAGACGTCGGGAACAAAGTCTCCATGGTAATCCAGATTCTTTAGCATCATTGTATTCCGTCGGGGCCCAACGCCTTAGGTGATTTGGTACCACGGATGACATTCGTAACTTCGCCCATGGTAAATTGTGATGGCTGTTCATTGGCTCGGAGACCACGAATACGGCGAATGGCTCTCCTCCTTGCCCTATCTCTCTCGGGATGCACAATAAATTAACGGTTGAACAACCTGGCGCATCTCTTCAGATCAGTCACGGTTATTTCGACAAAAGTGACGGAGGTCCTGTCATCCCGTCTACCGGGGTTTGAGAGTGACTTAACAGTAGACCACAGTTTGCCTACACCGGTGCCTAAGTTACATTGCTCCAAGTGGTCCAGCCACAAATTCCGCTTATGTTCGTTGACTACCCTGTTTATTTCCAGATTCAGCTCGCTGATTCTGGGGTTAGCGGGATCCGTAGCACGAATCCCATCAAGCTCGTCTGCGAGTACCACTGCTTGCGCCGGGAAATTGGGCCGCACTTGGGGTATTCGACCGGCTGGTATAAAGCGAGCGGCCGCTGCGTTAATGATATCTCGGAATTTCCTCTCGGCCACAAGCACATCAGACGGGGGTGGCAGTTCACTGAAGCGGCGATTGGTATCTCTCTGAAGCTAGTCCAATCGGCCTTCAGGTTATGAAGTCGGGTGGTCGGTCGATGGTGAGAATTATGGGGAGGTGGTCTGACCCCAAAGAGATGACGGCTTGCCAAGATACGTCACTCAGGAGATCAGGGGATGCAATGGAGATGTCCGGCAAGCTGCTGCACCTCCTCGTAATCCTAGTGGGGGCATCCTCATTCACCGTGCAAAACGTGGAGCTTTCAATCTGCTCTGCCAAAGCTATGCCACGCTGGTCGTTACCTAAGGGAGAATGCCACGACGTGTGATGCGCATTAATATCCCCTAGAACCAGACGATTATGGCCAGATAGCAACCCAATTATAGCGGGGTTGTAAGCCTGGCCATTAATCGCGGCACAGCTTCCAACCGGCGGTATGTACACGTTGTATAGCTCTATCTCGGCAGTACCGGACCTGACTGCTATTCCCATGCATTTCATGTAGGGGTCACTAGCGCCATGCACAGGCGAGATAGTTGTATTACGAAGGCCAATCCCCCACCTCCATTCCTTGAACGATCCTTACGTAGCACATTGTAACCGTGACAACTGTGCAAGCTGCAGGTGTTGGTTAGCTCTGTCTCCTGGATCGCTGCGACCAATATGCTCTTCCGACTCAAAAAGTCCACGATCTCATCCATCTTGCCACAAAGTCCGTTGCAGTTTAACTGCAAGAACGATACACTTCCCGGCACTGGCCTGGCAATATTTGGGCTGGGATGCTGGTGTTGCGAAAATTGCCGTACGGAAGAGGTCGGGGGGGGTCACATAGTCCGACGACGAGGGCGCAGAAGGCGACGACGACGACGATTGTGACCCGCTGCTGTGACCCAGTATGACTATACTCCCGTAGTGAAGTGAGGCCAGAGCAAGATCGGAAATATACCCACTTCATGCACCGGTTACACCTCACCGACACCGACCGATGATGAAGGCGGTTCTGGCAAACCGAACAGAACCAGGGTCCGGGGTTCTTTTCAATCCCGACACGGATTGAATCATCGGTCAGTGTCGGTGAGGTGTAACCGGTGCTTGGAGTGGGTACATTTCCGTTCTTGCTCTGGCCTAACCTCGCTACGGGAGTATAGTCATACTGGCTATGTCGCTAGGTGCTGTGCGAACATAGCCAGCAGTGGGTCACAAGCGTCGCCGTCGTCGCCTTCGGCGTCCTCGTCGTCGGACTATTTGACCCCCCCGACCTCTCCCGTACGGCAATTTATGCAACGACAGCACCCTAGCCCTACTATTGCCAGGCCAGTGTCAGGATATGTATCGTTCTTGCAGTTAAACTGCAATGGACTGCGAGGCAAGATTGATGAGATTGTAGATTTCATGAGTCGGAAGAGCATATCGGTCGCAGCGATCCAGGAGACAAAGCTGACTAACACCTGCAGCTTGCACAGTTGTCACGGCTACAATGTGCTACGTAAGGATCGCTCAAGGAATGGAGGTGGGTGATTGGCCTTCGTTATACACCATTCCGTGCAGTATAGACCTATCTCGCCTGCGCTTGACGCTAGTGACCCATACATGGAATGTATGGGGGTAGCAGTCAGGTCTGGTACTGCCGAGATAGAGATATACAACGTGTATATACCGCCGGTTGGTAGCTGTGTCCCGATTAATGGCCAGGCCTACAGCCCCGACATTAGTGGGTTGCTATCTGGCCATAGTCGTCTGGTTCTGGGGGATTTTAATGCACATCACTCGTCATGGCATTCTCCCCTAGGTAACGACCAGCGTGGCATAGCTTTGGCAGAGCAGATAGATAGCTCCACGTTTTGCACGGTGAATGAGGATGCCTCCACTAGGATTACGAGGAGGTGCAGCAGCTCGCCAGACATCTCCATCGCATCCCCTGATCTCCTGAGTGACGTATCCTGGCAAGCCGTCATCTCTTTGGGGTCAGACCACCTCCCCATAATCCTCACCATCGACCGACCACCCGACTTCATAACCTCTGAGCGCCGGACTTTCATCAATAACAAGAAGGCCAATTGGACTGGCTTCAGAGAGTATACCAATCGCCGCTTCAATGAACTGCCACCCCCCTCTGATGTGCTTGTGGCCGAGAGGAAATTCCGAGACATCATCAACGCAGCAGCCGCTCGCTTTATACCAGCCGGTCGAATACCGCAAGTACGACCCAATTTCCCGGCGCAAGCAGTGGTACTCGCAGACGAGCGTGATGGGATTCGTGCTATGGACCCCGCTAACCCCAGAATCAGCGAGCTGAATCTGGAAATAAACAGGGTAGTCAACGAACATAAGCGGAATTTGTGGCTGGAACACTTGGAGCAATGTAACTTAGGCACCGGTGCAGGCAAATTGTGGGCCACTGTTAAATCTCTCTTGAACCCCGGTAGACGGGACAACAGGACCTCAGTCACTTTTGGCGAGTTAACCGTGACTGATCCGAAGAGAGGCGCCAGGTTGTTTAACCGTCAATTTATTGTGCATCCCAAGAGAGACGGCAAGGAGGAGAGCCATCCGCCGTATTCGTGGTCTCCGAGCCGATGAACAGCCATCACAATTTAACGTGGGCGAAGTTACGAATGTCATCCGTGGCGCCAAACCTTCCAAGGCGTTGGGCCCCGACGGAATCTCTACATTGATACTGAAGAATCTGGATTTACCTGGAGTTGAGTACCTTACCACAGTCCTTAATCTGTCATTGAACACTCTTATAGTTCCCGATGTCTGGAAAATGGGCAGAGTGATCCCGCTACTGAAGCCTGGTAAGGACCCGAGTTTGGGGGAGTCGTACAGACCGATCTCCCTTCTCTCACCAGTGGCTAAGACGCTTGAGGCATTACTCCTCCCGAGCCTCGTAGGAGAATTTCCATTCGCCGAGCATCAACACGGATTTCGGAGACTGCACAGCACAACAACAGCTTTGCATGCCATCACCACACACATTTGCCGTGGCTTCAATCAACCCAGGCCATGTGATAGGACGGTCCTCGTGGCACTGGACCTATCGAAGGCATTCGACACGGTCAGCCATGCCAAATTATTTGAGGACATCGCCAACACGTCCCTCCAGCCAGGCCTGAAACGGTCGCGAATTATCTGTGTGGCCGCCAGTCATTTGTGGAATTTAGGGATAAGAAGTCAAAACACCGTAGAGTGAAACAGGGAGTTCCCCAAGGTGGGGTGATATCTCCGGCTCTGTTTAACCTCTACCTATCCTCCATCCCACCTCCTCCAGACGGCATAGAGATCGTATCATATGCGGACGACTGTACGATCATGGCATCAGGCCCCCCACCCATTGATGACATCTGCGATAGGTTGAACGTCTACCTCAACGAGCTTGCCTCATATTTCGCTGCAAGAAATCTGAAGATATCCGCCACCAAATCTTCAGCCACACTGTTCACTACAAATACGCGTGAGGTGAATTCTGAGCTGACTGTGATGGTCGATGGAGAAATGATTCCGACCATCAAGTGTCCCAAAATACTTGGCGTCACATTTGACAGCTCCTACACTTTCTCCCCACATGCCACAGCAATCTGCAATAAAGTCAAAAGTAGAAACAAGGTCCTCAAGTCACTCGCTGGCAGCACTTGGGGTGCAGACAAAGAAACCTTGTTGACCATGTACAAAGCAATTGGCCGGTCTGTGGTAAGTTATGCAGCGCCAGTGTGGTCACGTCAACTTTGTGACACGCAGTGGAATAATATTCAGATCTGTCAGAATGCCGCCCTCCGAACTGCGACGGGCTGTCTCCTTAGTTCTCATGTGGACCACCTCCATCAGGAGACAAAGATCCTACCAGTGCGAAGACATAACTACATGCTGTCTAAGCAATACCTTCTGGGCTGTTATCGCAGAAATCATCCAAATCATCATCTTGTGGATAGATACCCACCGCCCAGAAGTCTTAAGGTTGATCTACACGATCTAGAGCGTGAGGTCCAGCGCTACAAGAGAGAACCTCTAGATCAAGTGGCATATCAAGCGGGTCTGAACAACATTCATGCAGACACGGTAGCAGACGCGTTAATTGGCTACCGGGTGAATGTAGTCCTTGGAGAACGACCGCCACCCATTGCACCCGAAGAAATCGACCTCCCCCGGCAAACCAGAGTGGTTCTGGCTCAATTACGTTCCGGCAGATGCAGCCGCCTCAATTCCCACAGAGCTAGGATTGATGCCGACGTGCAAGATGTATGTCCCGATTGTAACCAGGGACCGCACGATACACGTCACCTGTTTAACTGCCCGGCCAGACCCACTCGACTCAGACCCAGATCCCTGTGGACGCACCCCATCTTAGTCGCGGAGTTCCTGGGTCTTGACACTCAACAGAATCAAGCAGACGAAAGATAGTACACAATAAACTGCTACAACAACAACAACAACGATCTAGGAAACCAGTCAAATGCTATTACAAAGCACAGAACTCATTTTTCTGCTTAACTTTAAAAAACAATGGAATTTTTGTGTTTATTTGTAATAGAAATAGATTACCCAACGTTCTGCAGCCGGGCAATATCCGATTATATGGATTATTTCAAGACCAAATAATTTTAGCGCAAAATATGAGGATAGACAGGGAGGCACACTGCGAACAGTGTAGGCTGCAAATATACTTACATTGAAAACTTACTCTTATGGCTATCGACGATTACTTAGAGTAGCAGTTGCGTGTGTTTTTTTGTATTAGTTGAATGTCTTCATTTGGTAGAAACATATGAAGTGCGCTACAAATGAAAATAGTCTTAAGAGCATAGTTTCAACCTAGAAGACATGCCCTTTTTGACAAATTCTACAAATTCTAATTCTACCAAATTACGAGGAGGTGCAGCAGCTCACCAGACATTTCCATTGCATCCCCTGATCTCCTGAGTGACGCATCCTGGCAAGCCGTCATCTCTTTGGGGTCAGACCACCTCAGCAAGCTAAATCTGGAAAAAAGCAGCGTAGTCAACGAACACAGGCGGAATTTGTGGCTGAAACACTTAGAGCAATGTTACTTAGGCGCCGGTTTAGGTAAGCTGTGGTCAACTGTTAAGACGGGATGACAGGATCTTAATCACTTTTGGCAACGTAACCGTGACCGATCTGAAGAGATTCGCCAGGTTGTTCAACCGTCAAATTGTTGTTGTTGTTGTAGCTGTGTGTTATACACTGAGGCGGCAGCCCTTGCCGATGAAGAACTCCATCGGGTCAATCCGGTGCGTACAACCGGCTGCCATGGGATTGATCAATCCCGAGAGTGATAGAGCAAGAAGGAGAGCCATTCGCCATATCCGTGGTCTCCGAGCCGATGGACAGTCATCACAATTTACCGTGGGCGAAGTTACGAATGTTGTGTCCCGATTAATGGCCAGGCTTACAACCCCGACATAAGTGGGTTGCTATCTGGCCATAATCGTCTGGTTCTGGGGGATTTTAATGCGCATCACTCGTCATGGCATACTCCCCTAGGTAACGACCATCGTGGCATAGCTTTGGCAGAGCAGATAGATAGCTCCACGTTTTGCACGGTGAATGAGGATGCCCCCACTAGGATTACGAGGAGGTGCAGCAGCTCGCCAGACATCTCAATTGCATCCCCTGATCTCCTGAGTGACGTCTCCTGGCAAGCCGTCATCTCTTTGGGGTCAGACCACCTCTTTGGGGTCAGACCACCAAGGCCGATTGGACTGGCTTCAGAGAGTATACCAATCGCCGCTTCAGTGACTTGCCACCCCCCTCTGATGTGCTTGTGGCCGAGAGGAAATTCCGAGACATTAGTGGTACTCGCAGATGAGCGTGATGGGATTCGTGCTACGGACCCCGCTAAACCCAGAATCTGCGAGCTGAATCTGGAAATAAACAGGGTAGTCAACGAACATAAGCGGAATTTGTGGCTGGACCACTTGGAGCAATGTAACTTAGGCACCGGTGCAGGCAAACTGTGGGCCACTGTTGAGTCTCTCTCGAACCCCGGTAGACGGGACGACAGGACCTCAGTCACTTTTGGCGAAATAACCGTGACTGATCCGAAAAGATGCGCCAGGTTGTTCAACCGTCAATTTATTGTGCATCCCGAGAGATACAGGACAAGGAGGAGTGCCATTCGCCGTATTCGTGGTCTCCGAGCCATCACAATTTACCGTGGGCGAAGTTACGAATGTCATCCGTGGCGCCAAATCTTCCAAGGCGTTGCGCCCCGACGGAATCTCTACATTGATGCTGAAGAATCTGGATTCAACCTGGAGTAGAGTACCTTACCACTGTCCTCAACCTGTCATTGAACACTCTTATAGTTCCCAATGTCTGGAAAATGGGCAGAGTGCTCTCGCTACTGAAGCCTGGAAAAGACCCGAGTTCGGGGGAGTCGTACAGACCGATCTCCCTTCTCTCACCAGTGGCAAAGACGCTTGAGGCATTACTCCTCCCGAGCCTCGTAGGAGAATTTCCATTCGCCGAGCATCAACATGGATTTCGGAGACTGCACAGCGCAACAACAGCTTTGCATGCCATCACCACACACATTTGCCGTGGCTTCAATCAACCCAGGCCATGTGATAGGACGGTTCTCGTGGCACTGGACCTATCGAAGGCATTCACGTCCCTCCAGCCAGGCCTGAAACGATGGGTCGCGAATTATCTGTGTGGTCGCCAGTCATTTGTGGAATTTAGGGATAAGAAGTCGAAACACCGTAGTGTGAAACAGGGAGTTCCCCAAGGTGGGGTGATATCTCCGGCTCTGTTTAACCTCTACCTATCCTCCATCCCACTCCCTCCAGACGGCATAGAGATCGTATCATATGCGGACGATTGTACGATCATGGCATCAGGCCCCCACCCATTGATGACATCTGCGATAGGTTGAACGTCTACCTCAACGAGCTTGCCTCATATTTCGCTGCAAAAAATCTGAAGATATCCGCCACCAAATCTTCAGCCACACTGTTCACTACAAATACGCGTGAGGTGAATACTGAGCTGACTGTGATGGTCGATGGAGAACTGATTCCGACCATCAAGTGTCCCAAAGATCCTACCAGTGCGAAGACATAACTACATGCTGTCTAAGCAATACCTTTTGGGCTGTTATCGCAGAAACCATCCAAATCATCATCTTGTCGATAGACATCCACCGCCCAGAAGCCTTAAGGTAGATCTACATGATCTAGAGCGTGAGGTTCAACGCTACAAGAGAGAACCTCTAGATCAAGCGGCATATCAAGCGGGTCTAAACAACATTTATGCAGACACGGTATCAGATGCGGTAATTGGCTACCGGGTGAATGTAGTCCGTGGAGAACGACCGCCACCCATTGCTCCCGAAGAAATCGACCTGCCCCGGCAAACCAAAGTAGTTCTTGCTCAATTACGTTCCGGCAGATGCAGCCGCTTCAATTCCCACAGAGCTAGGATTGATGCTGACGTGCAAGATGTATGTCCCGTTTGCAAACAGGGACCGCACGATACATGTCACCTGTTTAACTGCGCGGGCAGACCCACTCGACTCAGACCCAGATCCCTGTGGACGCACCCCATCTTAGTCGCAGAGTTCCTGGGTCTTGACACTCAACAGAATCAAGAAGACGAAAGATAGAACACAATTAACTGCTACAACAACAACAACAACAACAAAATGACATATTGATTGTAAAAATCGGTCTACATACTTCGTTTTTATTAAGAATTAAGTGAAGGTACCTCCTTTGGAAAACCCGTTAACGTTTTTTATGATTCTCAGACTTAAAGAAAATTAATGAGAAACAATTAAAAAAATATTAAAATTTAATCTCTAGAAAAATCTCATTCGTCTTTAGAAAAAATTTCGTTATATATTAGAAACACTATATTTTTTTTTTAATTTGTTTTAAATTTTGTTTTCAGACAAAATTTGATTGAAGTTCTGCCTTTAGAAAAAGTTTAGTTAATTTTGTATTTAGAGAAAATTTGATCGCCTTTTTTTTTCTTTGGAAAAAATTTGTCGAAATTTTGTCTTTAGAAAAATTTTAATTAGAGTTTCTTATTCTTTAGAAAATATCTCATAGAAAATTTTTCTTTAAAGAAAATTTCATCGATTTTTGTTTTAGAAATAATCTCATTAAGTTTTCCTTTAGAAAAAATTTGGAAAACTAACAATAAATGTTGTCTTTAATAAATTTCTTTGAAATATTGCCTTTAAAAATGCTCTTGAAATTTTATGTTTAGAATATTTTTTTTAAGAAAAATTGGATTGAAAAATTCTACATAAAAATTGCATAAAAGTTTGTCTTAAAAAAGCACTTCATTGAAATTGTGCATGTATTTGGAAAAAGTTCATTAAACTTTATGTTTGGAAAAAATTCCATTGAATTTTGTAACACAGAAAATTTCACTTTGTAGTTTTTCATATTTATCCTGCCCATCCTGCATTGGCCGACTAATCACTTTAGAAACGTACGCGGTGCGAAACAATTTTAAGTACTTAGTTTAAATATGTATTGCTATAATTTACCCAATAAGGCCAATATTGACCACAAACGACCCACAATAAGAAGTATCTATGTAAAATTTCTTGCGGATGGTCTCGTTCGTTCCGACGGTATCGTGAATACTCAGACGATTGGGAATATTTATTATAAATATTTCGAGGTGTTACAAACAAAATAACAAAATTTGGGGAAAATGCACTAGGGCGCACTCCCTTGTTCTGAGACCAGGAACGAGATTCTGAAGTCCGTTTCTGAGGCAAAGGCCCCTCGATCATTAAGTATACCCAAATTGACAAAGTTGACAAATTTTTTCACAGCTTGTGACTCTGTAATTGCATTTTTTCTTCTGTCGGTTATCAGCTGTTACTTTTAGCTTGCTTTAGAAAAAAGTGTAAAAAAAGTATATTTGATTAAAGTTCATTCTAAGTTTTATTAAAAATGAATTTACTTTCTTTTACAAAATCCGCAATTACTTTTTGGGCAACCCAATATTTAAAGTCGCCAATAACTCGCCGTGTCGTATCAAGCATTGTAGCCACTCTATATTTAAGTAAGAACCGGTGCCACCCGGCTTCTCACTGAGACTCTCCACGCGATACCGCTGATTTTCCGCTAATGCAGTTGCAGCTACTCCGCATGGAGCATTCCACTATCCGCAAATGTAATTTTTTGGTTTAGAGCGTGCTTTTTTCCTTCTGAAAAAACATGAAATCAGCTGTTTTTGTTTTCAGTCGAATGAAAGCCACCCCAAATTAAATTGTTTCCACAATTTAACAATTTAACCAGCTTTCTCACAACTTGAACAATTAGTACGCATAAAAAGTCAGCTTTTGCTCATACTTTTAGGTTTTTGCAAACGAAAAAAACATAAATGTAATAGCAAAAATGATAAACCGTATGTAAATGAATAATTTTGACATGCATTTTAAGTTGCATGTGAATACAAAAAGTGACTTGCCATAAGACAACTACATGCAGTGTAATAGCGGCTTAAGCATTGTATAGATTGTGAATTATTTGAAGTGATATAACTGATGTTCTTAACACATGAATTATGTAATCAATGTCAGCTTTACGATTTCTCATAAACTGCCCATTCTTTATTGAAAAAAACTTTTTATATAGTAAATTACAACTATACTTACTAAATGTGATCTTCAGTGTGTCATTTGTGAACCACAAACAAATGATAACTCCGTTTTGTTCTTTAAGGTGAATATTCATTGACCTCTATGATTTACTTGTCTCCAGCTGTCATTATGAATGCTTGACTCCAAGTCGCAAGCTTCTTATAATCTGTTCAGTAAGAGTTGATTTCGCATAAATATGGCTGTTTACCCTTGCAGAAGTTTGCTGGGTTAGGGCAGATAAAGACGTCATTTGTAGTATGTGTGCACTTGTGCTTTTCTTCCGTCGTCAGTGAAATGAATTCATCGCGATGAGCGTTGGCTGCCAATAATGGTGACGCAGCATGGGTATGGGAATCGTTAAATAAAGCTGGAGAACCACTAACGGAAGAAAATTTCGAATATGGTGCTATTTTTCATAACACCCCCCTTGTCTTTCATCAGCTTGAAGTAGTCCGCTACGTTCTCTTCAGAAACGGGAAGATCACGAGATGGCGGAGTATGTGCCTTGATCGTTTGCAGCTCTTTCAATAGCTGCTGGGGACTCAGTAATAGCGGACTTATCCGGTCGTGATGCGCATCTGTCGAGACGTCGATGATGCTTTCTTCTATACGCTGTAACCTTGGCGATAACATCATTAGTTGAGAAGTTAGGAAAACGATTGACTGAGTGGTTTTTGCAGTATCTTCCTCCTTCCTTACCTTGTTTCCTAAACGTTGCATCTCAGATCGCATGTTGTTAAACCTTGCTTGACTCATACTTTCATCAATATTGATTATGTTTGCTGTAGAATCTATGATCGATGTCTGGTTTTTTAGTAGCTTCAATACGTTTTGTTTGCCTTTATTTGCTCTTTCTATGGCTGTAGCCATTTGGTCAGCATATTTAGAGTCCAAGGCACTAAATGACGAGTGCGCGAGGCTTCCAACTATATTAAAAGCTCCTCGTCTGCTGCGCCTGGGAAATATTTTTGTTGTACCAGCTTCTAATTCGGCTGTGATGACCTTTGTGACTCCCAATACCTACGAAGTAGATTCCGGGCTTGTTTTCAAACTTGCGTGAATTAAAGAGGTGCCACAAGCATAAAGGTAGAAATAGTAGTGTCATGAGCGTTGTTGATAAGAGCATGCTCGTTGATGGCCTGACTCTCTCTATGATGTTGATTCTTCACCACAACTCTCCTTGACTCGCTTTGATGATGTTGGTCTTTAACCCCACCTTTCTTCTCTATAGGCGGAGTCGACTCCTCTTCAGTTTCGATTAATGGACATAACCTGTTGATAGCTCGCTTAACTTCACCGTTCTGGGTTTTAACGTCTACTACCCGAACGATTCCATCGATGCCCTAGTAAGTTCGGGTTATTCTGCCTAGCGGCCATTGCATTACAGGCATGTTGTTGTTGTTGTAGCGGTTTGTTGTGTCTATCTTTCGTCTGCTTGATTCTGTTGAGTGTCAAGACCCGGAAACTCTGCGACTAAGATGGGGTGCGTCCACAGGGATATGGGTCAGATTCGAGTGGGTCTGGCTGGGCAGTTAAACAGGTGACGTGTATCGTGTGGTCCCTGGTAACAATCGGGACATACATCTTGCACGTCGGCATCAATCCTTGCTATATAGGAATTGAGGCGGCTGCATCTGCCGGAACGTAATTGAGCTAGAACTACTCTGCATGTTGTCTTCTTTAATGATGACCAGTTGACCAGGCTCAACAATTGGAGCTGGTGTATTTCATTTCCTTCTTTCTTGCAGAGTGCATAGATATTACGTTGACCAACGTTTCCAAAATTCATACCTACTCTGTCCTATTACCTTCCACCTACTTATACGGTCAGAGGTTCACCGACAAGAAGATGACCAGGCGTTAATGCTGAAAGATCTTTCGGATCGTTGGATATGGGAGTAAGTGGTCTGGAGTTTAGGATATTTCTATCTCGATGTCGACAGTCTTCAATTCTTCATGTGTTAACGATGTACTGTCTGTAGTCCACAGTCGCAGGTGTTTAGCTGACTTCACTGTGGCATCCCAGAGAGTTTGTGGCATTGTTTGAATATTAAGTTTGACGTTTTCCTCTACGAGCTATGAATCTTTTCAACGCACCAATATATGCCTCTGTTGTGAGGTCCGTTGCTACTTCGAGATGCACAGCCTCTGTCACGAAAAAACAGAATACCGCGATATACACCTTGTGTAGTCTTTTGCCCCTAATTTTGTAATGAACCCACAATGGGCCACAATAGTAGACGCCGGGTACTAGGAACGGCCTCGCCGGCGTGATTCTGCTAGATGGGAGATTTCCCACAATTTGATTGTACATCTTTGGTTTTGCTCGTTTACACCTTACACAGCCTTGTACAACATTTCATGCCTTCACCTTTCCTGTGATTATCTAAAATCTCTACCTTGATATGGCCAATAGCATTTGAGAGCCACAGTGTTTGTTTTCCCAATGAAACAAACCCAGGATTAGTTTCACCAAAGGATCGTTGTATGTTAAATATTGGATGTTTTGCGTCGTATGCTAAGGTTGCCTCTTTCAACCTGCCACCGACTCTTATTATTCCTCTTTTATCTAAAAACGGAGTTAAACAGTGTACTGTAGATTTATCTAATACTCCATATTTTCGTAACTGCTGGACTTTTTTAGCAAAACCTGACACCTGAACAGTCTTGATTATAAGCTGCATGGAGCGGTCCAACTATGCCGGGGTCAGCACTTCTAGTGAAATTCCATCCTTGTGTCCCCGTAACCTTTCGGTAAACCGCAAGATATAGCCAATGATTCGCTGTAATCTGCTAAATGAAATCTTGTGGTCAATTCCATAGATCTAATCTTGCAATCTGGTCTGTGAGGTTACCGCTGATACTGTTGACTTCACCTTAAACTCAAGATCAGTTTGATTCTTTCCATTTTTTGAGGAAGGCTCCGGCCAGAGTGATTCGTTTCCGTGTAGAAAGGTCGGTCCGTAGAACCACATCATTCATCCTGACTCAAGTCATCCCAATGGATATGAAGTCTGCAAGATTGTCCTGCCTTGGATTTGCTGAATCTTGTCGGCAACGAACATTTTCAGTGTCGATGGTTCCGAATTTATCCAATAAAGTGTAGTCTCCGAATCTGACCAGTAAAAATTCCTTGCCTCTTTGTAGTCCAATTCTGCACACAATTGTAACCTTGGCAACGTGATCTCCTTGGTAGGTGCGATTCTTGATTTTGAGCATAGGGGTCTTACAATCCGCCTTCCGTCTTGCAGGGTAGCTCTAAGATAAATCGGATCGAACAATCGCGCCAAGTCGGATGTGACCTTCCGCTTGGTAACAGTTGCACCAATTCTTTCTATTCTTGAGCGACTCAATGCTGAATCTTCACTCCCAAGGCAGCCGGTTGTACGTACCGGATTGATCCGATGAAGTCCTTCATCGGCAAGGGCTGCCGCCTCAGTGTACAACACACTGCTACTATAACAACAACAACAACAACCATTTTCGCAATCTTAACCCTGCTTGCAACAAAAAGCTTTTCAGCTGCTTCTGCATTAATAAATTGTCAGAGCCGCACACACTATCGTCGATATAGAAATTCTTCTGAAGTGCTGGTGCACCCTGGTGGGCATGCCGTGCCGTACGTTAATGTATTCAACATATAGTGCTCGAGCTCCTGGTCGGGGGAATTTCCCCATACGATCAGTTGATACTTGCGATTCCTCCTGTCGACCAGTACTTGCCTGTACATCTTTTCAATGCCTGTCGTACACATGAATCTTGGCAATCTGAACCGCATAACCCTGAGTTTCGTTGTACTGCTATCTGATCTTAAGACACAATGGTGCGGAATGTAGTAATGGCTTCCACGCACCTCTCCTGATTGTATTTTTGCGCTAGACCTTCATATTCCTTCATGAATTTAGCATATTGCTCTTGCAGACCAGCATCTTCGCAAGTCGACGCTCTAATAAAAAAACCCTGGACGCAGCGATATTGAGTGACTCGGATATTTTCTCTGAATCATCGGCAAATAGCAATCGTACTACAAATCGGACTTCCATTGAACGTTGTGTGCTGGTTGAACTGATTTTCACACCTTTCATCTGCTAACGTCAACTTCTGGTCCTCACATACGTCATCGTGCTCCCAAACAACAAGTCCCCGGGCGGGCCTTGCCGCTCACTTTCTTCCAGAACTGCACACGTTATGGTTATGGTTATTTTTGAAAATTGAATTTCTCAGTATCGGAAGCACATTGGACATTCTAAATTCTTGTGATAGGATCAGGTTGAAGTAGAACTCTGCTCCAAGTAATACTTCGATCTTGCCAGTGTTGTAGAAGTTAGGATCTGCTAACGATATATCCTCTGGGATTGACCATGACGAGATGTCGATACTTCTACTTGGTTGCGGTGGAATGATGGATGGCAACACATCGCTTTTAGACGCGTTCGATACCTGTTGAAATTCTACGGTGATTCGCTGTTCTTGATCTTCCGCCGACGCAGAGAGATCTTAACCTCGCAACATCTTCCATTATTTTCCTTGATGGAAACTCGAGCGGTTGCTAACAGGGCGTCTGGTTCTCGCCGATGCCAGTAGTGTATTATGCATTTGCTGACACTTCTGGCACGTTCAACTCGTACATGTCCTAGACGGATGGTCCTCCTTAAAACAAATCAGCACAAATTACTTTTAATGACCCAGTTGTATCTTTCTGTAGCTGTCTTTGCCAAGAATTGCTTGCAGTAATATAACGAATGGTCTGCATTACACATCTGACTGCCTCCAATGACTCAAACCGGCAATTTAGACTTCTCATAAAAGTTGGAGTTCCTTTGAGTTTATTATAGATTGCTCATACAATACCTGTACTCCATCATTCTTCGATCGAGTAGAGCCTTCTTCAGGTTCATAATAACCTTCCTCAGCTCGATAATTACTGCTTCCTGCTGTCCTATGTATGCCGAAATATCCATCCTGATCCGAGGACTGATGTCAACTTATTGTTATCTGGAAATGTTGTCGTCCATAGATTTCTGGATCCACGCCGCTTGATGTTAATTCTAATTTCCTTACCACTGGTGGGGGGAATTGAAATTTAAACGGGAATGATTACCGATTGGGATTCCGCTGGTTGCTCTCAGGTTCTCTCAGTTGATGAGCGTACCAAAAAAGTCGGGGTCACCAAATGAATAATTTGGAATGGTATAACTGGAATTTGCATCCAAGTTATTTTGCAATTAATCCGGGGCCATCTGTATAATGGAAATAGATACTCTTGGCGAAGACCGACGGTCTATGATTCCTTTTCTTCTTCTCTTATTACTCGCAGGTTAATTTTTTTGCTTTAAAATATTTTCACTCTTTCAACTATTCTTAAGAAGCACGCGGCGATTTGTTTTATTGTGCACACGCATTTAGGTTTGCCTCTTTTTCTCTAATATCAGGAATTACACCAATTCTGTTTTGTTGGAGACCATGGAAAACGAAAAAATTTTGATTCACAACATATTTCTATGATTCTTACCTTCTTTTGTAGGCCACAACAGTATCTTTCAAAAAAGGTATATTTCTTTTAAATCGTCAAAAAAATCGCTAAGTTACAGTTGCTGAAATATGAAAAAACGCACTAAAAACACAAACCACATTTTCCTAGGTCTCTATTCTGCTTAAAAGATACCAAACAATATAAATATATAAATTTGCTACTGTGAAAAAGAAAATTAAGCTTTCCAAAATGGGTAATAACAATAAAATCGGTTAAAAAATACATGATTTATGCAATTTTTTGTGTTTTAACTTTTCGGTTTTTTATTTAAAAATATTTTGAATTTCTGTGTTTTTTATAAACTTGGCTGTAGGTATTGCGCTTTAAGGACCAGTACTAGTTAAAAAGCAAGCGATTTTATTTTTTCTATATAACGTTGGAGAATCTTTCACCTTGCCCATCACTCAGCTGGCCTAAAGTTAATTGAAATCTTTCCAAATGAGCATGCAGATAGTGTAATTTTATTGACATTTTGCAACCCATTGCATGGTAAGCCAAAAACATGTTGTTTACTATCTGCTCAAACATTAAACTTTTTGTGTTTCCAAGAAAATTTTTGCACACTAAAACAAAACCATTCCGTGCATTTTTTTCTTCAAGTTTCATTTGTTGTATGAACGTGTCATCTTTTACCAATTTCCGATAAAGACACCTGTGGATTTAAAATTAAATTGCTTTTTATTCATTTTTTATATAATATGATATATTGGATTGCCTAAAAAGTAATTTCGGATTTTTTAAAACAAAGTAAATGCATTTTGAATAAAACTTAGAATGAACTTTAATCAAATATGTAATTGCCATTTTGTTCGATAACCTTTTGCCATCTTCCTGGCAAGTTTAGTATTCCACGCTCATAGAACTTCTGGCCTTTATCTGCAAAAAACTGAACCAAGTGCGATTTTATAGCCTCATCATTGCCGAAAGTTTTACCATTTAAGGACTTCTGCAAAGATTGAAATAAATGGTAGTCTGATGGTGCAAGGTCAGGGCTATATGGTGGATGCATCAAAAGTTCCCAGCCAAGCTCACTCAGTTTTTGGCGAGTGACCAAAGATGTGTGCGGTCTAGCATTGTCCTGGTGCAATATGACACCTTTAAGATTGACCAATTCTGGTCGCTTCTCCTTGATGGCTGTATTCAATTTGTCCAATTGTTGACAGTAAACATCCGAATTAATCGTTTGGTTCCTTGGAAGCAGCTCAAAATATACCACACCCTTCCAATCCCACCAAACAGACAGCATAACCTTCTTTTGGTGGATATCAGCCTTTGAAGTGGTTTCAGCTGGTTCACCATGCTTGGACCATGATCGTTTTCGACTAACGTTGTTGTAAACAATCCATTTTTCATCTCCAGTTATGATTCGTTTTAAAAACGGATCGAATTCATTGCGTTTAAGGTGCATATCACAAGCGTTGATTCGGTTTGTTAAATGAATTTCTTTCAATACATGTGGTACCCATATTAAAATTGACGCCAAACAAACAAATGTAAACAAAATTTCGCGCACTTTTTTTCTTAAGCAAGCTAAAAGTAACAGCTGATAACTGACAGAAGAAAGAATGCAATTACAGAGGCACAAGCCTTTGAAAAAATTTGTCAACGCCGACTATATTACTACTATATTACCGAGAATTACTTTTTGGGCAACCCAATAATATAATATTTGTTTTACCTTATTTTAATTTTCCACCCGTGATTCGTGGGAAACCCTGTTCAATGTATGTGTATGTCGCTCCATTTTTATAAAGTGTATTCACGAATTGCTTCATTAAGCCCAATTTTATGTGTCATGGTGGTAAAATAATGTCCTTTGGATTGACTAACAGGATACTTAGCTTTTTTTTTTCCCCAATTATAGCTGTTGAAGGCAGTTTCTAGTCTCTTTGTAATGTTTAGAAGAAGTCTCGGCTGTCCCATTCACAAAAATAGCAAGAATACTGTATGTTACCACCTTGCAAGCCATTCAAAATTGTTAGTACTTTTAAAATCAGCCACAATTAGCCACTAATGTGTAGTGTATACTATAGCATTTGGTATTAGAGACATACTGTCATATGATTCTTTGATGTTTGTAGCGTAAGCCAATAGTACCGAAGGAAGCGACCCATCATTATGCACAAGCACTGCTTTTAGGCCTGTAAATAGCTTATATGAAAATGTTTATCTTACTTTTTGTTGAACCCTCAATAAATAAACGCCTATCTTCTGGAACATGAATATATCCAATTTGTTCAAGCAAGACATTCACATCGTTGCAGTAGGCCAAATAACAATTTTCAGTGCTTTCGTTGAAAAGTGATTCAAACAAACTACAATAGTTTCCTTGGTCCTGCGAAATGTAATGTTTACATTTTCTTCCAAATAGTTCCATTGCTTAAGTCTAGAACCCAGAAGTTCGGTTTGTCTTTTCGACAATGCTAAATCCCGAACGAGATCATGAAATTTCCCTTGGGATATACAATAAAATGTTGTTTTATAAATTCTCCATCAGAAGCTGCATATTCTGATTCGGAGGTTATAACATTGCTTGGAGATGGTTCAAAGTCAGTTAAATCTGGCGATACTCCGTTAACGATTTCGTTTTCCTTACGCGATACAGTCTTTGTTACACTATCAAGATTTACATATTTAATATGTTGCCTTATTTCGAAATGAGATCCTCTTGTTTCAGTTAAACAGAAATAGCAATTATGTTTCAATGCACTCGTAGTGGAAGCCAATTAACCGGTTCAATAGACGGCAATTCAAAAGGACAATGTGAAAATTTTTCCAGATTCTAAGCGTTGAATACTAAGACGTGCAGCAAACCGATGGTATATACCATTTTCCATAAGCTAAGGGACGATTAAAATATTCTTCATAAAGAGAAATAATATGCTTCTTTACGGACACCACAATTTTATGTCGTTTATCCACATACAATCCACATATACAACAAAAGCTGTTTCTTTTACTACACATTTTTATGTAATTTGATAATATTTTCG
Source organism: Stomoxys calcitrans (assembly GCF_963082655.1). Taxonomy (NCBI): domain Eukaryota; kingdom Metazoa; phylum Arthropoda; class Insecta; order Diptera; family Muscidae; genus Stomoxys; species Stomoxys calcitrans. Next base: position 60,924,836 of record NC_081555.1, on the reverse strand, counting down.
ATCTTTCGTAAATTTTAATAACAAGGCTTTTTGTTACTGTATCTTGCACCAAAAACACTCCTATGTTTATTGTTAGCTTACAGAAAAAATATAATGTACCAGTTGCGCAACCACAAGTTTGTTTTTTTTTATCATTTTAACCCATTAACTTTTACCTTTTTAACCCAACCAACCAAGGCCATAAAAAATGAGAAATTTTCGAGCTTATTTATAAGGATTTTAAATGCTTAAAATGACAGCCCTTTTACACTGAATGCTTGGCACCTTTGTAGCCTCTACATATTTAACCCATTAACATTTACCTATTATTATTATCTTATGGGTCAATGGGTCAACCCATAAGAAACCAAAGCCATGAAAATTGTTTAATTCTCTTATAAGGATCGTCCTGCTTTTTCACTGAATGAAACACTTTTTGCATTCCCATTACTGTACTCAAGCTGGTATAATGGTTATAAATGGGTAAGTTAATTTTTTTCTAGCCCAAATTATGTTTGCTGTTGGTGGGCGTTCCATGCATGTTTTCATTCATGCATAAAATTGCAAAAATCATCTATTTTTTTACCGATTATGTTATTGCCCATTTTGGAAAGCTTATTTAATTTCCTTTTTCACAGTAGTTAATTAAGCAGAATAGAGACCGAGGAAAGTGTTGTTTTGTGTTTTTAGCCCGTTTTTTCCTATTTCAGCCTCTGTAACTTTGCGAATTAGAAATATACCTTATTTGAAAGATACTGTTGTGGCATACAAAAGAACGTAAGGACCATAGAAATCCGTTGTGAATAAAAACGGTTAAGCCCGTTTTAAACCGAAAATCTACGAAAACGCGCTTTTCTCTAAATTTAGCGTCATAAAATCACTTAACGAATTGAACCAGAACAGGTAAAAGCGTGCTAAGTTCGGCCGGGCCGAATCTTATATACGCTCCACCATGGATCGCTCGCTCGAGCTCTTGCCACGGTATCTCTTTTTAGGTAAACAAAAGATAAAAGAATAGAATTGCAATGTTATTGGAACTATATCAAGTAATGGTTCATTTCGGACCATAATTGAACTGAATATTGGAGATCATAGTAGAAGTCATTGTGAAGAGAATATATGTACTTTATGGGGTCTTAGACGACTATTTCAAGGAGTTACAAACAGAATAACGATTTTGTTTTCCATGGACTTCAACAAAACGGAATTCGTACATTGGAACTTCTGCATATATTTTTTTTAAGTTTTGTATCGCAGTGTTGTTGATTTGTAGGAATTTTAACCATGTTGAAGCCTACATACAGCAAAACATTTTTATTAAACAAACAAATGAACAATTTAAACACAAAAGAAAATTAATTTCCTTTTAATTTCACTGCTAATTTACTAATAAAAACAACAGAGCAACTACAAAAAAGTCGTTGTTTCAAAATCCTCTTTTTAGCAATTGGCAGTTACAACTAAACTGAAAGTTGCCATCCGTAATGCAATTTTGTCAACTGATAACGCAATTGAACTATGTTTGCCATCCATAAACGACCGGTTGTTTTAGACAAATTTATTTCGGCAATGGCAAAGTTGTCATACGACCATAAAATTTATGTACATAGTGTGCAAAAGACCCTTAAGAAAATCGAACAAATACAGAACGAATATTTCGAATTGAATGGAAGTTTTTCCTAAGAAATTACAACTTTATTCGTTGAATAGAAACGAAGGGGAAGAGTATTGTGGCTTTAATAGGATGTCATTTCCTAGAAAATTAGAACTTACTAGGTTGAATAGAGGGAGAATTGATGGCGATGCAGCAGCCAAGTTGAAACTACTCTTATGAGCATAATTTCAACTAAGACAAATCTTACCGACCAGTTTGGATGGCTCAAACGAAATCGGGATCTAGGAAACCAGTCAAATGCTATTACAAACCAAAAAAAAAAAATACTTTTCTGACCTAACTTTAAAAAACAAGGGTTTTTTGTATTCTATTTGTTATAGAAACAGATTGCCCTAAGATCTGCAGCCGGACAATATCCGATTGTATGAATTATTTTAGGGCCAAATAAATTTAGCGCAAAACATGTTTATTTTTTAATTTATATTTTCTAATAGAAGGATGGAAAAAATTGCCATTCCTTAATGAGTCTCTCTTCATTGTCGTGGACACCGTTTGTAAAATGTATAATGAACAAAATACCCACGCCACAATGTGTCTGTCTATAGTAACAAACTTGACATATATTTGTCCCATCCGCACTTCTTCGCATTACATATGTGTGAATACAATAGAACGCAGAAAAAGATACGGAAAATTTGTAATACTAAATAACAATTTAATTTGTACAATTAACAATATGTTTAACATATGCCTTGTATACCAATCACTTGCCATGATACAAAAATAAATCGGATTTCAATGTCAAATATAATTAAAGCCAGTAACACATTATTTGAAAAAAAAATTTTTTAAAGTCAATACTATGTTTAATCTGTCAAATTTAGGTCTATATTTTTTTTTGTAATTTATTTATTTACACCCGCGCAACAAGAATATAAAATTCTTATAATTAAAGTGCGGGTAATATCTCCAACAATTGTACATAGTAAACACTTAAAACTAAGAATCTACAGCTATACAATACATCACAAATTTTGAATGAATAACTTACTAACGGAAAAAAACTAAAATTTGTGGCTTTGTAGATTTGAATTTAAAACAAAAAAACAAAAACCGAATTTATCAATTAAAGAGGAATTAATAGACTTAGTTAATCCGAAAGAAAAGAAATTATGGTAAGTATAAAAGACCAAAAATAAATATATAAATGAGTCTTAACATTCATCAACTTAATGCAGTAAAATGTTTCGAAAGTCTGGTTTTAAATGTTGCCGATTTACTGAGTAATTGCAGATCGTTAGGAGGTGAGTTCCAGAGACGTACAGCGAATATGAACATATGCTATTCAGAAACAAGCCTCCGATACATTTTAGGAATGATTTTTTTTACCTCTAATAGATCTGGCGAAATCAATAAATCCATACACATATTGTGGTGCCTGCGTGTTGATCACTTTATGCAGGAAAGTAAGCGATCTCAGGTGCAACAAGTGCTGTAAGGAGACGCCATACATGGATAAAGAGTATTCAGAGATGGAATCGCGCCGTCTCAAGCCAAATACATAACGAGTAACGCTATTAAAAAAAACGTGTTTAGCTTACGTCTATTTACCGAGTCGCAATTAGCAAACAACTCTACGGCTGTGAGAATGCCAGGAACAAGATAAATCTTTGCCAAGAGAGACCTAACCCGCAGCGGAGTAACCGACTGAGTGGCCCAGAGAGCACGCAATTTTGAATATCCCTGACCAACGACAGAGTCGATATGATTACTCCAAATCAGAGTGCTGTTAATAACCACGCCCAAGTTCTTTGCTTGAGGAACGATTTCCAATCTAGAGTCGTTAATTAATATACCGACATCACATGAAAAACGAGACAGCCTGTTTCTGATAACCACACACTTGGACTTTACAGGGTTGAGACACGGGCCATTGGCTTTCGCCCACGTGCTGACTCTTGACAGATCATGATTAAGCAGACGTATGTTTTCAGCAATCTCATCCCTCGGGCTGCCGATATATATTTGTACATTGTCAGCGTACATATATACATCGCAATAAGACAATTGACCCGCCAAGTCGTTACTGTACAATGAAAAGAGAAGAGGACCCAGAATTGATCCTTGAGGAACACCTTTTAAAACAAGCAGAGGTGCCGATACAGAAGACTTATAACTGACGGACTGAATGCGGTGTGACAGGTACGACAAAATAAGACGAATGGACGTAGAAGAAAAATTGTAAAGATGTCTCATCACAAGTAATGATCCACAGTGTCAAATGCCTTAGAATGGTCAAGAAGAACAAGGAAATTTATCTTGTTATTCTCCAAATTGACCCAAATCCTCTCAGTGACCAAATCCTCCCAGTGACCTCTGCCAAGGCAATTACGCAGCTGTGGTTAGGTCGAAACCAGGACTGTCTTACATATAACAAAGAGTTCTCGTTGACAAAAGACGACATTTGCAAATACAACAATTTCTCAAAGACCTTTGACAAGTAACAAAGAACCACAATTGGTCTATTTTCCTTGGAATTTTTAGGCAGTGCGATGACTTTGGCATGTTTCCAAGCTAATGGAAAGTAAAAAAGTCAAAATCCTATTGAAAACATAGGTTACATGAGGAATAATAAGGGGGAGCAAGAGTCTTACGAATCTAGGATCAATGCCATCAGATCCGACAGCGTTAGACTTTACAGTCGCGACGCACTCAAGGACATCGGTGGGACCAATACAGCTGAAGCCAAAACCAGAGTCGTCATCGAGAGAGGGGGAGATATTGAAGCCATAGAAATTGGGATCAACTAGGATCTGTGGGACATTAACAAAGGCATCGTTAAGCCCATTGATGCCCAAGTTGTTGAACATCTATTAGTATCTTTCCCAATTCCTATGTCTCGAATAACCTTCCACGTTTTCTTGGAGCCTATTGCAGAAGTAAAGCGTCTGTAATAGTAGTCTTTCTTCGCTATCTTAATCAACTTATTGACGTGGTCTCTTGCTGAGCGAAAGGCATCATGTAACTCAGGCGTCCTGAAACGTCTCCACCTGTTTTGCGATATATTCCTCTCGTGAATAGCCGAACGAATATCCCGGGAGAACCACGGTTTCGATCTGGAGGACACTTCTCTAAGTCTTGAGTGGAACAGTAAGTTCCTGTAGGTCACGGATATTCCTCTGTAGAAAGTCAGTTTGTTCATCGATAGTTTCCATACGAAATATCAGATCCCAGTCGATGAGCACAGCACTCGAAAGCAAAAAATCATGGTCGAGACGGACAAAGTCTCTATATGAATAAGTTTCCCTAGTCCTGGTGAGCTCAAATTCATAACATAAAAAGATCAAGTCATGGTTCGAAAAACATGAGGCTGACAGTTGGTCGTATAGGAGGACTTTAGAAGTGTCACTAACAAAGTACATATCGAGAAGCGTGCTGGGGGATGCGGAAAAATGCGTGGAAATTGTTGAATTGACAGGCAAAAGCCCCAAGGAAGACATTTCAAACGTCAAGCCCGTGTCCTGTAAAACGTTACGAGTTGAAGTCCTTAGCCCCCACGACGTAATTTATCAGCTCTGTGCATGCCATATCCTGAAAGATCAATAAACGCATTAGGTGTTGATTGATTCAGCCACGTCTCTGATACACACACTATATCAATGTCAGAGTTCTCAAAAATCATCTTGAATTCGTCAAGCTTGTTATTCAGGTTTTGGGCATTAATATGACAGATATATAATTCGCCGTTGCATCTCTAGTATTAGTTGTAGCAGTCATATTTAAAGAAGTAAAAAGATTTATTTAAATCCTCAGCAACTAGGAAGATGATAAATGTTATGAGTGAAGATAAATTAATTTTGATGAATGATAAGATACTATAATATAAATGTAAGAAATGCATGGCAAAAGAACTAAATATAGGATAACATAAATGACAGGAGATTAGTTGTGGTTTATGAGATGATGTTAGTAGTAGGATTTTGTGTGTGGTTAGTATGACGAAACCCATTTAAAGCATCAGAATTTTCAATGCATACCGGAACGTCGCTGGGATCACGCTTCACATACACTAGTCCTTTGAAAGTATAAGCTGAGTGTAAAAGTTTCTTTCTTTTTAGGGAAAGGGCATCTTGTAAGATTCTATAGTTTGAATTCGAAATGTTTTCATTTATATAGAACTGACAAGTTGAGTCAAATCCCATCAGGTTGAGAGATAAGGTGGTATTGTTTCTCTCCAGAAATTCAGATAGTCCTTTCAAAAGGAAATTTTTGTCATACGGAGACATCAATGTAGCAATAATTACTCCATCCGGTGAATTTCTTTCTTTAATGTTGTTTTTGTTTCTTAGCCGGTGTATAGATTTGAGTTTTGGAGTCGGAATATTACAGTTTGTGCAGATTTTTGTAAAAATGTTGTTTAGGTTTTCATTTTCATTGAAAGGGATTCCATTTATACGAAGATCTGCGGCAACCGGAGCATTTTCTTGACGTAAGACTTGGAGTTTGATCTCTTTTAATACCAGTTTGAAAACATCGATTTCACATACTGCAGTCTCTAGTTTCGTGACTCTATCACTGATATCAGCAATGTCTGCACGTAACTCGCATAATCTTTTGTCCAGTTCATTAAAGATTCGGTTTTCAGATTCTTTTAACAATGATTTCATACGATCTTCGATTCTATCGCTTAGCTTCTCAAAACGGTCATCCAATATCTGCATCAAGCGAAGTGGAAAGTCAGAGAGCCTTGGTGTTCAACCAACTATTATGATTAGGGTCGAGGGGCCGTGCAAAATCGGCTGGATTCGAAGATTGGGATGGCATTGTTGGCGTATTGATCTTTCTTTTTTATACCCTCCACCATAGAATGAGGGGTATACTAATTTCGTCATTCTGTTTGTAACTACTCGAAATATTCGTCTGAGACCCCCTAAAGTATATATATTCTTGATCGTCGTGACTTTTTATGTCGATCTAGCCACTTCCGTCCGTCTGTCTGTCGAAAGCACGCTAACTTCCGAAGGAGTAAAGCTAGCCGCTTGAAATTTTGCACAAATACTTCTTATTGGTATAGGTCGGTACTGTAAATGGGCCATATCGGTCCATGTTTTAATATAGCTGCCATATAAACCAATCTTGAGTCTTGACTTCTTGAGCCTCTACAGTGCGCGATTCTTATCCGATTGGAATGAAATTTTGCGCGTACTATTTTGATATCCAACAACTGTGCCAAGCATGGTTCAAATCGGTCCATAACCTTTGTTATGATATCCAACAACCGTGCCAAGTATGGTTCAAATCGGTTCATAACCTGATATAGCTGCTTCTTGAGCCTCTAGAGTGCGCAATTCTTATGCGATTGGAATGCAATTTTGCACGTACTATTTTGTTATGATATCCAACAACTGTGCCAAGTATGGTTCAAATCGGCCCATAACCTGATATAGCTGTCATATAAACAGATCTGGGGAATTGACTTCTTGAGCTTCTAGAGGGCGCAATTCCTATCCGATATGGCTGAAATTTTGCAAGACGTATTTTATTCTTACTTTCAGCAACTGTGTCAAAAAAGGTTCAAATCGGTTCATAAACTGATATAGCTGCCATATAAACCGATCTGGGATCTTGACTTCTTGAGCCTCTAGAGGTCGTAATTATTATCCGATTTGCCTGCAATTTTGTACGACTGATTCTCTCATGACCATCAACATACGTGTTTATTATGGTCTGAATCGGTCTATAGCCCGATACAGCTCCCATATAAATCGATCTTTCTATTTTACTTCTTGAGCCCCCAAAGGGCGCAATTCTTATTCGAATTGGCTGACATTTTACACAGGTCTCCAACATATAATTTAATTAATAGCAGAGTAAATCTTTTCTTATTTCCTTTTTTTGCCTAAGAAGAGCTGCCGGGAAAAGAACTCGACAAAAGCGATCCATGGTGGAGGGTATATAAGATTCGGCCCGGCCGAACTTAACACGCTTTTACTTGTTTTTTTTTTTCTCGGTGTAAATAATGAATACAATGAAGAAAATTGTTCTTATTGGGATTGAGCAATTCCGTGATAGGTGTTACCAGGTTTGAGTTTTTATTATAAAGACCCAATATTTTATCTGTGTAGTTGCATCAGATATTAAGGTTTGTCTCTAAATGAAATAAATTGAGTTCACTTTCAACCATCAAGTGAATCGGTTTAATTTTTTCCTTCATACTCTTCGATGCAGCAAGCAAGTGCTGCACAAACTACAAGTTGAGAACAAATTTCGCGTTGGCTTTTCTAGATTCAGATCTGCTGCTGACAATACCATCCACTTATCAACTCAGCGATACCTGATTGTTCTGAAAGTAGCACGGACTCATTCGACAACTGATAGTCCTTGGGAGGATTACAATGCGACATCAATGAGAAAAAGAAATCATAGCACAACAGGTATTGCAAAACCCTTTTTACAAGCTCAAAACTGTCTTCCCACGGAACAGAAACGGTCAGCTTTTCCCTGAGGGCATTAGGTTTTTTAAATTAAGCGTTACATATACAACAAATGTGCTTAAATTTATACTGCAACTAGTGACAAAAATTTTAAATGAGACTAACTAGTAGTTTTGGTATTCAAAGAGAGTAAAGAAATAATATATTAATCTAAAAAATTAATTTAGTTGTTAAAATTTATGTTGAAGAGATAAACATATTTAAATCTAGTTAACAGATCGTGTGGCTGAAAGCGATTTAGTCTTATTGTTGCGCTTGTTGATTGGAGAATTTTGTTGCCTCAACATTAGGGTGGCGCTGAAGTTTTTGAATGTTTTTTTTTTTTGGCGTGAAGTGATATTTCTTCTTTGACATCTTTCAGGTTTAGATCTCTGCTGAGATCACTGTGTCTGATGAACCATGGTGCATTGACAATATTTTTAAGAACCTTATTTTGATATATTTGGATCTTATTTATGTTTTTTTTTCGCGCAGTCCCATATCTGGATTCCATAGAGACAAAAGGAGTACTTGGTAAGCAAGCTTTATTTGGAGAAGTGGTGCATGTACCTTGACAGCAAATACTTTCAGAGCGTTGAATATCAGAATGTGATCCCCAAGAAAGAATTCAAAGAAATTAAGTAGACTGTGCTCAAATAGAAATATGAGAAAGCTCAAACAATCGCTAAACAACTCACAGGCATATAGGAGTATAGGTATAAGATATGATTTCGCTTAAAGGGATCTGATGTTTTGTGGTGTGTATAATTGTGTTTTATAGAGTGTTCTTAACATTCCGAAGATTTTACCTGTCGCTGATATAATATGGTCCTTCCATGTTAGTGTTTGAATTACACAAAGATTTTTTTATACACCTGTTTGACAGTGTTATTTCCAATTTGTGCAGGGTATTCGCACACCACTTCCTGGCAGCGGTTTGAAAAAGAATGAACTTTGAATTGTTTGCTTTTATGTGCAGTTTGTTTTCCATAGCCCACATGTGGATATTTCTTTATTTCTTTCTTTTCTTTCGGTGTTTAGCTTCTCTATTTCATGACATAGTTCTGTCTTTGAGCAATTCATATAAATTTGTACATCGTCTGCATAGATTTGGATATTTAATTGTGTCAGTCTGGTTGGCAGTTCATTTATATACATACAAAATAGAAGCGGTCCCAAAATTGGATTGGAATGACTTTAGCATATTTCCAGCTTCTTGGATATTGACTCATTGTCAAAATTGCATTAAAAATATGTGTTACGAATGGCGGTATAACTTTGATAAATTTTGGGTTAATGGTGTCTAATCCTACAGCATAAGACTTTATAGACAGGCAACATTTTGCTACATCACTGGCGTGTACGCATGAGAATTCAAATGAAGATTACATTGGAAATACATTCGATGTGAGCAGCATTGACTATCTATGTTGGTGATGGTAGATGATGAGCTTTGGGCATTCAAGTTATGTGAAGCTTTATAAAAGCTTCATTAATTTTGTCAGGATCCCCAAGTTTTAATAGTGGTGTTTTTTCGCCGACTCCTATTTCTTGTATAGTTTTCCACTTCTTTTTTGTATTTGTAGCATTTTGAAATTTGTTGGCTTAATAGATTCTTTCGCTTCTCCGTATCGCCTTGTTGACCTCAGGCCTCAATGATCGAAATTCTTCATGCAATTGAAGCATCTTAAACATTTTCCATCTTATTTCTTCGACTTCTTGCACAAGGCATTTGCAGCGGAACTGCACAATTTTATAAATATCGCACTTTATCATTTAAATATTCGAGTTGTTCATCTGCTGAAACGATGGAAAAACTCTCTTGTAAAAGTCCCATAACATTTTTTTTGAAAATAATAATATTTCATATTGGTTCTTCTTCTTGTGGTGGTTCAGAAAATAAGTTTGTGTTTTGAGAATGATGGTTCGCAGAGTTGACCATAGAGCAAAACTTTGTGGATATTTGGAACAAGGAAAATATCCAGGAGATTATTAGTATTTGCAATGAAATGCGTTGGGGTGCTTGTATTCACGGATTGCATACCCATTGCGTTTAAAATGTAAAATTCTCGGAAAAGATACGAATTCAGAGCACCACTAAGTACAATTTCATCATAATTCACGGATATATCAAGAAAAGTGCTCATTATTGAGTTATACGGTATGGATTTGTTTGGTCTATAAATTCATCCAAGAAGCAACTTGTGTGAATTTGCAATTGCTTACACAAAAATTGACTCTACTTTCTCATCCGTGTCTGGTTTTCGAACAACTTTACACGGGATGTTGTTCCCAACATAGATAGCAACTCTACCATGTGCACGAATCATGCAATCTGTCACAGCGGGGCTAAACCAAGTTTAGGACACATAGATAATGTCGACTCCTGACGTTTCAAATATATATCGACATTCATCAATTTTTCTGAGTAGACTCTTCGCATTGATGTGGCAAATATTCAAACCTATATACTGCTTGGCTAAAATGCGAATCATATCCTTCATTGCCTGTATTATTTATAGGTGAGATAGGTAAAGTTATGTATTTAATTTCTATAAACATTCTATATAATAGTAAAAATATTATAAATATTTAATAAAAATATTTCAGTATAAAGTGTGATAAGATTGTGATTGAGAGGTTAATCGAAAAAGAATTCTCCAAGTTATAAAGGCTTTCGATTAATAAAGGTTCTCCATTTGTTGTAGGTTTCACATAAATTAAACCTCGATATGAATATTTGGAAGCAATCATATTTTGTTTTCTCAGGTTTATTGCAGCTTTTAATATTTTAAAATTCATCGATGTGAGATTCTCTTTAATTTGTATTGGGTGATCTGATGAAAAGCCAATATGTTGCAGGAGTAAGGGTTGCTTGAAGACACTGGAAAAATTATTAATCTCCAATCAACTTTGATTGGAACAAGTCCCGGGACGGGATGGCTATGAGCACCACACAGGCTGGAACATTGAGGTTCGATCTGTGTGGAATGCTCTTTACGAAGTAGCTGCAACGGCAGTAGCGGACAATCAGCGGTATCGAGCGGAGAGGCTCAAACACTGTGTGTATAGGATGCTCGATATGACAAGGTGAGTTATTTGCGACTTTAAGGGATTAAATATCTGTCATATTAATGCCCAAAGCCAGAATAACAAGCTTGACGAATTCAAGATGATTTTTGAGAACTCTGATATTGATATAGTGTGTGTATCGGAGACGTGGCTGAATCAATCAACACCTAATGCGTTTATTGATCTTTCAGGATATAGCGTGCATAGAGCTGATAAATTACGTCGTGGGGGCGGCTCCGCTCTGTATGTGAGAAACTACCTGAATACTCAGTTATGTACAAAGTCTAACCCAGGTGGCCCAGTTGAGTATGTTTTTGTTGAGGTGTCTGCTGCCGATACCAAGCTCCTAGTGGGGTGCGTTTATAGACTGAACAACCGTACGGATACCAAGATTTTTTTTCTGTCCTTGAACCTCTCTCTTTTGCTTACTCAGACATTGTGGTTGCTGGGGACTTCAACTCTAACGTTTTACAGGACACGGGCTTGACGTTTGAAATGTCTTCCTTAGGGCTTTTGCCTGTCAATTCAACAATTTCCACGCATTTTTCCGCATCCCCCAGCACGCTTCTCGATATGTACTTTGTTAGTGACACTTCTAAAGTCCTCCTATACGACCAACTGCCAGCCTCATGTTTTTCAAACCATGACTTGATCTTTTTATGTTATGAATTTGAGCTCACCAGAACTAGGGAAACTTATTCATATAGAGACTTTGCCCGTCTCGACCATGATTTTTTGTTTTCGAGTGCTGTGCTGTGGATCTGATATTTCGTATGGAAACTATTGATGAACAAACTGACTTTCTACAGAGGAATATCTGTGACCTACAGGAACTTACGGTTCCACTCAAGACTAGAGAAGTGTCCTCCAAATCGAAACTGTGGTTCTCCCAGGATTCACGTTCGGCTATTCACGTGAGGAATATGTCGCATCGCAGGTGGAGACGTTTCAGGACGCCTGAGTTTCATGATGCCTTTCGCTCAGCAAGAGACCATGTCAATAAGTTGATTAAGATAGCGAAGAAAGACTACTATTACAGACGCTTTACTTCTGCAATAGGCTCCAAGAGAACGTGGAAGGTTATTCGAGACATAGGAATTGGGAAAGATACTAATAGATGTTCAACAAACTTGGACATCAATGGGCTTAACGATGCCTTTGTTAATGTCCCACAGATCCCAGTTGATCCCAATTTCTATGGCTTCAATGTCTCCCCCTTCCTCGATGACGACTCTGGTTTTGGCTTCAGCTGTATTGGTCCCACCGATGTCCTTGAGTGCGTCGCGACTGTCTAAAAATTCAAAGGAATATAGACCAATTGCGATTCTTTGTTACTTGTCAAAGGTCTTTGAGAAATTGTTGTATTTGCAAATGTCGTCTTTTGTCAACGAGAACTCTTTGTTATATGTGAGACAGTCCGGGTTTCGACCTAACCACAGCTGCGTAACTGCCTTGGCAGAGGTCACTGAGAGGATCAGGGTCAATTTGGAGAATGACAAGATAAATTTCCTTGTTCTTCTTGGCCATTCTAAGGCATTTGACACTGTGGATCATTCCTTGTTATGCGATAAGATGAGACATTTTTAAAATTTTTCTTCTACGTCCGTTCGTCTTATTTTTTCGTACCTGTCACACCGCACTCAGTCCGTCAGTTATAAGTCTTCTCTATAGGCACCTCTGCTTGTTTTGAAAGGTGTTCCTCAGGGATCAATTCTGGGTCCTCTTCTCTTTTCATTGTACAGTAACGACTTGGCTGGTCGATTGTCTTATTGTGATGTATATATGTACGCTGACAATGTACAAATATATATCGGCAGCCCGAGGGATGAGATTGCTGAAAACATACGTCTGCTTAATCATGATCTGTAAAGAGTCAGCACGTGGCCTGTGTCTCAACCCTGTAAAGTCCAAGTGTGTGGTTATCAGAAACAGGCAGTCTCGTTTTTCATGTGATGTCGGTATATTCATTAACGACTCTAGATTGGAAATCGTTCCTCATGCAAAGAACTTGGGCGTTGTTATTAACAGCACTCTGACTTGGAGTAATCATATCGACTCTGTCGTTGGTCAGGGATATTCAAAATTGCGTGCTCTGGGCCACTCAGTCGGTTACTCCGCTGCGGGTTAGGTCTCTCTTGGCAAAGATTTATCTTGTTCCTGGCATTCTCTACGGCTGTGAGTTGTTTGCTAATTGCGACTCGGTAAGTAGACGTAAGCTAAACACATTTTTTAATAGCGTTACTCGTTATGTATTTGGCTTGAGACGGCGCGATTCCATCTCTGAATACTCTTTATCTCTGTGTGGCGTCTCCTTACAGCACTAGTTGTTCCTAAGATCGCTTACTATCCTGCATAAACTGATCTACACGCAGGCACCACAATATCTGTATGGATTTATTGAATTCGCCAGATCTACTAGAGGTAAAAAATCATTCCCAAAATGTATTGAAGGCTTGTTTCTGAATGGCATATGTTCATATTCGCTGTACGTCTCTGGAATTCACTTCCTAACCATCTGCAATTACTCAGTAACTCGGCAAAATTTAAAACCAGACTTTGGAAACATTTTACTGCATTAAGTTGATGAATGGTAAGACTTATTTATTGAGTTGCCCAAAAAGTAATTGTCGGTAATATAGTAGTAATATAGTCGGCGTTGACAAATTTTTTCAACGGCTTATGACTCTGTAATTGCATTCTTTCTTCTGTCAGTTATCAGCTGTTACTTTTAGCTTGCTTTAGAAAAAAAGTGCGCGAAATTTTGTTTACATTTGTTTTTTTGGCGTCAATTTTAATATGGGTACCACATGTATTGAAAGAAATTCATTTAACAAACCGAATCAACGCTTGTGATATGCACCTTAAACGCAATGAATTCGATCCGTTTTTAAAACGAATCATAACTGGAGATGAAAAATGGATTGTTTATAACAACGTTAGTCGAAAACGATCATGGTCCAAGCATGGTGAACCAGCTCAAACCACTTCAAAGGCTCATATCCACCAAAAGAAGGTTATGCTGTCTGTTTGGTGGGATTGGAAGGGTGTGGTATATTTTGAGCTGCTTCCAAGGAACCAAACGATTAATTCGGATGTTTACTGTCAACAATTGGACAAATTGAATACAGCCATCAAGGAGAAGCGACCAGAATTGGTCAATCGTAAAGGTGTCATATTGCACCAGGACAATGCTAGACCGCACACATCTTTGGTCACTCGCCAAAAACTGAGTGAGCTTGGCTGGGAACTTTTGATGCATCCACCATATAGCCCTGACCTTGCACCATCAGACTACCATTTATTTCAATCGCAATGATGAGGCTATAAAATCGCACTTGGTTCAGTTTTTTGCAGATAAAGGCCAGAAGTTCTATGAGCGTGGAGTACTAAATTTGCAAGGAAGATGGCAAAAGGTTATCGAACAAAATGGCAATTATATATTTGATTAAAGTTCATTCTAAGTTTTATTAAAAATGCATTTACTTTCTTTTAAAAAATCCGCAATTACCTTTTGGGCAACAAATATATAGAATTTTATTTTTAAAAAAAAATTGTCTTTCGAAAATTTTTAAATGAAATGTTGTATTAAGAAAAAAAATTTAAGAAACTTGGCCTTTAATAAAATTTCATTCAAATTTGTTTAGACAAAATTTCATGAAAATGTTTTTACTAAGAATTTCATTACAATGTTGTACTTAGAAAAATACTTTTAAGGTGGCCCTGACCTCAGCAACATATTGTCTTTGTAGAATATTATAAATATGAAATTTTATATTTTTTTATTTATTTGCCTAAAGTCTATAGATTACTTAGTCCTTACAGGCTAAATTAAGTGCTAAATATATATGTATGTAAAAACAAAAATATATGTATATGTTGAGCTTTTACGAATATAGTGGTTTAAATGGTTTTTATGATTGAAGTGTAAAATTAACTTCTTTCTAACGATTCACGACTTTCAAAAAAAGAAGAGGCGGCGCCAGGGTCATTATTTCCATAATTGGTGGTACAATAATTTACTTGAACTAATTGATAATGGCGAGTTGGTCTGTATTGGAATGAATAAGGTAAACTGGGTCCCATACTACAGAACGATACCACTGCTTAGTAACTAATGAACCTGACAATTCTGTAGAATATTATAAATATGAAATTTTATATTTTTTTATTTATTTGCCTAAAGTCTATAGATTACTTAGTCCTTACAGGCTAAATTAAGTGCTAAATATATATGTATGTAAAAACAAAAATATATGTATATGTTGAGCTTTTACGAATATAGTGGTTTAAATGCTTTTTATGATTGAAGTGTAAAATTAACTTCTTTCTAACGATTCACGGCTTTCAAAAAAAGAAGAGGCGGCGCCAGGGTCATTATTTCCATAATTGGTGGTACAATAATTTACTTGAACTAATTGATAATGGCGAGTTGGTCTGTATTGGAATGAATAAGGTAAACTGGGTCCCATACTACAGAACGATACCACTGCTTAGTAACTAATGGACCTGACAATTCTTTACTCCAGCGTTTAATAAAGCCAAGGCTTTTATATGCCTCGTTAATAATTACAAAAACATGCTCGCGGAAGTCTAGTCGGTGATCCAAAAGGATCCCACGAATCTATAAATCCGCAATTACTTTTTAAGCAACCCAATATATATTTATTTTTATTCTTTTATACTTACCTTAATTTCTTTTTTTCGGATCAACTAAGTCTATTAATTCGTCTTTAATTAATAAATTCACTTTTGTTTTTTTTTCTTTTAAATTCAATTCTACAAAGCCACAATTGTTAGTTTTTTCCGTTAGTAAGTTATTCATTCAAAATCTATGATGTATTGTATAGCTATAGATTCTTAGTTTTAAGTGTTTACTATGTACAATTGTTGGAGATATTACCCGCACTTTAATTATAAGAATTTTATATTCTTGTTGTGCGGGTGTAAATAAATAAATTACAAATTACAAATTAAAGAACCAATGGCCACCCTGTTACTGCGGTGATCGGACCATAACGAAGAGCTTGACGTGGATGGCCACCTCCTCCACATGAAAAAGTGGTTACAACAACAACAAGCAGAGAAAGTGCGAAAACAGTGCTTGCAAGGTTATGCAAGATTTATATAACTCCTGCCGCAACAAGGACAACCTCCCACAGAGATTCATCCTCTCCAGTGACAACGTGGATATTTAACTTCCTTTAGAGTTTGATGTTGTTACATATATGTGTGTGGCACTAAAGCAATTTTTTCAAAAAATTGCCCAAAACGACGAAATAAAAACTTTAAAATCATTTTGTGCGTGAGTTTTTTATTTTTTTTATCGAATCGCCTTAGTGTAAGATTTTATGTAATCTTAAATAGAAACTCATCATATGATACAGGTATGTGAGGTTGTAAAAACGTCATACCCTAGTGCACATACCGCCGATTGGCAGCTGTGACCCAGTTTATGACCAAGCTTACAAGCCTGACATAAGTGGGCTACTGTCTGACCATAGTCGTCTGGTTTTAGGAGACCTTAATTCGCATCACGTTTCATGGCGTTGAAAAAATTGCCCAAAACGACGAAATAAAAACTTTAAAATCATTTTGTGCGTGAGTTTTTTATTTTTTTTATCGAATCGCCTTAGTGTAAGATTTTATGTAATCTTAAATAGAAACTCATCATATGATACAGGTATGTGAGGTTGTAAAAACGTCATACCCTAGTGCACATACCGCCGATTGGCAGCTGTGACCCAGTTTATGACCAAGCTTACAAGCCTGACATAAGTGGGCTACTGTCTGACCATAGTCGTCTGGTTCTAGGAGACCTTAATTCGCATCACGTTTCATGGCGTTATCCCCTAGGTAACGACCAGGGGAGCATAGCTTTGGCAGGGCAGATTGAAGGCTCCACGTTTTGCACGGTGAATGAGGATGTCTCCCCTAGGATTACGAGGAGGTGCAGCACTCGCCAAACATTTCCATTGCATCTCCTGAGTGGCGTATCCTGGCAAGTCATAATTTTTATGGGATCAGACCAACCCATTGACAGTCGAGAGGGTTCTCTCGCTGTCAAGGAATATACAGTATAGCATTTCTTGACATTGAAGGTGCTTTCAATAATGTAAAACCGACGTCAATCATGAAGGCGTTGTAGTTTCTAGCCATCAACTCTACCGTAAGAAAGTTTATTAATAACTTACTTACTAAAAGATGCATTACGGCGGGCTTGGGATCTGTGGATCTAAAAAAATGGGTCAGCAGAGGAACTCCTCAAGGAGGTGTACTGTCTCCTCTATTTTGAAATATAGCCATTAACAATATATTATTGTCTCTGGAAGAAACTTATGTAAATACGCTCGCGTATGCTGATGACGTGGCAATTGCGGTTAGGGGAAAGTTTCCCAACACTCTAAAAGATATACTTCAGGAAGCTCACCGTTCAACAGCAAAGTGGGCTACCGAAAGTGGTCTGGGTATAAATCCGTACAAGACAGAAGTAGTTCTTTTCAGCAGGAGATACAAGTTGCCTACCTGTTGTACCTGTCTCCTTGGGTGGAGAGAATGTTCCATTTACAGAAAGTGCAAAAATGTATTGCTGGACAGGAAACTGAACTTCAAATCCAAATTTTGGAAAGGGCAAGTAAGGCCACTTTTGACCTATACACCTGCAAGAAAGCCATTGGCAAAAGTTGAGGATTTAGACCGCTCGTCATACATTGGGTATATACTGCAGTTGTCAGACCCATTATGCTATATGGTGTTGTGGTCTGGTGGACGGCGCTTCAAACCGGATCCAAAGGATGGCTTGTATACCACAGCCGCACTGAGGACGACACCATCTGATGCACTGAATTTAAGCTACATCTTATGCCTCTGGACTTTGTGGCTAAAAAAATTGCAGCGACCACAGCTTTGAGGTTAAGAGAGTTTTCTCATTGATCATGTGGCGGCTACGGACACTGTGTTATCCTTTTTACAATATCATATGTTCCAGGCGGTGTGGATTTACCCTACCTGAGCCGCTTTTTATTAAAAATTACTGTACCACTATTCCTGATAGAATCGATTGGAACTACGATATCCCTGATAACAGAAGTTACATAGACTTCTATACGGATGGTTCCAAACTAAACAGCCAGGTGGGCTTTGGGGTGTACTCTTAAGGTCTGGAACTGGTCATATCGAAGAGATTACCCGACCCCTGCAGTGTGTATTAAACGAAGATCCTTGCGATTAAGGAAGTGGTGGAAAGGCTAAGATATAATGTCATTACGTAGATTGGCATAAATATCTTCTTAGACAGCCAGGCAGCCATTAAATCCCTGGAGGACGTATTTCTGAACAGAAAAACCGTCCTCGACTGTCGCAGATCTCTCAACGAGATGGCTGAACAGTTCAAAATTCACCTGTTCTGGGTGCCGGGCCACAGAAATATCCCAGGGAATTCTAAAGCAGACGAGCTTGACACTGGAATCTGTGTGTATGGCTCTAGCGACATGTAAGCTAAGTTTTCAGGACCAGGCCCGAAGACAACGAATGATGCTCACAAAGACAAGGCTGTGAGCATTCTAAAACTATGTGGCCTAATCAAGATTTGAAGAGGGATGCCGCTTTCCTGTCATTGGCTAGAACAGGAGTTTCAGAAGCTGTGAGGACATCGAAGAAGAAGAGACAATAGAACACCTTCTTTGTGTGTCCCGCACTAGCAGTTAGAAGGAGTTCCACTTAAGGTTCTCCTTTCTTTGAGATCCTGGCTTATTTAGCGGATGTGAAAATTATAGAAGACATCTTCCTTCTTCTGTTCCTGTGGTATCACAATGGACGAAAACGTCTAAGTGAGTCTGATGGCAGACTGCCAATTAAACTTAACCTAACCATATTAAATTGTTTGCAAAAACCTGTCATTCAAACGGAACTACAGAAATTGCTCCTAAAGAACGTAATTACGTGGTCAACATGGAACAATCGCACATGTTTATAAAAAAATCATTAAAAGATTAATACTTCTTTAGTCTTGAATCATCCATTTGGCTATTCCTTAATAGCAAGTGGAAATTTGTGACTTGGGTGACAGGAGGAGAAGTTTTTACTTGGCTTAATATCTCAAAAATGTCAGCTGCATTAGGGAAGGTGTGTAAGGTGGCCTCCTTTTTCAATCAATTATTTAAAGATATAGCTACATTCCATAGCTTTCAGTAATGGAATAGAGCAAAAGATGATTCCAAAACACATTTCTGTAGCTTGTTATCATTTATTTTGTGTAGGGGAAATTTTTGCCAAAAAAGTGTGTCAAAAGATTGTTCGAGTGGAATACAAAACAATATTTTTAATGTCCTTTAATTTGAGCCCGATATTGTCCCGATCGGCCTTCATGTCCATAATAGGAGTTTTGTGGCAGGGCCCAGAAACTTGTCCCCAAATTCGGATATCAGATTCATTCATTATCCCAAAGTCCTTTGGTTTAAGTTCTACGCTCGGTTGATATTAGGAGGACCTCAGACACTTGGCTCCTAATATTCTTACTCCACTTTCAAATAACTTTCGTTTAAGTTCCATATTATCCCGGTCGACCTACATACCAGTTTTGGGGTTTTTTTCTGAGTCGGCGGAATATACACACTTGGTGTCAAAAATTGATATCAGATTTGCACTCTGCTTCCAATTTCTTGTCTCGATCGGTCGACATGTTCTTTTGGGAATAATTTGCCCTCCTCCCAGGCTTGATTCCGTATTGGAAGACCAAATTTTTACTCTATACTCAAATACCTTTTAACTGAGTACCATACTACCATGATCAGATTACTTTTTCTTTTAAGAGGATTTTAGGTGAGGTGCCAAATTTTGATATCAAATTCATATTCTTATACAAATACCTTCCAGTCGAGTCTCATATCGTGCCTATGGATTTACTTGTCCGTTTGATTGCCTTTGGAAGGAGGGGTGGCCCTTCTGAGACCTTTCGGCAAATTTTGATATCAGGTTCGTATTCTACTCCCAAATATTTACTTTTATTTGAGTTACATATTGTCCCAATGGGTACCATACCATAGAGTACCATAGTGTTCCCATCGGTCCGCTTTTAATTTATGGTGGTGCTTTCGGGTTAAGGGAAAGTGTTCACCCCCTTCCCATAACAGGAAATTATATAGTCTATATATACAGAACAAATAAACAAATAAAAATATATGAAATTTCTACTCTACTGCGAAAGACCTTTTGCATCAAATATTATCGCAATGGGTCTACTTGTCCCGTTGAAGAGTGTTTTGGGTGTAGGAGGCCACCCAGATACTTGGTCGCTAATATTAATATTATTTAGTTTCGTCATCTACTATCGAAGACTTTTTGTTTGATTTACAGATTGTCCCAACAGGTCAACATGTCCTGTTTGGGGTTTTTTTTTGGAGTGAGGCGATCCACCAGCTACTTTGCTCTAAATATTTATACAAGATTTATAGTTAACTCTCAAATTCTTTCATTTGAGACCGTTTTAATATCGTTCGATTTACACAAACACTGTCTGTTTTCCGAGAGGGACGGGCTCCAAACACTTCGGGTGAAATATTTTTATGATTTCCATATTGCCCCAATCATATCATCTTGTTGGAGGATGGTGCGGCACAGTCTCTTTAGAGCAATTTTTAATACCAGACTCGTACATTGCTTTTAAATGCCTCACATTTGACAGTCATTTGTCTTAATCGTATTATATCATAATTTTGTGGTTGTAGCGCAATCCCAAAGTTTTAAACCAGTTTCGCATTTTGGGTTATCATTGGGGGCAAGCAAAATATAGCTTAAATCTGGGCACCGATCCCCGAGAAAAAGAGATTTTGAAAATTAGGGGAAGGCTCCGCCCCTTTGGATATCGAAAAATTAAGTACACTCGTTATACCTTGAATTTTGGTCCCTTCATTGTGTGAACATTTTATGAAAATAGATTCAGCCTTTTGGAGTCTACCAAATTATTCAACACACAAACTATCAAACAAAGCAACAAAAATAGTCTTTCCACCCCCTTAAATAAACAAAAATACTGAACTAATTGACTGAGCAGGAACGTTCTTAACTCTATGTTTGTTTTAATTACCACTTCAATCTTTAGACACAGTAAATGAGCACCTATAGTTGATCTTAGGGTGTGAACAGAGTGCGCTTTGAAAGCCGAGCTGAGATGGTCAATGTGGTAAAGATTGCGAGAAAACTGGTTACATACAGGCCAATACAAATAAACTTGTGCATAGAATAGTGAATAGCCGATTGGGTACAAGAAAAGAGTTCCAAAGCGTTTTTCACGATTGTTTGTTAATAATTGCACCAATCATACCAGAAGAAACAAGATTCTCTTTATCAGATGAATCCATTGCCGTAAGGGTGCTACTATGTTCGCTTTTAGCGAAATTTTTTCATGATTACTTTTTTTAGATAATTGATTTTGAAGCAAAAGAACTTGCTGATTTCATTCAATAGGACATTCCCTTATTACTTATGAAAACATTTTCACAAAAGTATTATGTTATCATAGAGATCTTTTAAGTGTTTCACAAAAGTAACCGTGAAAAACATGTGTGTTCACCGGTGAAAAACAACCATAGTACCAACCAGTAGGCAGCAATTTTATAAACACAAATGAACAACAAGACTTAATAACATAAAAGCAAAACACATAGATCAAATAGTATTTCAGTGCACATAATGGGTTTCTCTCGTATTTTTAACTTACTACAGTTGTTGTAATTTGGCTTAGCATTAGCACAAATAAATAAGAGCGCTACAATTTTTTTTAAGTAAAACAAAAACGGTTGTTTCAATGAAATTCTTTATTTTTGTAAAAGTACATTCGATGTCATTATGTATGGAACTCGATTTCTTTTGTATGGCCACCACAGGCAAGCATGCAGAATTCCAGACGTTGAACCCAATTTTCGACAGTTTTCAAGCAAAAATCGACCGATGCTGTTGCAATTTCGCGTTCGATATTAGCACGATGTTCATCAATCGTCGCTGCCTTGTTTACATAGCCCCAAGATAAATTCATTTACAGGTAGTGTTACACAAACAGCTGATTACAATATTTTCTCGCGGAGAACACTATCTGTCAACGAGTTTTCATAATGCTTGGTTGTGTGTGTGCATTATAGTTAAGAGCCATAACACACACACATCGAAAAACGGCGCGGACTAGAAACATACTAAAAATCACAGTTGCATAATTCACTGATTTTGACATATAGTGTCCTCGGTTTTTTGTTGTTGGCCAACTGTTACTACCTGTAAATAACACTCCCATAGTAGCCGGTTGTACGTATCGAATTGACCCGATGGATTCCTTCATCGGAAAGGGCTGCCGCCACAGTGTACAACACACTGCTACAACAACAACAAACTGTATATGAATTTATCTTGCATAGACCCAAGACAAATTTAACATTTAGGAGCATTTCGCCAACAAAAATCGAGTGCACCATTTTTCAAAATCAGTGATAAGTGCAACTCTGATTTTGAGGATATTCCTATTTCGCGCCATTTTTCTTTACTTGTGTTCGCTATGGTTCAATTATAAAACACACACTCAACCGAACGTTATGAAATCTCGTAGACAGATAGTGCATTCCGCGAGAAAAATTTTACTTCGCTGTTTGCGGTACACCGAACAACAAAAAATCGAGTGAACTATCTGTCAAAGTCAGTGTTTAGTGCAACTCTGATTTTGATTATGTTACTAGTTCGCGCCATTTTTCGTTTGTATGTGTTATGGTTCTCAGCTAAAATGCATAAAACCCGTTGATACGTGCCTTTCGCGAGAAAAAATTGTACTCAGCGGAGTTATCTGTCGATAATTTCGTCATCACTTTATCAAAACATTTATATTTGCCACCAGCGAATGCTTTAAGCACGGCGTCGCACTCCATACTTGTGTTCATGGCGGAACAATTACAGGTGGTCTCATTTGTACAACCACAAATCATATGCTGCAATTCGCCATCTCGTCATCAAGATGTCATTTTAAAAATGACATTGTTCTCAACAAAACTAAAGAAACTTGCGCTCGTGTATGTATGTGTGCGCGTAAATAGATAGAAATAGAAACAGAAACAATGAGAAAAGCCATACAAAGAGAAAGGCGTGGTTTGCTGTGAATGAAAACACAGAACAAACATCTTAGTTGCGTCAAACTGGACAGCTGCTTTCAGATGTTCGCGTGAGACTCCCTTAAAAAATCCCCCTTGACTTTTGTTGACTTTTAATGCAAATATTTTCCTTATAAAGGCCGGCACTATATTCGGGTTTCGCGTTAAAACTCCATATAAAAAAACAAACGCAAAATTTTGCGAAATGTGTTCGTTTTAACTTGTTTTTTCATCTAGGGAAAATTTACATTTCGGGACGCAGAACCGCAGTCGCTGTGCAACAAGTCATTTTCTTACGCAAAATAAACGCGATCGCCAAACTTCTAATTGTAACTGAGTGTTTGTTAGTGTTAGTGATATTGCTCACATGTATTTACTCTGGGTGAAAAAAAATAAAGTATTTGTGGATGCATAAATAAGAAAGTATTTTTTAAATATAAATAAATATACTTGAAAGAAAAATAAATATTTCTTTCACAACAAGTAACAAAATCAATCTGTACGAAATGAAAAGGTTTGTGAAAGAATGTGTTGTACTTTTGCTCTGCAATTACAACAACAATATTTGGATTGATGTGGAAGATGCTGACAAAAGCTTTTGGAAAGTTGCGCTAATTTACTTATAACTGTGAAAATACTACAAAATCTAATTATTTTTACAAATAAATGCTGCATTTATCTCTTTTTAAATTGTTTTATGTTTCATTTTTTATTAATTACGAAGGTGTGGGTTTTGGTTGCAATCAAACATTCACATTTGTGTGTACACATGCACGTAAGCAGCTGATAAATTGTTTGATGCCATATTAACTTTTATATGTAAATGGCAACATTTTGGCCAAAGAAACCCAAAAAAATCAAATGTGTTTACCTTGTCAAACCACCGAAAGAACGATTTTCGGAAATTTTTCCACAAACAAGAACGTAGTACCTGCTTTAGTTTATTCGTACGGCTTTGCATAACTTATCGGACTGTTTTACGTGTTATTGATAATCTTATGAACACTTGCAGTCTGTTGGCCGGTTTTACAATCCTCTGTTCGTTGTTTATTTATTTACTTCACCTAATGGTAGTTAGATATGCTGGACGTTCGATTACAAATTGCACATCGTTCTCCCTATGAGGCAGTTAAAAGCATAATGAAATTCAAGTATGTATTCCAAAACTTTTTCAACGAGAGTATAAATGATCGCTTCTTTCTATTAGTGCTTAAAGTACCAAAATTTTGGTTCTGTGTTACTAAAATGTTGCACCATATGTTAACATTTAAAAAAAATCGGTTCAGCCGTTTTAGAGTCAAATAAAAATATACGAGGGGCGGTCCTGAAAATAGACGACCTGACATAACGACAATATAATGGAAAAATTGGTCACGGATATATTATATATATATATAAGATAACAAGATAATACAATACAACTCGTTTTAATGACAAAATTACGTCCCAACATTTCTTTTTTCCTTTATTCACAGTGGAATGTGTACAATCTCCGCCCGCCTTCTTTGCTAATCGCCTTTTTAAAGCCATGGATGGCATGGGTACAGATGATAACACTCTAATACGTATTATTGTTTCGCGATCTGAGATTGATTTGGGAAATATTAAAGACGAATTTGAACGCATCTATAATCGAACTCTGGTCAGTGCAGTGAAGGTTGGTAAACAATCAGTTTTTTGTTGTTTTTATAATTTGTTCCAAATTGGTTTTTTGTTTTTGCAGTCTGAGACTTCAGGTGATTACAAAAGAGCCCTATGCGCCCTAATTGAATGAGCCTAATATGCTATTTTCATACTACATCGAATCTCTGTGCGCAAAATTCTAATATTGGGCCTCAACTCCATTTTTTATGAATAACTGTGCAATGTTTTTTCTCATAAAATTTTGTTAAAATCGTATATAATTTAATAAATGTGTTTGTGTAACGTGTGGTTCATACAAAACATAAGAATCGCTTTCTATCACGAAATTAACTGAGCCAAACAATTTTTTAATTGGACCTGGTGCAATTATGAAAATTATATATGAATCACAGTTTATGGGAAAAGTGATTGAAAACCATTTTTTTAGGTTCTTTTCCCAAAGAGGAGTGAGTAGAGCTAATCTGAGCATGAGATTGAACATCACAACAAAATTGATTTCATTGGTTACTGAAAAGAAATTCCATATTTGATGACAGTTAGAGTGCCCAACGTCTGTTGCAAAATGACCAATAATTTGCTTAAGGAGCAATTGTACAGTAAACTTCCAATCCCACTCTCTTTTTGGATTAGAGCTTTTATTGCATGTATGTATGTCAATGTATGTGCTGCTCAAAGTCATCCATGAAGTACCATGAACAAAGATTGATATGAAAGGTTGTTGTTGTAACCACATTTGTATGTGAAGGTAGCGAACCTCGCCAAGCAAGCTCGTTCCGGTCCATAGGACGGATCGCCGCGGGAGCGTTATAGCCATGGTTTATTGAATAGTGCCAGTTACATGCCTTGTCATATAGAGTATCACAGGCACTCAGTATTTAAGCCGGCCGGCCTCTCACTAAGAAGGGTGTATGATTACTGCGCTTTATTTTTTATTTTATAACTTTATAGTGCAAATCATGTACTATCGTTTTTATTATATCTTATTGTATATTATCGATAACTTTCCAGTACAACTTTGCACTGATATTTTATCCAGAACATCTGACATGCCATTTCGCTCTCTACTCCTTGTTAAGTGCACATCTTAAGATCGGAGATTTGGAAAAGACATAAATAACAAAGAAATAAAGAACAGAAGAAGAGTTATTGGTGTATACATATTTGGCTGTGTTTTGTTATTCTGGAATTCGCTGTTACGGTGGTGTAGTTTTTTTTCTATTGTTGCTGGTTGAGTGTGGTAAAAGCTAGTGGCTGCTGACGTTATGTCGCCTGGGGTGAAAAAAATGAATGTGGTGTGCTGTCCAAATCATTAATTTTGGCGTGCATTGCAAGAATACGACTTTTGATGCCAATAGAACTTTGGAGAGAATATTATGACGATGAAATGTTGGATAAGCAGGTAAATGAAGGTGTTGCTAACAATAATTTCGAAGATGTTGCAGCTGGTGCTAATGCTAGCAGGAGTGTGCTGGAAAGAGGACAAGTGAAGCTGCTAAAACAGGTAATGCAAATGTTAGGGCAAGTTGGGTGGATGATGTTAATGGGCGGGAGAAAAGAAGAAGAATGGATGAGGAGATCAAGGAAAAATGGGTTGGAACAAGGAAAAATGGGTTGTATCTTTATGAGAAGATTAAAGACATAATATCTAGGCAGAAGAAATGCGGATTGGGATAAATTTCGGCACAAATTGTGCATATCTATCCCTTCTAGGCCAGAAAAGGAATTGGAAACTACGGAGGATATAGACATAGTGGTCAAGCCGTTTACGAAGGCCCTGAATGACTCGCTTGTGTCAGCATATCCTAGTGCCAAGCCAAGACAAAGGTGTAAAAGTGTATGTTGATGGCGTGACAATTTCGGTTAGGGGAAGTTTCTACGAGCAACAGCGAAGTGGGCTACCGAAAGTGGTCTAGGTAAAAATCCGTACAAGACAGAAGTAGTTCTTTTCAGCTGGAGAAACAAGTTACCAAGAGTGGACCTGTCTCTTTGGGAGGAGAGAATGTTACATTTACAGAAAGCGCAAAATACCTGGGTGTTTTGCTGGACAGGGAATTGAACTTCAAATCCAACATTTTGGGAAGTGCAAGAAAGACAACTCTTGCCTTATATACCTGCAAGAGAGCCATTGCCAAAAGTTGTTGGCTTAGACCGCGCGTCATGCATTGGGTATATACTGCAGTTGTCAGACCTATAATGCTATGTGGTGTTGTGGTCTGGTGGACGGCGCTTCAAATATCCCCCTACTGCTCAATACTTAACCGGATCCAAAGGATGGCTTATTTGCTGCATCACAGCCGCACTGAGGACGACACCATCGGATGCGATGAATTTAATTCTACATCTTATGCCTGTGGACATTGTGGCTACCCAAATTGCAGCGACCACTGCCGTGAGGTTAAGGGATCTTTGTCATTGGTCATGTGGCGGCCACGGACACTGTGTTATACTTGATACAATATCCGAAGTCCCAAGCAGTGTGAATTACACCCTACCTGAGCCGCTTTTTGATAAAAGTTACTGTACCACTATTCCTGATAGAACCGATTGGAACTACGATATCCCTGGTAACAGAAGTTACATAGACTTCTTTGAGAACCTGTCTGATTAAGCGGATATGAACATTCGCAAGTTACTGGGCTTTTTGAAGCGATCTGGATGGTTCAACGGTAGGAACTAGAAGGCATCTTCCTTCTTCTGTTCCTGTGGTATTACAATGATGGCAGACTGCCACTTAAACCTAACCTAATATCTACAGATGCTTAAATTGACGAGATTAAAGATGTGGGTCTAACATTATATAAAATTAAATTCCTCAGCAAAAATGCAGAAACATATTTGTGAAAAATGAGAAGTTGTTGGAGAAAAATAAAAGAGCTTTTATTCTCAGAAGCTATGTGGAAACTTTTGGTGTATTACCAGATATTTCGCTCTATATTTTAGTGGCTGAAATCAGAGATGATATTCAGCACCACCTGTCCAAGGAAGGTTGCACTCTGTATGTTATGTATGTTCAGAGATTTACTAGACGTGATGAGAATGATAGGGATAAATTTATGCCAAAAAAAGGGTTTGGATTTAGTGTAGGTAAACTCCCCGAATACGTTAAAATTAACCACATAAGATCCAAAGTTAACACTTTTTACCCAGCCATTAGACACGGCAGAAAGTGTGAACGAAATGGCCATATGGAGAAGGGGTGCAAGTTGAACAAGAGGTGTATTAAATTCGGCGTGAAAGGTGATGGTTGTGATGGGAGTTGCGGTAGCGGTAGATGTGTTCTTTGTAAGAAAATTGGGCATGTTGTCACAGATAGAGACAAGTGTCCTACGTGGACAGGGGAAGATAAGATTAATAAGCAGATGACCGAAAATAAAATGTCCAGGTCTGATGTGCTAGGAACCTACAGCCAGCTCCAATCAAATCATTTTGAGATTCCACCCGATAATGACTACTTTCCACAGATTCCGGATCGTGAGGTAAACACTAAAAACAAAAACATTGAATCCAATAAAATTCTGACACCGTGGCCCTACAATAGGGTGGCAAGGAATATGACGGTTGGTCGACGGGTGCAACAGACTGCCCAAGTTCATTCTAGAATGCTTGAGGAGCCCAGTCCTTCAAGGCCGGTTTATAAACAGACGAGGAACAACACTGTTTCCGAATTGGAAAGAATACTGAAAGAGTTGTTGAAGTTTAGAAAAGATCATTTTTCACAGGTTGGAAATGAGGCGGGTTTGACCGCTGTAAAACATTTTGCAGGCAGAGTCCAAAATGTTGGGATAGACAATGATTCTCAAGAAAACAGTTATGAGCATCAAGATACTGCAATATAATATTCAGTCTACAATCTCATTTGTACAACAACCACAAAGCATATGGTCCAATTCGCCATCTTGCTATCAAGCTGATCGTCGTTTTGCCAACACAGGTAAAGAAATGTATGTGCGTGTGTGTATACGTGTGCGTACATGAGCAGAGAATATCCGTGAAAGAAGATAACAACAAAGAGAATGCAAACAAAAATCTGACATCTTAATACTGTCAAACCTGGCCGGCTGTTAACAGCTGCTCGCGTGAGACCACCTTATTAAATTCGTTTTGGATACGGTATTTATTCCTTGAGTCTTTTTCGCAAGATGACAGATTACTTTACTTTTCTTTAATTGAATACGACAGAATGTGTTTCTTCTGCGCTCATTCTAAAATCTCTGACACCAAGTTTCGAGGTGTCTCCCACAACTTGATCGTTCCATCGGGCTTTTGGTCTTCCCTGGAGCTTCTTCATCCATTCTGACAACATGACCTAGCCAACGCAGCCGTTGTATTTTGATGCTTGTAACTATGCTATCGTCGCCATACAGCTCATACAGCTCGTGGTTCATACGTCGCCTATATTCTCCGTTGACGCAAACTGGTCCATATATTTTACGAAGAATCTTTCTCTCAAATACTCCAAGCACTGCCTCATCTGCTTTCACAAGTACCCATGCTTCAGAACCATATAACAGCACGGGTAGTATCAGTGTCTTGTAAAGTGTAGTCTTCGTCTGTCAAGAGGTGGCCTTGTTTCTAAACTGCTTACTTAGTCCAAAGTAGCATCTGTGTCATTCGTTTCGGTTACGGCGGTGCCGAGGTAGATAAAGTTACTGACTATCTCAAAGTTTTGGTTCCCAACTTTCTCCATTTTCTTCATATGCTCGGTTGTGCAAGGCTTTTTGGGAGTTGAAACCATCCATTTCGTCTTATCTCCATTTACTGCCAGACCCATTTTCACAGACTCTCTTTCGATTCTTTCAAAGGCTGCAGTTACTACCTCCGGTGACCGACCTATGATATCGATATCGTCGGCATAGGCGAGTAGCATGTGCTCTCTTGTGATTAGTGTGCCGTATCTATTCACATCTGCATCTCGTATAATCTTCTCCAGCAGGATATTAAAGAGATCACACGATAGGCTGTCTTCTTGTCTGAAACCTTGTTTGGTATTTAATGGTTCGGAGAGATTTTTTCCTATTCTTACTGAGGAACGCGTATCAGCAAGTGACATCCTGCAGAGTCTTATTAATTTTGCTGGGATACCAAACTCAGACATGGCTTGAAATACCTTTGAACGTAAAGGAGTATCGAAGGCGGCTTTGTAGTCAACAAAGAGATGGTAGGTGTTAATTTGTCCTTCTCGGGTCTTTTCCAGGATTTGGCGCAGTATGAATATCTGGTCTAGGGTGGATTTACCTGGTCTAAAGCCGCATTGAAAGGGCCCAATTATCTCATTGACTTTAGGTTTCAATCTTTCACACAGTACGCTCGAGAGTATCTTGTATGCGATGGGGAGGAGACTTATTCCTCTGTAGTTGGCACATTCCGTCTTGTCTCCTTTCTTGTGTATGGGACATAGTATGCTGAGGTTCCAATCATCGGGTATGCGTTCTCCTAGCCAGATTGCGCAGATAATCTGATGCATACGCCTTATCCGCTTGTCGCCTCCGGTCTTAAATAGTTCAGCGCGTAACCTGTCGGCTCCTGCTGCCTTTTTGTTCTTTAGTCGGATAACTGCTTCTTGGACCTCATTCTGACAAGGAGGTAAACATTCTATACCATCATCAAGGATTGGTTCTGCGGTATCCTCTTTGCCGCCAACATCGGACACTAGCAGTTGGGTAAAATGTTCTTTCCATATCCTCAGCATGTTGTCTGTGTCAGTTACCAGATTTCCTTCTTTGTCTCTGCAGGAGGATGTGCCTGCACCAAAGCCATCGGTTTGATGTTTAATTCTTTGGTAGAATTTCCGGACTTCATTCTGACTCCTGTACATCTCAATTCGCTCAGACTCACGTCTCACCATTTCCTTTTTCTTTCTTCGAAATAGACGTTTCTCCTCTCTCCTTTTCTCCCGATACCTCTCCTTCATCTGGCGCTTTGCAACTGAATGTTGCAACTATATGCCGCATTCTTGGCTCCAGTAGCATCTCAACGCTCTTGGTCGTACCATGGGTTTCTTGCAAGAGGCTTCTGGTACCCAAGTACGAAAGCACGCTAACTTCCGAAGGAGTAAAGCTAGCCGCTTGAAATTTTGCACAAATACTTCTTATTAATGTAGGTCGGTTGGTATTGTAAATGGGCCATATCGGTCCATGTTTTGATATAGCTGCCATATAAACCGACCTTGGGTCTTGACTACTTGAGCGTCTAGAGTGCGCAATTCTTATCCGATTGGAATGAAATTTTGCACGACGTGTTTTGTTATGATATCCAACAACTGTGCCAAGCATGGTTCAAATCGGTTCATAACCTGATATAGCTGGCATATAAACCGATCTGGGGTCTTGACTTCTTGAGCGTCTAGAGTGCGCAATTCGTATCCGATTGGAATGAAATTTTGCACGACGTGTTTTGTTATTATATCAAACAACTGTGCCAAGTATGGTTCAAATCGGTTCATAACCTGATATAGCTGCCATATAAACCGATCTTGGGTCTTGACTTCTTGAGCCTCTAGAGTGCGCAATTCTTATCCGATTGGGAAGAAATTTTGCACGACGTGTTTTGTTATGATATCCAACAACTGTGTCAAGTATGGTTCAAATCGGTTTATAACCTGATATAGCTACCATATAAACCGATCTTGGGTCTAGACTCATTGAGCCTCTAGAGTGCGCAATTCTTATCCGATTGGAATGAAATTTTGCACGACGTGTTTTGTTATTATATCCAACAACTGTGCCAAGTATGGTTCAAATCGGTTCATAACCTGATATAGCTGCCATATAAACCGATCTTGGGTCTTGACTTCTTGAGCCTCTAGAGTGCGCAATTCTTATCCGATTGGAATGAAATTTTGCACGACGTGTTTTGTTACGATATCCAACAACTGTGCCAAGTATGGTTCAAATCGGTTCATAACCTTATATAGCTGTCATATAAACCGATCTTGGGTCTTGACTTCTTGAGCTTCTGGAGGGCGCAATTCTTATCCAATTTGAATGAATTTTGGCATGTAGTATTTTGTTATGATATCCAACAACTGTGCATAATATGGTTCAAATCGGCTCATAACCTGATATAGCTGTCATATAAACAGATCTGGGGACTTGACTTCTTGAGCTTCTAGAGGGCTCAATTTCTATCCGATTTGGCTGAAATTTCGCAAGACGTTTTTATACCCTCCACCATAAGATGGAGGGTATACTAATTTCGTCATTCTGATTGTAACTACTCGAAATATTCGTCTGAGACCCCATAAAGTATATATATTCTCGATCGTCGTGAAATTTTATGTCGATCTAGCCATGTCCGTCCGTCTGTCCGTCCGTCCGTCCGTCTGTCTGTCGAAAGCACGCTAACTTCCGAAGGAGTAAAGCTAGCCGCTTGAAATTTTGCACAAATACTTCTTATTAATGTAGGTCGGTTGGTATTGTAAATGGGCCATATCGGTCCATGTTTTGATATAGCTGCCATATAAACCGATCTTGGGTCTTGACTACTTGAGCGTCTAGAGTGCGCAATTCTTATCCGATTGGAATGAAATTTTGCACGACGTGTTTTGTTATGATATCCAACAACTGTGCCAAGCATGGTTCAAATCGGTTCATAACCTGATATAGCTGGCATATAAACCGATCTGGGGTCTTGACTTCTTGAGCCTCTAGAGTGCGCAATTCGTATCCGATTGGAATGAAATTTTGCACGACGTGTTTTGTTATTATATCAAACAACTGTGCCAAGTATGGTTCAAATCGGTTCATAACCTGATATAGCTGCCATATAAACCGATCTTGGGTCTTGACTTCTTGAGCCTCTAGAGTGCGCAATTCTTATCCGATTGGGAAGAAATTTTGCACGACGTGTTTTGTTATGATATCCAACAACTGTGTCAAGTATGGTTCAAATCGGTTTATAACCTGATATAGCTACCATATAAACCGATCTTGGGTCTAGACTCATTGAGCCTCTAGAGTGCGCAATTCTTATCCGATTGGAATGAAATTTGGCATGTAGTATTTTGTTATGATATCCAACAACTGTGCATAATATGGTTCAAATCGGCTCATAACCTGATATAGCTGTCATATAAACAGATCTGGGGACTTGACTTCTTGAGCTTCTAGAGGGCTCAATTTCTATCCGATTTGGCTGAAATTTCGCAAGACGTTTTTATACCCTCCACCATAAGATGGGGGGTATACTAATTTCGTCATTCTGATTGTAACTACTCGAAATATTCGTCTGAGACCCCATAAAATATATATATTCTTGATCGTCGTGAAATTTTATGTCGATCTAGCCATGTCCGTCCGTCCGTCCGTCTGTCTGTCGAAAGCACGCTAACTTCCGAAGGAGTAAAGCTAGCCGCTTGAAATTTTGCACAAATACTTCTTATTAATGTAGGTCGGTTGGTATTGTAAATGGGCCATATCGGTCCATGTTTTGATATAGCTGCCATATAAACCGATCTTGGGTCTTGACTACTTGAGCGTCTAGAGTGCGCAATTCTTATCCGATTGGAATGAAATTTTGCACGACGTGTTTTGTTATGATATCCAACAACTGTGCCAAGCATGGTTCAAATCGGTTCATAACCTGATATAGCTGGCATATAAACCGATCTTGGGTCTTGACTTCTTGAGCCTCTAGAGTGCGCAATTCGTATCCGATTGGAATGAAATTTTGCACGACGTGTTTTGTTATTATATCAAACAACTGTGCCAAGTATGGTTCAAATCGGTTCATAACCTGATATAGCTGCCATATAAACCGATCTTGGGTCTTGACTTCTTGAGCCTCTAGAGTGCGCAATTCTTATCCGATTGGGAAGAAATTTTGCACGACGTGTTTTGTTATGATATCCAACAACTGTGTCAAGTATGGTTCAAATCGGTTTATAACCTGATATAGCTACCATATAAACCGATCTTGGGTCTAGACTCATTGAGCCTCTAGAGTGCGCAATTCTTATCCGATTGGAATGAAATTTTGCACGACGTGTTTTGTTATTATATCCAACAACTGTGCCAAGTATGGTTCAAATCGGTTCATAACCTGATATAGCTGCCATATAAACCGATCTTGGGTCTTGACTTCTTGAGCCTCTAGAGTGCGCAATTCTTATCCGATTGGAATGAAATTTTGCACGACGTGTTTTGTTACGATATCCAACAACTGCGCCAAGTATGGTTCAAATCGGTTCATAACCTTATATAGCTGTCATATAAACCGATCTTGGGTCTTGACTTCTTGAACCTCTGGAGGGCGCAATTCTTATCCAATTTGAATGAATTTTGGCATGTAGTATTTTGTTATGATATCCAACAACTGTGCATAATATGGTTCAAATCGGCTCATAACCTGATATAGCTGTCATATAAACAGATCTGGGGACTTGACTTCTTGAGCTTCTAGAGGGCTCAATTTCTATCCGATTTGGCTGAAATTACGCAAGACGTTTTTATACCCTCCACCATAAGATGGGGGTTTACTAATTTCGTCATTCTGATTGTAACTACTCGAAATATTCGTCTGAGACCCCATAAAGTATATATATTCTTGATCGTCGTTAAATTTTATGTCGATCTAGCCATGTCCGTCCGTCTGTCCGACCGTCCGTCCGTCCGTCCGTCTGTCCGTCTGTCCGTCCGTCCGTCCGTCTGTCCGTCCATCCGTCCGTCCATCCGTCCGTCCGTCTGTCTGTCGAAAGCACGCTAACTTCCGAAGGAGTAAAGCTAGTCGCTTGAAATTTTGCACAAATACTTCTTATTAATGTAGGTCGGTTGGTATTGTAAATGGGCCATATCGGTCCATGTTTTGATATAGCTGCCATATAAACCGATCTTGGATCTTGACTACTTGAGCGTCTAGAGTGCGCAATTCTTATCCGATTGGAATGAAATTTTGCACGACGTGTTTTGTTATGATATCCAACAACTGTGCCAAGCATGGTTCAAATCGGTTCATAACCTGATATAGCTGGCATATAAACCGATCTGACTTCTTGAGCCTCTAGAGTGCGCAATTCGTATTCGATTGGAATGAAATTTTGCACGACGTGTTTTGTTATTATATCAAACAACTGTGCCAAGTATGGTTCAAATCGGTTCATAACCTGATATAGCTGCCATATAAACCGATCTTGGGTCTTGACTTCTTGAGCCTCTAGAGTGAGCAATTCTTATCCGATTGGGAAGAAATTTTGCACGACGTGTTTTGTTATGATATCCAACAACTGTGTCAAGTATAGTTTAAATCGGTTTATAACCTGATATAGCTACCATATAAACCGATCTTGGGTCTAGACTCATTGAGCCTCTAGAGTGCGCAATTCTTATCCGATTGGAATGAAATTTTGCACGACGTGTTTTGTTATTATATCCAACAACTGTGCCAAGTATGGTTCAAATCGGTTCATAACCTGATATAGCTGCCATATAAACCGATCTTGGGTCTTGACTTCTTGAGCCTCTAGAGTGCGCAATTCTTATCCGATTGGAATGAAATTTTGCACGACGTGTTTTGTTACGATATCCAACAACTGCGCCAAGTATGGTTCAAATCGGTTCATAACCTTATATAGCTGTCATATAAACCGATCTTGGGTCTTGACTTCTTGAACCTCTGGAGGGCGCAATTCTTATCCAATTTGAATGAATTTTGGCATGTAGTATTTTGTTATGATATCCAACAACTGTGCAAAATATGGTTCAAATCGGCTCATAACCTGATATAGCTGTCATATAAACAGATCTGGGGACTTGACTTCTTGAGCTTCTAGAGGGCTCAATTTCTATCCGATTTGGCTGAAATTTCGCAAGACGTTTTTATACCCTCCACCATAAGATGGGGGGTATACTAATTTCGTCATTCTGATTGTAACTACTCGAAATATTCGTCTGAGACCCCATAAAGTATATATATTCTTGATCGTCGTGAAATTTTATGTCGATCTAGCCATGTCCGTCCGTCCGTCCGTCCGTCTGTCTGTCGAAAGCACGCTTACTTCCGAAGGAGTAAAGCTAGCCGCTTGAAATTTTGCACAAATACTTCTTATTAATGTAGGTCGGTTGGTATTGTAAATGGGCCATATCGGTCCATGTTTTGATATAGCTGCCATATAAACCGATCTTGGGTCTTGACTACTTGAGCGTCTAGAGTGCGCAATTCTTATCCGATTGGAATGAAATTTTGCACGACGTGTTTTGTTATGATATCCAACAACTGTGCCAAGCATGGTTCAAATCGGTTCATAACCTGATATAGCTGGCATATAAACCGATCTGACTTCTTGAGCCTCTAGAGTGCGCAATTCGTATCCGATTGGAATGAAATTTTGCACGACGTGTTTTGTTATTATATCAAACAACTGTGCCAAGTATGGTTCAAATCGGTTCATAACCTGATATAGCTGCCATATAAACCGATCTTGGGTCTAGACTCATTGAGCCTCTAGAGTGCGCAATTCTTATCCGATTGGAATGAAATTTTGCACGACGTGTTTTGTTACGATATCCAACAACTGTGCCAAGTATGGTTCAAATCGGTTCATAACCTGATATAGCTACCATATAAACCGATCTTGGGTCTAGACTCATTGAGCCTCTAGAGTGCGCAATTCTTATCCGATTGGAATGAAATTTTGCACGACGTGTTTTGTTATTATATCCAACAACTGTGCCAAGTATGGTTCAAATCGGTTCATAACCTGATATAGCTGCCATATAAACCGATCTTGGGTCTTGACTCATTGAGCCTCTAGAGTGCGATTCTTATACGATTGGAATGAAATTTTGCACGACGTGTTTTGTTACGATATCCAACAACTGTGCCAGGTATGGTTCAAATCGGTTCATAACCTGATATAGCTGTCATATAAACTGATCTTGGGTCTTGACTTCTTGAGCCTCTGGAGGGCGCAATTCTTATCCAATTTGAATGAATTTTGGCATGTAGTATTTTGTTATGATATCCAACAACTGTGCATAATATGGTTCAAATCGGCTCATAACCTGATATAGCTGTCATATAAACAGATCTGGGGACTTGACTTCTTGAGCTTCTAGAGGGCTCAATTTCTATCCGATTTGGCTGAAATTACGCAAGACGTTTTTATACCCTCCACCATAAGATGGGGGTTTACTAATTTCGTCATTCTGATTGTAACTACTCGAAATATTCGTCTGAGACCCCATAAAGTATATATATTCTTGATCGTCGTTAAATTTTATGTCGATCTAGCCATGTCCGTCCGTCTGTCCGACCGTCCGTCCGTCCGTCCGTCTGTCCGTCTGTCCGTCTGTCCGTCCGTCCGTCCGTCTGTCCGTCCATCCGTCCGTCCATCCGTCCGTCCGTCTGTCTGTCGAAAGCACGCTAACTTCCGAAGGAGTAAAGCTAGCCGCTTGAAATTTTGCACAAATACTTCTTATTAATGTAGGTCGGTTGGTATTGTAAATGGGCCATATCGGTCCATGTTTTGATATAGCTGCCATATAAACCGATCTTGGATCTTGACTACTTGAGCGTCTAGAGTGCGCAATTCTTATCCGATTGGAATGAAATTTTGCACGACGTGTTTTGTTATGATATCCAACAACTGTGCCAAGTATGGTTCAAATCGGTTCATAACCTGATATAGCTGGCATATAAACCGATCTGACTTCTTGAGCCTCTAGAGTGCGCAATTCGTATTCGATTGGAATGAAATTTTGCACGACGTGTTTTGTTATTATATCAAACAACTGTGCCAAGTATGGTTCAAATCGGTTCATAACCTGATATAGCTGCCATATAAACCGATCTTGGGTCTTGACTTCTTGAGCCTCTAGAGTGAGCAATTCTTATCCGATTGGGAAGAAATTTTGCACGACGTGTTTTGTTATGATATCCAACAACTGTGTCAAGTATAGTTTAAATCGGTTTATAACCTGATATAGCTACCATATAAACCGATCTTGGGTCTAGACTCATTGAGCCTCTAGAGTGCGCAATTCTTATCCGATTGGAATGAAATTTTGCACGACGTGTTTTGTTATTATATCCAACAACTGTGCCAAGTATGGTTCAAATCGGTTCATAACCTGATATAGCTGCCATATAAACCGATCTTGGGTCTTGACTTCTTGAGCCTCTAAAGTGCGCAATTCTTATCCGATTGGAATGAAATTTTGCACGACGTGTTTTGTTACGATATCCAACAACTGCGCCAAGTATGGTTCAAATCGGTTCATAACCTTATATAGCTGTCATATAAACCGATCTTGGGTCTTGACTTCTTGAACCTCTGGAGGGCGCAATTCTTATCCAATTTGAATGAATTTTGGCATGTAGTATTTTGTTATGATATCCAACAACTGTGCAAAATATGGTTCAAATCGGCTCATAACCTGATATAGCTGTCATATAAACAGATCTGGGGACTTGACTTCTTGAGCTTCTAGAGGGCTCAATTTCTATCCGATTTGGCTGAAATTTCGCAAGACGTTTTTATACCCTCCACCATAAGATGGGGGGTATACTAATTTCGTCATTCTGATTGTAACTACTCGAAATATTCGTCTGAGACCCCATAAAGTATATATATTCTTGATCGTCGTGAAATTTTATGTCGATCTAGCCATGTCCGTCCGTCCGTCCGTCCGTCCGTCCGTCTGTCTGTCGAAAGCACGCTAACTTCCGAAGGAGTAAAGCTAGCCGCTTGAAATTTTGCACAAATACTTCTTATTAATGTAGGTCGGTTGGTATTGTAAATGGGCCATATCGGTCCATGTTTTGATATAGCTGCCATATAAACCGATCTTGGGTCTTGAATACTTGAGCGTCTAGAGTGCGCAATTCTTATCCGATTGGAATGAAATTTTGCACGACGTGTTTTGTTATGATATCCAACAACTGTGCCAAGCATGGTTCAAATCGGTTCATAACCTGATATAGCTACCATATAAACCGATCTGACTTCTTGAGCCTCTAGAGTGCGCAATTCGTATCCGATTGGAATGAAATTTTGCAC
This sequence comes from Stomoxys calcitrans, assembly GCF_963082655.1. Taxonomy (NCBI): domain Eukaryota; kingdom Metazoa; phylum Arthropoda; class Insecta; order Diptera; family Muscidae; genus Stomoxys; species Stomoxys calcitrans. The sequence continues at coordinate 60,885,938 of NC_081555.1, read as the reverse complement.
GACGTGTTTTGTTATTATATCAAACAACTGTGCCAAGTATGGTTCAAATCGGTTCATAACCTGATATAGCTGCCATATAAACCGATCTTGGGTCTAGACTCATTGAGCCTCTAGAGTGCGCAATTCTTATCCGATTGGAATGAAATTTTGCACGACGTGTTTTGTTACGATATCCAACAACTGTGCCAAGTATGGTTCAAATCGGTTCATAACCTGATATAGCTACCATATAAACCGATCTTGGGTCTAGACTCATTGAGCCTCTAGAGTGCGCAATTCTTATCCGATTGGAATGAAATTTTGCACGACGTGTTTTGTTATTATATCCAACAACTGTGCCAAGTATGGTTCAAATCGGCTCATAACCTGATATAGCTGCCATATAAACCGATCTTGGGTCTTGACTCATTGAGCCTCTAGAGTGCGATTCTTATACGATTGGAATGAAATTTTGCACGACGTGTTTTGTTACGATATCCAACAACTGTGCCAAGTATGGTTCAAATCGGTTCATAACCTGATATAGCTGTCATATAAACCGATCTTGGGTCTTGACTTCTTGAGCCTCTGGAGGGCGCAATTCTTATCCAATTTGAATGAATTTTGGCATGTAGTATTTTGTTATGATATCCAACAACTGTGCATAATATGGTTCAAATCGGCTCATAACCTGATATAGCTGTCATATAAACAGATCTGGGGACTTGAGTCCTTGAGCTTCTAGAGGGCTCAATTTCTATCCGATTTGGCTGAAATTTCGCAAGACGTTTTTTATTGTTACTTTCAACAACTATGTCAGATAAAGTACAAGTCGGTTCATAACCTGATATAGCTGCCATATAAACCGATCTGGGATCTTGACTTATTGAGCCTCTAGAGGTCGCAATTATAATCCGATTTGCCTGAAATTTTGTACGACGGATTCTCTCATGACTATTAACATATGTGTTTATTATGGTCTGAATTGGTCTATAGGCCGATACAGCTCCCATATAAATCGATCTCTCTATTTTACTTCTTGAGCCCACAAAGGGCGCAATTCTGATTCGAATTGGCTGACATTTTACACAGGTCTCCAACATATAATTTAATTGTGGTCCAAACCGGACCATATCTTGATATCGCTCTAATAGCAGAGCAAATCTTTTCTTATATCCTGTTTTGCCTAAGAAGAGATGCCGGGAAAAGAACTCGACAAATGCGATCCATGGTGGAGGGTATATAAGATTCGGCCCGGCCGAACTTAGCACTCTTTTACTTGTTATGTTGAAATCTGGTGCTACTAACTACCATGTTTTTTGCCGCGGCGAAATCTATCAGCCTCAAACCATTAATGGACGTTATCTCGTTGAGGCTAAACTTTTCGCATTAAAATCTCCCAGAACGATTTTAATATCATGGGCGGGGCAGCGATCATATTGTCGTCTGCTCGTCTTTGTCTTCCGTCGGGGCATGAGCACAAATTAGGCTGATGTTGAGGAATTAGGCTTTTATGCGGATTGTGGCTAGCCTCTCATCCACCGGAGTAAAGCTGGAGACAAGGTGTTTCAGTCTCCGACTAACCACAAATCCGCAGCCAAATTCATGCCTCGTGTTATGGCAGCTATAGTATTGTTCGTCACCGTTTGGTGTTGTAGTGACGCCATTCCCAGTCCATCGCACTTCCTGTAAGGCGGTTATATCTGCCTTGTACTTCTCTAATACATCCGCCAGCGCCTATACTGTACCTTCTCTATAAAGAGGGCGGACATTCCAGGTGCAGATTCGCAAATCATGGTCCTTTTTTCGTTTGCGTGGGTCGTCAACGTTGGGGGGTCCGTTTTTACTGTTTCTTTGTTTTTCATAGTAGTTCTATGTTTTCCGGGGGCGGGTTACTGGCCCAGCGCTCCAACCGCATGGGTTTTGTTGGATTGCATGTATCCCTCGTTGTGGCGAGCCGCTTGCTCCAAGATCCGACGCTCGCCGCCAGCCGCCCCTAACCTGGGGCTGATGTTGGCCATTGGTTATTTGAAGGCGCCAATAACTCGCCTTGTCATCTCGAGAATCATTGGCACTAAGTATTTAATTAAGAGCCAGTGCCACCTGACTCCTCACTGAGACTCTCCTCTCGAAAATCGCTGACTGTGGCGGCCGCATTTGCAGCTACTCCGCATAAAAACGGAGCTTTCCACCATCCGCAACCTGTGGACGCGCCCGGTAGCTTTCAGCTAAGCTTCCCGTGATAACGATGGGCACCACACAAGCCTGTGTGGTGCTCATAGTCATCCCGTATCGGCCGGATGACACATTAAACTAAGTTAAAATTTTAAACTTTAATATCATTGAGAAACCTAGATCGGATGGTTATGGTGGAATTGCCATTGGTTTTAGAAAATATTTCAACTTTCAAACTAACTATGACATAATTATGGCAAGGATAAATAATCTTAAACGAAATTTTGTTTTTAGTTCAGTATATTTGCCACCGGCGGTTGATGGAGATGGTTTTGGCTCAGATATTTCACGTCTTTTAACATTTCTTAAGAACTACAGAAATGTAATACTTATTGTTGATTTTTATGCCAGGAATGCTACTTGGGGTGACTATGTGTTTGCCCCAAAGTGCAAAATCCTACATGAACTTATGGAAAGATCGATTGGAAGGTGTTGCTGTTTAGGTTGGGTGGCAGCCATCACTTGCCAATTAGAATAGAGTTAACACAGAATGCGATATCGTATGGAAGATTTCTGGCCAAAAAATTAACTTATTGACTCCTTGAGCAAAGCCGGTCTGGAACCGAACATTAATCTTATTGAAGACCTTTTGAAGCAGGAAATGAAAAAGGCTACTATATCTATCAATAGCAATAAAACGCCCAAGTGCTGGTGGTATACCAGGCTGGAATCTCAATCTCAAGCTTCATCAAAAAATCGCACAGTTTTATAATATATGCCTCAATTTGAACCTTTCTTTCAATGCTGTGAAGACAAAGTGATATAGGGAAGCAAAAAGAAAATTAACATTAGTATTAATGGAACTAGAATAGAACAAGTGGATAAGATGAAATATCTTGGAAGAACCATTAACATGTCTCTTGCAGTTAGTGATTATTGAAAAAGAGTTATTAAAGAAACTGAAAGTAGAGCTAGGGCCTTCAAGTTTTTGACTTATATTAAATGCGGATTATATCCAACGATTTTTTTGAATATCTTTAAAAGCCTGATGCGGTCAAAAATGGAGTATGCACGTACTACAACAGCCCATGCGCCTGTAAGCATAAATTAGAAGGTAATGACTTTTCAAAATGCGTTATTACGCAGATGTCTGGGAGTACCACCCTTAACGCCTGTTCATGTACAGTATGCATTGGTGGGAGAAATGCCTCCAGGTGAGCGGAGTATTTTTCTAACTGCAAAAAAACTCTTAAATCTCAAATGGTCGAATAACTCTTTATATAATATAGTGGTGGATAATCCTTATGTCAAATCAAGCTTTAGCCATGTTACGGTGAATGAACACATTTCGAACCGAACACTGATTTTGGTAATAAAATTCAATGATTTGCAAGCGTTGTTCGTTAGTAAGTCTATTCATGATGAAATGTCAAAGCATACTGAGCATCTTTCTCTTTGACACCATGTCTGAAATCCCACGTGATCTGTCAAATACTAATGCATGAAAATCCTAACCTCAAAAAAATCACCCTTTATATCATCTTTTTTCTAGCACTTTTGACAACGTCTCAATTGTAAAACATGATGTGAAAAGCTCAGAGTAAACATGTCTGTAATGCAATGCAGGAGCAAGGATCTACCAAATGAAATGGTTAAGACAGTATATGACCGAGAGATTTCTGCATATAGAAGCATCATTTTGTAATAATAGCAACCGATGCGTCTGTTGGTGTAATTGCCGCAGGAAGTGCTGTATACAACAATACATAGCAACACAAATTATTTTTTTAGACTAATCGTAAAACTTCTCGTTTGCATGCTGAGATAGTAGCCTTACGAAAAGCCTCAGAATGCCTGCAAACTGCTAGCTGCCACGGAAACTGACAACTTCGTAGTAGCTGAGATTTGGGATTTAGCAAGTGATTCGAGCGTGGAGAGTTGTCATATTGTTTGGACTCCAGCACATAGAGGTATTACAATTATTACAATGCTGATGAAACTGCAAAAAGTGCAATAGATGTTGGCGCACCAATAGCTGTCATGTTTACACCGGAGGAAAGTCTAAAAAAGTTAAAAATAAATTGGTTAAAATGTCAAAATTCTGATTTCCAAAGAACATCATGTGTCAATGGAAAGTTCTATGCCAGTATATGCCCCAATGTCAACCCTAGCCCATGGTTTAAAAACATTTTCTTACAGCCCAACCATATTGAAATACTTAATCGTCTATTTGCTGGTCAAGACCTATATATTGTACATCGGTTTAATGCGAATCAAACTGATCTGTGTGATAGATGCCTTGTCCCACAATCAGCACAACACTTAATATTTGAATGCTAAAAAGCATACCGGCTTAAGAGAGCAAACTAAATTTTATTAGAAATACGAAGAAATTGCTAGTACCTGACTTTCGCGAGCTAGTCAATTTTATAAGCAAAGCTAATATTCAAATTTAACTAGTCATTATGTGCATTTTACACAGTCGTTTATGGACAGCCGTCCTTTCTCTTCTGTGAAGAGATGTTATTTATCTTTTGCCAAGTAACCATTGTCATAGTTGGACAAATGATGAAATGAGAACCAATAAGATGTTACCAAACATCATCGTTTTAAGAACATTCAGACATACGCACAAACCATTAGTTTTGGGTCACAGCTTAATATACACATAATCTTTGTTCCTTCCACACAGCACCGTTTAAACAGCAATTGGAGTTGAACATTAATGCAACAATTGTACAAGCAAGCAGCAAGGACAGCTGACTGTTATACCCTGGCTTTTGTGAGGTCTTCCTCCTCCATCTCGAATGAAATTCCCAAAAGAAAACATCTGACTTGCACTGGATAGGACTAAAATAAAATACAGCAAATATCACAGATTTTCTAAATCACTGTAAAAACGGGCATCTTGTGGACAATAAAACGCGAGGTTTTCAATCATACTAGCATACTTGTTGGACTCGCTTATAAAATCCACGAGTGATATATTTATTTTGCAATCTTTGGACAAAAAGCTCAACCAGGGTTCTATTATCCATAAACTCCTATATTTTTTGCTTTAAATTAAAAAAGTAAGGCATCTAAATAGACAATGGTGAATGTCATCAGATACGTAACATATATCACAGTTCAGTGTTTGTTTGGCCTAAGCTGAAGAGGAGCTTAATTCATATGGCTTAATATTTGTCCCAGTCAATTGTGAGTATGCCGGTTTCCTGGATAGCATGTTAATTAAACAACTTCTTCATGCCATGAAGAACCACGAAACATTTGCTGCAGCCTATGATATCGCACCAACCAGAAAATTGACCCACTGTTCGACAACAGATTTTGTGAAGACTTCGTCTTCAAACATATGTGCGGAAAAAAATCATAAGATGCATTCATCTTTCAGGTACTCCAAGTCTAAGGGCAAATCGAAATTTTCAAAAGGACCAGCTGCAACGGCTACGGAAATGTGTCATGAGTGCGGATCGAAATGGTCTACTCACTTAAGACAAGCGAAAGAAAATGGATTAATGAAAACATAGTTGGAAGTGTATTGAAAATGCACCGGATCTCCTTGTTCCATAACGAGTTCTGGTTCATTTCTATTAATTAGGCCGTACTTCAAAATTCTCCCAACAGGAAGTTCAGCAGTTACTCCGTCCACCAAATTCCATGCACGGGGCGCATACTGCTAATTGCATAGCAGTATGCGCATAGGCAGTTCGTCCATATCTAGACAATTCATGTCTAGAGATGGGCGAAGGGTAAATACCCGGGAATTTACTCATACATACCCAAAAGCTGGGTATTTATAATTTTGCAGTTGTCTTAGGTATAAAACATTTTCCAAAAAACATTACGGCAGGCTTGGGATCTGGGGATCTAAAAAGATGGGTCAGCAGACGAACTCCTCAATGAGGTGTACTGTCTCCTCTATTTTGGAATATAGCCATTAACAATATATTATTGTCTTTGGAAGAAAAAGGCGTAAAAGTGGTCGCGTATGCTGATGACGAGGCAATTTCGGTTAGGGGAAAGTTTCCCAACACTCGATTATACCGCGATGGTATGAGCTGCTCCCATCCTTAATCCATTCTCCCATCGCCTTGAGTGTCATAGCCGCATTTAATCTGCATGTATGTCTATGGGTTGGATATCTAAAAAAAATCTCCAGTGCCCTATGTGGCGTGGTCCTCATCGCTCCGCCTATGCCAAGACAACATGTTTTCTGAACCTGTTGTATAATCTCCATCACAGTCAACCAAACTACTTATGTATGTACTTATGTCTAATCACGCTTCTGTACAGCCAGTGGGCTATCCTCGGATTCAGGCCCCATTTAGAGCCTACAGGCGGTCTCCACAGTGCCCAATATCTGTGAGTCTTCTCGGTTCGCTTCTGAAAGTGAAACTCCAATTCGTTCGTGAAATCGTTCTATAGAGGAAACGTGGTGCGTTAAATTGACCTATTTTTGTCTTCTTCGTAAACGAACAGATTTCGGTCTTTTCTGCGTTAACATTGAGACCCCTAGGTCTAGCCCAGTCGTATGCCATCTGCAAGACCCTTTCGGCTTTTCTGTATAGCTGGTTCCGATCCTTACCCCTTAGAAGTATTATAACATCGTCTGCGTAGCAGATGGGTTCAAATCACTTCTCACTCAACATCCGTAATAGGTTATTTATGGTGGTCGCCGATAGGATTGGCTATAAAATGCCCCCTGTGGCATATCCCCTTATATTTATGTCAAACCCAACCAAAACCTACCAAATGTTCTACAGACCAAAAATGGCATATATGTTTTTATACCCACCACCGAATGGTTGGCCATTTTGCCAATCCATTTGTAATTCATTAAATTGTACAAAGTATGCATACTAGACCGTCTAAATTGTACAAAGTATGTATCACAGTCCGTCATTATATTCATAGACGATCTGAACATGTCCATCCATCTGTTTGTTGAAATCACTCTACAACCTAAAGTTCAATGATGGCCTATGTATATCTTGAAATATCGCACCATTCTTATCAATATCCCGAAAAGAAATCTAGAGTTCATAAAAGTCGTATTTTTGCCCTGATTTCCATGAACAACCATGAACCCAGAAATAAGCTTTTACATCCTATTTTCACCGTGCCGTATGGACCAGATCTGACCAAATTTGTATGCAGCTGCAATATAGCCCAGTTTTCCGACTGAAGGCACTGAACGCACAAAAGCCTCATTTGTTGCCTAGTACCAGTTATAGTCAATATCTTAGCTTACGCCTTTTTCCTCAAGTTTGAAGCAATGAAACCCCCTTGTGACCGTGTTTGGCTCTTCGACATACATGTATTTATTTTGCACTCTTAACGAAGACACTGAAACGACAAGAAGTGAAATAATTTTGAGTTTCGCCGCAGATTTGTTCGGTAAATAACTTGGTATTTATGTGTTGGAAAAACCTACCAAAAATTGAGGTCAGCCTACCAAGAGAATAACAACGCTGTTCATGGTATCCACAGTTTATCACCTGTTCCTTAGCATATGGTTTATCCAGTCTCTAAGGACTCGATCCAGGTCTAAGGATTGGATCAGTGTGTCGGCCGCCCATCGTTAACAACCTTATCGATGTCAATATATACTTCTTGGCGTCGAATGATATTTCTATTTTATGCACAACCTCGTGCAGGGCTGTTTGTATTTGAGCAGTTCGCTGGTTGTCCTACTCTTTATCATGGTGTCCACAATACGTTCCATGGCTTATGGATCTGCAGGCCTATGGTTTCGCATAGCTTCATTTGCTAGGCTTGGGTATAAATACATCCCTTGCTTCCGCCAGCCTTTGGATAATGATAAGCCTTCTTTGCATCATATGGAAAATGCGTTTTTATCAAAAGCCTCAACATGTCCTTTTTACGATGGGTTCTGTTATATAGTCTACGGACCACTTTCTCAATATTGCGAATCTCCCCGGTCATCCAGGGTGTTTCTTAGGTTGATTTCCTTTCTCAAAGATGACAACTGTCTTCGAACCCCACTAGTGCTGTTGTAATCCTGTTGACATTGTCTTCTACGCTTGGTCTTCTATGCTTGTGCAATCTATTGTAAATTACTTTACCCAAGTCTTCTTCGGAGTTATCTTCCTAATTTTGACCAGTTGGTTTTCAACTTATTGCGGAAGCTTATCCAATCCTGAACCTCATCGATTAGATTTTCCGAACATATGGTCACATTTAAAACCTCCACCTTTTCTGTTATTGCACTGCCTGATGTTTCAGTATTACGCTCTTTGCCTATCCTAGTCTTCCGAATCTTTATAAAGTTGGTAATGATTCCATAGGGTTCAACGTTAGTCGTCTGAAAAATCTGTAGATAGCTCCGAAAGAGTTCCATCATCAGAGGTCTGAATATCACGAAACCGCATATAGTTAGGAAAGACTACGATCTTTCTCTTAACTATTTTCAAACCTGTTTATTCACTAGTTCCAAAGTAATTAGGACTAGTTCCACTTTTGTTTACTTTCATTGTAAACAATATAGCCGAATTTACTGAACCCCTGACAGCTGTGGCAGTATGTTATGTCCTGTTAGGCATGCCGTACATATAAACTAACAGAGAACAGGCCATCACAACTGCATACTACACTCATAAATACATGCATACATGTCCTAGAGAAGCATGGAATGCATTAACAGCGACAGGTAGGTTACGATCATCCCATGTAGATCAAAAACAAAACACCATGCCGCCAAGCGTGTTTCGTTGCCATGGTCATGCAGACAATATTTTAAAAATTATGTAAATAAATGGTGGAAAAAATTAATTTAATAGGGTTTCTAATTGAAGAATATAATGCTTTTATTCTCATTCAATAAAGACAAGTAAAAAAATTGTTTGTTACCATATAATGTCAAAATTGACTAGTAAAAAATCACTAATTTTACATAATTTAAAAATGTCAACAAAATAGGATTTGAAAATGTTCGTAAGTAAAATTTCAGTAAACCCTTTCAGTGTAAAGTAACATTTCCTGCTGTCTTAAAAAAAATTAAAGGCGATAAGCATGTCATAAGTAAACAATATTTTTTGCAGTAAAAACTTAGTGACTGATAAAATTGAAAGATTTTTTCAAGAAATTAAAAAAAAATTAAAATATTAGGAAAAAATGTTGCTAAGAAAATTAAAAAAATGCCGTAAATGGCAAATACTAAATATCATCAAGATTGGACAATATGATGGATGGTTTGATTTTAATGAGTTACATTCTTTAATTTTTAGTAAATTAATTCGAACATAGGCTAACTTTGAGCAGCCTTTAAGTGCAGGTGGTGTTTCCGACTCGAATTCATACAGCGACATTGTCAATGAAACAGTCATCAGCCGAATCCAGAAATGAGGGCAGCGGGATGACGGCAGAGGTGAGCGATGGCTTTGGTAAGCTAACAAGCAGACCGAGAAAGCGGTCCGGGGCACGACGAAGATGACTGCGAAAGTGCGTGAAGCTGGAAGGGATAGAACTGACATTCCAAGCACTTCTACGGAAGCTGGAAAAAGAATCAGATCTGCCGAATGGAGGAGACTCCAGACAGTGTCCAGCGAAAGTAGACAAAGTCGGAACAGGAACGAAGAAAGTGGGCACGGCCCCTGAGTCTTCGTGAAGGATGTGGGCGGCAAAATAGCGTCGGAACGCATGATGGAAGTCTTCATAAATAACCTATTACGGATGCTGATTGAGGACCTTCTGCGAACCAGATATGCAGAAGGGCCGAAAAGTTCTTGCTTATGGCATATGACTGGGCTAGACCCAGGGGTCTCAATGTTCAGAGACCAGAGAAGGCTGAAATATGCCTGTTCACGAGGAAGACGAAGACGGGCCAATTTGACGGACCACGTTTCCTCAAAAAAAAGGATTTCGATATCGGACAAGGTAAAATACTTAGGAGTTATCTTGGCAGGAAACTGAATTGGAGGTGTCACAATTAGGGGCGTACTGAGAAGGCTCACATATGTTGGGCACCATGTAGATGGGTCGTAGGCTCGAAATGGGGCCTGACTCGCCTTCTCTGAGGATGACACAATCCAAATCATTTGGGTGCCGGGCCATAACGGAGTAAGGTGGAATGAAAAGGCAGACGATTTGGCGGTGAACGCCAAAGGACTGCCGTCAATAAACTTGGTTAATCCGTAGCCTTGCGGGTCGACGCAGTCCGAGTTAAGGGTGTGGGCTACGAACGCGCATGTAACATTGCGGATGAGCGAAGCAGTGATCCGGATCGGGAGAGGACGAGGCTACTACTGAAAGAAAGTAAGGAGGTCAGTATAGCTTTGGGATCATAACGGGACATATAGAACTACGATCTCACTTATGCAATATCGGTGCGGCAAGTGATAACATGTGTAGGGCATGTGGGGAAGATAATAAGAAGTTGGTGCATTCCCTGTCATTGCGCGGCTTTTGCGGCAAAAAGACAACGGCACTTGAGTGGGGACACAATAGTAGACATGAACCAATTTATGGGAGTGGTATGGAAAACAATGAAGGATTTTGTAATTAGCACGTAATTTGTAATTGAAAATTTTCTTTTTAAAGGCTACTCTTTAGTTTTTAGGGTGCACAAAAAGCCGATTGCTGGCTTAGGTGTATGTCCATAGTAGAATGGGGCGGATTAACAACCGCACCTTCTTTTTCAACCTAATGCCGCAAAAATCTGTAATTGCTTTTTAACAGCTAATTGCAGTACCGTAAAAATCCTGAATTATAAAATACGAATGTAATTTAATTGTTCGTTTGATGCCAGCATGTAAAAGATAATTAAAATTTCTCTCGGTTTTTTTTCTTTTCTCAAATATTTTCAAAACCGACACCAATTAGTGATGCTATGCCGTTTTACTGCATAAACAGTTTCTGGCATCGTGCTTGCCTCCGCAGCATAGCATTCTCTGACATCCCTTGTGTTTTTGCTTTCGTTGCCTACCATTGCGTTGATGATCGCATAGCAAGCATAGATCATAGCAATGCATTTGCTTTCGACAGATGGCATTAATGGAGAAAAATACGGCATTTGCAGGTCTTTAGAAAGCAACTAGGGAATTTGTCATTGGAGTAACCAGTTGACCCTTGGAGCTAGTACTTCTGCGTATTCCAACAAATTAGTTCCGTAATTGATTTGTTTTGACATTTGTTAATGTTTGAAAAAATAATTATTTTTCTGATTGCTCTCGGGATTTTTCTCTGCAGCTCTCTCTACTTAAAAAATTTTGTAAGTTTTTCAGTGGTCGACTAGGACTCATCATCTTATGTGTGATAGTCCTCCACGCATCCTCTAGCCTACGGACATCACTTTGTTAAAGAGGGAATAACTCAATAACCATTATAGAATAGCAATAAGAAATCACTTTTAAACAATATTTTAATGAGATGTACAAAAAATTGCGCCTTATTTTCAAAACAAAAACTATTTTGCCGTCCGTGGAACTCCAACCTGGATTTGCTAATCTATCAGTGGCATGTGAATTTTTGGTGGTGCAAATTCTTTCCCGCAAGAATGAAGCACGATCATTTTTTTAATGATCTGTCAGCAGTACCTGTTACTAGTTCGGTAAATAGTATGTGAGAGCCAAATACATAACTAGCTACATTTTTTAGAATTTTGCGTAAAATGGAACTGAAGAGACAACATTGACTTTAAAAGATGATGATAGATAGTGCCAACTGGTTACTGGCTAGACAACTGGGAGTCTGAAATATTCCCAAAAAAATTGGCTACTTAATACTGGACTAGCCCATCCAAGCACGCTCCGCTGTGCCTTCTACAATACAAAAAAATGTATTTATAATCTAAACTTGTAGGTCTCATGGGTGTATCTTGACTTCAAGTATCCTCCACATTGTTGGCATATACAACTTGCCAATAAAAGGTTAATTTAGAAACTTCTTTAGAACGTTGCGACCTTGAATACGGATTTATAGTTTGGGATCCTTCCAAATGCCTTTCTATTGAGACCCATATTACCGTATTGGTAAATATTTCGGGTTTAGGGGGAATTTCAGGGGTGAAGTGGCTTCCCAGACACTTGACCCTTAAAGTAGATATAAGATTCGTGCTCTACCTTTAAAAACATTTTATATGAGCCTCATAATGGCATGATCGAGGGTGGGGTGGACCACAGGGTCTTTGTTCTGAAAACGAGTATCAATATCCCGAAAACCTATCAATTTCCACCCTTTCCATAGCTTTTATATAATTGGGAGGTATTTTGGGGTGCGGCGGCTCCCCAAATTCATGACTCTTCGATTGGATATTAAATTCGTTTTTTCTCTCAACCAACTTTTGTTTGTGCTCTAAATTGTCATGACTGGACTGGCGGTTTTTGGATGGCCCCCGACCCCAACAATAGAAACCATGTTTTGTTTTGACTGCGCGATTGCAAAAAAAAAACAAAAATAACGAATCGCATTACCAATCTCCGAGATATGGCGTTTTGAAAATTAGGGCAATGAGAAGTGCTTTTTAGGGAAGGAATGTCACCTCAGACATATCGAATCAAATATGGATATCAAATTCGTGCTCAACTTCCAAATCCCTTTAATTTGAGTCCCATATTGCCTTGGTCGGTAAATATGAACCGTTTGGAGAGTGTTTTGGGGCTGGACGGCCACCGGCACTATGCCCAGAAAATATATATCAAATTCGTTCTTTTCTCCCAAATACCGTTGATTTGAACTCCATATTGCCATATTTGGAAATGAAGTTCAGTTAAGGGGGTGGTTTAGGGCGTACCCCCAAACACTTGGCTCCATTGGATTATCAATTGGATATCAAATTCGTTTTCTACTCTCAAATACCTTTCATTGGTCATAATGGGCTCTCATTACGTAGGGATGCGTGCACCCCATAGTCCGAACTATGGAGGGTTGGAGTCATACTGGCTACAGAAATTTCATAGTCAGGTAACATAAGAATTAGATCCATATACACAATACAATTTGTTATATATCACACAAAGAGCGAAGCGGATTGTTTTATTCGTAATTAGATCTCACTAAAGGTACTCCAAGAGGTATGTAATGCCGAGTATTTCGGAAAGGAATATTAAAATTTAATTCACCAGTTAAGAAAAGGGAATCAATCTGACCACGCAATTATGTGACAATAAATACGACCCAAAGCATTATCGAGCGTTGGTAAATCAATAAGTTTCAAGCGGTTCTTGTAGGGGGGAAGAAATTCAGCGGAATTACATGGTAAGCCCATAAGCACATAAAGAAGAAATTGAGCCTGGACTGATTCAATCCCATCTAAATAGCACTTCACATCATTTGCGAACATTAAAATCCTTTAATACTGAGTAACTGATAGAAGATCATTCAAGTAAAGAACGAACAGCGATGGACCTAAATGGCTGCCCTGTGGAACACCAGAATATGCTATAGCTGCATATACTGGTGTTCCACAGGGCAGCCATTTAGGTCCATTAGGTCATTAGAAAGAATATTATTAAAGTAAACTTTCTGTGTACAGTCTTGTAAATAAGAAGCTATCCAATTCAAAAGAACAGATGGGAAACCCATCATGTCAAGTTTAAACAGTTATAAATCATGCACCACAGTATCGAAAGTCTTACTTAAATCAGTGTAAATTACATCTGTTTTAAATCTGTTTACAAAATCATCATATGCATGACACGTCAGTACCAAATAGGTTGGTCGACCGCCCCTTAACGAATTACTTTATAATTGCAATGTTTCGTATTAAATTTGTCTTCTTCAAAACAGCTGTGCAATTGATAGCGTGGGGGTGGGAACTGGATTATGTTATTAAGATGTGTCGGCCAACCTTCCAATTAAATGCTTCGAAGAGTTGCGAAATATCGATTTTTTCAATAATTTTACCTTTTAGTTTCAATGCTCGATAGTTTATTTTTTGTCAGCGGGAAGTCAAAATCGAACTTATAGTATATAAAAACAATTTCGTAGCCGGCAACATGTCCTTTTGAGCAGGTTTGGAGGCCCCTGAGATTGTTGGCCCAAAATTTCGATGTCAAATTCCTTCTCTATTGTCAAATAAATGAGACAAAGTAACGTCGGTAGGCTGGAGGACCACTGACAAAACTTACATAATTGTTTAAGTAGAGAGAGTGACAGAGAAAAAACCGAGAGCAAGCAGAAAAAAGAAATATTTTTCAAGCATTGACAAATTTCAGAAGAAATCAATTACGGAATTAGTATGTTGGAGTTAGCAGAAGTACTAGTTTCAGGGTCAACTGGTTGCTCCAATGGCGAGCCCATGTTAAATTCAATAGTTGTTTACACTGAAGGTAAACAAAAGTAGAAGTAGTCCTGATTACTTTGGAGCTAGTGAATATACGGGTTTGGTGGCATAGACTACTAGGACTCTCACCTCTAATACATCCACCTATGGCTTTGCATTCACACAAATAGCGGATGCTTAAGTAAAAAGCAATAAGAATTTGCTGATTTTCTGCTTCTTCTTCTCTTATTGAAAACTAATTCATCTTTTCATGGATTTTTTTTGGAAAAATTCGTATTTATATTTTGCTTTATCCCAATTTCATTAAAATGCATACAGCAGTTTCGTCGTTATATGTACCATAAACTCTTTTTAAACCCCACCTGTAGTTATAAAATTCTGTCTTGTTGTGCAAGCTCGAAAAAAAATCTTGGCATTGTGACGTGATCATTAGAATTGAAGAAAACAGGGTCAATAAGCCTAAGGGAGACATTTAACGTTGGATGATAGTGATACATTGAATTCAGAAGAATTACAAAATACCAGATCATTATCCAATTGATCATTATCCATCAAATAACTATAAGTGTTACGAACTTGGTTTAATTGATATTAACCTAACTCGGCAATTGTATCACAGAAACACACCTACAGAAGTTGGAAATAGTCTACCAGACTCGGAACAAGTATTCCAAGAAATACCAAGCATGTTGAAATAACCAAGAACTAAGATAATATCATGGTTGAATTAAGAAGGTTGGGTATCTTGCCCAACAAAATGTGAAAAAGGAACAAAGTGTTTAAAATTCAAACCAAGAAGCATTTGATCTTCCACCGGTATTTGGACACAATTGGACAATTCCATCAGCTGGGAAAGTGACCTAACGACCAAGACATACGATCTGCTTGGTCTTCCACACAGTGGCGCAGAATAGATTCATTCAAGTTTGCATGTCAAATGCAGCTCTTTTTTGTTCTCTTTTTGTTCCTTCGCAAATAGAAAATTAATTTGCAAATGATTGCGAAATTACTCTCAATTGTGTTGAAAAAGATTGTGAAATATACAAATAAAAATTTTCTTTATCTTTTGGCATCATTTATAGCGAGTTTAAAGGACTTTTTTTATTAATGTTAAAATTGCAAAATGTAAACATCGTACCGCAAGCAAAAAAAAACAGTTTCACACATGTTTAAACCTAAATTGTGGGGTTTATTAGAAAGGAAGACCAAGCAGTTTTTGTATCTTGTACAATTCGTAAAATCTTTGGATCCAACCTTCTTTAGTGAACCCTGGATAATATCATTTAATGACGCCCTATCGCGCAAATATCTGATAAGTTGTAAATGACACTGATATTCATCCCGACCAGAGTTAGGGGGAACATAGGAGGACGTCATGCAAATAATCAGGGACGTAGCCAGGAGAGGAGGGCGCATCGGTCCCGATTTCTCCAAAGTTTTTAACATGTTTGCAATCGATATGTTGTAAAGCATCATCTATCTAGTGTACTGGTATTGAGGTGTCTTCGAATATAAGCAGTTTTTGATGTAGTTTGCTTGTTATTAACGAAACAAATCAAAGGAATACAAAACATTTATTCTCCTGCTCTACCTTTTGTCCGTGGTTCGTAACAAACATATACTTGCTGAAATACCGATTCCGCTGCTTCGATGGTGTCTTGTTGGCTGTGTTTGGATTCATACCACGTTAAATGTATCGGATTAGCTTCACGCGCTGCCGATAATTTATGGGAGGATAAAGTTCTACGCTGGTGCTGCACCAAATGCAGAATATTTGATATTGAATTTTATACATTCTTCAAAAACACATATTCCGAATTACACAATATAAGCACGGAATTCAATGCCTTGATGAAAAGATTTGTAGAATGCAAAGAAATATTTGATAGAACATCTTATTTAGATCAGTTCTTTGATCCTCCATCTGACTCACTTCGCAAAAGGAAAAAGCCGATTGATGCTGCCTATGTCAAACCAACCAATGAAGAGAATATTCAATAAATTCCACAACCGTTGCCATCAATTAATATTTGGGAAACTTCGTCTGAAAATACATCTGCCGAAAAATCAATTGAAAATAGAGAAATTAGGAGCATTAGAGCATTTTTCTCTCCTCATGTCACCCCTAATTTACCTTATTCACCCAACCTGAAAGGGGTTGTACCTAAACGCACTATTGTTAAATCTTCTTTTTGGCCATCAAAAGCCATTTAACATGAATATACATATAGAGTTGTTCCCAGATTTAATATAGTTTATCTACTTAATACTCAATCAAAAAAGTAATTTCTATACCTTTTGTTGATACCTTTAATCTAGTTTGTCAATATTTTAGAGGTTTAAACACTAAACTATCAGCAATGTTATAGGATTTATTGAAACCTGGCTTAAAGTAACATATACAACAGCGAATTTTTTGTCAAAAGTTTCTGATATATAGACGTGATTGTGTAGATAGTTCCAAAAGAAGATGCGGTGGTGGCTTGCCAGCTTCTTCTTCTGAATTACCTACTGAAGAAATTTTCTTTCCCACACCTGTTGATATTGAAATTGTCGCTGTTAAGATCCGTCCTAGATATTTATCCATACTTAATATCTGTTCATACATTCCTCCGGGTTCAAGCGTTGAAACGTACATGGAACACATTTCACTTATTTACATGCCTTCCAGTTTGCTAGGTCAAACGATATATTAACCACTCTTGGACTTTAATCTGCCAGTTATTAAATAGATTGACAGTCTTAATATTAATGATTTGTTACCCACTGTAATGAATAAGAAAACTGAAAAATGCATTGGTCCGTTAATAAGTTTTGGTCTGTCGCAAATAAATAAGTTCTACAACTCATGTGGAAGACTCCTTGTCCTCATATTCGTATGTCAACCCCGCGATATATTGCTTTTTCCTTTTGACCCCATTACCCATTCAGAGGATAAATATTATTCAAGTTTAATCCTTCAGATCCCTCTATTGTTCCTTTCTACTTGCTCTAGGAAATCATATCAATATAAGTCTGTATATTGCTTCTCAATGCCAGATTACGGTAAATTGAATAAACTTCTGAGTTCAATGAACTGAAATACTGTTCATTCAATGAATTCTTTAAATGAAATGCTATAAATGTGCTATCGTACTCTAGGACACTGTGTATCAGAAACTGTTCCAAAGAGAGTACCCATTATGAATGTTGGTCCTCCGTGGAATACTCCTGCGTTGTCGAAATTGAAGAACATAAAGAAAGAATTATTCAGTAGCAAGGTCGAAATACACGATTAAGAATAAACAACTGTATGGCAGGCACATAAAACAGATGAAGAATGAGATGATATCGAGTCCTAAATCCTTTAATGGTTTTATTAACAATAAACGTCGCTGTTATGGTTTCCCAAGGAGTTTGTAATTCGGAAAATCTTGCACTTCCTCTTTGCATAGCTTAATGCTAATGAGCTTAATTGTATACCAAAATTATATAAGAAATTTGTTACAGATTCAGTATCATTCCATCGTCTATTTTATTAAAATACCAGCATGGTTTTCGGAAACATCGCTCGACATTAACGAATATTATAGAGCTCACTACGGTTGTGAACGAATTATTTAGAAAAAATACCAGAAAGACTGTATTTATACTGATTTCAGTAAGGCATTCGAAAAGATAAATCATAGATTGTTATTAACCAAGCTGGCTTACATGGGATTCGGTCCTTCGTTATTAAATTGTATAAAATCGTACTTTATTGGCAGATCACAAATGGTGAAATTTGGTAGTGCAGTGTCTAATAAAATTAATGTGAGTTCTGGGTTTCCAGAAGGGAGCCATTTTGGTCCTGTACTTTTTACTTTGTTCATTAATGACTTGCCGAATGTAGTACGCCACTCTATAGTACTTATGTATGCGGACGATGTCAAAATAGTCCTGTCGTATAATCTCGAGACGTATCAAAGTTTAATTCAAACTGATCTTAACAGCTTTTTGACTGATGCAAAAAACATCTCCTGGAACTAAACATAAAAAAATGTAAGCATATGACCTTTTTTAGACTTGGTAGTATGCAATCAAGTTATTATTTTAATGGCTGCTTAAAAGAATCTGTCTCATGTTCATAGATGAGACAGATTCGTGGGATCCTTTTGGATCACCGACTAGACTTCCGCGAGCATGTTTTTGTAATTATTAACGAGGCATATAAAAGCCTTGGCTTTATTAAACGCTGGAGTAAAGAATTGTCAGGTCCATTAGTTACTAAGCAGTGGTATCGTTCTGTAGTATGGGACCCAGTTTACCTTATTCATTCCAATACAGACCAACTCGCCATTATCAATTAGTTCAAGTAAATTATTGTACCACCAATTATGGAAATAATGACCCTGGCTCCGCCTCTTCTTTTTTTGAAAGTCGTGAATCGACAGAAAGAAGTTAATTTTACACTTCAATCATAAAAAGCATTTAAACCACTATATTCGTAAAAGCTCAACATATACATATATTTTTGTTTGTACATACATATATATTTAGCACTTAATTTAGCCTGTAAGGACTTAGTAATCTATAGACTTTAGGCAAATAAATAAAAAAATATAAAATTTCATATTTATAATATTCTACAAAGACAATATCTTGCTGAGGTCAGGGCCACCTTAAAAGTATTTTTCTAAGTACAACATTGTAATGAAATTCTTAGTAAAGGGTGATTTTTTTGAGGTTAGGATTTTCATGCATTAGTATTTGACAGATCACGTGGGATTTCAGACATGGTGTCAAAGAGAAAGATGCTCAGTATGCTTTGACATTTCATCATGAATAGACTTACTAACGAGCAACGCTTGCAAATCATTGAATTTTATTACCAAAATCAGTGTTCGGTTCGAAATGTGTTCATTCACCGTAACGTTGCGTCCAACAGCATCTTTGAAAAAATACGGTCCAATGATTCCACCAGCGTACAAACCACACCAAACAGTGCATTTTTCGGGATGCATGGGCAGTTCTTGAACGGCTTCTGGTTGCTCTTCACTCCAAATGCGGCAATTTTGCTTATTTACGTAGCCATTCAACCAGAAATGAGCCTCATCGCTGAACAAAATTTGTCAAAATTTGAACACATTTCGAACCGAACACTGATTTTGGTAATAAAATTCAATGATTTGCAAGCGTTGCTCGTTAGTAAGTCTATTCATGATGAAATGTCAAAGCATACTGAGCATCTTTCTCTTTGACACCATGTCTGAAATCCCACGTGATCTGTCAAATACTAATGCATGAAAATCCTAACCTCAAAAAAATCACCCTTTAAAAACATTTTCATGAAATTTTGTCTAAACAAATTTGAATGAAATTTTATTAAAGGCCAAGTTTCTTAAATTTTTTTTTTCTTAAAACAACATTTCATTTAAAAATTTTCGAAAGACAAATTTTTTTTAAAAATAAAATTCAATATATTGGTTGCCCAAAAGGTAATTGCGGATTTTTTAAAAGAAAGTAAATGCATTTTTAATAAAACTTAGAATGAACTTTAATCAAATATATAATTGCCATTTTGTTCGATAACCTTTTGCCATCTTCCTTGCAAATTTAGTACTCCACGCTCATAGAACTTCTGGCCTTTATCTGCAAAAAACTGAACCAAGTGCGATTTTATAGCTTCATCATTGCCGAAAGTTTTAGCATTTAAGGAGTTCTGCAAAGATCGAAATAAATGGTAGTCTGATGGTGCAAGGTCAGGGCTATATGGTGCATGCATCAAAAGTTCCCAGCCAAGCTCACTGAGTTTTTGGCGAGTGACCAAAGATGTGTGCGGTCTAGCGTTGTCCTGGTGGAATATGACACCTTTACGATTGACCAATTCTGGTCGCTTTTCCTTGATGGCTGTATTCAATTTGTCCAATTGTTGACAGTAAACATCCGAATTAATCGTTTGGTTCCTTGGAAGCAGCTCAAAATATACCACACCCTTCCAATCCCACCAAACAGACAGCATAACCTTCTTTTGGTGGATATCAGCCTTTGAAGTGGTTTGAGCTGGTTCACCATGCTTGGACCATGATCGTTTTCGACTAACGTTGTTGTAAACAATCCATTTTTCATCTCCAGTTATGATTCGTTTTAAAAACGGATCGAATTCATTGCGTTTAAGGTGCATATCACAAGCGTTGATTCGGTTTGTTAAATGAATTTCTTCAATACATGTGGTACCGAAATATCAAGCTTTTTCACCAGTCCAAGACTTTTTATGTGATAATGAACGGTTGATTTTGGTATATTTAACTTCCCTCCTATCTCACGCTCAGTTACATGACGATCCAATTCGATTAATGCTTTGATTTGGTTATCATCAACTTCATTTGGCCGACCTGAACGTGGCTCATCTTTAAGTGAAAAATCTCCAGAACGGAATTGCGAAACCAATTTTGACACTGTCTTCCTTTTAAGGCTTTATCACCATACACGTCTCGTAACTTTTTAGCAACCTGCTCCGCGTTTTTTCCTTTACGGAAATAATAAAGTAAAATATGACGAAAATGTTCCTTTGTGGGCTCCATATTAAAATTGACGCCAAACAAACAAATGTAAACAAAATTTCGCGCACTTTTTTTCTAAAGCAAGCTAAAAGTAACAGCTGATAACTGACAGAAGAATGAATGCCATTACAGAGTCACAAGCCGTTGAAAAAGTTTGTCAACCCCGACTATATGAAAAATCCACAATTACTTTTTGAGCAACCCTAAATAAACTTTAATTAATTTTTTAAGGACCAGACTTTAGCGAAAAACTCTCTAAAGACAACTTAATCTCGGGATTACTTTTAAAAGTCAATTAATTTATATTTTGCATTTTGCGACACTTCATTTTGTATAAACATTTTTAAAGACTTTCCATAATGGTTTTTTTATGATTGGTTAACCCGAAACCTTTTGGATTGACGCAGTCTGAATTAAGGGCGTGGGCGACGAACGCGCATGTAACACTGTGAATAGCGAAACAGTCTATGGGGTGAGAGGATCTGGTGTTTTAAGCGTGAGTCCAGAGTTTCAATCTTACCTAACCTATTATGCTTATCTATCCCAAACATCATTTCATACAATTTTTTCTATAGACAAATTTCAGTAAATATTTTTGAAGACAAAATGTTTGCCCATTACGCCTGCACATCGATTCCATAGTTCTGTTTTTGAATTTAAACATTTTTTGATACAACAAAAAAAAAATTATTTTCTCAATATGTTATGACCATTTAGCTAAAAGAGTTGGTTTTAATGATTTTGGCATAAAATCGCAACTGCTGTCAATAGATGTAGGAATTTTGCCATAAATTTATTATTTTAATATAGTAACCATCAAATGCAACAAGACATTCAAACATTGCATTACAGAAATCTCACTCCTAGGAATTTCGAGATATTTTTTCGTTTGATTTTGGGATATAAAAAATTGCCGACTTTCGACAAGCCAATTTACCCCACAACATAAAGGAAAAATTTGTTGTAACTGGTTTCAGTGGTCCACTTTACGCTAATCCAAATTTCATTACGAGACCTCTTTCCCAACTCGAACTAGAGTTTTTCTAAGGCAGCTCTATGCTTGGTTTTTTCGTCGTTAATGGGTTAATGCAATTTTTTAAAGACCGAATCGCAATGTAATTTTTTCGAAACATAAAATTGTTGTGATTGCGTTAAACGAAAAGTTAAAAAGTTTCTTTAAGCCAAGATCTTTGTTTCGCCAAAAAAGATTTTTAATAAAAATTGTTCCGAAAGACAAACATTTAACAAAAAATTTTCTAAGACATAATTCTATATGGATTTTTACTTAATTCTCGTTTTATTATTTTAATTGAAATTTTGTCTGTGGAAAAAGTATTATTTGAAAAATTTCTTTAAAAGAAATATTTTACTTGTTAGTCTGAAAAACTTTTCCAAAGAATATTTAGTAACATTTAATTATAAATTATTTGAGTTACATCAGCAATGAAATGAAAAATTTTAAGGACCCGGAAACACAATTTTAAACTCCCGAAATGATCAACCAGATTAACCATTTCTTTGAGTACATAGTGATTAAGGGTTAGGTAAGAGTGGCAGTCTTTTACAGACTCGCTAGATAATTTAAAGTCCATTGTGATACCACAGTAGCGACAGATCAAGGCGGGAATCGAATCCACGACCCTGGCGGGAATCGAATTCACGACCCCTGCACTGATAATCCTAGTAGAAATTTGTTAGTTTGGTTGTCTTGGACCTACTGTCCATATGAGAACAGTGAAATATTATTTCGGTATGTACATGTTTTTGCGATAAATTCTTGCATGAATTTATCATAAATATAAAGTGTTTTTACCCTTACAATACCTTTCATTCTTGATATATAGAACATGTTGTTCAGGGTTTCAACTAGTTTTTTATTTATAAATTAATTTAATGTCAAACGTTTAAAATGGATTCTGCATATAGAAAAGGATACCAAGTTCAATTTAATGTTGTAATTCAAACACAAATTTTTACGAATTATAAGCAGATCTCCGTTGGTAATCCAAACTCCTTCAGAGTATATGCCACAGTTATATTAAAATCCTTTCATTTTTGCTCAACCCATTATGGTTTTGTATTGTGATCTACTATATTCGTTATGCTATAAATAAAACAAAAATTTTTTTGTTGTCTTTTTCCTCATTCACAATGAGGTTTGAATCACCCGGGTTTGTTTCTACTAGTTGAAATTCTCTCAATTTTATTAGATTATTTCTAACCGTTGCAACTGGAGATGACTGACTGATGTCAGTTTTATGGGAGATCGGTCTGTATGGCAGCTATATCTAAATATAGTCCTATATGAGTCCTATCAGATGCAGGCAGGCTTAAAATTACTCACTGTTTCAAATTTCAGCGAAATCGGGTAATAAATAAAGCTTGTATGGGCTTTATACCCTTTATCGGCAGATCGGTATAAATGGCAGCTATATATAAATTAGTCCGATCTGAACCATATTTGGGTCAGATGTCGGGAAGCCTTTAATTACTCACTATTTCAAATTTCAGCAAAATTGGATAAAATATAAAGGATTTGTAAGCATTAGACCCTTTACCGGCAGATCCGTCTATATAGAAGCTATATCCAAATATGGTCAGATTTGGCCCGTTCAAGAACTTAACCAGGGTGCATCAAAAAGACGTATCTGTGCCAAATTTCAGCTCAATATCTCAATTTTTGAAGGCTGTAGAGTGATTACAACAGACGGACGGACAGACACACATCGTCTTTATAGGAGGGACACAAGAGAATAATTATTGATCCCGTAAACGAATAATCGTTTGCGGCTTTCGAAGCATTTTTGCAATTAAAGAGTATTTGGTTTTGCAACAAAAGGAAAGTCCTTTTACCATAGAGGGTTTACAATAAACAAAGTTAGTTACATTCAATAGTACTTTGTTTATGGCAAACCTTTGATATGTTGAAGCGTAAGAGAGTTTTGCTTTTATTGTAACCGTGTAATTACAATAAAAGCTAAACTTCGTGATAAAAGTATTTTGTTCGCGTAAAAATTTTGCAAACGTTTAATTTTTTGCGTGTATGAAAAACAATTATTGCACACATTTTTCATTTAAGTAATCACCTTTTTACTCTTTTTATAATTTTGATGGTAAATTTTTGGCATCGATGCAGCTGAGACACTCATAAAGGCTTATTATTCAATGTAACTTATTGGGTTTCAATTAATTTTAAATTAATATATGTTAGGAGTAGGCGTATTTTTAACTTCCTCTGTATTTTTTCATGTGATTCATTCATGAGGCGCCTACTTTTTTGAAGAAAAAAAAATACATTGATCGCCCTGTAGTTTTTTCTGACCTACCTAATTTCCTAATCTATTCGGCGGGACAGTGTGCAGTCAATAAATATGCTACAATCGCTTGCGTTAAATTTACAACAGAGTAACTCCTAATGATATGCAACTCTGGCCACCACCATACACAAACCTCTATAAAAAATTCAAGAGAAATAAGCCACCCCAAAAAATAGGGGGTTAATTTTGCGGGAATACCATTGTGGTGGTATAGCACAATCAGACTCACAAATACAATGCAAAGGCGAATAGCGCTCACGCCCTTTAAGTGTGAGAAGAAAATCGTCGATAATGCAAGGAAAACTTTCAACAAAGAAGTTCAGAATATGAACTCACAACTAAAATTATGCCGCTCATATAACTCTGTGAGCGTGTACACGCACGAGGGCTTTGCATGTGAGCAGAGCACATAAATTCATGTGAGAGAGTCCGGCGTACAAATAAACTCTGATTTGCCTCGTTATCTAAGAACATCCATGTGTGCATGCCCACCATATGAAATTTTGGCGTATGAGTTCTGAATGTTTAATAGAAACCACTCAGTGGCGTTGGCACAGCAAGAGAAATTTAACAAAACAAAAAAAATTATTTATACACGAATCAATTGAAAGGGAGACATTCGACTAAAAACATTCACACATATACACACATTCCGCCGCCTTTGTAGAACACGGCAGGGACAGAACCGAATCACTCGTCATTCAATGCTTGCATTGGAATCAGCGGAAAATAAAACTTTGTCACAGCATTTCATAGAAGTCACCCCAACTAATTGTACCCAATTCCCCAGACGGAATAAAGTATTACAATTAAATAAAAACAGTATCAAGGATTATGCTTTTTGGGTGATTGTTCCAAAGAAAAGTTACCAAAAACCAACACGGCCATGGAATTCGATTCGAAGTGTATGCGTGTAATTGGCACTGCTGCTGTTTCCATTGTGGGCTATCAAATTATTACAAAGTTTCTGCCTTGGCTGTACATAAACATAATTGGTCCAAAATTATTTGGACCTAAGGTCGACGTTTGTCGCATGGGATCGTGGGCCGGTAGGTTTCAGTGAATGTAAAGCCAATGAAACATCGGCGTAGTGAAAATGCACCACCTTATCTTTATAAGCCAAAACGATAAGGTTTTTTTTATACAAAAGGTGACTAAAGTGTATCTCTTTCCCTCTACTCCTCTTAGTTGTCACTGGTGCCACAGATGGAATTGGTAAAGCCTATGCAAAAGAGGTGAGTTGGAACGCTATGTAAAACTTTATTCTTCGGGTTCATTTTCATGCAAAAAAAAGATAGAACTTTTTAACTATCTTTATCGAATTAATTCAATAAAAATGGCATAGTGTCCGTTGAATAAATACGTGAAGACTGATTAGAAAAACAACTTACAAAAAGTACTTACCAGAAAATAACAAAACATCGATTGACTTATATAATACAATATCGGCATGTTTTTTCGAAAAAAAAAATAAAAAACTCAGAGTGCCACACTCAACGAAATTATTCAAAAGAGCAAAAAAGATTGATAAACAACAACAGTTTTTGTATGCTGAAAATGGGAAAGAAGGCAAACATTAAGGTCCGCTAATTCAACTAGCAAAATCTGTTGTTTCAACTATAAAATCTGCTGAAATATTGAGCAGGTATAACTGCGGAACAGGCATAAAATTTTTGCTACAATAGTAAATAAATCTAAATAATATTACATAAAATGGAATTTCGCATATACTAGTATACTCTTCTATTTTGTATTATTTTATTTAGTTACATTCTATATTGCGCCCCTCACCATTAATTCAGCAGCAAACATTAGACTTTCCAGCAGGCAGCCGGATGGTTGGAAATTGGAAAAATTATGCTTAACAGCAGAACTACTGTTGTAAGACCAGCTAAGCTAACTATTGGGTTGTCCAAAAAGTAATTGCGGATTTTTTAAAAGAAAGTAAATGCATTTTTAATAAAACTTTGTCAACGCCGACTATATGAAAAATCCGCAATTACTTTTTGGGCAACCCAATACTTATAGGCTATTGGCTATATAGTTTCTATCATCATCAGGCAGAGCAATTTTTTGATCTTACTGCCATATTTCAACAGAGAATTGGACAAAAAATAAATTTTAGTGGAATTTTGTACTGATATTTCATTCAATCCTCCGAACCACTTTTAAAACACGCTTTTGGGTGTCCCGAAACCTAATACAGTTTCTTTGATCCATTTTTCGAATGGTTAAAAAATCGGAGAGCGCACCAAAACACGACTAACCTTTTTATCTGTCAAAACTGACAATCCAAAATGGCTGACATTATCAACACATATAAAAGACATGTGTACCAACAAAACAAAAAAAGCGAAAATCGAATATACCTAGCTCTCACTTTTTCTTAAAATGTTTTTTGCTTTGCTATTCTTTGGAAAGAAAGAATTAAACAATGGTCTAAAGCCGGACAATATCCTACAATGGAATCTCAATTAGATTTTAAGATCGAAAAAAGAAAGCGCATTCATTCAGTAGGGATTTCCTACTGAATAAAAAGTTTTGAAGTATTTTGCTTCACAATGTATTACCTAAAAAAAGTAATCAATGAAAAAATTTCGGGAAAAGCGAAAATAGTACCAGCCTTTAGGCTCAACAAAACGTGAACCAATTATTAAAAAGAACGTACCAATCCAAGTATGAAATGAGTAGAAGTTAAGTGCAATTCAATAATTTGTTGTATGTCTACCATTGTTAGGCGTTTACAACCTTTTTAACAACAGTGTGGTGCTTTGTACCTTTTACTCATCATTATTCGAATTTGCCATCTCTAAAATCCACCACTATAGGACGAGCCTATACTAATCTAGTCATTCCGTTTGTAACACCTCGAAATATATATTTGCGACTCCATAAAGTATATATATATATTTTGGGTCGTCTCGAAATTCTGAGTCGGTCTAGTCGAATCCATACTTCTGTCGAAATCACGAAAGCGGTCGAACGCGTAAAGCTAGCTGCTTTACGCGCAAAAATATTTCTTACTTGCGGAAATATCTCTTACTGATGTAGGTCGTTGGGGATAGCAAATGGGCCATATCGGTTCCGATTTGGATGTAGGCTCACTCCAAGTACCGATTGTATGGCTACGAAATAATTCAAATACAAATTCAGTTATTAATTTTTAGCGGAATCCATAGTTGTGGGTACCCAAGATTCGGCACGTCACGTTTTTACTTGTTTTTCATACCCACCATCATAGAATAAGGGGCATATTCATTTAGTCATTCTATTTTCAACTCATTGAAATATCAATTTCCGACCCTACAAAGTAATATATATTTCGGATCGTAGTAAAATTCTAAGACTATTTACCAATGTTTGACATTTTGCACAGACCCGTAGTTCTTCTTTACACAAATTAAGTTCTTGAAATAGCCAAATCGGACTATGTTTGGATATAGCTGCCATATTGACCGATCTGCGATTACGCTCTTAAGCTCATAACAGCTGCATTTATTGTCCGAGTTCGATGAAATTTGGCACAGTGAGTTGCACAAAGTGCTCCGCCATACAACCTGAATATGGTGTATACCGGGCCATATTTAGATATAGAGGACATATGGACCGATAAAGCGATTTAGGGTCTTAAGCCCATAACAAGCTCACTTATTATCCAATTTCACTGAAATTTGCGACAGTGAGTTTTATTAGGCCTATCGATATCTGAAACAAATATGGTGAAGATAGGAACATATTTCTATATAGTAGCCATATAGACCGATCTGCCGATTTTGAGTCTTAAGCCCATAACAAGAGCATTTATTACCCGATGTCGCTGAAATTTGGAACAGCAAGCTATATTAAGACTTCCGTAATCCGAGCTAAATATAGTCCAGATCTGACCATATTTAGTTGTTTCTGCCATGTAGACCTAACTGCCCATTTATGGTTTTAAACCAAAGCAAATTGGGTTGGGAAGCCCTGCAATAGCGTATAATATATTTTAAATTACGATGGTGCCGCTGACTTCATTTCTTGGAAATTAACAAAAAAGCCGAATTTCTTTGTATTATACAAAGGAAGTGATAGCATGTGTGCGGTGTAGGGCATGTGGGGAAGATGATGAGACGTTGTAGCATTTCCTTTGTCATTGCCCGGCTTTCGCGTCCAACAGATACCAGCACTTCGGTGGGGACACAATACCAGAAATGAACCAACTTAGGGTCGTAACTTGGAAAACAATTAAAGATTTTGTAAGTAGCATGGAATTCCTTACTTAGATTCTCTTTTTCGAGGTTACTTTTTTAGTATTTAGAGCTCACAACAAGCCGATTTCTGGCTTAGGTGTATGTTTATAGTGGCATGGGGCGGATTAACATCCGCACCCTCTTTTCAACCTAATCTAGTATTTTACAAAAAATAAATGGTGGTCAAATTCTGTCAATACTTTACAGAATACCACGAAATATGAAATTCGCCTTCGGCTACAACTGCTTTCGATTTTCAACTTCGACAGCCGCAATGAGGGTGATTGATTTCACGGTATCTGGGGGCGAATGTGGATATAGGTTAATGAGAATTATCTAGGAACATGCCGCAAGCGGAATTCTACTCTCAATGCCATGCAGATTTCCTCGTTTGCATTTTCTAAATATGCATTATTTACTTTCACCAGACGGAAATTATGGCGTAATGCACGTATGTAGTCTTAGCTTCCAATATGTGTATCTTCTTTCTTTTATTTTTTTTCCTTCTGCTGTAAGTTTGATTTTTTCTAATATAAGGTTTCGGCAGTCTTAGCTTCCAATATGTGTACCTTTCTTTATTTTGTTTCTTTTTCTCGCAGTGCTGTTTGCTTTGAAGAAAAATAAAATATTTACCGACACCTATAAGCGTGACATTTGCTGAAAAATTTTGAGAGCACAACAATTTCTCTGTTATTCCAATTCTCTTTACCGCCACCAACCAGTCTATGTGCGTAGTTCATATTCTTTATCTACACATAATTAATCTATGTGCAGTGCTCTAGAATAGGGATACCTCTGGATCAGAGATGGCCTGTCAGAAACAGTGACGTATATGACATACATTTCCGACGTATATTACATACGTCGAAAACGTCGTAAACCTAGCCAAAAAACTAGGTTTCTGACAGAAAAAAAAATTCGAACGAAAATTTGTCGAATTTTTGATCTGATTAACTAAAAATTTTGGCATAAGTATTAACACTCCATGTACCGTTTCACTTGACACTTCCTCAGATGTCATGCATTTTTAACATATGTCGTTTACAACAGCTTTCAAAAAGCAAATTAAAACGGGAGAAGCAAATAATTTTGCAAAAGGATACAAAATAATTGCAATTTCTAAATATAATTGATGAAAACTAATAATTTATTGATTTTGTGCTTCACAAAAAAATCCTTAAACGTTACTTTATAAATTGACTTGAAATTTGCGTATATTTCCAATTTATTGTGTGAAAAATGTAAATGCAAAAATTAAAAAAAAACTTAATATTTCTTTTATTGCGAAATTTTTTTACATATAAACTCTTCTATATACAACAAATAACCGACAATAATATTTGTTAAAAATCAAACTTTTACACTGAGTTATTAAGGTTTACGACGTTTGCGACTTTTTCTACGTTTTATACAAGTATACGACGTTTTCGACTTTTACAACTTTTTGACAGTCGGAAACCTAAAAAATCGTCTTACGGACCATCTCTGCTCTGGATAGTAGCAACAATTTTTTTTAATATTGTATTAGCGGAACAGATATCGTGTCGTTTCCGTATAAGTTGTAGGAGGGTTCAATAAATTTGTCATGTTTTCAGCGAATATCCACTTCAATGGATCCAAATTTTAAAAGCTTTGGAAAGGTGTTCCATCGACGTTTGGAATTTATAAACTTATAAAAAGACTTAGTTGGCTTTTTGTTTCTGGTAAATATGTGTTGTATGATGTGTTATCGCAGATGTTTAATTCAGAATGTGCAACAAAGAATATGGTTAAGTCCATTACAACACCAGTTTTCTTATACTCTGTACAAAGTTTATTTTTTCTCTTTTTCATATTGCGCTGTTTGTTTTTATTCCAAAGTGGAACATATTTCTGAATACAACACTGTAAGCAATATCATAAAGTACAACAATCGACCCATCCAAATCATGAGATGGAAGTAATTCATGTCAGTCAACTTCCGATATAAGAGTTCTTCGGTGGTCAATAATACATACTTTCGAAAAAGAGTAAATACATACTTTCAATATGAAACAAGTAAAAGCGCGCTAAGTTCGGCCGGGCCGAATCGTATATACCCTTCACCATGAATCGCATTTGTCGAATTCTTTCCCGGTACATCTTTTTAGATAAACAAAGGATAAAGGAAAAGAATTGCTTTGCTAATTGAATTTTGGAGACCACAGTAGAAGTAATGTGTAAAGTTTCAGCCAAGCCGAATAAGAATTGGGCCTTTTAGAGGCTCAAGAAGTAAAATAGGGAGATCGGTTTATAGGGGAGCTGTATCAGGCTAAAGACCGATTCAGACCATATTTGACACGTATGTTGGAGGTCATGGAAGAAGCCGTTGTACAAAATTTCAGCCGAATCGGATAATAATAAGGCCCTCATAAGACTCAAGAAGTCAAGATCCCAGATCGGTTTATATGGCAGCAATATATATATATATAAAACACCTCATGCAAAATTTCAGCCTAATCGGATAGGAATTGCGCCCTCTATCGGGTGAAGAAGTCCAGATACAAGATCGGTTTACATGACAGCTATATCTGATTATGGACGATTTAAATCATACTTGGCACAGTTGTTGGAAGTCATAACGAAACACGTCATGCAAAATTTCAGCCAAATCGGATAAGAATTGCGCCGTCTAGAGGCTCAAGAAGTCAAGACCCCAGATCAATTTATATGACAGCTATATCAGGTTATGGACCGATTTGAACCATAATTATCACAGTTTTTGGAAATCATAAAAAAACACCTCATGCAAAATTTCAGCCAAATCGGATAAGAATTGCGTTATCTAGTGGCTCAGGAAGGCAAGATCCCAGATCGTGTTGTGGATTTCCTCAGTAATCGGAATACCCACCCAACCATGCAGACTGCCTTTAATTCCTTCAGCACTTCTATACGCCTTTATCCTCAATTTCGAGAAAATGTGTTCTCAAAAATTTTAAATAGACATGGTACGCGATAACATTAATTTTAACAAAAATTACACATATACGTTTAGATCTGAGCGAATAATTTGTAATTAAAAAAAATGTATGTATTAATCGCGAAAGGAAAAAAAATAAAATTAATGTAAAAAGTACTTATAAATAAAAAAAAATATTAAATTAATTCTGTTAATTACTTATGTTAAAAACTTACATTCAAACTCCGTCGACAAGCGCTTGTCGATCATTCTTGTAGTATGAAGTAATATTATGCTGTTTTAAATTAAATAAAATTAAATTATGCAAAATGATGCTTATCCCAAAGTGAGGATTTTTCTTGTGGAGTATTGGAATTTCCATGCACATTTTAATTTTTGTTTTTTTTTTTTTAACTTATCGGCCTTCAGATAAACAGCTTATGCCGTAGATTCAAAATTGAGTGACTGTGGGATAAAAATCCCGCAACCTCTAAAAGCCGCCTCTATCAGATATTGGACCTATAACCACACGAAGTCACTAAAACATGCATATTGTCAAGCAAAATCTGAAATTTACTCACCTTCAAATTAAAACTGTGAATCTCGCTTAAAATAATAATTAAATGAATTGGTTGGAATTAGTTGAAGATTTGTTTTTTTTTCATTCGCCATTTAATTAGGTAAAAAAAAAAATTATAAATGTCTGTAAGGTCTCGCAACTGAATAGAATAAAATATTCAAATTGAATGAAACATTCAATTTTGTGTATATGGAAACTAAATAATTTGTAATTATATGTTTAAACCAAGGCGTAATTAGTAAGGGGTCGCATCAGCACAGCTGATGGAACTTGATATGTCAATTAATTTTTGAATTCGCACTATTAAAATATAAACTTCAAAATAAAAATTCTCTAAATTGATTTTTGTGTTTGCTGCTGTTACGGTTCTTAGGTTATGTAATGCTACGAGTCTAACAACCTTAATCGCTATCAGCTTCCCTAGGTTCATTGTGTCGCCCAAAAAAAAAAGATTTCAAAAGCGCTGAAGAACACAGACAAAATTTACGGCAGTGCAATGCCAGACATTAGAATGAAGAAGATAAGAAGCCAACATGCAAGTTATCAATGGAAGCCAGACGGGCTGGAGAAGTTCCCTCCTTTCTGCCGTTTCAAGCCCCTATTGTAGTCAAGAATGGCGAAAGGACTATGTGTCTGGAAATAATTTAGACAGCAAAAAAGATGTTCATTTAGCCGCTGTCCTGCGGCTACTCCCGCAATTTCAGCGCAGTGCCAGGTGCTCAACCGTCTATAACTCCTCCTCCGTCATGCGTCCAGCAAAATGCAAATTTTGCCCATGAACATTCCACTTAGGAACAGGGGCAAACTTCTCACATATCAATGAGTGTAGTCAAGTTTAAGCTCAATGATAAGGCGCCTCCTTTTTATAGCCGTACATGGCATTAGTACCTCACAAATGTTGCCAACATTAGGAGGGGAAAACCACTGCTGAAAATTTTTTCTGATGATCTCGCCAAGATTCTAACCCAAGCGTTCAGTGTCACAGGCGGACATGCTAACCTCTGCGCTACGGTAGTCTCCTCATGCGTCCAGCGTGAAGTCCAAGTTCTGACATTGCAACGGCTTGTAAGGACCCCTATCGGTAGTGAGAGCGGCAGCTCCACCTCATGTAGAAGTGGTCCCCTGAACACACCAAGTTACCTCATATTAGTGAATAGCACCAACTGTAAGTTTCGGCAGCTTACGCCAAGCCCATTGGCCAATCTTGGCGGCATACTATATACACTCCGAACGGCCGCACACAAAGATTAAAACGATATCTTCGTAACAAACAACATTTAATCCCTTCCTTTTCAAATGATCTGAAAATCCCACAAATATCCAAGAGCCTCAAAACGGGGTACAAAACCCGTTCTTGTGGTGATTGAGCTCCAATCACAATATTCCTATTTGAGCCCTTTGCTAGTGGTAGGCTTATTATCCTGCTCGTCAAAATAGTATGAACTCAATACAGGAGGAATCCTCATGTCCACCAGAGAGTTATACAGTTGACTCATGCGATGTGTAGTCCCTGGTTACAATCGAGAAACACGCCTATGAATTTGGAAACAATGTCATCCTAATTGGAATTGAGCCAGTACTACCCTGGTCTTCACTTGGTAGCAATTTTTATACCTGCCATCTTGGTAGTTTTGTGGGTGAAATTTCTGAAATTAATGGGAATTTTTAACATTGTTTTTTCTTGCTCAACACTCAAATATTAATAAACTTCTTCCTTCTTGCTCTGATTGATTGAAACAAATTTGACGTAAATTGTAAATGCCACGGCGAATCGATTTTTTTCGCCCTGTACACAAATGTTGACTTATCAAGTTCCCAAAAAAGATACGCCTTGGTTCAAACTATAGTTAAAAAATTAAACCATTTTAATCTTCCGAATGGCCATACAAAATTATTCCAATCACTCCCAAAAGAAAAATATTGTTTTTGCATCCAAATGTCTTTGGTATGGTATAAATCCTTATTACCGCCATCTTTATCCTGAAGTTCATAGTACGCATTCCCGATCCTACGAATTACCTTCGCTCTTTTACCAACTGGTGCTTATTTAGCATTGAAATTGTTGACTTTCGAACTTTATGCAAAATTCCGTCTAATTATTTGTCGTATTGTTTCTGCCGCGAACGCAAATCATCTTGTGTTTGTAAATGTACATCCGACTCTGCTTATATAGTCCTGACCGATTGAAACCATACTTATACTGTTGGAAGTATAAGTATATATATATATATATATATATATATATATATATTTACATATGTATGTATATATATATATATATGTATATATATATATATATATATATATATGCAAATATATATATATAAATAAATATATATATATATATATATATATATATATATAAGTATGGTTTGAATCGGTTCAAAACTTATATATATATATATATATATATATATATATATATATATATATATATATATATATATATATATATATATATATATATATATATATATATATATATATATATATATATATATATATATATATATATATATATATATATATATATATATATATATATATATATATATATATATATATATATATATATATATATATATATATATATATATAAGTTTTGAACCGATTCAAACCATCTAATCACTTGAAATTTAGCACAAATTCTTCCTACTAGTGTAGGTCAGTTGGGATTGTAAATGGACATAACGGTCCATGTTTTGATATAGCTCCCATATGAACCGATCTCCCGATTATACTTCTTGAGCCTCTAGAGAGCCCAATTCTTATCCGTTTTGGCGTAAATTTTTCCACAATAACTTTCTGTATGACTTCCAACAGTATAAGTATGGTTTGAATCGGTTCAAAACTTATATATATATATATATATATATATATATATATATATATATATATATATATATATATATATATATAAGTTTTGAACCGATTCAAACCATACTTATACTGTTGGAAGTCATACAGAAAGTTATTGTGGAAAAATTTACGCCAAAACGGATAAGAATTGGGCTCTCTAGAGGCTCAAGAAGTATAATCGGGAGATCGGTTCATATGGGAGCTATATCAAAACATGGACCGTTATGTCCATTTACAATCCCAACTGACCTACACTAGTAGGAAGAATTTGTGCTAAATTTCAAGTGATTAGATATCGGTTTATGTGGGAGCTTAATCAAAACATGGACCGTTATGACCATCTACAATCCCAACCGACCTACACTAATAGGAAAGGAAGTTTGCGTGCTTTCGACAGACAGATGGACGAACATGGCTAAATCGACCCTGAATGCCAAGACGATCAAGAACATATATATTTGTTAGGTCTCAACTCAATATTTCGATGTGTTACAAACGGAATGACGAAATAAGTGTACTCCCATTCTATGGTGGAAGGTATAAATAACTCAAATCAATCAACTTAGACTATGCTTTTCAAGTTTTGCACAAATACTTTATATTTAGAGATATACAATATATAGCGAACTTAATTCACAAATGGACGTTGAGGAAACACATCCTTTGGTTCTTGATTTTTACATAATATTTACGATTTTTTATATTTTAAAAGTAAAAATTTGAAGTTTGAAATTTGAATTTTTCAAAAAATCCTTCGATCAAGGAAAACATCTTTAACATAATAATATCTAGTTAAAACGCTAGCGCTGTCAAGAATAACTAATTTTTCAGCCTCACTAAAGACGATTTACAACCACGTACGTGACCATATGCCTGATTGTCAAAAAGTTAAATTAGGTAGGTTTGTAAACGCCAAATTTGGCGAGCCCGTTCCAAAAAGAAGCTCCAATAGGATCAAGAATAGATATTGATCAATCGGGATAATAAAGGCTTCAAATGAAAGGCCCTGAATGAGAGTATCAATCTGATTATAGCATATGGACCAAGAACGCTCCTAAATAATGAAATTTGGAAGGGGAGACCGAACCTAAAATCCAAAGTTGTTGCCAATCGTTAAATTTTATTTAGCCGTTCACAATATATGTATTTTTGCAGGTGGTCATACTAATTAGCTAGAAACATATCATGATAATCGATAGGTTGGAAAGAGGGTGCGTATATTAATCCGGACCATGCCACTATGGACTTACACCTAAGCCAGTAATCGACTTGTAGTGTGCTTCTACATAAGTCTGTACTAATACTTTAAGGCTGGTACTACTATTTTTTTGGGGAAAGTTTTCCCAAAATCGTTCTTCCGGCAATTTGAAAAGGTTACCACATACCATTCAATTGGAAAATTTTATTCTATTCAGTTGAGAGACCTTACAGGCATTTATAATTTTTTTTTAACTTAATTAAACGAAAGAAAGGGGGAAAAAGCTTCAACCAATTACAACCAATTCGTTTAATTATTATTTTAAGCGAGATTCAGAGATTTAGTTCCAAGGTGAGTAAATTTGAGATTTTCGTTGACAATTTACATGTTTTAGTGACTACGTGCGCTTATAGGTTCAATATCTGATAGCGGCAGCTTTTAGAGGCTGTGAAATTTTTATCACATCTACGGCATAAACTGTCTGAAAGTCGAACATTTACTGGACGTTCAAATAATCTGACGGTTCAGGAATTCATATGCCGTGTAAATATCCTTACAGTTAACAGTTTAGGAGGAGATTTCTAAGTACTTGGCTAACATACACATTGTTTATTCGAGGGTCAAGCTCTCGCATGGTACTGGATTGCTATTATTTAACAACGCCATACGGAAAAGAAAACAAAGAGGGTATAGATGAATATCTAGAGCTTTTGTCTGCAATAACGGATAGATTGAGACTATCGATACGCAGGGAGGTACCTAAGTATGAAAAATTCATGAGAGATGTTAGAGTATCAGAAATCACTAATGACGGAGAGGACCAATAGTTGCAGAAAATCAAGATGAAGTGTGTGCTATAAAAAGTAGGACACTCTTTTATGGAATGTATTGAACTGCGGCGCATATTTTGCTACGGGTGTGGATTGGTTGAAAAGGTGCATTGTGATGGAAGGTGCATTGGCTGCTTCTGTAGTGGGACTGAAGGAGTTAAAAAGTGCGTTGGTAAAATTAGGACAGAGGATGAAAAGATTCAAGTCGTAATGGGATCTGTAAAAGTTCTAGTTAATTTCCAAAATTCAGCCTTAGAATTTGATTTTTTAGTTGTCCCATCAATTTGTCAAGACATAATATGCGGTTACAATTTCTGGATAGTTTTTGGAGTATGTATTTCGACGAATTAAAAAGTGACGTCAGTGATCCTGATATGATTACATTAACAAAAGAATAGAAGAGGGACTTGAATTTATAATTGCTACTTTTCTAAACTCGGAAATGGAAGAATTGCTTAATTGACTGAATATCATATAGATACAAGGAGTACAAAACCCATAATGCAAAGATATTACCCAATATCGAAAGCGGTCGAAAAACAGCTCCTAGAAGAATTAGATCGTATGTTATCGTTAAGACTAATAGAAGAGACACAGAGCTCGCCTTGGTCTTCGCCGACGGTTGTGGTTACAAAAACAAGGAAAGGTTCGAATGTGTTTGGACAGCATGGAATAAAATGCAGTGACGGAGAAGGATGCATATCCCATTCCTAACATTGATGGGATTTTAGCTAGATTACTACCTGTTCATTGCATATCTAAAATAGATTTGAAAGACGCCTTTTGGCAAATCAAACTTAGTAAAGATTCCAAACAGAAAACTTCATTTACGGTACCGAACAAACCCCTTTACCAATTTACAATAATGCCGTTCGGATAATGTAACGCTCCGCAATCTTTTTATAGGTTAATGGGCATTGTTATGCCGTACATATGAAGAGCCATGTATTTGTGTACTTAGATGACCTACTGGTGTTATCCCACAATATATTGACGACCATTTAATGCATTTGTTAGAAGTAGCCTAACACTTTCGCAAATCAGGATTCACTATTATTGCAAGGAAAAGTTACATTGCCCTGAACAATGTTAAATATCTAGCATACGTGGTTGGAAATGGAACTTTGCAGGTAGATGAGGATAAAATAAAAATGATTAAAGACTTACCAGTACCGAAATCTATCATGCAGCTCAGACGGTTTTTGCCAATGACTGGATGATATCGTAGATTTATTGATGGATACTCTGCCATTACGCTCCCGTTAACTGAACTGTTGGCCATGAAAAAGACATTCGTATGGAGCAAAGAAGCGCACAACGCCTTCGAACTTTTAAAAGAAAAATGGACTACAGCATCTGTTTTGACCAATCCTGATTAAGAAAGGCCCTTCATTTTACAGTGCGAAGCTGTATTGGCACAAGTTGATGAAGAAGGAAATGAGAAACCCATAGCTTTCATATCCCATAAATTACTCTATCACGGAACTAATGTGTTTAGTAGTGATGATGGCGGTATCCAAGAATAGATCGTTTATTGAGGAACATATATTTAAAGTTATCACAAATCATGGAAGTCTAAAGTGGCCAACTGTAGTTGGCGAGGTGGTCCTTGAAATTACAGGGTTTCAATTTTAGTATTGAGCATCGCAATGGCCATATCGTACAATATCGTACCAGATATATTGTCCAAAGTACATGAAGATATTTTGTAGAGGACTAAATATTTAAACATTACCGGCTATAGATCTTAATTCTGAGGCTTTCGATAGTACCTCCTATAGACAGTTACGTGAAGAGTACGAATGCCTGAAACATCCCGATTTCAAAGTAGTAGATAAGAATTTATATGAAAGATATATGAGATTGATGAATCCAAATCGTGGAAATTGTTTGTTTCCGAAGAATTAAGACTGAAAGTCGTATATACTGCTCATGATATACCGCAGTCAGGACATACCGGAATTAGGATGACTCTGGAACGGATCAGGCGTTTTTTCTATTGTCCAGGTTTAGTGAAGGATGTTAGAGATTACATTCAGGATTGTGAATTATGTAACATATCCAAAACACCTACTACAATTTGAAGACCGCGTTTAGGTTGCATGGTGGAGACAGAGCGACCGTTTCAAAGGTTATACGTAGACTTGATAGGTCCACTACCCCGTACGAAAAGGGGATTTTTTGGTATCTGGATCATTTTAGATCATTTTTCTAAGTTTTGTTTTTTGAAACCACTGAAAAAGTTATTATCCAAACCCATTGTATATATTCTTCAACAGGAAATATTTAGTTTTTTTTTCGGTTTTCCTGAAGTTATAGTGACAGACAACGGGACGCAGTTTAGACGCAAGATGTTTAAAGAGGGAGCGTACCCTCCCCCTTACCCCAGTTTTCAGAAACGCCAGATCTCAGAGATGGGTTGTGCGATTTAAGCGAAAATTTCTGTGCTCTCTTATAGTAATCCACAAACAAAAATGTGGTATCCAAATTTCGGATGGGGTATCTAGGGAGAGGGGCGCCCCATCATAAAACCTACCAAATATATATATACACCAATCACGACATTATGGGACTCAAATGAAAGGTATTTCAGATTAGAAAACGTATCTGATATTCAATTGTCGGACCAAGTGTTTGGGGGACCACCCCAACCCCCAAAACACCCCTAAATCGGACATATTTGCCGACCATAGAAATATGGGACTCAAATGAAAATACGAATCTGATAACCAGATTTGGGACAAAGTTTCTGGGGGTTCAACCCTTCCAAAAAACATCCCCCAAACAGGACTTATTTACTGACCATGACAATATGGGACTTAAATAAAAGGTATTTGAGTGTATAATACGAATCTGATATCCAGATGAGGGACCAAGTGTTTGGGGGGCCGCCCATCCCCGAGAATGTCCCCCAAAGAAGACAAATTTACGGCCATAGCAATATGAGGCTCAAATGAAAGGTCTTTAGAAGTAACGCTCGAATCTGATATCAGTGTTCGGAAAAAGTGTCTATGGGGCCACCCCATCACTATTGCAATATGAGGCTCAAATAAGAGGTATTTTAGAGTAGAACACGAATCTGATATATAATTTCAAACCCAAGTTACTGAGTGGCCGCCCCATCCCCCAAAACACCCACCAAATCGGACATGTTTGGCGACTATGGAAATATGGGACTCAAATGAAGGGTATTTGGGAGTAGATCATGAATGTGATTTCAACATTCGGGACCAACTGTCTAGGGGATGTCCCACCACCATAAGAACCCCCAAGTAGGACGTATTTGCTCACCAAGACAATTTGGGTCTTCATGACAGTGGAGCTCCATATTCATAGTTTTTAGGGCCCATACCCCATACCGGACATATTTGCTGGCTTTTTCAATAAGGGGTTTAAGTAAATGGTATTTGAGATTAGAAAACAAATTTGGTATCCAATTTTGAGGCCAATGGCAATATGGGGTTCAAATATATGAGAATAGAGCACGTTGCTGATATATTTTCAGGATCCCTAAATCGAGCACATTTACCGACCATGTCAATGTGGGGCTTTAATGAAAGGAATTGGGGGTAAAGCAAGAATTGATACCCACTTTCGGGACCAATTTTCTGGGGGTCTACCCCTTTCCCAAAATAGCCACAAACAGCAATTTTTTACTGACCATCATCCTGTAAACTCTTCTCAAAACAAATGGCAATATGGGGCTTAAATAAATGGTATTTGAGAGAAGAGCACAATGCTGATCTTTTTTCAGGGCCAAGAGTCTGGGGGACCACCTCACCACCGAAAACACCCCTAAATCGGACATCATGAGAATATCGGGCTGAAATAAAGTATTTTATGAATGGAGTACACCATACATCCAAACTTAAATTCGTAGACCAATAAAGATCATATGGGATTCGGATAAAAGCGCTTATATTGTAAAACTGTTTGTCAAGCGATATACTATTTTCGTAGCATGGTATTTCACTAAAAGATTTTTAACTGTCGAAAATAAATATTCCAAGGAAAACGCAGCGGAGCGGGCACTGTCCAGCTAGTAGGTCGCATAAAACCCGATCTACCGACTATGCTTCTTGAACCTCTTGAGGTCGCAATTTTTGTCCGTCTATCGTCTTCAACATCCCAGCCAAGTATGGCCGAATCAGTCTATATCCCGATATAACTCCAATAGCACAGAAATTCGAATCTATTTTCCTTTGTTTGCCTATAAAGAGATACCGGACAAAGATCTTGAAAAATGCGATCCATTGTGGAGGGTATATAAGATTCGGCCCGGCCGAACTTAGCACGCTGTTACTTGTTTTTGTTTAACAAGTAGATGGCTAAGAATGTCAATAGGAACAAAAAAGCGAAAGGACAAGATATGGGGGACATAAAAATTTAAAAATAAATTTAGAAGCCTTGCCTATAACCACATTTAATGTGTTTTATAATCAGACACTTCTGACCCATTATATGCTCCCTCACGGAATGTAGAGCGCTACTTATTCAATTTATTTATGCATACCATGGAGAAATTTGAATACACATACTGTATTGCTGTATGGCATTTTGCTGTCTCATCATTATTTTCAACACGTAATACTGCGATAAAGTGTGCTTGCGAACATGTGCCGTATACCAAATTCAATCGATTGGAAATTCGACACCTTTGGGCTAATGGACACCTTCGATGTTCATGCATAAGTGCACAAGAAATGTGGCCTTCTGTTACGTTTTTTGGTGAAACGTTCTTAGGTTAATAGAAATATGCGGCAAATTCTTTAACTGTGTTATAGGAGATCAATAAATTTTAACAAAAGACTATCATTTCTACTATCAATAAAAATTGTGCATGTTCTTGTAGATAAGTTTAGATTAAGTTTGAGTGGCAAACTGTCATTAGACCCACTTAAACGTTTTCATCCATTGTGATACCACTGGCACAGGAGAAGGAAGATGCCTTCTAGTTCCTACTATTGAATCATCCAGTTACCATTGAATAACCCAGATCGCTTTAAAAAGCCAAACTAGTTGCGAATGTTCACATCTGCTAAACCAGACAAGTTCTCAAAGAAATGAGAACCTAAAGTGGAACTCCTACTAACTGCCAGTCCGGGATTGACACGCACGGCAGATGTTATATAGTCTCTTCTTCCTCGACGTCCTCACAGCTTCGGCAAATGTTACGATGACAGTGATCTGTCATGACGGACACAGTGACCGAGACGTCTCTTCAAGCAAGCGACAGCATACGATAGACCTCTTCAAGTCTTGATTAGGCCACATAATTTTGGAATTCTCACAACCCCTCTTTGTGAACATCTATTATTCCTTCCCCTTGGGTCCTGATCCTGAAGTCTTAGCTTCCATTTCACTAGAGGCATAATCACAGATTCAAGTTCCTCTGGACAGTTTAAGGTAGATCCCAGTCCCTCAAGGTCGTCCGCTCAACAATTCCCTGGGATATCTCTGTGGCCCGGCACACAAAACAGGTGAATTTTGAACTGTTCAGCCATCTCGTTGACAGATCTGCGACAGTAGAGTGCAGGAATCCGGTGTGGGTACATTTTTTCCGTTCCGCTCCCGCTCCGGCAATAATTTTAATGCTTCGCTCCGGCAATTCTTATAAAACCCCCACATAAACTAATCTCCTGAATTCATTTCTTGAGCCTCTAGAGGGAGTAATTCTTATCCGACTTGGCTGAAATTTTGCAAACCGGTTTCTTTTATGACCTCCAACATTTTTGTAAAGTAATATCTCAATCGTTTATAGCCAATATACAATATAAACCGATCTCCCGATTGTACTTCTTGTGCCCCTAGAGGGCGCAATGAAATTTGGGTGAAATTTTGCATAATTTCTCCTAACACCTCCAACTACCGTATATTCCGACCTCCCCTAAGCGTCTAGAGGGCGCAATGATTATTTGATTTCGCCGAAATTTTGCACAGTGATTACTCCTATAACCTCCAACATCCATGCCAAGTATGGCCTGCATCCGTGTCTATTGCTCCTATATAAACAGATCATCCCACATCTTAAGCATATACTGGAAGCAATTTCTAACCAAATTTTAAAAAGCAAGTAAAATCGCAAGGTTGAACTTGCCAAACTTTGGACTTTACCGAACCACCATGAATAAATTTATTTTCCTTTTTTTATTTTTGAAACCTACTATATCTATATTCATGTCCAAGCATGGGCAGATTTGGATCATATTTGGTTCAAATACCGAGAAGTATATATAAGTCACAGTTTAAAGCTTCAAGGAAATCAGGTTATAAATGAGGAATTTATGTTTTAAGATCCCAGATCTGAAGATCGGTCCATATAGCAGCTACAATATATGCAAACATGGTCTGATATGGATTATACTCGGTTCGGATATCTGGTGGCCTAGTGCAACTCCATGTTTCTAAATTGTATCAAAGTATGGTCTGACCTGGACCAAATTTGGTTCGGACAACGGGAAATCTAGTCGAACTCACTGCTCCAAATTTCAGCGAAATAGGAAAATACAGGTTTTTATGGGCTTTAGTCCCTAAATCGGTAGATGGGTAGCAGCTATATCCAAATTTGGTCCGATCTGGACTATCTTCAGTTCGGACAATGAGAGGCCCAGTGAAACTCACTGTTTAAAATTTCAGCGAAAGCGGGTAACAAATTCGGCAGATTGGGCTATAATACAAAAGGGGCTTTTAAAAGTTTAAAAACCGTAATAAGCATATGTGCATATGTCCATATGGCAGCAATATCTTAATATAGTTCGATCTGGACCAAACTGGTTGCGGATTTCGATAGGATGTCACAGTTCTAAATTTCAACAAAATCGGGTGATAGACGCACCCTCAAATCGGTAGGTCGGTCTATATGGAAGCTATATCTAATTATGGCCCGATATGGACCATTTTCGGTTGGGATAACGGTGGCCTTAGTACTACTCGCGGTAACAAAAGACGGAAAGACACACAGACACCGATAAATCATCTTAGAATTTTACGACGATCAAGGATATATATACTTTGTCTTTGTAGGGTCGGAAATGGGTATTTCGAGCTATTGCAATCGGAATGACTAAATAAATATTTATATATTGGGTTGCCCAAAAAGTAATTGCGGATATTTTAAAAGAAAGTAAATGCATTTTTAATAAAACTTAGAATGAACTTTAATCAAATATACCTTTTTTACACTTTTTTCTAAAGCAAGCTAAAAGTAGCAGCTGATAACTGACAGAAGAAAGAATGCAATCACAGAGTCACAAGCTGTGAAAAAATTTGTCAACGCCGACTATATGAAAAATCCGCAATTACTTTTTGGGCAACCCAATATATCTCCTTTCCTATGGTGGTGGATATATAAATCCATGGAGTTTGTTGCTTGATCCTTTTTAATTTCTACCTATAAAAAGAACTTGACAAATGCGATCAATGGCGGATGGTATAAAATATTTGGCCCTACCGCACTTTACTTGTCTTGACTTTAAGACGAAACTTTTTGTAATTGGTACAAATCAGTTCTTTAATATGCTTTCGATAACTATTTAACGAAAGTTAACTCTAAAGTTATCTCATGTTAATGTAATAATTTAAAATGTTTGTTTTAATTCGCCAAAATAAAAAGGACGTTAATACAAAAATGTGTATTTTAAGAACTTTTATTCTGTCGGAGGGGGGCGGATTGTGAGTTTCGGAACCGCTCCACTCCCGCTCCGGGAAAAATAGGTCTGCACCGCTCCGCTCCGAATCCCTAGTCGAGGGCGGTTTTTTGAATTCAGAAATACGTTCTCCAATTCAGAAATACGTTCGAGGGCGGTTTTTGAATTCAGAAATACGTTCTCCAACCATTCAAGGGCTGCCTGTCTGTCTGAGAATATATTTTTACCAATCGTCGTTATGACATTATATCTTAGCCATTTTACTGCTTCTTTAATTGCAAGGACCTCCGTTTGATACACTGTAGAGTGAACTATTGGGCCAATGACAAGTTTGGGAGGCAAAATGTCAATTTTTGTTGGGATAAATTTGAACAAATTATTAACGGAGTTCTATTATCAACACTCTGAAACACTAAAAAAAAAAACAATTTTTTAGTGCTTTTTTTCTGACATTCACCATAAATGAACCGTAAAAGTATTTTGGGCGCCAAACAGTA
Organism: Stomoxys calcitrans; assembly: GCF_963082655.1. Lineage (NCBI taxonomy): Eukaryota > Metazoa > Arthropoda > Insecta > Diptera > Muscidae > Stomoxys > Stomoxys calcitrans. The sequence goes on along the minus strand of NC_081555.1, from coordinate 60,840,946 downwards.
AATATAAATATTTCAATTATTGTTCAAAAATGGAAAAACCTTGTAAAGGTATGTAAAATAAGATAGTATTATCAAGTAATAAAAATGTTCAATGTGGTAAATATAATTTTGAGTTAATATGTGATATCTTTTTTGGCGTAGTTTGTTTTGTTGTCCGTGTCTTGTTTGGAGTAGAACTTTCGGTATCGGGGTGTATCCCTGAAAAAATAAATATGTGCTGGAAGGTACTACGTTCTGTGAAAAAATTTCCTTTACATATCTGCGCCTTCTCATAAAAATTTGATTCTAGATGGCGTAAAACTTATAAATTTAGATATTTTTAGGTTTTAGTTGGAGAATAGTCGAACACCCATTAATGTAATCAATTGAATTTCCGTCATTAAAACAATAGATAGGTCGTCCACATGTTGGTAATAGCGAGGGAAATGATCGACAAAAGAGAAAGATTGCTTCGAAAGTGTTGTTGAAACACGGGCACAATACCTAACCTTTGATTCATGCTGCCCCTGTTCCGTTCAATATATATAGGAGCTATATCTAAATCTGGACCGATTTGGATAAAATTGTACACACATACTGGAAGGTTAAATAAAACACCTCATGCTACATTTTGTAAAGATCGGGCCTCGATTGTGGCTTCTAAAGCCTTAGAAGTCCATATCGGATGAAAGATATATATGGGAGCTACATCCAAATCAGAACCGTTTTTGACAAAATACCCATATTTGGACGTCAAATAAAATAATTCATGCACAATTTTGGCAGATTTATTTCTAGGCCCACTATAAACATCTGTACGAATTTTTAAAGATCTGACTTGGTCCTGTGATTTGCAGTGGTCAATTAATCTTCTCGATATGACCAGTCCTAGTTATTCAGAGTACACCCCAAAGCCCACCTGATCGACTAGTTTGCAACCAGCCATATAGAAGTCTATGTAATTTCTATTTACTACCAGTTCCAATTCCTTAGCCTCATAGTAGTGGTCTCAGCAATTTGTCCAGAGGCATTATGTGTAGTATTAAATTCAGTGCATCAGATGGAGTCGTCCTCAGTGCGGCTGTGATGCACAAACAAGCCATCCTTTGGATCCAGTGGAGTATTGGACAGCCGGTGGACTTTTACAGCGCCGTCCACCAGACGACAACACCATAAACCATTATAGGTCTGACAACTGCAGTATTTACCCAGTGCGGTTTAGGTTAGGTTAAATTGAAAAGAGGTTGCGGATATTAATCCGCCCCATGCCACTATCTACATACACCTAAGCCAGTAATCGTTTGTTGTGCGCTCGAAATTATCATTTCGAGAAGAAAATCAGAAAGGGCAAGATTCTTATTGCATTAATTCAGGAGCCATGGACGACCCGGAACAAAGTTTCTAGACTGAACCATATTAACTACCAATTATTCTATGCTAACACTGGTACTCGGCAGAGGACCTTCGTTATTTGTCATAAACATTTAAATTATGTATTTTCCCCAGAGTTGTCAAGTGGAGAATGTGGATCATATCTGGTGGTATGATCCACATTCTGCCTTTTGACTTTCCGACACCGCCACCCACGTCGGAACTGCAAAGGTTTGTGAGGAAAGCAAAACAGACGGGAAATGACGTACTAATAGGGTGCGATGCGAACTCTCATCACATTTCGTGGGATAGTACCAACAATAATAAACGGGGTCAAGCCCCTACAGAGTTTTTGAATACTAACGACCTAATAACACTTAATATTGGTAACACTGCTACCGTTGTTAATTAGGATTAGGGAGGAGGTATTAGATGTGACGATATGTTCGCAAATCTAATCGATGAGGTTAAGGATTGGAGGGTCTGCATGGAACACTCTTTCTCTGATCAACGCTACATTAGGATTAGAATAGCACGGTCAGCGCCGTATCCGATAAGCTTCCGGAATAAGTTGAAAACGAACTGGACAAAATTTGGAACACTACTCAGAAGAAGACTTGGGCATGATAATTTAGATTTTCAAACATAGAACACATTGGCGAAAAAGGACTACGACTGCACTGGTGGGGTCCTTCGAAGATATTTGTCCTTTTCGGGAAGGGAAATCAGCAAAAGAAAAACCCTGGATGATCGGGTAGGTTCTCTATGTTGGAAATGAGGTCCGCAGACTTTTAAACAGAGCTCGTCGTAAAAAGCGAAAGTTTAATGGAATGTGTATTATACATGACTCATGGAATACAATAAGATTACCGGAGCGACAAAACGTGCCTCCACGAAGCTTTTCGCCAAGATAAAAAAGTTTTTCTCACAAACCCATGTCCAAACTGATACTTTTGTAGACCTCTCACTCCCAGAGCAGAGACAACGGAGGACATATTGAGGATATTGATGAAAACCCATTTTTCACATGATACGACCGGACTCACAGAGACATTGGAATCTTGGAATAATGATGTTGATCGAAAGTTTATAATTACGAAATTTTTGATGAAGGAATCCTTGAGGAGCTTCAAACCATTTAAGTCACGCGGAGCTGATGAAATATTTCTGGCGTTACTACAGAAAAAGGCAGACTATCTTGCGTCCCACCTGTTCAATACTTTCTCAGCGTGCCTGAGACCTACATCTACTCCGAAATCATGGCAGAAGGCAAGGGTGGTATTTATACCCAGGCCCGGAAAGGCAAGTTATGCGACACCAAAGGCCTACAGGCCTATAAGCGTTACGTCCTTTCTACTCAAAACCATGGAACGTATTGTGGACACCATGATAAAGAGTAGGACATCCAGCGAACTGCTCAAATACAAACATCATGCCTAAGTCAAGGGAAGGTCGGTGGAGACTGCCCTGCACGAGGTTGTGCATAAAATAGAAGAATCTTTCGATGCCAAAACGTACACACTAACAGTATGCATTGACATCGAGGGGGCTTTTAACAATGTGCGGACCAACATACATGATCCAATCCTTAGACTAATACCGGGTGGACCCGGTCCTTAGAGACTGGATAAACCATATGCTGAGGAACAGGTGGATAAATTGAGTGTCCCATGACAAAAATATAAGAGAGAAGTTGGCACAAGGCACGCCACAGGGTTGCATTTTATCGCCACTCCTATGGGTGACAAAACGGGTGCTGACTGAGGAGGCATATTACGGGTGCTGACTGAGAAGGGGTTTGAATCCGTCCGCTACGCAGGCGATGTTATAATACTTGGGCCGAAGGGTCGAATGGGCCTTGCATATGAGTGGGCTAGATCCAGAGGTCTCAATGTTAACCCAGAGAAGACTAAAATATGCCTGTTCACGAGGAAGACGAAGGAGGGCCAATCCTGAATCCGAGGATAGTCCACGGGCTCTACAGGAGCGTGATTAGACCAATACCCTCCTATGCCTCAGTAGTTTGGTGGACTGCTTTGAAGAAAAAGTGCAATATAAGGACCATACAACGGGTTCAGAGATGCCATAGGCGGTATAATCGAGGCGACGATAGGAAGCCTGGAAGAATGGGAATAGGTTTCTTATCGGATACCTGAGATGAACATAGGCACTGCTGCGAGCGGCACACTCTTGGATTATCGGAACCACAGTATTGCAATCTGGAAGATCACGTTACACGGATGGATCAAAGCTAAAGGACAAAGTGCTCCTGGGGTTCTACATTGAGAACCCAGGGACTGCCTGACCATAATACGGTCCTACAGGAGTGTGCACATCATTACAAATTCGAAATTTTGCCCATGAACATTCCACGCTCACATATCAATGAGTGCAGTCGGATTCAATTTTAAGCTCAATGATTAGGGGCCTCCTTTTTATAGCCGGGTCGGAACGGCATGCCGCAGTACGACACTTCTTTGGAGAGAAGTTTTACATGGCATAGTACCTCACAAATGTTGCCAGCATTAGGAAGGGAAAACAACCGCTGACAATTTTTTCTTATGGTTTCGCCAGGATTCGAACCTTGGCGTTCAGTGTCATACGCTGACATGCTAACCTCTGCGCTACGGTGGCCTCATTACGGACAGTAAAACTGCCATAAGGGCAATAACAACCAGGACGGTAATGTCACGAGAAGTCTTCCAGTGTAAGAAGGAGATTAACGCCTTCTCTGAGGATGGCAAAATCCCCATCGGTTGGGTTCCGGGCCAAAACGAAGTAATGGTAAATGAAAAGGCAGACGATTTGGCGGTGAAGATTAGAGGACTGCCGTCAATAAACTTGGTTAAACAGAAGACTTTTGGATCGATTTACATATCCGTTTTATAGCAATCATCCTACGTTTTCCTCGTGACCAAGGACATTTCGGTCTTTTTTGGGTTAACATTGAGACCCCTAGGTCTAGTCCAGTCGAATCCCATCTGCTGCAACCTTTCGGCCCTCTGCATTGGTGGTTCGGATCCTTACCCCTTAGAAGTATTATAACATCGTCTGCGTGGCATACGGGTTCAAATCCCTTCACAGTCAGCATCCGTAATAAGTAATTGATGGTGGTCACCCACACGAGTGGCGATAAAATGCCCCCTCGTGGCGTGCCTTATTTCACTTTTTCCATTATATTTATGTCTTGGTATTCACCATTTGCTTCTTAGCATATGATTTATCCAGTCTCTAAGGACGTGGTCTAAGGATTGAATCAGTGTGTCGGTCCGCACATTGTTAAAAGCCCCCTTGATGTCAATGCATATCGCTAGTGTGAACGTCTTGGCAACGAAGAATTCTTGTATTTTATGCAAAATCTCATGCAGGGCGGTCTCCACCAACCTTCCCTTGAAGGAAAGATTGTATTTAAGCAGTTTGTATTTAAGATGTTCGCTGGATGTCCTACTCTTTATCATAGTATCCACAATGCGTTCCATGGTTTTGAGTAGAAAGGACGTAAGGCTTATAGGCCTGTAGGTCTGTAGGCCTTTGGTGTCGCATAACTTGCCTTGCCGAGCTTGGGTATAAAAACCACTCTTGCCTCCTGCCAAGCTTTCGGAGTATATGGAAGTCCTAAGCACGCTGTGAAAATAGTGGCCGGTGAGGTGCCAGATAGTCGGCCTCTTTCTGTAACGCCGGATATATTCCATCAGGTCCGCATGACTTAAATGGTTTGAAGCTCCTCAAGGATTCCTGCACCATAAACTCCGCAATGATAAGCCTTCGATCAACGTCATTATTCTAAGATTGCGGTGTTTCCGTGAGTCCCGTAGTATCATGTGGAAAATGTGTTTTTGTCAAAAGCCCCAACATGTCCTCCGATGTTTTTGCTCTCACTCCCATGCCGTCTACAAACGTTTCAGATTGGACATGGGTTTTTGAGGGAAAATTTCTCATCTTGGCGACGCCATTAACGCTATCGACCTGTTCACAGAAAAGCTTCCAGGAGGCACGTTTGCCACTGTGGTTATCTTATTGTTTTCATTGAGCCGTGTGTAATACAAATACCAATAAACTTCCTCTTTTTTATGACGTTATAAATTCTGTTAAAAAGTCTGCGGACATCTTTCAAAATGTTCAGAATCTCTCCAGTCATTCAGGTGTTTTCTTGGGCTGATTTCCTTTCTCGAAAAGAACAAATATCTTCGAAGGACCCATCCAGTGCAGTCGTAATCCTGTTGACATTGTCGACCATGTCTTCTATGCTTGGACAATCTAAATTAACATGCCCCAAGTCTTCTTCTGAGTAGTCTTCCGAATTTTGGCCACTTGGTTTTCAACTTATTACGGAAGCTTATCCGATTCGACGCTGGCCGTGCTATTCTAAACCTAATACAGCGATAGTCTGAAAAGGAATGCTCCATGGAGACCCTCCAATCCTGAACCTCATCGATTAGATTTTCCGAACATATTGTCACATCTAAAAACTCCTCCCTAATCCTATTAACAAAGGTAGCAGTGTTACCAATATAAAGTGTTATTAGGTCGTTAGTATTCAAGAATTCTGCTAAGTACTGCCCACGAAATACGGTGAGAGTTCGCATCGCACCCTATTAGTACCTCATTTCCTGTTTGTTTTGCTTTTCTCACCAACCGTTGCAGCTCGAAAAGCAAATAAAGTGATGCCAGGTATGCTCCACCGTCTCCCTGTCTCATCACTGTTGCATCCGACGTTGACAACTTTGGGGAAAATACATAATTGAAATTTGTATGACATATAACGCAGGTCTTCGGCCTAGTACCAGTGTTAGCATAGAATAATTGGTAGTTTATATGGTTCAGTCCGGGTGGTCCATGGCTCCTGAATTAAGGCAGTATGAATTTTGCCATTGCTGATTTTCTCCATCAGAGCGTGAGTAGCTGTCTCGCTCTGGTGGAGATTTATCTGGATGGCCTCGATCATTGGTCCTCCATCAGATAGGTTTCTTGGGGGTGGGAAATGGTCTTATCGTCTGCTCCCTGTTGTTTAAGCTGCATTGAGTTTCCCATCACTGCACTACCTGATGTTTTAATATTAGGACCTTTGCTTATCCTAGTTTCCGAATCTTTAAAGTGTCGGTAATGGTTCCCCCGGGTCACTGTTTGTTAGGCTGTACTGAATCTACCTTCCCTGCACTGCCTGATGTTCCAATATTAGGATCTTTGCGTATGCTAGTCGTCCATATCTTGAGTAAATGGGCTTATTGGTATTTGGTTGTGGTCCCATCGTCGGCTCTCTGTGCGTTAGGCGGCATTGAGTTCTCTGCAACTGCACTGTCTTATGTTTAAGCATTAGGATCTTTATCCATCCTAGTCTTCCTTATCTCGAGAAAGTCGTTGATGGTTCCGGCGTTTTTCGCCCCTGCACTGCCTGATGTTTTAGTATTATGATCTTTGCTTATCCTATTCTTCCCAATATTTAGAGAGACGGTGATAATCTCGTCGTTGGTCCCCTGTCCGTTAGGCGGGAAAATTTTATTATTAGGGAAATATTTAATTTCTTTAAAAAAATTTTATAAAATTTCATGTAGAAATAGTCTTTGGGTACGATTTTATTGAAATCTAATTTGGAAACAAGTATCAGGGCTGATACCCTGAAAATTTGTTATAACGCAAAAGTCTGGCCTATCCGGTTATATAGTACTAGCAGGACCGGTGTGCTTCGCTACACCCTTAAGTGTATTTTTTAAAATGAATATTTCTCTAATTGTTCTCGAATTTAAATTACTTTGTTTATGATATGTGTTGTAAAAAAAATATACTATATGCGATACAATAAGTTTGAAGTTCCACAGGTCCTTTTTGGACCAACCTTATTCCAAATTTTGATGTAAGATTCATACTTTACTATCAAAGTCCGTACATGTCCGCTAGAGGGTTTTTTTATCGGCTCCAGATTCTTGTCTCGAAATTCGGTTATCAGATTCGTACATTACTCTCAAAGTCCTTCCAATTGTGTCACTATCCCGGTTGATCTGCACGAGTGTTTGGGGGATATTTAGAGACCTGAGACACTCGGTCGCGTACTATCCATTCAGAGACCTTTCGTTTAAACCCATATTGTCCCGGTTGTCCTAATTTCAGTTTTGGGGTTTTTTTAGTCTGGTGGCTCCCCAGATATTTGGTGCATACATCTAATATCAGATTTGTACTCCACCTCTAATGAACTTTTATTTGAACCCAATATTTTCTCGTCACACAATTCTTTTGGAGCTTATTTGCCGACGCTTGCTCCCAAACAAAATTTGCTTTACAGATCTTTTATTAGTGGAGGCGGTAGTTTTTTGCAGTGGTGGAACCCTAATATTCATATTCTATTCTCAAAAACCTTTCATTTGAATCTTACATCGTCCCTTTCAGGCTACTGTTCCGTTTGGGGGGATTTTGGTTAGAAGGCGGGCCCTCCTGTGACGTTGAGGCAAATTTTTATTAGATTAGCATTCTACTCCCAAATTGGTCCCAGATCGGTCTCAATGTCCATTCGAGGGGTTTTTGGAGTGGTTTATAGGGTAGGGGTGCGGGACGGCTCTCTCCTCCTCGCCCTTCATTTTAGGGAGTGCTTTTGGGACATAAGATCACTCTTGCCGCCTTTCAATTTAAAAAAAAATCTATAGCCTATCAATCACCTACATAATCTATAAAATTTCAAAAAAGTCGTTTAAGTCGTTTTTGTGTCCATAATTTCTTAATTTTCGTCTTTTTGGTGTTTTTTTTCATAAAGCTACTAGGACATTTTTTACCACTGTCGAAAATATTTTGAAAAATCAACTTTTTGTAATTTACAAAAATCTTTTGAAAATATATTTCTACCGGTACATACGAATGTCGGTACATTAATGTATGTCGGTTTTTAGGGTCGGGAGCCCCTAAGATGTAAGATTTGTACTCTACTCGCAAATAACATTAATTCGATTCCCATATTGCCCCAGTCGGTAGGCATCCCTTGTTGGAGGATGGTGTGGCCTTCAGAGATGGCATGTGTTCCTGGCGAGAACATCAACAAGAGTTTCAGCTATTGTTTCCCTTACTAATGCTGGTGGCATTTGTTATATCTTATCTGCTCTATACGTCGCTCTATATTGTAAAGCTAAAACTTTTTATTATAGTTAACATTTCGAAATATTGAAATAGCAACAACAACAAATCTAGTACAATGATGTGTTGACTACTTTTTATATCTTTTTTACAATTATATGACGTTTTTCACGTTTACAATAGAGCTGGAATACTATCGATATTCGCAACATTCGATCTTTTTCAAAAAGAAATCAATAACTATCGATACTATCGTTATTTTAAGTAACTTTAAAGCAAAAAAAAAAACATACATTTCAACCTCAACTTCCTAGTTTTTGGAAAATAAAACAAGAAAAGAAAAAGTGTTCGAAGGAATGTAGACAAGTTGACCCACGAACCGTCAAGCAAGCGTCCTCGGAAAAGTTATATTGTAAGTGGACCGTCTGCCTGAATGATGAATCAATGAATTTGCTTGCAAAGAGTGTCTAAAACCCTTGCCCTTAAGGAAAGACTTCGGTTACATGCAAGTCCACGAGTACACGAGCCCGCAATAATATTTTAATGCCTATTGCAATTGCAGTTGAACCAGCACATAATGAGCCACCATCAAGAGCCCTCCAAGCAGTTCAATTCATCAAACTTGAAAGCTCACAGGCAGGAACATGAAATCCGGATTACTTTTGTGAAATATGCAGAGAGTTATGCATATGAGTTTGCATACTAGCGGACGGCAATTCCAGTGCTAGGTTAGAAGCTACGAATAAATATGACTATTATTTTTTTTAAAGGAAACCCATGGAAATGGAACTCAGGAACTCATTTTCAACAAATACGTCGTTGTAGTGCCAATAAATGCCATTGGGCATAAATTGGACTTGTCCCCATCGCAGCTTATCTTGTATACCATCTTCGATTTTTCTTCTTTCTTTATCCTGGTTTAGTCTTGCTAGGTTGTTGACGGTATTACCGCTTATTAGTGCCAGTTGGTATGAGTCTATGTTGTAAATTTTGGAATTACCAAATCTCTCCGAAAAGCCTCTGAAATATATGTTGTCCTTTTATAAATTCTTGGTGCAAGTTCCTTCGTATCCTTGATCTTTTTGTTCTTCACGTGTTTTATTGGATCCGTTACCGTTTTTCGTGGGAAATCAATTGCACTAATATGTTTCGAATTCACTTCTCATTTTCGATGTGGAAGGATTTGTCGCTTATTTTAAGCACCATATCGATAAAATTTGCGGCAGTGTAGATTTGTATCCCCCTTGGATGCTTTGAATAGAAGTTGGTGAGTCTTCCCGATGCTGTTTTTTTTTGATACCAATCGAGCATCAATCTTTTGCCTTTCCTTTGGACTACTGTGTCTACGTAGGATAGCATGCCATTTGTTTCGCATTCCATTGTAAATTGGATCTGTTAATTGAATGAATTCAATATTTGGAGTGTGTTTTCTACTTCGTTCTTGTCGATTATGCAAAATATGTCATCTACATGTTAGGTCGAAAATCGCAGTTTGCTCGTCAGTTTATCAATACAATTGTCTAGTAGTTCCTCCATGATTATGTCTGCTACAATCGGCGATAATGGAGACCCCATTGACATGCCCTTTTTGTGTTTATAAAATCTATCGTCATACATAAAATATCTGGAATCGTATGTACATAAGTTTACCATCTCCATAAGTAAATCCATTGGAATTTTTTTATATTCTTGAATAATTGTCCACTTCTCCTTTATTGTCGATATTGCCATATTGCCAGATTGACAGAAACACTGGGGATCAAGGATACAACATCGAACGAGACTTGTAATTCCGTCTTTAACACTTGGTCGTTGATTCTCCTTTTTAATTCTATTCCGTCCTATGTTATATATTGAGTTCTTCGTAACAGTGGTCAATATCTCTGTGATGTATTTGGATCATCCGTATTTAGGGGAGCAATAAACAGATCCAATTTACAATGGAATGCTAAACAAATGGCATGCTATCCTACCTTGACATAGTAGTCTATAGGAAAGGCAACAGATTGAAGCTCGATTGGTATCAAAAAGAAACAGCATCGGGAAGACTCATCAACTTCTATTCAAAGCATCCAAGGAGGATAAAAATCAACATTGCCACAAATTTTATCGATAGGGTGTTCAAAATAAGCGACAAATCCTTCCACATCGAAAATGAGAAGAGAATTCGAAACATCTTAGGTAAAATGATTTCCCAAGAAAAACGGTAGCGGATCTAATACAACACGTGAAGAACAAAAGGTCACGGATAACACGGATACCTTGCACCAAGAATTTATAAAAGGACAACATATATTTCAACAACCTATCTAGCAAGAATAAAACCAGGATAAGAAAAGAAGAAAAATCGAACGTAGTATACATGGGAACAATGCGATGGAGACAAGCCCAATTTATGCCTAATGGCATATATTGGCACTACAACAACATAACTAAAGACAAGGGTTTCCGCTCATAAATCGGATCAAAAGGCAAAGGATAAGCCTTTTGAACAGAAGACTGCACTCACAGCCCACTGTGCAACTCGAGGACATGTACCAAATTTCAAGGATGTCAAGATATTAGCCCAAGAACCTAACTACAAAAGAAGATACACATTAGAAATGCTGCACATAATTAACACCCCAACTGCCGAACGTATGAACTACAAAACGGATACAAACCACTGTGCATCCATATATATAGAAACTTTATACAAAAAGCTTCAGACATTCTTGTGTGGTGCAAGAAATAAGTTCACTTGTTTTAAAATGTAATTTCTATTTCAAACGTTAAATTTTAATCAAATTCATATATTTGTTCCTTTGCTTTTGTTAAATTCTGTTTTATGTTACTATAATCTTTTTAGTTCAGGGAATGGATCCTGATGAAGATTACCGGCGGTAATCGAAAAAATAAAACAATAAATATAAATATAAAACAATAAAAAACACCGACATCTGTTTTTAATAATTGTACATGACCTCAAGCCGCACTATCCACGAAATTATAGTCAAAAAAGGTCAACAATACACAATATAATAAAATTCTCTCAATATGTAAAAAAATCGTTAATCATAAATTTAAATACTTTTTTATGCCTTCCTAACATTCGATCCAAATAATTGTTTTTCAAATTAAAACAGAATAACGATGCGTGTACCTCCGTGCATTTTCATTCGCTGCCGTCTCAACAACGACTGACAAAAATAATAAAAATAGAATAATAAGAATATTCTGTAGGAATAGACAGTAGATTCCGGGATGTATAGGTCAGCTAATTCCTTAAGGCTCGGCCGGGCGTGCGAGGCAATTGCATTTTTGTCGTTGTTGTTTGTGTATGTTTTGTGAGGCTTCACAACATACAAAACATTTTATAACTAAGGCCAGGTGGGTTTTATAAAAGCGAGTTTGTGTACATATAACGGACAATCTGCTAAGTGAATTTGAATAATATTGACATAAATCGAAAGGTATTTTTCTAGATATGTACATAAATATATATATTATTAAACGGCCACGGGTTTTACAACGGCGGAATGGATTTTAATAAAACGGCGGAATGGGTTTTAATGAAATTGGCATCAATCCAAAGATATTGCTCCAGAGAATAGATATGAAACTTAATTTTCCGAAAAGAAAGTCCATGAAAATGAGGAATTAATTTTCAATAAAAGAAAAAGAAGAAGAAACAGAAACACAGCAAATTTTACTTAACATCCGTTACTTGTGTGAATGCAAGGCTATAGGTGGAAGTATTAGTGGTGAGAGTGCAAGAGGTAACTAGTATGTGCGAGAGAAAGAGTATGCTAAAATAGGTCACTATTGGGGTGTGGTGGTGTGATGCGTGTAGCCCTACTTGGTGTGTTCTGGCATGAAGGTCTGTCAGTAGTTTACGCTGCGGCTATGCACAATGACGTTTGCGGTTTAATATGTGGGCAACGGTTAAATACAACTTTGGCAACGCACTTTTTTCAATATTAAGGGTGTTTTATTTACCCATTAAGCGGATTTTATCACTTAGTTTGTATGGAAAACAAATGCTATCCCTGTTTAGCTAAGCGGCTAATCTCATCACAAAAAGAACTCAACATATTTATTCACTGATTCTTTGTTTGTTTTTTGATATTTGATTATTTCGGATTTGGTGTCAGTGCTGCCAACGTTCAAGTATAAAGCATTTAGGGGGAGAGTGTTTTATTTATCCATACTTACTTTACTTTAATTGGCTATATCAGAATATTTGTTCCTCTAGCCGAACGTAGAATAGCGTTCCAAGCGCCTCGATCTTCTGCGCTCATTCTAAAATCTCTGACACCAAGTTTCGAGGTGTCTCCCACAACTTGATCTTTCCATCGGGCTTTTGGTCTTCCCGGTTGTGTACCACCGTGTTTGCCTTCAAAAGACTTCTTTGCTGGAGCTTCTTCATCCATTCTGACAACATGACCAAGCCAACGCAGCCGTTGTATTTTGATGCGTGTAATTATGATATCGTCGTCATACAGCTCATACAGCTCGTGGTTCATACGTTGCCTATATTCTCCGTTAACGCAAACTGGTCCATATATTTTACGAAGAATCTTTCTCTCAAATACTCCAAGCACAGCCTGATCTGCTTTCGCAAGTACCCATGCTTCAGAACCATATACCAGCGCAGGTACTATCTGTGTCTTGTATAGTGTCTTCGTCTGTCGAGAGGTGGCCTTGTTTCTAAACTGCTTACTTAGTCCAAAGTAGCATCTGTTTGCCAGTATTATTCTTCGCTTTATCTCAAAACTGGTGCAATTCGTTTCGGTTACGGCGGTGCCGAGGTAGATAAAGTTACTGACTGTCTCAAAGTTGTGGTTCCCAACTTTCTCCATTTTCTTTATCTGCTCGGTTGTGCAAGGCTTTTTGGGAGTTGAAACCATTATCTCCATTTACTGCCAGACCCATTCTTCTTTCAAAGGCTGCAGTTACTACTTCCGGTGACCGACCTATGATATCGATGTTGTCGGCATAGGCGAGTAGCATGTGTTCTCTTGCGATTAGTGTGCCATATCTATTCACACATATCCAGCAGGATATTAAAGAGATCACACGATAGGCTGACTATTTGCCTAAAACCTCGTTTGGTATTAAATAGTTCGGAGAGATTCTTTCCTATTCTTACTGAGGACGCGCATCAGCAAGTGTCATCCTGCAGAGTCTTATTAATTTTGCAGGGATACCAAACTCAGACATGGCTTGAAATACCTTTGAACGTAAAGGAGTATCGAAGGCGGCTTTGAAGTCAACAAAGAGATGGTAGGTGTTGATTTGTCCTTCTCGGTTTTAGTTTTTAATCTTTCACGCAGTACGCTCGAGAGTATCTTGTATGCAATGGGGAGGAAACTTATTCCTCTGTAGCGAATCCGATAGACTGGCAAATAAAACACAGCAATTAAAGGAGTCAATATAACTTATTGTGTGGCCACACTCTGTGTTAAATGAATGAAATGGATGGCGGAGAGTTAAAACAAGTAAAGTAAAGAGGGTGCAGTATTTTTGCTTGCATTATGATATGGTCCCATGTGTTTTTAGGTAAAAAATCAATATCTTTTCTATGTTTCTATGTTTGTACACACTTTGATTTACTTGCAATATTCAGGTACATACATAGTTAAAATGGTCTTGTGATGAAAATAGTGTACTTTATATTTCAATATCAGAAGGGGGTTGTGTGAGGGATTGCCTTGGCACTGAACAACTTAAAGCGGCTTGCTGCGCAATCTGTTAATATGGGGTATCGAATGGAAAACAGAACGTATTAATATTACAATGAGGGTTTTACAAGTAGAGTACACACCTGACTTTGAAAAATGGTATCAACTTTCAGAGAGTTTTAACCCAAAAGGCACCAACAGACGTGTAGCCTTACCATAAAAATATGGGGCTCAAAATCAAGGAAACCTCCATACTTGCTCGACAGGATATTTTACCGATTTAAAAAAAAATGGGTCTAAATGAAAGGGTTTTATAGAGGTTCATAGTTCGTACGAACGTAACATTCAAACATTTAACAAGTGGCTGAGAGTCCGCCTTATACCTAAGTTAGCATGTAGCCCAATAATGGTAATATGATATTCAAATGAAGGGTATATAGCACTAGGTAACAAATTTGGTCCGTCCACATGTAAACAGTAAGTTTGGTAAGCATCTGAAATAGCTATATTAAATCAAGTTTCTAACGCTCGCCACTCCTTTATTTCCCACCAAATGGACATAAAATCCGATAATAATAACACTTTGGGGCTTAAATTAAAGAAGAGGGGTACGAATCTCAGAAATAAAATCGACAGCAAAACCGCAACTTTTTGAAATATGCACTCCATTCAACCGAAAGACATTGGTTGTGTATGCCAATAATGTGGAGTATATGTGAAGATAAACCTATGAATATTTTTTATTATATATTTTGTAGCGTCCCTGAGAAAAAAAACGCATATGGGTTCAACCAAAGTTTACAGGAAGTTGTTACATCAGCAATGGGACGCAATTGTCGGCGCCGTCTCTTTAATGTGTATAATGAGGAAAACATTTTTATATTGAAACAAATCGCAATGTATACCCATATTAGCATTTCCCGTATAGTATCTTGAAGTATTGATCCACATGAAGGGCTGCTGTTCGGTAGTTGTGTTTCTGTCAATCAATATTAGAAAGTCAAATTTTTATACGGATAATTAAATATTCCAACACAATATTACACACATAAATATCTCATTTAGTTTTTACAATGCTCTGCAATGCTACAATGATCTGCATCTCCGGGCACGTTTCGCAGGTATCCAATTCTTCCATTTATATTTTCATATTGTGGATTTTCCCGTTTTATGCTCTTCAAATTATAAAATTTGTCTGTCCTGATTTCATCTGTGTGAAAGAGAAACCTATATCATCTTCGCTTTTGTAGAAACAGATACATACCGTTTATGCCATACAAGACAATTTTTTTAAAGCAATTAAAAACTTTTTAAAATGTTTTTATAAGCCAACACCATGTTTTAATGGTTAAATTTACAATAAACCAATATTTTTCTGTGCAATTTCAAGAGTATCGATTGACAAATGACCATATTATAGCAATATTAGTCTAAAGACGAACGGGAGCTATATCCAAATCTGAATTGATTTGTTCCAATTTCAAAACAAACAGAGGGACGGACAGACAGATGGACATAGCCAAATCGAAACAGAAAGTAACTTTGAGTCGATCCGTATGTTTGTCTATCTCGCTTGCTTGTACCGCAGTAGTGGTGTACAATAGAGAAAAATTAAAAACTTGAACACGTTTTTTGAATAAATTCAATTTTCGAACAGATTGAAAGTCCATGCATAGAATCGTAGAACTAAATAATTTTTAAGGATCCCAATTTTTTTTCGTATTATAAACTGAAATCTGTATGGACCCCTTTGCAACAGCCAACGACCTACATCAATAAGAAGTATCTAGAAAAATTTCTTGCGGAAAGCCTCATTCCTTCGAACGCTATCGTGATTTCGTCTATCTGTTGAAAAGACGGACGAATGGATGAAAATTTAATGTCGAATGGATGGAGATATACGAAAGAGAACTGTCATAGAAAAATTATTGCTCGAGTTAGGAAAGAGGTATCCTAATAAAATTTGGATTGACGTAAAGAAGACGTATGAAACTAGTTAAAAAAATGTATTTTTTATTATGGTCAGTTTACTGTCCGTAAAGATGTTCATTCTGGGCGTCCTCGCGTTGACACCACATCACCTCACGAAATCCGTAAAAAACATCTCAGTCCCTGGGTTCTCAATGTAAACCGCCAGACTCACTTTGTCCACTAGCTTTGGTCCATCCGTGTAACATGATCTTCTAAATGGCAATACAAGGGTTCCGTCCATCCAAGACTGTGTCGCTCGCAGCAGTGCCTCACACTCCACCTTAAGTGTCGTCACAGGTATCCAATCGGAAACCTCTTCCATTCCTTCTAGGTTTCCTATCGTCGCCTCTATTATACCCCGATGGTATGGCATGTTCCTATCCTCAATCCATTCTCCCGTCGCCTTTGGTAGCATACCCGCAGTGGCTGCCTCGCACTTAATTTGTAGGGTCGGATATTTAGAACAGTCTCCAGTGCTCTAGTCGGCGTGGTTCCTATCGCTCCGCCTATGCCAAGACAACATGTTCTCTAAACCGGCTGTATTATCCCCATGTTGCACTTTTTCTCCATCGCAGCCTACCAAAATACTGAGGTGTAAGTAATCACGCTCCTCTACAGTCAGTAGACTATCTTCGGATTCAGACCCTATTTTGAGCCTACTGCCCGTCTACATAGCGTCGCACATTGTTAAAAGCTTTCTCGATGTCAATGCATACCGCCAATGTCGTGGCATCGCCATTTTTGGTCCAACAGTCGGAAAGTTTAGCCTCCACAAGATAAAGTCCAGTAATGGGTTGAGGTTGATAGATTTCGCCGCGGCAAAAAACATGGTAGTTAGTAGCACCAGATTTCAACATAAAAATATTCACAAAGCCACATGGCTGTCACCCGATCAAAACACGAGAAACCAAATTAATCACGTTGTGATAGATGGAAGGCATTCATTCAACGTGTTAGATGTACGATCGATCCGTGGAGCGAATATAGATTCGGATCATTACCTTGTTGCAGCAAAGGTTCGCACCCGTTTGAACATGGCGAGGAAAGTACGATCTGACACTGCACGGAAGCTGGACATTGAAATGCTGCAACACACAACAAATGGCAGCGGCCTACTCCACTCGACTGACCCAACTGCTTGATGAAAGCACTCCTTGTTCCGATGATATAATGGCGCAGTGGCAAACTATTGCCCACTCCATGGAAAATGCCGCGAAATCCGTACTTGGGTACCGGAAACCTCCTCCAAGAAACCCATGGTACGACCAAGAGTGTCGAGATGCTACTGGAGCCAAGAATGCGGCATATAGAGCAACCCTGCAATCAGTTGCAACGCGCCAGATGAAGGAGAGGTATCGGGAGAAAAGGAGAGAGGAGAAACGTCTATTTCGCAGAAAGAAAAAGGAAATGGAAAGACGAGATTGTGAGCGAATTGAGATGTACAGGAGTCAGAATGAGGTCCGGAAATTCTACCAAAGAATTGAACATCAAACCGATGGCTTTGGTGCAGGCACATCCTCCTGCGGAGACAAAGAGAGACATCTGGTAACTGACACAGATAACATGCTGAGGATATGGAAAGAACATTTTACCCAACTGCTAGTGTCCGATGTTGGCGGCAAAGAGGATACCGCAGAACCAATCATTGATGATGGTATAGAATGTTTACTTCCTAGTCAGAATGAGGTCCAAGTAGCAGTGACCCGACTAAAGAACAACAAGGCAGCAGGAGCCGACGGGTTACCCGCTGCACTATTTAAGACCGGAGGCGACACGCTGATAAGGCGTATGCATCAGATTATCTGCGCAATCTGGCTAGAAGAACGCATGCCCGATGATTGGAACCTCAGCATACTATGTCCCGTACACAAGAAAGGAGACAAGACGAAATGTACCAACTACAGAGGAATAAGTCTCCTCCCCATCGCATACAGATACTCTCGAGCGTACTGTTTGGAAGATTAAAACCTAAAGTCAATGAGATAATTGGGCCCTATCAATGCGGCTTTAGACCAGGTAAATCCACCTTAGACCAGATATTCACACTGCCCCAAATCCTTGAAAATACCCGAGAAGGACAAATCAACACCTACCATCTCATTGTTGACTACAAAGCCGCCTTCGATACTCCTTTACGTGCAGGATGATACTTGCTGATGCGCTTTCCTCAGTAAGAATAGGAAAGAATCTCTCCGAACCATTTAATACCAAACGAGGTTTCAGACAAGTAGACAGCCTATCGTGTGATCTCTTTAATATCCTGCTGGAGAAGATTATACGAGATGCAGATGTGAATAGATATGGCACACTAATCCCAAGAGAACAGATGCTACTCGCCAATGCCGACGACATCGATATCATAGGTCGGTCACCGGAAGTAGTGACTGCAGCCTTTGAAAGAATCGAAAGAGAGTCAGTGAAAATGGGTCTGGCAGTAATGGAGATAAGACGAAATGGATGGTTTCAACTCCCAAAAAGCCTTGTACAACCGAGCAAATAAAGAAAATGGAGAAAGTTGGGAACCACAACTTTGAGACAGTCAGATAGCGGTTTATCTACCTCTTCACCGCCGTAACCGAAACGAATGGCACCAGTTTTGAGATAAAGCGAAGAATAATACTGGCAAACAGATGCTTCTTTGGACTAAGTAAGCAGTTTAGAAACAAGGCCACCTCTCGACAGACGAAGACACTATACAAGACACAGATAGTACCTGCGCTGGTATATGGTTCCGAAGCATGGGTACTTGTGAAAGCAGATGAGACTGTGCTTGGAGTATTTGAGAGAAAGATTCTTCGTAAAATATATGGACCAGTTTGCGTTAACGGAGAATATAGGCGACGTATGAACCACGAGCTGTATGACGACGATGGCATAGTTACACGCATCAAAATACAACGGCTGCGTTGGCTTGGTCATGTTGTCAGAATGGATGAAGAAGCTCCAGCAAAGAAGTCTTTTGAAGGCAAACACGGTGGTACACAACCGGGAAGACCAAAAGCCCGATGGAAAGATCAAGTTGTGGGAGACACCTCGAAACTTGGTGTCAGAGATTTTAGAATGAGCGCAGAAGATCGAGGCGCCTGGAACGCCATTCTACGTTCGGTTAGTGGAACAAATATTCTGTCATAGCCAATTAAAGTGATGTAAGTAAGTTCATAAGGCTTGTCTTATATGCTTGGACAATCTAAATTATCTTCCCCAAGTCTTCTTCTCAGTAGTCTTCCGAATTTTGTCCAGTTGGTTTTCAACTTATTCCGGAAATTTATCGGACTCGGCAATAGACGTGTGGGTCTAAACCTAATGTAGCGATGGTTATAAAAAAGTGTTCTATGGAAACCCCCCAATCCTGAACTACATCGATCAGATTTCGGAACATATCGTCACATCTAAAAACTCCTCCCTACTCCTTTTAACAAAGTTGGCGATGTTACCAATATAAGGTGTTAGTAGGTCATTAGTACTCATGAACTCTGCCATGGCTTGACACCGCTTATTAGCGCTGGTACTTCCCCACGAAATGTGGTGAGAGTTCTCATCGCACCCTATTAGAACCTCGTTTCCTGTCTTCCTGTGGGTGGCGGTGTCGGCAAATAAAGTGATGTCAGGTATGCTCCACCGTCTCACCACTGTTGCATCCGCCGTTGACAACTCTGGGGAAAATATATAGTTTAAATTTTTACGACGAATAACGCAGGTCCTAGACCGAGTGCCAGTGTAAGCATAGAATAATTGGTAGTTGATATGGTTCAGTCCAGAAACTTTGTTCCGGGTCGTCCAAGGCATTAAGGCAATATGATTTTGCACTAGCTGATTTTCTCCATCAGAGCGTGTATAGCTGTCTCGCTCCGGTTGAGGTCCTTCATTAAATGGGCTTCTTGGGAGTGCGTGATGGTCTCATTGCCCGCTCCCTGTTCTTCAGGGTTCATTAACTTTCCTGTCACTGCACTGCCTGATGTTTCAATATTAGGTTCTTTGCCTATCCTAGTCATCCGAATCTTGATAGAGTTTGTAATGGTTCCATCGTCGGATCTCTATTTGTTAAGCTGTGGTGTCCCTGCACTGCTTGACACTGGGACAGTCAGTGATGGTCTCGTCGTCAGTCCTCTGTTTCTTCGGCGTTATTGAGTCACCTGCCACTGCATGGCCTGATGTCTCAGTATGAGGACTATTGCGTATCGTAGCCTCCCAATCTTAAAAAACAGCCTTGCTCCCGTGGGGCGCCATGCCTAAAGTCTTAGCCAAACTTGTCACATAGACTTGATCAATGCCAACCACAAGGAGAGTTATTTCCTCCTTCTCCTCCCTGTTGAAGACATCCCACTTCTCTGCGACTAAACCTTGGTTGTGCTTGCCCAAGAACCCCAACATGCGTTCTGTCTTAAATTTGCTGCCTTATCCCTTGATGAAGACCGTAACCTATGTAAGCTGAGAGATGTCCATCTTTCTCACCAGGTCGAGCTTTGTGACCTCCCAGGGAGCGTGGATACCTCCGACGAGCTTTTCGACGGTATTAATGCATTCCGCCGCCGCAAAACGCAGCGTAAAGATGTCTCTTCTATACTTTTCCCTATACAGTTCAACACATGTTCGAAAATCCGCTCGTTAACCAGATCCTCCACTTGGAACCGATGATCTGGAATCCTATCGGATGCACTGCCGATGTTGATGACTGCATAAGTCAGCTCATCGTTGTTGTGCTTCCTCTCGACTCTGGCGTTATAGGAAGGTTTCCGTGATAGCTGTGGCGTCCTTTTGGAGGTCACAGTCCTCCATGAAGACTCAGGGGCCGTGCGCGCTTCCTTCGTTCCTGTTCCGTCTTTGTCTCCCTTCGCAAGACACTGTCTCTAGTCTCCACTGCAGGGGGCTGTATTGGCTTTCACAGTGTTATACTTTTCGTGAAAACTGATTCTCTTTCCAGCTTCCGTAGAAGTGCTTGGAATGTCAGCTCTACACTAGCAGCATCCTGCACTTTCGCCCGATTGAGCTGCCAGTGCACACTCCTCTGTCTCCTTCGTCGTGCCCGGATCGTTTTTGTATTAAAAGCATAGTTGCTTAGAAAATAAAAAGAATTTTTTATTAATTAAAAAAGAAAAAAAAATAATTAAAATTTTCGGAGTCGACTACTGAGTCGGAGTCGAGCAATCCAGAGTCAGAGTCAAATTGCCCGACTCCGCAGCCTTGCTTTCTAGTATGCAATCTATTAAGGTATAGTAGGTTAATTCATATAAGCTTTCATAGAATTAACCCCGCGTTTTCCAGGTTTCCCCCCAATGTGTGGCGGTGACATTTGGTCATTAAGTCAGAGCTAAATTTTGTACTGCTTGCCAACCCACCATTAAAACGCCGATCTTAATCGTTGAATCTATCTAAAATGTGCTTGTCCTTGCGAATACCTTATTCTTACAGAGATAGTTTCGGCAAATCAGCTTTAATATATTCATAAGGACCTGGTCCACCCGGTACTGGCCTAAGGATTCGATCGACCACATACTGGTCCGCACATTGTTAAAAGCTCCCACGATGTCAATGCATACGGCCACGTCTTGGCATCGAAGGGTTTATCAAGGTAGTACAGTCTCCAACGACCTTGCCTTGACATAGGCATGCTATTTGTGTTTGAGTATTTTTCAGACTAACAAACAAAATATTTTATTTTAATATACCTAAGCGGCTACACATAAGCGGCTTAGTTTGTATGGAGAAAAAGCTGCCCCGATTAGCTAAGCGGCTAATTTCATCGCCGCTTATTGTCGCCGTTTATTAAAACATATGGTGTCATCATTCAATCTAAATGACAAAACTAAAAGAGGAAGAACGCAACTTTTTTTTCAACGCTCTAGAATGCAAAAATTGCTTAAGATTTTAATAAAATCACATTTATGAACTCTAAGAAACATTTATTTTAAAATAACTTGACTTATTTTGTTTGTATTGTTGATATTTGATTGTTTGGGATATGTATTAGTGCCGCCAAAGTGAAAGTACAAACCATTGAGTGGGAAGAGCGTTTTATTTATTTATAATCTAGCGAATCCGCGACTGGTAAATAAAACAACCCAATAGTTATTTAAGTTTCTGTCTTGGCGAAAATACTGCAGAAGTGATTAAAGAAAGAAAGGGATTGGGATACATTTCGGCACACATTCTGCACGACTATCTCTTCTAGAACAAAAAAGGAAATGGAACCTGCGGAGTACATAGACATTGCAATCAAGCAGATCACGAAGGCCATGAATGTCTCCCTTGTGTCAGCATGTCCTAGTGCTAAGCCAAGGAGAAAATAGCGACCGCCATGATGGACCCCAAAACTGGTTGGGCTGCAGAAATCAGAGCGGAATCCACAAGCTGAAAAAATCCTGGGCGGAATTCAGCAGCTCCGTGGAGTATATATCAGAGGCCTCTAGGCTAAGGAAGACCCTATTCTCGAGATCTATTACGGTGGGATATATTCAGAAGTCAGCGAATGTATGGACAATGTCTAGTGAAGAAATACTAGAACTACTCGTTGATATACATTTCAAAGCTAATTTTCCAACGAACAATATAGTTCTAGAAGAGGTTGTCGCTGGTATGCATTCGTCGGAGGTTATTGGGGAAATTATGTGTTAGTCGAAAATCCTTGGGGCGTAAAAAGTGTCGGCTTCTTTAAGTCGGCAGGCCCTGATGATGTATCACCGGTTGAATTGCAATGTGTATCGAATAGACTTGGCTTGGCCTAGGGAGATATACTCTGCTTGTATCAACATGTCATATATATCTGTGGTATGAAGGGACACAAAGGTCCGCTTCATTCCAAGAGCAGGGCAACTATTCCAACTAGTCTGTCATCCTTTATGCTGAAGACTATTGAGAGGATGATAGAAACATATTTTAGGGCAAAGATCCCTGAAAATCGTCTGTCTCGGCAACAGAATGCATATAGAAAGGGCATATTGCCATTAACAATGGAATATTGCCAATACATTTTTGTCTCTGGAAGAGAAGGAATCCACCGTAGCGCAGAGGTTAGCATGTCCGCCTATGACGCTGAACGCCTGGGTTCGAAACCTGGAGAGAACATCAAAACCATTAAGAAACAAGGGCAACCATGTAAAAACTCTACAAAGAGGTGTTGACCTGAGGCACGCCGTTCGGACTCGGCTATTTAAAAGAAGGCCCGTAATCATTAAGCTTAAAACTTGAATCGGACAGCATGCTTTGATAAGTGAGAAGTTTGCCCCTGTTCCTTAAAGAAATGCTCTTGGGCAAATTTACATTGTTTTGTTCTGAAAGAAAAAGAAGTAAGAGTTGTTGCGTATGGTGATGTCGTGGCTATTACGGTTAAGGAAAGGTTTCCCAGCACTCCAAGAGATATACTTCAGGAAGCTATACGTGCCACAGCCATGTGGTATACTGAAAGTGGTCTAAGCGTAAATCGGTGCAAGAGAAAAGGAGATACAAGTTACCTACAGTGGCACCTTTCGCCTTAGGGGGAGAGAATGTTTCATTTACTGAAAGCGCAAATTCCTGAGTGTTTTGCTGGACGGAAAATTTGACTTCAAATGCAACATTTTGGAAAGGGCAAGAAAGGCAGCTCTTGTCCTATACACCTGCAAGAGAGCCATTAGAAAAAGTTGGGAGATTTAAACCGCTTGTAATGCATTGGGTGTATGCTGCAGTTCTCAGACCTATAATGCTAATGCTACACCTAATGCCTCTGTAGATAGGGGCTAGACGAATTGCTGCGACCACTGCTGTGAGGCAAGGGAACTTTCTCTTTTGTCATACGGCGACTGCGAACACTGTGCTATCCTTGATAAATAGATGGTTCCAAATTAGACGGGCTTTGGGTGTTTTCTGAAAAACTAGAACTGGTCATATCGAGAAGGTTACCCCACCCCTACTGCAGTGTGTATCAGGTGGAGATCATTGCAATTAAAAAAGTGGTGGAATGGCAAAAATAGAATGTCATAACGGCGATTGGCATAAATATCTTCTTAGACAATCAGGCTACAGAATGCATTTCGGAATTCAAAAATAGGCTGAAGAATTCAACAAATCTTTTAGAACTGTAAAGCGGACGAGCTTGCGGGATTAGAATCTACCTTACACATTCTAGGAGAACTGGAATCTGTGGGTATGCTTCTAGTGACATGTTAGCTAAGTTTTCAGGATCAGGCCCAAAGAGGGGCTGTGAGCATTCCAAAACTATGTGGCCTAATCTAGACTAGAAGAGGTCTACCGCTTTGCTGTCACTGGCTAGAACAGGCATCTCAGTCATTGTGTCTGTAATGACAGGTCACTGTCTAATCGGAAAACATATTGACAGACTGAAGGTTGCCTCTAACGACTTTTGTCGAAGCTATGAGAACGTCGAGAAAGAAGAGACTATAGAACGTCGGCATCTGAACGGTTCAACGGTAGGAACTAAAAGGTATCTTCCTCCTCCTGTTCCTGTGGTATCACAATGGACGAAAACGTTGAAGTAAGTCTGATGGCAGACTGCTACTTTAACCTACCCTTAATTGAATACACAAATTTCTTAAAGCGAGATTTTAATTATTTCTGTGTACGTAAAATACATTTATATTTTCCAACACTTACACCGAATCCAACTCTCATAGGTCCATAATTTGATATTACCCCCTTATAAACGGAATTCCTTAGAATCCCCAATTTTGATCTGATTTGGCGGTACACTAAAACACACCACACAAATTTTAAATGCTAATAAAACATGAATTTGAAAAACAAACAAAAAAAAATATTGCAGCAGTAATTCTGCACTTTTAGAGCAGCAGACTTACTGCTGAATAGTGTGATGTTTGCTGAAACTGACTGCTGCTTAATTATGAAGGTGATGTTAGAAGAAAAAATTAAATACAAATGTAAATATGTGTCTCAGTGGATGTTTGTAATCACCACTGAATATATACTTTCCATAATCTTTTTTTTCTGGCATATTAGTAGAGCAATAACAAAAAATGGAAGCGAGCTCAGCCACATTTCGAAATGTATACCAATGGATGGATTAGGTAGCTTCTTTACAGTAATATTTCAAACATTTATATTATCTCTTCCAACACAATTTCTAAAAAATATCTTAAAAAATTACTTTCCCATTTATAGCAGACAAAAGCAAACATTTTTGTTATTTTGAATAAAAAATTTGGTTGACTGTACTCTTAGTTCAACGCATTAAACAAAAGCATAATTTAAAATGAATATAAAATAATAAATAATAAATAGATTTGGCCTAACAAAAACATAATTAAAATATGAAAAATTAAATATAATAAAATAATAGATTTGTCCTATAAAAAAACTACTCACGAAATGTTATGCAATTTTTAGTAGAATTTTTAAAATATGACTTACGAACATGTTTTTAAAAGTAAAAATAGTAAAATTAAATGACTTCCAATCATCAGGTAACATAATAACAGATGTTAATTTAGGAATGACAATACGTGGAAAGACAATATATATATTACCTTATAAACCGATCCCTTGATATGACTTCTTGAGCTGTCAGTGATCTTAATGAATTTCCTATATCCCAAGTCAATATTTTTTCTGGCAAGTGTAGTCGACATGGTTTTGAGTGTTATATAAGCATGTCGTTGTTCACAATTTGAATCCCTCATTGGACATCGGACGTGGATCCTATAAACTCTAGCTGTTTGGCGTTCCCTTAAAGGTTGTTTTTAATCTAAAGAAGCTTACTTATTTCTTGTTTAACCCGTTGAGTAGAGCGGACAAGACAAAATCTATTCTTTCTTCGCATGCCTATAATTTGCCAAGGCCATCGGCCTTCCCCGGCAAACCAATACGCTCTTTAAGAGGTTGGGGTAATAGAAGACGCATCGCTCTCAGGTTTATTGAGAGGCTTGGTGCGAATGAATAGGAATAATTGAAATGGGATAGTCAATGGATTGTCATCCCTATACTCCGATGTCCTTGCGGAATTTCCTGAGTCTCCTCCAGTTTGTGACGATGCAGGCTGGTATAAGGACCGACACAGATGTCATACAGATACAGATGTCAACGAAAAGCGTGAGCTGCTTACCGAATATATTATACAATGCAATCTGGCGATTTGTAATAAAGGGGATAAACCGACCTTTATTACCACGAACAGGCGGGAGGTACTAGATATTACCTTTGTATCGGAAGACATAAGCGCAAGAATATTCGACTGGGAAGTGTTGGTTGACCACAGATTCTTTTATCATCGTTATATTAGTTTCAGCCTTGGCGAAAATACTCTGCAGAAGTGGTCCTTCGGCTAAACAGAAAAAAGGCGTATTGGGATAAATTTCAGCACTACACGTCTATCCCTTCTGGAACAGAAAAGGGAGTAGAAACTGCGGAGTTTATAGACATAATGATCAAGCGGATCACGAATGCCTTGAATAACTCGCTTGTGTCAGCATGTCCTAGTGCGAAGCCAAGGGGCAAACAGCAACCGCTATGGTGGCTGGTATGTCTAAGGTAGGACTGCAGAAAACTTTAACAGAGCAAAAGCCACAAGAGCACCACATGATTGGATCATCTATAAGGCTTATCTAAAAAATATAAGGGCGAGCTGAGAAGGCTCAGAACAAATCCTGGGTAGAATTCTGCAGTTCTGTGTAGGATACATCTAAGGCCTCTAGGCTAAGGACGATCCTGTCCTCGAGACCTATTACGGTGGGTTATATTCAGAAGTCAGAGAATGTATTGACAATATCTAGTGGGGTAACACTAGAACTACTCGTTGATACACATTTCCCCGGAAATTCTCCAACGGACAACATGGTGCAAGAAGAGATTGTCACTGGCATGAAAATCCTTTGGGCGATAAGAAGTTTCGACTCCTTTAAGTCGCCAGGCCCTGATGATGTATCACCAGTTGATTTACAAGGTGTGTCTGATAGACCGGTTCCTTGGCTTATATCTTAAGGGAAAGATCCCTGGAGATTGCCTGTCGCGGCAGCAGCATGCATATAGTAAAAGCAAATCCACTGAAACAGCCCTTCACGGCCCAGTCGGCTACAAAGAGGGTTCTCTCGCTGTCAAAGAATTTACAATGGTAGCATTTCTTGACATTGAAGGTGCTCTCAATAATGTAAAACCGACGTCAATCATGAAGAAGTTGGGAGTTTCTAGATATTAACTCTACCGTAAGAAAGTTTATTTATAACTTACTTACTAAAAGATGAATTGCCGGGATCTGTGAATCTAAAAAGATGGGTCAGCAGAGGAAGTCCTCAATGAGGTGTACTGTCTCCTCTATTTTGGAATATAGCCATTAACAATATATTATTGTCTCTGGAAAAAAGGCGTAAAAGTGGTCGCGTATGTTGATGACGTGGAATTGAAAGGTTAGGGGAAGTATCCCGGCACTCTAAGAGATATACTTCAGGAAGCTCTACGTGCAACAGCAAAGTGGGCTAGGTATAAATCTGTTGAAGACAGAAGTAGTTCTCTTCAGCAGGAGATACAAATTGGCTACAGTGGAACCTGACTCCTTGGGAGGAGAGAATGTTCCATTTACAGAAAGCGCAAAATACCAGGGTGTTTTGCTGGACATGAAATTGAACTTTCAATACTTTCAAAGGGCAAGAAAGGCAACTCTTGCCCTATACACCTGCAAGAGAGCCATAGGCAAAATTTGGGGGCTTAGACCGCGTGTCATGCATGGGTATATACTGCAGTTGTTTGCAGAAGCTTTAAGGACATCGAAGAAGAAGAGACTATAGAACACTTTCTCTGTCAGAAAGAATTCCACTTAAGGTTCTTATTTCTTTGAGAACCTGTCTGATTTAGCGGATGTGAACATTCGCAAGTTATTGGGCTTTTTAAAGCGATCTCGAGGGTTCAGCGGTAGGAACTAGAAGGCATCTTCCTTGTTCTGTTCCTGTGGTATCACAATGGACGAAAAATTCTGAGTGAGTCTGATGGCAGATTGCCACTAAAACCTAACCTAACTTACTTATTTCTTCTATTACAATAAATAACAAAAACACACTAATTTCATTTGTCCGTTATGGCGAAGATCATTTCTTTAATGATGTGTTAACTTCTCTTTCGAATTTTCGAATATTTTATACAATGGAAAAAATGGATGCCACAAGAGGTACACCACACCAACCATGATTTGACGCGTTCCAACACCTTGGTAAAGGTGGGGGTCATCTTCATCTCTCAGAAATATAAAATTCGATTTGCACCTATGAACTTGTTAAACAACCGAATTTTGTCTGAATTGGAAGGTGTGAACACTCGCAAACTGGCTTTTCAAAAACATATGCTTGCTTCTATATATCAAGAAGGTCCGCTTCTTTCATTTTTAATTTTATATCACAATAAAATATATTGACAACGGAAAACAATTCAGATTTTGCTTTCGAATGCGTTTTACTACACAATAATTTTTTCTCAAAGTTTTAAAATTATTTTCTTTACCTTGAAAATAGCTAATTTACGCAAATAACCTCTCTATCATTATTTTCAGTTGGCTAAGAAAGGACTTAATATCGTATTGATCAGTCGAAGCCTCAGCAAATTGGAAACTGTTGCTAAGGAAATTGGTACGAATTTTAATGCTTTACGATCCTCTACAAATATGTATTCATATTCCTTTACAATTTATATGTTTTTATCATAGCTCAAGCCTACAGTGTGGATACCAAATTTGTTGATGTTGATTTCACTGGCGGCGCAGAAATTTATGAAAAAATTAAGACTAACCTCGAAGGATTGGACATTGGAGTTTTGGTAAACAATGTTGGCATGAGTTATGCCCATCCAGAATTTTTTGTGGAATTCAGTCAAAGTAATCCCCAATTTTTGCGAGACATCATTTCAGCCAACGTGCACTCGGTGACACACATGACTGCTCTGATATTGCCAGCAATGGTGGAGAAAAAAAAAGGAGTCATTATTAACATATCCTCAACTGCCGGTGTAATACCAAATCCTCTACTAACCGTTTACAGTTCCACAAAAGTAAGTATGTATGTGCAAGAAAGAAGTACTATTTATTTTGATGAGAACTTTGAAGATGTTACGCTCTTACATTACATAAAACTACTGTGCATCAAATCAGAGTGAAATGTATTCCAAAAATTGGGTTATAATTATTTATATATGGGTATAAAATAATTTTTGAATAAATGTCGAAACGCCATTACAGGTACGTGAGAGGGGGGGGGGGGGGGGGTCTCAGGCCCGCGCCCTCCCAAAATGATTTTGTCTATAAAAAAATGTGACTACATTTATTCTAAACACAAAATTTTAGTAAAATTTTTTATAATGACAAAATTTAATTTTGTTTTTGGTTTAACCAGCTTAGACCAAGGTGTTTTTATTTCTTGCTTCTATTTCCTCTTCAGACTTCCACCAAAAGATTACATGCTTCCACCTACTCACTAATTAGTGAGCAATGCAATGGTAGAAGCATGCCCTCTGAAAAGAAAGTTTATTTCTAACAGCCAACATCTCTTCAAAAAGACTTCTAACATCAAAAACACAATGGCACACGATTGGAAACCAAGGATTCCCTTGGATCCTGACTCCATACTTGGTAGACTAAGGGACTGTAATCCCAATCTTTCAACCACTGACCTGAAGATTGGATGAGATAGATGGTAACCGGAGACATGCAGTACTCGTACAAAACTCAATCTGTCTCGTGGGACTCAGCAAGTCTGAAGGAGTTGTATCCTACGGATTCAACAAGTTGAGACCGAAGGTGGGGTTGGGGAATCAGAAGATGACTCAGCAGCAGTTGTTGCTGAACACTTGTCTGAGGAACTATCGACCACATCTCTAAAGACAGGCGGATTGCAGAAGACAGGAAATCCCCCTTTCCTATATGTGACCTTTAGTTATTATTAAAGCCGCTTCTGCAGTGTTCCTTCTTCGCACGCTTCTAGTCCACCCTGGTTTTGTTCGGCTTGCCAGAACCGCCTTCATCATCGATCGGTGTCGGTGAGGTGTAACCGGTGCATGGATTACATTTCCGATCTTGCTCTAACCTCACTTCACGGATGTATAGTCATACTGGATATGTTGCAAGGTGCTGTGTGAATATAGCCAGTAGTGGGTCACAAGCGTCATCGTCGTCACCTTCTGCGTCCTCATCGTCGGACTATGCGACCCACCCTGACATTTCCCGAGCGGCAATATACGTAGCAGCAGCCCCAGCTCCAATATTGCCACGTCAGTGCCGGAAAATGTATCATTTTTGCAATTAAACTGCAACGGTCTCCGTGGCAAGATCGATTGGTTTGTGGATTTTATGAGTAGAAAGAACATATTGGTCGCAACGATCCAGAAGACAAAGCTAACCAACACCTGCAGTGCTACGTATGGATTGCTCAAGGAATGGTGGTGGGGGATTGGCCTTCGTGATACACCATTCCGTGCAAAATAAACCCATCTCGCCTGCGCCTGGCGCTAGTGACCCCTACATGGAGTGCATGGGGATAGCAGTCAGGTCCGGTACTGCCGAGATAGAGCTATACAACGTGAACATACCGCTGGTTGGTAGCTGTGTCCCAATTAATGGCCAAACGTACAACCCCGACATAAGTGGGTTACTATCTGGCCATAATCGTCTGGTTTTAGGGCACTTTAATGCCCATCACACTTTGTGGCATTCTCCCCTAGGTAACGACCAGCGTGGCTCAACTTTGGCAGAGCAGATTGAAGGCTTCACGTTTTGCACGGCGACCGACCACCCGACTTCAGAAGGCCGATTGGGCTGGCTTAAAAGAGTATACTAATAGCTGCTTCTCTTTTATACCAGCCGGAATTTATGGCTGGATCACTTGGAGCAATGTAACTTTGGCACCGGTTTAGGCAAGGTGTGGTCTACTGTTAGGTCACTCTTGAACTCCGGTAGACGGGATGACAGGACCTCAGTCACTTCTGGTGAGGTAACCGTGACCGAGCCGAAGAGATGCGCCAGGTTGTTCAACCGTCAATTTATTGTGCTTCCCGAGAGTGGCAGGGCAGAAGGAGAGCTAAATGGCTAACGGGTGAATGTAGTCCTTGAAGAACGACCGCCTCCCATTGCGCCTGAAGAAATTGACCTCCACCGGCAAACCAGAGCAGTTTTGGCTCAATTGCGTTCCGGCAGATGCAGCCGCCTCAACTCCTACAGTGCAGGGATTGATGCCGACGTGCAAGATGTATGTCCCGATTGTAAACAGGGACCGCACAATACACGTCACTGGTTTAACTGCCCAGCCAGACCCATTCGTCTCAGACCCAGATCCCTGTGTATGCACCCCACCTTAGTCGCAGAGTTCCTGGGTCTTTACACTCAAAAGAATCAAGCAGACGAAAGATAGAACACAACAAACTGCTACAACAACAACAACAACGTGAACTTATTCAATCCCATGGCAGCCGGTTGTACGTACCGGATTGCCCGATGGAATCTTTCATCGGCATAGGCTGCCGCCTCAGTATACAACACACTGCTACAACAACAATATCGTGAACTTATTATAGTTTGTTTAGGTCCACATATAAATGAGTAGAAAAAATTAATCGTTTCTTCTAATAAGGCCTTAGAACTTCTCGTTGCGAAGAGTGTTATACAACCAGCTTTTTCTATTTTGTCAATTAAAAGTCCTCCTGTCGTATAAAAGCGACATAATTTAATTTCATTTCGCTTTTATTTAACGCAATTTAATACTATATTAGAATAAAAATTTAAAAATAGTACGAACATAGAATATAAATATATATTATCATTTTAAAATTAAGAATCATAAATTAATGTAGAAAAAGGAAATAAATTAATGTAGAAAAAGCATCACTTCCTACAATGAAGCTCTTCTTCCCTACAGAAGCGGAATCTCTGAATCGTGTTGATTGTTGTTGAGGCTTATTACAGAAGTAGGCCGACTATCTGTTGCCAAACCCATGTTCAAACTAAAACTTTGGTAGACGACAAGGGAGTGAGACCAGAGACAACGAAGGACATGTTGAGGCTCTTGATGAAAACCCATTTTCCATAAGATACGACGGACTCACAGAGACACCGGAATCTTGGAATAATGGTGAAGGAATCTTGGGGATCTTCAAACCATTTAAGTCACCAGGACCTGATGGAATTTTTCCGCCATTACAGCGTGCCTGGGACTTGCATATACACCTAAATCATGGTAGGAGGCAAGGGTGGTATTTATACTCACTCCGGCAAGGCAAGTTATGCGACACCAAAGGCCTACAGACCTATAAGTTCGTTCGTATGCTATGCATACGATGTTATAATACTTCTAAGGGGTAACTATCGGAACCAGCTACGCAGAAGGGCCGCAAAGGTCTTGCATATGGCGTATGACTAGGCTAGAGCCAGGTCTCATTGTTAACCCAGAGAAGACTGAAATATGCCTGTTCACGAGGAAGGCGAAGGTGGGCCAATTTGACGCATCACGTTTCCTCGATATCTGACAAAGTCAAATACTTAGGAGTGATCTTGGATAGGGAAAATTGGAAGTGTACTGAGAAGGCTCACAGATGGTGGGCACTATATAGACGGATCGTCGGCCCGAAATGGGGCCTGAATCCGTGGATAGTCCACGGGCTCTACAGGAGCGTGATTAGACCAATACTTACTTACGTTTCAGTAGTTTAATGGACTGCTATGAAGAAAAGTGCAATATAGGGACCATACAACGGGTTCAAAGAACATGTTGTCTTGGCATAGGCGGAGCGATGAGGACCACGCCCACTAGGGCACTGGAGACTGTTCTAGATATCCGATCCAGTGACATGCAGATTAAGTGTGAGGCAGCCACTGCAGCGATAAGTCTTAAGGCGGTGGGAAAATAGATTGAGGATGAGAGCAGCTCATACCATTGCGGTAAAATCGAGGCGACAATAGGAAACCTGGAAGAAAGGGAAGGTGTTTTCGAAAGCGAGCCAATTTTTATCGCTGGTTGATTCTTATTTTACTTCATAGATGTCTGTCTAATTATTATTTTTAGAAAAATTCTTTTTTTAAGCTTAGCTTGTCTCAAGGTCAACTATTAACTATATTTTGACCTTCTTTTTTGATTTTTGTCTTTAATAACAAAACGCAAAGTTAAGGAGTTATTAGTCTACCATTTTAAATAAAAATATTTAAATGAAGGAAATATTTTTCACTAAAGGCAATGTTCCCTTAAAAAGTTGAAAAATGTTTCATCTTTACATTTGAATGGGGTTTTAAAAAGTTTACCTAAAATTTGTTACAGCGGGATTATTTCGTGCGAGAATTTCAACATGCACTTTAAAAACACTACGTAAACAGAAAAATTTGTTGTAGAGAAGTTCTCGAAAGAGGTTTTTTAATTAATTATAGAGAGGTTAGGCTGCAATTCGTTTCTAAGTTTAACTATTTTTAATTATTCTTACCAATCATATTATAATCAATTAAAATATTCAGGACAAAATATTTTATAAAAAAAAAAAAATTATAAATTTTTGTTTGCAGATACAGTTTCAATGAAATTATAAAAATAAAACTAAAATAGACAGAATATTCTTTAGAGACAATTCTTTAAATGGCTTTCAAGAAAACGTTGTACCACGGAAGAAAATCGAAAAAAGAAGTAAAAAGAATGTCGTGTGAGAACGGGTAACGATATCTCTTTAAATAGTGCGCTTTATCACAGGCCCTTAAAGTTGGTCATCTTGGTATTTCAAAAAATGTTTGAAATGTTTTGTGGTCCGATATCCAAAATTCTTTCTATCCGTTCTCAATTGGCAAAATTTTTTACTATTTATATCATTTGAAATGATATGAACTTTTATAGAGGATAATGTCCCTGTTCATATTTATTCTTATTTCTCTCTTACTCATTGCAAACTTTATTGATATAGAAAAACGACAAAGCCAAATTAAAATCACTTCGTATTTCACAGCCAAATAAAAATTCAATTTCTGTTTATTCATTTACACATGTTAGACTGTTTGTTTTTTTTTACCCACAACCATAGCACTATGGTCTCAACCCCGTTTTTCTGGCCAAAACTATGTTTGCAGTTGTAAGGCCTTTATAGCTTTGAAACTACAAAGCTCTTGCAATCTTCTAATGGTTTGTAGTAGAGATTTAAGCTTTCAGAAAATACTAGAATATAGGGTGTGCTATTGTGTGTTATAGTTGACCCATAGTGATTTCTTAAATACCTAATTGCACATACATTTCGATCTACTGCACCAATTTAATTGCATTTTTTATTTAAGAAAAAGATTTCAATTTGTACAACACGTTCAATCACCAAAGAACTTGAACAATTACAAATAGTTAATAAAAGAGGACTTTTTGTTTTTTTTGTGTTACATTTTCCTCAATTTTTGTTTCTTTCAGAAATAACAAATTTTGTGCTATTAATTAAGTTTCTACAGCGCAATTTTTTTATTGAATTTAATCTTCTTATTTTACTATAAAAAGGGTGATAATTACGATTCAAAGAAAATATAAAGGGAGTTCATATTGAAATACGTGCATAAAAACAACCTTCTCTGTAATTTGTATTTTTTTATAATTTGTACTAAATTTTTAACATTTAGTTTCATTATACGATTAATTGCATTTTCTTAAAAAAAAAATATTTATTTAAAAAATGCTCATTTCTCTCAAATGGCATCAAGGTGGCAACTTTATACATATGTTTCTGAAAGCTCTTGTAAGTACCTTTCATTTCGGGTATCATTTTGTTATATAACCAGTTTCAAATTATGTAATTTATCAAAGCAAATTATCCAAAACTATTCAAATTCAACCTATCCTTGACTGATAATTTGTTGTCGTTTTTAATAAAAAATTGTAATAAAAAATCTCTCCTATTGGAAGTGTTCGTTATTGGAATTGGAAATCAAAAATATGTCACA
Organism: Stomoxys calcitrans; assembly: GCF_963082655.1. Taxonomy (NCBI): domain Eukaryota; kingdom Metazoa; phylum Arthropoda; class Insecta; order Diptera; family Muscidae; genus Stomoxys; species Stomoxys calcitrans. The sequence goes on along the minus strand of NC_081555.1, from coordinate 60,806,044 downwards.
ACTCCACTTTTACTCAAAAAAATGAGCCATTGGAACCGTAGTACAGGTAAGTTCACTCGGAGGCCAGTTTGGTCAATTGTGATACCCTGGGAGAAAAAGAAGACGTGAGACATGGGACCTTATCCAGTGGTTATACACGAATAAAAGAAACAGGAAGAATGGAGAACCAGAGCGGGAGATGAAAACGCCTATCCCTTACGCTAGCACATATGTCGCCGCATCTTATCGCATCTTCCGTCGGAACCATCCCGTTCCGTTCACAAATCTCAGGAGACATCCCAGAGGTACGTTCGCATGATCTCCTCGCTCGCAGAAGTACCTCCTAACCAGAAAAGAGAGCCTGCGTCCCTGCAGACCCGAGCATCGGCAGAGCAAGTGATCGATAGTCTCCTCCTCATCATTCCCATGCGTCCTATGGTCAATTATGACCCCTGTCAATATGCTCAGCGAACTTTTATTGAAAACCAGTAACTCCTTCTTCCTGCTCCTGTCGATGATAGGCCAGAGCGTCTTAGCGGTCACTCAACTATCCGCTGAGTCCCATCTCGCCACCGACCGCGATCTCTTCTACTATTTTCAGTAGTTCGACAAATGGCACGTACCCCACGAACCCCTCCTGGCGTCAGCGTCATATTGAGGAACTGGAACCTGTCAGGGACTCTATACAATCCGCCAAACACCTTGACCTCACCGTCCTCGAATCCAAGGCCTTGAGCGCCGTCATACTGTCCACATAAATCCTGAGGTTTGAGGGCGGGAGATCCGTTACGAAAAATTTTCAGCGATGGTTATCCCCTCCTAATGCTGGCGATATTTGCGAGGTATTTCCCCACCGACCACGCTCTAGCCATCTCTTCTACTATTTTCAGTAGCTCGACAAATGGCACGTGCCCCACAAACCGTTTCTGGCGTCAGCGTCATATTATGGAAGTGAAATCTGTCCAGGGACTCTATACAATCCGCCACACACCTTGACCTCATCGTCTTCGAATCCCAGGCCTTGAGCGCCGCCATACTGTCCACATAAATCCTGAGTTTAGAGGGCGGCAGATCCGTTACGAAAAATGTTCAGCGGTGGTTGTCCTCTCCTAACTTCTCCTCAAAGTGGTGTCGCTCTGCGGCACGCCGTTTGGACTCGGCTATAAAAAGGAGGTCCCTTGTCATTGAGCCTAAAATTAAATCGGACAGCACTCATTGATTTGTGAGAAGTTCCTTAAAGAAATGTTCATGGGCAAATGTGCATTTGCAGATCCGTTACCAGAATTTCTCTTGCGGCTACTGTAATGGCACAAGCTTCTACCTGAGAGACACTCGTCCGGTTGTTTCAGAGATATATCGGTGTTGAGTGCGTCGGACCCAATCCAGTACCTGACTTCTTCTGAAAGCTATCATTGGAGATCAAGGTGCCCCTGTGACTCCAAATAAGCACAAAATAGATATTGTTCTAGTTATCCAGTGTAAGATTACGTTCTAGTTTTTTCTTGACGAAAAAATTCAAAATCCGTATACAGGGGAAAGATGTTTGCAAAATCGGTATGGACACAGAGACCCCAATCCGCAAACAATTTTTTATATGTATTCAAATACAGCTTGAGATAACAAAAATATGTTTGCAAGTCAGGGTGAAGATAGTTTTATCCGTTCACAAATGGTAGACTCATTTCCACCTTTTTGTGTGTCGCACAGGTAGGCCGATCTTCATGTAATTCAGATTCGTATGTACATAGTTTTTGGGACATTCCTGCAAAGCGATAGAACATCACTACCAAACAGCCGATGAAAACGTTGTCGATACGTATGAGAAAATGTGTGGTGAGTTTTTAAAAGTATCTTTCAAATTTGTTCAGATTTAGTTTTAAAGATTTTCCTTGTAATTGCTTTTGTCCCACATTTATCAACCGATTGGGTCGAAATATATCACAGGTGTTGGAAAATGAGGAAAATATATCATAATTCCAAGCAAATCGAATCAGACTTAACCGTTGAGTGGAGTGAACGTTTTATTGTTTCACTCCACTAGAATTTTTCTATAACTCGTATTAGGTAATTTTTTTGGAAGAAAAATTTAAGTCACTCAAGTATAGTTGCGTTAGAGGTATCCATTAGGCGGTTAATGATCTGCGTCTGTTTCCAGTGGAGCGGCAGTTCGAGAGCCCGGGACTAGGGTTAGAATGGGCTCCAAAGACCAGCTGCAGTGATGGTATTAGGCCGTAGCATGTTGTCTGCTACTGAAACCTCGACTGGTGGAGCGGCTGCTCCAGGCTCCACTAGTCGACAGACGACTGGTCAGCAGGGGCTTTTGATGAAGACAGCTGGTTCGAGTCTTAAGGACAAGGCCGAACCTATTCTTTCTACGCATGCCTATAATTTGCCTAGGCCATCGGTCTTCCCCGACAAACCAACACGCTCTTTAAGAGGTTGGAATAATAGAAGACGCATCGCTCTCAGGTTAATTGAGAGACTTGGTGCGAATGATCCTATGACTCTCACTAATAGGGAGAGAGACTCCCTTAACTGGACTCGGGAATTTGCTGCACAGGCTACCCCAAAGAATACACGCTTAGATTCGGAAACTGCACGGCAGTCAGCCAAAAGGCTGCGGTCACCTGGAGGGCATCCCATGCCTAAAGGAACTAGGGCAAACAAGAGTAGGATGAGTCCAAGAACCTTTGCTAATGTCGCTAGGGACAGTTTGGTGATGGAAGTTTTCGACAAGGGAGAAGAACAGGGCTGCATACATAGGAATAATTGGAGTGGGATAGTCAATGGACTATCATCAGTATACTCCGATGTTCTTGCGGAATTTCCAGGGTCTCCTCCAGGCTGGTTTCGGGGCCAATACAGACTATATGCCTTCGGGGATCAACGCTCAATTGAAATGTATCGTTGTGCGCTAAAAAAGATTGGTGAGATCTAGGCAGATGCAGCACTAGATTTAGTCGAGAAGGAAGATATTCCTTCTCTCTAAAGTCTGGCATGGCATCGAAAAGGGACCCGACAAGTCCTTTATGGGTGGGTCATCCAGTTGGACTGGGCTCAAAACGTACTTCGACAGCAGCAGCTAGTGAAGCTCCTAAGGGGGAATCGTCCTCCCCGCAAGTGTACAGTGTCCTGAGGAAGAGTGGTTCCACAGCTTTTTCACCTGCCTCTGGATGAGTACGGAAGCTGATCATGACAAGTTCTAACGAATCTTGTGAGGATGAACTCCTGATGGAATCAGAAGACGAGGCTAACGTAACAGTGGTGGAAGTTCCGAATCCTGACTATGGTCCGGTTACTACAGATAAATCTCCACCAATGTAAGGCAGCTTCGGCTGCACTAAAGGTCCTCCTCAGAGATGGTTGGTCTAAGGAAGGACTGACTGAAGGCAGAAATTTCTTCAACAGAGCAAAGGCGAAAGATTTTCGTTCTATTGGTCTGTCATCCCTTATGCTGAAGACTATTGAGAGGTTGATACAAACATATATTAGGGCAAAATCCCTGGAGATCACCTGTCGCGGTAGCAGCATGCATATAGGACGGGCAAGTCCACTGAAACAGCCCTTGTCGGCTACATAGAGGGTTCTTTCGTTGTCAATGAATATACAATGGTAACATTTCTTTCAATAATGTAACACCGACGACAATCATGAAGAATTTGGACTTTCTAGGCATTAACTCTACCGTAAGAAAGTTTATTAATAACTTACTTACTAAAAGATGCATTACGGCAGGCTTGGGATCTATGAGCTGGGTCAGCAGAGGAATATAGCCATTAACAATATATTATTTTCTCTGCAGGAAAAAGGCGTATGCTGATGACGTGGCAATTGCGGTTAGGAGAAAGTTTCCCAGCATTCTAAGAAATACACTTCAGGAAGCTCTATTTGCAACAGCAAAGTGGGCTACCGAAAATGATCTAGGTATAAATCCGTGCAAGACAGAAGTAATTCTTTCAGCAGGAGATACAAGTTGCCTACAGTGGAACCTGTCTCCTTATTTATTTTTGTTATTAAATCAGTATAAACGCTATTTAAAAGAAAGCACAGTTTACAAATAATGTAGTTTTATGACTAAATAACCGATTATTGAGCTTTTCATATATGTAAATTTCAAAATTTTTTATCAATATTATAAATTTGTAGACCCATTTCAGCGACTTCTTTAATTTTTAATTGAACCTAATTGAATGGATTTTTTTAAGTGAACTGGTGTTTTAATTTGGCCTGTGTTTTTTTGTTTTCAGGCATTTGTGGATAAATTTAGTGCTGATTTGCAAACCGAATATCGAGCTAGAGGCATAGTCGTCCAAAGCATACAACCAGGATTTGTAGCCACGAATATGACAAGGATACGTAAACCTAACACATTCTCTCCATCCGCCGAAACCTATGTCAAATCAGCTTTAAGTACACTTGGTATAGCTGAACGCACTGCAGGTTATTTTCCCCATACTTTGATGCAAATCGTAATTATTGGAATCGCAACGGTATTTTGTGAGCAATTTGCAAGTCAGTTGGTATTTTCAAATCTGTTAAAAACCCGCCAACGTGCCCTGCGGAACCTTGCCAAGAAGAAATAAATTATATGAATAACATTTGTCGAGGGCTACCATCTTCCAACACCGAAGAACTTATATTTTGTTAAAATTGTAAACGAAAAAATTTGTTAAGGGGAATAGTATGTATTTGTTATATTTGTAAGTATTTCAACAAAAACAATGACGCTACAAAAACGGAAATAAAAATATGTATTTAGACTAGACAGACAAATATTTGTTGCTAACGCGAGCAAGATCGATAGCTTTACAAATGTTTAATGCATATGCATTTCAAAAACAATACCGGTTACGAAAATGTTTGCAATTTACTGTTGAAGATTAATTTTATTATTTTAAAATCAACCGTCAAATTTGCTGGCATTATTTCAAAGACAGACATTATTTTAAATGTCGAGAAGGATATAATTAAGTAAGATTCCTCGCTTAGTAATATTACATAATTTGTAACCTCAATTTGTAATTCTGTTGAAGTAATAAAGCGACAAATCATCAAGTCATTTTTAATTAAATTTAGCAAATAAAGCAATTTCTTAAATTCGAAAGAATTTTATTCAAATAAGGTGACGTTTTTATTATAATTCAACCTCGAGTTGCAGCCGCAACAATAATTTAAATTTCCTGAAAAAACGCCACCTTTGTTATAGCCGTTATAAATTTTTATTATTTAATTTATAAAACCGCTCGGTTAATGGCACGCCGAAGTGAACGATTGAAGAACAAGAATATGTCGACCGGAAAAGCTGTTGAATCAAGCAGTGAGAACGAAGGCGACAACTTAGCAATGGAACAAGTCCCATCCGTTGATTTTAGGAAAGACGTTCGGAACCTAAAAATCATGTTAGAAATTCTAGTCCAAAAAATAAAAAACACGCTGCCTAAGCACAAACCTGACGAGTCGCCGCGAAAGAATGGCATAACCATAATAAAAATCCATACACTTTGTCGATGAACTTTTATACAATGTCAGCACCAAATACCGCCGATGCAGACGAAAAGAGGGTGCAGATATTAAGCTGCCCCATGCCACAATAGACATACACCTAAGCCAGTAATCGGCTTGTTGTGCGCTTTAAAAACTAAAAAGTACCCTCGAACAAGAAGATTTTAAGTAAGGAATTCCGTGCTACCTACAAAATCCTTAATTGTTTTCCCCTAAGTTGGTTCATGTCTGGTATCCCCACCTATGTACCGATGTCTGTTGGACGCGAAAACCGGGCAATGACAAAGAAAATGCTCCAACATATCATCTTCCCCGCACGACTTACACATGCTATCACTTGCCACTACGATTTTACATAAGTGAGCTCGAAGTCCTATGTGGCCCATTATGAAACCAATAGCTTTACTGACCTCCTTTTTAATTCCTTTCAGTAATAGCCTCGTCTTCGCAAAATATGTATGTCCCCATAGGATTTTCGCCGTCCCACCGACCGTTTCGCTGTTCCACAGTGTTACATGCGTTTGTCGCCCACGCCCATAAATCGGAACGCGTCGACCCGAAAGGCGGTTCTCTGGCCTTCACTGCCAAATCGTCTGCCCTTTTCTTACCCTTTACTCTGTTATAGCCCGGCACTCAAACCATGCGAATTGTACCATCCTCAGAGAAGGCGTCAATGTCCTTCTTAAAGTGCAAGACTTTTCGTGACCTAACCGTCCTAAATGTTATTGCCCTTATGGCCATTTTACTGTCCGCAAAGATGTCCCACTCGACGTCCTCGAGTTAGTACCACACCCCCTCACGCATTCCGTGATCGCCCGGATCTCCGCCTGCAGGACCGTATTATGGTCAGGCAATAGTAAAAGAGATATGGTTCGTGAACTTAGAATTCGGGGATTTAAATTACTCAAGGGTACGGGGAATGGGAAACATAGAGCCTGTATTCTTGCAAAGAGTAGTCTAAATGTTTTTCTTCTTCCATGTCATGCCAGCCATGAAATAAACAAGTCTCATTACTGGCTGGCTTCCCTATATATGACACACGATTCAGAGATGCCGCCTTCAGACCTTAAGGTTGAAGCCGCTTCTGTAGGAAAGAAAAGCTTTATTGTAGGAAGTGATTCTAATGCACAACACCAGATATGGGAAAGTTCGGATGTCAACGAAAGGGGTAAGCTGCTTATCGAATATATTATAAGTTGCAATCTGGCAATTTATAATAAAGGGGATAAACCGACCTTTATCACCAGGTACAGGCAGGAGGTACTAGATATTACCTATGTATTGGAAGATAGAAGTGGAAGAATATGCAACTGGGATGTGTTGGATCACCACAGCTTCTGTGATAATTGTTACATTGGTTTCAGCCTTGGAGAAAATACTGCAGTAGTGGTCCATCGGCTAAACAGAAAAAGGCGGATTGTGATAAATTCCGGCACAAATTCTGGACGCCTATACCTTCTAGACCAGAAAAAAAGTGGAAACTTCAGAAGATATAGACTAAGTGGTCAAGCGGATCACGAAGGCCTGACTTGCTTACTAAAAGATGCATTACGGCAGGCTTGGGATCTGTGGATCCCAAGTAGATGCACTGTCTCCTCTACTTTGGAATATAGCCATTAACAATATATTATTGTCTCTGGAAGAAAAAGGCGTAAAAGTGGGAGCCACTTTTTCATAAGAACTGTACCACTATTCCTTATAGAACCGATTGGAACTACGATATCCCTGGTAACAGAAGTTACATAGACTTCTATACGGATGGTTCCAAACTAAACGACCAGGTGGACTTTGGGGTGTACTATAAAGATCTAGAACTGGTCCTATCGGAAAGATTACCCGACCACTGCCGTGTGTATCAAGCGGAGATCCTTGCTTTTAAGGAAGTGGTGGAATGGCAAAGATAGAATGTCATTACAAAGATTGGCATAAATATCTTCTCAGGCAGCCAGGCAGCCATTAAATCAATCGAGTACGTGTTTCTGAACACAAAAACCGCCCTCAACTGTCGCAGATCTCACAACGAGATGAGTGAATAGTTCAAAATTCACCTATTCTAGGGGACTGTGAGCATTCTAGAACTATGTGGCCTAATATAGACTTAAAGAGGTCTACCGCTTTGCTGTCATTGGCTAGAACAGACGTCTCAGTCATTGTGTCCATCATGACAGGTCGCTGTCCAATCGGAAAACATGGTGACAGACTGAAGGTTGCCAACAACGACTTAGGCAGAAGCTTTGAGGACATCGAAGAAGAAGAGATTGTATAACACCTTCTGTGTGTGTATCCCGCACTAGCAGGCAGAAAGAGTTCCACCTTTGGTTCTCATTTCTTTGAGAACCTGTCTGATTTAGCGGATGTGAACATTCGCAAGTTATTTGGCTTTTTAAAGCGATCTGAATGGTTCAACGGTAGGAACTAGAAGGCATGTCCATTCTTCTGTTACTGTGGTATCACAATGGACAAAAACGTCTAAGTGAGTCTGATGGCAGACTGACATTTAAACCTAACCTAACCTAACTCTGGGTTCTCCCTGTAGACCCCCAAGCCCACTCTGTCCCCTAGCTTTGATCCATCCGTGTAACATGATTCCTATCGTTGCCTCGATTATACCGCGATGGTATGAGCTGCTCCTATCCTCAAACTATACTCCCATAATCTGTATGTCTATGGGTCGGATGAGTATGGGTATCTAGAATGGTCCCCAGTGTACTAATGGGCGTGGTCCTCATCGATCTGCCTATGCCAATACAGCATATTCTCTGAACTTGTTGTATGGTCCTAACGTTGCACTTTTTCTCCATAGCAGTCCACCAAACTACTGAAACATTAGTAAGTATTGGCCTAATCAAGCTTCTGTAGAGCCAACCGACTATCCTCGGATTCAGGATCCATTTCGAGCCTATGGCTCGTATATACAGTGCCCAACATCTGTGAGCCTTCTCAGTAAGCTTCGATTATATATCTGTCTTCGATTATATGGCTTATATGTCTGTAGACCTTTGATATCTCATAACTTGCCTTTCCGGGTTACGATATAAATACCACCTTGCTTTCTGATAGGCTTTCGGCTAGGGATGTTGGAAAAATTTTGGCAAGGTGGCGCGCCAGATAGTCGGCCTTCTTCTGTAGTAACGCAGGAAATATTCCATCCGGTCCTTATACTTTTAGTTTACTTTACTTTACTTTAATTGGCTATGACAGAATATTTGTTCCACTAGCCGAACATAGAATAGCTTTCCAAGCGCTTCGATCTTCTGCGCTCCTTCTAAAATCTCTGACACCAAGTTTCGAGGCGTCTCCCACAACTTGATCTTTCCACCGGGCTTTTGGTCCTCCCGGTTTGCGTGTACCACCGTGTTTGCCTTCAAAAGACTTCTTTGCTGGAGCTACATCATCCATTCTGACAACATGACCTAGCCAACGCAGCCGTTGTATTTTGATGCGTGTAACTATGCTATCGTCGTCATACAGCTCATACAGCTCGTGGTTCATACGTCGCCTATATTCTTCGTTAACGCAAACTGGTCCATATATTTTACGAAGAATCTTTCTCTCAAATACTCCAAGCACTGCCTCATCTGCGGGTAATATCAGTGTCTTGTAAAGTGTAGTCTTCGTCTGTCGAGAGGTGGCCTTGTTTCTAAACTGCTTACTTAGTCCAAAGTAGCATCAAAACTGGTGTAATTCGTTTCGGTTACGGCGGTGCCGAGGTAGATAAAGTTACTGGCTGTCTCAAAGTTGTGGTTCCCAACTTTCTCCATTTTCTTCATCTGCTCAGTTGTGCAAGGCTTTTTGGGTGTTGAAACCTTTGGCTTTTGGCTTTTTGGGTGTTGAAACCAACTCTCTTTCGATTCTTTCAAAGGCTGCAGTTACTACTTCCGGTGACCGACCTATGATATCGATATCGTCGGCATAGGCGAGTAGCATATGGTCTCCTGTGATTAGTGTGCCATATCTATTCACATCTGCATCTCGTATAATTTTCTCCAGTAGGATATTAAAGAGATCACACGATAGGCTGTCTCCTTGTCTGAAACCTCGTTTGGTATTAAAATGTTCTGAGAGATTCTTTCATATTCTTACTGAGGATCGCGTATCAGCAAGTGTCATCCTGCAGAATCTTATTAATTTTGCAGGGATACCAAACTCAGACATGGTTTGAAATACCTTTGAACGTAAAGGAGTATCGAAGGCGGCTTTGTAGTCAACAAAGAGATGGTAGGTGTTAATTTCTCCTTCTCGGGTCTTTTCCAGGATTTGGCGCAGTGTGAATATCTGGTCCAGGGTGGATTTACCTGGTCTAAAGACGCATTGATAGGGCCCAATTATCTCATTGACTTTAGGTTTCAATCTTTCACACAGTACGCTCGAGAGTATCTGTATGCGATGGGGAGGAGACTTATTCCTCTGTAGTTGACACATGCCGTCTTGTCTCCTTTCTTGTGTACGGAACATAGTATGCTGAGGTTCCAATCATCGGGTACGCGTTCTTCTAGCCAGATTGCGCAGATAAGCTGATGCATACGCCTTATCAGGGTGTCGGACAATCTAATTATCTTGCCCAAGCTTACTTCTGAGTAGACTTCCAAATTGTGTCCAGTTGGTTTTCAACTTATAATGGAAGCTTATCGGATTCGGCGCTAGCCGTGCTATACCTAATGTAGCGATGATCAGAGAAGGAATGCTCTATGAAGACCCTCCAATCCTGAACCTCATCGATCAGATATTCCAAACATATTGTCACATTTGAAGCCTCCTCCCTACACCTATTGCCAAAGGTGGCATTGTAACCAATATTGTGTGTTATTAGCTCAGTAGTAATCAAGAATTCCGGCAGGTAGTTAGCATTCAAAAATTCCGCATGAAATGTGAAAATCGCATCGCACGCTATTACCCAGCAGAAAAATTTGTATCCCCGTATGCAATAGTGTAAATTAGAACCATCGTGACATCAGCATACACAGTTGCTTCCGGCATGCATGATTTTTGTAGGCGATGTACCACATAAATGAGATTGTTTAAATATCCGAAATGCGCCTCTTGTTCAACATCAAAAATGCGACTTTGGCACCACAAACTAAATTTGCCTTTTTTATACAAAGAATAGTTTCAATGAAAACACCGTTTTCTGCGATTAATGTCCCAAAAAATAGATGATTTTTTTATTACATTGTTTTTTGTTATTATTTGCAGTGTGTTGTTAAAAGTAAATTGTCAATAACATACAAAACTCAGTCTCATGTAATTAGTCTCAGTCTTATAGTAATTAATTAAAAAAATAAATGAAATTCAATAAATATATTCAAGTTTACACTCACTCCCTTTTTTTAAGGATACTGCGTTTAAAAAGTATAAAACAACAACAAAAGAAGAAAAAACGCAACACGCGCTATAATCTTTTTGTCCGAGTTCCAAAACTTAACTGAAGATAATCAACTCTCTTTAAAGCACGCGGATAAAGATCGTGTCAATCTCTAAATTTCGTGAAGCACTAATTGATTTACTTGAACTTTGTTCAATGAGCTCAAAACACTGTTAGCATACACAACCGCTGATCAGAAGCAATACTGGGAATCCCGGCACGGTACAACTATGAGCATCACACAGGCTGGAACTTTGAGCTCCAATCTGTGTGGTGTTCTTCGTTATCACGAGAAACTTAGCTGGGAGCTACCGGGCGCGTCCATAGGTTGTAGATCGTAGAATGCTTCATACGGAGTAGATGTAACTGCAGTCACGGACATTCAGCGGTATCGAGGGTTTAGTGAGAGACCGAGCGGCACCGGCTCTTGCTTAAATACTGAGTACCAATGATGCTCGATACGATAAGCCAGTGACTGGCGCCTTTAAATAACCAATATCATTTTCTCGCGGCGATCGGTCGTATAGACCGGAACGAGCTTGCTGTTTATAAGATCTTGACGAATGACGATGACGTATCGCCACCTCTAAATGCAAATGTGGTTAATCCAACAACAACAACAGTAGCAATATGGATGCAAAACAAATTCGTTTTCACCATACCTTGAAGCCATGTTTCATAGATGCCCTATTTAATAGATTACTGCACAAAAGTATGTTAAAACCATATTTGTATACCCTGCACCATAGGATGGGGTATACTAATTTCGTCATTCCGTTTGTAACACTTCGAAATATGCGTCTAAGACCCCATAAAGTATATATGTTCTTCATCGTCATGACATTTTAAGTCGGACTAGCCATGTCCATCCGTCTGTCCAAAGCAAACTAACTTTCGGAGGAGTAAAGCTAGGTGCTTAAAATTTTGCACATGTACTGTTTATTAGTGCAGGTCGGTTGGGATTGTAAATGGGCCAAATGGGATCATGTTTTGATATAGCTGCCATATAAACCGATCTTGGGTATTGATTTCATGAGCCCCTAAAGGACGCATTTCTAGTCCGATTTGGCTGAAATTTTACACGTGGTGCTAAATATGATTCAAATCGGTTCATAACCTGATAAAGCTGCCATATAAACCGATCTCCCGATTATACTTCTTTAGCTTCAGTCAAGAAACTTTGTTCCGAGTCGTCCATGCCTCTTGAGTTAAGGCAATATTAATTTTTCCCTCGCTGATTTTCTCGCTTCGGTGTAGATTTATCTGGAATGGGTGATGGTCTCATCGCACGCATCCTGTGCTTTAGGTTGCATTGACTATCCTGTTACTGCATTACCTGATGTTTCAATATTAGGCTTTGCCTATTCTTGGCTTCCGAATCCCGATAAAATCGGGTCCCAGCATGTTAGGCTGTATCGAGTTTCCTGTCCTGTACTGCCTGATAATTTAATATCAGGATCTTTGCCTATTATAGTCTCCCAAATCTTAAGTAAATGGGTTTGTTGTGAGTAGGTGATGGCCTTATCGCCGGCTCCATGATCGTTAGTTCGCATTGAGATTCCTGTTGCTGCGCTGCCTGATGAATATAAGGATCTTTACATATCCTGGTCATCCAAATTTTGAGAAAGTCAGTGATTAGTCCGACGTCGGGTTCCTGTTCGTTAGGCTGTGTTGGGTCTCTCGCCCCTACACTGCCTGAAGTTTTACTATTAGGATCTTTGCTTGTCTTAGTCTTACCAATTTTGAGAGAGTTGGTGCTTTTCCCGTCGTCGGTCCCCTGTTTGTCAGGTGGTATTGATTGTCCCTCCACTGTACCGCCTGACGGCTCAATATGAGGATATTTACCTATCCTTGCCTTCCCAGTCTTGAAAAAGATGGCCATGGCCTGGTAGTACGCCATGTCTTTAGTCTTAGCCAAACTAGTCACGGTGACTTTATCAATGCCCACCACAAGGAGAGTTCCTTCCTGCTTCTCCTCCCTGTGGAGACCTCCTATTACTCCACGACCAACTTTTGGTTTCGCTTAAATTTTCCATTATGCGTTCCGTCGCGAATTTGTCGCCCTCATTCTGGATGAAGACTGTCGCCTTTGTGAGCTGGGGGATGTCGATTTTTCTCACTTGATCGAGCTATGCGCCCACCCAGGAAGTGATGATACTTCCAGAAGCCTTTTGACGGTATCAATGTGCCTCCTTGCCACTCTTTCGTAAGATGGCGGCTCCTTACCTTTCATAGTGACCATCTTCTCCCCCCGTGATGGCTGTGGCTTCTTTTTGGAAGTCACCGCATTTCGCTGCAGTGGTGCCAAAATGAAAACACGTCTGTTCCACTCAACGGTTACAGGAACGGAGATACTACAAAACGTCCGATGTATACGTGATGCCATTATGATATTTATGAAAAATTTTAACGTAAAAAACCATGAATTGTCTAATCCCAGATCCTATAAAATACTGTTGACTGTCAGCTGAGAGCTGAGAGGATTTATATCCAATTCCTCTGAATTCATTCGTGCCATAGTTGAAAATGTAGAGCTAGGATTTTTGATTTGAAAAATTTGTGCAGAAGTGAATCCGCAACGGAAAAGCTTCTTGATTTATATTGATCACCAGCGGATGTGTACGACTAAATATATATGAGAAATTGTATAAATAGTACCAAGAGCTTCATAATGTGCGCCATATCAAAATTGGATGGTGGTATAGGCCAAGGGTTCCCAGTTGATCTGCATATTTTTGTAGATGCAAGTGAGATATAGCAGTGCCTTACTGGAATATTTGTTGAGAAGGCTTGGTGAGTTTTATTTTTGTTGCTGGCAAGTCGAAATGAGCACCAATTAAACCTCTTTCAATGCCCAGATTAGAATTGCTGGCCGCTGTACTCGGTGTAAGGTTGAGAGAGCCAATTTTCATCAGACATGATCTTAACCCACGACATAATGGCGAAACAATCATTTATACAACAACCACAAATCATTAAGTGCAGCCGCCTTGCCATCAAGCTGATCGATGTTTTGCCATCACATAAAGAAATTTGTATGCGTGTATGTATGCGTGTGCGTACATGAGCAGAGAATATGCGAGAAAGAAGATGACAAAAAAGAGAATGCTAACAAAAATCTCACATCTTAATACTGTCAAACCTGGCCACCTTTTTAAATTCACCTTGCCACGACATACAAATTTTTGGTCAGATCCTAAAATCGTCATTAAATGGATACAATCAGACATTCGGGGTATTCCGGAGTAAGACAATGGAAATGGGTACCTGGTTCAAAAATCCCAGCCATATCCATACTCTGAAAACACATCGAACTCACGCTGTCCAAAAAGGTCCTGAATTCTTAATGCCAAGCGAAGACATTTGGCTCACACTTTTTGCGAGCATGAGACACACAGACTCACTTAGACGTTTTCGTCCATTGTGGGGAACAAAGCTCAAAGCTTTTAGTTCCTATCGTTGGGCCATCCAGATCGCTTTAAAAATCCCAATAGCTTGCGAATGTTCACATAAGCTAAATAAGACATGTTCTCAAAGAAATGAGAACCTAAAGTGGAACTCCTTCTGACTGCTAGTGCGGGACACACTCACAGAAAGTGTTCTATTGTATAATCTCTTCATCTTTGATGTCCTCACAGCTTCTGCAAAAGTCGTTGCTGGCAACCTTCAGTCTGTCAGCATGTTTTCCGATTAAACAGTGACCTCTCATGACGGACACAATGACTGAGACATTTGTTCTAGCCAATGACAACAAAGCAGTAGACCTCTTCAAGTCTAGATTATGCCACATAGCTTTTAGAACGCTCACAGCCCCCTCTTTGTGACCATCTATCATTCGTTTCCCTTCGGGCCTGCTCCTGAAGACTAAGTTGGCATACCCACAAATCAGTATCCCTGGAATGAGTAGGGTAGTTTTTAGTCTCACAAGCTCGTCCACTTTAGAATTGCCTGTGATATCTCTGTGGCCCGGCACCCAGAACAGGTGAATTTTGAACTGTTCAGCCATCTCGTTGAGATATCTGCGACAGTCAAGAGCGTTTTTTTCAGCCAACAAGCAGGGGATTATTGACATTTGTCTTAAATCTTTGGATGTCAAAGTGGGTGGGAAAAACATTAGCCAGAAGTCGATTCCACATACTAACGGTTCGAGCGAAATAAGAATTCTCTCTATAATGCATTGTACGGTCCGCTGGCCAATCCATTACAGGCGGGTGTGAGTTTCTGGATGTCTAGTATCCCTGACATACATCCTTACATCAGGAATAAGAAGACGAATATCAGACGAACACACACCATGAAAGTACCGATAAAACAGCGCCAAACAACCCACATTGCGACGATGATGAAGGGAGTCAATAGGGTTGGATACCCCACTGTCCCCAATCAACGCCATCGCTCTCCTCTGTACACGGTCCAGTAGCTCCAGCGATGATTTTGAAGCTCCAGCCCATACATGTGAGTTGTACTCCATTTTCGGACGGAGTGAATTAATTCTTACAACGTTTAAGGAAGCCTAAACACTTGAATGCTTCTTTCGACACTTCAAATACATGTTTAGCCCAACGGACATCACTTTGTATTTTCATGCCCAGAACATCAAGAGCTTCTGATTGCTCAACATCTACACCGTTGATAGACAAAGATGATCGTAATGGGTCAGCGAATCGTTTTTGTAACAAGAAGCAGCACTGAGTCTTCCGTGCATTAAAATCTACTCGATTCATTCGACCCCACTCAGAAATGGACACTTGTCAGCATGGACAAATCCTGGCAGAGTGTATCGTCCATAACCCGCCTCTTGTCCTCAATCTCTCGAAGACTCGGCCTATTGTCGAATGAGTACGAATGACAGAGATTACTGTCAACCGCAAATGAGTAGATCGGATTCTGATGACTGACCCAAAAGATCGTTGATGAAAATAAAAAAAAATAGAAGGAGGAAGAACAGAGCCTTGGGGTACACCTGCGGTCAATTTGATGAGAACCTATCTATAACTAAATAATAAAAAAAAAAATAAAATCGAACGAAGCCATTACCGACACCAAATGCGACAAGCTTTTGATAGTAGTGCACCGTGCCAGACCCTATCAAATGCCTTGGAGATATCCAGAGCCACAACCTTACTCTCACCAAACTGGTGGATTGAGCGACTCCAACGTTCCAACAGAAGTGCCTTGAGGTCGCCCGTAGAGCGATTTCTGCGGAACCCATACTGTGGGTCGCAAAGAAGGCCATTACTCTACTCTAAATACCTCACAAGATGGCGAATACTCATGCTCTCCATGACCTTGGAGAGAGCGGAGCATACCGCAATAAGGCGATAATTCGCAGGGTTGTTTGCCTCACCTTTCTTGGGTATTGGCTGAACGTTCGCAACCTTCCAAAGAGTAGGGAAGACTCCCGCACGGTAGGCAAGGTTGAAATGGTTGCGTAATGGACGAGTGAGCGTCGAAGAACACTTGCGTAAGACAGGTGTTGATATTCCATTCGGTCTCGGGGATTTATTTACGTCTAGATTCTCAAGAACCCTTTAAACTCCACGAGTTTGAAAAAATATTTAGGGCATGACACCACATACAGCGGTCAAAAAAAGTATTCATCATTCAATGTTTTTTTTTTAATAAGTCTACAAAAGACAATTGGAATAAAAACATATTAAACTAATGATGCAGTAGTGCTTGTGTGATATATATGTACACAATTTCATTGTTTTTAAAGAAAAAAATAGTATTTATTGGAACAAAAAGGGCCATTTTACAGCTGAACACAAAAAATTAAACAAAAAAAGTATTCATCATTGCAAAAAAAACAAAAAAATAAATAACATAATTTAAAAAAATTAATACTTTGTTATTCGACCACCGCGTCTTATAACTTCTTTTAAACGGTTTGACATCGATTGGACTAATTTAGCGGTTATATTTTGGTCTATATTAGTCCATTCCTCCATTATCACCTGTTGCATTTGACTCTTGCTCGAAAAATTGCGCGTTCTCAATTAGCGTTCGAGATGTTCCCAAAGATGTTCAATTGGGTTCAAGTCGGGACTTTGAGGAGGAGTTTTAATGACTTTGGGGCAGTTATACAGCATCCACATCTTGGTATTTAAAGCAGAATGTTTGGGGTCATTATCTTGATAATATTGAAAGTTATTACCAAGCCCAAGTTTTACAGCACTATCTTTTAAATTCCTCTTTAAAATGTCAATGTAATACTTATGCTCCATTACTCCATTAATAATTTCAAGATTTCCCGCTCCTGAAGCCGCCATACACCCCCAAACCATTAAACCACCTCCACCATGTTTTACAGTAGCAACTGTGTTTCGTTCTTCAAGCTCTGTATTTGGTTTTCTGTACACTATGACCTTTCCATCGCACCCAAAAAGATTAAACTTGCTCTCGTCTGCAAAAATGACTGTTTTCCAAAATGATTCGGGCTGTTTTACATACATTTTTGCGAAGTTTAGCCTTTTCACTCGGTTTATTTTATTTATAAAGGGCTTCTTACGTGCAGTTCTTCCTCTGTAACTATGCCTTTTGAGTGTATTTCGAATTGTTTGTGTAGTAACTTCCTTCCCTAAATATTCCATAGTGTTTTTACGAAGAATGGTCGCATTTGTCTTCGGAGTTTTCTGAACTTGCCGCACTAGCCAACGCACATCTCCAACTGAAAGTGCTTTTGGTTTATTGTCAACAGTTTTCGTTTCTGTCCACTTTCTGATGATGGATTGTATAGTAGATCGTGGTCTATTTAATATTTCACTGATAGTTTTTTGAGTTAAACCATTCCTGTGGTGTTTTATTATCAAAACTTTTACCTCATCAGAAACCTCGTTTTGCTTACGACCCATTTTGACAAAAACTATATTTTCAATGAAATTAAATATTTGCTGTCAAGGGCAAAGCCTCCTTTACTAAATAAAACAGAAAAGGGGGATTCCCAAATAATATTTGAATTTGACTTTGATGATAGCACATCAATGATTAATACTTTTTTTGTTCTGTTTTTGGTGTTATTATATAAAATTGCATTTTTTGCGCTAATTAAATTTATTTTTTGAATTTATTTTAAAACATATTACGAAAAATAAACTATTGCATAAAACTGCATTATTTGTTTACTTTAAATTTTCTTCAATTACCCAAAATAAGTGAATTTATTATCAATTTTGCTAATGATGAATACTTTTTTTGACCGCTGTACATTTCCTTAACAAGAGTTGAAATAGATGAAGAACTAAAGACCTACCCTTTACTCTTTTCACGAACGACCAAAAGCTCTTACTTCCACGCGTAGAAGCAAGAACCTTAGCACGCAGACGCTGTTCGTAAAGATATTTTTCGCGTCTAAGCACATTGGCACACGAAGATCTTGCCTACTTGCGCAGCAGTTCTGTATTGGCATTTTTATCCAAGCGCCAGTTCCTGAATGCCACCTCTTTCGATCTGACAGCATCTCTGCATGTCTGGTTAAACCAACTTTTGTCCTCTGATTTAGCCGTTATAGTCTTAACTGGAATAAATGTTCTCATTGCATTTAAAATTATCTTCTCAATTATTTTAGCAGAAGCATTTATATCATCATCTAGAAAACATAGTTTTCAATTAAAATGCTGAATCTATGAGCTCAGCCCAACGTGCTTTTTCGTATAAAAATATTGACCGTTTCCGGACTGGGGAGAAAGCAGTACGAAGAGCAGAATACGAACAAGATGCTGAAACAATGCAGTGATCGGAGTTACCAAGAGGTGCAAGAGTATTAACTTCATACTTTTCAGGGTGTGAAGTTAAAAAAGGTCAAGAGTATTATTTCGGTGCCCTTGGACGCATGCGATACGTGTCGGTTCGTTCACTAGTTGCGCCAAACCATTGGGGTCCTCAGGAGTCGTATGACTCGAATGGGAAATCCAGGAGGAGTTGTGGACATTGAAATTCCCAGCGACAACGATTTCACTGCCCGGAAAATCCCCCAAAATACATATTTGTAATGGAATCAGAAAGGGCGTCAAAGTCGTTCATGGAAGTCTCTCTTTCTGAGTTTGGACTTCTATATAAAAATCCAAAGTGCAGTATATGTGATCCAATCCCGAACGAAACACAATACACATAAGAAACTATAAAAGCCCTTAGTGTGGTGAATTCATTCGATTCTGCTTGTCATCTCAGTAAGATCTGAGTGGTAGCGGCACGGCACTGTTGGTTTGTTGTTTGTGGATTAATTGCAGTGTGGAGAAACTATGTTGATGATAGTGTTGTTATTAGCTAAGGATGTTATGGGTAGGTTAGGTTAGGTTGAAAAGAGGGTGCAGATATTAATCGGCCTCATGCCACTATGGACATGTACCTAAGCCAGTAATCGGCCTCTAAAAAGAAAATTTTAAGTTAGGAATTCCGTGCAACTTACAAAATCCTTAATTGTTTTTATACCACTCCCCTAAGTTGGTTCATGTCTGATATTGTGTCTCCACCTTAGTACCGGTATCTGTTGGACGCGAAAGCCGGGCAATGACAAAGGAATTGCTCCAACGTCTCATCATCTTCCCCGCATGCCCTACACATCTTATCACTTGCCGCACCGATTTTACATAAGTGAGCTCTTAGTAATATGTGTCCCGTTATGATACCAAGAGCTATACTGACCTCCTTCTTGCTTCCTTTCAGTAATAGCATCTTGTTCTCACGATCTGGATCCCCCATAGGATTTTCGCCGTCCTACTGACAGTTTCGCTGTTCCACAATGTTGCATGCGCATTCGTCGCCCACTCCCTTAACTCGGACTGCGTCGACCCGAAAGGCTTCGGGTTAACCAAGTTTATTGACGGCAGTCCTCTAGCCTTCACCGCCTAATCGCCTGCCCTTTAATTTCCTCTTACTCCGTTATGGCCCGGCACCCAAACGATGCGGATTTTCTCATCCTCAGAGAAGGCTTGTTATTGCCCTTATGGCAATTTTACTGTCGGTAAAGATGTTTAGACTCGACGTCCTCGCGTTTGCACCACACCACTTCACGCATTCCGTGATCTCCCGGATCTCCGCCTGCAGTACCGTATTATGGTCAGGCAGTCTAAAACAGATGTCAGTCCCTGAGTTTTCAATGTAAGCCCCCAAGCCCACTCTGTCCTCTAGCTTTGATTCATCCGTGTAACATGATCTTCCAGATGGCAATACTAGGGTTCCGTAAATCCAAGACTGTGCCGATGACAAGGAGTGCGTCGCACTCAACTTCAAGGTTCATCTCAGGTATCCGATCGGAAACCTCTCCACTTCCTTCCAGGTTTCCTATCGTCGCCTCGATTATACCGCGATGGTATGAGCTGCTCTCATCGCCTTAAGTCTAATAGCCGTAGTGGCTGCCTCATACTTAATCTGTATGTCAATGGGTCGGATATCTAGAATAGTCTCCAGTGCCCTGGTGGGCGTGGTCCTCATCGCTCCGCCTATGCCAAGACAACTTGTTCTCTGAACCTGTTCTATGGTCCACCAAACTGCTGAGGCGTAAGTAGGTATTGATCTAATCACGCTCCCGTAGAGCCAACCGACTATCCTCGGATTCAGGCCGCATTTCGAGCCTATGGCCCGTATATACAGTGCCCAACATCTGTGAGCCTTCGCAGTAAGCTTCGATTTCGAGCCTACGGCCCGTCTACACAGCGCCCAACATCTGTGCGCCTTCTCAGTACGCTCCTGAATGTGACACTTCCAATTCAGTTTCCTGTCCAAGATCACACCTAAGTATTTGACCTTGTCAGATATTGTTATGGGTATGTTTGGTTTTTTTTTTGTTATTCACGTTTTGTTAGATATTGTTATTATTATGGTTTGGTTTGTTATTATTGATCTGTTTAAATTGGCACTGTGTTATGTTTGATTTTGTAATGGAGGGGACACTAAATGTAGCACTGTAGAAAGTCGTTAGTATGGATTAAAGACAGATACATGTGCACGCGACGACGCACAGACAAAGACTCAACCGGATCCAAATATCTAACACATCTGCTATACTATGACTCATGAACGGCTTGAACCCCCGAATGTCTGATTGTATCCATTTTATGACGATTTTAGAATCTGACCAAAAAGTTATATGTCGTGGCAAGGTGAATTTAAAAAGGTGGCCAGGTTTGACAGTATTAAGTTATCAGATTTTTGTTTGCATTCTCTTTTTTGTCATCTTCTTTCTCGCAAATTCTCTGCTCATGTACGCACACGTATACACACACCCATACAAATTTCTTTGTGTGTGATGGCAAAACATCGATCAGCTTGATGGCAAGATGGCGGCTGCACTATATGATTTGTGGTTGTTGTATAAATGAAAGTATTGAGCAGTAGGTGGACTTTTGAAGCGCCGTCCACCAGAACACAATACCATATAGCATTATAGGTCTGACTACTGCAGTATATACCCAATTCATAACACGCGGTCTAAACCCCCAACTGTTGCCAATGGCTCTCTTGCAGGTGTATAAGGCAAGATTGGCCTTTCTTGCCCTTTCCAAATTGTTGGATTTGAAGTTCAATTTACTGTCCAGCAAAACACCTTGGTATGTTGCGCTTTCTGTAAATGGAACTTTCTCTTCACACAAGGAGACAGGTTCCACTGTGGGCAATTTCCTGAAGTATATCTCTTAGAGTGTTGGGAAACTTTCCCCTAACCGTAATTGCCAAGTCATCAGCATACGCGCCTTTGCCACTTTTACACCTTTTTCTTCCAGAGACAATAACATATTGTTAATGGCTATATTCCAAGGTAGGAGACAGTATACCTCCATGAAGTGTTCCACTGCCGACCCATGTTTTTAGATCCACAGATCCCAAGCCTGCCGTAATGCATCTTTTAGTAAGAAAGTTATTAGTAAACTTTCTTACGGTAGAGTTAATGCTTAGAAACTCCAACTCCTTCATGATTGACGTCGGTTTTACATTATTGAAAGCAACTTCAATGTCAAGAAATGCTACCATTGATCTTCGTGTCCCTCCATCCCACAGGTATATATGCCATTTTGATACAAGCAGAGTATATCTCCATAAACCAGGGAACCAGTCTATCAGACACAGCTTGTAATTCAACTGGTGATACAGCATCAGGGCCTTGCGACTTAAAGGAGTCAAAACTACTTTTGGCTCAAACACAGTTTCCATAATAACCTCCGACGAATGCATATTAGTGACAACCTTTTCTGGAGCCACGTTGTCCGTTGGAGAATTTCCCGCGAAAAGTGTATCAACGAGTAGTTCTAGTATTTCCTCACGACACATTGTCCATACATTCTCTGACTTTTGAATATACCCCACCGTAATAGGTCTCGAGGACAGAATCTTCCTTAGCCTAGAGGCCTCAGATGTGTCCTCCACGGAGCTGCAGAATTCTACCCAGGATTGTTCTGAGCTTTTCTCAGCTCGCCCTTATATTTTCTTTCCCTTATAGATGTCCTAATCGTGTAGTGCTCTTGTGGCTTTTGCTCTGTTGAAGAGTTTTCTGCAGTCCTTTCTTAGACCAACCAGCTCTGGGGTCCGCCATAGCGGTCGCTGTTTGCCCTTGGCTTGGCACTAAGGCATGTTGACACAAACGAGTCATTCAGAGCCTTCGTGATCCGCTTGACCACTATGGCTATATCCTCCGTAGTTTCCACTTATTTTCTAGTCTAGAAGGGATAGTGGTGCCGAATTTGTGCCGAAATTTATTCCAATCCGCCTTTCTTCTGTTTAGCCGAGGGACCACTACTCCAGTATTTTCTCCAAGGCTAAAACTTATATAACGATGATCAGAGAAGCTGTGGTCTTCTAACACTTCCCAGTCGCATATTTTTCCACTTATATCTTCCGATACAAAGGTAATATCTAGTACCTCCTGCCTGTTCCTCGTAATAGAGGTCGGTTTATCCCCTTTATTACAAACCGCCAGATTGCAACTTATAAAATATTCAATAAACAGCTCACAGCTTTCGTTGACATCCGAACTTCCTCATATCTGGTATGTGCATTAACATCACTTCCTACGATGAGGCTTTCCTTCCCTACAAAAGCGGCTTCAATCAGCGACATAAGGTTTGAAGCCGGCATCTCTGAATCGTGTGCCATATGTAGGGAAGCCAACCAGTAATGAGACTTGTTTATTTCAAGGCTGGCTACTATTAAATCTTCAGTGCTTAGCGACTGAAGAAGAAAAATATTTAGACTACTCTTTGCAAGAATACAGGCTCTATGTCTCCCATTTCCCGTACCCTTAAAAAGTTTAAATCCCTGAATTCTTTGACCACGAACCATTCCTCCACACACCTATGGTTCCTGGATAAGAACAACGTTAAATCCCCCTACTATCAGGAGGACCTTTAGTGCCGCCAAAGCGGCCTTACAATGGTGGAGATTTGTCTGTAGAAACCGGACCATAGTCAGAATTCAGACCCTCAACCACTGTTGTTTTAGCCTCGTCCTCTGATTCCACCAGGAGTTTATCCTCACAAGATTCGCTAGAACTTGTCATGATGAGCTTCTGTACGCATCCAGGGGCAGGTGAGAAAGCTGTGGAACCACTCTTCCACAGGACACTAGACACTTGCGGTGTGGACGATTTATACTAAGATGCTTCACTAACTGCTGCTGGCGACGTACTTTCTGAGTTCCGTGCTTCCCCGCTGGCGCATACCTTGATCCCAGTCCAACTTTGTGTCCCACCCACACAGGGCTTGTCGGGACCCGTTTCGATGCCATCACCTCCTGTCTTGATCGTGGCAGGGGGACAACTGCTGAGTCGTCTCCTGATTCCCCAAACCCACCGCTTCTATAGACCATCAGTTTCAACTTGTTGAATCCGTGGGATACAACCCTTCAGACTTGTTGAGGCCTGCGAGACAGACAGTTTAGTACGAATAGTGCATGTCTCCAGTCGCCATCAACCTCATCCAATCTACCAATATTTCAGTCGGTGGTTGAAGGATTGCGATTACATTCCCTTAGTCTTCCAAGTATCGATTCAGGATCTGGGGAATCCTTAGTATCCCAACATGCGCCATGTGGAAAAGAAATATCTTCCTTCTTGACTAATTCTAGTGCTGCACCTGGCCAGATCTCACCAATCTTTTTTAGGGCATAACGATACATTTCAATTGAGCGTTGATCCCCGAAGGCAATTAGTCTGTATCGGCCCCGATACCAGCATGGAGGAGACCCAGGAAATTCCGCAAGAACATCGGAATATACTGATGAGGGAGTCTCTCTCCCTATTAGTGAGAGTCTTAGAATCATTCGCACCAAATCGCTCAATAAACGAGAGAGCGATGCGTCTTCTATTATTCCAACCTCTTAAAAAGTGAGTTGGTTTTCCGGGGAAGGCAGATGGCCTAGGCAAATTATAGGCACTCCAAGAAAAATACGACCATGCTTACTTATGTGCCACCTTCTAGTTTGATATAGCAGTCTTATAAACATATCCTCCGATTCAAATTCAAAGAGCTTAGGTGGCCGCAATTGGTATTCCTTTCTTGCAAAGAATTTGACAAATGTAAACCATGTCCCTTCATTAATTTAGCCCACATATAGACCATTCTCCAAATTTTAGGTCTTTCTTATTATTCGTTATTTTGTATGAATGTATGGGAATGAAAGATCAAACAATTTGGCTGTGAAGGCCAGAGGACTGCCGTCAATAAACTTGGTTAATCCGAAGTCTTTTGTAGCAATGGGGAACAGCGAGACGGCCGATAACACGACGAAAATCCTATGAGGAGATCCGGATCGTGAGAAAACTCATGGACTAAGCTCGTATGCAAAATTGTGACAGCACGTGTGGATGACGATGAGTCGTTGGAGCATTTCCTATATCATTTGTTCGACATTTTTATGTGTGTCTACATTTGCTTTGACAAGTTAGTGGAACAGGGTTCTATCCCAATTTTTTGTTGTTAGGCACTGGTAGGATGTTTGACTTCTGATTGGGGTTGGTCCACATTAAAACTGAGGAGACAGCGGAGGGCGGCATTTTGACAGATCTGAATATTATTCCACTGCGTGTCACAGAGATGACGAGACCACGCTGGCGCTGCATAACTTACTACAGATCGGCCAAATGCGTTCGTGGTCAACAAGGTTTCTTTGTCTGCACCCCAAATGCTGCCAGCAAAAGACTTGAGAACATTGTTTCTACTTTTGAATTTATCGCAAATTGCTGCTGCATATGGGGAGAATGTGTAAGAGCTGTCACATGTGCCGCCAAGTGTTTTGGGACACTTGATGATCAGACTCATTTCACCATCGGCCATCACAGTCAGCTCGGCATTCACCTTACGCGTATTTGTAGTGAACATTGTAGCCGAAGATTTGGTGACAGATATCTTCAGATTGTACAACCGTCCGCATATGATACGATCTCTATGCCGTCTGGAGGATAGGTAGAGGTTAAACAGTGCTGGAGATATCACCCCGCCTTTCACTCCACGGTGCTTCGACTTCTCGTCCCTAAATTCCACAAATGACTGGCGAGCCAGCGTTTCAGGCCTGGCTATGGCACAGCTGACCGTGTCGAATGCCTTCGATAGGTCCAGTGCAACGAGCACCGTCCTGTCACAAGGCCTGAGCAAGCCACGGCAAATATGTGCGGTGATGGCATGCATAGCAGTTGTTGTGCTATGCTGTCTACGAAATCCATGTTGATGCTCGGCGAATGGAAATTCTCCCACGAGGCTCGGGAGGAGTAATGCCTCATGCGTCTTTGCTACTTGTTAGAGAAGGATGATAGGTCTGTACGATTCCCTAAACTCGGGTCCTTTCCATGCTTCAGTGGCGAGATCACTCTGCCCATTTTCCAGACGTCGGGAACTATATGAGTGTTCAAAGACAGGTTGAGGACAGTAGTAAGGTACTCAACTCCATGTTAATCTAGATTCTTCTGCATCAGTGTATTCCGTCGGGCCCAACGCCTTAGATGATTTGGCACCGCGGAAGAAATTCGTAATTTCGCCCACGGTAAATTGCGATGGCTGTTCATCGGCTCGGAGACCACGAATACGGCAAATGGCTCTCCTCCTTGCCCTGCCACTCTCGGGATGCACAATAAATTGACGGTTGAACAACCTGGCACAACTCTTTTGATAAGTCACGGTTACGTCGCCAAAATGAGTGAGGTCCTGTCATCCCATCTACCGGGTTTCGAGAGTGACTTAACAGTTGACCACAGCTTAGCTTAACCGACGCCTAAGTAACATTGCTCCAAGTGTTCTAGCCACAAAAGCCGCCTGTGTTCGTTGACTACCCTGTTTCTTTCCAGATTCATCTCGCTCGTCTGCGAGTACCACTGCTTGCGCCGGGAAATTGGGCCGCACTTGGGGTATTCGGCCGGCTGGTATAAAGCGGCTGCTGCGTTAATAATGTCTCGGAATTTCCTCTCAACTACTAGCACATCCGAGGGGGGTGCCAGTTTACTGAAGCGGCGATTGGTGTACTCATCCTCATTCACCGTGCAAAACTTGGAGTTTTCAATCTGCTCTGCCAAAGCCATACCACGCTGGTAGTTCCCTAGGGGAGAATGCCATGAAATGTAATGCGCATTACATTCCCCTAGAAACAGACTCCACTATGTCAGGGTTGTAAGCTAGGCCATCAATCGGGACACAGCTACCTACCGGCAGTATATTTACGTTGTATAGCTCTACGGGACCTGACTGCTATCTCCATGCACTTCACGTAGGGATCACTAGCACCAGGTGCAGTCGAGATGGGTCTATATTGCTCGGAATGGTGTATCAAGAAGGCCAATCCCCCACCTCCATTCTTTGAGCGATCCTTACGTAGCACATTGTATCCGTGACAACTGTGGAAGCTGCAGGTGTTTATCAGTATTGTCTCATGGATAGCTGCGACCAACATGTTCTTCTCGTCGATCTTGCCACGACGACCGTTGCAATTCCATTGCAAAAATGATACACTTACCGGCACTGGCCTGACAATATTGGGGATGGAATGGTGCTGTTGCGCATATTGCCGCACGGAAGTGGTTCGGGGAGTCACATAGTCCGACGGCGAGGGGGTTCCGAGGTTCCGACGATGACGCTTGTGACCCACTGCTGTCTATGTTCGCACATCACCTAACAACATAGTCAGCATGACTATACTCCCGTAGTGATGTAAGCCAGAGCAAGATCGGAAATGTACCCACTCCATGCACCGATTACACCTCACCGACACCGACCGATGATGGAGGCGGTTCTGGCAAACCGAACCGAAACATGCGCCGGGGTTCCTTTCAATGCCGGTACGGACCAGAAACGTGCGGAAGACGCACGTACACTGAGGCGGCAGCCCTTGCCGATGAAGGATTCCATCGGGTCAATCCAGTGCGTACAACCGGCTACCATGGGATTGTGGAAATTAGAAAACGTTTAGAGCTACTGTCGCCAGAATATTAAGCTGTGAACAAACTAATTCCTATCTGGACTCTGTTTTTTGTAGAACAACCTTTCCAGATTTCTATTTTGAAACTGGAGGGCGAACATTAAATCCAGTCTGGAGGACATAAATGGACTCCGTTCAAAAAAGTGTGTGCACCAAATTAAAGGGGAGTTCAGTACCTTTAATTTGGTGTACCACACATAACACAAAACTGTTTTTCGTAGAACAATCCTTTTAGATTTCTATTTTAAAACTGGAGGGCAGGACACAAAATCTAGTCTGGAAGCCATAAATGGACTTTGTTCAAAAAAGTGCGTATACCAAGTTAAAGGGGAGATCAGTACCTTTATTTTTGGTATACCACACATATCTCAGAACTATTTTTCGTAGAACAAACCTTCAAGATCTCTAATTCGAAACTCGAGGGCAGGACATTAAACCTTCAAGCTCTCTATTTCGAAACTCGAGGGCAGGACACTAAATCCACTTTGGAAGCCATAAATGGACTTTGTACAAAAAATTGGGAATGCCACGTCGAATAGCCTTCTTGTTATTTGTTTTTTGTCGAACAAATCTTCCAGATTTCCGTTTAGAAACTGACCACAACCGCAAACTAATAGCCAAATTCATGCCTCGTTTCATGGCGGCTATATTATAGATTCGGTTGTTGTTGTAGCAGTTTGCGTTCTATTTTACGTCTGCTTGATTCTATTGAGTGCGTCCAGAGGGATCTGAGTCTGGATCGAGTGAGTCTGTCTGGGCAGTTAAACAGGTGATGTGTTTCGTGTGGTCCCTAGTCTCAATCGGCATCAACCCTTGCTCTGTAGGATTTGAGGAAGCTGCATCTACCGCATCGTAATTGAGCCAGAACTATTCTGGTTTGCCGGGGGAGGTCAATTTCTTCAGATGCAATGGGAGGCAGTCGTTCTCCAAGGACTACATTCACCCGATAGCTATTTACCGCATCTGCTACCTTGTCTGCATGAATGTTGTCTCAAACTGCTGGATATGCCACATGATCTACAGGTTCTCTATTGTAGCGCTGAACCTCACGCCCTCATGTGTATACCTATCCACAAGATGATGATTTGGATGGTCTCTGTTATTAGAGCCCAGAATTGCTTAGACAGCATGTAGTTATGACTTCAAAGGTGTATGATCTATGGAGGTAGTCCACATGATAACAGAGACAGCCCGTCTCTGTTCGAAGGGCGGCATTCTGACATCTGAATATTATTCCACTGCGTGTCACAGAGCTGACGAGACCACACTGGCGCTGTATTAATTACCACAAATTGCACCCTAAGTGCTGCCGGCAAGTGAGTTGAGGAAATTGTTCCTACTTTTGACATAATCGCAAAATGCTGTGGCATGTAAGGAGAATTTGTAAAAGCTTTCAAATGTGACACCAAGTATTTTGGGACAACTTTCAGCTCCCTACGCACCTCATGCGTGTAGTAGTGAACAATGTGGCTGAAGATTTGGTGTCAAAAATCTTCAGATCTCTTGATGGGAAATAAGAAGCAAGTTAGTTGAAGTAGACGTTTAACCTATCGCAGATGTCATCAATGGGTGGGGGACCTGATGCTATAATCATACAATCGCGGGCATTTGATACGATCTCTATACCGTCTGGGGAGGTGGAATGGAGGATATGTGGAGATAAAACAGTGCCGGAGATATCACCCCGCCTTGGGGAACTCGCTGTTTAACTCTACGGTGTTTCGATTTCTTATCCGCAAATTCTAAAAATGACTGGCGACCACAGACAATTTGCGACCCAGCGTTTCAGATCTGGCTGGAAGGACCGATTGGCGATAAATCTGAGATTATTTCAACTATAACATAAACTTTCGTGCCATGAAAGTGTAAATTCTTTTGCTCTGCTATAAGAGTGATATCAAGATATGGCCCGGTTCGGACCACATTAAAAATATATGTTGGAGCACTGTTGCGCACTCTAGAGGCTCAAGAAGTCAAGACCCAAGATCGGTATATATGGCAGCTATATCAGGTTATGGACCGATATGGCCCATTTACAATACCAACCGACCTACACAAATAACAAGTATTTGTGCAAAATTTCAAGCGGCTAGCTTCACTCCTTCGGAAGTTAGCGTGCTTTCAACAGACAGACGGACGGACGGACATGGCTAGATCGACATAAAATGTCGCGACGATCAAGAATATATATACCTTATGGGGTCTCAGACGAATATTTCGAGTAGTTACAAACAGAATGACGAAACAAGAACCCATCCTATGGTGGAGGGCATAAAAAGAAGAGTGAAACAAACAACAAACAAGAACCTATTAAAAGAAGATTGAAAGAGAAGTAAACAGAGAACACTCAAGTAGTGTCAATATATCTATTTGTCTTCCCTCTGTGTCATTATGCCATACAGCAAAGAAATAATACAACAAATCGACAGTACCCTTTCACAGTCTAAACAGGTTTATTATATACATTACCCTCTTTTGACACCTACCGTATCCAGCACCCCCTCCTTGACCAAAGAAGTCTACTTCCACATATTTATATCAATGCTCAAGAAATGGAAGAACGATCCAGAACGTTACTCCTACGTTGCTCATAACTGTCAGACTGGAAATATGGGCTTTTCAAATCAACATCCAATGCCTGCTGTATTTAGAATTTCTCCATATATATCCTCGACGACAAAATTCAGCGATCCTTTACGGTGCTGGATATCAAACTCAAAACTTTAAGCTCCACCTCGCCAGCCTTCCGGACAAATCAGTCTGGCCCATAAGCCATTAAAGGCTGGCGTGGTCCGTTATCACAGTAAAGTCCGTTATCCGTTATCACCCTTCAATCTCGAAAAATCTCCGTTCAAAATCCAGGTTTACCAGTACCGGTGCTGACGTCAGACTCGATTTGAGCCTGTCGAATGACCCCAAGGCCTCATTCGAAAGTGAAAACATCCTGACCTTCTCCTTACTCAAGCATTCGTGCAGTGGGGGGCAATAGACGCATAATCGCGAATAAATCGGCGATACCACCCGCACATTTCCAAAAATCTCCTAAGTTGCCGATATGTTTTTGGAACTGGAAAAGTCGTTATGGCCTCCACCTTCGTTTCGTCCGTCCGAATACAACATTCTCCGACCACGAAGCCCAAATAGCGGACCTCCTTATAGCAAAATTTACTTTTCTGTAGATTTATAGTAAGACCAGCACGGGATAAATTCTTGGCGACATCAGAAAGGAGAATCAAAATCGACAGATACCACCAAAAAATCGTCGAGGTAAACGAAGACGTTATTCCTGATCGCCGCAGGAAAAACTTTGTCCAAAAGCCTGCACACTCTCTGAGCGGCATTGAACAGTCCAAACGGCATGACCGTAAACTGGTACAACGGCCGTCCAGGGACTGTAAAGGCAGTCTTCTCCCTCGACGTCTCTTCAAGTGGAATGTGCCAAAATACGTCCTTTAAGTCTATCGCCGATATAAATATCGTGTCCTGTAGCCGATTCAGTATACCCTCTATGTGGGGTAGAGGGTAAGCATCCTTAATGGTTCGCGGGTTAACCTTGCGAGAATCGAGGCAAAGCCTGTTCTTTGTTTCTTTCCGCTGCTTTATGGGAATGTCCTTATCGGTTACCTCAAAAATGTGACTTTGACTTAACTTCCAGTAGCCTCGACTCCTGCTCCGTTGATAACACATGTCTGTTCTCGGTATCTGTAACTGCCTCAGTATCAATAATCTCGGAGATATCCACATGCCTCTCATTTTTTAACCCGACTTCACCAACCACGAAATAATATTCCTGTTCCAAGCCAGGTACATTAGAAAGACCACACATTCCGTTCGATTGCTCCATACCACTGGTAATGTGGTGTAACGATTTTTGTGCCGGATGGAAGGCAGTGTCATTCGGGTTCGCGGTTTTCTCTCTTTCTAATATTTCTATTTTGTGGTATCCGAGACTTGCGCCGTCTGACAGGGGTTCCCAGACAACTCTGCCACATTCTGATTTTTTTACACGAATTCACAAAAGAACTCATCTTTACCGCGTGTAAAGCACTTAATCTTTTGAAAGCTGGATCGACAAACATTCTCTGGTTTAATAATTTGAACATTTTTCTTATAAAAATCTCCTGGCATTCCACACGTAAAGCGTAAGTTAAGGTGAAATGGCGAGGAACGAAAACTTCGCCTAGAATTCATGAGTTCAGGTTTTCGTTCCAATGGGGTAATAAATGGTCTCTCTGCCGTATTTCCGGTATTGGAATTGCCGCTCTGAAAAGTCTTAGGCTGTCCTTCAAGTGTTGGTCTGGCTCTATCCATACTTCGACTTGGAATATTAATAGCGTCGATGGCCAGATCCTCTTCACATTAATTAGTTATTTCACTTACTTGTCTAAATTTCTGTCGACCTTCTTTTAATAACTTGTCAGCCCGCTTACATTCTTTTTTCAAGTCCGCCATAGTCGAAATGGTTGACTAAAATATAAGACTAGCTATGTAATTACGTATATTACCTCTAATAATCTTTACTAACTCTCTTTCGGGAATCATTTTACGTAATCGGAATATCAAGTCATGGATGTCTGAGTAAAACACTTCAAATGGTTCTCCTGGTAGTTGCTTTCGCTCCATAATTTCTCTAAATATCTCGTAATACGAATCGGACGATGTAAAGTGACTAAAGAGCTCCTCTTTAAGCGAAAAATTTCTGAAATCGACATCATCTGCGTTGTCTCCAAGGATCTGCCAGTACCACTGTACAGAACTTCCGGTTAATAGGGATGAAAAACAGAATAATTGATCAAAAGAGATGTTGTGGTTCTCCCTCATCCTCTCAATTCTCAATATGAAACTCTCTACAGTCATATCCCGTCCAGAGCCGTCAAATTTACTATGCCACTTATTCAGATCAACAGGCTTTCGACTATATAGTTCCCTTTGACTGTAAGAAACACCTAGGCACTTATTAGCATGTGATTTTGTCGCACCCCTTGCATCACAGGGCTCAGGACGATTATTCGCACGATCAGTACCGCCAGTACCACAATTACCGTATAGAAGTCTACGTAACTTCTGTTACCAGGGATATCTTAGTTCCAATCGGTTCTACCAGGAATAGTGGTACTGTAATTTTTATCAAAAAGCGGCTCAGGTAGGGTATAATCCACACTGCCTGTAACTTCCGATATTGTATTATGTATAACTTAGTGTCCGTGGGCGCCACATCACTAATGAGAAAGCTCCCTTAACCTCACGGCAGTAGTCGTTGCAAATTGGGTAGCCACAATGTCCAGAGGCATAAGAGGTAGCATTAAATACAGTGCATCAGATGGTGTCGTCCTCAGTGCGGCTGTGATGCACAAACAAGCCATCCTTTGGATCCGGTTAAGTATTGAGTAGGTGGATTTTTGAAGCGCCGTCCACCAGACCACAACACCATATAGCATTATAGGTCTGACGACTGCAGTATATACCCAATGCATGACACGCGATCTAAATCCCCAACTTTTGTCAATGAATCTCTTGCAGGTGTATAGGGCAAGAGTGGTCTTTCTTTCACTTTCCAAAATGTTGGATTTAAAGTTCAGTTTCCTGTCCAGAAAAACACTCAGGTATTTTGCGCTTTCTGTAAATGGAACATTCTCTCCACCCAAGGGGACAGGTACTACTGTAGGCAACTCGTATCTCCTGCTGAAAAGAACTACTTCTGTCTTGTACGGATCGGTAGCCACTTCGCTGTTGCACGTAGAGCTTCCTGAAGTATATCTTTTACGAGTGTTGGGAAACTTTCCCCTAACCCCAATTGCCACGCCATCAGCATACGCGACCACTTTTACACCTTTTTCTTCCAGAGACAATAATATATTGTTAATGGCTATATTCCTCTATATTCCTCTGCTGACCCATCTTTTTAGATCCACAGATCCCAAGCCTGCCGTAATGCATCTTTTAGTAAGTAAGTTTTTAATAAACTTTCTTACGGTAGAGTTGATGCGTAGAAACTCAACCTCCTTCATGATTGTCGTCGGTTTTACATTATTGAAAGCACCTTCAACGTCAAGAAATGCTACCATTGTATATTCCTTGACAGCGAGAGAACGCTCTATGTAGCCGACTAGATCGTAAGGGGCTGTTTCAGTGGATTTACCTTTACTATATGCATGCTGCTGCCGCGACAGGCGATCTCCAGGGATCTTTGCCCTAAGATATGTTTCTATCAACCTCTCAAGGGTCTTCTGCATAAAGGATAACAGGCTTATAGGACGAAAATCTTTCGCCTTCGTGTGGTAGGGTTTTCCTGCTTTCGGAATGAAAATTACCTTCATGTCCCTCCATCCCACAGGTACATATGACATTCTGACACAAGCAGAGTCTATCTCTCTACGCCAGGGAACCAGTCTATCAGACACAGCTTGTAATTCAACCGGTGATACATCATCAGGGCCTGGCGACTCAAAGGAGTTGAAACTGCTTATCGCACATCAGGGATATTCTCAGACACAATATCCATAATGGCCTCCAACGAATGCATATCAGTTACAACGTCTTCTGGCTCCACGTTGTCCGTTGGAGAATTTACCGGAAAATGTGTATCAACGAGTAGTTCTAGTGTTTCCTTACTAGACATTGGCCATTTATACTCTGATTTTTGGTTATACCCCACCGTAATAGGTCTCGAGGACAGAATCTTCCTTAGCCTAGAGGCCTCAGATATTGGGTTGCCCAAAAAGTAATTGCGGATTTTTCATATAGTCGGCGTTGACAAATTTTTTCACAGCTTGTGACTCTGTAATTGCATTCTTTCTTCTGTCGGTTATCAGCTGTTACTTTTAGCTTTCTTTAGAAAAAAAGGGGGAAAAAGTACAATATATTTGATTAAAGTTCATTCTAAGTTTTATTAAAAATGCATTTATTTTCTTTTAAAAAATCCGCAATTACTTTTTGGACAACCCAATATATCTTCCACTAAGCTGCAGAATTCCACCCAGGATTTGTTCTGAGCTTTTCTAAGTTCGCCCATATATTTTCTTTGCTAATCCTTGTAGATCTCCCAATCGTGTGGTGCTCTTGTGGCTTTTACTCTGTTGAAGTTTTCTGCATGCTTCCTTAGACCAACCAGCTCTGGGGTCCACCATGGCGGTCGCTGTTTGCCCTTGGCTTGGCACTAGGGCATGCTGACACAAACGAGTCATTCGGAGCCTTCGTGATCCGCTTGACCACTATGGCTATATCCTCCGTAGTTTGCTCTTCTTTTCTAGTCTGGAAGGGAAAATGGTGCCGAATTTGTGCCGAAATTTATCCCAATCCGCCTTTCTTCTGTTTAGCCGAGGGACCACTACTCCAGTATTTTCTCCAAGGCTAAAAATTATAAAACGATGATCAGAGAAGCTTTGGTCATCCAACACTTCCCAGTCGCATATTTTTCCACTTATATCTTCCGGTACAAAGGTAATATCTAGTACCTCCTGCTTGTTCCTGGTAATAAAGGTCGGTTTATCCCCTTTATTACAAATCGCCATATTGTATCTTATTATATATAGAATAAGCAGCTCACCCCTTTCGTTGACAACCGTGCTTCAACCAGCCACTTAAGGTTTGAAGGCGGCATCTCTGAATCGTGTGCCATATATAGGGAAGCCAGCCAGTAATGAGACTTGTTTAATTCAAGGCTGGCTACTAACAAATCTTCAGTGCTTAGGGACGGAAGAAGAAAAACATTTAGACTAATCTTTGCAAGAATACATTCTCTGTTTCTACCATTGCCCGTACCCTTGAGAAGTTTAAATCCCGAAATTCTTAGTCCACGTCAAATACCCTAGCCATCAGGAGGACCTTTAGTGCCGCCGAAGCGTGGCGGTGGAGATTTATCTGTAGAG
This sequence comes from Stomoxys calcitrans, assembly GCF_963082655.1. Classification (NCBI taxonomy): domain Eukaryota; kingdom Metazoa; phylum Arthropoda; class Insecta; order Diptera; family Muscidae; genus Stomoxys; species Stomoxys calcitrans. The sequence goes on along the minus strand of NC_081555.1, from coordinate 60,770,944 downwards.
GCCACCGTAGCGCAGAGGTTAGCATGTCCGCATATGACGCTGAACGCCTGGGTTCGAATCCTGGCGAGACCATCAGAAAAATTTTTCAGCGGTGTTTTTCCCCTCCTAATGCTGGCAACATTTGTGAGGTACTATGCCATGTAAAACTTCTCTCCAAACAGGTGTCGCAATGCGGCACGCCGTTCGGACTCGGCTATAAAAAGGAGGCCCTTTATCACTGCTTAAACTTGAATCGGACTGCACTCATTGATATGTGAAAAGTTTGCCCCTGTTCCTTAGTGGAATGTTCATGGGCAAAATTTGCATTTGATTTATCTGTAGAAACCGGACCATAGTCAGGATTCAGAACTTCCACCACTGTCGTGTTAGCCTCGTCTTCGGACTCCACTAGGAGTTTATCCTCACAAGATTCGTTAGAACTTGTCATGATGAGCTCATGAAAGCTCAGGACACTGTGCACTTGCGGTGTGGATGTTTTCTCCTTAGATTCTTCACTAATTGGTGCTGTCGAAGTACTTTCTGAGTTCCGTGCTTCCCCGCTGGCACGTCTTTTGAGCCCAGTCCAACTTTGTGACCCACCCATTTCGATGCCATCACCTCCTGTCTAGATTGTGGCAGGGGGATTTACAGTCTCCTGCAATCCGCCAGACTTTAGCGATGTGATCGATAATTCCTTAGGCAAGTGTTCAGCCACAACTGCGGAGTCGTCTCCTGATTCCCCAACCCCACCGCTTCTATAGACCTTCAGTTTCAACTTGTTGAATCCGTAGGATACAATCGCTTCAGACTTGTTGAGGTCTACGGGACAGCCAGAATTTGTTATGAATACTGAATGTCTCCGGTCAACATCAGCCTCATCCAATCTACCAATCTTCCAGTCGGTGGTTGAAAGATTGCGATTACATTCCCTTAGACTTCCAAATATCGCTTCAGGATCTAAGGGAATCCTTGGTATCCAAACATGCGCCATTGGCCGAGAAGGAATATCTTCCTTCTTGACTAAATCCAGTGCTGGACCTGGCCAGATCTCACCAATCTTTTTTTAGCGCACAACGATACATTCCAATTGAGCGTTGATCGCCGAAGGCAATTAGTTTGTATCGGCTTCGATACCAGCCTGCATCGTCACAAACTGGAGGAGACCCAGGAAACTCCGCAAGGACATCGAAGTATACTGATGTCAGTCCATTGACTATCCCACTCCAATTATTCCTAGGTATGCAGCTCTGTTCTTCTCCCTTGTCGACAACTGCCATCACCAAACTGTCCCTAGCGACATTAGCAAAGGTTCTTGGACCCATCTTACTGTAGTTTGCCTTAGTTCCTTTAGGCATGGGATGTCTCCAGGTAACCGCAGCCTTTTGGATGACTGCGTTGCAGTTTCCGAATCTAGACGTGTAATCTTTTTGGTAGCCTGTGCAGCAAATTCCAGAGCCCAATTTAGGAAATAAGCTATCCTTGAGTGACTTTAATTGTTCTTCCAAAAATAATGACCTATTACAAGTTCAGGAAAATTCTTGCGGAGTGAAATAACAATACGTCCTAGGTAGTAGGTTATAAATCTCCAAGGTGTAGTTTTGGCACGGTGGCTGAACCAGCTACTCGTCAGCATTGGGAGTTTCTTCAAAATCTGAGATTATTTCAACCATAACATAAACTATCGTGCCATAAAAGTGTAAATTCCTTTTTGTCTCATGCGACAAAAAGATTTGAAGAAAAAAAGAAGTAAGAAACGAACAACAAACAAGAACCTGTTCAAAGAAGATAAAAGAGAAGTAAACAGAGACCACTCAAGTAGTGTCTTTTTATCTGTTTGTCTGTGTCACTATGCCTCCCACTTCTCCTGTATTTCAGCGAACATACAGCCTACGTACTGTCTGGCCCAAAGAAATAAAACGATAGTAACCTTTCACACATGCTATCGATCACCACCTCACATGATGGTTAGTCTAAACAGGTTTATTATATATTACCCTCTTTTGACATCTACCATATGCAGCACCCCCTCTTTAACCAAAGAAGTCTACTCCCACATATCTATCCCAATACTCAAGAAAAAGAAGAAGACATAATTTGGACAGTCAATGTCATTACATATATATTTAATTCATTTAAAGTAGACAATATGATTATTGATAGAAAAAAATATGAGAACAATAGGTAAGTATATAAAATAACAATAAAAAAATATGCAATTTCCTATTGTTATGGTTCTTGTTCTTTTCCCATCCAAATGGGAGAGAAATCCCTTCTTTAAATTCCTTCTCTTTTCTTAATTTTTTCTTAGTACAGATTCTCCACTTCATTTTTACATTCTTTCTTCAGACTTCTTTATGTAAACAAATCTCACTTGGTGTCTTTCTCTTTTCTTAGACTAAAATTATAACTCACCAACAATACAGCGCTATATTATGTGAGTTTAGCATGCGCCCTCTAAAGGCTCAACAACTCAAATCGGAAGATGGCTTTATGTGGCAGCTATATCAGGTTATGGACCGTTTTGAACAATACTTAGCACAGTTTTTGGAAGTCATCACGAAAAACGTCATGCAAAATGTCAGCCACATCGGATAGGAATTGCGCCCTCTAAAGTTTTGGACCGATTTCAACCATGTTTGACACTGTTGTTGGAAATCATAACAACACAGGTCATGTATAATTTCAACCAAATCGGATAAGAATTGCGCCCTCTAGTATCTCAAAAAGTCAAGATCAGAGATCTGTTCATATGATAATAAAAATAGCAAATTCTCTTTTTTCTTTAATATATTCTTTTTTGTTATTTCTTTTATAGAATTTTTACTTAGATTTGATGCATGCAACCCTAGTTAATAAAAAAATGTGTATATAAATATGAAGATATAATTAACACTTTTTAGTAACAATTTATTTTTTTTTTTTTTTTTTCTTTTTATTGTTTCCATAAATTCAGTTCTGCGGATCTTCGTAAGGCCTTGAATCATCCCAATACGGGAAGGGGGCACAAGTTAGACATTAGTTTCGGGTTTTATATCTCGTCAGGTTGGGAATAGTTTAGTTTAAGTTGTGTATGAGTAGTCTAATGCTTCTTTGTGTTTTTTTGCTTTGATAACTTATCTTGTTTCTTCTCTTTTTCTTTAAATTCTTTTTCATATTTTTTTAAGTTACTTTAAAAACTACTTTTGTAACTGTTTTGTTTGATGCCAAAAGCTCTTTAACGGTGTTTTATATTTTTGTTCTGTTCCGTTATTTGTTAACTTTTAGCAGTTATTAGGTGGTGAAACAAACTATGGTGCTGATTGTTTCAGGCAATTTTTTGTTTCATGGGGGGAGTTTATACAAAATTTTTGTCCACTCTTTTTTATCTCTTTTACTTAATTTTTTTTTTCTTCTATTGAGATATTTTCCTTTCAAACACTTGAACGTTGTATTTATGCAATATTTCTGTTTAACGAGGGGATTTTAACTTGCATTGCATGTTTCTCATGTGCTTAAGTAATGTTTTCAACATTTTTTTGTTTGCAGTTTTTTTATAGTAAATACGTGTATTTGATTTATAATGTTTAATATATTAATTTAATATTTTTATAATATTTTTTTTGTAAGGTTATATGGGTCTTCGTCTTTTTCTTGATTTCTATAGAGATTCTATCAAACTTCTTTTCGTAAAATCTGCGCTTGCCTCATTTCCGCTTATAATTGAATTTCTTTCTCAACAGCAACTCCCAACAGCAAATTCCACTTTCCAAAAATCAGTTTTGCTCTCACTTCAATCTCAATCGATAACATCTCAGAAACTGGATTGTATTTTATGGGAATTAAAGTACTAACGTTCCTATTACGACAACGCTATGTATCAGAATGTCGAATGCTTTCGATAGGTCCAGTGCCACGATGACCGTCCTATTTCATGGCCCTATTAAAACCACGGCATGCAAAACAGTTGTTGTGCTATGCAGTCTTCGAAATCTATGCTGATGATCGGAAAATGGAAATTATCCAACGAAGCTCGAGAGGAATAGTCCCAAAAGCGTCCTGGCTACTGGTGAGAGTAGGGAGATCGGTCTGTACGACTTCCCATTACTCGGGTCTTTCCAGGCTTCAATAGCGGGATCAATGTGACCTTTTAACAGACATCGGGTACTATAAGAGTGTTCAAAGACAGATTGAGGACAGTTGTAAGGTAAATTGCGTCGGGGCTCAACGCATTGGATGATTTGGCGCTACAGATAACATTCGTAACTTCTTCCATGATAAATTTTGATGGGTGTTCTTCGTCACGGGGACCACGGGGATGACGAATGGTTCTCCTCCTAGCCATATCACTCTCAGGATGCACTATAAATTGACGATTGAACAACCCGGCGCACCCCTTTGGATCAGTCTCAGTTAAGTCGCCAAAAGTGACTGGGGTCCTGTCGTCCCGTCTACCGGGGTTCGAGAGTGACTTATTAGTCGACCACAGCTTACCTAAACCGGTACCTAAGCTACACTGTTCAAAGTGTTCCACCCACAAAATCCGCTTATGTTCTTTGACTACCCAGTTAATTTCCAGATTCAGCTGGTTGATTTTGGGGTTAGTGGGATTCATTCAACGAATCCCATCACTTCGTCTACGGGTACCACTACCCGTTAAAAATTTCTTGGAATTTCCTTTCGACAATTAGCAAATCCGAGAGGGGTGTCAGTTCACGGAAGCAGCAATTGCTGTTTTCTGTGAAGTCGACCAAATCGGCCTTCTTCTAATTGATTAACGTCCGGCGCTCAGAGGGGTGGTCGGTCGATGGTGAGAATTATGGGGAGATGGTCTGATCCCAAAGAAATGACGGCTTGCCATGTTACGTCACTCAGGAGAATAGGGGATGCAATGGAAATATCTAGCGAGCTGCTGCACCTCCTCGTAATCCTAGTGGGGCATCCTCATTCACCGTGCAAAACGTGGAGGGGAGAATGCCATGAAACTAGATGCGGATTAAAGTCTCCTAGAACCAGACGATTATGGCCAGGCGGAAGCCCTATTATGTCGGACTTGTAAGCCTGGCCATAAACTGGGTCACAACTACCAACCAGCATGTTCCTTAGGCAAATGTTCAGCCACAACTGCTGAGTCGTCTCCTGATTCCCCAACCCCACCGCTTCTATAGACCTTCAGTTTCAACTTGTTGAATCCGTAGGATACAATCGCTTCAGACTTGTTGAGGTCTACGGGACAGCCAGAATTTGTTATGAATACTGAATGTCTCCGGTCAACATCAGCCTCATCCAATCTACCAATCTTCCAGTCGGTGGTTGAAAGATTGCGATTACATTCCCTTAGACTTCCAAATATCGCTTCAGGATCTAAGGGAATCCTTGGTATCCAAACATGCGCCATTGGCCGAGAAGGAATATCTTCCTTCTTGACTAAATCCAGTGCTGGACCTGGCCAGATCTCACCAATCTTTTTTAGCGCACAACGATACATTCCAATTGAGCGTTGATCGCCGAAGGCAATTAGTTTGTATCGGCTTCGATACCAGCCTGCATCGTCACAAACTGGAGGAGACCCAGGAAACTCCGCAAGGACATCGAAGTATACTGATGTCAGTCCATTGACTATCCCACTCCAATTATTCCTAGGTATGCAGCTCTGTTCTTCTCCCTTGTCGACAACTGCCATCACCAAACTGTCCCTAGCGACATTAGCAAAGGTTCTTGGACCCATCTTACTGTAGTTTGCCTTAGTTCCTTTAGGCATGGGATGTCTCCAGGTAACCGCAGCCTTTTGGATGACTGCGTTGCAGTTTCCGAATCTAGACGTGTAATCTTTTTGGTAGCCTGTGCAGCAAATTCCAGAGCCCAATTTAGGAAATCTCTATCCCTATCAGTGAGAGTCTTAGGATCATTCGCACCAAGTCTCTCAATAAACCTGAGAGCGATGCGTCTTCTATTATTCCAACCTCTTAAAGAGCATGTTGGATTGCCGGGGAAGGACGATGGCCTAGGCAAATTATGGGCATGCGAAGAAGGAATAGTTTCGGCCTTGTCCTTTAGACTCGAACCAGGTATCTTCGTTGAAAGCCCCTGCTGACCAGTCGTGTGTCGGCTAGTGGAGCCTGGAGCAGCCGCTCCACCAGCCGAGGTTTCAGTAGCAGACAACATGCTACGGCCTGATACCACCAACGCAGCTGTTGGGTCTTTGGAGTCCATTCTAAGCCTACTCCCGGTCTCTGCAGCTCCACTGGAAACAGACACTGATCATCAACCGTCTAATAGATACCTCTATCGCAGCTATCCTTGAGTGACTTTAATTGTTCTTCCAAAAATAATGACCTATTACAAGTTCAGGAAAATTCTTGCGGAGTGAAATAACAATACGTCCTAGGTAGTAGGTTATAAATCTCCAAGGTGTAGTTTTGGCACGGTGGCTGAACCAGCTACTCGTCAGCATTGGGAGTTTCTTCAAAATCTGAGATTATTTCAACCATAACATAAACTATCGTGCCATAAAAGTGTAAATTCCTTTTTGTCTCATGCGACAAAAAGATTTGAAGAAAAAAAAGAAGTAAGAAACGAACAACAAACAAGAACCTGTTCAAAGAAGATAAAAGAGAAGTAAACAGAGACCACTCAAGTAGTGTCTTTTTATCTGTTTGTCTGTGTCACTATGCCTCCCACTTCTCCTGTATTTCAGCGAACATACAGCCTACGTACTGTCTGGCCCAAAGAAATAAAACGATAGTAACCTTTCACACATGCTATCGATCACCACCTCACATGATGGTTAGTCTAAACAGGTTTATTATATATTACCCTCTTTTGACATCTACCATATGCAGCACCCCCTCTTTAACCAAAGAAGTCTACTCCCACATATCTATCCCAATACTCAAGAAAAAGAAGAAGACATAATTTGGACAGTCAATGTCATTACATATATATTTAATTCATTTAAAGTAGACAATATGATTATTGATAGAAAAAAATATGAGAACAATAGGTAAGTATATAAAATAACAATAAAAAAATATGCAATTTCCTATTGTTATGGTTCTTGTTCTTTTCCCATCCAAATGGGAGAGAAATCCCTTCTTTAAATTCCTTCTCTTTTCTTAATTTTTTCTTAGTACAGATTCTCCACTTCATTTTTACATTCTTTCTTCAGACTTCTTTATGTAAACAAATCTCACTTGGTGTCTTTCTCTTTTCTTAGACTAAAATTATAACTCACCAACAATACAGCGCTATATTATGTGAGTTTAGCATGCGCCCTCTAAAGGCTCAACAACTCAAATCGGAAGATGGCTTTATGTGGCAGCTATATCAGGTTATGGACCGTTTTGAACAATACTTAGCACAGTTTTTGGAAGTCATCACGAAAAACGTCATGCAAAATGTCAGCCACATCGGATAGGAATTGCGCCCTCTAAAGTTTTGGACCGATTTCAACCATGTTTGACACTGTTGTTGGAAATCATAACAACACAGGTCATGTATAATTTCAACCAAATCGGATAAGAATTGCGCCCTCTAGTATCTCAAAAAGTCAAGATCAGAGATCTGTTCATATGATAATAAAAATAGCAAATTCTCTTTTTTCTTTAATATATTCTTTTTTGTTATTTCTTTTATAGAATTTTTACTTAGATTTGATGCATGCAACCCTAGTTAATAAAAAAATGTGTATATAAATATGAAGATATAATTAACACTTTTTAGTAACAATTTATTTTTTTTTTTTTTTTTTCTTTTTATTGTTTCCATAAATTCAGTTCTGCGGATCTTCGTAAGGCCTTGAATCATCCCAATACGGGAAGGGGGCACAAGTTAGACATTAGTTTCGGGTTTTATATCTCGTCAGGTTGGGAATAGTTTAGTTTAAGTTGTGTATGAGTAGTCTAATGCTTCTTTGTGTTTTTTTGCTTTGATAACTTATCTTGTTTCTTCTCTTTTTCTTTAAATTCTTTTTCATATTTTTTTAAGTTACTTTAAAAACTACTTTTGTAACTGTTTTGTTTGATGCCAAAAGCTCTTTAACGGTGTTTTATATTTTTGTTCTGTTCCGTTATTTGTTAACTTTTAGCAGTTATTAGGTGGTGAAACAAACTATGGTGCTGATTGTTTCAGGCAATTTTTTGTTTCATGGGGGGAGTTTATACAAAATTTTTGTCCACTCTTTTTTATCTCTTTTACTTAATTTTTTTTTTCTTCTATTGAGATATTTTCCTTTCAAACACTTGAACGTTGTATTTATGCAATATTTCTGTTTAACGAGGGGATTTTAACTTGCATTGCATGTTTCTCATGTGCTTAAGTAATGTTTTCAACATTTTTTTGTTTGCAGTTTTTTTATAGTAAATACGTGTATTTGATTTATAATGTTTAATATATTAATTTAATATTTTTATAATATTTTTTTTGTAAGGTTATATGGGTCTTCGTCTTTTTCTTGATTTCTATAGAGATTCTATCAAACTTCTTTTCGTAAAATCTGCGCTTGCCTCATTTCCGCTTATAATTGAATTTCTTTCTCAACAGCAACTCCCAACAGCAAATTCCACTTTCCAAAAATCAGTTTTGCTCTCACTTCAATCTCAATCGATAACATCTCAGAAACTGGATTGTATTTTATGGGAATTAAAGTACTAACGTTCCTATTACGACAACGCTATGTATCAGAATGTCGAATGCTTTCGATAGGTCCAGTGCCACGATGACCGTCCTATTTCATGGCCCTATTAAAACCACGGCATGCAAAACAGTTGTTGTGCTATGCAGTCTTCGAAATCTATGCTGATGATCGGAAAATGGAAATTATCCAACGAAGCTCGAGAGGAATAGTCCCAAAAGCGTCCTGGCTACTGGTGAGAGTAGGGAGATCGGTCTGTACGACTTCCCATTACTCGGGTCTTTCCAGGCTTCAATAGCGGGATCAATGTGACCTTTTAACAGACATCGGGTACTATAAGAGTGTTCAAAGACAGATTGAGGACAGTTGTAAGGTAAATTGCGTCGGGGCTCAACGCATTGGATGATTTGGCGCTACAGATAACATTCGTAACTTCTTCCATGATAAATTTTGATGGGTGTTCTTCGTCACGGGGACCACGGGGATGACGAATGGTTCTCCTCCTAGCCATATCACTCTCAGGATGCACTATAAATTGACGATTGAACAACCCGGCGCACCCCTTTGGATCAGTCTCAGTTAAGTCGCCAAAAGTGACTGGGGTCCTGTCGTCCCGTCTACCGGGGTTCGAGAGTGACTTATTAGTCGACCACAGCTTACCTAAACCGGTACCTAAGCTACACTGTTCAAAGTGTTCCACCCACAAAATCCGCTTATGTTCTTTGACTACCCAGTTAATTTCCAGATTCAGCTGGTTGATTTTGGGGTTAGTGGGATTCATTCAACGAATCCCATCACTTCGTCTACGGGTACCACTACCCGTTAAAAATTTCTTGGAATTTCCTTTCGACAATTAGCAAATCCGAGAGGGGTGTCAGTTCACGGAAGCAGCAATTGCTGTTTTCTGTGAAGTCGACCAAATCGGCCTTCTTCTAATTGATTAACGTCCGGCGCTCAGAGGGGTGGTCGGTCGATGGTGAGAATTATGGGGAGATGGTCTGATCCCAAAGAAATGACGGCTTGCCATGTTACGTCACTCAGGAGAATAGGGGATGCAATGGAAATATCTAGCGAGCTGCTGCACCTCCTCGTAATCCTAGTGGGGCATCCTCATTCACCGTGCAAAACGTGGAGGGGAGAATGCCATGAAACTAGATGCGGATTAAAGTCTCCTAGAACCAGACGATTATGGCCAGGCGGAAGCCCTATTATGTCGGACTTGTAAGCCTGGCCATAAACTGGGTCACAACTACCAACCAGCATGTTCCTTAGGCAAATGTTCAGCCACAACTGCTGAGTCGTCTCCTGATTCCCCAACCCCACCGCTTCTATAGACCTTCAGTTTCAACTTGTTGAATCCGTAGGATACAATCGCTTCAGACTTGTTGAGGTCTACGGGACAGCCAGAATTTGTTATGAATACTGAATGTCTCCGGTCAACATCAGCCTCATCCAATCTACCAATCTTCCAGTCGGTGGTTGAAAGATTGCGATTACATTCCCTTAGACTTCCAAATATCGCTTCAGGATCTAAGGGAATCCTTGGTATCCAAACATGCGCCATTGGCCGAGAAGGAATATCTTCCTTCTTGACTAAATCCAGTGCTGGACCTGGCCAGATCTCACCAATCTTTTTTAGCGCACAACGATACATTCCAATTGAGCGTTGATCGCCGAAGGCAATTAGTTTGTATCGGCTTCGATACCAGCCTGCATCGTCACAAACTGGAGGAGACCCAGGAAACTCCGCAAGGACATCGAAGTATACTGATGTCAGTCCATTGACTATCCCACTCCAATTATTCCTAGGTATGCAGCTCTGTTCTTCTCCCTTGTCGACAACTGCCATCACCAAACTGTCCCTAGCGACATTAGCAAAGGTTCTTGGACCCATCTTACTGTAGTTTGCCTTAGTTCCTTTAGGCATGGGATGTCTCCAGGTAACCGCAGCCTTTTGGATGACTGCGTTGCAGTTTCCGAATCTAGACGTGTAATCTTTTTGGTAGCCTGTGCAGCAAATTCCAGAGCCCAATTTAGGAAATCTCTATCCCTATCAGTGAGAGTCTTAGGATCATTCGCACCAAGTCTCTCAATAAACCTGAGAGCGATGCGTCTTCTATTATTCCAACCTCTTAAAGAGCATGTTGGATTGCCGGGGAAGGACGATGGCCTAGGCAAATTATGGGCATGCGAAGAAGGAATAGTTTCGGCCTTGTCCTTTAGACTCGAACCAGGTATCTTCGTTGAAAGCCCCTGCTGACCAGTCGTGTGTCGGCTAGTGGAGCCTGGAGCAGCCGCTCCACCAGCCGAGGTTTCAGTAGCAGACAACATGCTACGGCCTGATACCACCAACGCAGCTGTTGGGTCTTTGGAGTCCATTCTAAGCCTACTCCCGGTCTCTGCAGCTCCACTGGAAACAGACACTGATCATCAACCGTCTAATAGATACCTCTATCGCAGCTATCCTTGAGTGACTTTAATTGTTCTTCCAAAAATAATGACCTATTACAAGTTCAGGAAAATTCTTGCGGAGTGAAATAACAATACGTCCTAGGTAGTAGGTTATAAATCTCCAAGGTGTAGTTTTGGCACGGTGGCTGAACCAGCTACTCGTCAGCATTGGGAGTTTCTTCAAAATCTGAGATTATTTCAACCATAACATAAACTATCGTGCCATAAAAGTGTAAATTCCTTTTTGTCTCATGCGACAAAAAGATTTGAAGAAAAAAAAGAAGTAAGAAACGAACAACAAACAAGAACCTGTTCAAAGAAGATAAAAGAGAAGTAAACAGAGACCACTCAAGTAGTGTCTTTTTATCTGTTTGTCTGTGTCACTATGCCTCCCACTTCTCCTGTATTTCAGCGAACATACAGCCTACGTACTGTCTGGCCCAAAGAAATAAAACGATAGTAACCTTTCACACATGCTATCGATCACCACCTCACATGATGGTTAGTCTAAACAGGTTTATTATATATTACCCTCTTTTGACATCTACCATATGCAGCACCCCCTCTTTAACCAAAGAAGTCTACTCCCACATATCTATCCCAATACTCAAGAAAAAGAAGAAGACATAATTTGGACAGTCAATGTCATTACATATATATTTAATTCATTTAAAGTAGACAATATGATTATTGATAGAAAAAAATATGAGAACAATAGGTAAGTATATAAAATAACAATAAAAAAATATGCAATTTCCTATTGTTATGGTTCTTGTTCTTTTCCCATCCAAATGGGAGAGAAATCCCTTCTTTAAATTCCTTCTCTTTTCTTAATTTTTTCTTAGTACAGATTCTCCACTTCATTTTTACATTCTTTCTTCAGACTTCTTTATGTAAACAAATCTCACTTGGTGTCTTTCTCTTTTCTTAGACTAAAATTATAACTCACCAACAATACAGCGCTATATTATGTGAGTTTAGCATGCGCCCTCTAAAGGCTCAACAACTCAAATCGGAAGATGGCTTTATGTGGCAGCTATATCAGGTTATGGACCGTTTTGAACAATACTTAGCACAGTTTTTGGAAGTCATCACGAAAAACGTCATGCAAAATGTCAGCCACATCGGATAGGAATTGCGCCCTCTAAAGTTTTGGACCGATTTCAACCATGTTTGACACTGTTGTTGGAAATCATAACAACACAGGTCATGTATAATTTCAACCAAATCGGATAAGAATTGCGCCCTCTAGTATCTCAAAAAGTCAAGATCAGAGATCTGTTCATATGATAATAAAAATAGCAAATTCTCTTTTTTCTTTAATATATTCTTTTTTGTTATTTCTTTTATAGAATTTTTACTTAGATTTGATGCATGCAACCCTAGTTAATAAAAAAATGTGTATATAAATATGAAGATATAATTAACACTTTTTAGTAACAATTTATTTTTTTTTTTTTTTTTTCTTTTTATTGTTTCCATAAATTCAGTTCTGCGGATCTTCGTAAGGCCTTGAATCATCCCAATACGGGAAGGGGGCACAAGTTAGACATTAGTTTCGGGTTTTATATCTCGTCAGGTTGGGAATAGTTTAGTTTAAGTTGTGTATGAGTAGTCTAATGCTTCTTTGTGTTTTTTTGCTTTGATAACTTATCTTGTTTCTTCTCTTTTTCTTTAAATTCTTTTTCATATTTTTTTTAAGTTACTTTAAAAACTACTTTTGTAACTGTTTTGTTTGATGCCAAAAGCTCTTTAACGGTGTTTTATATTTTTGTTCTGTTCCGTTATTTGTTAACTTTTAGCAGTTATTAGGTGGTGAAACAAACTATGGTGCTGATTGTTTCAGGCAATTTTTTGTTTCATGGGGGGAGTTTATACAAAATTTTTGTCCACTCTTTTTTATCTCTTTTACTTAATTTTTTTTTTCTTCTATTGAGATATTTTCCTTTCAAACACTTGAACGTTGTATTTATGCAATATTTCTGTTTAACGAGGGGATTTTAACTTGCATTGCATGTTTCTCATGTGCTTAAGTAATGTTTTCAACATTTTTTTGTTTGCAGTTTTTTTATAGTAAATACGTGTATTTGATTTATAATGTTTAATATATTAATTTAATATTTTTATAATATTTTTTTTGTAAGGTTATATGGGTCTTCGTCTTTTTCTTGATTTCTATAGAGATTCTATCAAACTTCTTTTCGTAAAATCTGCGCTTGCCTCATTTCCGCTTATAATTGAATTTCTTTCTCAACAGCAACTCCCAACAGCAAATTCCACTTTCCAAAAATCAGTTTTGCTCTCACTTCAATCTCAATCGATAACATCTCAGAAACTGGATTGTATTTTATGGGAATTAAAGTACTAACGTTCCTATTACGACAACGCTATGTATCAGAATGTCGAATGCTTTCGATAGGTCCAGTGCCACGATGACCGTCCTATTTCATGGCCCTATTAAAACCACGGCATGCAAAACAGTTGTTGTGCTATGCAGTCTTCGAAATCTATGCTGATGATCGGAAAATGGAAATTATCCAACGAAGCTCGAGAGGAATAGTCCCAAAAGCGTCCTGGCTACTGGTGAGAGTAGGGAGATCGGTCTGTACGACTTCCCATTACTCGGGTCTTTCCAGGCTTCAATAGCGGGATCAATGTGACCTTTTAACAGACATCGGGTACTATAAGAGTGTTCAAAGACAGATTGAGGACAGTTGTAAGGTAAATTGCGTCGGGGCTCAACGCATTGGATGATTTGGCGCTACAGATAACATTCGTAACTTCTTCCATGATAAATTTTGATGGCTGTTCTTCGTCACGGGGACCACGGGGATGACGAATGGTTCTCCTCCTAGCCATATCACTCTCAGGATGCACTATAAATTGACGATTGAACAACCCGGCGCACCCCTTTGGATCAGTCTCAGTTAAGTCGCCAAAAGTGACTGGGGTCCTGTCGTCCCGTCTACCGGGGTTCGAGAGTGACTTATTAGTCGACCACAGCTTACCTAAACCGGTACCTAAGCTACACTGTTCAAAGTGTTCCACCCACAAAATCCGCTTATGTTCTTTGACTACCCAGTTAATTTCCAGATTCAGCTGGTTGATTTTGGGGTTAGTGGGATTCGTTCAACGAATCCCATCACTTCGTCTACGGGTACCACTACCCGTTAAAAATTTCTTGGAATTTCCTTTCGACAATTAGCAAATCCGAGAGGGGTGTCAGTTCACGGAAGCAGCAATTGCTGTTTTCTGTGAAGTCGACCAAATCGGCCTTCTTCTAATTGATTAACGTCCGGCGCTCAGAGGGGTGGTCGGTCGATGGTGAGAATTATGGGGAGATGGTCTGATCCCAAAGAAATGACGGCTTGCCATGTTACGTCACTCAGGAGAATAGGGGATGCAATGGAAATATCTAGCGAGCTGCTGCACCTCCTCGTAATCCTAGTGGGGCATCCTCATTCACCGTGCAAAACGTGGAGGGGAGAATGCCATGAAACTAGATGCGGATTAAAGTCTCCTAGAACCAGACGATTATGGCCAGGCGGAAGCCCTATTATGTCGGACTTGTAAGCCTGGCCATAAACTGGGTCACAACTACCAACCAGCATGTACACGTTGTGTAGCTCAATCTTTGCTGTTCCGGACTTGACTGCTATCCCCTTGCACTCCATGTTGGGGTGTGGGTGGTCACATAATCCAAAGTCGAGGGCGCAGATGGCGACGACGGCGACGCTTGTGACACACAGCTCTCTATGACGAAAAATGGACTGAGGCGGCAGTCCTTACCAATGAGGATTTAATCGGTTCTATCCGGTACGTACATCCGGCTGCCATAGGATTATTACTTGTTGTTGTAGCCACGTTTTCATGTGGGGGTGGCGATACTCCTCAGGTAAGAAAGCTCGATCCGGTCGAAAGAACCGCCCGCCGCGGGAACAGGTTGGCTATTTGTTATTTAAAGGCGCCAATAATCCGCCTTGTCGTATAGACCATCATAAGCACTCAGTATTTGCGCAGGAGCCGGTGCCGACATGGATTGTGATGTCGTGAAAGTAGTTGCAACATCCTCAAAAGTGCAATAGTCTAGCCAGCAGTTCTACCAACAACATCAAACGATTGCAAAAGGCAAAGTCTGGATGCCTCCTTTTAAACTCAAAATGTGGATATTTCGGATCAGTTCACACGTCTTACAAACCATACACCAAACAGCCAAAATAAATTTGCTATTCTAGATGTTAGAAATTAAATCTACACCCCAAGTAGGTTAGGTTGAAAAGAGGGTGCAGATATTAAACCGCCCCATGCCACTATGGACATACATCTAAGCCAGTAATCGGCTTGTTGTGCCCTCTTTAAAGTATAAAGTAACCTCTAAAAAGAAAATTTTTAAGTTAGGAATTCCGTGCTACACACAAAATCCTTAATTGTTTTTAATACCACTCCCCTAAGTTGGTTCATGTCTGATAGTACTGGTATCTGTCTTAGTACCGGTATCTGTTGGACGCGAAAGCCGGGCAATGACAAAGGAAATACTCCAACGTCTTATCTTCTTCCCCGCATGCCCTACACATGCTATCACTTGCCGCACCGATTTTACATAAGTGAGCTCGTAGTCCTATGTGTCCCGTTATGATACCAATAGCTATACTGACCTCCTCTTTGCTTCCTTTCAGTAATAGCCTCATCTTCTCACGATCTGAATCCTCCCGTAGGATTTTTGTCGTCCTACCGACCGTTTCGCTGTTCCACAACGTTGCATGTGCATTCTTCGCCCACTCTCTTAACTCGGACGGCGTCGAGCCGATAGGTTTCGGGTTAACCAAGTTTATTGACGGCAGTCCTCTGGCCTTCACCGCCAAATTGTCTGCTCTTTTATTTCCCCCTACTTCATTATGGCCCGGCACCCAAACTATGCGGATTTTGCCATCCTCAGAGAATGCGTTAATTTCCTTCTTACACTGCAAGACTGTTCGTGACCTTACCGTCCTGGTTGTTGTTGCCCTTATGGCAATTTTACTGTCGGTTAAGATATTCCCACTCGACGTCCTCACGTTAGCACCACACCAATGTCGAATACACCCCAAGTAAGCACAAACCAAACGGCAAGTGTTCAAGATGCAGGCAAAAACTCCGTGCCAAACATAAGATCTTGTACAACGTGAACATTAAAAATGACTTGCGTTCAAAAATTCCTGACTCGTCTTTTAAGGTTAATAACATAAGCACGCTTTTCTTTGCTGATATTCAAACTCATGCAACAATGATGGCTTTACTTCGAACCAAGAATATACTGTCACATCCCTTCACTCCAAAAGAAATAAGACAAGAGGCAGTCATATTACGACTTCATTCAAATTCCGAGCTCGAACAAATTAAGGAGGAACTGGAAAATCTGGTCCCAGACACCGTTGCAACTGCAACAAAGTTTAAAACTCCCGGATCGATCAAGAAGAATATAGAAACTGGCCTGTTTCTAGTTTATTTACTTCCCGGAATGAAATTGGGCGATGTTACTCATATTCGCGGTATACTCAATCAAATCGTCACTTGGGAAACACCAAAAAGAGAAGGCGAAATTCAATGCCACCGTTGCTAAAGATGGGGTCACATTTCACGCAATTGTAACTCGGCATACAATTGCGTGAAATGCGCAGGCAGCATAGTCCTGGGGAATGTCCTCGTGTGGAGAACGACCATCTGATCCCTTTTGCGCCAATTGCAATTAACCTGCCTGCTATTACCCCTGTGAAATCTTATGCCAACTTTTTTTATCCGAATAATAACAACAAAATAAGTCATCAATAATTGAACAATTCTTAAAACTTGTCAAGTTTTTCTCAGAGCCTGAGGAGCTCTCTATAGAAGAGGAGATAAATATATTTCTTATGGAATATCAAAAAATGCCAAAGGCCGAAGCAAAAGCCGAATTTTTATGTCTGCTTAAAAAGGTTAAGTCAAATGATCCATAAACATTTAAATTGTTTAACATTCAATGTGAGGTCTCTTGTGAACCGAAGCAAACAAGTTGACCTTTGCAACACACTAGTGAACAACAAGATTGATATTGGCTTAATCCAAGAATGCCATTTGAGCAGGTACAGGAATTCTCTGATTACAACTTTATATACGATGGCTCCCCCCTTGGCGTAGCGATTATACTTAAAAACAATACAAGCTATAATAGAATTGTGTTAACCGATTTGGGGTTCAATTCTTGTTTTGTATCTAATGGTACCAGGAAAAAATCTTAGTTTAAATAAGCTATTGGACTTAATTAGCGGTTTTGATGGTTTTATTATTGGCGGAGATTTAAATGCCAAAAGCCCTTCCTGGGGAGATTTATCGGAAAATTCAAATGGTGAAATACTTAAACAATGGCTTCTCGACCATGCCGTTGATGTCACATGACTTTGCGACTCTACTCCTTCTTACCCAAGGTCATGAAAACTTCTATTATGCGACATGTATAATTTGGAGAAAAACAAACGCTGAACTGATTCGGCTTATATGTCACCTGTTTCTATTATCCACGAACCTTTTAACCCCGACTCAGACCACAACAATATGCCTCAGTTCTATCTTAAAGCCTGTCCTGGATCACACAGAGGCTGACAAATGAAAAAAAAAAAAAACAACAACAAATTAGAGTGTTAATTATTCTATACACGAAATAGAATATATGTACATATGTAAAATATATATAAGAGTAATACTCACTTAGCTTTGTATAGAAACTTATGTACCTGTTAAAACAATTATATCGTATTATTAATCTTTTTTTACAAATTTAATACTAACATGAAATTCTCTGAGATACAAATGTGCTTTTTACATTCATTCAATGATCTTATAATTACGTTTTCATGTTTACTACATCACCGTTACTGTTAGCAGTTCGTTTTATTATCTATTTTTAAGTGTTTGGTAGTTTATTGTTTATTTATTTTTTAACAGACAAATTGCTCTGTATACAACCGTAAACGCCGAGAGAAAGCCTTGTATCTCGTGTTTCTAATACATTATCAATCTCATATAGCAAATAGCTTATATTCATTGACAAAAAAGGTTAGAACAAGACGTAAATTTATTTTTTTTTGTTTACCATTATGTTAACCATTCGATATGCATCGCTAATGTATTTTGACAAAGTAAGAAGAAGTCTCAATAAAAACATTCATTCATTAATTTTTTAATGCATAATTGTTTCTGTTTTGTTTAACTCCACGCTTGTTCAATAGCTGTAAGAGTATGTGTTAACCTGTCGAACATCGCGCTATGTATGCGTGTTTGTCAACGATGGTCAGCTAAGCAATAACCAATGGAGGAATTATCGCGAAGTTACCAAATTGGGTATTCTCGACACATCGATGTGGCCAGCAAGAAGTATATAGGCAGTGGCACAACGCAACACGTGTCAGTCTTACCTAAAAGCGCGTATTGTAAACGTATCAGCAAACAGCAGTTAGTGAGTTGTAAAGCAAATAAGCAGATCAATAAATCATTGTTGAGTAAAGTAATTGTAAAAGAACTGTGTTTTTATTGGAAGTAAAACGCCTATACTAAAAACGTAACAACTAGTGTCAGAAGTGAAATTACGAAATAAACGTATTCAATGAAATTCGCTAATCTACGCGTGGACGACTCGAAGAAAGAGCTTTGTAAAATGGAGCTAGCAACTACCGACAACAAGGCGGAACTACAAAAGCGGTTATTGAGCGCCGTAAAATTAAATAATTGAGTTCGACAGTAAGGGTGATCGATTCGATAAGGGGTGATGCCAGCGACGAGGAAGTTTCGAAAGTTACTGCAGGAGATGTGAGTTTCGCAGTAATGCTAGCCGACATAAGTAAAATGATGGAAGAATTCCAGAAAAATAATGGAAGACACTTCCAGAATTCTGGCTGAAAAATTGGATGCAAAATTCTCAGAAAACTCCACAATTCTGAACGAGGAACTCCAGAAAATATCTAAATTTATGGATAAACGAGTGGCAAACGTAGAAGGCCAAATAAAGGATCTGGATAAGATTAGTTATACTCATGACGAGAAACTTTTGTACATCGAGAAGAAAATTTCGGAACTGGAAATCAAAGATGGTCCATTGCGCGTTATCGACAGTGCCACTAAAATCAAAAATCCAGCGTTTGATAGAACTACAACATTTGATGAATTCGAGTTCCAGTTCGAGACTCTCGCCTCCCGAAATTCATGGAATGACAACGACAAGGCAATTGAGCTCCTGCTGGCGTTAAAGGGAAGTACTTACGAGGTAATACAAAGTATTCCCACTCCCTCTAGAAAAAACAATAGCGAAATTACAGCTGCACTTCAACGTAAGTACGGGGGAGAAGATAAGCAAGACATAAAGAGGATGGATTTGAGAGGACGAGTTCAGAAATCAAACGAGACGCTACAGGATTTCGCAACAGAGGTAAAGCAACTAGTGTTATTCACATACCCAAGAGAAAGCCATCCATTGATGGACCGAATGAAGATAGAGACTTTTGTGAACGATATCCGGGACCCTGAAATTAAATGTGCAACGTATGCGTCGCAAAAGTCTACGTTCGCAGAAACTGTGCCATTCTCGCTTGCACAAGACACGACGAGATTAATTGCAAAACCCCAGATTCACTAGATTGGCATTGGATACGGGATCATCAAAATCTCTCAATAGGGCAGATTTAGTAAAAGGAAGGATATCCCCGTAAATGGAGTCAGGTTGCGTACGGCCACAGAGGAGCCCGCAACAATCACCTGTATATCCTATGAGTTTATAGTGGCCGATATTGTAGATTTTGGTGCCGATTTTATGATCTTAACCTGTTTATGAAACATCGTGTGATGACCTGCAAACATCGAATTACCGTTGAATTTGGGTTATGACGAGAATACCCATATAAGGCGTCTAACTACAAACCATCCAGAGATAATACCTCCAAATGCCGAAACAATAATATGTGTGCCAATGAATGGAAAATGTGAAGCCGGTAATTTGTGGGTGGTTGGACTAGCAGAAATAAAAAACAACAACGTCCTAATAGCATGTGCCCTGGTAACGACCAACGATGAGGGACTAATCCTAGAACGAGTCCTAAACTTGGCAACCAATCATAAGAAAATTTACGAATTCTGCGATGTTGGGCAATAGTAAATTTAAAAAGCAGCTCACCAAATTCATCGTTTAAGGAAAAAAAGCATTTAGAGGAATACATCAAGGGCTGGACAAGCAGTCTTTCTCCTTCTGAGAAGAATTAGGCTAAGCAATTGCTTTATAAACATGTATCCACTTTTGCCTTTACGAATGAAAACCAAGGAAGAACATCGGCAGTAAAATATGAAATATATACCACAGAAGCAAGTCCGATAAAACAGGCCACAAGGAGTGTTTCCTTGGCAAAGAGGGACGAAGTCAGAACCTGTAAGTGATATGGAGAAAAGTGGTGTCATAGAACCATCATCAAGTCCATGGTGCTCCCCAGTGGTGCTGGCTAAAATACAGACAGAAGCACTCGATTCTGTGTTAATTATAGAAAGCTTAACGATGTCACCAAAAAGGACAGATATCCACACCCAAGAATTGATGACACACTGGACACCCTAGCCGGGACAAAATGGTTCTCCACACTTGATTTGCAAAGTGGTTACTGTCAGGTAGAGATCGCAGAAAAAGTCAAAGAGAAAACTGCATTTGGCGTTAATGACGGACCCTAGCAATTCAACGTTATGCCATTCAGACTCTGCAACACCCCGGCCACCTTTGGAAGTCTTATGGAGCGTGTATTGAAGCGGCTTCAATGGAAGTCGTGCTTGATATACCTAGACGATATCATAGTCATGAGAAAAACCTTTGACGACCATCTTAAGAACTTGAAGGATGTTCCCCAACAACTATCAACCGCCGGCCTGAGACTTAATGCGAAAAAGCGCAACTTTTTCCAGCGAGACGTGAAATATCTGGGACATCATGTCACGGCGATGGGTATATCACCGGATGAACACAAAGTCCGGACTCTAAGAAATTGCTCGTATCTTACACGAACTACGGAGCTTTCTTGGTCTCTGTACTTATTACAGACGATTCGTTTCAAATTTCGCCAGCACAGCAGCCAATCTACACAAATTGACACAGAAAGGCCAGAAGTTTCAGTGAAGCCAGACCCAAGAGGAATCATTCCTGGCGAGAAATTTGTTTTGGATACGGACGCTAGTGCATATGATATCGGAGGTATCTTGTCGCAGCAAGTCAACGGTCAAGAAAAGGTCCTCCGATACTACAACTAAGCCTGAAAGGAATTACTGCATAACGAGAAGAAAGTTGTTGGCAGTTGTAGAAGCCGTAAAACACTACCACAAGTACCTTTTTACCAGCACTTTTTGCTAAGGACAGATCATACAGGAAGTGGCAGTTGTCCAACAACAAAATATTGAGTGCACTATCTGTCAAAATCAGTGATAAGTGCAATTCTGATTTTGAGTATGTTCGATCAATTTTTTGTTGTTTTTGTGTGTTATGGTTTTTAACAGTATTACACACACATAACCAAACGAGTTGACAGATAGTGAACTTCGTGAAAAAAAATTGTACTCAGCTGTTCACGGTACACTACCTGGTAGTTATGTCATGGTCTTATCTAAAAACGAGTGTTGTAAACCATGACATAATTATCATGTACCATTAACAGCTAAATACAATTTTTTCTAGGGAAGTACACTATCTGTCAACGAGTTTTTGTTGTGTGTGTGTTATGGTTAAGAACCATGACACCCACAAACAACGAAAAATGGTACGAACTAGTAACATACACAAAATCAGAGTTGCGCTAATCACTAATTTTGACGGATAATGCACTCAATATTTTGTTGTTGGGCAACTGCCACTACCTGTAAATTAATATATCTTGTTGTAAACGTATCAGCAAACAGCAGTTAGTGATTTGTAAAGCAAATAAGCAGATCAATATATGATTGTTGAGTAAAGTAATTGTAAACGAATTTTGTTTTAATTGGAAGTAAAATGCCTATAGTAAAAACGTAACAATATAATAAATATTAGTAATAAATATAACTGATTAAATTATTATTACAAATAAAATAATAAATTTAATTTATAAATAATATACATATATACGGATAATAAATTTAAGTTTAATTCGAAAATTGCGGTTTGCGGAATAGGCCTTTATAATAGTAATAGACAATACCAGTGTTCAATAAAGATGGTAAAGTCACTTGCCCAGTCGATGAAATATTTCAATTTCAGAGTTGTATCCAAATACTCTCTTATGTCAAATGGTTTGTTTAGAATTTAATTGTTTTTTTTTAACATGTTGTGCATTTTTCAACATTTTTAATGTTTTAATTTATAATTTGTACGTTTGTAATCAAAAATCTTTTAATATTTTGGCTGCTGCACATGGCAATGCAAAAGTAATTGCGGATTTTTTAAAAGAAAGTAAATGCATTTTTAATAAAACTTAGAATGAACTTTAATCAAATATACTTTTTCTACACTTTTTTTCTAAAGCAAGCTAAAAATAACAGCTGATAACTGACAGAAGAAAGAATGCAATTACAGAGTCACAAGCTGTGAAAAAATTTGTCAACGCCGAATATATGAAAAATCCGCAATTACTTTTTGGGCAACCCAATATAATGTCAATTTGACAGTGTACAAAAGTTTAAGAGATGAGTGGGAATTTCTAGCCCCATCCCCACAGGATTGTATTGTTGATATCCCTGTTGTTGGGCAAGTAATGATACCTTCTATAATTGTACAAGGGACAATGCCGAATTGGGGAAGGGGCAACTGTACCTCCCCTTTAATACTATTGTATAGGTAAAGTTACATACCTCGTACAAAAAAATAAAATACAATAAATAGGTTGATTTGTATTGTGTGAGTTACACAATAATTGCACACACGCATCTGACGGAATAAGTTAACCAATTCTCAACTTTGAACGCGTTTCGGAGCGCAAAACATATGATTTGAATGTTTTTACTGTTCGAAGATTGTTTTGTAGTTCGTTAATTAGAGACATTCTTTTATGATTTTAATATTGAACCAAATTATTGACAACTTCCATTGAAATTAAATTTGGAAATGACTCAAAAAATGAGATTTTAAGAAATTCATATGAAGCAAAATGCGCATATGTAACTCAACCCAAAGAACGGATGTGGGTGCATTTGATTACTTAAGCACGCATAAGTGCTGCGCATGGTATGTAATTCCAACTTAAAAGCTGGTACTTTATTCGCTTTTCGGGATATTTTTCACCGGTTACCTTTTTTAGATAATAGATTTTAAAGCAAGTAGACTGGCTAATTTCATTCAGTAGGACTAATTACTTATGGTATTGTTATTTTTTTATTGTTATTTGTGTAGTGTTTCAAAAAGTAACCTTGAAAAACATGGGTTTTCAACGGTGAAACACGAACATAGTATCAGCCATAAGAAGACCGTTATTGTTGGTATTCTATTCTGCTCCGGAATAGTCGCGCAATTCTTTAATTGTTCCGCGAGCGGAATTTCACAGTTATGTATTGTTTTTATTTTCATACCAAAAGACGTTTTTTTTATCTGGTCTTATGGTTTTATTATTTTTTTCGCAAATAAATAAAATAACAAAAAAAGATCCATTGAAACCAATAAAACAAAAATGATGCCAACTATGATGTCAAGCGTTGCCACCAAAATTCTTTTCACCATTTTCCTCACTTTAACAGAGTACTACTTTTCCACCTATTTTCCTCCAGCTTTTCGCCGACTTTTTCATATGGAGTTTGACAGCATTCCGCCTGAGAAGCGCAAAGAGCCATAACACCCACCATGGTACAACTAAGAGGTATCATCATTATCACAACATCAAAAATGTACCCCCAACGAAACCTTGAGTGGCAATTGCCGTAAATTGAAATTTCAAAGTGGTTTTAAAATCTTATCTTCTTCAAATGTGTTTCATATTTGTACTTCGATTACTATAATACTGTTTGTTTATGTGTTGAATATCGGATCAAATAGAACATCTTTTTCAGATGTTAGGAAAATCACAGCTGCGTTATCAAGCCGTGCTAGTAACATACTCAAAATCAGAGTGCACGAAACACCGAATTTGACGATAGCAGAGTTCACTTAAGAAGGTTAGTTCATTTGCCCACCTGATGGAATTGTCCAATTATAGAGTTGGATCCAAATCCCACTAGAACGTCAAATGCTTGGTTTGGATTTCAAAAAATTGTTCACATGTTGTTCCCTTTTCACATTTTAATTGTTTTGATCTTGTGGCTGCTACACATGATAATGCAAATAAAACCTAAAACTCAATGTTGTAATTGTATCATAGAGGCGTTTTCGCAACAACCCGATTCAAATACAACCTACCAACGCACGGCCCATGAAGCCTTCACACCTAATATGGTTGAAAAGTCTTCTAACCAAAGACGAAACGCGTTTTATAGTGTTATCTCTGGCTTTCCTTTTCCATTTGCAAAGAAAATCTTCGATCATTGACCTCGTCTCGAAAGAGAAACAAACAAAAAATTGTAAAATTTACTGATCTTCGCCCTAACAGGCAAAAAAATTTGAAAATGGAAAAATTCGGCAGAGCACGTCCGGGATTCGAAACTGGGCACATGGAGGAACAGCGAGAGCCGTTACCGTTTTCTAACGTTCGAAGCCATCAACACAACTTTCAACAGATGCACAGAATCATGCGTACCACGGAAGTAGTGTAATTGTCACAGAAAAATAGTCTGTCATTACACAAAAATACATGCATTGGGAAAAGTACAGCTAATAGACAGGGTTGTTGAGCGTAGTTAAGGTGGTAATTGTTTCATAGATGCGTTTTCGCAATTAATACGACTCAAATACAACATACCAACGCACGGCCCTTGAAGCCATCACACCTTATATGGTTGTAAAGTCTTCTAACCAAAGACGAAACGCGTCCCATAGTGGTTGGTATGTTTTTCTATCTCTGGCTTTCCTTTCCATTTGCAAAGAAAATCTCCGATCAGAAATTTGACATTCTCTTAGGAATTTGCAACACCATCCCACAAGGTTGTTGTTGGGCAAATGAGCCAAATATCTTAATTCAACCACCTGCGTGAAGTTACCAAAGATAACTCGCAAGTTGACAGTAATACAGGGTAACACTAACCCAAAAAATTCAGCATGTACGGAGATTGTAAACCCTTTTAGATACTGCCGCCTGTGAATAAACTAATTCCATTCTGGAGGACGTAAATGGACTTCGATAAAAAAAAAAATTGCACACACCAAATTAAAGGGGAGATCAATATTTATTTTGGTACACCACACAAATCCCAGAACTGTTTTTCCTAAAACAAACCTTCCAGATTTCAATTCTGAAACTGGAGGGCAGGACACAAAATTCAGACTGGAAGCCATAAATGGACTTCGTTTAAAAAAGTGCATGCATCACAGTAGTGGGGAGATCAATACCTTTAATTTGGTATAGCACACTTACCCCAGAATTATTTTTCGTAGAACTAACCTTCCAGATTTCTGTTAAGAAACTAGAGGGGCGGGACACTAAGTCTGGAAGACATAAGTGACTTAGTTCAAAAAAAGTGCGCATGCCAAATAAAGGGAAGATCAATACCTTTAATTTGGTGTAACGCACATATGCCAGAACTGTTTTTCGTAGAACATACCTTCCTATTTCTATTTGCGAAACTAAAGGGGAGGACACAAAATACAGTCTGGAAGTCATAATATGTAGGACTTAGTTCAAAAAGTGCGTACACCAAATTAAAGGGAGATCAATACCTTTAATTTGGTATAACACACATACATATCTCTGAACTGTTTTTCGTAGAACAAAGCTTCCAGATTTCTGTTCTGAAACTGGAGGTCAGGACACAAAATTAAGTCTGAAAGCCATAAATGGACTTCGTTAAAAAAAGTGCATACATCAAACACTTGCCCAGAACTATTTTTCGTAGAACAGACCTTCCAGATTTCTGTTTAGAATCTGGAGGGCAAGACACAAAATTCAGTCTAGAGACCATAAATGGACTTCGTTCCAAAAAGTACGTATACGAAATTAAAGTACGTATACGAAATCAGTGTCCTGCCCTCCAGTTTTAGAATAGAAATTTGGAAGGATTGTTTTACGAAAAGCTGTTTTGGTATATGTGTGGTACAGCAAATTAAAGGTGCTAATCGTTCCTTGATTTTGGTATACGCATTTTTTTGAGCGAAGTCGATTTATGGTTTCCAGACTGAATTTGGTGTCCTGCCTCCAGTTTCTAAGCAGAAATCAAGAAAGATTGTTGTACGAAAAACAGTTCTAGAACATGTGTGGTATACCAAATTGAATGTGTTGATCTTCCCTTTAATTTGGCTTATGCACTTTTTTGAACAAAGTCCGTTCCTGGACTGGCAGGAGGAGGCTGGATTGAGTGTCCTGCACTCCAGTTTCAAAATAGAATTCTGGAAGGTTCTGGGTTATGTGTGGTACATCAAAGTCAACGTGTTGATCTCCCAAGTAATTTGGTATACGTGCTGTTTTGAATGAAGTTAATTTATGGCTTCCAGACTGGATCTTGTCCTGCCCTCCAGTTTCAACAAAAAATACGAAAGGATTGTTCTTCGAATTGTTACGAGGCCCCTATTTGCGGCCAAAAATGACTCGGGCACCTTCTAGCCTTCGCCGCCTTTTCAGGGGAGGTCCCATCCCATCATCTTTCGCCCTGGGGTCGTTTCAATAAAAAATTGCTCTAACAAACAAGACAACACTAACACACAAGCACAGAGTTCTTCCTAAGTGGGAGGTAGATGGAATCCTCCAGTCGCCCTTCCCTACCATGGTCATGTAGATATCCTCTCCCTCAAAACATGACCCCCGAAACCCACTCAAACCACCCTACTTACCTCTCGTAAACACCCCCCTTTTTCCGCAATTTAGCACAACATTATTTTTCTTAAGCAAGTCATAATATAATAAAAATTATTTAATATATGAAGGCCTAACACTAACACAAAATTCGTTTTATTATTTTTGTCCTTACTCAAAATAACTAACAAGAAACAGAGTCTATATATGCTTTTGACAAATCTATAATATTAAAACAATTCCTTAATATCCTGATCTCGCATTTTTTAATCAAATCAAATACCACAAAGAAAACGGTTAAGCCTGGCCTACCTAAGGGAGCTCTCTTAGAAGGGACACACTGCTGGGAATAAATACCCTACAAACGCGTATACATGAAACCTTTGCAAATAAAGGGTGATTTTTTTGAGGTTAGGATTTTCATGCATTAGTATTTGACAGATCACGTGGGATTTCAGACATGGTGTCAAAGAGAAAGATGCTCAGTATGCTTTGACATTTCATCATGAATAGACTTACTAACGAGCAACGCTTGCAAATCATTTTCAGTGAATGGGCCCTAGAAAAGTTGGCAGAAAATCCGCTTTTTTATCGACAAATTTTGTTCAGCGATGAGGCTCATTTCTGGTTGAATGGCTACGTAAATAAGCAAAATTGCCGCATTTGGAGTGAAGAGCAACCAGAAGCCGTTCAAGAACTGCCCATGCATCCCGAAAAATGCACTGTTTGGTGTGGTTTGTACGCTGGTGGAATCATTGGACCGTATTTTTTCAAAGATGCTGTTGGACGCAACGTTACGGTGAATGAACACATTTCGAACCGAACACTGATTTTGGTACTAAAATTCAATGATTTGCAAGCGTTGCTCGTTAGTAAGTCTATTCATGATGAAATGTCAAAGCATACTGAGCATCTTTTTCTTTGACACCATGTCTGAAATCCCACGTGATCTGTCAAATACTAATGCATGAAAATCCTAACCTCAAAAAAATCACCCTTTACTATTACATAAAATTAAATAAAAAATGTCAACGAAAGCAAACTTAAAAACAGGTCAAATGTTTTATAATAAATAAAAATAAAGGTACAAGAAACATTAATTAGTAGTAAAATATATATAATAATAATGTCTACGTCTATATGGACTTTTAAATTTGAAATTGTTGAAGGTATTCAAGTGGTGGTGTCTTTGGCTATCACCAAAACAAAATGTAATGCCGTATTCAGGCGTAGCTTCCGCGTTCAAAACCAATTGGGACAGTTCCCCTAATTTGGGCAACATAGTGACAACAATTGTCCCCCTCTGGATTAACATCGACCAACGATTTTTCATCTAACCAAACTGCTCGGTCTGGATGAAATGGGACTAGATTGTCACTCCCGTCTCTTTTATGGTCACAATAAAATAAAAAGCCAGACGAAAACGGTGGCGTTTGCGGGTATCACCGTTCAACATGGTTTTCCAAATGGGGGGAAATCACACTTGGGCTTAACTCAGCCACTTACACCAAAATAAGCGTTGCCTCCTGTCGTCTGTAAATAACAGGGTTTGAAACACCCATTGGCTATCGAAAAGTGACCTAAAAACTTACTTTATCTTTTTCGGTGTCTTCACTTATCTTCCGCAGTGTTGATTAAACAGCAAAATGACATCCTTTGATACACAAAACACCCACGGGAATATTCTAATACCAAAAAAAAACATTTCTTCAATGACCGTTGTTCAAGACTTTATTAAAATAACCAACACTAACCTCTTTTTTTTACAACTGGGAATTTAAAATTAGTTTTTTCTAAATACACGAATCTTAGTTATGATATCGCGCACTTTACTTCTCCACTGACGCCAAAATGCCTGATTAACCCTCTTTTATTACCTCGTTCTCACTCAATCATAAAAATTAGCCATCTTGAGTCAATAGTCATATTGATTTTATTGCATTAACTCTGGTTTTAGAACATTCGTAACCTTTAGATAACATTTCAATTCTCTAAAATTATTTGTATTTGGAGCGGTTAGTTTATCTGAATGAAACCCGCTTTATCGTCGTATAGCCGTCTACGCGCCAGCTGGGCAAAAAAAACAATTTGTTCACATCGTGGCTCCTGGCATAAGGTAATCGTTCCCGTATTTTTTTTTAATAATTTTTTAACATTTATTCTTTTCCCTTTTTCTAGGTACCCGGAAACCTGCTGCGGTGGCCTGCCTGATGTTGTGATTGCGGCTGCATGAAACACATCCTCTTGGGTATGGATGTTTTTCATAAATCCTGAAATCACTTGTATCAGGTCTGCAGTTTTTCAGCAGGTTCCCTCGCGGAGCTGGGGGTTAGCCATCGGCCACATTTAAAGAGGCAGCCTCCAGCTCTCCAACTTTCGCCCGGGGAAGCCGCCGTGAAATAAACACCGCTTCCCCTGTAAAAATGGGATCCAGTGATTGACCATTCCAACGAGGGACAATAATAAAAATAAAAATAAAACAAAACTTGCGCATGGCAGATCACACGTCCAACATTGTTGTCGCTGGTCTGCCGAACGGTGTGCGCAAGTTAATCCCAACTCCTCCTGTCCCAGGAAGGCATTAGGAGTAGGGAATGTAACGTGGATGTTTGGCCGCCACGCAGGCGCAAAGGCGTCTATATAGGGGACCCCCACGGTCATTTTTTTTTTCCTTTTTTCCCTCTTTAAAAACATCGTGGGCATATTGGGGAGTCCCGCAGCGCATTTTAGTTCCGTTCCACAAAAGGAACTAGTTTCTTTTCTCAGTTCCTTAGCTCCTTTTTCATTTGCGATTCCCTTTTTTGGTTCCTATATACAAAACGAAAAAAAGAGCTTTGAATTTTGTTTTGTTTTGAGATATATATACATACATAGATACAAACTTTCCGACTGCATATGTAATTGAATTTAAATTCATTTTTTGTACTTTGTTTTAACAAGTATTAAGTCTCGATGCTGAAAAAAAAAACACTAATCGAATCCCAGCAAAACAATTTAGATTTGCAGACAATAAAAAAATATTCTGTTTTGTTTCACCTAAATCACAACGTACACAATTGTTATCGATTAAAAAAGGTGACGCTTTTATTTATTGTTGTATGAAACTGAAAAATATGGCATGTCAATTAGTAAGTAAGCTTTTTTTTCTTCTTTACTGTGATAAATGAAAATATTTATAACGAATAGTTGTAATAAATAAATTTAGAACTGTTGTTGTCTTATTCTAATCCATTGATTTTGTGGGTATGGCATTATGTTAAATATGTATGTATGAAAGAGAATGCGCTTAGCTTACAGGCAGGTGCTGTCCATAGAGATAAACAAAGAGGCATGTCAATTAGCTGGTCTACAAATTAACAAAAGGGAGCAAAAGAAAATTGTACATGCAAAAAAGGAATTATGGAACTATAAGAAGGAAAGAAATGGAACCAGTTCCAGTAGTTCCTTACTTGGATAAGTTCCAATGAACTATTGTAGTTCCATCCGGAACTACCCAACTCTTGTTGCAGCCAAAACATTCATGTCGCCACTGAAAAATACTTGTGTAGAACACAAGATGGCGACAAACATCGATTTTGGCCGAATTCTATTTATTTTTCGCTAACAAAGGACATGTGTACTAAAATTATTATTTTTATTTGCAAATAACTCAATTGCACGTTGTATGGGCCCATCAAAAAATACATTTTCATTCGTAACATGGCGAAACGTTTAAAGGTAGTCTCATTTGTACAACAAAAACCACAAATTGTATCCGCCATCTTGCCGTCAAGCTGAGCGACGTTTTGCCAACACACACAAAGTAATTTGTGTTTGCATGTGTGTACATGTGTGCGTAATGAGCAGAGATTATACAAGAAAGTAGAAGACAACAAAGAGAATGCATACCAAAATCTGAAATCTTAATACCGTCAAACCTGCCCGGCTGTTAACAGCTATTCGTGAGAGACCACCTTTTAAATCCGGCTTTCATCCGTAATTGCAAGGACAAATTTTCCAATGCCTATTATGTCACCATGTCGTGAAAGAATATTTCATTTGAGCTGCATACCTGCAAGCGAAAATTTCGGTAACGGTATCAGTAAAGACGCTATTATATGTCGTCTAAAACATGTCACTTGTTTTATTCACTTGTAATTGAAAATGTTTGTCAAAATTTTCAATTTACATACGATTCATCATTTTTGCTATCGCACCTGTATTTTATTTTCGTATGACATAACCTACATATTTCGTATTTTTTATGCACAATAATTGCTATAGTTGTGAGAAAGCTGGTTAAATAATATAACATAAATTTGTAAAAACATTTAAATTTGGGGTTGCTTTCATTCGACTGACAGCAAAAACAGGTATAGAGCACGCTCTAATGGAAAAAATTACATGTGCTATTTTAAAAGTCATTTTCATATATTAGCTTCGTTTTTATCACACGACATGTAGAACTCAACATTTGCAAAATTTGACATGTCATAAGACAACAACATGCCGTGTATTAGAGCTTTAACAAAATTTTGTTTAGGATATATCAATGCATTTCTTATTGTGGCGAAAATTTCGCTAGAGGTGCATACTGCGCTTAAATCCATTTCTACTTTTTTTGAATTTTCGATTTTTATGACTTTAAAGTCGATTATTCGTATACATTTAACTCAGTAAAAGTTGACTTCGACTTTTTTAATCGATTTGTCGTAAGTCGAATTTTAGACCCTATTTTATATCCCATTATTCTCATAAGGTTGGTTAGTATATGAGTTGTTAATAAATTTATTAAACTTACTTAAAAAGTTTAGATTTTTTGATTTTTGTTTTTGTAAACTTAAAGTAGACGGAATGTATCAAGATTATTTGAAGAAAGTAGACGAGAATATAACGAGCTTTGTTCTTCTCTCTGAAACTTATGTAATGCATTAATTTTTTTCGTTCTTTGCTACTAGCGTTCATGGCCGGTAGTGCTGTTGCACGTCTGGCATCGAAATACGGAGCGGTTATATTCTTTCCTTCATTCACTGCAGCTACTATTTTTGCCGATTGGTCTCATACCCAGAACTGGAAGAAGACTCAAAGGGAAATCGCTAAAGTACAAGAACTTTTAAAGCATCAATAGAATAACACAATGGTTTTGGGTATCGATAAACGTTACGTCTGGGGAGTGCTTCCCTTCATTGGTTTTGCCATTGGTCATTTCTTAGACAAAAAGGAAACTGAACGCATGACCATGTTCAGAGACAAAAGTGTCCTGTACGGTCGACCAGGTGGAAGGGCGCAGCCAACTTGGTAAACGATTATAATCTTATAATTTCATTATTATAATAATACAATTTCAAAATAATGAAACCTTCGAAATAAAAATAAACTTCGCTTAAATCGAAAAAATGTTATTACTCATAAGCAAAGAATTTCAGATAGAAGAAACCTAATAGAAAAATATCAGCAAAAATCCCCATTATACCAATTAAAGAACTTTGGAAATAAAAGAACCCCCATCAGCAAAAATTTCCACTATACCAATGAACTTGAGATATGGAAGACCCTCCATCAGCAAAAAATCGCATTATACCTATAACCAAGATTACAGTACAACTTATACCAAATGGTTGTTTAATGCAATCTGCCAATCGAAATTCTTCGTAATTTTGTTTACTCATGATTTTGCAAGAAGTTGCGAAGAATTTCAATTGGCAGATTGCATGAAACAACCATTTGCTAGAGTTGTACCCTAATCTTCGCCATTGGTATAATAAAATTTTTGCTGTTGGAGTTCTTTTATTTCTCAAGTTCTTTGGCAAGATACAAACATCATAATTTATTTTTTTTATTTGCCATGCCATCACAACAAGATTCCCTTACAAATTAGTGTTGACTTTTACAGTGTAACTTTGTCAATATTTGTACAGAATTATGGCTAAAAATTACAGTTAAAAAAATTAAAATACAATAAAACACATTTAGTCTAAAAATTCCATAGCTCAAACATTTTAAATATAATTAGAAATATAAAACATACATAAACAATTTAAATAATAATTATTAATAAAATATTAAACTTGTGGGACTATAATGGATGGCAACCTTATGCGTCCATTATGAATAGCAACCAACGTTCAGTTGAGTGATTGCCTGACAACACAACCAAAATGTCATTTGATGCCGGTAATAATGATTTGGAAGTCACGGGTGGCACTATATTCGCTTTTAGCGAATTTTTTTCATGATTTCTTGTTTTGGATAATAGATTTTTAAGCAAAAAAACATCTAATTTCATTCAGTAAGACATTTTCATAAAAGCATTATGTTATCATTGATATTTTTGTAGTGTTTCAAAAAAGTAACCGTGAAAAACATGTGTTTTTACAGGTGAAAAACGAACATAGTACCAACCGTAACGCGTAAAGATCATTTTTAGTCGCCGTTTACTACTCTAATCAGTGGAATTATTTAGCTGCTCCAAACTCAGTATTTTTCAATAATTAAGCTCCTGCCTACTGGATTTATATCAAAGTTAATTTGTAATAAATCTGCTGCCGTCCGTATAATGGGAATACGTAGACACTCCTGGCTGTAGCCGACGGCTTGTGATTCCTTTTTTTCTTCTTTATTTACCAGCCAGTTTAATTTTTTCCTTGCCTTAAGATCTTTTCACAATTTTTGACGGTCAAATGTTCATACAATATTGAATGAATTCCTTAAGGTAAATACTATATTCGATTTTCGCGGTGAAACTCCATATAAAAAAAGTGGAAAATATTGATGAAAAGTGTTCATTTCGCTATAACTTGTTTTTTTCATCTGATGAAAATTTACATTTCACGACGCCCAAGAAGAGCACATCACAGTTGCTGCACAACAAGTTGTTTTGTTATGTAAAATAAACGCAATCGCCAAACTTCTAATTGTATCTAAGTGTTTGTTAATGTTAGCGATCTTGCTCACATGTACTTACTCGGGGTGGAAAAAATATTGTTTGTGGATGCATAAATAAGAAACTATTTGTATATAAATATAAAAATATAAATTAATATACTTCTAAAATAAATATTTTTTTCATAACAAAACGTAGATACTATATTCGATTTTCGCGGTGAAACTCCATATAAAAAAATGAGCGGAAAATATTGATGAAAAGTGTTTGTTAACTCTAACTTGTTTTTCATCTAGGGGAAATTTACATTTCACGACGTCCAAAAAGAACAAAACCAATGTCGCGGCGCAACAAGTCGTTTTCTTACGTAAAATAAACTCGATAGCAAATCTTCTAACTGTAACTAAGTGTTTGTTAGTGTTAGTGATCTTGCTCACATGATTGTGGATGCATAAATAAGAAACCATTTGTATAAAAATATAAATAAATATACTTCTACAATAAATGTTTCTTTCATAACTAGCTATTGCAATAAATCTATACGGAGTAATAATGATTATAAAAGAAAGCGTTTTGCTTTTTGTCTTGCTATTACAACATATTTTTATACAAGTGGAAGATGCTGGCAAAGGCTTTTGGAAGGTTGTGTTTATTTAACTTATACCAACGAAAATACACCAAAATCTAAATATTTTTACAAATGAAAGCAGAATTCGTTTCTTTTTAAATAGTTTTGTCTTCCATTATTAATTTCAAAGGGGAGGGTTTTGGTTGAAATTGCAACCAACATATATGAATTGGGGTACGGTCCACACACTCACATTTGTGTGTAAACACAACAACAACATTTTGGCCAAATTAGCCCAAAAAAATCAAATGTGGTAACCTTATGAAACCACCGAAAGAACGATTTAGGGAAATTTTTCCCAAAAAAAGGCTAGTATAAGCCTTAAGGTTTTCTCAATATCACGATAGGTAACATGCCGATCTTGCAATATCAGTTGGTGCACAGCATCAATGGTTTTTGGAACAACAACTGAATTTGGACGACCTTCACGAAATTCGTCTTGGAGTGAACTACAACAATTGAATTATGTACATCGATGCACTGTTGTTGAGGTAATCCACGTCGAAAGTTGTACAAAATAATGGCACGAAAATTTTCACGATTTAATTCCATTTTTTGGGCGAGATTAATCTTTAAAGGTACTGTAAACACCACAAATAGCGCTCGTATGGCAAAACGTATATCCTCAAAAATGTCAAGCTTTACGTTAGAGCTGTCAGTTTGCAGATTGCAATACAAGTGTTGTCCAATCCCGAAATATAAAAGGCAACCCTTGTACTAATTTGTCAACTGACAACGCTATTGAACTAAGATTTCCATACAGAATAGACCCATACCAATTGCCAAAATTGCATTACGAATGGCAACTTTCAACTGAAATTGCCAATGCCAGTTGCTAAAAATGGAATTTTTCGGCAACCAATTGTTTGTAGTTGCTCTGTTGTTTTTATCTGTAAATAAGCAGTACAATTATTTTTTTGTTTTCAAATTGTTCATTTGTTTGTTTATTACAAATGTATTAGTGGCTAAAATCCCCACCAATCAATAATTGCTGATGAAAATATGGAGGCAAACACAAATGCAGCCCGGGTTATGTGAGTGGAAAAAAATTAAGTTTGAAAAATTAAACTGGCGGGCTAAAAAAAAAAGGAATTACAGCCGTCGCCCACCGCAAGGAGTGTCTACGAATTTTCATTATACGGCAGCAGATTTATTGCTATTTACCTTGGATGTAAATCCAGTAGACGAGCTCTTAAGTGTTATAAAATATTTGGTTTGGAGCAGTTAAATAAAACCATTGAGAAGAGCAGGAAACGGCGACATAAAATGATCTTTAAAACGTTAATAAATAAAAAATAGTTCAACAGCGCTTTAAATGAAAATTAAAATGTTTATTCATTGTATTTCATAAATTCTAACATTTTTTGTGGTGGTTTAATTATTTGTTTAGATATTTTCTTGCTGTGGGACTGCCAAAACCAATCGAAAGTTGCCGCACATTAAACAAACTTTTATTTTGGTTGCGTTGCTATCCATAATCGACCCATAAATTTGTAATCTAATGGGTCGATTTTATATGGCAAACTTAGTTCAATTGCATTGTCAGATGACAATTTACATTACGAAAGTCAAATTTCATCTGATTTTGTCAACACCAGTTGCTAAGAATGGTATTTTTTTGGCAACCACTTTATTGTGGTTGCCCTGTTGTTTTGATAAGTAAATAAACAGTGAAATTAAAGGGAATTAATTTTTTGTGTTTATAATTTGTTCATTTGTTTCTATATTATAATTGTGTAGGAGTTTTGTAATTACAAATCAATAATTCTTGATGATAGAAAAAACTGTGTCAAACATCGCTACCGCGTACCTCTAGGGAATAATTGAAACTGGCGCAAAATACAAGATACCTTAACATCACAGGTTGTGGACCATCACCAGAAATGTCTACATCAATTAGATCACGCAGTAGACTTAACTTGGATGTAAATCCAGTAGGCGGGCTCTTTGGTGTTGAAGAAATTTTGAATTAAGAGCAGCTAAAAAAGTCATCGGAAAGGGCAGCAAACGTCTAACTAATGAAAAAACAAAAATTTTTTGCAAAAACGGAAAACATTTTCTGCTATTTTCATATGTTAAATGTCATTACATATGTATATTTCACCAATTTTCAATTTTATCAATTTTCTCAAACAAAATATCACGTAGAATAAAATTGTCAGAAATGTACTTAAATATGTAGGAAAATCTTTAATTATTGTTTAGAATCTCAAAAATTGAAACAGTTTCCTGCAATGTTAAAAATTTTATTATAAAATCAGCAAAGAGCATTTGCTGATACCAGAAAGCCTTCACAACTTCTTCTGGGTCTATATTCTGGCATTTTTTATGGCTTATCGTAAATCACTCCTCGATTTCGCACTCTACTGATATGGTCTTCTGAATGACTTTAATTAAAACCAAAATGTTATTATCGGGTTAAATGTCCCTTTATCAGTATTTTAAGAAGCGGTGGGTGCTCAGATGCTTGACTTTATGTGGCCAATGTCATTTCGTACTCTACTCTTAAACCCTTTTATTTGATACCAAGATTGACGGCCCTTGAGATACTTGGCCTAAAAAGTTGGATATCAAATTCGTACACTTACTTACTTTAATTGGCTATGACAGAACATTTGTTCTACTAGCCGAATGTAGAATAGCGTTCCAAGCGCCTCGATCTTCTGCGCTAATTTCATAATGTCTGACACCATTTTTGAGGTATCTCCCACCACACGATCTTTCCATTGAGCTTTTGATCGTCCCGGTTTGCGTGTACCACCATATTTGCCTTCAAAATACTTCTTTGCTGGATTTTCTGTCAGATTCGTTGTTCCATTTGCTCTGATCTACGACTTTCGACGCATAACCTCTAACAACCCCAAAGCAGACATTTACTTTTTGGGTATGCGCGTGGAAAAGCGACCTACCACATATCCGGTTTTTTTATTCACAGAAACGTTATTCACTGCGAAAATTTCAAGAAAATAAATTACGCCATATGGATATACAAAAAAAAAATTACATAATAAAGATGTGAGCCCATCACATATTGCAAAATACTGCATCCTCTCCCCTACTTCTTTAAACTTTCTACCAATTATTTCGTTCATTGAGTGCATAGTAAAGCCACACAATTAGTTACTTTGACTGAGCCGAATCACCATAGGATGGGGGTATACTAATCTAGTCATTCCATTTGTAACACTTCGAAATATTGACCTAGGGCCCCAAAGAGTATATATATTCTTGATCGTCTCCACATTCTGAGTCGATCTAGCCGTGTCCGTCCGAATTTTGCACAGATACTTAATATTGATATAGGTCGTTGGGGAAGATTTGGATATAATAGTTCCCATATAGACGGATCTCTTGATTTGACTTCTTGAGCCGCTGGAAGCCGCAATTTTAGTCTGAAATTTTGCACATAGTGTTATGTTATGACTTCCAACAATTGTGTTTTGTACGGTTCAAATCGGTCTATAGCCGGATATAGATCATATATAAGCCCACCTCTCGATTTGACTTCTTGAGCCCCTGGAAGCCACAGTTTTGCCCGATTTGGTTGAAATTTTACACATAAAGTTCTGTTATGATTTCTAATAATTGTGTGAAGTACGATCCAAATCAGTCAAGAAGATGATATAGCTCCCATATAGCTCTATCTCCCGATTTGATATCTTGAGCCCTTACAAGCCGCGATTTTTATCCGATTTGTCTGAAACTTTGCATATAGTGTTCTGTTATGACTTTCAACAACTGTACCAAATCCGGTCCAAATTGTCTATAACCAGATATAGCCCCATATTTTAGCAGAATTCATGGTGGTAGGTTCCCAAGATTCGGCCGTGCCGAACTTAGCACGTGTTTACTTGTTAATTTTCACTTCTAGGTTTAACAAAGCTACTTTGTTTAACAAAGCTACTTTGAACAAAGCCCGTAAAGTGCCCACCTAAAGATCGTATTCTGGGCGGTAGGTAGCCCATATTTGTTTAGGATCCCTTCTCGGATAACCTTAGCGTAAATATCAACTCCTAAGATGACATCAACGGAACAGGATTTGAAAAATTCTGTGTCCGCTAGCGAATATTGTGGAAATTTTTTCGGAATGATGCTGGGATAGATTCGCTAGGAGTTTGCATGGATATTCGATTTTTGACTTTAAGGATAGTTTGTAATTGAACGTTGTGATAATGGATAGAGATCATGGTAAGTGGACATATTGTTTCGTCTTCTAGCGCTAAGGTGGATAAATCTAATTTGTCTACAATTCTCGAAGTTATGCAGCTCGTACGGCAACCTGAGTCAAGAAGGCATCTCACCACACTATCCTCGGATTTGCAGCAAATTTTGACTAAGATTGTAAGAAGTAGTGTTATTGAATTGTGCTTAAGGAGAGCAGAGAGAGAGGTCTGGTCAACACTGGAATATGATCTGTTTGTAGATGGTTTTTCGTTTGTAGTGCTTTCCGTCATTTTTGTAGAACGATCACCAGATTTTTGTCGTGGAGGTGATTTCCTGGATCGGCACCTTGGGTGTGAATGCAGCAAGGTGTGATGCTTCTGGTGACAAACTTTATATCCGGTTTTTGTGAAGCATGTGCCGTCTGAGTGATTGTGAGCC
Organism: Stomoxys calcitrans; assembly: GCF_963082655.1. NCBI lineage: Eukaryota > Metazoa > Arthropoda > Insecta > Diptera > Muscidae > Stomoxys > Stomoxys calcitrans. The sequence continues at coordinate 60,731,942 of NC_081555.1, read as the reverse complement.
AGACAGTTTACACAGTAACCATAGGTTTTCACAATGTTTTCCCGCTGCGTTATGTTCATTCCCAAAAAGCGGCTACACTTCCTTAGTGCATGTGGGTATCGGCATATACTGCAAACGTATTGTTGATCTCCTTTGGAATTTTTTGTACTTTTTCTGTTGTGGCGCATGGTGGACTATTAAATACAAAACGAAATAATTTTCAAATCAGGGTTTTGTTGGAGGTTTTCGTAAAATAGAGTGGGGTATTAGTTTTCTGTCGGTAGAATGACCAACTTTGTTATCGGTCTTGTAATTTTTCCTTTTTATACCCTCCACCATAAGATGGGGGGTATACTAATTTCGTCATTCTGTTTGTAACTACTCGAAATATTCGTCTGAGACCCCATAAAGTATATATATTCTTGATCGTCGTAACGTTTTATGTCGATCTAGCCATGTCCGTCCGTCTGTCCGTCCGTCCGTCCGTCCGTCCGTCCGTCCGTCCGTCCGTCCGTCTGTCTGTCGAAAGCACGCTAACTTCCGAAGGAGTAAAGCTAGCCGCTTGAAATTTTGCACAAATACTTCTTATTGGTGTAGGTCGGTTGGTATTGTAAATGGGCCATATCGGTCCATGTTTTGATATAGCTGCCATATAAACCGACGTGTCATTGCACGACGTGTTTTGTTATGATATCCAACAACTGTGCCAAGTATGGTTCAAATCGGTCCATAACCTGATATAGCTGCCATATAAACCGATCATGGGTCTTGACTTCTTGAGCCTCTAGCGTGCGCAATTGTTATCCGATCAGAATGAAATTTTGCACGACGTGTTTTGTTATGATATCCAACAACTGTAGTAAGTATGGTTCAAATCGGTCCATAACCTGATATAGCTGCCATATAAACCGATCTTGGGTCTTGACTTCTTTAGCCTCTAGAGGACGCAATTCTTATCCGATTGGAATGGAATTTCGCACGACGTGTTTTGTTATGATATCCAACAACTGTGCCAAGTATGGTTCAAATCGGTCCATAACCTCATATAGCTGCCATATTAACCGATCTTGGGTCTTGACTTCTTGAGCCTCTAGAGGGCACAATTCTTATCCGATTTGAATGAATTTTTACACGAAGTATTTCGTTGTGATATCCAACAACTGTGCCAAGTATAGTTGAAATCGGTCCATAACCTGATATAGCTGTCATATAAACAGATCTGGGGATTTGATTTCTTGAGCTTCTAGAGGGCGCAATTCCTATCCGATTTGGCTGAAATTTTGCATGACGTATTTTATTTTTACTTTTAACAACTGTGTCAAATAAATTCAAATCGGTTCATAACCTGATATAGCTGCCATATAAACCGATCTGGGATCTTGACTTCTTGATCCTTCGAGGTCGCAATTATTATTCGATATGCCTGAAATTTTGTACGACGGATCCTCTCATGACCATCAACAAACGTGTTTATTATGGTCTGAATCGGTCTATAGCCCGATACAGATCCCATATAAATCGTTCTCTCTATTTTACTTCGTGAGCCCCAATGGGACCAATTCTTATACGAATTGGCTGAAATTTTACACAGGTCTCCAACATATAATTTAATTGTGGTCCGAACCGGACCATATCTTGATATCGTTTTAATAGCAGAGCAACTCTTTTCTTATATCCTTTTTTGCCTTAGAAGAGATGCCGGGAAAAGAACTCGACAAATGCGATCCATGGTGGAGGGTATATAAGATTCGGCCCGGCCGAACTTAGCACGCTTTTACTTGTTCAGTAGTGATATCAGCAACTCTGACTCTGCCATCACTGCCTGAATAGACCTTTGAAATGCGACCAAGGCGCCAGGAATTGGGTGGAATGTTTTCTTCACAGATCACTACCAACATATCTTTCTTTAAGTTTTCTGTAGGTCTTTGCCACTTGTGGCGTTTGTGTAACTCCTTCAGGTACTCATCTTTCCAGCGAGTACAGAAGTGTTGGTGGATTGCCTTAAGCCTTTGCCAACGATTAACAATAGATATAGGAGCTTTTCGGATGTCTGGATCAATTGGGGCTAGGATTGGAGAGCCGATGAGGAAGTGCCCAGGAGTAAGGGCATCGAGATCAGATGGATTTTGGGACATTGGAGAAATTGGACGCGAATTCAGACAGGATTCTATTCGGGACAACAATGTTTGCAACTCCTCAAAAATATATTTAGAGCTACCAGCTACTTTACGAAAGTGAAGATTAAAGCTTTTTACACCCGCTTCCCAGAGACCTCCCATGTGAGGTGCACCAGGTGGGATGAAGTGCCAGGATATGTTTTGATGGGAATAATTGGAAAGAACGGCCTGATGGGAAGTTTGAATGAATTCCTTGGCAATAGTTTTAGAAGCACCCACAAATGTTGTTCCGTAGTCCGTATGGATATGCAAGGGACAGCCTCGGCGAGAGATAAACCTACTGAACGCCGCTAAAAAAGTGGAAGTAGAAAGTTCAGATGTAGAGGTGTATTGCTTTGGTGGAAAAGCACACAAATACACACACGTAGCCTTTTGTAATCAAGCAAGCTCTACCCGTATAATTCTTCACATCGAAAGGTCCAGCGGAATTTCTACCTGTATGGACGAATGGACGAGAGATTTCCACTCTCTTTGGGGGTAACGCTGCCATAAGTTGCACCTGACATCTGCGTTTGTATAAAATACATGGCTTGCATTTATTGATAGTGGATTTTATCAACGTGTGCTGCCCCTGTGAGCACATCTATCTTAGAGCCCAGAGAAGGCATCAATAGTGGTCGAAGGAAGGCTGCCTGATAAGTGCGGTACCACCAAAGCAGATGTCGAAATGTCTATGCTACTATCTGCGCAAGACCCTAGTGTAAATGTACATTCCTTGTGGACAGAAGCAGAAATGGAGTTATTCAAGCCGGAAAATGTAGCCGAAGTTCGCTTGAATTGGAGTTTCATGGCATTAGCCAGTTTCTCCGAAATGAGGGTACCCTCCGACCCTGAATCTACCAAAGCCCTAGCACTGTAAGTCAATCCATTGTGACTTACCTTAACAAGGGCGGTACCTAACAAAACACCCTTCGAATTCGTAGCGAAACAAGTCTGAATCAGCCCATCTTTGTGCGAATCGGTGGACTGTATAGGTGTAGAACTGAAAGGTGCAGAATTCGGATTCAGACCAGACGAAGGATTCGACGATGGGGGCGACGAAACATCCGCATCTTCCTTATGGAGGAGGGTGTTGTGCTTCTTGCCGCACTTGTGGCAAGAAAACTTGCTAGAACAGTTTTTCACAGTGTGAACCCTAGAAAAGCAATTAATGCAGAGGCCATTCTTCTTTATCTCCGTAAATCTTTGTCCTTGAGACATCCCCAAGAATTTCGGACACTTCCTGATAATATGGCTTTGTTTTGGACATAAATGACAAATAGGTTCTGTCATCTTATTCTGAAAGGCACGGATGCTGCCGGAGGAAATCTACGAATTGGGCTTTATACCATCCCCTGGACTAGGTTTGGAATTAAAGCCAGGCGCATGACCAGATTTTCTGACCTCTGAGACGGATTCCAGCGTCATGTGTCTGTTTGTCAAAAAACTGTCAAGTCTTGACCATTTAGGAATGCTACACTTATCAGCCAGTGTCTGCTCCCATAATGTCAGGGTCAAATCCGGGAGACAATTGGAGCACACAAATATAAAAATGGGGTCCCAGCTTTCAACGTCAATCTCGTATAACCTCAGCAATGAAATACATGAATTGATATCCCTTTGAAGAATTTTAAGACCCGAAGCCGACTCGTTAGGGATAGTAGAAAGACCGAAAAGTTTCTTCAACTGTATATTAAGGAGAAGCCTCTTGTTCTCATACCGAGAGCAAAGGTTGGCCCATGCTACCTGGAAATTCTCGTTAGTGAGGGGTAGCTTACTGACGATATCATTCGCCTCACCCTTGGTCTTCTGGTGCAAGTGGAAGAGCTTCTCCACCGAACTCAGTCGAGTATTTCGGATACAGACTGCCTCAAATATGCCCCTAAACGTGGGCCAGGACGAATACTCCCCATCGAAGAATGGAACTTCACACGGTGGAAGTTTGAAGCCAACCCCAATTGAATCGGTCCTAGGAGCCGGAGCAGGCGCAGAGACCGCTTTGACTAATTTGCGGAGCTTAGTGCTACACCTACAGTAGGTCACATACGCGCTTGTGTACTTATGCTTCACTGTAGCAAGATCCATATGCTCCTCCGCCATGTCCTTATCCACGTCCACCCCGTCCCCGCCAGAAAGTTCCGACTCAATGTCGGAGAGGCATTTCTCGTAGGACTGCTTAAGTCTCTCCCAGATCGACGCCAACTCCTCTTGGTGGATCTCAAGTGAAAAAACGGATGACATGGGAAAGTCCTTGTCGTTTAAACCAACTTCAAACACGACCAAATTGTCGTCATGACGGATAAACTTCTCCAGAGACATAGCGAACAAAAGGAAATAAAGAATGGACTAGAGTGATTATAATAATCAGTTGAAAGTGGATATTGGAAGTAAATAAGGATGGCTATCCGAAGGTGAAATCAAAGAATTGAGTCCAATATCCGATAGCGCCACCAACTTAGAACTCCAAAAAATTTGTATCAATAATGACAGGACCAAGGTCCCCGTTGGAGAATTTCAAAAAGAGGGAAAGAAACGGATCTTCTTCCTTAAGGAAATGGTCGAAAAAATGGATCCCTCTTCTTTGACAAATGGGAACAACAAAACAAACAGAAAAAATATTCTGTGCCAACTTCTCCTTCTCACCAGTCGCTAAAGTATTTTTTCAGACACCTCACAGTGTCATGGAACTTATAAATATAAATTTCGTATCAATCAATAAAAATCACTTTACGCCACTGAATATGTTTGCTTGGTTTCAAAGTAAATCCAATAGATACTGCAATCCGGAACAAAAAGCAATAAGTAGGGATAGTATTGGAAATAATGTAGATATCGTACAACAGCTGTTTTTTTTCTATTACCCCTTCACTGAGGAACAATACGGGATTCTGAACAAGACAGCAGGCCCAGAGTTCGTTGAACTTGTGTCTGTTATCACCTTTCTCCTTCACTTGAATCCGCGCCACAGAACAGAATGGAATTGTAAAACAAAACAGATTCCCACGACTATAGTAGTCTCGAGAGGTGGAGCTTGAAAAAAGTGTGTAAGCAGTGAATTGACAAACTCACCACCAAAAATGAAAAAGTTGTTGCTGACAACAACAAGAAAAGGAGCCTCGAGAGCGAAAGAGATCTCGTAAAGCAAATGTCTCCAACCAAAGTCGATTGAGTGAAAGAATGTAATGAGTGATGAGCGTGGTGCGGATTAGAATCCAATGTCACTCAATCGAGAGAATTGCCGATAGACTTGGAGAGTGGCGTAGATTACGCTCCAACTCGGCTCCAACAAGCACAAGAAGAGAGTAAATGTAAATAGTCTGGGTAAATACGAATGCATAAAATTTATCTCATGCGATTTGCGCCTGCCAAAGTATCACGGGGAACATGACATACCTGAAAAAAATGTCATACATGAGTGCGTCGCCGCTGACATCAACAGCTCTACAAAGGCAACGAAGGTATGGATTCCAGCACAAAGGCAGCGACTCGACGTAGGTGGTTAATCGCTGTTGCAAAGCTCCACGTGCTTATATTATAATTTGTTTAACACCACGAAATTATCTTCCATGAATAGTTGAAAAACTCACCTCAAATTCATATACATATATATGGGACTATCACCTTGTCTTTTAAAAAATTTCCACATTTATTTCCCAATCTCTGCAATGCTTTAGTCTTGTCTTCGGCAATCTTGGACTTATTTACGCATTCTTTTGTGTTTGACGACTTAGAATCTTCTCCAAAACAATTCCTTGTGTTTTTTTTTTGATTTTTTTGATTTTCTGTGACTTTACAAATTCTAAATTTATTTTTTTACACCAAAAGACATGGATGTATCTATGCTTATCACCACTTGCGCACTATGATATGACTAAACGAATTTACAAAGAAAAAATGTAAACTAACCTGTTTCAGCGTTATGCAAAGATGAAACTGGAGCTTGAATTCTCTCGAGTGTTTCCCAATATAAGTCTCCAAAACAACGCAGCAATCCGGTTCGAGCGGGACCAAAATGAATATTGTTGGAGTAGCAATCGACTTTGAATAATTAACTTTATTATATCTTTTATTATATTCACATAGATAGCATTGATTTTCAATGTATTATACATGCTGTCAATTCTAAAGAATATTTTTTCATTCTCAAACAAACCTTTGTATCATTCAATTCGTGTGTGTTCTTATTAACTCAATTCCACATATATAGAAGCATTTCCAATAGGTTTTGGGTCCAGCGCTATGGAGTATTTAAGAACATCTTTCGCGAAATTAAACGAGGACAACTACCATTTGTGGAAATTTAAGTTGGAGTTGATTCTACGTAAGGAAGGTTTGTGGGAATTCGTAACAAATCCGGTCCCAAGCGAACCAGACGAAATTTGGACGAAAAAGAATGAGGAAGCCACGGTCATTATTGGTTTATCCGTGGAAGATAGTCAACTTATGCTCATTAAAAAGGCTGGAAGTGCCAACGAATCCTGGGGAATATTGCGTTCTCACCATGAAAAGGACACGCTCGGAAGAAGCGTACGTATTATGAGACAAATTTGCAATTTGAAATATTCAATGGATGGCGATATAAATGAGCATATAATGGAAATGAAGCTATTGTTTGAAAAACTGGAAGCTGTCGGTGAAAATTTTTCAGAAAAATGGCTAGTAGCAATGCTGCTGAGTAGCTTACCACCATCATTCGATACGCTCGTGACAGCTTTAGAAGTTCGGAAAAAGGAAGAACTTACTGTGAAAGTCGTGGAAACTTGCTTAATTGAAGAATGTTTGAAAAATAAGGAAAATGTAGCTTCGAATTCAATACTTAAAATTTCAGACCGTGAAGGCGAACATCATGTGAAACGTTGTCATTTTTGTAAGGCAAAAGGTCACCTTAAAAAGGATTGCTGGAAGTTCAAGAAAGCAAAGAATAACTATAAAGTCAACGAAGTAAAAGAAGTTAATTCATCAGAGGGAAACTATTGTTTTTCAACTGGAAGTGATGTTTCGTCGTGGGTAATCGATTCTGGTGCAACTTGCCACATAAGTTCACAATGCTCGTTTTTCTCATCGTTGGATGCAAGTGTTCGAGAATAAGTAACTGTTGCAAATGGTGAGTCAGTTTATTGTGAAGGCAAGGGAACTTGCATTGTTCAAACTGTGAATTCCAAGGGCGATAGTTTTATTATAACTTTACATGATGTGCTGTTCATTCCGTCTTTTCAAGGCAATTTATTGTCTGTCAACAAAATGTTAAAGAAGGGCTTGAAGATAGTTTTTGAAAATTCAAATGCAAGTATCGTAGCGAAAGACGGAAAGGAAATTGGTTTTGCGGAAAGTATATCAGGGCTTTTTTATTTGCGTCAAAAACAAAAACAAAAAGTTTTGACTGCCTCATTTGATATGAACAATTGCCAACATTGTTGGCACAAGATTTTTGGCCATAGAGATATCGAAGCACTGAAGGAAATTCAGAAACAGAATCTTGTAAGTGGTATGAAAATAAGAGATTGTGGCACAAGCAAAATTTGTGATGTCTGTGACACATGTAAAATGTCCAAGAAGCCTTTTAATAAGAAATCTGAGAAAAACTCAAGTCGAGTTTTGGATTTTATTCATACAGACGTCAGTGGACCTATGCAGACAACGACTCCCGGTGGGAAAAAGTATTTCTTAACATTTATTGACGATTTCAGCAGATTCACTTACGTGTACCTATTAAGAAATAAAAATGAGGTTACTGAAAAGATAAAATGTTTTGCGGAACTAATGTACAATAAATTTTTACGATACCCTTCGATAATTAGATCTGATAATGGAGGGGAGTATACTCGAAACAATATTAAGACATTTTTGGAAAAGAAAGGAATTCAATGCCAAAACACAGTTCCATATTGTCCGCAGCAAAACGGGGTCGCTGAACGAAAGAATCGATATCTGGTGGAAATGGCGAGATCTTTGTTGGCAGAGGCCAAGCTTCCAAATATGTTTTGGGGGGAAGCTATCATGACATCGAATTATCTACAAAATCGGATATATACGAAATCAACAAATTCAACTCCGTATCAGCTATGGGAAGATAAGATACCTGATGTAACTAATTTGAAGATTTTTGGATCAAAAGCTCACGTTTATATACCGAATGAGAAACGGCGAAAATTGGATAACAAATCCGAAGTTTTGACCTTCATGGGTTATGATAAAAATTCTAATGGATATCGATTTGTGAATCTCGAGAGCCGAAAAGTGACCATTAGCAGAGATGCAAAATTCCTGGATGAATGCAAAATTGCTGAAACCAAAGATAACGTCGATAATAAAAGTTCGGAGAGTTCATTAGAGATCTTTATAAGAAGCAAGGAAGTAGAAAATTCTTGTGTAAATGGTGAAATAAGTAGCGAAGAAATATTTTCTGAAAATTTTCAAAATAATACAGATGCGCCCTGTGATGAAGATGAACGCAAAACAGCCGAGAGAAGATCTGAAAGGAAAACTATAGGTAACCCTCCTGATAGATATGGATACAGCGTACGCGCCGATGACAACTTCATTGAACCAAAGACATATAAGCAAGCTTTAGAATCCCCACAACGTAAACAATGGATCAGTGGTATGGAGGATGAAATGTCATCTCTAAAGAATTTAGAAACGTGGGATCTGGTTGTACCTCCTGAAAATGCCAATATCGTCAGTTGTAAATGGACGTATAAAATAATGAGAGATGCCGAGGGAAGAGCCCAAAGATTTAAGGCACGACTGGTGGCTCGTGGTTTTTCTCAAAAGTATGGGGTTGACTATGACGAAGTATTCGCTCCTGTTGTCAAACAGACAACCTTTCGAACCCTTTTATCTGTAGCAGGTGCAAAGAAAATGACAGCGGTTTACTTCGATTTCAAATCAGCGTTTCTAAATGGCGATCTTAATGAATCCATTTACATGGAGCAACCTGCAGGATTTGAAGAAGGCGGAAAAAATCTGGTATGTAAATTGAAAAAGAGCATATATGGTCTTAAGCAGGCTGCGCATGTTTGGAATGCAGCTCTTCATAATGTCTTGTGTAAAGGAGGGTATAAACAATCTGTTGCGGATCCTTGTCTTTATACAAAATGCACCAACGAGGAAGGGATCATATATATTCTTGTATACGTTGGTGACATTTTAGCTGTTTCAAAAAGCAAATCAGATATTAGAATGTTTGAAAAACTGATTCAATCGCATTTTGAGATAAGTAATCTCGGAAATGCAAAACACTATTTGGGCCTCGAAATTTTTCAAGACAAGAATTTCAACTTTTTCATACGCCAACGAAAATATATTACTGATATGTTGAAGGAATACGGTATGGAAAATGCAAAAGAATCAAAATATCCGTTGGATCCTTGCTACGGAAAAACCGAGTCTAATCTTCTGATAGACAACACCAAATACCAAAAATTGATTAGATCGCTTTTGTACCTTAGTGTTAATTCAAGGCCGGACATTGCTGCGAGTGTTTCCATACTTGCGAGAAAAGTAAGCTGTCCCACTCAGGAAGATTGGGCAGAGTTGAAACGCATCCTGAAGTACCTCAAGGGAACAATTAACAACAATTCTGAGGGTAACATATTGATTGGATACGCCGATGCGAATTGGGCCGAGGATAAGATAGATAGGAAGTCCAATTCTGGATATGTGTTCCAAATAAATGGTGGTTCAATAAGCTGGGCTTGCAGAAAACAAACTTGTGTTTCACTGTCCTCTGCGGAAGCTGAATTTATTTCCCTTTCTGAAGCTTGCAAAGAAGCAATCTGGCTAAGACGTCTATTGAGAGACATGATGATAATTCAAACTTTACCAACAATAATCTACGAAGAAAATCAAAGCTGCTTGAAACTTATTAAAGAAGTAACAGAACGAAACATATTGACACAAAGCTCCATTTTGTAAAGGATCACATCAAAAAGAAAGATGTTGAATGCAATTACTGTCCAACGGAATCTATGGAGGCGGATATAATTACTAAACCTTTAAAACCACCTCTATTTGTAAAATTTCGAAAATCAATTGGTGTTGAACTCGATTGAGGAAGGGGGTTGGAGTATCAATCGACTTTGAATAATTAACTTTATTATTTCTTTTATTATATTCACATAGATAGCATTGATTTTCAATATATTATACATGCTGTCAATAAACCTTTGTATCATTCAATTCGTGTGTGTTCTTATTAACTCAATTCCACATATATAGAAGCATTTCCAATAAATATGTGGGATGGGAGCGTTATCTCTGGAGTTAGAAATAAACACCGATGAGCTAAGAACAAAGACACAAACTATGGAGAATTTGTTTGCTTTGTTCCTCCAGTTGGGTATATATTTGCAAAACCCCGAATAAGTAAAGGGATAGAAAAATAAGAACACAACACTGAGTTAGGATGGGTGTAACAATTTTGGATTTTATTAGATGGACGGATAGACTATCTTACCAGTTGAATGGTTGAAAATGAACAAGAAGGAGTTTAAAAATGATTGTCAAATCTTTCGTCAATAATATATACTATCCTCATTGATAGCACGACGTTAAAGTTGACGTTAGAAAGCGAAAGTAATTGGGAATTTTGTTTAAAAGAGTGTACGGTTCGCATTGTTAGCTTAAAATCAAATGGGATTTCTATTTTTAAAAGAAAATAACGTGTTTCGACGTAAACACAAATGTTAACAACAAATGTGGGATCTAAAGTTCTTTGCAGTTTTACTGGTTTTATGCTTTTTTATCTTATATTATATATTGTTAAATATATAACTATTACAATAAGATTGCGTGTATTTTGATTTAGTTTACAATTTTGGTCGGCTGGGAAGGAATTTGGTAGGTTTTGTAAAAAATTTTGGTCGGAAATTTTTTTTGTAGTGGCAACCCTGATAGTGATACTCTTTCTCTCTCACCATTTGTTTTTCTTACTCTCACCACTAATACTCCCACATATGGCTCTGCATTCACACCCATGTCGAATGCTTGAAAACCCCCAACAACAATTGTGGTTATTTATGCTTCTTCATCTTTTGTTGAAAATTAATAGCTCATTTTCATAGATCTCTTAAAGGAAAATTAATATATACCACACAATGGGAAATGTAAAAGAAGTAATTTTTTTTTAATGTTCAAATTGTTCATTTAAATGTTTATTACAAATGCGTTCCACAAATAAATAAAAACAAACAAATAAAAAAACATCGCCGCGTACTTCGGAAGAATATTTGATAGCGTAAAAAGATTTAAAAACAAAGAAAAAATTAAACTGGTTGAAATGTAAAAGAAGTTAATTTTTTTTATGTTCAAATTGTTCATTTAAATGTTTATTACAAATGCGTCCCACAAATAAATAAAAACAAACAAATCAAAAAAAAACATCGCCGCATTCTTCCGAAGAATATTTGAGAGCGTAAAAAGATTTAAAAACAATGAAAAAATTAAACTGGCTGATAAAAAAAGAAAAAAAAATTAATTACAGGCCTTCAGCCAGCGCCTGGAGTGTCTACGTTATTGTTGTTCTTGTAGCAGTTTGTTGTGTTCTATCTTTCTTCTGCTTGATTCTGTTGAGTGTCAAGACCTAGGAATTCTGCGACTAAGATGGGGTGCGTCCACAGGGATCTGGATTTGAGTCGAGTGGGTCTGGCTGGGTAGTTAAACAGGTGACGTATATCGTATGGTCCCGGGTTACAATCGGGACATACATCTTGCACGCCAGCATCAATCCTTGCTCTTTAAGAGTTGAGGCGGCTGCATCTGCCGGAACGTATTTGAGCCAGAACTACTCTGGTTTGCCGGGGGAGGTCAATTTCTTCAGGTGCAATGGGAGGCGGTCGTTCTCCAAGGACTATATTCACACGGTATTTACCGCATCTGCCACCGTGTCTACTTGAATGTTGTCTAGACCTGCTTGATATGCCGCTTGATCTGGAGGTTCTCTCTTATAGTTCTAAACCTCAAGCTCTAGATCATCCAAGCTCTAGAAGATCCACCTTAAGGCTTCTGGGCGATGGATATCTATCCACAAGATGGTGATTTGGATGGTCTCTGCAATAACAGCCCAAAAGGTGTTGCTTGGACAGCATGTAGTTATGTCTTCGCACTGGTAGTATCTTTGTCTCCTGATGGAGGTGGTCCACATGAGAACTGAGGAGACAGCCCGTCGCAGTTTGGAGGGCGGCACTCTGACAGATCTGAATATTATTCCACTGCGTGTCACAAGCTGACGAGACCACATTGGCGCTGTATAACTTACCACAGACCGGCCAATTGCTTTGTACGTGGTCAACAAGGTTTCTTGCCCCCAAGTGCTGCCGGCAAGTGACTTGAGGACCTTGTTTCTACTTTGGCTTTATCGCAAATTGCTGTGGCATGTGGGGAAAATGTGTAAGAGCTGTCAAATGTGACACCAAGTATTTTGCGACACTTGATGGAATCATTCTCCAACGACCATCACATTCAGCCACATTGTATTTGTAGTGAACAATGTGGCTAGTTTGTTGAGGTAGACGTTTAACCTATCGCAGATGTCAACAATGGATGGGGGCCTGATGCCATGATCGTACAATCGTCCGCATATGATACGATCTCTATGCCGTCTGGGGGGTGGAATGGAGGATAGGTAGAGGTTAAACAGTTCCGGAGACATCACCCCACCTTGGGGAACTCCCTGTTTCACTCTACGGTGCTTCGACTTCTTATCCCTAAATTCCACTAATGACTCGCAACCACACAGATAATTCGCGACCCAGCGTTTCATAGGACTTCGATAGGACCGGTACCACGAGGACCGTCCTATCACATAGGCTGGACTGATTGAAGCCACGGCAAATGTGTGCGGTGATGGCATGCAAAGCAGTTGTTGTGCTATGCAGTCTGTAAGTTTCAATTTTAGGTTTTAGAAAAAAAGTAGTTTCGAATAAGTTCGATACTATAGAAACACAAATTGTTTAAAAAAGAAAACAAACTGAAAATATTAAAGATTTGAAAAAAATTTGGGAGAGACTATTTTTATCCATCAAAGAGAAAAGTCATAGAAAATTAATTGAAAATTAAAAAAAGAATGATTTTGTACGAGCATTACACCAAGCTTTTGGGTTGGTTTTGGAGATTTAGGCATCAGAATGATGTCATGAATTTGACTTTGATGTTAGGGACGATATCAGTCGTAGAAGGCAAAGGGCAAATGAGACTTTTGATTATTACTATGAAGCAATTACGATTTTGGCAGACAAATTACAGGTACCTATGAGCGAAGAGGAGTTGTGTGAGACAATACTGCGAAATCTTAAAAAGGACGTTAGACATGAATTACTACACGTTAGTATAAACAATGTATCGGAGTTAAGAAAAGCCGTGAAAAGACACGATAAAATCATCAGCGATATATTGGGTTGCCCAAAAAGTAATTGCGGATTTTTCATATAGTCGGCGTTGACAAATTTTTTCACAGCTTGTGACTCTGTAATTGCATTCTTTCTTCTGTCAGTTATCAGCTGTTACTTTTAGCTTGCTTTAGAAAAAAGTGTAAAAAAGTATATATGATTAAAGTTCATTCTAAGTTTTAGTAAAAATGCATTTACTTTTAAAAAATCCGCAATTACTTTTTGGGCAACCCAATACATCACGAGATCGCTACAAACAATACCGAGGCAGTAATAAATTGGAGCAGTTACACGAAGAGTCTTTTGAAGAGAAGGAAATATCAGACGAGGAAGTTTTAGAAATTCATAAGACGATGCTGGAATTGCGGTAAGTTTGGACACGGTTATAAGGATTGTGTAAGGAAGATGACGATCTTCTGCTTTGGTTGTGGACGAAAGCATACCTACAGACCTACTTGTCCAAACTGCAGTGTTCCGGAAAACTGCAAAAGTCATGTCCCTCGACAGAAGAGAACAATATACTGATTTAGAAATATACACGGATGTGACATACCAAGGGAATTCCTTAAATGGAATACTTCACGAATTACTCGGACTTACAAAACCAGGACGAATTTTAAAGAAAGCTTCACCAACTAGGAGTGCGATCCGAATGCCAACATTTTGGAAACGAGTGAAAATTTTTCGGAAATATGTTGTTGCAGCAATTGTGGCAAAGGATTCGGACACTTGTCCGTATATAATTTTGAACATGTCAGGAAATGTGTATTATGCACTTTTAGATAGTGGCGTTAATAAGAGTGTAATCGGAGGAAAACTTGCAGAAGAGATCCATAAGTTCGCAGAAGTTAAGAAATGTCGAGGAAACGATAAGACTGCTTATGGTCAAGAACAGGGAGTTTCCGGAATAGCCAATCTTAGCTTTTGGTATCAAAATCAGGATTGTAATTTTGAATTCCTTGTTATAGAGTCAATAAAGCAGGTTATAATCTGCGGGATTGATTGAAAATTTGACATCGCAATATCTCTGAATAGCAAAGTTGCCGAAATACAGATGGATGAAGAAAAATCGGATCATATTAAGCTTTCGAATGATCAGCACAAAAAGCTCGAAGCGACAATAAATATGTTTCCAAACTCCGATAAAGAAGGATTAGGGTGTACTCATTTACTAAAGCATAATATTGATACAGGCGATACAAAGCCTATAAAACAGAGGTACTATCCTATTTCTCCTGCTAGGGAGAAGATACTTATTACTGAAATTGATAGAATGAGGGCATTAGGGGTTATAGAAGAATGTCCACAATCATCTTGGTCTTCTCCAGGTGTTTTAATAGTCTAGACAGATAAGGTACGCTTTTGTTTAGACAGCAGAAAGCTTAACGCTGTTACTGCCAAGGATTCATATCTAATTCCAGATATTGAGGGGATTTTATCTCGTTTACCATCCGTTCAGTTTATATCCAAGGTGGATTTAAAAGATGCATTCTGGCAAGTGAAACTCGATGAAACATCTAAACCTAAAACGGCATTTAAGATTCCAAATCAATTCCAGATTCCTTTATCAATTCACGCGGATGCCTTTTGGGCTCTGCAATGCACCCCAGACTATGTGCAGATTAATTGATATCGTGATACCATACAATATGAAATCGCATGTATTTGTATATTTAATCGATCTTATTGTGTCAGAAAGTTTCGATGATCATCTACGACATTTACGAGAAGTAGCAACACAATTTAGAAAAGCCGGACTTACAATTAATGTCAAGAAAAGTAGCTTTGCGATAAAACGAGTTAAATACCTTGGCTATATTGTTGGTGAGGGTGCCATAAGAGTAGACCCAGATAAAGTTAAAGCAATTTCAGAATTTCCGACCCCACACTTCAGTCCGTTCTCTCCGCCGATTTTTATGGATTTCTCCACTCAAACATTTGCTCTTACTGAGCTTTTATCGAAAAAGAAATCTTTCAAAAAGGCTGAGGAGACTCAGAAAGCTTTCGAAGAATTGAAATCTAAATGATGTAGTGCTCCAGTTTTAGTGAATGCAGATTTTACCAAACCATTCGTGATTCAATGCGATGGTGTTGGTGCTGTTTTGGTTCAGGCTGATGAAGAAGGCATAGAGAGGCCCATCGCGTACATATCACAAAAACTAAATAAGGCCCAACGAAATTACTCTATATCGGAGTTAGAATGTTTAGCTGTGGTATTATCCGTTAAGAGATTTCGCGCGTACATAGAAGGTCACGAATTTAAAGTAGTGACAAACCATGCGAGTCTCAAATGGCTAATGGGACAAAAAGATTTATCGGGTAGATTAGCCAGATGGGCGCTGAAGTTACAAGGCTTCAATTTTAGCATTGAGCACCGTAAAGGAAAATATAACGTAGTACTCTATGCTTTGTCACGTGTTTTTGAGTCACCAAATATTTCCGAAATTGAAATCGAAGTACTGCCATCGATAGATTTGGAATCCAAAGCATTTCTTCTGACGAAGTACTCGAAGCGGCGCGAAGATTTAGAAAGATTTCCATTTCCCGATTTTAAAATTGATGGAAAATTTATTTATAAAATAGTGAAATTTTCGCCTGAATTGGAGGATGATCAAAGGAAGGAAGTTAGTCGTTCCGACAGAATTGCGTAAAGCTGTAATGTACGCAGCTCACAATTTGCCAAATTTTTCACACTGTGGCATTGAGAAGACAGTTGAAATAATACGAAGGCTTTTTTATTGGCCTAGGCTCGTAACTGATGCGATAGAGTATATCGCAAACTGTGACACTTGTAAAATTTCAAAGGTTCCAACTACTTTATTGCGCCCTCCAATGGGAAAAATGGTGATGACAGAAAGGCCATTTCAGCGATTATATATCGATCTGATTGGGCCATTCCCTAGAACTCGAAATACTTATAATTTTAGGTCACTATTCGAAATTTACTTTCCATAAACCTCTTAAGAAGTTTGCTTCTTCTTCTATAACACCGTATTTAAGAGATGAGGTTTTCTATTGTTATGGGGTTCTGGAGTTACTAATATCCGATAATGGAAGTCAATTCAGAAGTAGGGAGTTTAACGCTCTTTTAGATAAGTTTGGAGTGGAGCATCAATTTTTTTTTTTTTTTTTAAGCCCGTTGTGATAATTTGTAAGTTTCAATTTTAGGTTTTAGAAAAAAAATGTGGTTTCGAATAAGTTCGTTATTAAAGAAACACAAATTGTTTAAAAAAGTTAACAAACTGAAAATGTTAAAGATTTGAAAAAATTTTGGGAGAGAAAAGAAAAGTCATAGAAAATTAATTGAAAAATAAAAAAGAAAGATTTTGTACGAGCATTACACCAAGCTTTCCAAGCAATAAAACAAAGAACGGATACAATCTTAAGCCTTCGTCGCTGTTTGCGAATCGAGTTTTTCCTATCTCGCCAACGAAGCAATTTTGTTTTAATCTCAATTTTGTCGGACTCAAATTGTCAAATTTGTAAATGGAAAAAAATACAATCCGGAGAAATATTAAGACAAACGATGAAACAACGAATCTTCCTGCTGGAAAATTAAAGGAATATCAGTGACACTATAATTACTTTTTCAAAAACCATTACTAATTATTTATATACATATATCTACTCTTATTATTGAGCGACATAAGATTTTAGGAATCATTGTTAAATTTTCACGGCATTAAGTTCCTCCATCAACAGGCCTCGTGATAGTGAAGGAAATCTTGGGTAAGTCCAAATTAAGTTTGTCATGTCGCTCCACTTTTCATACATACATATACATAAACATATATATATTACATATAATCATAATTTAAAATAATCAACTAAATTACACACTCTATCCATTTTTCATATTTAGAATTAATTATACATTAAAAATACGTTAATTTTCACAGATATTAAATCATTCATTGTTAGTAGTTATTAATTAAATTTTAATAAAAAATTTAATTGCTAAATTTAGTTTAAAAGAAAATCGCGGAAGGTAATGATTATTGGATAAAGGATTATTAGAATGGGCTGACCTTAATAATATCAGCAGGTAGGGTGGGTTTAGAATTATGAGCGGCGATCAAACACCTATGCCAGTGATTGTGATTTTTAGCTTTTACCCCAGACAATAACAAATACAACCTATACTTACACATTAACATACATAAGAGCTACCTTACTTTTAACTTTTATGTATTCTGGTCCGAAATCTGTCTCTAAAGGAAAAGGAAAAAACTGCTCCAAGACTGAGCACGGCCGTGGCCAGAAGGTAGCCAATTCTGAGGAGATAGATCCATGAGGAGGATCGTTACAAGTCTTCGAAATCCAATTTAATGCTCGGCGAATGGAAATTCTCCTACGAGGCTCGGGAGGAGTAGTGCCTCAAGCGTCTTTGCTACTGGTGAGAGAAGGGAGATTGGCGTCAGTAGCGGGATAACTCTGCCCATTTTCCAGACATCGGGAATTAAAAGAGTGTTCAAAGACAGGTTGAGGACAGTGGTAAGGTACTCAACTCCAGGTGAATCCAGATTTTTCAACATCAATGTAGAGATTCCGTCGGGGCCCAACGCCTTAGATGATTTGGCGCCACGGATCACATTCGTTACTTCGGCCACGATAAATTGTGATGACTGTCCATCGGCTCGGAGACCACCGATACGGCGAATGGCTCTCCTCCTTGCCCTGTCGCTCTCGGGATGCACAATAAATTGACGATTGCACAACTTGGCGCATCTTCTCGGATCAGTCACAGTTATTCCGCCAACAGTGACTGAGGTCCTGTCATCCCGTCTACCGGGGTTTAAGAGTGACTTAACAGTAATGATGTCTCGGAATTTCCTCTCGGCCACTAGCACATCCGAGGGGTGGCACGTCACTCAGGAGATCAGGGGATGCAATGGAAATGTCTGGCGAGCTGCTGCACCTGCTCGTAATCCTAGTGTGGGCATCCTCATTTACCGTGCAAAACGTGGAGCCTTCAATCTGCTCTGCCAAAGCTATGCCACGCTGGTCGTTACCTAGGGGAGAATGCCACCACGTGTGATGCGCATTAATATCCTCTAGAACCAGACGATTATGGCCAGATAGCAACCCAATTATAGCGGGGTTGTAAGCCTGGCCATTAATCGGGGCACAGCTTCCAACCGGCGGTATGTACACGTTGTATAGCTCTATCTCGGCAGTACCGGACCTGACTGCTATTCCCATGCATTTCATGTAGGGGTCTCTAGCGCCATGCACAGGCGAGATAGTTGTATTACGAAGGCCAATCCCCCACCTCCATTCCTTGAACGATCCTTACGTAGCACATTGTAACCGTGACAACTGTGCAAGCTGCAGGTGTTGGTTAGCTCTGTCTCCTGGATCGCTGCGACCAATATGCTCTTCCGACTCAAAAAGTCCACGATCTCATCCATCTTGCCACAAAGTCCGTTGCAGTTTAACTGCAAGAACGATACACTTCCCGGCACTGGCCTGGCAATATTTGGGCTGGGATGCTGCTGTTGCGAAAATTGCCGTACGGAAGAGGTCGGGGGGGTCACATAGTCCGACGACGAGGGCGCAGAAGGCGACGACGACGACGATTGTGACCCGCTGCTGTGACCCAGTATGACTATTCTCCGTAGTGAAGTGAGGCCAGAGCAAGATCGGAAATATACCCACTTCATGCACCAGTTACACCTCACCGACACCGACCGATGATGAAGGCGGTTCTGGCAAACCGAACAGAACCAGGGTCCGGGGTTCTTTTCAATCCCGACACGGACCAGAAGCGTGCGGAGAAGGCACTCCGGGATGTGCCTCTCCCATGACGAAAAAAGACGAACACGTACACTGAGGCGGCAGCCCTTGCCGATGAGGATACCATCGGGTCAATCCGGTGCGTACAATCGGCTGCCATGGGATTGTGTCATTTTGTTCATAGGTTATGTGAAAATTGACAAAGTTGACAAATATTTCCGTTTTGTATTTGTATAATTAAAAATCCGAAAAAATTTAAAATTAAAAATAAATTTTTTTTCAAAGTGATTTGTGAGTAGACTTTTTTTAATAATTAAATGGAATAAGGGTTATTTTAGCCATTGAAAGGCAAAACTTCTTTCACAGAAAATAATTTTTAAGAAAAAGTCATCATAGTGTACACGTTGTATAGCTCTATCTCGGCAGTACCGGAACTGACAACTATCCTCTTGCATTCCATGTTGGGTTGTTGTTTTTGTAGCCACATTTTCATGCGGAGGTGGCGATATTCGCTGTAAAAAGGACCGATCGCCGCGGGGACAAGATGGCCATTGGTTAGTTAAAGGCGTCAATAACGGCTTGCCATATCGAGCATTATAGGCACTCAGTATTTGTCCCTCTATACCACTGATTGTCCGCGGCTGCCGTTGAAGCTACTCTGTATGCAGCATTCCACTATCCGCAACCTGTGGACGAGCCCGGTAGCTCGCAGCTAAGCTTTTCGTCCGACGAGTTTGGGTGGTTCCAAACGAAATCACGATCTAGGAAACCAGTCAAATGCTATTACAAAGCAAAGAACATATTTTTCTGCTTAACTTTAAAAAACAATGGAATTTTTGTGTTTATTTGTAATAGAAATAGATTACCCAACGTTCTGCAGCCGGGCAATATCCGATTATATGGATTATTTCAAGACCAAATAATTTTAGCGCAAAATATGAGGATAGACAGGGGGGCACACTGCGAACAGTGTAGGCTGCAAATATACTTACATTGAAAACTTACTCTTATGGCTATCGACGATTACTTAGAGTAGCAGTTGCGTGTGTTTTTTTGTATTAGTTGAATGTCTTCATTTGGTAGAAACATATGAAGTGCGCTACAAATGAAAATAGTCTTAAGAGCATAGTTTCAACCTAGAAGACATGCCCTTTTTGACAAATTCTACAAATTCTAATTCTACCAAATTACGAGGAGGTGCAGCAGCTCACCAGACATTTCCATTGCATCCCCTGATCTCCTGAGTGACGCATCCTGGCAAGCCGTCATCTCTTTGGGGTCAGACCACCTCAGCAAGCTAAATCTGGAAAAAAAAGCAGCGTAGTCAACGAACACAGGCGGAATTTGTGGCTGAAACACTTAGAGCAATGTTACTTAGGCGCCGGTTTAGGTAAGCTGTGGTCAACTGTTAAGACGGGATGACAGGATCTTAATCACTTTTGGCAACGTAACCGTGACCGATCTGAAGAGATTCGCCAGGTTGTTCAACCGTCAAATTATTGTTGTTGTTGTAGCTGTGTGTTATACACTGAGGCGGCAGCCCTTGCCGATGAAGAACTCCATCGGGTCAATCCGGTGCGTACAACCGGCTGCCATGGGATTGATCAATCCCGAGAGTGATAGAGCAAGAAGGAGAGCCATTCGCCATATCCGTGGTCTCCGAGCCGATGGACAGTCATCACAATTTACCGTGGGCGAAGTTACGAATGTCATCTGTGGTGCCAAATCATCTAAGGCGTTGGGCCCCGGCGGAATACAATGATGCTAAAGAATCTGGATTACCATGGAGTCTTTGTTCCCGACGTCTGGAAAATGGGTGATCTCGCTACTGAAGCATGGAAAGGACCCGGGTTTGGGGGAGTCGTACAGACCGATCGGATTGGACCGATTGGATTCCGCTTAGGCGGAATACTATGATGCTAAAGAATCTGGATTACCATGGAGTCTTTGTTCCCGACGTCTGGAAAATGGGTGATCTCGCTACTGAAGCATGGAAAGGACCCGTGTTTGGGGGAGTCGTACAGACCGATCGCCCTTCTCTCACCAATAGCAAAGACGCTTGAGGCAACACGTACACTGATTGCCGTGTTGCCGTATCGTTCTTGCAGTTAAACTGCAACGGACTGCGTGGCAAGATCGATGAGATCGCAGACTTTATGAGTCGGAAGAGCATATCGGTCGCAGCGATCCAGGAGACAAAGCTGACCAACACCTGCAGCTTGCACAGGCGTCACGGTTACAATGTGCTACGTAAGGATCGCTCAAGGAATGGAGATGGGGGATTGGCCTTCGTTATACACCATTCCGTGCAGTATAGACCTATCTCGCCTGCGCTTGACGCTAGTGACCCATACATGGAATGTATGGGGGTAGCAGTCAGGTCTGGTACTGCCGAGATAGAGATATACAACATGTATATACCGCCGGTTGGTAGTTGTGTCCCGATTAATGGCTAGGCTTACAACCCCGACATAAGTGGGTTGCTATCTGGCCATAATCGTCTGGTTCTGGGGCACCTTAATGCCCATCACACGTCATGGCATTCTCCACTAGGTAACGACCAGCGTGGCATAGCAGAAAGATAGCTCCACGTTTTGCACGGTGAATGAGGATGCCCCACTAGGATTACGAGGAGGTGCAGCAGCTCGCCAGACATCTCATTTGCATCTCCTGATCTCCTGAGTGACGTCTCCTGGCAAGCCGTCATCTCTTTGGGTTCAGACCACCTCCC
Organism: Stomoxys calcitrans; assembly: GCF_963082655.1. NCBI lineage: Eukaryota > Metazoa > Arthropoda > Insecta > Diptera > Muscidae > Stomoxys > Stomoxys calcitrans. The sequence goes on along the minus strand of NC_081555.1, from coordinate 60,709,953 downwards.
CATAATTCTCACCATCGACCGACCACCCGACTTCATAACCTCTGAGCGCCGGACGTTCATCAATAATAAAAAGGACGATTGGACTGGCTTCAGAGAGTATACCAATCGCCGCTTCAGTGAACTGCCACCCCCCTCTGATGTGCTTGTGGCCGAGAGGAAATTCCGAGACATCATTAAATCAGCAGCCGCTCGCTTTATACCAGCCGGTCGAATACCCCAAGTGCGGCCCAATTTCCCGGCGCAAGCAGTGCCACTCGCAGATGAGCGTGATCGGATTCGTGCTATGGACACCGCTAACCCCAGAATCAGCGAGCAGAATCTGGAAATAAACAGGGTAGTCAACGAACATAAGTGGAATTTATGGCTGGAACACTTGGAGCAATGGAACTTAGGCACCAGTGTAGGCAAACGGTGGTCTACTGTTAAGTCACTCTCGAACCCCGGTAGACGGGATGACACGACCTCAGTCACTTTTGGCGAAATAACCGCGACTCATCCGAAGAGATGCGCCAGGTTGTTCAATCGTCAATTCCTTGTGCATCCCCATAGAGACAGGGCAAAGAGGAGAGCCATTCGCCGTATACGTGGTATCCGAGGCGATGAACAGCCATCACAATTTACCGTGGGCGAAGTTACAAATGTCATCCGTGGCGCTAAATCATCTAAGGCGTTGGGCCGTCGTCCGTCGGATCTCTACATTGATGTTGAAAAATCTGGATTCACCTGGAGTTGAGTACCTTACCACTGTCCTCAACCTGTCATTGAACACTCTTATAGTTCCCGATGTCTGGAAAATGGGCAGAGTGATCCCGCTACTGAAGCCTGGAAAAAGCCCGAGTTTGGGGGAGTCGTACAGACCGATCTCCCTTCTCTCAGTGGCAAAGACGCTTCAAGCGTCTCGTAGGAGAATTTCCATTCGCCAAGCATCAACATGGATTTCGATGACTGCACAGCACAACAACAGCCTTGCATGCCATCACCGCACACATTTGCCGTGGCTTCAATCAGACCAGGCCATGCGATAGGACGGTTCTCGTGGCACTGGACCTATCGAAGGCATTCGACACGGTTAGCCATGCCAAATTATTTGAGGACATCGCCAACACGTCCCTCCAGCCAGGCCTGAAACGATGGGTCGCGAATTATCTGTGTGGTCGCCAGTCATTTGTGTTCTTTAGGGATAAGAAGTCGAAGCACCGTGGAGTTCCCCAAGGTGGGGTGATGTCTCCGGCACTGTTTAACCTCTACCTATCGTCCATTCCACCCCCTCCAGACGGGATAGAGATCGTATTATATGCGGACGATTGTACGATCATGGCATCAGGCCCCCACCCATTGATGACATCTGCGATAGGTTGAACGTCTACCTCAACGAACTTGCCTCGTATTTCGCTGCAAGAAATCTGAAGATATCCGCCACCAAATCTTCAGCCACATTGTTTACTACATATACGCGGGTGAGGTGAATACTGAGCTGACTGTGATGGTTGATGGAGAAATGATTCCGATCATCAAGTTTCCCAAAATACTTGGCGTCACATTTGACAGCTCTTACACATTCTCCCCACATGCCACAGCAATCTGCGATAAAGTCAAAAGTAGAAACAAGGTCATCAAGTCACTTGCTGGCAGCACTTGGGGTGCAGACAAAGAAAGTTTGTTGACCATGTACAAAGCAATTGGCCGGTCTGTGGTAGGTTATGCAGCGCCAGTGTGGTCTTGTCAACTTTGTGACACGCAGTGGAATAATATTCAGATCTGTCAGAATGCCGCCCTCCGAATTGCGACGGGCTGTCTCCTCAGTTCTCATCAGTGCGAAGACATAACTACATGCTGTGCAAGCAATACCTTTTGGGCTGTTATCGCAGAAACCATCCAAATCATAATCTTGTGGATAGATATCCACCGCCCAGAAGCCTTAAGGTAGATCTACATGATCTAGAGCGTGAGGTTCAGCGCTACAAGAGAGAAACTCTAGATCAAGCGGCATATCAAGCGGATCTAAACAACATTCATGCAGACACGGTGCAGATGCGGTAATTGGCTACCGGGTGAATGTAGTCCTTGGAGAACGACCGCCACCCATTGCACCTGAAGAAATCGACCTCCCCCGGCAAATCAGAGTAGTTCTGGCTCAATTACGTTCCGGCAGATGCAGCCGCCTCAATTCCCACAGAGCTAGGATTGATGCTGACGTGCAAGATGTATGTCCCGATTGTAACCAGGGACCGCACGATACACGTCACCTGTTTAACGGCCCGGCCAGACCCACTCGACTCAGACCCAGATCCCTGTGGACGCACCCCATCTTAGTCGCAGAGTTCCTGGGTCTTGACACTCAACAGAATCAAGCTGTCGAAAGATAGAACACAATAAACTGCTACAACAACGTGAACTTATTCAATCCCATAGCAGCCGGTTGTACGTACCGGATTGCCCGAAGGAATCTTTCATCGGCATAGGCTGCCGCCTCAGTATACAACACACTGCTACAACAACAATATCGTGAACTTATAGTTTGTTTAGGTCCACATATAAATGAGTAGAAAAAATTAATCGTTTCTTCTAATAATGCCTTAGAACTTCTCGTTGCGAAGAGTGTTATACAACCAGCTTTTTCTATTTTGTCAATTAAAAGTCCTCCTGTCGTATAAAAGCGACATAATTTAATTTCATTTCGCTTTTATTTAACGCAATTTAATACTATATTAGAATAAAAATTTAAAAATAGTACGAACATAGAATATAAATATATATTATCATTTTAAAATTAAGAATCATAAATTAATGTAGAAAAAGGGGAAACATAAGTGTGAGAAAAACAAATGAATTCAACATACATTTATCGTGTAACATTAATCCAGTTACTGATCACTACTTGATTTAAGAACTTGCAATGCCCAATGCAACACCTCCTACGAAAGCAGTTAGGAAGATGTGTAGGTCATTTATTTTCGGTCCATTCTCGTCTCCAATGAGTGAACTATACCATTTTCTTGCTTTCTTAGTTTTCTTTCTAATCAAGTCCTCGGCGAGATCCAATTTGCGATCCACCATACGTTCTGCTTTATCCACCCATGATCTTTCTTGGCCGGTAACAGCTTCCTCAACTTTGTCGGTAACTTTGTTTAGTTTTCGAGTTATCTTTGACCAGTCAATCTCAATGACACCTTCCTGATGGGCAATCTCCATTAGTATAATTCCACCTCCTATGGCAAAAGCTGCAAACTTGCCAACTTTCATTGTAGCAAAGCCGGTTGCCCATCCTGTAGCTGCTCCAATACCAATCTGTGCATATGCGGACCTGGAACTTATGTCGCCCAAAATGCCACCCAAAAATTTAGATGCGTCATCGGACATTTTCTCTATATTCTTATTCGTCTGATTTTTCTGTGATTTAGCCCAATCGCTCATAATAAAGACTGATTTAGACACACAAAAATCACTTCGTTTCAATCTTTTACAAATTATTCTATTATTTATATCAATTATTGATTCTCTGAAAATAATGTTGGTGACTTAATAGGGTTGGTACTCTACTCGGCTTTTCACGTGAACAACCGTCAAACTCCACATCAAAATAAGTTTAATGCTGAGTATGCACCTCTAGTGAAATTTTCGGTTGCCGCTATGACATCATTAACAGGTAGTGTTCCGTAAACAGCTGAGTACAATTTTTCTCGCGAGTGCACTTTCTGTCAACAAGTTTTGGTTGTGTGCGAGTATTATAGTTAAGAACCATAACACGCACAAACAACAAAAAGTGGCGCGAACTAGAAACATACTCAAAATCAGAGTTGCACTAATCAGCGATTTTATAATATTTGATATAATTACCAGATAGTGTACCGTAAACAGCTGAATAAAATTTTTCTCGCGGAGTGCACTATCTGTCAAGCAGTTTTGGTTGTGTGTGTATATTTTGTTGTTGGGCAACTGCCACTACCTGTAAATGAATATATCTTGGTATAAACGGGTTTTATGCAACGAAAAATTCGCCAGAGTTGCATACTGCGCTTTAAGCGCATTGCAATGCATTGACATATCGTCGGCCTAACCATGATAGTGTCACCAGGTAGAGTACCGTAAACAGCTGAGTACAATTTTTTCTTCGGAAGTGCAATATCTATCAACGGGATTTGGTTGTGTGTGTATTATAGTTAGGAACCATTGCACACAAACAACGAAAAATGGCGCGAACTAGTAACATACACAAAATTAGAGTTGCACCAATCACTGATTTTGACAAATAGTGTACTCAATATTTTGTTGTTGGGCAACTGCTAATACCTGTGAATGAATATATCTTGGTCCTAACGCTATCTTAGGATGCACTTACAAGCCGAATTCATGCGAACAGCTCAATACATTGTTTTTTTTTATTTTTTAGATTTTGCAGTAAATATAAATGTCAAAGGCTTGATATCACATCTGTGATATTTTTCTAAAATCTTAAAAAGGTGTTCTATTTGGACACATGGTACAACTAAGAGGTAGTGTCATTAGCACAACAATAAAAAACTACCCCAACGAAATTACCTTTAGTGGCAAATGCCGTAAAATGTGGTTTTAGAAATAAACTAGTAGTTTTAGAAATAAACTATGTTTTACAGCTTATCTTTTGCAAATGTGTTTTATATTTGTATTTTCATCATTATAACATTGTTTTGTTGCTTATGTGTGGAATATCGGTCCAAATCAGGTCCAAGAATTTTTTCTTGCAACTACGAATGAAAATGTATGTTTTAATTTTTATGATTTTTCCATTAATATAATAAAAATTTTCGTAACATTTATGAACAAAAGATTATGAGACCCAATCTTTACATTAATGAAAGAAAATTTCCTCTTTGTAGACTGATATCTATTGGGGGATTTACAAAACTCGCGCTGCACTCATGCGTGCTTACGCGTGTATGTCAGAAAAAACTAAAATAGGTATGTTTGCATTGTGTCAAGGCACATTTAAAAAGATGGTCAGGTTTGACGGTATTAAGATGTCAGATCGTTTGCATCCTGTTTGTTGTCATCTTCTTTCTCCAATATTTTCTGCTCGTGTACGCACACGTATATACACGCGCACACAAATTTTTTGGCGGATTGCACCACATGATTTGTGGTTCTTGTACAAATGAGAAAACTTTAAATGTTTCGCCACAGTATTGTGTGAGTTACAAATGCACGCACGCAACTGACAGAATAAGTTAACCAACTTTCAACGTTGAACACGTTTCAGGGCGCAAAAGACATAAATTGAATATGGGTAGAGAAATCATTTTATTAAAATCATTTTAAACCACATCATTGCCAATTTCCATTGAAATTAACTTTGGAACTTACATAAGCTGATTTTTAGAAATTCGTGTGCAGCAAATGACGCATGGTATGTAACTCAACCCAAAGAACGCATGAGGGTGCATCATATTGCTTATTCACGCATAAATGCCTCGCTTGTTATGTAAATCCAGCTTCTGAGCAAGATATGAAGATATCAACTTTTATATCTTGAAGACAAGCGTTCGATGCGAATGGGATTTAAAAAGGTGGTCTCATGGGAACAGCTATTAACAGACGGCCAGGTTTGACGGTATTAAGATGTCAGATTTTTTTGCCTTCTCTTTGCTATTATCTTCTATCTCCCATATTCTCAGCTCACGTATACACACGCACACAAATTTTCTTTATTGTGTTTGTGTTTGCGTTTGTTGTACAAATGGGCCAACCTTTTATTGTTTCGCCATGCGTTCGATGGTTTTATTTTAGTATTGAATAGATAAGCCGTGAAGAGCAAAAAAAGAACGCAATAAAAGTCCCCAGTTCCAAACAATAAGAGGAATAAAATGCACATATCTGTACAATTTATAACTAAAATATGCAAACCCTATGTGGGCATAACAGTCTAGTCAAATGTTTTAAGATTTGTACATGCAATTATATAAATAATTGGTTTTAATTTTATTAATTAACCAATCACATACAGCGGTCAAAAAAAGTATTCATCATTCAATGTTTTTTTTTTATTAAGTCTACAAAAGACAATTGGAATAAAAACATATTAAACTAATGATGCAGTAGTGCTTGTGTGATATATATGTACACAATTTCATTGTTTTTAAAGAAAAAAATAGTATTTATTGGAACAAAAAGGGCCATTTTACAGCTGAACACAAAAAATTAAACAAAAAAAGTATTCATCATTGCAAAAAAACAAAAAAATAAATAACATAATTTAAAAAAAATTAATACTTTGTTATTCGACCACCGCGTCTTATAACTTCTTTTAAACGGTTTGACATCGATTGGACTAATTTAGCGGTTATATTTTGGTCTATATTAGTCCATTCCTCCATTATCACCTGTTGCATTTGACTCTTGCTCGAAAAATTGCGCGTTCTCAATTTGCGTTCGAGATGTTCCCAAAGATGTTCAATTGGGTTCAAGTCGGGACTTTGAGGAGGAGTTTTAATGACTTTGGGGCAGTTATACAGCATCCACATCTTGGTATTTAAAGCAGAATGTTTGGGGTCATTATCTTGATAATATTGAAAGTTATTACCAAGCCCAAGTTTTACAGCACTATCTTTTAAATTCCTCTTTAAAATGTCAATGTAATACTTATGATCCATTACTCCATTAATAATTTCAAGATTTCCCGCTCCTGAAGCCGCCATACACCCCCAAACCATTAAACCACCTCCACCATGTTTTACAGTAGCAACTGTGTTTCGTTCTTCAAGCTCTGAATTTGGTTTTCTGTACACTATGACCTTTCCATCGCACCCAAAAAGATTAAACTTGCTCTCGTCTGCAAAAATGACTGTTTTCCAAAATGATTCGGGCTGTTTTACATACATTTTTGCGAAGTTTAGCCTTTTCACTCGGTTTATTTTATTTATAAAGGGCTTCTTACGTGCAGTTCTTCCTCTGTAACTATGCCTTTTGAGTGTATTTCGAATTGTTTGTGTAGTAACTTCCTTCCCTAAATATTCCATAGTGTTTTTACGAAGAATGGTCGCATTTGTCTTCGGAGTTTTCTGAACTTGCCGCACTAGCCAACGCACATCTCCAACTGAAAGTGCTTTTGGTCGACCAGATCTTGGTTTATTGTCAACAGTTTTCGTTTCTGTCCACTTTCTGATGATGGATTGTATAGTAGATCGTGGTCTATTTAATATTTCACTGATAGTTTTTTGAGTTAAACCATTCCTGTGGTGTTTTATTATCAAAACTTTTACCTCATCAGAAACCTCGTTTTGCTTACGACCCATTTTGACAAAAACTATATTTTCAATGAAATTAAATATTTGCTGTCAAGGGCAAAGCCTCCTTTACTAAATAAAACAGAAAAGGGGGATTCCCAAATAATATTTGAATTTGACTTTGATGATAGCACATCAATGATGAATACTTTTTTTGTTCTGTTTTTGGTGTTATTATATAAAATTGCATTTTTTGCGCTAATTAAATTTATTTTTTGAATTTATTTTAAAACATATTACGAAAAATAAACTATTGCATAAAACTGTATTATTTGTTTACTTTAAATTTTCTTCAATTACCCAAAATAAGTGAATTTATTATCAATTTTGCTAATGATGAATACTTTTTTTGACCGCTGTACATAACATGTCAATCCTGATAACAGATATTCTACATAATACCGCACTGGTAATTTATCCAGAATTTCGTTGCCCTGGATAGATTTTATTTTCATACAAATCTCTTCACTGCAATAGGATATGTTAGGTTAGGTTGAAAAGAGAGTGCAGATATTAATCGGCTTGTTGTGCGCTCTAAAAACTATAAAGTAACCTATAAAAAGAATATTTTATGTTAGGAATTCCGTGGTGCTTACAAAATCCTCTATTGTTTTCAATACCACTTCCCTAAGTTGGTTCACGTCTGGTATTGTGTCTCCACCTAAGTGCCGGTATCTGTTAGAAGCGAAAGCCGGGCAAAGACAAGGGAAATCCTCCAACTTCTCACCATCCTCCCCGCATGCCCTACACATGCTATCACGTGCTGCACCGATTTTACATAAGTGAGATCGTTGTCCTATGTGTCCCGTTATGATACCAATAGCTATACTGACATCCATTTAACTTCGTTTCAGTAATAGCCTCGTCTTCTCAAGATCTGGATCCCTCCATAGGATTTTCGCCGTCCTACCGACCTTTCGCTGTTCCACAACGTTGCATGCGCATTCATCGCCCACTCCCTTAACTCGGACTGCTTCGACCCGAAATGCTTCGGGTTAACCAAGTGTATTGACGGCAATCCTCTAGCCTTCACCGCCAAATCGTCTCCTCTTTCATTTCCCCTTACTCCGTTATGGCCCGGCACCAAACGATTCGGATTTTGCCATCCTCAGAGAAGGCGTTAATCTCCTTACACTGCAAGACTGTTCTTGACCTTATCGTCCTGGATGTTATTTCCCTTATGGCAATTTTACTGCCGCGACGTCCTCGCGTTAGCACCACACCACTTCACGCATTCCGTGATCTCCCCGATCTCCGCCTGCAGGACCGTATTATGGTCAGGCAGTCTGAAACAGATCACAGTCCCTGGGTCCTCAATGTAGACCCCAGGCCCACTCTGTCCTCTAGCTCTAGCTCAATGACTGACGGAACCCACTCGACTTCACGGTTCATCTTAGGTATCGGATCGGAATCCTCTTCGCCTGGAGACTATTCTAGATATACGACCATTGACATACAGATTAAGTGTGAGGCAGCAACTGCGGTTAAGAGACTTAAGGCGATGAGAGAATGGATTGAGGATGGGAGCAGCTCATACCATCGCGGCATAATCGAGGCGACAGAAGTCTCAGTGTTACTTAGAGAAGACAGATATGCTTGCTTGAGGTTCGCGAGAAAGACGAACTCAGTCATATGCAAAACCCTTTCTGCCCTTCTGCATAGTTCGTTCGGATCCTTACTCCTTAGAAGTATTATAACATCGTCTATAAGTTAATCTATGATGAGTTAAGCGAGTCTCATAACGCATCGCTAATTTCAGAAACATGTATGCTGCGACAGCTCCAACATCCCAACATTGTACAATACTATCATCATTTGATTTATCATGAGGCAAAGTCTATTTTCATCGTAATGGAATACTGCGAAGGTGGAGACTTGTCCCAGCTGATAGCCAAGGCAAAGGCGGAAAATAAACGCTTTGAGATATGTTTTATATGGGGTATGCTTTTCCAAATTTTTTGTTGTTGTAGCAGTGTGTCGTACACTGAGGCGGCAGCCCTTGCCGATGAAGGACTTCATCGGGTCAATCCGGTACGTACAACCGGCAGCCAAATTTGTCGTGCTCTTCAGCTGTGTCTCAATTAAATAAAAGATGGCACAATTCTGCATCGAGACATAAAACCAGCCAATTCTTAGACATGAAAGGAAATGCTAAGCTAGGTGATTATGGTTTAGTCCGCATGCTTAGACGAAATGAAGCGTTTGTAGAATTATTTGTTGGTACGCCCTACTATATAAGCCCTGAAATAGTAAAGGGTTCCAAATACAATCATAAATCCGACGTTTGGGCCGTGGGCAGCTTGATTAATGAAGTGTGTGCTCTCCGCCAAACTTTCAAAGGGAAAGAATTTCCTCAACTTTCCGCTAAATTCCCCAATATTCCCAAAATTTATTCGAAAGATCTCCAGGAAATAATTGCGTGCATGCTGGATGTTGAACACGAACAAAGGCCCAGTATTGATGTAATTACTAGGCATCCGACACTAGTTTCGTAACCGATGAGGTTTGGACAAAAAATTTCCTCGCCTAATTGACAGTACTACGTTTTCGGAGCAAAACAGTTTTCATGAAGGATGCGGCCAAACACGTCTTCATGCACTGCGTGCCCAAGAATTTTTGCATCAACAAAAAGAAGAAACCCTTATCGCAAAAGAGAAACAATTGAATGAGAAAGACAAACGTTTATTAGCGCGTGAGCAACGTTGAAGTAAACCCCGGAATGCCACCACCCATACCACCGAGGAAACCTATAAGTCACGATGAAACATATTGTACTATAGAGCTGAATGATAGTTTCTTATTACAGCTACCTACGGTAGCCAAGTTGGATTTGTCCGCATTGTCTGCCCGAAAAGCCTTTCACGGTTTGCACAAAGTCACTTTTCAATCACCCAAAAAATGTATTACCTACGAAATGTCGGTCTACTGAAGTGACGAATATTTGGACCAAAGAACACAAAAAAACAGCTTTCGAAATGTTGGCCGAATTGAATGGTTCTGGTCGTTTCGAAGATGGGTCCAACAATGCAAATATTGCATGGTACTTTACAACGTAATCGTATGCGGCGCTCTTTAATGGCGCATTATCAACATCGTACAATGGACCACCGGAACAGATTGTTCTTTAAAACGTATTTGGACGAATATGCTAGACTATGTTCTTATAGGAATTAAAATTTGCTCTTGTGATTTGGAAATTATTCCTCACGTTATATTATAAAAATTTGTTGCACATAGAAATTAAAACTGAAAAAACAATATTATTGAAAATAAGAAAATTAAAAACAAGATATTTTTTATCATCACATAGGATAGTTTGAAAAGAGGGTGCGGATATTAATCCGTTCCATGCCACTATGGACTTACATCTAAACCAGTAATCGGCTTGTTGTGCTCTTAAAATAATAAAAAGTAACCTCGAAAAAGAAGATTTTAGTCAGGAATTCCGTGCTGCTTACAAAATCCCTAATCGTTTTCCATACACTCCCCTTAATTGGTTTATATCTGGTATTGAGTCCACCTAAGTGCCGTGTCTGTTAGGGGCGAAAAGCAAGCAATGGCATAGATAATGCCCCAACGTCTCATTTTTCCCACATGCTGTCACTTGCCGCACCGATCTTGCATAACCGAGCTCGTGGTCCTATGTGTCCTGTTATGATACTGAAAGCTTTACTGACCTCTTGCTTACCTCCTTTCAGCAATAGCCTCGTCTTCTCACAATCCGGATTTTCATCGTCCTACCGAGCATTTCGCTATTCCATGCGCGTTCGTAGTCCACGTTCTTAACTCTGATTGCGTCGACCCGAAAGCCTTCTAGTTAACCAAGTTTATTGACGGCAGTCCTCTGTCCTTTTCACTTTATAGGGCGCATCTCCGATATCGCTGAAATTTGGTATGTCGATGTGGGTTGACCCCACGAACACGAATCTGATGTCCTTTTTTGGGGCAAACGCTTCTGGACATCCCTATGGGGTATATATATACCCCCTAAAGGGGTTTTTTTGTTTTTGCTGTTGTTGAAGCAATGTATGTACGATGTAAAGAGCGCCGCATACGATTACGTTGTAAAGTACCGCGTTCACGCACCGATTGACGTATTTTATGACGGGGAGCAATATTTGCATTGTTGGACCCATCTTCGAAACGACCAGAAGCATTCAATGCGGCCAACATTTCGAAAGCTGTTTTTTTGTGTTCTTTGGTCCAAATATTCGTCAATTCTGTAGTCCGACATTTGGAAAGAACACATTCTTCTCTCAATATTATCCGATCTTGGATAGCATTGGGTGGGACTTTGGATGGAATTGTCCGCGTTTTCATTGGATGATTGTTAACCTCTTTACTTCTGCGACTTAAACCAAAAAGAGAAAGAATCGATTTACGGCGATGTTTTGATGACGATGTTGTTGAGGAACTCTCAGTCGATTCGTCGCTTCCTTTACTCGATACACTTGTCTGCATTTGATTTGTAGTAGGAGGAGCTGTTACCTTACTCGTTTCGGAATCAATATCGTAGGTAATACATTTTTTGGGTGATTGAAAAGTGACTTTGCGCAAAGCGGAAAAGGCTTTTCGGGCTGGCAATGCGGACAAATCCAATTTGGCCACCGTAGGTTGCTGTAATAAGGAACTATCGTTCAGCTCTATAGTACAATATGTTTCATCGTGACTTATAGGTTTCCTCGGTGGTATGGGTGGTGGCATTCCGGGGTTAACTTCAAATTTTGTCAACGATATGCGGCAGGATTCGGTTAGACTTTTAGGTGGTCGAGTAGTGCAATTCATTTTCATAGATTGTTCTTCGTTAATGGCCTTATACTTTGCCACTAAACGTTGCTCGTACGCGAATAAACGTTTTTCTTTCTCATTCAATTGTTGCTCTCTTGCGATAAGGGTTTCTTCTTTTTGTTGCAGCAAAACTTCTTGGGCACGTAGTGCATGAAGTCGGTCTTGAATTACGCTATCAAAAATATGGCGAGTTTTCATCACACTCCTTCGTGGCAAGTTTTATGGTTTCATCTATAATGGCATACTCTTGTCTTCGAATGGTTTCATACAATTCCGGATCGGACACTTGTAGCTTAAAATTAATTGGGAAAATCCTTTGTTTGGCAGAGTAAAAAAGTTTTGCCCTTAAGTCTGGTGTGAAAACGCCAGTAATACTAAGACTTCTTTGGCCGCATCTTTCATGAAAACTGTTTTGCTCCGAAAACGTAGTACTGGAGAAGTCTCGTAGTCGGCTGTACTCCAAATTACACCAACCTTCAGTTTCATTTGTAACCACATGTAAAATCTGCTCAACATTCTCTATGTCAATTAGGCGAGGAAATTTTTTGCCCAAACCGATGATGTTACGCACTAGTGTCCGATGCCTAGTAATTACCCAATACTGGGCCTTTGTTCAACATCCAGCATGCACGCAATTATTTCCTGGAGATCTTTCGAAAAAATTTTGGGAATATTGGTGCATGAAATATTAGCGGAAAATTGAGGAATTTCTTTTCCATTAAAAGGTGGGCGGAGAGCACACATTTCAATAATCAAGCTGCCCACGGCTCAACGTCGGATTTATGATCGTATTTGGAACCCTTTACAAATGATTCTGCAAACGCTTCATTTCGTCTAAGCATGCGGGCTAAACCATAATCACCTAGCTTAGCATTTCCTTCCATGTCTAAGAATATGTTGGCTGGTTTTATGACTCGATGCAGAATTGTACCATTTTTTATTTTTTATTTTGTTGCGACACAGCTGAAGAGCACGACAAATTTGGAAAAGCGTACGCCATATAAAACGTTCTTCAAATCGTTTATTTTCCGCCTATGCCTGGGCTATCAGCTTGGACAAATCTCCACCTTCGCAGTATTCCATTACGATGAAAATAGACTTTGCCTCTTGATTAATCAAATGATGATAGTATTGTACAATGTTGGGATGTTGGAGCTGCTGCAGCATACATGTTTCTGAAATTAGCGATTCCTTATGGGACTCGCTTAACTCATCATAGTCTATACCTTTCCAAACATATAAACCGCCTGTTTCCTTGTTGCGAACTTTAAAACAAGTTCCAAAGCACCATTAGCAATAACCGAAATAACTTCATAATCTTGTAACGTTTTTATACCATCCACCATAAGATGGGGGGTATACTAATTTCGTCATTCTGATTGTAACTACTCGAAATATTCGTCTGAGACCCCATAAAGTATATATATTCTTGATCGTCGTGAAATTTTATGTCGATCTAGCCATGTCCGTCCGTCCGTCTGTCTGTCGAAAGCACGCTAACTTCCGAAGGAGTAAAGCTAACCGCTTGAAATTTTGCACAAATACTTCTTATTAGTGTAGGTCGGTTGGTATTGTAAATGGGTCATTTCGGTCCATGTTTTGATATAGCTGCCATATAAAGCCATATAAACATCCAACAACTGTGCCAAGTATGGTTCAAATTGGTTTATAACCTGATATAGCTGCCATATAAACCGATCTTGGGTCTTGACTTCTTGAGCCTCTAGAGTGCACAATTCTTATCCGATTGGAATGAAATTTCGCACGACGTGTTTTGTTGGATATCCAACAACTGTGCCAAGTATGGTTTAAATCGTTCCATAACCTGATATAGCTGCCATATACACCGATCTGGGGTTTTGACTTCTTGAGCCTCTAGAGTGCGCAATTCTTATCCTATTGGAATGAAATTTTGCACGACGTGTTTCGTTGTTATATTCAACAACTGTGCTAAGTATGGTTCAAATCGGTCCATAAACTTATATAGCTGTCATATAAACCGATCTTGGGTCTTGATTTCTTGAGCCTCTAGAGGGCGCAATTCTTATCCAATTTGAATGAATTTTGGCACGTAGTATTTTGTTATGATATCCAACAACTGTGCCAAATATGGTTCAAACCGTTTCATAACCTGATATAGCTGCCATATTAACCGATCTGGGATCTTGACTTCTTGAGCCTCTAGAGGTCGCAATTATTATCCGATTTGCCTGAAATTTTGTACGACGGATTCTCTCATGACCATTAACATACGTGTTTATTATGGTCTGAATCGGTATATAGCCCGATACAGCTCCCATATAAATCGATCTCTCTATTTTACTTCTTGAGCCCACAAAGGGCGCAATTCTTATTCGAATTGGCTGACATTTTATACAGGTCTCCAACATATAATTTAATTGTGGTCCAAACCAAGCAGAGCAAATCTTTTCTTATATCCTTTTTTTTGCCTAAGAAGAAATGCCGGGAAAATAACTCGACAAATGCGATCCATGGTGGAGGGTATGTAAGATTCGGCCCGGCCGAACTTAGCACGCTTTTACTTGTTTTGGCTAACTCTGAACTGTTGTCCATGTCTTGAGAGGACAATGTTGTTGTCATGCTTACAACCGTACCATACGAAATTCAAAAATCAACTAATCCCGAGAGCATTGTTGTGTGCATTCTTTTTTCTCTACCTATGTGGCGACGACAGAAACGCTAGGTTTAAGTGGTAGAAACGTTTTTCCATCTTTCTGTTTGTTTCAAAAATTACTTTGTATTCCTCCATAAACAGGTATTTGATATATATATATATGTATATATATATATGTATATATATATATATATATATATATATATATATATATATATATATATATATATATATATATATATATATATATATATATATACATATATATATATATATCAAATACCTGTTTATGGAGGAATACAAAGTAATTTTTGAAACAAACAGAAAGATGGAAAAACGTTTCTACCACTTAAACCTAGCGTTTCTGTAAGTTTCTGTAAGCATATATATATATATATATATATATATATATATCAAATACCTGTTTATGGAGGAATACAAAGTAATTTTTGAAACAGAACAGAAAGACTTTGATGGAAATACGTTTCTACCACATATATATTTATATATATATATCAAATACCTTCTTATGGAGGAATACAAAGTAATTTTTGAAACAGAACAGAAAGACTTTGATGGAAATACGTTTCTACCACTTAAACCTAGCGTTTCTGTCGTCGCCACATAGGTAGAGAAAAAAGAATGCACACAACAATGCTCTCGGGATTAGTTGATTTTTGAATTTCTTCTCCTCAAAGATGATTCGCACTTCAGTACGACGTTTGGACTCGGCTGTGTGAGAAGTTTGACCCTGTTCCTTAAGGGAATGCTCATGGGAAAATTTGCAACACCGCTTAAAACAAAAACCTTTAAAATTCTTTGCATTTTGTGCAACTCTTATGCGAGAGGGACAAAGGACTGCCGTCTATAAACTTGGTTAACTAGAAGGCTTTCGGGTCGACGCAATCAGAGCTAAGAGCGTGGACTACGAACGCGCATGAAATAGCGAAACGCTCGGTATGACGATGAAAATCCATACTTTGAGAAGACGAGGCTATTGCTGAAAGGAGGTAAGTAAGAGGTCAGTAAAGCTTTCAGTATCATAACAAGACACATAGGGCTACAAGCTCGCTTATGCATGATCGGTGCGGCAAGTGACAGCATGTGGGAAAAATGAGACGTTGGGTCATTACCTATGCCATTGCCCGTTTTTCGCGGCTAACAGGCACTTAGGTAGACTCAATACAAAACATAAACCAATTTAGGGGCGCGGTATGGAAAACGATTAGGGATTTTGTAAGCAGCACAGAATTTCTGACTAAAATTTTCTTTTTCGAAGTTACTTTTTATTATTTAAAGAGCACAACAAGCCGATTACTGGTTTAGATGTAAGTCCATAGTGGCATGGAACGGATTAATATCCGCACCCTCTTTTCAAACTAACCTATGTAATCATTAAAAATATCTTGTTTTAAATTTTCTACTTTTCAATATTATATTTATTTCAGTATTAATTTCTATGTGCAACAAATTTTTATAATTATAACGTGAGGAATAATTTCCAAATCACAAGAGCAAATTTTAATTCCTATAAGAACGTAGTCTAGCATATTCGTCCAAATACGTTTTAAAGAACAATCTGTTCCGGTGGTCTCATTGCACGATGTTGGTTATGTGCCATTAGAAAGCGCCGCATACGATTACGTTGTAAAGTACCGCGTTCACGCACCGATTGACGTATTTTATGACGGGGAGCAATATTTGCATTGTTGGACCCATCTTCGAAACGACCAGAAGCATTCAATGCGGCCAACATTTCGAAAGCTGTTTTTTTGTGTTCTTTGGTCCAAATTTTCGTCAATTCTGTAGTCCGACATTTGGAAAGAACACATTCTTCTCTCGATATTATCCGATCTTGGATAGCGTTGGGTGGCACTTTGGATGGAATTGTCCGCGTTTTCATTGGATGATTGTTATCCTCTTTACTTTTGCGACTTAAACCAAAAAGAGAAAGAATCGATTTACGGCGATGTTTTGATGACGATGTTGTTGAGGAACTCTCAGTCGATTCGTCGCTTCCTTTACTCGATACACTTGTCTGCATTTGATTTGTAGTAGGAGGAGCTGTTACCTTACTCGTTTCGGAATCAATATCGAAGGTAATAAATTTTTTGGGTGATTGAAAAGTGACTTTGCGCAAAGCGGGAAAGGCTTTTCGGGCTGGCAATGCGGACAAATCCAATTTGGCCACCGTATGTTGCTGTAATAAGGAACTATCGTTCAGCTCTATAGTACAATATGTTTCATCGTGACTTATAGGTTTCCTCGGTGGTATGGGTGGTGGCATTCCGGGGTTAACTTCAAATTTTGTCAACGATATGCGGCAGGATTCGGTTAGACTTTTAGGTGGTCGAGTAGTGCAATTCATTTTCATAGATTGTTCTTCGTTAATGGCCTTATACTTTGCCACTAAACGTTGCTCGTACGCGAATAAACGTTTTTCTTTCTCATTCAATTGTTGCTCTCTTGCGATAAGGGTTTCTTCTTTTTGTTGCAGCAAAAATTCTTGGGCACGTAGTGCATGAAGTCGGTCTTGAATTACGCTATCAAAAATATCGCGAGTTTTCAAATGTGGAGAGTTGTCATCGCGATTGACATGATCACTCTCCTTCGTGACTAGTTTTATGGTTTCATCTATAGTGGCATACTCTTGTCTTCGAATGGTTTCATACAATTCCGGATCGGACACTTGTAGCTTGAAATTAATTGGGAAAATCCTTTGTTTGGCAGAGTAAAAAAGTTCTGCCCTTAAGTCTGGTGTGAAAACGCCAGTAATACTAAGACTTCTTTGGCCGCATCCTTCATGAAAACTGTTTTGCTCCGAAAACGTAGTACTGGAGAAGTCTCGTAGTGGGCTGCACTCCAAATTACACCGACCTTCAGTTACCACATGTAAATTATGCTCAACATTCTCTATGTCAATTAGGCGAGGAAATTTTTTGCCCAAATCGTTGATGTTACGCACTAGTGTCCGATGCCTAGTAATTTCCTCAATGCTGGACCTTTGTTCGTGTTCAACTTCTAGCATGCACGCAATTATTTCCTGGAGATCTTTCGAATAAATTTTGGGAATATTGGTGAATTTACCGTTTGAAATATTAGCGGAAAGTTGAGGAAATTCTTTTCCTTTGAAAGGTGGACGGAGAGCACACATTTCATAAATCAAGCAGCCCAAGGCCCAAACGTCGGATTTACGATCGTATTTGGAACCCTTTACAATTTCAGGGCTCATATAGTAGGGCGTACCAACAAACGATTCTGCAAACGCTTCATTTCGTCTAAGCATGCGGGCTAAACCAAAATCACCTAGCTTAGCATTTCCTTCCATGTCTAAGAATATGTTAGCTGGTTTTATGTCTCGATGCAGAATTGTACCATTTTCTATTTTGTTGTGACACAGCTGAAGAGCACAACAAATTTGGAAAAGCGTACGCCATATAAAACGTTCCTCGAATCGTTTATTTTCCGCCTTTGCCTTGGCTATCAGCTTGGACAAATCTCCACCTTCGCAGTATTCCATTACGATGAAAATAGACTTTGCCTCATGATTAATCAAATGATGATAGTATTGTACAATGTTGGGATGTTGGAGCTGCTGCAGCATACATGTTTCTGAAATTAGCGATTCCTTATGGGACTCGCTTAACTCATCATAGTCTATACCTTTCCAAACATATAAACCGCCTGTTTCCTTGTTGCGAACTTTAAAACAAGTTCCAAAAGCACCATTGCCAATAACCGAAATAACTTCATAATCTTGTAACGTTTTTTTGGCTAAATCTGAACTGATGTCCATGTCTTGAGAGGACAATGTTGTTGTCATGCTTACAACCGTACCATACGAAATTCAAAAATCAACTAATCCCGATGGCTTTGACTGTGTGCATTCTTTTTTTCTCTACCTATGTGGCGACGACAGAAACGCTAGGTTTAAGTGGTAGACACGTATTTCCATTCAGTATTTTCTGTTCTGTTTCAAAAATTGCTTTGTATTCCAAGAAAGGATTTGTTGCAGGTAGATTGTAGGGAAGACAAGAACAGCGTACACAATATTTCAATGTATTCCCTCCATAAACAGGTATTTGATTTGTATATGCATATGTACCCAACGGCGGAATGAGGAATGTGATTGTCGAATTCTGGCGTGTTTAATGCCTTAAATAGCAATTTGTTCCGTTCGTAATGCCGTAAGGCATTGTTTTCTTTCTTTTCTTCATTTAGTTTTTATTAATGTTTTTAATTTCTGTTATAGTTAAACCAATATAAGACTTGGCGAACGACATAATTTAAGCTTGCAATAAAAAATATGTCTTCGCTGAAGAACTTTCGCCAATAAAAATATTTTTCAGAGAAATGGGAGACTAAAATAGTTAATTAATTAATTAAATTGAAAATAATTTGTTTTAAATTTAATTAATTCCCTTTCTATGGAAATCATCAATAAGGCCTGATTTCCTGGCTACTAATTTGCCCATGAAACAGGCAATACTCCTGTGTGCAATCCGAATGAAGTTTAAGCTCAATGATGAGAGGCCTCCTTTTTATGCTGAGTCCGAATGGCGCATCATATAGCGACTCCATGTGGTAGAGAAGTTTCAGCATTCCAGCATACCTCACAAAGATAGCCAGGGAATAAATATACGCCTAGATTTGAACCCAGGCGTTCGGCGTCATAGGTGGACGCTATGTAAAATGGAAAGGAAGGTGCAATGTGCTAAGCAGGCCTCTGACACGTCTAGATAAACATGAAAAGAGGCCTTCTAAGGATGTGAATTCCGCCACTGGGTATGTACATACATACATGTATATGCACTGATATTTAGGAATCATGTGCTGACACTGATTTGTAGGTGTAATCCTACAAGCAGCGGCTCGCTGTTAAGCCGCTATTACACGGCATGTAGTTGTCTTATGAAATGCCACTTGTTGTATTCACATGTAATTTAAAATGCTTTTCAAAATTTGTCAATTTACATACAATTCATCATATTTGCTATGACACCTGTGTCATTTTCGTTTAGCATACCCCAAAAATGTGAGCAAATTGATTTTTTGTGTAAAAGTTGTGAAAAAGGTTAAATCATAAATTTGTGAAACAATTTAATTTAAGGTGGCTTTCATGACAACAATAACTGTTCATAAAAGAGGAATAGAGCAAGCTCTAAACCAAAAAATTAGTTATGCAATTTTGAATATAGACTCTCAAATGTTAGTTTCATTTGTATCAAACGATATAATATGTGATAACTTTGACTTGACATAAGACATTTAGCATCTGTTAAGTTGTACATGTCGTGTGATACAAACGAAACTATTATATGAAAATAACTTTTCAAAATAGCACATGTAACTTTTTTGCGATTAGAGCGTGCTCTATTCCTTCTGACAAAAACATAAGAAATCAGCGGTTTTTATTGTCTGTCGAATTAAAGCAACCACAAATTAAATTGTTTTCACAAATGTACAATTTAAACAGCTTTCTCACATTTTTTATCAATTTTTACGCATAAAATAATAAGATTTGCTCACATTTATAGGTTATGTCATACGAAAGTAAGATGCAGGTGTGATAGCAAAAATGATGAATGGTATGTAAAATGACAATTTTGACAAACATCTTAAATGGTGTATGCGTCATACGTACACATAACCATCAGTAATGGCTGAAAATTCAAAATCATTTGATTTTTTTTTTCGTTTAATGGCGTCTATCGATTGCCGTTTACAAAGAAATGTGTAATCATTAATTGACAGATTTTGAAATACACGTTATGTGCAAATAAAGTTATAAAATGAGAAGTAAAGTATAAAAAATTAAATAAAAGAATAATAGATGTACCGTTTTTGGCAAAAGCTGTAATCAACATGTACACACGATGAGTACGATCATAATGTGCCGTCTAAAAGGCCAATAAAAATGACGTACAGGGTGTTTTTTTACACTGGTGAGAAAAAAATCACATTTTTCTGCTCCAAGCTAAATTTCTCAATACAAAAATTTTTCAAATTTCTGCCTGACCAAAAACAAGCCAAACCATTTCAATTAAATAAAATTTATTGAAAATTATTAATTAAATAAATATGCAATAAAAACAAACAATTGGACATTATTCGCAGATAAAGGTCTATTTGGACTAATGCTGATGACGATAGTAAACAAGATATATTTATTTACAGGTTGTGGCAGTTGCCCAACAACTGTCTGTCAAAATCAGTGATGAGTGTAACGCTGATTTTATGTATGTTTGTGATGATGCAGTTTGTGATGATGCAGTTTGTGATGATGCATGCTGTAATCGAGGCCGATACAAACTAATTGCCTTCGGCGATCAACGCTCAATTGAAAAGTATTGTTGTGCGCTAAAAAAGTTTGGTGAGATCTGGCCAGGCCTGCACTAGATTAAGTCGAGAAGGGAGATATTCCTTCTCGACCAATGGCGCGTACATGGATACCAAGGATTCCCTCAGATCCTGAATCGATAATTGGAAAACTAAGGGAATGTAATCCCAATATTTCAACCAACGGCAGAAAGACTGGTAGATTGGATGAGGCTGATGGTGACCGGAGACATACAGTATTCGTACTTAACTCCGGCTGTCACGCAGACCTCAACAAGTCTGAAGGGGTTGTATCTTACGGATTCAACAAGTTGAAACTGAAGGTCTATAGAAGCGGTGGGGTTGGGGAATCAGGAGACAACTCAGCAGTTGTTGCTGAACACTTGCCTGAGGAACTATAGACCATATTGCTAAAGTCTGGCGGATTGCAGGAGGCGGAAAATCTCCCTGCCACAATCGAGATAGGAGGGATGACATCGAAATGGGACCCGACAAGACCTGCGAGGAAGCAAGAACTCAATAAGTACTTCGACAGAAGCAGTTAGCGATGAATCTAAGGAAAAATCGTCCACACCGCAAGTGCCCAGTATCCTGAGGAAGAGTGGTTCCACAGCTTTCTCACGTGCCCCTGGATACGTACGGAGGCTCATCATGACAAGTTCTAACGAATCTTGTGAGGATGAAGTCCTGGTGGAGTCAGAAGACGAGGGTAACACAACAGTGGTGGAAGTTCTGAATCCTGACTATGGTCCGGTTTCTACAGATAAATCTCCACCACAGTAAAGCCGCTTCGGCGGCACTAAAGGTTCTCCTGATGGCAGGGGGATTTGACGTTGTTCTTTTCCAGGAACCATGAGTGTGTGGAGGAATTGTACGTGGACTAAGAATTCCGGGATTTAAATTTCTTAAGGATCCGGGGAATATGAGACACAGAGCCTCTTCTCTTGCAAAGGGCAGTCGAAATGTTTTTCTTCTTCCGTCGCTAAGCACTGAAGATTTAGTAGTAGCCAGCTATGAAATAAACAAGTCTCATTACTGGCTGGCTTCCCTATATATGGCACACGATTCAAAGCTGCTTCTGTAGGGAAGAAAAGCCTTGCTGGGATGTGATGCTAATGCACATCACCAGATATGGGAAAGTTCGGATGTCAACGAAAGGGGTGAGCTGCTTACCAGGAATAGGCAGAAGGTAATAGATATTACCTTTGTACCGGAAGATATAAGTGGAAGAATATGCGACTGGGAAGTGTTGGATGACCTCAGCTTATCTGATCAACGTTATATTAGTTTTACCCTTGGAGAAAATACGGAAGTAGTGGTCCCTCGGATAAACTAAGAAACGCGGATTGGGATACATTTCTGCACAAATTCTGCACCACTATCCCTTCTAGACTAGAAAAGGAAGTGGAAACTACGGAGACATAGTGGTCAAACGGATCACGAAGGCCCTGAATGACTCACTTGTGTCAGCATGCCCTAGTGTCAAGGGGCAAACAGCGACCACCATGGTGGACCCCAAAGGTGGTTGGTCTAAGGAAGGGCTGCAGCAAACTCTTCCACAAGAGCACCACACGATTGGGACATCTATAAGTCTGAGCTAAGAAAATATAATGGCGAGCTTAGAAAGGCTCAGAAAAAATCCTGGCTAGAATTCTGCAGCTCCGCGGAGGATACATCTGAGGGCTCTTGGCTAAGGAAGATTCTGTCCACGAGACCTATTATGGTGGGGTATATCCAGAAGTCAGAGAATGGATGGACCATGCCTAGTGAGGAAACACTAGAACTACTCGTTGATACACATTTCCTGGGAAATTCTCCAATGGAAAAAGTGGCGTCAGAAGAGGTTGTCACTATTATGCATTCGTCGGAGGCCATTCGGGAAATTGTGTCTGAGCCGAATATCCTTTGGGCGATAAGAAGTTTCGACTCCTTTAAGTAGCCAGGCCCTGATGATGTATCACCGGTTGAATTAAATGCTGTGTCTGATAGACTGGTTCCCTGGTTTAGGGAGATATACTCTGCTTGTAGCAGAATGTCATATATACCTGTGGGATGGAGGGACACGAAGGTCATTTTCATTCCAACAGCAGGAAAATCCTACCACACGAAGGTGTAAGATTTTCGTAATATTAGTCTGTCATCCTTTATGCTAAAGACTCTTGAGAGGTTGATAGAAACATATCTTAGGGCAAAGATCCCTGGAGATCGCCTGTCGCGGCAGCAGCATGCATATAGTAAAGGCAAATCCACTGAAAAAGCCCTCCACGACGTAGTCGGCTACATAGAGCGTTCTCTCGCTGTCAAGGAATATGCAATGTTAGTATTTCTTGACATTGAAGGTGTTTCAATGTAAGAATGATGTAAAACCGACGTCAATCATGAAGGAGTTGGAGTTTCTAGGTATCAAATCTACCGTAAGAAAGTTTATTAATAACTTATTTACTAAAAGATGCATTACGGCATGCTAGAGAGCCATAGGCAAAAGTTGGGGATGTAGACCGCGTGTCATGCATTGGGTAAAAACTACAGTTGTCAAACCTATAATCTCATATGGTGTTGTGGTCTGGTGGACGGCGCTTTAAAAATCAACCTACTGCTCAATACTTAACCGGATCCAAAGGATGGCTTGTTTGTGCATCACAGCCGCACTGAAGATGACACCATCTAATGCACTGAATTTAATGCTGCATCTTATGCCTCTGGATGCAGCATTAAACCTCACGACCACTGCCGTGAGGTTAAGGGAGCTTTCTTATTGGTCATGTGGCGGATACGGACACTGTGTTATGCTTGATACAATATCCGATGTTCCAGGCAATGTGGTTTACACCCTACCTGAGCCGCTTTTTGATAAACAAAAATACTGTACAACCGGTTGGAACTACGATATCCGTGGTAACAGAAGTTACATAGACGGATGGTTCCAAACTAAACGACCAGGACAACTAAACGACAACTGGTCATATCGAAAATGTTACTCGACTACTGCAGTGTGTATCAGACAGAGGTCCTTGCAATTAAGGAAGTGGTGGAATGGCTAAGATATAATGTCATTACGACTATTGGCATAAATATCTTCTCAGACAGCCAGGCAGCCATTAAATCCCTGGAGAAAGTATTTATGAACAAAAAACCGCCCTCGACTGTCGCAGATCTCTCAACGAGATGGCTGAACAGTTCAAAATTCACCTGTTCTGGGTGCCGAGCCACAGAAATATCCCAGAGAATTCTAAAGCAGACGAGCTTGACACTGGAATCTGTGGGTATGGCTCTAGCGACATGTAAGCTAAGTTTTCAGGACCAGGCCCGAAGGGCAACGAATGATGGTCACAAAGAGGAGGCTGTGACCATTCCAAAACTATGTGGCCTAATCTATATTTGAAGAGGGATACCGCTTTGCTGTCATTGGCTAGAACAGAGGTTTCAGTCATAGTGTCCGTCATGGTAGATCACTGTCTAATCGGAAAACACGCTGACGGACTGAAGCAACGACTGCCAGCAACGACTTTTGCAGAAGCTGTGAGGACATCGAATAAGAAGAGATAATAGAACCCCTTCTTAGTGTGTCCCGCACCAGCAGTTAGATGGAGTTCCACTTTAGGTTCTCATCTCTTTGAGAACCTGTCTTATTTATCGGATGTGAAAATTCGCAAGTTATTGGGCTTTTTAAAGCGATCTGGATGGTGCAAAGGTAAGAACTAGAAGGCATCTTCCTTCTTCTGTTCCTGTGGTATAACAATAGACGAAAACGTCTAAGTGAGTCTGATGGCTGACTGCCACTTAAACCTAACCTAAAATAATGACAATGTGAAAATATAATATTGGTTGCCCAAAAAGTAATTTTTCATATAGTCGGCGTTGAAAAATTTTATCACACCTTATGACTCTGTAATTGCATTCTTTCTTCTGTCAGTTATCAGCTGTTACTTTTAGCCTGCTTTAGAAAAAAAGTGTAAAAAAAGTTTATTTGATTAAAATTCATTCTAAGTTTTATTAAAAATGCATTTACTTTCTTTTAAAAAATCCGCAATTACTTTTTGGGCAACCCAATATATTGGGTTGCCTTTACGATTGACCAATTCTGGTCGCTTCTCCTTGATGGCTGTATTCAATTTGTCCAATTGTTGACAGTAAACATCCGCATCAATCGTTTGGTTCCTTGGAAGCAGCTCAAAATATACCACACCCTTCCAATCCCACCAAACAGACAGCATAACCTTCTTTTGGTGGATATCAGCCTTTGAAGTGGTTTGAGCTGGTTCACCATGCTTGGACCATGATCGTTTTCGACTAATGGTGTTGTGAACAATCCATTTTTCATATCCAGTTATGATTCGTTTTTAAAACGGATCGAATTCACTGCGTTTAATGTGCATATCACAAGCGTTGATTCGGTTTGTTAAATGAATTTCTTTCAATACATGTGGTACCCATATTAAAATTGACGCCAAACAAATATATGTAAACAAAATTTCGCGCACTTTTTTTCTAAAGCAAGCTAAAAGTAACAGCTGATAACTGACAGAAGAAAGAATGCAATTACAGAATCACAAGCCGTTGAAAAAAATTTGTCAATGCCGACTATATTACTACTATATTACCGACAATTACTTTTTGGGCAACCCAATATTTAACAAAATCATCTATAAACCATAAACAAATAAATATGTGTCTGTAAAGGCTCTATCACACTACATGTTATTATCTTATGACATGCCATTTTTTATGTATCATTGGTATTTCATTATGTGTGTCAAAATTGTCAATTTACATTCGATTCACCATTTTTGATATTACACTTGCATGTTATTTTTGTACGACATAACCTAAAAATTAGAGCAAAAGATGATTCTTTATAGCTACAAGTTGTTGAGTTGTGAAAACAATTTAATTTGGGGTTTCTTTCATTCAACTTACAACAAAAACAGCAGATTTCTTTATGTTTTTTTTTTCAGAAGGAATAGAGCACCGCTCTAATCGAAAAAATAACAGTGGTGTTTTGAAAAGTGATTTTCTTGTGTTATTTTTATTCGTATCACACTATGCGTGCAACTTTAACAGCAGCAAAATTTGACATCTCATAAAGCAAGAACATGTAGTGTGATGGTACCTTAAAGGCTCTATTACACTACATGTTCTTGTATTATGAGAGATCACTTTTTATGTATTATTGGTATTTCATTTTATGTGTCAAAATTGCCAATTTACATACGATTCATCGTTTTTGCTATCACACTGGTATCTTATTTTTGTATGACATAATCAACAAATGTGTTCAAAAGCTGATTTTTTATGGCTACAAATTGCTAAAGTTGTGAAAGTTGAAAGTTGTGCGCGACCTAGTAGCATACTCAAAATCAGAGTTACACCAATCACTGATTTCGACAGATAGTGCACTCAGTATTTTTATTTTTTTTGGGCAACTGCCGCTACCTGTTAATGAATATATCTTGGCCGCACGCAAATTGAATTAGACCCAACAAGATATTGTTTGCAGTTGCCCACAATATCTGTCAAAATCAGTGATTAGTGCAACTGTAATTTTGTGCATGCTACTAGTTTGCACCATTTTTCGTTGTTTGTGTGTGGCGTGGTTCTTAACTTTAATTCACACACACAACCAAAACTCGTTTACAGATAGTGCACTTTGCGAGGAAAAATTGTACTCAGCTGATTTTAAAACTAAATTAGGAGCTAATCTGAAAATTGTAATACAAATTAATGTTTAACATCGGAGTTACATGCCAAGTTTAAAGGCTGAATTACACGCTAAAGTTAAAAGCTGAACTACAAAAGTGAATTACACACTAACTTTATCCTAAGGCTAAACAAGCAAATACAAAATTGAATTACAAGCTAAACCACATTGCGGAACTGAATTAAGAAATAAATGAAACATAAAAAATTAAATCAGCAGATCGGTAACCCAAAGGCTCACCTCCTCTGTACCATCGTGGGACATCAGTAAAGGCACTGGCAGTCCGCAGTGCCCCAGGTGATTGCTCGCGACTCATACCCAATACATCACACGAACTTTTGAGAGGAAACCCATAACTAAAAAGAAAAAGCACAAAGAAATTAGTTTATAAAGAAAAAGGCAGGGAGTTTTCTCCCGATGCTCATCTTTTATTAGACCCTTCTCGTTAATTTACGATCCTTGCCCTCTCTAGGCAGGTAGGAATTTTCCACGGGGGGTTTTGTTCCGATCGAGTAGGTAGAGAGTGTATTCCTTTTTGGTATTGGAAATAGCCTAAAAAGAAAAAAGGATAAGAGTAAACTAATTTACCATTTACCCTTTTTTATTTTTGAAACAACTAATACTTACAATAAACGTTACGATCTACGGACGGAAAGAGGCGGACGAACGGAGAGTAAGAGCCCAATTGGGGCTAAACTTCAGTATTGGCGGCAGGAGCTCTGAAATGGACGAGAATGCAGATCCCATTAGTTTCATGGAGATAAACACTTAGGGGTGGTATTCTATTTAGCTTTCGGAATAGTGGCGGAAATTAATATTTGTTCTGCGAGCGGAATTTGACAGTAATTAAATGTTTTTGTTTCCATACCAAAACATGTTTTTTATCTGCTTATTGTTTTCTCTATTTATTTATTTTTTTTCGCAAATAAATAAAGAACAAAAACGATTGAAACCACTAAATGCTCAGCTTTATACGCCTTTGTCCGATATGAATGATTTTTATTTAAAGCTAATTTTTGCATGCTTAGGCCAAAAAACGTTTTTTTAATATGACCGGATTGGTAATAGATTGTTTTCTGCTAAATGGAATTGCAATTATTGAATTTAGTAATGAAGACATTTTATAGCAAGTAAATACGTTCTTGAGAAATATTTATAACGTTTAACGGAACGCATGTTTTTCTCTGAGATCATGTTGGTCTTAAGGAGGGGATAAGATGAAGAGGTAGGTAGGAGCAACAGATTGGAAAGTTGCTATGGTTGAGCTCTCGGTCCAGAGGGAGGGCTATTCATCGCCATGAGACCAGCCGTGAAGGCATTCCACCAGGTAGGTGTGGTGCTTCCTCTTTTTTGTTGGACATATTGTATTTCGTTTCTTTTTCGGGCCAAATATATTTTTTTAGATAAGCCTGGCATGGAAAACTTTAGTTCCTGATAATTGATCCGCTTGCGCAAGAACCACTCCATCCGGCGAGCACTAGCCGCGCATACGCCACCATGCCAGCTACAACTTGTCAGAAAATACCTAGAAATCATTGAAACAGGACAGGACAATAAACATCCACAACCAAAACTCGTTGACAGCTGTTTACGGTACACTGGTTGTGCTGCCATTATTAGACCTGCGTTTCTATTTGCAACTAGTAACTTGAAACGTCAAAATATGTTTTGCTTCTGTCAAAAATCATTCTAGCACCTCAGGATTCACTTAATAAGGTTAAGCCAAGCGTTCAGCAAACATAATTTTTTTAGCTTTTGGCATTGAGGATATCAACTTGTTCTCTTTTTACATTATTTCTTTGTTTACGTTTTCTCCTATCTAATAACATTTTCAATCGACATAATTGACATCCTTAATGATGTTCATGGGGCCTATCCACTTTATGTTTTCGTAAGTGTTCTAACTTTCTATTAGTGATTCCTGCTAGCACCTGGGCTACTCAAAAATTATTCACCACAATAAACGTCATATTTTAATTTAATCTTCTCTTCATCTTTGCGATCAATCTGCACACAGCCCAGGATTCACTTAACAAGATTAGGCCAAGCGATCAGTCGACATGCAATTTTTTTTTTTAATTTTCGATTAATTTGTCATACTTGTCATTGTTTACGTTTATCTTTCTTGCTCGCAATGTGCGTTTGTTCATATCTATACACAAAATTGAAATATTTCAAGCCGTATTTTAAAAAGATGTGAAATAAATAGAAAAAAAATTAAACTTTGTAAGAGAAAAACATTTTTACTTACATTTGTTAACATTTACAACAGACAGGTTTTGACAATCTTAATGATGTTCATCAGAACATCTTAATAATGTTCTGATCGATGTTTTGCCAACACACGCATATAAATTTATGTGCGTGTGTGTATACGTGTGCGTAAATGAGCAGAGAATATGCGAGAAAGAAGATAACAACAATACCTAATACCTTAATTAATAATTAATTCTTAATACCGTCAAAACTGGCCGGCTGTTAACTGCTGTTCGCGTGAGACCACATTATTAAATTCGCCTTAATACATGCATAATTCCTTCAACAAAGAAGTTTTCTCTTTAAATTTAGAAATGTTAATCAAAATTTTAAACATAATCTCGATCGATAGTTTTGTGGCAACACAGCAGATAACTTTTTAAACCCTTATTTGCTCATGGACAAAGTAGGCTAAAGGACGGAACTTGATATGTCAAAACTTGTAAACAGGGCGAAGAAAATTTAATTCACCGTGACATTAAACATTTTCGGCAAATTGCTTCGACCAATTAGAGCAAGAAGAAATAAGTTTATTAATTTATTGAGTGTGAAACAAAAAAAAAAACAATCTTAAAATTGTTCAAAATTCCTATTGGCTCCACACAAAACCATCAAGATGCCGTAAACCAGCTACCAACAATGCACTGAACCTTCTACGGAAGACCAAGATAGTTCAAGCTCAATTCCATTGGGGCTGGGATTGAATTAAACGTCATAAATGTTTGTCTCTATTATATAATCAGGGACCACACATCATATGTGTAAAATGCATGACTCTCTGGTGGATACGAGGATTCCTCCTGAATTGAGTTCATACGATGCTGATGGACATGATAATTAGCGTACCACTAGCAAAGGGCTCTAATAGGAATATTGTAGCTAGAGCTCAAGGACGGTTTTTGTAACCTTTTTTGGGGCCTTGGATAATTGTGGGATTTTTAGTTAATTTGAAAAAGAGGGGGCTAAGTTGGTTGGCTACGAAGATGAGAGCATATAGTATGCTACCAAGATTGGGGACAGGGGACCTCTACTAGACGGGGAGGAGCTATTGCTCTCACTACTGATAGGGCTTCTAACAAGCAATTGCAATGTCAGAACTTTGAAGTCGCGTTGGTTGACGGTTGTTCACCTATTGTGTCACTGCCTGAATTGGTTCAGTATTATTAAATGAACACTGTTTATTAGCAGACCTTTGTTTTATCCGTTTGTATGGAAAAGCCAGAATTTAAATTAAAATTTGATTATTGTTTTATTAGTTCTTGCTAGGTATATTTCACAGTGCAATATATTGTAGGTTAAGTATATATGTAGGTATGTATATAGACTTTTTATATTCACAATTTCAACGTAAGTATAGCAATTAAGGAAAGCTTTAGGTTTTCAAATATTCTCAATTTCAAGGTTTAAATGCAGGTAAGTATATCTTTAGATAGTAGGTAGATTTAACTTTTACACAATTTAAAGCTGTAAGTCTCTTTTGGGTTAAGTCACATTTTGGGTAAGTATGTATATAGCAAGATCTTTTTTCTAGGTGGTAAGTATTTGTTACACAGGTAGGTATTTTCAAGGGTAATGTGCAATTTTAGTATTAGTTAGATAGTCAAATTTACAACTTTCACTTTTTTTTAAGAAAATTTACACTTTTATGTTTTATACAATTTATCTTTACACGCATATGTGCGTGTGTGTATGTTCATATGATGGTTGGTCCGCAAGCTACAGTGCTGAAATTCAAAATAGGACTACAGTCGACGAAAAAGTTTAGGACAATCCTAAACAAACACCTTTTTTCCTGTCTAAATTATTTTCAGGCATGTAGTCCTTTCGCCATTTTTGATTGCAATAGGGGCTTGAAATTTCAGATTGGAGGGAACTTCTTCAGCCCGCCTGGCCCCTTTTATTATCATGCTTGTCTTTGTTCTTCAGCGCAATATTTCGGGGGCGACGCAATAATTCTAAGTTCCCTGAGTGAAGCTGATAGCGACTAAGTATGTTAAACGCGTACCATTATATAACCTAAGTTTGAGAACCAAAACATCAGCAACCACTTTGTCTAATAACCATACACAACCCAAAAAGCATGACGGTAAAATGGTAAAGTCGCCTCCCTGGCTCTGGATTGTTCAAGGGGTATCTGTCTGAAAGCATCCTTTAGGTCGGCACTGGATGTATAATAGGTATCACCAAGTCGGCTTAGGTTAGGTTTAAGTGACAGTCTGCCATCAGACTCACTTAGACGTTTTCGTCCATTGTGATACCACAGGAACAGAAGAAGGAAGATGCCTTCTAGTTCTTACCTTTGCACCTTCCAGATCGCTTTAAAAAGCCCAATAACTTGTGAATTTTCACATCCGCTAAATAAGTCTCTTCTTCTTCGATGTCCTCACAGCTTCTGCAAAAGTCGTTGCTGGCAACCTTCAGTCCGTCAGCATGTTTCCGATTAGACAGTGACCTGCCATGACGGACACAATGACTGAAACCTCTGTTCTAGCCAATGACAGCAAAGCGGTATCTTCAAATCTAGGTTTGGCCACATAGTTTTGGAATGCTCACAGCCTCCCTTCGGGCCTGGTCCTGAAAACTTAGCTTACATGTCGCTAGAGCCATACCCTCAGATTGCAGTGTCAAGCTCGTCTGCTCTAGAATTCCCTGGGATATTTCTGTGGCACGGTACACACACACAGAAGGGGTTCTATAGTCTCTTCTTCTTCGATGTCTTCACAGCCTCTTCAAAAGTCGTTGCTGTCAGCATGTTTTCCGATTAGACAGTGATCTGTCATGACGGACACAATGACAGAGACTTCTGTTCTAGCTAATGACAGAGGGCAGAAAGCAAGTCTATATTAGGCCACAAAGTTTTGGAATGCTCACAGCCCCCTATTTGTGACCATCTAACATTTGTTTTCCTTCGCGGAAGGTTTGAAAAATTAGCTTACATGACGCTAGAGGCATACCTTCAGACTCCTGTATCCCTGGAATGTGTAGGGTGTTCCTACAATTCCCTGGAATTTTTCTGTGGTCCGGCACCCAGAACAGGTGAATTTTGAACTGTTCAGCCATCTCGTTGAGGGATATCATAGTTCCAATCGGTTCTATCAGGAATAGTGGGACAGTAATTTTTATCAAAAAGCAGCTCAGCTAGGGTGTAATCCACACTGCCTGGGACATCGGATATTGTATCAAGTATAACACAGTGTCCGTGGC
Source organism: Stomoxys calcitrans (assembly GCF_963082655.1). Lineage (NCBI taxonomy): Eukaryota > Metazoa > Arthropoda > Insecta > Diptera > Muscidae > Stomoxys > Stomoxys calcitrans. Next base: position 60,677,774 of record NC_081555.1, on the reverse strand, counting down.
GGCCACATGACCAATGAGGAAGCTCCCTTAACCTCACGGCAGTGGTCGCTGCAATTTGGGTAGCCAGAGGCAAAAGATTTAGCATTAAATTCAGTGCATCAGATGCCACCATCCTTAGTGCGTCCTTAGTGCGGCTGTGATGCACATAAAAACCCTTATTTGGATTCGGTTAATAATTGAACAGTAGGTGGACTTTTGAAACGCCGTCCATCAGACCTAACACTATATGGAATTATAGGTCTGACAACTGCAGTATATACCCAATGCATGACACGCGGTCTAAACCCCCAACTTTTGCCAATGGCTCTCTTGCAGGTGTATAGGGCAAGGCATTTCTTGCCCTTTCCAAAATGTTGGATTTGAAGTTCAATTTCCTGTCCAGCAAAACACCCAGGTATTTTGCGTAAATGGAACATTCTCCACCCAAGGAGTCAGGTTCCACTGTAGGCAACTTGTATATCCTGAAAACAAATGAAAACAACTACTTCTGTCTTGCACGGATTTATTCCTAGACCACTTTTGGTAGCCCTCTTTGCTGTTGCACGTAGTATATCTCTAATAGTGCTGGGAAACTTTCCCCCAAACCGCAATTGCCACGTCGTCAGCATACGCGACTACTTTTACGCCTTTTTCTTCAAAGTAAGGGAGACAGTACACCTCCTTGAGGAGTTCCTCTGCTGACCCATCTTTTTAGATCCACAGATCTCAAGCCTGCAGTAATGCATCTTGTAGTAAGTAAGTTATTAATAAACTTTCTTACGGTAGAGTTGATGCCTGAAACTCCAACTCCTTCATCATTTGGCATAGGTTTTACATTATAGAAAGCAACTTCAATGTCTAGAAATGCTACTATTGTATATTCCTTGACAGCAAGAGAACTCTTTATGTAGACGGCTAGGTCGTGAAGGGCTGTTTCAGTGGATTTGCCTTTACTGTACTCCAGGGATCTTTGCGCTGAGATATGTTTCTATTAACCTCTCATGAGTCTGCAGCATAAAGGATATCAGACTAATAGATCGAAAACCTTTCGCCTTCGTGTGGTAGGGTTTTCCTGCTTACGGAATGAAAATGACCTTCGTGTCCCTCCATCCCACTGGTATATATAACATTCTGGCGACTGAAAGGAGTCGACAATTTTTATCGTCCAAAGGGTTTTCGGTTCAGACACAATTTCCATAACAGCCTCCGACGAATGCATACCAGTGACAACCTCTTCTGGCGCCACTTTGTCCGTTGAAGAATTTTCCGGGAAATGTATATCAACGAGTAATTGACATTGTCCATATATTCTTTGACTTCTGAATATAACCCAACTTTATAGTTCTCAAGGACGGAATTTTCCTTAGCCTAGAGGCCTCAGATGTATCCTCCACGGAGCTTCAGAATTCTAGCCAGGATTTGTTCTGAGCCTTTCTCAGCTCGCCCTTATATTATCTTAGCTCAGCCTTATAGATGTCCCAATCATGACCTGCTCTTGTGGCTCTTCCTCTGTTGAAGAGTTTTCTGCAGCCCTTCCTTAGACTAGCCAGCTCTGGGGTCCAACATGGCGGTCGCTCTGGGGTGCACCATGCCCCTTGGCTTTGCACTAGGGCATGCTGACACAAGGGAGTCATTCAGGGCCTTCGTGATCCGCTTGACCACTATGTCTATATCCTCCATAGTTTCCATTTCATTTTCTGGTCTAGAAGGGATAGACGTGCAGAATTTGTGCCGAAATTTATCCCAATCCGCCTTTCTCGCCGAGGGACCTCTACTTCCGTATTTTCTCCAAGGCTGAATCTAATATAACGATGATCAGAGAAACTGTGGTCACCCGACACTTCCCAATCGCATATTCTTCCATTCAAATCTTCTGATACAAAAGTAATATCTAGTACCTCGTGCCTGTTCCTGGTGATAAATGTGGATTTATTCCCTTAATTACAAATCGCTAGATTGCAACTTATAATATATTTAATAAGCAGCTCACCCCTTTCGTTGACATCCGAACTTCCCCATATCAGACAAGTGTTCAGCAACAACTGCTGAGTCGTCTCCTGATTCCCCAATCCGATCACTTCTATAGACCTTCAGTTTCAACTTGTTGAATCCGTAGGAGACCCAGGAAATCCCCAGGAAAGGGTATAGGAGTATACTGATGACAGTCCATTGACTATCCCACTCCAATTATTCGTAGGTATGCAGCCCTGTTCTTCTCCCTTGTCGACAAACGCCATCACCAAACTGTCCCTAGCGACATTAGCAAAGGTTCTTGGACCCATCTTACTGTTGTTCGCCCTAGTTTATTTTAGGCATGGGTGGGGTAAACGACTCAGCAGTTGTTGTCGAACACTTGCCTGAACTATCGCCCAAGTCTGGCGAATGGCAGGAGACTGAGAATCCTTCTACCACAATCGAGACAAGAGTGGATGGTATCGAAACGGGACCCGAAAAACATTGTGTGGGTGGGTCATCCGGTTGGAATCAAGGTGTGCGCCAGCAGGGAAGGATGAAACTCAATAAGTACTTCGATATCAGCAGCTAGTGTAGCATCTAAGGAGGAATCGTCCACACCGCAAGTGTCCAGTGTCTTGAGGAATAGTGGTTCCACTGCTTTCTCACCTGCCCCTGGATGCGTACTGAAGCTCATCATGACAACATCTTACGAAACTTGCGAAGATGAACTCCTGGCAGAATCAGAAGACGAGGCTAACGTAACAGTGGTGGATGTTCTGAACCTGACTATGGTCCGGTTTCTACAGATTGTCTCCACCATTGTAAGGCACTAACGGTCCTCCTGATGGCAAGGGGATTTGACGTGGTTCTTATCCAGGAACCATGGGTGTGTGGAGGAATGGTTCTTGGACTAAGAACTTCGGGATTTAAACTACTCACAGGTACCGGAAATAAGAGACACAGAGCCTGTTTTCTTGCAAAGAGTAGTCTAAATGTTTTTTCTTCTTCCGTCGCTTAGCACTGAAGATTTAGTAGTAGCCAGCTTTCAAATAAATAGGTCTCATAACTGACAGGATTTCCAATATTTGGCACATGATTCAGTGATGCCGCCTTCAAGACTCAAGTTGCTGTTCAAAGCCGCTTCTGCAGGGAAAAGAGCTTCATTGTAGGAAGTTATGCTAATGCACATCTCCAAATATGGAGTAAATACTGCAGAAGTGGTGCCTCGGCTAAGCAGAAGAAAGGCGGATTGGGATAAATTTCGGTACAAATTCTACACGTCCCTTCTAGACCAGAAAAGGAGGTGGAAACTGCGGAACATATAAACATAATGTTCAAGCGGTTTACGAAGGTCTGGAATGACTCGCTTGTGGCAGCGTGTCCTAGTGTCAAGCCAAGGGGCAAATAGCGACCGCAATGGTGGGCCCCAAAGCTGGTTGGTCTAATGCTATGTCTATACTAACTTGTTCTGCTTCACTGGTTTTGGGAAACATCTCAACCGTTCACACCAGTTGAGATATTTTGCAAATTTAATTTTTTCACACTTCAATTTGAATTTTATGGCAGCTTATTGTAAAGATTTATTTTCTCTTATTATTTCTGTAAAATGTTGGTTTTTTACAAATTCTTTGGGTACAAATTTGATTTTTTATTTTTCGACGTTATTCAAGGCTGCATTTATTTGGGCTCACATGGTTTGAATGACTTGTTTTTGTGGCAAACGGGTCGTTTTGCCTGATATAAAACATGTCGTTTTCAGAGCATTATAAAGGGAAAACGAGTCGTTTGCTCATAATAGATTTGGTCTGAACATAGTATAAAGAATAACTGCAGAAAACTCTTCTATAAGGGCGAGCTGAGAAAGGCTCAGAACAAATCCTGGCTGGAATTACGCAGCTCCGAGATTTCTAAGCTAAAGAAGATTCTGTCCTCAAGACCTATTGCGGTAGGGTATATTCAGAAGTCTGAGAATGTATGGACAATGTCTAGTGAGAAAACACTAGAACTACCCATTGATACACATTTCCCCGGAAATTCTCCAACGGACAACGTGGCGCCAGAAGAATTTGTCGCTGGTATACATTCGTCAGACGTATTGTTTTTAATTTATTTATTTATTTTATGAACTCAAATACAATAAGACTTTACAATATTTTGTTTAGAGTATGTGAATTTTAATGGCATAAAATTTGTGTGCCCAGCATTTGATTACGTACTAACTAATTTCATGAACTAAAATGTATTTTGTATTAATAATAATTCCTAAACAAAAATGTTAAGTTGTACAAATGTTTAATACATATTGAAAAGGGATATATTCAACTTGCTTGCGTTGTTAAAATAAACCCCTTGCAATTATTTTTATAAATTGCGAGCAGCTTTCATTTTTTCTCAGGCCATAGACACATCTTGTGATGGCATTATAAGCTGTTTGCAATCTGCACTTGCTTTTTGAGCCACATTTGTCGAACAATTCAGAACCATACATCAATGTTGACAGTTAGTAAGATTGGGCAATGCTCAACTATATATCCGTGCATGTTCCTTTGTCACCGATCCAGAATAAACTTCACCCACAACCGGCAGATTCCAAATAAAAACACAAGGCTTAAATTCCGTTTGGCAAATTAAAAGATTTTATTTGATGGTTAATGAGTGATCGTTGTTGTTAACAATGCCGTTGATGTTCACGTTGTTGATGTTGTTAACATAGGGGTTGTTTATTCTCTTTAAGCAAATATTAAATTGAAAGAAAAACAGGTAATAATAAACATTTTAAAATGAATTTAACACAATAAAATTATGAAAATTTAAACTTTATACAAAGCACTTGACTCACTTATTTTTTTTACTATGGCGACAAAAGAGGCTAATAAAGGGCTAACCGGCTTATTTATACCAATGAGATGATCATAAATTACAACAAAAAATAAATAAACAAAATGACGTTGTTGGCTGGGGAAATTTCTCCATTTCTCCGAATTGTTGACAGTTGATTCAAATATTGGTAACACCAGGGTTACCCTCACCAACAGTGCATTTGTTTGTGAACTATGCGCTCAAACTCTTGGAAAGAAATGACAAGATAGAAATTGGGCGATAATCGTTTTCTGTTTTAGACTTAAGGATAGGCACTATTTTCGATTGTTTCCATTCCGCAGGATACTGGCTTGTAGTTAAAATGTTGTTAAAAAGATGTGTCAAACATGGCGAAATATCTGGCAGTATAATTTTTAAAAATGTGGGATGAATGCAGTCAAAGCCATCCGCATTAGACTTTACAGATAAAAAATATTCAACGACATCCTGTGGTGACATGCTGAAAATTTCGAATTCTGAAGATTGAGGAAAAGGAGGTATTGCTGCTGAGGGTAAGACGAAACGCTCCGACATGTAGCTGAATTCAAACTTTGCGGAAACATTGAGGAATAATTGATTGAATGTATGTGGGTTCTCATCAGTTCAAGAATACCTGGATTTGTATATTCCGATTTCTCATATTGCTTTCCATTTTCTATTAGTATTGACAGCATTTTGAAAATTAGCTCGATAATAATTTGCTTTGGACCTTTTCATCATCCTATTAACCTCTGCTCCGTTTTGAATTTTTCCCACCTTTATAAGCCATATCTATGCTATGATTCAATCATTCTTTATGGTCTTGCTGATTTTAAAAATTTGTTGGGGAACTGAAGAGTTTAGAAGGTGCAGAACATTTCCATTAGTTGTTCATCAACTATTAAATGAAATATTTGATTCCAGACTATGTTGACAAAATCTGATTGAGTACAGAATAATCCAGTTTTTTAAATTGTAGAAGTAACCAGGTTCTGCTGGGGACGGTGGTGGGATATCGTACGACAATTAGATTAAATTATGTTTGGGTAAACAAGGAAAAATCAGCTAGTCATATAGCAAGACATTGTTAGTGGTATTGACTATAAAAAGGTCATGTTAGGTACTCCGACTTGAGGTATAACCGGTAGGTATGGAATTGTTCACGTGCATCAACCTATAGAGTTAATTGCATCTGTGAGCTCAGATTCATTTATAATGTTTGATTTAGTCAACTCCAACTATCACGCCATCATATTGCGCAGAAACATCCATCACCTCATATACAAGGCTATCAAATTTAATATGTCGGTTTGGTCTTTAAACGTATCTAACGAGAAATTTTCGATCATTTATACTTAGTTATAGAAATATTGTTAAAATTTCAAATTCATGCTGCAGCGAAGAAGACGTTTGAATGCGATCACGCAAACCAGGACGGCTAAGAGCCCGATGGAAAGATCAAGTGGTAAGAGACACCTCGAAACTTATGCCCAAGAAGAACAAAGCGCTGATTTTGCTGTCGACACTACATTATACTTGCGGTGTGGACATACAAACTGAAAAGAAGAAGCCGTTTGCTATTTTGGATTACAATGCCAACAAATCGGGTTGATACAATGGACCAGATGCTTTGCACATATACATGCAAGCGCTAAACAAACCGCTTGCCATTGACCATGTTTTATAATATGGTAGGCATTGTTGCATTAGATGCATTTTTTCATACAACGATATGAAGCCAATAAAAAGAAGTGGAGGACGACGGTCATTCCTACCGATAAAACAAAATTGGCACTACCAAACAAAGAAGAACGAACAGACCATGCCGATCTGAGTACGGACCGAAGCGGAAAACAATGGTCTATTGTCATATCTGTAATAATCCAGTTTGCGCAGAGCATTCAACATTTATGCATCGACGATACATCTGCACAGATATTTTGGACGAGAGACAATTTACACTACAATAGTTTTTTTTTACCTTTTCCTTATAAAAAATATGAATGATATGGTTAAAAAATCTTTTTTCTAAAAATAATGATACATGTATAATTATTATATAATAATAAATCGAAACAAAAAATTAAAAAAAAAATACGTTTTCATATAAAATTTCATACAAAAAGTACCTTGGACCTTGTACTTCGTATAAGGGCAACGGATGGCTCAGCCGTCGGAGAGTTACAGGTGCCAATAATAAGCCTTTTCATATCAAGCATCTTAAGCAGTCAGTATTTAAGCAAAAGCCGGTGCCATCCGGCCTCTCCGACCGATACTGCTGATTGTTTGCGATTGCAGTTGCAGCTACCTCGTATGGAGAATTCCACTATCCGCTACCTGCGGAAGCGCCCGGTAGATCTCAGCTGAGCTTCTCTGATATCGATGAGCACCACAGAAAAGGCGCCAAAAACTCACCTTGTCACAATGAGCATCATAGGCACTCAGTATTTATGCAAGAGCCGACGCCACCCGGCCTCTCACTGCGACTCCCCGCTCCATACCGCTGATTTTCCGCGACTGCAATTGCAGCTACTCTATATGGATCATTCTACTATCCGCAACCTGTGGACGCACCCGGAAGCTCGCAGCTAAGCTTCTCGTCATAACAATGAACACCACACAGATCGGAGCTCAAAGTTCCACCCGGTGTGGAGCTCATAGTTATCCCGTGCTGGGAGAATTATTGGTTGTTGTTGTTGTAGCAGTTTATTGTGTTCTATCTTTCATCTGCTTGATTCTGTTGAGTGTGATTGAGGAACTCTGCGACTAAAATGGGGTGCGTCCACAGGGATCTGGGTATGAGTCGAGTGGGTCTGGCCGGGCAGTTAAACAGGAGACGTGTATCGTGCGGTCCCTGGTTACAATCGGGACATACATCTTGCACGTCGGCATCAATCCGTGCTCTGTAGGAGTTGAGGTGGCTGCATCTGCCGGAACGTAATTGAGCCAGAACTACTCTGGTTTGCCGGGGGAGGTCGATTTCTTCAGGTGCAATGGGAGGCGGTCGTTCTCCAAGGACTACATTAACCCGGTAGCCATTTACCGCATCTGCTACCGTGTCTGCCTGAATGTTGTTTAGACCTGCTTAATATGCTGCTTGATCTAGAGGTTCTCTCTTGGAGCGCTGAACCTCACGCTCTAGATCATGTAGATCTATCTTAAGGCTTCTGGGCGGTGGATATCTATCCACAAGATGATGGAGGAGGGCGGCAGCTGTCAAATGTGACCCCAAGTATTTTGGGGCACTTGAAGTTCGAAATCATTTCTCCATCGACTATCACAGTCAGCTCAGTATTCACCCAAGCGTATTTGTAGTGAACAATGTGGCTGAAGATTTAGCGGCAGATATCTTCAGATTTCTTGCAGCGAAATATAAGGCAAGTTCGTTGAGATAGACCGTCCCATCGTAGATGTTATCAATGGGTGGGGGGCCTGATGCCATGATCGTACAATCGTCCGCATATGATACAATCTCTATGCCGTCTGGAGGGGGTGGAATGGAGGATAGGTAGAGGATAAACAGTGCCGGAGATATCACACCACCTTGGAAACTCCCTGTTTCACTCTACGGTGCTACGACTTCTTATCCCTAAATTCCACAAATGACTGCCGACCACACAGATAATTCGCGACCCAACGTTTCAGGCCTGGCTGGGGACGTGTTGGCGAAATTCTCAAATAATTTGGCATGGCTGACCGTGTCGAATGCCTTCGATAGATCCAGTGTTACGAGGACCGTCCTATCAAATGTCCAGGGCTGATTGAAGCCACGGCAAATGTGTGCGGTGATGGCATGCAAAACTGTTGTTGTGCTGTGCAGTTTTCGAAATCCATGTTGATACTCGGCGAATGGAAATTCTCCTACGAAGCTCGGGAGGAGTAATGCCTCATGCGTCTTTGCCACTGGTGAGAGAAGGGAGATCGGTCTGTACGACTCCCCCAAACTCGCGTCTTTTCCAGGCTTCAGTAGCGGGATCACTCTGCCCATTTTCCAGACATCGGGAATATAAGAGTGTTCAAAGACAGGTTAAGGACAGGTTAAAGACAGGTTAAGTACCCAACTCCAGGTGAATCCAGATTTCTTCTTCAGATTTCTTGCAGCGAAATATGAGGCAAGCTCGTTGAGGTAGACTTTCAACCTATCGCAGATGTCATCAATGGGTGGGGGGCCTGATGCCATGATACGATCTCTATGCCTTCTGGAGGGGGTGGGATGGAGGATAGCTAGAGGTTAAACAGAGCCGGAGATATCACCCCACCTTGGGGAACTCCCTGTTTCACTCTACGGTGTTTCGACTTCTTATCCATAAATTCCACAAATGACTGGCGGCCACACAGATAATTCGCGACCCAACGTTTCAGGCATGGCTAGAGGGACGTGTTGGCGAAATTCTCAAATAATTTGGCATGGCTGACCGTGTCGAATGCCTTCGATAGGTCCAGTGCCACAAGGACCGTCCTATCACATGGCCTGGGTTGATTGAAGCCACGGCAAATGTGTGCGGTGATGGCATGCAAAGCTGTTGTTGTGCTATGCAGTCTCCGAAATCCATGTTGATGCTCGGCGAATGGAAATTCTCCTACGAGGCTCGGGAGGAGTAAGGCCTCAAGCGTCTTTGCTACTGGTGAGAGAAGGGAGATCGGTCTGTACGACTCCCCCAAACTCGGGTCTTTTCCAGGCTTCAGTAGCGGGATCACTCACATCGGGAACTATAAGAGTGTTCAATGACAGGTTAAGGACAGTGGTAAAGTACTCAACTCCAGGTGAATCCAGATTCTTCAGCATCAATGTAGATTCCGTCGGGGCCCAATGCCTTAAATGATTTGGCGCCATGAATGACATTCGTAACTTCGCCTACGGTAAATTGGCTGTTCATCGGCTCGGAGACCACAAATACGGCGAGTGGCTCTCCTCCTTGCCCTGTCACTCTCGGGCTGCACAATAAATTGACGGTTGAACAACCTGGCGCATCTCTTCGGATAAGTCACGGTTATTTCGCCAAACGTGACTGAGGTCCTGTCATCCCGTCTACCGGGGTTCGAGAGTGACTTAACAGTAGGCCACAGTGTGACTATTGGTTGTTGGGCATTGCTATAATTTGGCCATACTAACAGAAATAAAAACGGGCCATGTTTCGAAACGGAGCGTATACCAATGGCTACTATGTCTATGTCCAAGGATCTGTTGATAAGGCAATTTCTTCTCATAACATAATTCTTAATGTCATTAAGATCGACTCCACTTTGAAGAAAAACAAATCAAGTAATCATATACATGACGGGTCTGTAACAGGCTTATAAATATGATAGCAAAATAATATTGAGCTTAAAACTTATATCGGACAAAACTCATCGATATGTGAGAAGTTTGCCCCTGACCTTCATGGAATGTTGATGGGCACATTTACATTTGCAACAGGAATAATAACACGAGATGATTGTGAAACAATTTAAATTTGAACCTTTATACTATTAAATTAATTTAACAAAATGCAAATTTAAAACGTTATTATTCTACTACCATTCTATAACATCGTTGTCTAAGACGTGCAATAATTCTTTAATATTACGAAAGCCATGCGTTGGTTGAGCCTTGTTAAGATCGATTTCGTTCGGTGTTATTAGAATGCTGGACCAACCAGCATTGCGAGCACCCAAATAATCCAGGGCATACATATTTCCTATATGTAAGGCTTCGTGGGCTTCAACTTTACTAATTGCCAGCGATGCATCATAAATCTCCTTGCTCGGTTTTGAAAACCCCACTTCATAAGATGTCAATATGAAATCAAACTTATCCGCTAAATTTACTTCAGATAAAACTTTTTTCAGACTTGGGTCGAAATTCGAAATAACACCCACTTTCTTGCCAGCATTACGTACTCTGTCGACCAGTTCCCTGCCACCTTCGATGTGACGATAACAATCACTTGTTCTATAAGTACGAACTAAAATGTTCGTCAGTTCTTTGAGTTTGTGTTGATCAATGTCAGGTTTGGCACAATAGAAAATATTGGATACCAGGGTTGACCACCATTGCTGCCATGTGAAGTTTGGTATGTTGCAACCCCAGTTGGGATACTGTCTATTCATGGCCATGAATTCCTTTTTAAAGCATCTTTCCATTGCTACTTGATCAATATCGGTAACTCCTAATTGCGCGGCCGTCTTCGCATACTGAACAGCCGGGGCTCTGCTAAAGCGGATCAATGTATCTGTTATGTCGAATGTTACTAAGCGAAAACGGTTAAGGTTAGCTAAGCACTTTATACTAGCCATAACTAAAAACTTGCAAAAATATTTTTATCTCTATCTTTTTAATTAGAAGTATTATGAAAACATATGTTTACATTTATATTAGCTGTGTTCGAGAACTCAAAAATTTTTGCAAATTTTCACAAATTTTTATTAGAAGTCGTTCGCGTACTTTATTTGCCAGCAAGAGAGCGCGAGAGCAAGCAAATTTTGACAGTTAGAAAATAGAGAAACCTACAAAATTACTACTGGGACTTTTTTGCCAGCAGAAATTTGCAACTTAGAACAGCTGTTTTATGAAAATCAGCCTTTACATTACAATACAAAAGCTAATTGATTACAATAAAATTAAAAGCTAACGTCAAAATTGATAAAAAGGTAGAGGTATGTAAGTAAAATATATAAATATTGTTTATTAGTAATTATTAAATTTGTTTCATTTTTATTTATTTTTAATGAAGATTCAAGGCAGCAGCTAATGTTCAGGTACAGAAAACTCGACAAATGATGTTCTACATTAGAAGGTAAGTGCAAAATTAGGGGAATTATTTGGAAATTCTTGAAAAATTAAAACATTGTATCCTTCCAGAAACCAAGAAAATAACAATTATCGGTTTCTTGAGTGTTTTAATGGAATCATCCTCATCGGAGAGCTACGATGAAACCAACACCGTTCGTTTCTTTGAATTTCTTAAGGAGGGAAGATGCTGCCTGGGGATTGAGTGGGTCTAGCTGGGCAGTTAAACAAGTGACGCACAGTGGGCTTAGAAAAATTTAGTGAAAATTAGTCTGCCAATTGTGAACGGATATCTTCAATGGTAACAATTTTTCCGTAGCCGCCATATGAGCAAATAGAAAGCTCCCTCAGCCTCACATCAGTGGATGTAGCAATTTATCTAGCCACAATATCCAAAAGCATTAGATGGTTAGTCCAAGGTATCTTTTTGAGTACAACAAGTGTACTTTTGTATACGGTGAAGGCATGTAAAGCAGTTTTAGTTCTATGCAGCATTCGAAAAGCATGCTGATGCTCGGCGAATTGAAATTGTCTAACGAAAGGAGAGGAAGGAGTAGTCTCTCATTCGTCTTGGCTACTGATGAGAGAAGGGAGATCGGTCTGTACGACTCGCCCATGCTCGTGTCCTTTTCAGGTTTCAGTAGCGGGATCAGACTGCCTATCTTCCAAACATCGGGTACTATTGGGTTGCCCAAAAAGTAATTGCGGATTTTTCATATAGTCGGCGTTGACAAATTTTTTCACAGCTTGTGACTCTGTAATTGCATTCTTTCTTCTGTCAGTTATCAGCTGTTACTTTTAGCTTGCTTTAGAAAAAAAGTGTAAAAAAAGTATATTTGATTAAAGGTTATTCTAAGTTTTATTAACAATGCATTTACTTTCTTTTAAAAAATCCACAATTACTTTTTGGGCAACCCAATACAAACAACATGTCTATGTCAAGGGAAGGTCGGTGGAGACTGCCCTGTACGAGGTTGTGCATAAAATAGAACAATCCTTCGATGCCAAAACGTACACACTGGCGGTATGCATTGACATCGAGGGAGCTTTTGACAATGTGCGGACCGACATACTGATCCAATCCTTAGACCAGTACTGGGTGGACCCGGTCCTTAGAGACTGGATAAACCATATGCTAAGGAAGAGGTAGATAAATTTTGTGTCCCATGGCATAAATATAAGGGAGAAAGTGGCACAGGGGGCATTTTATCGCCATTCCTAAGGGTGACCACTATAAATGACTTATTATGAGAGTAAGGATCCGAACGAGCTATGCAGAAGGGCCGAAAGGGTTTTGCATATGGCATACGACTGGGCGAGACCCAGAGTTTTCATTGTTAACCCTGAGAAGACTGAAATATGACTGTTCACGAGGAAGACGAAGGAGGGCCAATTTAACGCAACACGTTTCCTCAATAGGACGATTTCGATATCTGACAAGGTCAAATACTTAGGTGTGATCTTGGACAGGATACTTAATTGGAAGTGTCATATTCAGGCTCGAAATTGGGCCTGAATCCGAGGATAGTCCAATGGTTTTACAGGTGCGTGATTAGACCAATACTTACTAACGCCTCAGTAGTTTGGTGGACTGCTAAGAAAAAGTGTAACATTAAGACCATACAACAGGTTTAGAGAACATTTTGTCTTGGCATAGGCGGAGCGATGAGGACCACCCCCACTAGGGCACTGGAGACTATTCTAGATATCCGAACCATTGACATACAGATTAAGTGTGAGGCAGCCACTGCGGCTATGAGACTTAAGGCGATGGGAGAATGGATTGAGGATGGGAGCAGCTCATACCGTCTCGGTATAATGGAGGCGACGATAGGAAACCTGGAAGGAAGAGAAGAGGTTTCCGATCGGATACCTGAGATGAACCCTAAAATTGAGTGCCAGGCACTGCTGCCATCGGCGCAGTTTTTGATTGACGGAACCCTAGTATTGCCCTCTGGAAGATCATGGCCTTGGGGTTTACATTGAGAACCCACGGACTGAGATCTGTTTAAGACTGCCTGACCATAATACGGTCCTGCAGCGGAGATCCGGGCGATCACGGAATGCGTGAAGTGGTGTGGTGCTAACGCGATGACGTCGAGTGTGAACATCTTTACCGACAGTAAAATTGCCATAAGGGCAATAACAAGCAGGTCACGAACAGTTTTGCAGTGTAAAAAGGAGATTAACGCCTTCTCTGAGGATGGCAAAATCCGCATCGCTTGGGAGCCGGGCCATAACGAAATAAGGGGAAATAAAAGGGCATACGATTTAGCGGTAAAGGCCAGAGGAATGCCGTCAATAAACTTGGTTAATCCGAAGCCTCTCGGGTCGACGCAGTCCCAGTTAAGATATTGGGCAACGAATGCGCATGAAACATTGTGAAACAGCGAAACGGTCGGTAAGACGGCGAAAATCCTATGGGGGGTCCAGATCGTGAGAAGACGACGCTATTACTGAAAGGAAGTAAGAATTTAGTCAGTATTGCTATTGGTATCATAACGGGACACATAGGACTACGAGCTCACTTATGTAAAATCGTTGAGGCAAGTGATAGCAGGCATGCGTTGGAGCATTTCCTTTGCCATTGCCCGGCTTTCGCGTCCAACAGATACCGGTAATTAGGTGGAGACACAATATCTGACATAAACCAACTTAGGGGAGTGGTATTGAAAACATTTAAGGATTTTGTAAGCATGCACATAAAAAGTGCAATAATAATGCAAATCGGAGGAAAATAAATATATAAAGGAATTATTTCCAAATCTGAACCGATTCCCAATTAAAAAAATTGTCTGTGCCAAATATGAAGACGATCGAATAAAAATTGCGACCTGTAAATCAAACAAATCAATATAGGCAATGAGACGGACAGACAAACACACGGACAGAAAGAGGGTCATGAAATAAGAGAGTGATTCTGAGTTGATCCATATACTATGGATCTATCTCTCCCTCTTCCTTTCAAAAATTGACCCACCCTAGTGCATATGAATTGAAGCCACACCATTAAATAACTTGAGAGTAGTAAACTCATATCGGGAATGGGATTCATATGGGGAATCCTTCTGACCGGATTTGGTATGTACTACAAGAGCATTTATTGTGCTCTCAAGGATCCTCCAAAATGTATGTGGGAAGTAACTTTATGTTCAATTGCTCAACAAAAAGCAAAATTGAGACCCTAAGGTCGCTTAGCAGGATACACTTCTGGTTTAGTTATCAATAAAGGGGTTCTTAGTTTTGATATGAGAGAAATATGGTCACTGTTTCTTAACAACAACTTTATTAAAGGGTATGTGGAGTCCAATTCGATCATCATTTATGTAAGTCATCAAATATTCTATATCGTATCTACAATAGGTTATCATGACAGATACAACATTATTTTTTTATTTATCGTTTAAAAAATTATAAATATACTTACCGGGTGATAATTCAGACACAGGCGTACTTGAAGGCGTCGGACTATGTCCGGGAGGTAGATAATGTGATGGTGAACCACTGTTTGAACCGCCACCGTTATTACCGCCTGAAATAGTCAAAAAGATATTGAAATTATATAATTATGTTATTTGTATTGTTCTAACATGTGTATAAATATTTTATATGTATATATGTTTGGATTGGGCGGTCCCCAAATTTTGATATTTGATCTGTGTGTGTTTGGGTAACTATTACCAATTACAATTAAAAATCAATCAAACCCATGGCAGCCGGTTTTGAGCACCGGATTGACCCGATGGAATCCTGCATCTTCAAGGGCTGCCGCCCCAGTGTATGTGTTCGTCCTTTTTTCGTCATAGGAGGGACACACACCCCGGAGTGCCTTCTCGCCACGCTTCTGGTCCGTACCGGGAATGAAAAGAACCCCGGACTCTGGTACTGTTTGGTTTGCCAGAACCGCCTCCATCATCGATCGGTGTCGGTGGGAATACAGTCACAGTGAACATGTTGCAAGGTGCTGTGCGAATATAGACATTAGTGGGTCACAAGTGTCGCCATATCTTCTGCGACCTCGTCGTCGAACTTTGTAACTCCCCATCTCTCAATATATGCAACAGATTTCTAGCCTTTATATTGCCAGCTCAGTGCAGAGAAGTATATCTCTGCGCATCACTTTTCATGGCATTCTCCCTTACGTAACGACCAGCGGGGCATACCTTTGTGCAGAGCAGATTGAAGGCTCCACGTTTTGCACGGTGATTGAGGATGCGCCCACTAGGACTACGAGGAGGTGTAGCAGCTCGCCAGACATTTCCATCGCATTCTTTGATCTCCTGAGTGACGTATCCAGTCATTTCTTTGGGATCAGACCACTTCCCCTTTGATAACCTCTGAGCGCCGGACGTTTATTAATCAAAAAAAAAAAAAAATGACACCCTCCTCAAGTGGGCTAGTTGCCGAGGGGGAATTCCGAGACATCAGCAGCCTTACTACACAGCTCGCTTTATACCAGCCGGTAGAATACTCCAAGTGCGGCTCAATTTCCCGGCGCAGGCAGGGGTACTCGCAGACGAGCGCGATGGGATTCGTTGCACAGACTCCACTAGCCCCAGAATCAGGGAGCTGAATCTGGAAATTAGCAGGGTACTCAACGAACATAAGCGGAATTTTTGACTGCAACACTTGGAGCAATGTAACTGGTTTAGGCAAGCTGTGGTCTGTGGTCCCGCCTCGAACCCCAGTAGACGGGACGACAGTAACTCAGTCACTTTTGGCGGAGTAACCGTGACTGATCCGATGAGGTGCGCCAGGTTGTTCAACCGTCAATTTATTGTGCAGCCCGAGAGTGACAGGGCAAGGAGGAGAGCCACTCGCCGTATTTGTGGTCTCCGAGCCGATGAACAGCCAATTTACCGTAGGCGAAGTTACGAATGTCATTTATGGCGCCAAATCATTTAAGGCGTTGGGCCCCGACGGAATCTCTACATTGATGCTGAAGAATCTGGATTCACCTGGAGTTGAGTACTTTACCACTGTCCTTAACCTGCCATTGAACACTCTTATAGTTCCCGATGTCTGGAAAATGGGCAGAGTGATCCCGCTACTGAAGCCTGGAAAAGACCCTAGTTTGGGGGAGTCGTACAGACCGATCTCCCTTCTCTCACCAGTAGCAAAGACGCTTGAGGCCTTACTCCTCCCGAGCCTCGTAGGAGAATTTCCATTCGCCGAGCATCAACATGGATTTCGGAGACTGCATAGCACAACAACAGCTTTGCATGCCATCACCGCACACATTTGCCGTGGCTTCAATCAACCCAGGCCATGTGATAGGACGGTCCTTGTGGCACTGGACCTATCGAAGGCATTCGACACGGTCAGCCATGCCAAATTATTTGAGAATTTCGCCAACACGTCCCTCCAGCCAGGCCTGAAACGATGGGTCGCGAATTATCTGTGTGGCCGCCAGTCATTTGTGGAATTTATGGATAAGAAGTCGAAACACCGTAGAGTGAAACAGGGAGTTCCCCAAGGTGGGGTGATATTTCGGGCACTGTTTAACCTCTACCTATCCTCCATTCCAGCCCCTCCAAATGGCATAGGGCATCGTCATATGCGGACGATTGTACGATCATGACATCAGGCCCCCCACCCATTGATGACATCTGCGATAGGTTAAACGTCTACCTTGATGAACTTGGCTCTTACTTCGCTGCCAGAAATCTGAAGATATCTGTCCCAAAATCCTTGGTGTCACATTTGACAGCTCTTACAAATTCTCATCACATGCCACAGTAATTTGCAATAAAATCAAAAGAAAAAAAAAGTCCTTAAGTCACTTGCCGGTAGCACATAGGGTGCTGATAAAGAAACCTTGTTGATCACATGCGAAGCATTTGGCCGGTCAGTGGTAAATTATACAGCGCCAGTGTGGTCTCGTCATCTCTGTGATACGCAGTGAAATAACATTCAGATCAGTCCGAGTGCCACTGTTCGGACTGCGACGAGCTGCCTCCTCAGTTCTAACGTGGACCACCTCCATCAGGAGACAAAGATCCTACCCGTGCGAAGACATAACTACATGCTGTTTAAGCAATACCTTCTGACTGACACGGTAGCAGATGCATTGAATAGCTAATGGGTGAATGTGGTTTTGTTGAACTACCGCCTCCGATTGGACCTGAACAACTGACCTAGTGGCATGGGGTGGATTAATATCTGCACCCTCTTTTCAACCTAACCTAACCAAAATGGCTCTTACTCTCCTGTAAATTATTACTGGAAAAGTACGCTAACAGACTTAATATAACTATCAGGTAGTGTACCGCAAAACAGCTGAGTACAATTTTTTCTCGCGAAGTCCTTTATCTTTCAACGAGTTTTGGTCATTATTGTTAAGAACCATAACAAACACAAACGAAATATGGCGCGAACTAGTAACCATGACCTAATTAACAGGTAGTGTACCGTAAACAGCTGAGTACAATTTTTTCTCGCGAGTGCACTTTCTGTTAACAAGTTTTGGTTGTATTTTGTAAGTATTATAGTTAAGAACCATAACACACACAAACAATGAAAATGGCGCGAACTAGTAACATAAACAAAATCAGGGTTGCACTGATTTTGACAGATTGTGCACACTACCTGTAAATGAATATATCTTGTCTATACAAAGTCATATCAATGAACTTACGTTTATGAGCTCTTTTATGAGCATCTTTGTTTTTATTATATATTTATTGCCTGTCCAGTAACAGCAAGGGCCGCGGGGAAGCCTTTTCTCCCGCTTGCTGTTTTATATGTAATACATCATATTATACATTTCAATATTGCAAGTAGCATTTCATAACAAGTCCAATGTGTAATAGAATAAGACAACAATAGTTCTATATGTTCATGTTAACCACTCGTTTATACCATTGTCAATTCATTGAAAAAGAAGAAGACTCAATAAAAACCTATTACTACTACTACTACTACATATATCTGGTCTATGTGTCTTTGTTTGTTTGTTTTCTTGTTATGAAATCCTCTGCTTGCCTTGGCTTCATATGACACTCATCTAAATAGTTCTTATTCGCAAACAGCATACGATGTCCGACACTCAAATTGAAAAGCACATCCACTGAACGATTGCTGAATCGTTCGATCAACTCTTGCTCTATTGTCATATGAAGAGCATTTCTAGTTAACATTGTTTTGATGTGGCATGCATAACAGGCGCTTGTTTTGGCACGAGTGGCATTTGAGTGCCAAATTTAGGGTCTCATGCAGTTCTCTGGTGCATACCAAGCTTTGCCATAAAAATGCATTGACATATCCCGAAATGCATTGACATATCGTTACTGTGACCGAAAATTTCGCTTGCAGGTACGCAGCTAAAATGAAATTTTCATTGCACAACAAGGTGACATAAGAGGCATTTTTTCTTGCGACTACGAATGAAATTGTATGTTTTTAAAGCTCGATGCTAAATGGAATAAAGTTATATGTAAATAAAAACGATTAATTACGGCACACATATACCATATTGAAGCCACTACCCGTCAAAATCAGGGATTAGTGCAACTCTAATTTGTTGTTGTTGTTGTAGCAGTTTATTGTGTTCTATCTTTAGTCTGCTTGATTCTGTTGAGTGTCAAGACCCAGGAACTCCGCGACTAAGATGGGGTGCGTCCACAGGGATGTGGGTCTGGCCGGGCAGTTAAACAGGTGACGTGTATCGTGCGGTCCCTGGTTACAATCGGGACATACATCTTGCACGTCGGCATCAATCCTAGCTCTGTGGGAATTGAGGCGGCTGCATCTGCCGGAACGTAATTGAGACAGAACTACTCTGGTTTGCCGGGGGAGGTCGATTTCTTCGGGTGCAATGGGTGGCGGTCGTTCTCCAAGGACTACATTCACCCGGTAGCCAATTAACGCGTCTGCTACCGTGTCTGCATGAATGTTGTTCAGATCCGCTTGATATGCCGCTTGATCTAGAGGTTCTCTCTTGTAGCGCTGAACCTCACGCTCTAGATCGTGTAGATCTACCTTAAGGCTTCTGGGCGGTGGGTATCTTTCCACAAGATGATGATTTGGATGATTTCTGCGATAACAGCCCAGAAGGTATTGCTTAGACAGCATGTAGTTATGTCTTCGCACTGGTAGGATCTTTGTCTCCTGATGGAGTTGGTCCACATGAGACAGCCCGTCGCAGTTCGGAGGGCGGCATTCTGACAGATCTGAATATTATTCCACTGCGTGTCACAAAGTTGACGTGACAACACTGGCGCTGCATAACTTACCACAGACCGGCCAATTGCTTTGTACGTGGTCAACAAGGTTTCTTTGTCTGCGCCCCAAGTGCTGCCAGCAAGTGACCTGAGGACCTTGTTTCTACTTTTGACTTTATTGCAGATTGCTGTGGCATGTGGGGAGAAAGTGTAGGAGCTGTCAAATGTGACGCCAAGTATTTTGGGACACTTGATGGTCGGAATCATTTCTCCATCGACCATCACAGTCAGCTCAGTATTCACCCAAGCGTATTTGTAGTGAACAGTGTGGCTGAAGATTTGGTGGCGGATATCTTCAGATTTCTTGCAGCGAAATATGAGGCAAACTCGTTGAGGTAGACGTTCAACCTATCGCAGATGTCATAAATGGGTGGGGGGCCTGATGCCATGATCGTACGATTGTACGATCATGACATCGTACAATGATACGATCTCTATGCCTTCTGGAGGGGGTGGGATGGAGGATAGGAAGAGGTTAAACAGAGCCGGAGATATCACCCCACCTTGGGGAACTCCCTGTTTCACTCTACGGTGTTTCGACTTCTTATCCCTAAATTCCACAAATGACTGGCGGCCACACAGATAATTCGCGACCCAACGTTTCAGGCCTGCCTGGAGGGACGTGTTGGCGAAATTCTCAAATAATTTGGCATGGCTGACCGTGTCGAATGCCTTCGATAGGTCCAGTGCCACAAGGACCGTCCTATCACATGGCCTGGGTTGATTGAAGCCACGGCAAAAGCGTGCGGTGATGGCATGCAAAGCTGTTGTTGTGCTATGCAGTCTCCGAAATCCATGTTGATGCTCGGCGAATGGAAATTCTCCTACGAGGGTCGGGAGGAGTAAGGCCTCAAGCGTCTTTGCTACTGGTGAGAGAAGGGAGATCGGTCTGTACGACTCCCCCAAACTCGGGTCTTTTCCAGGCTTC
Source organism: Stomoxys calcitrans (assembly GCF_963082655.1). Taxonomy (NCBI): domain Eukaryota; kingdom Metazoa; phylum Arthropoda; class Insecta; order Diptera; family Muscidae; genus Stomoxys; species Stomoxys calcitrans. The sequence goes on along the minus strand of NC_081555.1, from coordinate 60,657,079 downwards.
AGTAGCGGGATCACTCTGCCCATTTTCCAGACATCGGGAACTATAAGAGTGTTCAATGACAGGTTAAGGACAGTGGTAAAGTACTCAACTCCAGGTGAATCCAGATTCTTCAGCATCAATGTAGAGATTCCGTCGGGGCCCAACGCCTTGGAAGATTTGGCGCTACGGATGACATTCGTAACTTCGCCCACGGTAAATTGTGATGGCTGATCATCGGCTCGGAGACCACGAATACGGCGAATGGCTCTCCTCCTTGCCCTGTCTCTCTCGGGATGCACAATAAATTGACGGTTGAACAACCTGGCGCATCTCTTCGGATCAGTCACGGTTATCTCGCCCGCCTGCCGGGGTTCGAGAGAGACTTAACAGTGGCTCACAGTTTGCCTGCACCGGTGCCTAAGTTACATTGCTCCAAGTGTTCCAGCCACAAATTCCGCTTATGTTCGTTGACTACCCTGTTTATTTCCAGATTCAGCTCGCTGATTCTGGGGTTAGCGGGGTCCATAGCACGAATCCCATCACGCTCGTCTGCGAGTAGCACTGCTTGCGTCGGGAAATTGGGTCGCACATGTGGTATTCGACCGCCTGGTATAAAGCGAGCGGCTGCTGCGTTGAGGATGTCTCGGAATTTCCTCTCGGCCACAAGCACATCAGAGGGGGGTGGCAGTTCATTGAAGCGGCGATTGGTATACTCTCTGAAGCCAGTCCAATCGGCCTTCTTATAATTGATGAACGTCCGGCGCTCAGAGGTTATGAAGTCGGGTGGTCGGTCGATGGTGAGAATTATGGGGAGGTGGTCTGACCCCAAAGAGATGACGGCTTGCCAGGATACGTCACTCAGGAGATCAGGGGATGCAATTGAGATGTCTGGCGAGCTGCTGCACCTCCTCGTAATCCTAGTGGGGGCATCCTCATTCACCGTGCAAAACGTGGAGCTATCTGTCTGCTCTGCCAAAGCTATGCCACGCTGGTCGTTACCTAGGGGAGAATGCCATGACGTGTGATGTGCATTAAAATCCCCCAGAACCAGACGACTATGGCCAGATAGCAACCCACTTATGTCGTGGTTGTAAGCCTGGCCATTAATCGGGACACAGCTACCAACCGGCGGTATATACACGTTATATATCTCTATCTCGGCAGTACCAGACCTGACTGCTACCCCCATACATTCCATGTATGGTTCACTAGCGTCAAGCGCAGGCGACATAGGTCTATACTGCACGGAATGGTGTATAACGAAGGCCAATCCCCCACCTCCATTCCTTGAGCGATCCTTACGTAGCACATTGTAACCGTGACAACTGTGCAAGCTGCAGGTTTTGGTCAGCTTTGTCTCCTGGATCGCTGCGACCCATATGCTCTTCCGACTCATAAAATCTACGATCTCATCAATCCTGCCACGCAGTCCCTTGCAGTTTAACTGCAAGAACGATACAGTTCCCGGCGCTAGCCTGGCAGTAGTGGGGCTAGGGTGCTGTCGTTGCATAAATTGCCGTACGGGAGAGGTCGGGGGGTCACATAGTCCGACGACTAGGACGCCGAAGGCGACGACGGCGACGCTTGTGACCCACTGCTGGCTATGTTCGCACAGCACCTGGCGACATAGCCAGTATGACTATACTCCCGTAGCGAAGTTAGGCCAGAGCAAGAACGGAAATGTACCCACTCCAAGCACCGGTTACACCTCACCGACCGACCGATGATGAAGGCGGTTCTGGCAAACCGAACAGAACCAGGGTCCGGGGTTCTTTTCAATCCCGGCACGGACCAGAAGCGTACGGAGAAGGCAATCCGGGATGTGCCTCTCCCATGACGAAAAAAGACGAACACGTACACTGAGGCGGCAGCCCTTGCCGATGAGGATTCCATCGGGTCAATCCGGTGCGTACACCCGGCTGCCATGGGATTGACTCTAATTTGTGCATGCTACTAGTTTGCGCCATTTTTCGTTGTTTGTGGGTGGTATGGTTCCTAATATATTGGAGGCCACCGTAGCGCAAAATTTAGCATGTCCGCCTATGACGCTGAACGCCTGGATTCGAATCCTAGCGAGACCACCAGAAAGAAAATTGTCACCGAAAGTTTTCCCCTCTTAATGCTGGCAACATTTGAGAGGTACCATGCCATGTAAAACTTCTCTGAACTTCTGAGTTTGAATCATGACGAGAATATCAGCGGTGGTTATCCCCTCCTAATGCTGGCGTCAGGTGTGAGTTAATATGCTATTAATAGAAGTCAAGGAAGCCATGTCGCACTGGGGCACGTCGTTTGGACTCAACTATAAAATGGAAGTCCCTATCATTGAGCTAAAACTTGAATCGGACGGCACTCAATTATATCTGAGACGTTTGCCCCTGTTCCTCAATGGAATGTCCATGGGCTAATTTGCAATAATGTAAGGCAACGAATACGATGTTGTTGTGTTGTACATTTTGTATGCTTATTTCCGATGAATATCCAGATCCAGAAACTGCGTCGAGTCGAGTTGTTTGGCTGGGTTGTTAAACAGATGACGTGTGTCGTGTGGTCCCAGGTCACTATGCGGACACACGTCGGTATCAATCGGTGCTCTGTAGGAGTTGATGCGTCTACATCTGCCGGATCGTTATTGAGCCAGAACTGCTCTGGTCTGCCAATTTCTTCAGGTGCAATGGGAGGCGTACGTTCTCCAAGGACTACATTCGCCCGGTAGCTATTTACTTCATCTACTACCGTTTTTGCATAAATGTTGTCTTTTTTCATAGCTTGTGACTCTGTAATTGCATTCTTTCTTCTGTCAGTTATCAGCTGTGACTTTTAGCTTGCTTTGGAAAAAAAGTGTAAAAAAAGTATATTTGATTAAAGTTTATTCTAAGTATTATTAAAAATGCATTTACTTTCTTTTATAAAATCCGCAATTACTTTTTGGGTAAGCCAATAGTTATGTCTTCGCATGGGTAGGAACTTTTTCTCCTGATGAAGGTGGTCCACGTGAGAACTGAATAGACAGGCCGTCGCAGTTCGATGAGCGGCATCCTGCACATCTGAATATTATGCCACTGCGTATCGAAGCCAACGATACCGTTTCAGCAAAAATACATACGGAACTGCTTAACGAAACGGGAAATGTTCATATAGACTCTACACATTGGCTACAACCTACAGAAGGGCTAAATATTCATGAAACCAGCAATTCTACGGATGGGCTATCCCAAACCATTGACTTTTCCTATGACGATATTTATATATATATATATATATAAATATATATATATATATATATATATATATATATATATATATATATATATATATATATACATATATATATATATATATATATATATATATATATATATATACATATATATATATATATATATATATATATAAATATAAATATATATATATATATATATATATATATATATATATATATATATATATATATATATATATATATATAATTCTCACCATCGACCGACCACCCGACTTCATAACCTCTGAGCGCCGGACGTTCATCAATTATAAGAAGGCCGATTGGACTGGCTTCAGAGAGTATACCAATCGCCGCTTCAATGAACTGCCACCCCCCTCTGTTGTGCTTGTGGCCGAGAGGAAATTCCGAGACATCCTCAACGCAGCAGCCGCTCGCTTTATACCAGGCGCTCGAATACCACATGTGCGACCCAATTTCCCGACGCAAGCAGTGCTACTCGCAGACGAGCGTGATGGGATTCGTGCTATGGACCCCGCTAACCCCAGAATCAGCGAGCTGAATCTGGAAATAAACAGGGTAGTCAACGAACATAAGCGGAATTTGTGGCTGGAACACTTGGAGCAATGTAACTTAGGCACCGGTGCAGGCAAACTGTGAGCCACTGTTAAGACTCTCTCGAACCCCGGCAGGCTGGCGAGATAACCGTGACTGATCCGAAGAGATGCGCCAGGTTGTTCAACCGTCAATTTATTGTGCATCCCGAGAGAGACAGGGCAAAGAGGAGAGCCATTCGCCGTATTCGTGGTCTCCGAGCCGATGATCAGCCATCACAATTTACCGTGGGCGAAGTTACGAATGTCATTCATGGCGCCAAATCATTTAAGGCGTTGGGCCCCGACGGAATCTCTACATTGATGCTGAAGAATCTGGATTCACCTGGAGTTGAGTACTTCACCACTGTCCTTAACCTGCCATTGAACACTCTTATAGTTCCCGATGTCTGGAAAATGGGCAGAGTGATCCCGCTACTGAAGCCTGGAAAAGACCCGAGTTTGGGGGAGTCGTACAGACCGATCTCCCTTCTCTCACCAGTAGCAAAGACGCTTGAGGCCTTACTCCTCCCGAGCCTCGTAGGAGAATTTCCATTCGCCGAGCATCAACATGGATTTCGGAGACTGCATAGCACAACAACAGCTTTGCATGCCATCACCGCACACATTTGCCGTGGCTTCAATCAACCCAGGCCATGTGATATTGGATTTACTTTAACAATAACACTTTGTTACTTTCATTTATTATTTTTTATGTTTTACCAAGGTAGTCTTTGAAGTAATTTCTCACATAGTATACATATTTTTCATTTGTGAAAAATCTTCTTGTTACTTCTAATAAAACCTTTGAATTGAAAACAATTCGAAACATTCTTCGTCTTCTTGCATTAGCTGACCTCTTAATAGGTTATGGGCCTACGCTAAAATCTTTCGGGAACAATAATCATCAAAGGAAAAATATAAAAGGAAGCTGAAAATGGATTTAAAGCTAACATTTCCCAATTTAAGTACCAATAATTACCATTCCTGGAAATTTAATGTTGAAATGGTTCTCTTGGAAAGGGAATTGTGGAATCATATTACGGACGCCATACCTGAATCCCCGAATGCAGCATGGACTCTAAAAGATGGTAAAGCTCGTGCTGTGATTGGATTGTCCATAGAAGATTCACAAAAAATTCATATAAGAAAGCTAACATCGGCAAAAGCATATTGGAATGCCCTCAAGACACAACATGAAAAGTCAAATTTGAGCAACCGTGTCAGTCTCCTCCGACAGCTATCATCGAAGCGTATGAACGAAAGCCAGTCGATGGAGAGTCACATCTCAGAATTCTTGGAAATTGTGGGTAAATTGGAGGATCTCGGAGAAGAATTTCCCGAGCATAAGGTCGTGTCTTTCCTTCTTGGAAGCTTGCCGGAAGATTATAATATCTTGGTGTCAGCCTTGGAAGTTCGCCCGGAAAAGGATTTAACATTGGAGATGGTAAAAGAAAAATTAACGCAAGAGGCAAAACGGAGAAATGGTGCATTTATCGGACAAGAAGCTGTGCTGAAAATCAGAAGCAAGAAACCAAGTTATAACCCGAAATGCTATCAGTGTGGTAAGAACGGACACATTAAAAGAAATTGCAATCAACGTCAAAATAAGCAGAGAGAAAATGCTAAATATACGTCAAAAGTGGACTCAAATGCGTGTTTTGTTGCCGCTTCATCTAGAAATGAGAACATGTGGTTCATAGATTCGGCTGCAACTTGCCATATGACGTGTAACGAGAGTTTTTTCACGGAGCTTGATAAAAATTGTGCCAATGATGTTTATCTAGCTGATGGTACAATTTTGAAGTCCAATGGTGTTGGCGAAGGAATATTTTATGGTTTACATAAGGAAATTAAAATGAAAAACGTTCTTTTTATGCCGAAATTAGAGGGAAGCTTGTTATCAGTCCCAAAGTTGACAATGCAAGGCTTCACAATAAAATTCGTAGGACAGAAGTGTTTGATAACTCTGAAAGGTGAGTTGTATGCTAGTGCTACATTAAGCGGAAATCTATTTGTAATGGATGAAAAACATACGGCTATGATGACGTCGTGTATTCACACTTGGCACCGTCGATTTGGTCACCGTGATATGAATGCAATAAAATCTGGTGTGAATAAGTCACTAATGGCTGGGATACAATTGGAGAGATGCAATTGTGAAAGTAAGTGTGAAGTGTGTTTAAAAGGGAAGATGACCCGGAAACCCTTTCCGAAGATTGCAGAAAATCGCGCAAAAAGCACACTCGACTTAATACACAGTGACTTGTGTGGTCCCATGCGAAATTGCACACCAACTGGTAATCGCTATGTTCTGACCCTAATTGATGACAAGAGCAGATATTGTACTGTTTATTTTTTGAAAAATAAAGGGGAAGCAATTCATAAAATCAAAGATTTTGTGGCATACACTGAAACAAAATTTGGTAAGCGTATGAAAACCTTGCGGACAGACAGAGGCAGAGAATTTTGCAGCAAGGAGATGAAATCATTTCTAAATAGCAAAGGGATTCATCACGAGTTAACTGCTCCATATACACCCGAACAGAATGGTGTAGCTGAAAGGAAAAACAGAAGCCTAATGGAAATGGCAAGATGCATGCTCTTTGATGCGGATATGGATGTGAAATATTGGGCAGAGGCAGTTAACACTGCAAATTATCTACAAAATCGTCTACCAACGTTTGCAACCGAAGTAACACCCTATGAGGAATGGCATTCGAAAAAGCCAAGCATGAAACATATTAAGATTTTTGGTTCTGTTGCATATGCTCACGTCACAAAGAAGAAGCGCCAAAAGCTGGATGCTGTTGCAAGAAAATACATCTTCGTGGGATATTCTGATGAAACAAAAGGTTATCGTCTGCTGGATCCCAATGATAACACCATTATCATAAGTAGAGACGTTAGTTTTTTGGAAGAAGACAAGTCGAAAGTTGAATTTGCTGAAACTACATTCGAAGAAAATTGCGAAATCGGGCAAACATCAAATGACAACAAAGAAGTTATAAATGAGATACCAGATGCCATCGAAATTGCATCAGGAGATGAACCATTCGAAACCGCAAGTGATTCATTTACTTCCGAAGAAGATGAAGAAGAAAATGCAGTTATCCCAAAAAGGGTTGCACTAAGGTCAACAAAAGGTAAGAAGCCCAAGCGATATGAAGCGAATATGACAGCAATGAAATCAGAACCTCAAACGTACGAGGAAGTTATGAACCATCCAGAGAAAGAAAAGTGGATTCTTGCAATGAAAGATGAAATCCAGTCCATGTACAACAATAACACCTGGGATTTGGTAGAATTACCCAAAGGCAGAAAAGCTATAAGTTGCAAATGGATTTTTAAAATAAAAACTTTGGTTGACGGAGGAAGTCGATATAAGGCACGACTTGTTGCAAGAGGTTTTTCACAGAAATATGGTGAAGACTACGACCATATTTTTGCTCCAGTTGTGAAACACACAACCTTTCGAACATTACTTGCTGTTGCTTCACATAACAATTTGAAAGTTCATCACATTGATATAAAAACGGCGTTTTTGAACGGGAATATTGACAGAGAAATTTTTATAAAACAGCCAAAAGGTTTCATCGAGGAAGGAAAAGAGAATCTGGTTTGTAAGTTAAACCAAAGTATTTACGGGCTCAAACAATCCGCTAGATGTTGGAATCAAAGAATTAATGATGTGCTCACAAATTTCGGATTCAGAAGGGGAAAAGCGGATAATTGTTTGTACGTGAAGGAAGTGTCTGGTAATTACGTATACGTCCTAGTGTACGTAGATGATATACTTGTAGCAGCCAACTGCGATGATATTGTTCAAGAAGTAATATCTTATATATCGTCAAAATTCAAAGTAACAGACATGGGAGAACTTAAATTGTATCTAGGGATGGAGGTATCAAGAGATGATAATGGATTATTTTATATATCACAAACTAGATATATAGACAAAATTATTAACCAGTATGCCCTTGATAAAGCAAAACCATCACTTATCCCGCTAGATACAGGCTACTTCAAAGAAATAAAAGATGAAGATTTATTGGAAACCGACAACAAATATCGCATGACTATTGGTTCACTACTTTACTTGGCTGGTAATTCCAGGCCAGATATTTCTGCTGCCGTTTCTATTTTATCGCGCAAAGTAAGCAAGCCGTCCAAAAGGGATTGGAATGAAGTGAAACGTGTGTTCAAATATCTGAAAGGGACTCGATGTGAAAAGCTTTGTGTAGGCACAAAAGACGTAAAGTTGACGGGTTATGCAGATGCCGATTGGGCAGGTGACAACAAAGATCGCAAGTCAACTAGTGGATATTTATTCAAACTTGGTCAAGCCACTATCAGCTATGCAAGCCGAAAACAAAACATCGTATCACTTCATCAACTGAAGCAGAGTTGGTGTCACTTGCGGAAGCAACACAAGAGTGTATATGGTTGCAGCAATTGCTGAAGGATTTCAAAATTGATCTTATCGAAAAGCCACTTATATTTGAAGATAATCAAAGCTGTCTAAAAATACTAGACTCGGAAAGAATTAACCCACGCTGCAAACATATTGATATTAAATACTTTTATATTAAAGATGTTAAGAATTCCAATGAAATAGAATATAAGTACTGTCCTACGGCTACTATGATTGCCGATATGTTAACTAAGCCATTAGGCAACATAAAATTGAGAACACTCAAAGAACTTGGCGGATTAATTATATAATATTTATATAGTGTTATTGAGAAGGGGTATTGGATTTACTTTAACAATAACACTTTGTTACTTTCATTTATTATTTTTTATGTTTTACCAAGGTAGTCTTTGAAGTAATTTCTCACATAGTATACATATTTTTCATTTGTGAAAAATCTTCTTGTTACTTCTAATAAAACCTTTGAATTGAAAACAATTCGAAACATTCTTCGTCTTCTTGCATTAGCTGACCTCTTAATATGTGATAGGACGGTCCTTGTGGCACTGGACCTATCGAAGGCATTCGACACGGTCAGCCATGCCAAATTATTTGAGAATTTCGCCAACACGTCCCTCCAGCCAGGCCTGAAACGTTGGGTCGCGAATTATCTGTGTGGCCGCCAGTCATTTGTGGAATTTAGGGATAAGAAGTCAAAACACCGTAGAGTGAAACAGGGAGTTCCCCAAGGTGGGGTGATATCTCCGGCTCTGTTTAACCTCTACCTATCCTCCATCCCACCTCCTCCAGACGGCATAGAGATCGTATCATATGCGTACGATCATGGCATCAGGCCCCCCACCCATTGATGACATCTGCGATAGGTTGAACGTCTACCTCAACGAGCTTGCCTCATATTTCGCTGCAAGAAATCTGAAGATATCCGCCACCAAATCTTCAGCCACACTGTTCACTACAAATACGCGTGAGGTGAATTCTGAGCTGACTGTGATGGTCGATGGAGAAATGATTCCGACCATCAAGTGTCCCAAAATACTTGGCGTCACATTTGACTGCTCCTACACTTTCTCCCCACATGCCACAGCAATCTGCAATAAAGTCAAAAGTAGAAACAAGGTCCTCAAGTCACTCGCTGGCAGCACTTGGGGTGCAGACAAAGAAACCTTGTTGACCACGTACAAAGCAATTGGCCGGTCTGTGGTAAGTTATGCAGCGCCAGTGTGGTCACGTCAACTTTGTGACACGCAGTGGAATAATATTCAGATCTGTCAGAATGCAGCCCTCCGAACTGCGACGGGCTGTCTCCTCAGTTCTCATGTGGACCACCTCCATCAGGAGACAAAGATCCTACCAGTGCGAAGACATAACTACATGCTGTCTAAGCAATACCTTCTGGGCTGTTATCGCAGAAATCATCCAAATCATCATCTTGTGGAAAGATACCCACCGCCCAGAAGCCTTAAGGTTGATCTACACGATCTAGAGCGTGAGGTCCAACGCTACAAGAGAGAACCTCTAGATCAAGCGGCATATCAAGCGGGTCTGAACAACATTCATGCAAACACGGTAGCAGACGCGTTAATTGGCTACCGGGTGAATGTAGTCCTTGGAGAACGACCGCCACCCATTGCACCCGAAGAAATCGACCTCCCCCGGCAAACCAGAGTGGTTCTGGCTCAATTACGTTCCGGCAGATGCAGCCGCCTCAATTCCCACAGAGCTAGGATTGATGCCGACGTGCAAGATGTATGTCCCGATTGTAACCAGGGACCGCACGATACACGTCACCTGTTTAACTGCCCGGCCAGACCCACATCCCTGTGGACGCACCCCATCTTAGTCGCGGAGTTCCTGGGTCTTGACACTCAACAGAATCAAGCAGACTAAAGATAGAACACAATAAACTGCTACAACAACAACAACAAATTAGAGTTGCACTAATCCCTGATTTTGACGGGTAGTGGCTTCAATATGGTATATGTGTGCCGTAATTAATCGTTTTTATTTACATATAACTTTATTTCATTTAGCATCGAGCTTTAAAAACATACAATTTCATTCGTAGTCGCAAGAAAAAATGCCTCTTATGTCACCTTGTTGTGCAATGAAAATTTCATTTTAGCTGCGTACCTGGAAGCGAAATTTTCGGTCACAGTAACGATATGTCAATGCATTTCGGGATATGTCAATGCATTTTTATGGCAAAGCTTGGTATGCACCAGAGAACTGCATGAGACCCTAAATTTGGCACTCAAATGCCACTCGTGCCAAAACAAGCGCCTGTTATGCATGCCACATCAAAACAATGTTAACTAGAAATGCTCTTCATATGACAATAGAGCAAGAGTTGATCGAACGTTTCAGCAATCGTTCAGTGGATGTGCTTTTCAATTTGAGTGTCGGACATCGTATGCTGTTTGCGAATAAGAACTATTTAGATGAGTGCCATATGAAGCCAAAGCAAGCAGAGGATTTCATAACAAAAAAACAAACAAACAAAGACACATAGACAAGATATAGTAGTAGTAGTAGTAATAGATTTTATTGAGTCTTCTTCTTTTTCAATGAATTGACAATGGTATAAACGAGTGGTTAACATGAACACATAGAACTATTGTTGTCTTATTCTATTACACACTGGACTTGTTATGAAATGCTACTTGCAATATTGAAATGTATAATATGATGTATTACATATAAAACAGAAAGCGGGAGAAAAGGCTTCCCCGCGGCCCTTACTGTTACTGGACAGGCAATAAATATATAATAAAAACAAAGATGCTCATAAAAGAGCTCATAAACGTAAGTTCATTGATATGACTTTGTATAGGCAAGATATATTCATTTACAGGTAGTGTGCACAATCTGTCAAAATCAGTGATTAGTGCAACCCTGATTTTGTTTATGTTACTAGTTCGCGCCATTTTCATTGTTTGTGTGTGTTATGGTTCTTAACTATAATACTTACAAAATACAACCAAAACTTGTTAACAGAAAGTGCACTCGCGAGAAAAAATTGTACTCAGCTGTCTACGGTACACTACCTGTTAATTAGGTCATGGTTACTAGTTCGCGCCATATTTCGTTTGTGTTTGTTATGGTACATTCGTAGTCGCAAGAAAAAATGCCTCTTATGTCACCTTGTTGTGCAATGAAAATTTCATTTTAGCTGCGTACCTGCAAGCGAAATTTTCGGTCACAGTAACGATATGTCAATGCATTTCGGGATATGTCAATGCATTTTTATGGCAAAGCTTGGTATGCACCAGAGAACTGCATGAGACCCTAAATTTGGCACTCAAATGCCACTCGTGCCAAAACAAGCGCCTGTTATGCATGCCACATCAAAACAATGTTAACTAGAAATGCTCTTCATATGACAATAGAGCAAGAGTTGATCGAACGTTTCAGCAATCGTTCAGTGGATGTGCTTTTCAATTTGAGTGTCGGACATCGTATGCTGTTTGCGAATAAGAACTATTTAGATGAGTGTCATATGAAGCCAAAGCAAGCAGAGGATTTCATAACAAAAAAACAAACAAACAAAGACACATAGACAAGATATAGTAGTAGTAGTAGTAGTAATAGGTTTTTATTGAGTCTTCTTCTTTTTCAATGAATTGACAATGGTATAAACGAGTGGTTAACATGAACACATAGAACTATTGTTGTCTTATTCTATTACACATTGGACTTGTTATGAAATGCTACTTGCAATATTGAAATGTATAATATGATGTATTACATATAAAACAGAAAGCGGGAGAAAAGGCTTCCCCGCGGCCCTTACTGTTACTGGACAGGCAATAAATATATAATAAAAACAAAGATGGTCATAAAAGAGCTCATAAACGTAAGTTCATTGATATGACTTTGTATAGACAAGATATATTCATTTACAGGTAGTGTGCACAATCTGTCAAAATCAGTGATCAGTGCAACCCTGATTTTGTTTATGTTACTAGTTCGCGCCATTTTCATTGTTTGTGTGTGTTATGGTTCTTAACTATAATACTTACAAAATACAACCAAAACTTGTTAACAGAAAGTGCACTCGCGAGAAAAAATTGTACTCAGCTGTTTACGGTACACTACCTGTTAATTAGGTCATGGTTACTAGTTCGCGCCATATTTCGTTTGTGTTTGTTATGGTTCTTAACAATAATGACCAAAACTCGTTGAAAGATAAAGGACTTCGCGAGAAAAAATTGTACTCAGCTGTTTTGCGGTACACTACCTGATAGTTATATTAAGTCTGTTAGCGTACTTTTCCAGTAATAATTTACAGGAGAGTAAGAGCCATTTTGGTTAGGTTAGGTTGAAAAGAGGGTGCAGATATTAATCCACCCCATGCCACTAGGTCAGTTGTTCAGGTCCAATCGGAGGCGGTAGTTCAACAAAACCACATTCACCCATTAGCTATTCAATGCATCTGCTACCGTGTCAGTCAGAAGGTATTGCTTAAACAGCATGTAGTTATGTCTTCGCACGGGTAGGATCTTTGTCTCCTGATGGAGGTGGTCCACGTTAGAACTGAGGAGGCAGCTCGTCGCAGTCCGAACAGTGGCACTCGGACTGATCTGAATGTTATTTCACTGCGTATCACAGAGATGACGAGACCACACTGGCGCTGTATAATTTACCACTGACCGGCCAAATGCTTCGCATGTGATCAACAAGGTTTCTTTATCAGCACCCTATGTGCTACCGGCAAGTGACTTAAGGACTTTTTTTTCTTTTGATTTTATTGCAAATTACTGTGGCATGTGATGAGAATTTGTAAGAGCTGTCAAATGTGACACCAAGGATTTTGGGACAGATATCTTCAGATTTCTGGCAGCGAAGTAAGAGCCAAGTTCATCAAGGTAGACGTTTAACCTATCGCAGATGTCATCAATGGGTGGGGGGCCTGATGTCATGATCGTACAATCGTCCGCATATGACGATGCCCTATGCCATTTGGAGGGGCTGGAATGGAGGATAGGTAGAGGTTAAACAGTGCCCGAAATATCACCCCACCTTGGGGAACTCCCTGTTTCACTCTACGGTGTTTCGACTTCTTATCCATAAATTCCACAAATGACTGGCGGCCACACAGATAATTCGCGACCCATCGTTTCAGGCCTGGCTGGAGGGACGTGTTGGCGAAATTCTCAAATAATTTGGCATGGCTGACCGTGTCGAATGCCTTCGATAGGTCCAGTGCCACAAGGACCGTCCTATCACATGGCCTGGGTTGATTGAAGCCACGGCAAATGTGTGCGGTGATGGCATGCAAAGCTGTTGTTGTGCTATGCAGTCTCCGAAATCCATGTTGATGCTCGGCGAATGGAAATTCTCCTACGAGGCTCGGGAGGAGTAAGGCCTCAAGCGTCTTTGCTACTGGTGAGAGAAGGGAGATCGGTCTGTACGACTCCCCCAAACTAGGGTCTTTTCCAGGCTTCAGTAGCGGGATCACTCTGCCCATTTTCCAGACATCGGGAACTATAAGAGTGTTCAATGGCAGGTTAAGGACAGTGGTAAAGTACTCAACTCCAGGTGAATCCAGATTCTTCAGCATCAATGTAGAGATTCCGTCGGGGCCCAACGCCTTAAATGATTTGGCGCCATAAATGACATTCGTAACTTCGCCTACGGTAAATTGGCTGTTCATCGGCTCGGAGACCACAAATACGGCGAGTGGCTCTCCTCCTTGCCCTGTCACTCTCGGGCTGCACAATAAATTGACGGTTGAACAACCTGGCGCACCTCATCGGATCAGTCACGGTTACTCCGCCAAAAGTGACTGAGTTACTGTCGTCCCGTCTACTGGGGTTCGAGGCGGGACCACAGACCACAGCTTGCCTAAACCAGTTACATTGCTCCAAGTGTTGCAGTCAAAAATTCCGCTTATGTTCGTTGAGTACCCTGCTAATTTCCAGATTCAGCTCCCTGATTCTGGGGCTAGTGGAGTCTGTGCAACGAATCCCATCGCGCTCGTCTGCGAGTACCCCTGCCTGCGCCGGGAAATTGAGCCGCACTTGGAGTATTCTACCGGCTGGTATAAAGCGAGCTGTGTAGTAAGGCTGCTGATGTCTCGGAATTCCCCCTCGGCAACTAGCCCACTTGAGGAGGGTGTCATTTTTTTTTTTTTTTGATTAATAAACGTCCGGCGCTCAGAGGTTATCAAAGGGGAAGTGGTCTGATCCCAAAGAAATGACTGGATACGTCACTCAGGAGATCAAAGAATGCGATGGAAATGTCTGGCGAGCTGCTACACCTCCTCGTAGTCCTAGTGGGCGCATCCTCAATCACCGTGCAAAACGTGGAGCCTTCAATCTGCTCTGCACAAAGGTATGCCCCGCTGGTCGTTACGTAAGGGAGAATGCCATGAAAAGTGATGCGCAGAGATATACTTCTCTGCACTGAGCTGGCAATATAAAGGCTAGAAATCTGTTGCATATATTGAGAGATGGGGAGTTACAAAGTTCGACGACGAGGTCGCAGAAGATATGGCGACACTTGTGACCCACTAATGTCTATATTCGCACAGCACCTTGCAACATGTTCACTGTGACTGTATTCCCACCGACACCGATCGATGATGGAGGCGGTTCTGGCAAACCAAACAGTACCAGAGTCCGGGGTTCTTTTCATTCCCGGTACGGACCAGAAGCGTGGCGAGAAGGCACTCCGGGGTGTGTGTCCCTCCTATGACGAAAAAAGGACGAACACATACACTGGGGCGGCAGCCCTTGAAGATGCAGGATTCCATCGGGTCAATCCGGTGCTCAAAACCGGCTGCCATGGGTTTGATTGATTTTTAATTGTAATTGGTAATAGTTACCCAAACACACACAGATCAAATATCAAAATTTGGGGACCGCCCAATCCAAACATATATACATATAAAATATTTATACACATGTTAGAACAATACAAATAACATAATTATATAATTTCAATATCTTTTTGACTATTTCAGGCGGTAATAACGGTGGCGGTTCAAACAGTGGTTCACCATCACATTATCTACCTCCCGGACATAGTCCGACGCCTTCAAGTACGCCTGTGTCTGAATTATCACCCGGTAAGTATATTTATAATTTTTTAAACGATAAATAAAAAAATAATGTTGTATCTGTCATGATAACCTATTGTAGATACGATATAGAATATTTGATGACTTACATAAATGATGATCGAATTGGACTCCACATACCCTTTAATAAAGTTGTTGTTAAGAAACAGTGACCATATTTCTCTCATATCAAAACTAAGAACCCCTTTATTGATAACTAAACCAGAAGTGTATCCTGCTAAGCGACCTTAGGGTCTCAATTTTGCTTTTTGTTGAGCAATTGAACATAAAGTTACTTCCCACATACATTTTGGAGGATCCTTGAGAGCACAATAAATGCTCTTGTAGTACATACCAAATCCGGTCAGAAGGATTCCCCATATGAATCCCATTCCCGATATGAGTTTACTACTCTCAAGTTATTTAATGGTGTGGCTTCAATTCATATGCACTAGGGTGGGTCAATTTTTGAAAGGAAGAGGGAGAGATAGATCCATAGTATATGGATCAACTCAGAATCACTCTCTTATTTCATGACCCTCTTTCTGTCCGTGTGTTTGTCTGTCCGTCTCATTGCCTATATTGATTTGTTTGATTTACAGGTCGCAATTTTTATTCGATCGTCTTCATATTTGGCACAGACAATTTTTTTAATTGGGAATCGGTTCAGATTTGGAAATAATTCCTTTATATATTTATTTTCCTCCGATTTGCATTATTATTGCACTTTTTATGTGCATGCTTACAAAATCCTTAAATGTTTTCAATACCACTCCCCTAAGTTGGTTTATGTCAGATATTGTGTCTCCACCTAATTACCGGTATCTGTTGGACGCGAAAGCCGGGCAATGGCAAAGGAAATGCTCCAACGCATGCCTGCTATCACTTGCCTCAACGATTTTACATAAGTGAGCTCGTAGTCCTATGTGTCCCGTTATGATACCAATAGCAATACTGACTAAATTCTTACTTCCTTTCAGTAATAGCGTCGTCTTCTCACGATCTGGACCCCCCATAGGATTTTCGCCGTCTTACCGACCGTTTCGCTGTTTCACAATGTTTCATGCGCATTCGTTGCCCAATATCTTAACTGGGACTGCGTCGACCCGAGAGGCTTCGGATTAACCAAGTTTATTGACGGCATTCCTCTGGCCTTTACCGCTAAATCGTATGCCCTTTTATTTCCCCTTATTTCGTTATGGCCCGGCTCCCAAGCGATGCGGATTTTGCCATCCTCAGAGAAGGCGTTAATCTCCTTTTTACACTGCAAAACTGTTCGTGACCTGCTTGTTATTGCCCTTATGGCAATTTTACTGTCGGTAAAGATGTTCACACTCGACGTCATCGCGTTAGCACCACACCACTTCACGCATTCCGTGATCGCCCGGATCTCCGCTGCAGGACCGTATTATGGTCAGGCAGTCTTAAACAGATCTCAGTCCGTGGGTTCTCAATGTAAACCCCAAGGCCATGATCTTCCAGAGGGCAATACTAGGGTTCCGTCAATCAAAAACTGCGCCGATGGCAGCAGTGCCTGGCACTCAATTTTAGGGTTCATCTCAGGTATCCGATCGGAAACCTCTTCTCTTCCTTCCAGGTTTCCTATCGTCGCCTCCATTATACCGAGACGGTATGAGCTGCTCCCATCCTCAATCCATTCTCCCATCGCCTTAAGTCTCATAGCCGCAGTGGCTGCCTCACACTTAATCTGTATGTCAATGGTTCGGATATCTAGAATAGTCTCCAGTGCCCTAGTGGGGGTGGTCCTCATCGCTCCGCCTATGCCAAGACAAAATGTTCTCTAAACCTGTTGTATGGTCTTAATGTTACACTTTTTCTTAGCAGTCCACCAAACTACTGAGGCGTTAGTAAGTATTGGTCTAATCACGCACCTGTAAAACCATTGGACTATCCTCGGATTCAGGCCCAATTTCGAGCCTGAATATGACACTTCCAATTAAGTATCCTGTCCAAGATCACACCTAAGTATTTGACCTTGTCAGATATCGAAATCGTCCTATTGAGGAAACGTGTTGCGTTAAATTGGCCCTCCTTCGTCTTCCTCGTGAACAGTCATATTTCAGTCTTCTCAGGGTTAACAATGAAAACTCTGGGTCTCGCCCAGTCGTATGCCATATGCAAAACCCTTTCGGCCCTTCTGCATAGCTCGTTCGGATCCTTACTCTCATAATAAGTCATTTATAGTGGTCACCCTTAGGAATGGCGATAAAATGCCCCCTGTGCCACTTTCTCCCTTATATTTATGCCATGGGACACAAAATTTATCTACCTCTTCCTTAGCATATGGTTTATCCAGTCTCTAAGGACCGGGTCCACCCAGTACTGGTCTAAGGATTGGATCAGTATGTCGGTCCGCACATTGTCAAAAGCTCCCTCGATGTCAATGCATACCGCCAGTGTGTACGTTTTGGCATCGAAGGATTGTTCTATTTTATGCACAACCTCGTACAGGGCAGTCTCCACCGACCTTCCCTTGACATAGACATGTTGTTTGTATTGGGTTGCCCAAAAAGTAATTGTGGATTTTTTAAAAGAAAGTAAATGCATTGTTAATAAAACTTAGAATAACCTTTAATCAAATATACTTTTTTTACACTTTTTTTCTAAAGCAAGCTAAAAGTAACAGCTGATAACTGACAGAAGAAAGAATGCAATTACAGAGTCACAAGCTGTGAAAAAATTTGTCAACGCCGACTATATGAAAAATCCGCAATTACTTTTTGGGCAACCCAATAGTACCCGATGTTTGGAAGATAGGCAGTCTGATCCCGCTACTGAAACCTGAAAAGGACACGAGCATGGGCGAGTCGTACAGACCGATCTCCCTTCTCTCATCAGTAGCCAAGACGAATGAGAGACTACTCCTTCCTCTCCTTTCGTTAGACAATTTCAATTCGCCGAGCATCAGCATGCTTTTCGAATGCTGCATAGAACTAAAACTGCTTTACATGCCTTCACCGTATACAAAAGTACACTTGTTGTACTCAAAAAGATACCTTGGACTAACCATCTAATGCTTTTGGATATTGTGGCTAGATAAATTGCTACATCCACTGATGTGAGGCTGAGGGAGCTTTCTATTTGCTCATATGGCGGCTACGGAAAAATTGTTACCATTGAAGATATCCGTTCACAATTGGCAGACTAATTTTCACTAAATTTTTCTAAGCCCACTGTGCGTCACTTGTTTAACTGCCCAGCTAGACCCACTCAATCCTCAGGCAGCATCTTCCCTCCTTAAGAAATTCAAAGAAACGAACGGTGTTGGTTTCATCGTAGCTCTCCGATGAGGATGATTCCATTAAAACACTCAAGAAACCGATAATTGTTATTTTCTTGGTTTCTGGAAGGATACAATGTTTTAATTTTTCAAGAATTTCCAAATAATTCCCCTAATTTTGCACTTACCTTCTAATGTAGAACATCATTTGTCGAGTTTTCTGTACCTGAACATTAGCTGCTGCCTTGAATCTTCATTAAAAATAAATAAAAATGAAACAAATTTAATAATTACTAATAAACAATATTTATATATTTTACTTACATACCTCTACCTTTTTATCAATTTTGACGTTAGCTTTTAATTTTATTGTAATCAATTAGCTTTTGTATTGTAATGTAAAGGCTGATTTTCATAAAACAGCTGTTCTAAGTTGCAAATTTCTGCTGGCAAAAAAGTCCCAGTAGTAATTTTGTAGGTTTCTCTATTTTCTAACTGTCAAAATTTGCTTGCTCTCGCGCTCTCTTGCTGGCAAATAAAGTACGCGAACGACTTCTAATAAAAATTTGTGAAAATTTGCAAAAATTTTTGAGTTCTCGAACACAGCTAATATAAATGTAAACATATGTTTTCATAATACTTCTAATTAAAAAGATAGAGATAAAAATATTTTTGCAAGTTTTTAGTTATGGCTAGTATAAAGTGCTTAGCTAACCTTAACCGTTTTCGCTTAGTAACATTCGACATAACAGATACATTGATCCGCTTTAGCAGAGCCCCGGCTGTTCAGTATGCGAAGACGGCCGCGCAATTAGGAGTTACCGATATTGATCAAGTAGCAATGGAAAGATGCTTTAAAAAGGAATTCATGGCCATGAATAGACAGTATCCCAACTGGGGTTGCAACATACCAAACTTCACATGGCAGCAATGGTGGTCAACCCTGGTATCCAATATTTTCTATTGTGCCAAACCTGACATTGATCAACACAAACTCAAAGAACTGACGAACATTTTAGTTCGTACTTATAGAACAAGTGATTGTTATCGTCACATCGAAGGTGGCAGGGAACTGGTCGACAGAGTACGTAATGCTGGCAAGAAAGTGGGTGTTATTTCGAATTTCGACCCAAGTCTGAAAAAAGTTTTATCTGAAGTAAATTTAGCGGATAAGTTTGATTTCATATTGACATCTTATGAAGTGGGGTTTTCAAAACCGAGCAAGGAGATTTATGATGCATCGCTGGCAATTAGTAAAGTTGAAGCCCACGAAGCCTTACATATAGGAAATATGTATGCCCTGGATTATTTGGGTGCTCGCAATGCTGGTTGGTCCAGCATTCTAATAACACCGAACGAAATCGATCTTAACAAGGCTCAACCAACGCATGGCTTTCGTAATATTAAAGAATTATTGCACGTCTTAGACAACGATGTTATAGAATGGTAGTAGAATAATAACGTTTTAAATTTGCATTTTGTTAAATTAATTTAATAGTATAAAGGTTCAAATTTAAATTGTTTCACAATCATCTCGTGTTATTATTCCTGTTGCAAATGTAAATGTGCCCATCAACATTCCATGAAGGTCAGGGGCAAACTTCTCACATATCGATGAGTTTTGTCCGATATAAGTTTTAAGCTCAATATTATTTTGCTATCATATTTATAAGCCTGTTACAGACCCGTCATGTATATGATTACTTGATTTGTTTTTCTTCAAAGTGGAGTCGATCTTAATGACATTAAGAATTATGTTATGAGAAGAAATTGCCTTATCAACAGATCCTTGGACATAGACATAGTAGCCATTGGTATACGCTCCGTTTCGAAACATGGCCCGTTTTTATTTCTGTTAGTATGGCCAAATTATAGCAATGCCCAACAACCAATAGTCACACTGTGGCCTACTGTTAAGTCACTCTCGAACCCCGGTAGACGGGATGACAGGACCTCAGTCACGTTTGGCGAAATAACCGTGACTTATCCGAAGAGATGCGCCAGGTTGTTCAACCGTCAATTTATTGTGCAGCCCGAGAGTGACAGGGCAAGGAGGAGAGCCACTCGCCGTATTTGTGGTCTCCGAGCCGATGAACAGCCAATTTACCGTAGGCGAAGTTACGAATGTCATTCATGGCGCCAAATCATTTAAGGCATTGGGCCCCGACGGAATCTACATTGATGCTGAAGAATCTGGATTCACCTGGAGTTGAGTACTTTACCACTGTCCTTAACCTGTCATTGAACACTCTTATAGTTCCCGATGTGAGTGATCCCGCTACTGAAGCCTGGAAAAGACCCGAGTTTGGGGGAGTCGTACAGACCGATCTCCCTTCTCTCACCAGTAGCAAAGACGCTTGAGGCCTTACTCCTCCCGAGCCTCGTAGGAGAATTTCCATTCGCCGAGCATCAACATGGATTTCGGAGACTGCATAGCACAACAACAGCTTTGCATGCCATCACCGCACACATTTGCCGTGGCTTCAATCAACCCAGGCCATGTGATAGGACGGTCCTTGTGGCACTGGACCTATCGAAGGCATTCGACACGGTCAGCTATGCCAAATTATTTGAGAATTTCGCCAACACGTCCCTCCAGCCAGGCCTGAAACGTTGGGTCGCGAATTATCTGTGTGGCCGCCAGTCATTTGTGGTATTTATGGATAAGAAGTCGAAACACCGTAGAGTGAAACAGGGAGTTCCCCAAGGTGGGGTGATATCTCCGGCTCTGTTTAACCTCTACCTATCCTCCATCCCACCCCCTCCAGACGGCATAGAGATCGTAGCAAAGAGCTTGCCTCATATTTCGCTGCAAGAAATCTGAAGATATCCGCCACCAAATCTTCAGCTATATATATATATATATATATATATATATATATATATATATATATATATATATATATATATATATATATATATATATAGATAGATATACATATATATATGATATTCATACATATATAGATTCTATTTATACGAACCCAAGATATTTTCCTTAGTCTATTATTAAAATTGCTTGGGTGAAGGATGATCATGAAGGCGGCCCTGCTACGAATTGCGCCAAATAAATGCTCCAATATATTCTGGTTTAATCACTGTGTTAAAATATATTTCATTGGGTACCTTTCTTGGACATAATTAAACACCATTAACAGTGTATTTGTCATAATTATATCCTATTGGAAATAATCCACAGATTTTTAATTGAGAATAATGGGTTGTGGCTTCACCTCGGTCATTTCACGCAAAAATTTGCTTATTTATCTAGGTTAAGACCAAATGTTTCCTTAGAAATAAATAATTTTAATCAATACTCATAAATCGTTAAAAGCAGTTTTGTTTTATTATATCATTAGACTTATTTTCAAATTCACAACAAACTTCCATAGACTTCATTTGATTCCCATATTGACTCGATCGACCTGCATGCCAGTTTCAGGCAATTCGGTTCAGCCGTACGGATCAAACACCTTTTGGATTTTAAATATATGAAATTTACTTTTTAATTTACAGGGAATAGGGTTCATATTTTTCTAAGTTTCTCTCCACATTTTTATCCTAAATCCCTTTCTATTTCAGAATACATCGGTTACATATCTTTGCCTGCCTCAACAAGCTTGAAGCAGTTAGGTCCCTACAATAGAATAGTTTCCTCCCAATTCGAAAAAAAAATCCTTAAGGCTGGTAACATATCCGATTTTCGCGACGAAAATTAAAAAAATTCCCGGATTAATTTTTTTAGGTATTACAAAAATCTCAATAATAACTTAATACTTTATTTAAATTCTATCATAAGTAATTATTTTGGTTTTGAAATCTTTTATCCATACAAAAGGATTCGTAAAAATTTTGATTTTCATCGCGAAAAGCGGTATCAGTCTTATTAAAAACTTGTAATGTGTTGTTTGTTTTGTATCAATCAGTAAAATTAGATTTAAGCACAAATGTGCAATATATGTCCATTGGTTGGTTCTTAATTTTGTTCTTAAAATAAAATCGGGACTGTAAACACTTCCATATTCATAATTACCACTAGCTCTCAAAGGATTAATGTCAACGTCAAGGATGTATGCCCCACTTATAAAAAAAAACCACACCACATACGTGGCTGTCATATACTACCGTCAGTGGGCTCAATTCGAAAACTGTTGATGAGGAACATTAAAGATCTTGGCCATCAATGTGATTCTTATGTCTATTGAACAGTATGCTGTGAAGGTTGTTGCCTAGGCAAATAGCGTTATTATCATGGACGGTAACCGATTCCTTTCTACTAATACACATGCTATTGAAAGAGTATTGAGGAACTGTCTAGATGAGCTATGGTCAATGGTATTGGCATAAACAATACACTAAGCTTGTACTGTTCACGGATGGGTTACTGCGGACAGTCACCGATTTCGAGGGGAGAGTCTCAGGGAAGAGCTGAGTGACCAAGCAATTTGTTTGTCTATATATATAGTATGGCCTGGCAGACTAACGTCTAAAATTATACCTACTGGGATTGTGTTTCCTTGTCCTTTAATTCCAAAAAATATCGTCGAAGTAAGAAAGCTCCCTGAAAATTAAAAAATAATATTTTAGAGGGTCCATATCTTTGTTAAATTATTCTAATACTTACTCAAAAAGAGACATCCATTTCTTCAGAATTATTAATTTTTGGTACTGAAAGCTGGGGGCTTGGTAAGGAATACTCATTTAGCTCGGGTAAAACACATGGTAAAGCATTTGGAAGCAAAAGCCTGCGACCACCTACAACACCATTGGCCAAAAAATGATCTTGGCAAACAAATTGCGTGCTCTTTAGTGGTAAACAGCAAGCTTGTAAATGCAAAGTGCCAATATTTGACACTTGAGTTTAAGTCATGTATTAAAAAAATTTACTACGCTGTTCGCATGACTTCACCTTATAAGTCTACCCTGGATCCAAATGCAAGTGATCCAACCTTGTTAATTTAACCATGTGATATACAATTACAAGAAATACTGCTTGTTCTTGTAGGGGTGTGCTGTACACTGAGGTTGCAGGCCTTGCCGATGAAGGATTCCATTGGGTCAATCCGGTACATAAAATCGGTTGCCATGGGAGAAATACTGGGATGTGCACATACCGAAATTTTAGTTATCATATAGATAAGAAAATAAATGACGTCGTATATCGCATCCAGAACGATGGTGGGGCATCGCGTAGACACTTCCTAATTGACATTTTAGTTTTTATTTGCATTATCATTTGTAGCAACCAAAAGTTCAAAAGATTTGTTAATATAAACGTGAAGAAAGGAACAAATTTAAAAATCTAAACATAGGATTTTGTATTCTAGTGTGATCTGTAATTGGATAATTCCATCAGCTGGGCAAGTGACCTAACTTATTTTAGTGAACCCTGTGACAACCTTTTTAAATTAGCCTTGCAATTTTACTATCAATTGGCACGCAGCCAAATTAAATAAAACATATGTGATTATATTGTATTTGGAAAATTTAACTGACTACTAGATTAAAATGTACCAAGGGGAAGAAGTACCTCACAAAAAACATAAACCTGACTCCGACGGCATTCTTGTCGAGAAGGTTGACTCAGCACATGCCGCGCCGTGCTCAAATCCAACTTTACCCTCAACATCTGTACTGCAGCGACCTAAAATTTTATGCAAAAACACCAAGTTTAGCTATTTTGAAACTTGTGGAAAAAGATTTGTTTGGAAATCATTGAAACAGATTATAACTCAGGAGAGATCACTTATTTGGCCGGATGATATAATTTTGTGTAAGTTTTTTTTAGTTGGCCTAACTGATCTGAGTTGATTCTTATATCCTTGCAGATAATTCTTTGAATGCACCTCCGTCTCTAAAACCACCTAAGAAGTATTCTGATATATCCGGATTACATGCACCCTACACCGATCCGCAAACGAGACTGCACTACCATAACTCTGACGAATTCCGAATTATTCGCACTTTACCGTCCGACATAGTACAGGGTTATTTAGCACTTAGAGGAGCCACAAATATTGTAGGTTAATAATACTTTTAAGAATTTTGACAACATAAAATTAATATTGTTTAACAATTTTTAAAACGGTTATTAAATTGGATGAATATTCGAGATGTCACTTTTTTGAAAATGCATATTGTAATGTAATTGAACTTATGGACAAACTATAGACAAGCATGCGAATTAAAACTAGCAAATTTATATGCGGTTGAATGTTGAAACTGGGTCGAAATGAAGAATGAAATGTACAATAAGTATTGAAATACCTATCTTTAGGTTTTGTTGCGCAAAATTTTTAAATCCAATGCAATGGGTAGAGTTCTAAAAGACTTACCTATTGTTGTTGTTGTAGCAGTGTGTTGCACACTGAGGAGGCAGCCCTTTGCCGATGAATGATTCCGTAGGGTCAATCTGCTACGAACAACCGGCTGCCATGGGATTGGGCTTACCTATTGTTATTGGGATCAGTGGATTTCCTCTTGCAGAGCCATAAACCTGGTCACTAACCCATTTGTGCCAAAAAAAATTAATGACAGACGAAATGAAAACAAGCAAATAAACAAACTAAATTAAAAACCAATGTTTCAGGTTCCTGCGTGTAACTCTGTGCGGAATTTTTTTGCGACTTCTCCCATCGGACGCCTCCGTGGGTGGTAGATAGGGAAAAGCTGGAATGACAGGACCTTAGTCACTTTTGGCGACATAACTGTGACTGATCGGAAGAGATGCGCCAGGTTGTTCAACCGTCAATTTATTGCTCATCCCGAGAATGACAGGGCTAGAAGGACAGTCATTCGTCGTATCCGTTGTCTCCGAGCCGTTTCAGCTATCACAAGTTTGGAATGTCATCCGTGGCGCCAAGTCATCCAAGGGTCGTACAGTTGTACAGAACGACCTTTCTTTCCTCATGGGTAGCCGAGACGCTTGGGGGACTACTTCCGAGCCTCGTTGGAATATTGACATAATTACCAGGTAGTGTACCGTTACCAGCTAAGTACAATTTTTCTTGCGAAGTGCACTATCTGTCAACGAGTTTTGGTTGTGTGTGTGCATTTTAGTTAAGAACCATTACACACACAAACAACGAAAAATAGCGCGAATTAAAAACGTACGCAAAATCAGAATTGCACTAATCGCTGATTTTGACTGATAGTGCACTCGATATTTTGTTGTTAGGCAACTGCCACTACCTGTAAATGAATATATCTTGGGTGCTATTATATCCTTACAACCACAATGATGGGCATTTCTGTTTTTTTTTGAAAGAAAAGGAGAAGTTTAAATACAATAATAAAAAGAGTGTAAACGGTCATGGCAGACCGTTCTGTATATTTTATTGAAAGAAAGACAATTACTTTAAAAGCTAATCGTGAAGAACTAAATACAGGCTAATTTTAAAGATCTAATCTTAATGAACTTAATTACAACCTATTCTTAAAGCTAAATAACGTGCTAATCTGAAAATCGACATGCAAGTTAACCTTAAAAACGGTGTTACACGCCAAGTTTAAAGACTGAATTAGACGCTAACGTTAAAAGATGAACTAAAAAAATTATTACACACTAACCTTATCTTAAAGCTAAACTAAAAGCAATTACAAAACTGAATTACAAGGTAAACTACATTGCAGACTAATCCTAAAGGGAACTGAATTAATAATATATTAAAGGCAGGCAGTTTTCATACAGGCAGTTTTCTCCCGATGTTTATCTTTTATTGGACCCTTATCGTCAATTTATGGTCCTTGCCCTTCCCCAATAGAAATATCTCTCTTTAGGTACATAGGTAGAAGTTATCCACAGGGATTTTTGTCCCGGCTGAGTAGGTAGACGATGTCGTATTTTTTGGCATTGAAAATGGCCTAGAAAGAATAAGAGTAAACTAATGTATACAGAGACGGACGGACGGAGCCTTAGCATCCAATTGGGACTAAACTTCATTATTGGCGGCAGGAGGATTAAAATTGACGAGAATGCAGATCCCATCAGATCCATGGAGATAAACATTTATGCGTATTTGTCCGATATGGATGATTTTAAATATTTAGGCTAAAGCCAAATAATGTTTTTTTTATATTTTAAATATGATTGCTAAATGGAATAGCAATTCATGAATTTATAAATTTGAAATGAATTTAGTAATGGAGGCATTTTATAGCAAATAAACACGTTCTTGAAAAAAATGTTCATAACGTTTAACGGAACTCATGTCTTTCGCTGAGATCATGTATGTAGGTCTTAAGAAGGGGTTAGGAAGGAGGTAAGATGAAGGGTTGGGTGTGGGCCATGGTGGAGCTCTTGTTTCAGAGGGAGGGATATTCCTCGCCATAAGACCAGGCGAGAAGGCATTCCAACAGGTAGGTGTGGTGCTTCCTTTTTTATAGTTAGACATTAGATATTTAATTTTTTTCAGTCTGCCATTACACAAAAATAAATGCATTGGAAAAAGTACAGCTAATAAGCAGGGTTGTCAAGCTTGGTTAATGTAGTAATTGTATCATAGATGCGTTTTCGCAATTAATTCGATTCAAATACAACATACCAACGCACGGCCCTTGAAGCCATCACACCTAATATGGTTGAAAAGTCTTCTATTCAAAGACGAAACGCGTCCCATAGTGGTTGGTGTGTGTTGCTATCTTTGGCTTTCCTTTTCCATTTGCATCTCCGATCATTGAGCTCGTCTCGAAAGAGATACAAACAAATATTGTAAGCCTGGCATGTAAAACTATTGTTTCTGATAAGTTGTTGTTGTTGTTGTAGCAGTTTATTGTGTACTATCTTTCGTCTGCTTGATTCTGTTGAGTGTCAAGACCCAGGAACTCCGCGACTAAGATGGGGTGCGTCCACAGGGATCTGGGTCTGGCCGGGCAGTTAAACAGGTGACGTGTATCGTGCGGTCCCCGGTTACAATCGGGACATACATCTTGCACGTCGGCATCAATCCTAGCTCTGTGGGAATTGAGGCGGCTGCATCTGCCGGAACGTAATTGAGCCAGAACCACTCTGGTTTGCCGGGGGAGGTCGATTTCTTCGGGTGCAATGGGTGGCGGTCGTTCTCCAAGGACTACATTCACCCGGCAGCCAATTAACGCGTCTGCTACCGTGTTTGCATGAATGTTGTTCAGACCCGCTTGATATGCCGCTTGATCTAGAGGTTCTCTCTTGTAGCGTTGGACCTCACGCTCTAGATCGTGTAGATCAACCTTAAGGCTTCTGGGCGGTGGGTATCTATCCACAAGATGATGATTTGGATGATTTCTGCGATAACAGCCCAGAAGGTATTGCTTAGACAGCATGTAGTTATGTCTTCGCACTGGTAGGATCTTTGTCTCCTGATGGAGGTGGTCCACATGAGAACTGAGGAGACAGCCCGTCGCAGTTCGGAGGGAGGCATTCTGACAGATCTGAATATTATTCCACTGCGTGTCACAAAGTTGACGTGACCACACTGGCGCTGCATAACTTACCACAGACCGGCCAATTGCTTTGTACGTGGTCAACAAGGTTTCTTTGTCTGCACCCCAAGTGCTGCCAGCGAGTGACTTGAGGACCTTGTTTCTACTTTTGACTTTATTGCAGATTGCTGTGGCATGTGGGGAGAAAGTGTAGGAGCTGTCAAATGTGACGCCAAGTATTTTGGGACACTTGATGGTCGGAATCATTTCTCCATCGACCATCACAGTCAGCTCAGAATTCACCTCACGCGTATTTGTAGTGAACAGTGTGGCTGAAGATTTGGTGGCGGATATCTTCAGATTTCTTGCAGCGAAATATGAGGCAAGCTCGTTGAGGTAGACGTTCAACCTATCGCAGATGTCATCAATGGGTGGGGGGCCTGATGCCATGATCGTACGCATATGATACGATCTCTATGCCGTCTGGAGGAGGTGGGATGGAGGATAGGTAGAGGTTAAACAGAGCCGGAGATATCACCCCACCTTGGGGAACTCCCTGTTTCACTCTACGGTGTTTTGACTTCTTATCCCTAAATTCCACAAATGACTGGCGGCCACACAGATAATTCGCGACCCAACGTTTCAGGCCTGGCTGGAGGGACGTGTTGGCGATGTCCTCAAATAATTTGGCATGGCTGACCGTGTCGAATGCCTTCGATAGGTCCAGTGCCACAAGGACCGTCCTATCACATGGCCTGGGTTGATTGAAGCCACGGCAAATGTGTGTGGTGATGGCATGCAAAGCTGTTGTTGTGCTGTGCAGTCTCCGAAATCCGTGTTGATGCTCGGCGAATGGAAATTCTCCTACGAGGCTCGGGAGGAGTAATGCCTCAAGCGTCTTAGCCACTGGTGAGAGAAGGGAGATCGGTCTGTACGACTCCCCCAAACTCGGGTCCTTACCAGGCTTCAGTAGCGGGATCACTCTGCCCATTTTCCAGACATCGGGAACTATAAGAGTGTTCAATGACAGGTTAAGGACTGTGGTAAGGTACTCAACTCCAGGTAAATCCAGATTCTTCAGCATCAATGTAGAGATTCCGTCGGGGCCCAACGCCTTGGAAGATTTGGCGCCACGGATGACATTCGTAACTTCGCCCACGGTAAATTGTGATGGCTGTTCATCGGCTCGGAGACCACGAATACGGCGAATGGCTCTCCTCCTTGCCCTGTCTCTCTCGGGATGCACAATAAATTGACGGTTGAACAACCTGGCGCATCTCTTCGGATCAGTCACGGTTAACTCGCCAAAAGTGACTGAGGTCCTGTCGTCCCGTCTACCGGGGTTCGTGAGAGATTTAACAGTGGCCCACAATTTGCCTTCACCGGTGCCTAAGTTACATTGCTCCAAGTGTTCCAGCCACAAATTCCGCTTATGTTCGTTGACTACCCTGTTTATTTCCAGATTCAGCTCGCTGATTCTGGGGTTAGCGGGGTCCATAGCACGAATCTCATCACGATCGTCTGCGAGTACCACTGCTTGCGCCGGGAAATTGGGTCGCACTTGCGGTATTCGACCGGCTGGTATAAAGCGAGCGGCTGCTGCGTTGATGATGTCTCGGAATTTCCTCTCGGCCACAAGCACATCAGAGGGGGGTGGCAGTTCATTGAAGCGGCGATTGGTATAGTCTCTGAAGTCAGTCCAATTGGCCTTCTTGTAATTGATGAACGTCCGGCGCTCAGAGGTTATGAAGTCGGGTGGTCGGTCGATGGTGAGGACTATGGGGAGGTGGTCTGACCCCAAAGAGATGACGGCTTGCCAGGATACGTCACTCAGGAGATCAGGGGATGCAATTGAGATGTC
Source organism: Stomoxys calcitrans (assembly GCF_963082655.1). NCBI lineage: Eukaryota > Metazoa > Arthropoda > Insecta > Diptera > Muscidae > Stomoxys > Stomoxys calcitrans. The sequence continues at coordinate 60,627,291 of NC_081555.1, read as the reverse complement.
TGGCGAGCTGCTGCACCTCCTCGTAATCCTAGTGGGGGCATCCTCATTCACCGTGCAAAACGTGGAGCTATCTATCTGCTCTGCCAAAGCTATGCCACGCTGGTCGTTACCTAGGGGAGAATGCCATGACGAGTGATGTGCATTAAAATCCCCCAGAACCAGACGACTATGGCCAGATAGCAACCCACTAATGTCGGGGCTGTAGGCCTGGCCATTAATCGGGACACAGCTACCAACCGGCGGTATATACACGTTGTATATCTCTATCTCGGCTGTACCGGACCTGACTGCTACCCCCATACATTCCATGTATGGGTCATTAGCGTCAAGCGCAGGCGAGATAGGTCTATACTGCACGGAATGGTGTATAACGAAGGCCAATCCCCCACCTCCATTCCTTGAGCGATCCTTACGTAGCACATTGTAACCGTGACAACTGTGCAAGCTGCAGGTTTTGGTCAGCTTTGTCTCCTGGATCGCTGCGACCCATATGCTCTTCCGACTCATAAAATCTACGATCTCATCAATCCTGCCACGCAGTCCCTTGCAGTTTAACTGCAAGAACGATACAGTTCCCGGCGCTAGCCTGGCAGTAGTGGGGCTAGGGTGCTGTCGTTGCATAAATTGCCGTACGGGAGAGGTCGGGGGGTCACATAGTCCGACGACTAGGACGCCGAAGGCGACGACGGCGACGCTTGTGACCCACTGCTGGCTATGTTCGCACAGCACCTGGCGACATAGCCAGTATGACTATACTCCCGTAGCGAAGTTAGGCCAGAGCAAGAACGGAAATGTACCCACTCCAAGCACCGGTTACACCTCACCGACCGACCGATGATGAAGGCGGTTCTGGCAAACCGAACAGAACCAGGGTCCGGGGTTCTTTTCAATCCCGGCACGGACCAGAAGCGTACGGAGAAGGCAATCCGGGATGTGCCTCTCCCATGACGAAAAAAGACGAACACGTACACTGAGGCGGCAGCCCTTGCCGATGAGGATTCCATCGGGTCAATCCGGTGCGTACACCCGGCTGCCATGGGATTGACTCTAATTTGTGCATGCTACTAGTTTGCGCCATTTTTCGTTGTTTGTGGGTGGTATGGTTCCTAATATATTGGAGGCCACCGTAGCGCAAAATTTAGCATGTCCGCCTATGACGCTGAACGCCTGGATTCGAATCCTAGCGAGACCACCAGAAAGAAAATTGTCACCGAAAGTTTTCCCCTCTTAATGCTGGCAACATTTGAGAGGTACCATGCCATGTAAAACTTCTCTGAACTTCTGAGTTTGAATCATGACGAGAATATCAGCGGTGGTTATCCCCTCCTAATGCTGGCGTCAGGTGTGAGTTAATATGCTATTAATAGAAGTCAAGGAAGCCATGTCGCACTGGGGCACGTCGTTTGGACTCAACTATAAAATGGAAGTCCCTATCATTGAGCTAAAACTTGAATCGGACGGCACTCAATTATATCTGAGACGTTTGCCCCTGTTCCTCAATGGAATGTCCATGGGCTAATTTGCAATAATGTAAGGCAACGAATACGATGTTGTTGTGTTGTACATTTTGTATGCTTATTTCCGATGAATATCCAGATCCAGAAACTGCGTCGAGTCGAGTTGTTTGGCTGGGTTGTTAAACAGATGACGTGTGTCGTGTGGTCCCAGGTCACTATGCGGACACACGTCGGTATCAATCGGTGCTCTGTAGGAGTTGATGCGTCTACATCTGCCGGATCGTTATTGAGCCAGAACTGCTCTGGTCTGCCAATTTCTTCAGGTGCAATGGGAGGCGTACGTTCTCCAAGGACTACATTCGCCCGGTAGCTATTTACTTCATCTACTACCGTTTTTGCATAAATGTTGTCTTTTTTCATAGCTTGTGACTCTGTAATTGCATTCTTTCTTCTGTCAGTTATCAGCTGTGACTTTTAGCTTGCTTTGGAAAAAAAGTGTAAAAAAAGTATATTTGATTAAAGTTTATTCTAAGTATTATTAAAAATGCATTTACTTTCTTTTATAAAATCCGCAATTACTTTTTGGGTAAGCCAATAGTTATGTCTTCGCATGGGTAGGAACTTTTTCTCCTGATGAAGGTGGTCCACGTGAGAACTGAATAGACAGGCCGTCGCAGTTCGATGAGCGGCATCCTGCACATCTGAATATTATGCCACTGCGTATCGAAGCCAACGATACCGTTTCAGCAAAAATACATACGGAACTGCTTAACGAAACGGGAAATGTTCATATAGACTCTACACATTGGCTACAACCTACAGAAGGGCTAAATATTCATGAAACCAGCAATTCTACGGATGGGCTATCCCAAACCATTGACTTTTCCTATGACGATATTTATATATATATATATATATATAAATATATATATATATATATATATATATATATATATATATATATATACATATATATATATATATATATAAATATAAATATATATATATATATATATATATATATATATATATATATATATATATATATATATATATATATATATATATATATATATATATATATATATATATATATATATATATATATATATATATATATATATATATATATATATATATATATATATATATATATATATATATATATATATATATATATAATTCTCACCATCGACCGACCACCCGACTTCATAACCTCTGAGCGCCGGACGTTCATCAATTATAAGAAGGCCGATTGGACTGGCTTCAGAGAGTATACCAATCGCCGCTTCAATGAACTGCCACCCCCCTCTGTTGTGCTTGTGGCCGAGAGGAAATTCCGAGACATCCTCAACGCAGCAGCCGCTCGCTTTATACCAGGCGCTCGAATACCACATGTGCGACCCAATTTCCCGACGCAAGCAGTGCTACTCGCAGACGAGCGTGATGGGATTCGTGCTATGGACCCCGCTAACCCCAGAATCAGCGAGCTGAATCTGGAAATAAACAGGGTAGTCAACGAACATAAGCGGAATTTGTGGCTGGAACACTTGGAGCAATGTAACTTAGGCACCGGTGCAGGCAAACTGTGAGCCACTGTTAAGACTCTCTCGAACCCCGGCAGGCTGGCGAGATAACCGTGACTGATCCGAAGAGATGCGCCAGGTTGTTCAACCGTCAATTTATTGTGCATCCCGAGAGAGACAGGGCAAAGAGGAGAGCCATTCGCCGTATTCGTGGTCTCCGAGCCGATGATCAGCCATCACAATTTACCGTGGGCGAAGTTACGAATGTCATTCATGGCGCCAAATCATTTAAGGCGTTGGGCCCCGACGGAATCTCTACATTGATGCTGAAGAATCTGGATTCACCTGGAGTTGAGTACTTCACCACTGTCCTTAACCTGCCATTGAACACTCTTATAGTTCCCGATGTCTGGAAAATGGGCAGAGTGATCCCGCTACTGAAGCCTGGAAAAGACCCGAGTTTGGGGGAGTCGTACAGACCGATCTCCCTTCTCTCACCAGTAGCAAAGACGCTTGAGGCCTTACTCCTCCCGAGCCTCGTAGGAGAATTTCCATTCGCCGAGCATCAACATGGATTTCGGAGACTGCATAGCACAACAACAGCTTTGCATGCCATCACCGCACACATTTGCCGTGGCTTCAATCAACCCAGGCCATGTGATATTGGATTTACTTTAACAATAACACTTTGTTACTTTCATTTATTATTTTTTATGTTTTACCAAGGTAGTCTTTGAAGTAATTTCTCACATAGTATACATATTTTTCATTTGTGAAAAATCTTCTTGTTACTTCTAATAAAACCTTTGAATTGAAAACAATTCGAAACATTCTTCGTCTTCTTGCATTAGCTGACCTCTTAATAGGTTATGGGCCTACGCTAAAATCTTTCGGGAACAATAATCATCAAAGGAAAAATATAAAAGGAAGCTGAAAATGGATTTAAAGCTAACATTTCCCAATTTAAGTACCAATAATTACCATTCCTGGAAATTTAATGTTGAAATGGTTCTCTTGGAAAGGGAATTGTGGAATCATATTACGGACGCCATACCTGAATCCCCGAATGCAGCATGGACTCTAAAAGATGGTAAAGCTCGTGCTGTGATTGGATTGTCCATAGAAGATTCACAAAAAATTCATATAAGAAAGCTAACATCGGCAAAAGCATATTGGAATGCCCTCAAGACACAACATGAAAAGTCAAATTTGAGCAACCGTGTCAGTCTCCTCCGACAGCTATCATCGAAGCGTATGAACGAAAGCCAGTCGATGGAGAGTCACATCTCAGAATTCTTGGAAATTGTGGGTAAATTGGAGGATCTCGGAGAAGAATTTCCCGAGCATAAGGTCGTGTCTTTCCTTCTTGGAAGCTTGCCGGAAGATTATAATATCTTGGTGTCAGCCTTGGAAGTTCGCCCGGAAAAGGATTTAACATTGGAGATGGTAAAAGAAAAATTAACGCAAGAGGCAAAACGGAGAAATGGTGCATTTATCGGACAAGAAGCTGTGCTGAAAATCAGAAGCAAGAAACCAAGTTATAACCCGAAATGCTATCAGTGTGGTAAGAACGGACACATTAAAAGAAATTGCAATCAACGTCAAAATAAGCAGAGAGAAAATGCTAAATATACGTCAAAAGTGGACTCAAATGCGTGTTTTGTTGCCGCTTCATCTAGAAATGAGAACATGTGGTTCATAGATTCGGCTGCAACTTGCCATATGACGTGTAACGAGAGTTTTTTCACGGAGCTTGATAAAAATTGTGCCAATGATGTTTATCTAGCTGATGGTACAATTTTGAAGTCCAATGGTGTTGGCGAAGGAATATTTTATGGTTTACATAAGGAAATTAAAATGAAAAACGTTCTTTTTATGCCGAAATTAGAGGGAAGCTTGTTATCAGTCCCAAAGTTGACAATGCAAGGCTTCACAATAAAATTCGTAGGACAGAAGTGTTTGATAACTCTGAAAGGTGAGTTGTATGCTAGTGCTACATTAAGCGGAAATCTATTTGTAATGGATGAAAAACATACGGCTATGATGACGTCGTGTATTCACACTTGGCACCGTCGATTTGGTCACCGTGATATGAATGCAATAAAATCTGGTGTGAATAAGTCACTAATGGCTGGGATACAATTGGAGAGATGCAATTGTGAAAGTAAGTGTGAAGTGTGTTTAAAAGGGAAGATGACCCGGAAACCCTTTCCGAAGATTGCAGAAAATCGCGCAAAAAGCACACTCGACTTAATACACAGTGACTTGTGTGGTCCCATGCGAAATTGCACACCAACTGGTAATCGCTATGTTCTGACCCTAATTGATGACAAGAGCAGATATTGTACTGTTTATTTTTTGAAAAATAAAGGGGAAGCAATTCATAAAATCAAAGATTTTGTGGCATACACTGAAACAAAATTTGGTAAGCGTATGAAAACCTTGCGGACAGACAGAGGCAGAGAATTTTGCAGCAAGGAGATGAAATCATTTCTAAATAGCAAAGGGATTCATCACGAGTTAACTGCTCCATATACACCCGAACAGAATGGTGTAGCTGAAAGGAAAAACAGAAGCCTAATGGAAATGGCAAGATGCATGCTCTTTGATGCGGATATGGATGTGAAATATTGGGCAGAGGCAGTTAACACTGCAAATTATCTACAAAATCGTCTACCAACGTTTGCAACCGAAGTAACACCCTATGAGGAATGGCATTCGAAAAAGCCAAGCATGAAACATATTAAGATTTTTGGTTCTGTTGCATATGCTCACGTCACAAAGAAGAAGCGCCAAAAGCTGGATGCTGTTGCAAGAAAATACATCTTCGTGGGATATTCTGATGAAACAAAAGGTTATCGTCTGCTGGATCCCAATGATAACACCATTATCATAAGTAGAGACGTTAGTTTTTTGGAAGAAGACAAGTCGAAAGTTGAATTTGCTGAAACTACATTCGAAGAAAATTGCGAAATCGGGCAAACATCAAATGACAACAAAGAAGTTATAAATGAGATACCAGATGCCATCGAAATTGCATCAGGAGATGAACCATTCGAAACCGCAAGTGATTCATTTACTTCCGAAGAAGATGAAGAAGAAAATGCAGTTATCCCAAAAAGGGTTGCACTAAGGTCAACAAAAGGTAAGAAGCCCAAGCGATATGAAGCGAATATGACAGCAATGAAATCAGAACCTCAAACGTACGAGGAAGTTATGAACCATCCAGAGAAAGAAAAGTGGATTCTTGCAATGAAAGATGAAATCCAGTCCATGTACAACAATAACACCTGGGATTTGGTAGAATTACCCAAAGGCAGAAAAGCTATAAGTTGCAAATGGATTTTTAAAATAAAAACTTTGGTTGACGGAGGAAGTCGATATAAGGCACGACTTGTTGCAAGAGGTTTTTCACAGAAATATGGTGAAGACTACGACCATATTTTTGCTCCAGTTGTGAAACACACAACCTTTCGAACATTACTTGCTGTTGCTTCACATAACAATTTGAAAGTTCATCACATTGATATAAAAACGGCGTTTTTGAACGGGAATATTGACAGAGAAATTTTTATAAAACAGCCAAAAGGTTTCATCGAGGAAGGAAAAGAGAATCTGGTTTGTAAGTTAAACCAAAGTATTTACGGGCTCAAACAATCCGCTAGATGTTGGAATCAAAGAATTAATGATGTGCTCACAAATTTCGGATTCAGAAGGGGAAAAGCGGATAATTGTTTGTACGTGAAGGAAGTGTCTGGTAATTACGTATACGTCCTAGTGTACGTAGATGATATACTTGTAGCAGCCAACTGCGATGATATTGTTCAAGAAGTAATATCTTATATATCGTCAAAATTCAAAGTAACAGACATGGGAGAACTTAAATTGTATCTAGGGATGGAGGTATCAAGAGATGATAATGGATTATTTTATATATCACAAACTAGATATATAGACAAAATTATTAACCAGTATGCCCTTGATAAAGCAAAACCATCACTTATCCCGCTAGATACAGGCTACTTCAAAGAAATAAAAGATGAAGATTTATTGGAAACCGACAACAAATATCGCATGACTATTGGTTCACTACTTTACTTGGCTGGTAATTCCAGGCCAGATATTTCTGCTGCCGTTTCTATTTTATCGCGCAAAGTAAGCAAGCCGTCCAAAAGGGATTGGAATGAAGTGAAACGTGTGTTCAAATATCTGAAAGGGACTCGATGTGAAAAGCTTTGTGTAGGCACAAAAGACGTAAAGTTGACGGGTTATGCAGATGCCGATTGGGCAGGTGACAACAAAGATCGCAAGTCAACTAGTGGATATTTATTCAAACTTGGTCAAGCCACTATCAGCTATGCAAGCCGAAAACAAAACATCGTATCACTTCATCAACTGAAGCAGAGTTGGTGTCACTTGCGGAAGCAACACAAGAGTGTATATGGTTGCAGCAATTGCTGAAGGATTTCAAAATTGATCTTATCGAAAAGCCACTTATATTTGAAGATAATCAAAGCTGTCTAAAAATACTAGACTCGGAAAGAATTAACCCACGCTGCAAACATATTGATATTAAATACTTTTATATTAAAGATGTTAAGAATTCCAATGAAATAGAATATAAGTACTGTCCTACGGCTACTATGATTGCCGATATGTTAACTAAGCCATTAGGCAACATAAAATTGAGAACACTCAAAGAACTTGGCGGATTAATTATATAATATTTATATAGTGTTATTGAGAAGGGGTATTGGATTTACTTTAACAATAACACTTTGTTACTTTCATTTATTATTTTTTATGTTTTACCAAGGTAGTCTTTGAAGTAATTTCTCACATAGTATACATATTTTTCATTTGTGAAAAATCTTCTTGTTACTTCTAATAAAACCTTTGAATTGAAAACAATTCGAAACATTCTTCGTCTTCTTGCATTAGCTGACCTCTTAATATGTGATAGGACGGTCCTTGTGGCACTGGACCTATCGAAGGCATTCGACACGGTCAGCCATGCCAAATTATTTGAGAATTTCGCCAACACGTCCCTCCAGCCAGGCCTGAAACGTTGGGTCGCGAATTATCTGTGTGGCCGCCAGTCATTTGTGGAATTTAGGGATAAGAAGTCAAAACACCGTAGAGTGAAACAGGGAGTTCCCCAAGGTGGGGTGATATCTCCGGCTCTGTTTAACCTCTACCTATCCTCCATCCCACCTCCTCCAGACGGCATAGAGATCGTATCATATGCGTACGATCATGGCATCAGGCCCCCCACCCATTGATGACATCTGCGATAGGTTGAACGTCTACCTCAACGAGCTTGCCTCATATTTCGCTGCAAGAAATCTGAAGATATCCGCCACCAAATCTTCAGCCACACTGTTCACTACAAATACGCGTGAGGTGAATTCTGAGCTGACTGTGATGGTCGATGGAGAAATGATTCCGACCATCAAGTGTCCCAAAATACTTGGCGTCACATTTGACTGCTCCTACACTTTCTCCCCACATGCCACAGCAATCTGCAATAAAGTCAAAAGTAGAAACAAGGTCCTCAAGTCACTCGCTGGCAGCACTTGGGGTGCAGACAAAGAAACCTTGTTGACCACGTACAAAGCAATTGGCCGGTCTGTGGTAAGTTATGCAGCGCCAGTGTGGTCACGTCAACTTTGTGACACGCAGTGGAATAATATTCAGATCTGTCAGAATGCAGCCCTCCGAACTGCGACGGGCTGTCTCCTCAGTTCTCATGTGGACCACCTCCATCAGGAGACAAAGATCCTACCAGTGCGAAGACATAACTACATGCTGTCTAAGCAATACCTTCTGGGCTGTTATCGCAGAAATCATCCAAATCATCATCTTGTGGATAGATACCCACCGCCCAGAAGCCTTAAGGTTGATCTACACGATCTAGAGCGTGAGGTCCAACGCTACAAGAGAGAACCTCTAGATCAAGCGGCATATCAAGCGGGTCTGAACAACATTCATGCAAACACGGTAGCAGACGCGTTAATTGGCTACCGGGTGAATGTAGTCCTTGGAGAACGACCGCCACCCATTGCACCCGAAGAAATCGACCTCCCCCGGCAAACCAGAGTGGTTCTGGCTCAATTACGTTCCGGCAGATGCAGCCGCCTCAATTCCCACAGAGCTAGGATTGATGCCGACGTGCAAGATGTATGTCCCGATTGTAACCAGGGACCGCACGATACACGTCACCTGTTTAACTGCCCGGCCAGACCCACATCCCTGTGGACGCACCCCATCTTAGTCGCGGAGTTCCTGGGTCTTGACACTCAACAGAATCAAGCAGACTAAAGATAGAACACAATAAACTGCTACAACAACAACAACAAATTAGAGTTGCACTAATCCCTGATTTTGACGGGTAGTGGCTTCAATATGGTATATGTGTGCCGTAATTAATCGTTTTTATTTACATATAACTTTATTTCATTTAGCATCGAGCTTTAAAAACATACAATTTCATTCGTAGTCGCAAGAAAAAATGCCTCTTATGTCACCTTGTTGTGCAATGAAAATTTCATTTTAGCTGCGTACCTGGAAGCGAAATTTTCGGTCACAGTAACGATATGTCAATGCATTTCGGGATATGTCAATGCATTTTTATGGCAAAGCTTGGTATGCACCAGAGAACTGCATGAGACCCTAAATTTGGCACTCAAATGCCACTCGTGCCAAAACAAGCGCCTGTTATGCATGCCACATCAAAACAATGTTAACTAGAAATGCTCTTCATATGACAATAGAGCAAGAGTTGATCGAACGTTTCAGCAATCGTTCAGTGGATGTGCTTTTCAATTTGAGTGTCGGACATCGTATGCTGTTTGCGAATAAGAACTATTTAGATGAGTGCCATATGAAGCCAAAGCAAGCAGAGGATTTCATAACAAAAAAACAAACAAACAAAGACACATAGACAAGATATAGTAGTAGTAGTAGTAATAGATTTTATTGAGTCTTCTTCTTTTTCAATGAATTGACAATGGTATAAACGAGTGGTTAACATGAACACATAGAACTATTGTTGTCTTATTCTATTACACACTGGACTTGTTATGAAATGCTACTTGCAATATTGAAATGTATAATATGATGTATTACATATAAAACAGAAAGCGGGAGAAAAGGCTTCCCCGCGGCCCTTACTGTTACTGGACAGGCAATAAATATATAATAAAAACAAAGATGCTCATAAAAGAGCTCATAAACGTAAGTTCATTGATATGACTTTGTATAGGCAAGATATATTCATTTACAGGTAGTGTGCACAATCTGTCAAAATCAGTGATTAGTGCAACCCTGATTTTGTTTATGTTACTAGTTCGCGCCATTTTCATTGTTTGTGTGTGTTATGGTTCTTAACTATAATACTTACAAAATACAACCAAAACTTGTTAACAGAAAGTGCACTCGCGAGAAAAAATTGTACTCAGCTGTCTACGGTACACTACCTGTTAATTAGGTCATGGTTACTAGTTCGCGCCATATTTCGTTTGTGTTTGTTATGGTACATTTGTAGTCGCAAGAAAAAATGCCTCTTATGTCACCTTGTTGTGCAATGAAAATTTCATTTTAGCTGCGTACCTGCAAGCGAAATTTTCGGTCACAGTAACGATATGTCAATGCATTTCGGGATATGTCAATGCATTTTTATGGCAAAGCTTGGTATGCACCAGAGAACTGCATGAGACCCTAAATTTGGCACTCAAATGCCACTCGTGCCAAAACAAGCGCCTGTTATGCATGCCACATCAAAACAATGTTAACTAGAAATGCTCTTCATATGACAATAGAGCAAGAGTTGATCGAACGTTTCAGCAATCGTTCAGTGGATGTGCTTTTCAATTTGAGTGTCGGACATCGTATGCTGTTTGCGAATAAGAACTATTTAGATGAGTGTCATATGAAGCCAAAGCAAGCAGAGGATTTCATAACAAAAAAACAAACAAACAAAGACACATAGACAAGATATAGTAGTAGTAGTAGTAGTAATAGGTTTTTATTGAGTCTTCTTCTTTTTCAATGAATTGACAATGGTATAAACGAGTGGTTAACATGAACACATAGAACTATTGTTGTCTTATTCTATTACACATTGGACTTGTTATGAAATGCTACTTGCAATATTGAAATGTATAATATGATGTATTACATATAAAACAGAAAGCGGGAGAAAAGGCTTCCCCGCGGCCCTTACTGTTACTGGACAGGCAATAAATATATAATAAAAACAAAGATGGTCATAAAAGAGCTCATAAACGTAAGTTCATTGATATGACTTTGTATAGACAAGAAATATTCATTTACAGGTAGTGTGCACAATCTGTCAAAATCAGTGATCAGTGCAACCCTGATTTTGTTTATGTTACTAGTTCGCGCCATTTTCATTGTTTGTGTGTGTTATGGTTCTTAACTATAATACTTACAAAATACAACCAAAACTTGTTAACAGAAAGTGCACTCGCGAGAAAAAATTGTACTCAGCTGTTTACGGTACACTACCTGTTAATTAGGTCATGGTTACTAGTTCGCGCCATATTTCGTTTGTGTTTGTTATGGTTCTTAACAATAATGACCAAAACTCGTTGAAAGATAAAGGACTTCGCGAGAAAAAATTGTACTCAGCTGTTTTGCGGTACACTACCTGGTAGTTATATTAAGTCTGTTAGCGTACTTTTCCAGTAATAATTTGCAGGAGAGTAAGAGCCATTTTGGTTAGGTTAGGTTGAAAAGAGGGTGCAGATATTAATCCACCCCATGCCACTATGGACTTTTTCAATCCCATGGCAGCCAATCCCATGGCAGCCGGTTGTACGTACCGGATTGACCCGATGAATTCCTTCATCGGCAAGGGCTGCCGCCTCAGTGTACCACACACTGCTACTACAACAACATGGACTTTTTATGTGCATACTTACAAAATCCTTAATTGTTTTCAATACCACTCCCCTAAGTTGGTTTATGTCAGATATTGTGTCTCCACCTAATTACCGGTATCTTTTGGACGCGAAAGCCGGGCAATGGCAAAGGAAATGCTCCAACGCATGCCTGCTATCACTTGCCTCAACGATTTTACATAAGTGAGCTCGTAGTCCTATGTGTCCCGTTATGATACCAATAGCAATACTGACTAAATTCTTACTTCCTTTCAGTAATAGCGTCGTCTTCTCACGATCTGGACCCCCCATAGGATTTTCGCCGTCTTACCGACCGTTTCGCTGTTTCACAATGTTTCATGCGCATTCGTTGCCCACTATCTTAACTGGGACTGCGTCGACCCGAGAGGCTTCGGATTAACCAAGTTTATTGACGGCATTCCTCTGGCCTTTACCGCTAAATCGTGTGCCCTTTTATTTCCCCTTATTTCGTTATGGCCCGGCTCCCAAGCGATGCGGATTTTGCCATCCTCAGAGAAGGCGTTAATCTCCTTTTTACACTGCAAAACTGTTCGTGACCTGCTTGTTATTGCCCTTATGGCAATTTTACTGTCGGTAAAGATGTTTACACTCGACGTCATCGCGTTAGCACCACACCACTTCACGCATTCCGTGATCGCCCGGATCTCCGCCTGCAGGACCGTATTATGGTCAGGCAGTCTTAAACAGATCTCAGTCCGTGGGTTCTCAATGTAAACCCCAAGGCCATGATCTTCCAGAGGGCAATACTAGGCTTCCGTCAATCAAAAACTGCGCCGATGGCAGCAGTGCCTGGCACTCAATTTTAGGGTTCATCTCAGGTATCCGATCGGAAACCTCTTCTCTTCCTTCCAGGTTTCCTATCGTCGCCTCCATTATACCGAGACGGTATGAGCTGCTCCCATCCTCAATCCATTCTCCCATCGCCTTAAGTCTCATAGCCGCAGTGGCTGCCTCACACTTAATCTGTATGTCAATGGGTCGGATACCTAGAATAGTCTCCAGTGCCCTAGTGGGTGTGGTCCTCATCGCTCCGCCTATGCCAAGATAACATGTTCTCTAAACCTGTTGTATGGTCTTAATGTTACACTTTTTCTTAGCAGTCCACCAAACTACTGAGGCGTTAGTAAGTATTGGTCTAATCACGCACCTGTAAAGCCATTGGACTATCCTCGGATTCAGGCCCAATTTCGAGCCTGAATATGACACTTCCAATTAAGTATCCTGTCCAAGATCACACCTAAGTATTTGACCTTGTCAGATATCGAAATCGTCCTATTGAGGAAACGTGGTGCGTTAAATTGGCCCTCCTTCGTCTTCCTCGTGAACAGTCATATTTCAGTCTTCTCAGGGTTAACAATGAGAACTCTGGGTCTCGCCAAGTCGTATGCCATATGCAAAACCCTTTCGGCCCTTCTGCATAGCTCGTTCGGATCCTTACTCTCATAATAAGTAATTTATGGTGGTCACCCTTAGGAATGGCGATAAAATGCCCCCTGTGCCACTTTCTCCCTTATATTTATGCCATGGGACACAGTCTCTAAGGACCGGGTCCACCCAGTACTAGTCTAAGGATTGGATCAGTATGTCGGTCCGCACATTGTCAAAAGCTCCCTCGATGTCAATTCATACCGCTAGTGTGTACGTTTTGGCATCGAAGGATTGTTCTATTTTATGCACAACGTCGTACAGGGCAGTCTCCACCGACCTTCCCTTGACATAGACATGTTGTTTGTATTGGGTTGCCCAAAAAGTAATTGTGGATTTTTTAAAAGAAAGTAAATGCATTGTTAAAAAGACTTAGAATAAACTTTAATCAAATATACTTTTTTTACACTTTTTTTCTAAAGCAAGCTAAAAGTAACAGCTGATAACTGACAGAAGAAAGAATGCAATTACAGAGTCACAAGCTATGAAAAAATTTGTCAACGCTGACTATATGAAAAATCCGCAATTACTTTTTGGGCAATATATGCTGGTCAAACAATACCTTAAAAAAAATTAAATTAAAAAAAAAAAAGTAAAGCTTAAGATCAAGCGGGTGTAGACAACATTTATGCAAAAACGGTAGTAGATGAAGTAAATAGCTACCGGGCGAATGTAGTCCTTGGAGAACGTACGCCTCCCATTGCACCTGAAGAAATTGGCAGACCAGAGCAGTTCTGGCTCAATAACGATCCGGCAGATGTAGCCGCATCAACTCCTACAGAGCACCGATTGATACCGACGTGTGTCCGCATAGTGACCTGGGACCACACGACACACGTCATCTGTTTAACAACCCAGCCAAACAACTCGACTCGACGCAGTTTCTGGATCTGGATATTCATCGGAAATAAGCATACAAAATGTACAACACAACAACATCGTATTCGTTGCCTTACATTATTGCAAATTAGCCCATGGACATTCCATTGAGGAACAGGGGCAAACGTCTCACATATAAGGGACTTCCATTTTATAGTTGAGTCCAAACGACGTGCCCCAGTGCGACATGGCTTCCTTGACTTCTATTAATAGCATATTAACTCACACCTGACGCCAGCATTAGGAGGGGATAACCACTCGTCATGATTCAAACTCAGAAGTTCAGAGAAGTTTTACATGGCATGGTACCTCTCAAATGTTGCCAGCATTAAGAGGGGAAAACTTTCAGTGACAATTTTCTTTCTGGTGGTCTCGCTAGGATTCGAACCCAGGCGCTACGGTGGCCTCCAATATATTAGGAACCATACCACACACAAACAACGAAAAATGGCGCAAACTAGTAGCATGCACAAATTAGAGTCAATCCAGGAGACAAAGCTGACCAACACCTGCAGCTTGCACAGTTGTCACGGTTACAATGTGCTACGTAAGGATCGCTCAAGGAATGGAGGTGGGGGATTGGCCTTCGTTATACACCATTCCGTGCAGTATTATTATTTTATTATTTAATTAATAGATGAGTTTACAAATTGCTTATGTTACTTCCTCGATAAATTATATATAAATGATTCGTATTCTACATCTATGTTTGGCTTAGCGATTTGCTGTTTGCCATTTTCTCATATTAAGTTATACAATAAAAAGAATTCAAATGTGATTAGATATTGTATTCATTTAGAATTAATTTTCTATATTTACAACTTGCAATAATATATTTGTACAGTGAAAGAAAATTCGTGCCATTTAGTATCTGAATAACTTCACTCTCTTCAAGAACACGCTTGCCAAAAAATATTGTTCTGTATTCTGCTAAAATAGGGCAAGCTCCAATAAAATGTAATGTGTCTTCGGGCTGGTTTAAATTACAAATTGAACAAAATACATTTGAGTTATTTCTTCCAGTGAAATGTTTGGCATTCAAGTCAAGCAGGCCACCTCTAGCTTTTATAATCAAACCTGTTGCATATGCAGATAGATCTGCAGTACAAGAAGGGATTTGACTGTATTGTAAGCAAGAATAAAGATCATGGAATTGCGAGTTATTTGCACTGCTACAAAAATCATTACGTTCGTGAGTACTCAAATTGTCAATAATCTCCTTCCAATAATAACAAACGGGGACGTTATGATTGGGAGGAAAGTATTGTATCTTTTCGCATATATTTGACCATTCTTTCGCCCAATATATTTTCAACTCCAAAACTTTTTCTGCAAGTACTCGTGGCAATCTGTGTGATCCTAAACGCAGAACTCTGCTGACATAACAAAAATGATTCTTTAACGTAGACATATATAAAGTGGGTAGACCAGTTTCTAAGTGTATGATATAGTTTGGCGTATTATTTGGAAGGTACAACATTTTTTTAATGAAAAATCTTAGCAGTTTCTCCACACATTCATATTTCTGGAAACCCCATATTTGTGAAGCATAAAACATTATTGATCTAGAGCATGCTGTGAAAATCTTCAATTTATTACTTTTCGATATTCTAGGTTGGGCTAAATATTTCGACCATGTAGAATTTATAGCCATCTTGGAAGACAAAAGTTTAGTCTGTAAGTGAGTATTGAATGATAAATTGTATGCAAGTTCAACTCCAAGATAGGTGTATCGGTTTACAATCTCAATCTCTTGATTATCATAATACCATTTCAGACCTGACTTTATTCGACTACCTCTACGAAAAACAAGTATCTTCGATTTCAATAAGTTGACTTTCAAACGCCATTTAGTGCAATACCCTTGCAAAGAGTTTATCATCGTTTGTAAACCATTGGGGGAATCAGATAGAATTACTATGTCATCTGCGTAAAGTAATACTTTAATATTACAACCTGCGACACTGACTCCACCCGGTAATTCGTCTGGTAGATCGTTGATGTATAATGAAAACAGTGTCGGACTTAGAATACATCCCTGTTTCACACCCGAATTTACGCTAAATGCCTTCGAAAAACTGCAACCGTCCCAAATCTTTGTAGTTGTATTATTATACAGACCTTGTAATATTTTTATTACCTTCGTAGATAAACCCATACCTGATAATTTGTAAAAAAGGCTGTTTCTAGGTATCAAATCGAATGCTGTCGAAAAATCGACGAAAAAACTATAAGTGGGCTTATTATCATTCATATTGAGATATACAGTATTCACAAGGTTAAAAATGTTATCCACCGTTGAATATTCCTTTCTAAAACCTGCTTGAAATTCGTTAAGGATATTTTCACGTTCCAGCCAACCTGTAATACGATTTAATAGGATGGTATTGAAAATTTTCGAAATTGTATCCATGAGCGATAATCCTCTATAATTTGAAGCAATGTTAGGATCGCCTTTTTTAAAAAGGGGAATCAATATAGATTGTGTGAAAGATATTGGTATATCCACATGTAAAAAAATCCTATTAAAAATAAGGAGAACATTCTTCATTCCGTGCAGTATAGATCTATCTCGCCTGCGCTTGACGCTAGTGACCCATACATGGTATGTATGGGGGTAGCAGTCAGGTCTGGTACTGCCGAGATAGAGATATACAACGTGTATATACCGCCGGTTGGTAGCTGTGTCCCGATTTATGGCCAGGCTTACAACCACGACATAAGTGGGTTGCTATCTGGCCATAGTCGTCTGGTTCTGGGGGATTTTAATGCACATCACACGTCATGGCATTCTCCCCTAGGTAACGACCAGCGTGGCATAGCTTTGGCAGAGCAGATAGATAGCTCCACGTTTTGCACGGTGAATGAGGATACCCCCACTAGGATTACGAGGAGGTGCAGCAGCTCGCCAGACATCTCAATTGCATCCCCTGATCTCCTGAGTGACGTATCCTGGCAAGCCGTCATCTCTTTGGGGTCAGACCACCTCCCCATAATTCTCACCATCGACCGACCACCCGACTTCATAACCTCTGAGCGCCGGACGTTCATCAATTATAAGAAGGCCGATTGGACTAGCTTCAGAGAGTATACCAATCGCCGCTTCAATGAACTACCACCCCCCTCTGATGTGCTTGTGGCCGAGAGGAAATTCCGAGACATCATCAACGCAGCAGCCGCTCGCTTTATACCAGGCGGTCGAATACCACAAGTGCGACCCAATTTCCCGGCGCAAGCAGTGCTACTCGCAGACAAGCGTGATGGGATTCGTGCTATGGACCCCGCTAACCCCAGAATCAGCGAGCTGAATCTGGAAATAAACAGGGTAGTCAACGAACATAAGCGGAATTTGTGGCTGGAACACTTGGAGCAATGTAACTTAGGCACCGGTGCAGGCAAACTGTGAGCCACTGTTAAGTCTCTCTCGAACCCCGGCAGGCGGGCGAGATAACCGTGACTGATCCGAAGAGATGCGCCAGGTTGTTCAACCGTCAATTTATTGTGCATCCCGAGAGAGACAGGGCAAGGAGGAGAGCCATTCGACGTATTCGTGGTCTCCGAGCCGATGATCAGCCATCACAATTTACCGTGGGCGAAGTTACGAATGTCATCCGTAGCGCCAAATCTTCCAAGGCGTTGGGCCCCGACGGAATCTCTACATTGATGCTGAAGAATCTGGATTCACCTGGAGTTGAGTACTTTACCACTGTCCTTAACCTGTCATTGAACACTCTTATAGTTCCCGATGTGAGTGATCCCGCTACTGAAGCCTGGAAAAGACCCGAGTTTGTGGGAGTCGTACAGACCGATCTCCCTTCTCTCACCAGTAGCAAAGACGCTTGAGGCCTTACTCCTCCCGAGCCTCGTAGGAGAATTTCCATTCGCCGAGCATCAACATGGATTTCGGAGACTGCATAGCACAACAACAGCTTTGCATGCCATCACCGCACACATTTGCCGTGGCTTCAATCAACCCAGGCCATGTGATAGGACGGTCCTTGTGGCACTGGACCTATCGAAGGCATTCGACACGGTCAGCTATGCCAAATTATTTGAGAATTTCGCCAACACGTCCCTCCAGCCAGGCCTGAAACGTTGGGTCGCGAATTATCTGTGTGGCCGCCAGTCATTTGTGGTATTTATGGATAAGAAGTCGAAACACCGTAGAGTGAAACAGGGAGTTCCCCAAGGTGGGGTGATATCTCCGGCTCTGTTTAACCTCTACCTATCCTCCATCCCACCCCCTCCAGACGGCATAGAGATCGTAGCAAAGAGCTTGCCTCATATTTCGCTGCAAGAAATCTGAAGATATCCGCCACCAAATCTTCAGCTATATATATATATATATATATATATATATATATATATATATATATATATATATATATATATATATATATATATATATATATATATATATATATATATATATATATATATATATATATATATATATATATATATATATATATATATATAGATATACATATATATATGATATTCATACATATATAGATTCTATTTATACGAACCCAAGATATTTTCCTTAGTCTATTATTAAAATTGCTTGGGTGAAGGATGATCATGAAGGCGGCCCTGCTACGAATTGCGCCAAATAAATGCTCCAATATATTCTGGTTTAATCACTGTGTTAAAATATATTTCATTGGGTACCTTTCTTGGACATAATTAAACACCATTAACAGTGTATTTGTCATAATTATATCCTATTGGAAATAATCCACAGATTTTTAATTGAGAATAATGGGTTGTGGCTTCACCTCGGTCATTTCACGCAAAAATTTGCTTATTTATCTAGGTTAAGACCAAATGTTTCCTTAGAAATAAATAATTTTAATCAATACTCATAAATCGTTAAAAGCAGTTTTGTTTTATTATATCATTAGACTTATTTTCAAATTCACAACAAACTTCCATAGACTTCATTTGATTCCCATATTGACTCGATCGACCTGCATGCCAGTTTCAGGCAATTCGGTTCAGCCGTACGGATCAAACACCTTTTGGATTTTAAATATATGAAATTTACTTTTTAATTTACAGGGAATAGGGTTCATATTTTTCTAAGTTTCTCTCCACATTTTTATCCTAAATCCCTTTCTATTTCAGAATACATCGGTTACATATCTTTGCCTGCCTCAACAAGCTTGAAGCAGTTAGGTCCCTACAATAGAATAGTTTCCTCCCAATTCGAAAAAAAAATCCTTAAGGCTGGTAACATATCCGATTTTCGCGACGAAAATTAAAAAAATTCCCGGATTAATTTTTTTAGGTATTACAAAAATCTCAATAATAACTTAATACTTTATTTAAATTCTATCATAAGTAATTATTTTGGTTTTGAAATCTTTTATCCATACAAAAGGATTCGTAAAAATTTTGATTTTCATCGCGAAAAGCGGTATCAGTCTTATTAAAAACTTGTAATGTGTTGTTTGTTTTGTATCAATCAGTAAAATTAGATTTAAGCACAAATGTGCAATATATGTCCATTGGTTGGTTCTTAATTTTGTTCTTAAAATAAAATCGGGACTGTAAACACTTCCATATTCATAATTACCACTAGCTCTCAAAGGATTAATGTCAACGTCAAGGATGTATGCCCCACTTATAAAAAAAAACCACACCACATACGTGGCTGTCATATACTACCGTCAGTGGGCTCAATTCGAAAACTGTTGATGAGGAACATTAAAGATCTTGGCCATCAATGTGATTCTTATGTCTATTGAACAGTATGCTGTGAAGGTTGTTGCCTAGGCAAATAGCGTTATTATCATGGACGGTAACCGATTCCTTTCTACTAATACACATGCTATTGAAAGAGTATTGAGGAACTGTCTAGATGAGCTATGGTCAATGGTATTGGCATAAACAATACACTAAGCTTGTACTGTTCACGGATGGGTTACTGCGGACAGTCACCGATTTCGAGGGGAGAGTCTCAGGGAAGAGCTGAGTGACCAAGCAATTTGTTTGTCTATATATATAGTATGGCCTGGCAGACTAACGTCTAAAATTATACCTACTGGGATTGTGTTTCCTTGTCCTTTAATTCCAAAAAATATCGTCGAAGTAAGAAAGCTCCCTGAAAATTAAAAAATAATATTTTAGAGGGTCCATATCTTTGTTAAATTATTCTAATACTTACTCAAAAAGAGACATCCATTTCTTCAGAATTATTAATTTTTGGTACTGAAAGCTGGGGGCTTGGTAAGGAATACTCATTTAGCTCGGGTAAAACACATGGTAAAGCATTTGGAAGCAAAAGCCTGCGACCACCTACAACACCATTGGCCAAAAAATGATCTTGGCAAACAAATTGCGTGCTCTTTAGTGGTAAACAGCAAGCTTGTAAATGCAAAGTGCCAATATTTGACACTTGAGTTTAAGTCATGTATTAAAAAAATTTACTACGCTGTTCGCATGACTTCACCTTATAAGTCTACCCTGGATCCAAATGCAAGTGATCCAACCTTGTTAATTTAACCATGTGATATACAATTACAAGAAATACTGCTTGTTCTTGTAGGGGTGTGCTGTACACTGAGGTTGCAGGCCTTGCCGATGAAGGATTCCATTGGGTCAATCCGGTACATAAAATCGGTTGCCATGGGAGAAATACTGGGATGTGCACATACCGAAATTTTAGTTATCATATAGATAAGAAAATAAATGACGTCGTATATCGCATCCAGAACGATGGTGGGGCATCGCGTAGACACTTCCTAATTGACATTTTAGTTTTTATTTGCATTATCATTTGTAGCAACCAAAAGTTCAAAAGATTTGTTAATATAAACGTGAAGAAAGGAACAAATTTAAAAATCTAAACATAGGATTTTGTATTCTAGTGTGATCTGTAATTGGATAATTCCATCAGCTGGGCAAGTGACCTAACTTATTTTAGTGAACCCTGTGACAACCTTTTTAAATTAGCCTTGCAATTTTACTATCAATTGGCACGCAGCCAAATTAAATAA
Source organism: Stomoxys calcitrans (assembly GCF_963082655.1). Taxonomy (NCBI): domain Eukaryota; kingdom Metazoa; phylum Arthropoda; class Insecta; order Diptera; family Muscidae; genus Stomoxys; species Stomoxys calcitrans. The sequence continues at coordinate 60,606,055 of NC_081555.1, read as the reverse complement.
AACATATGTGATTATATTGTATTTGGAAAATTTAACTGACTACTAGATTAAAATGTACCAAGGGGAAGAAGTACCTCACAAAAAACATAAACCTGACTCCGACGGCATTCTTGTCGAGAAGGTTGACTCAGCACATGCCGCGCCGTGCTCAAATCCAACTTTACCCTCAACATCTGTACTGCAGCGACCTAAAATTTTATGCAAAAACACCAAGTTTAGCTATTTTGAAACTTGTGGAAAAAGATTTGTTTGGAAATCATTGAAACAGATTATAACTCAGGAGAGATCACTTATTTGGCCGGATGATATAATTTTGTGTAAGTTTTTTTTAGTTGGCCTAACTGATCTGAGTTGATTCTTATATCCTTGCAGATAATTCTTTGAATGCACCTCCGTCTCTAAAACCACCTAAGAAGTATTCTGATATATCCGGATTACATGCACCCTACACCGATCCGCAAACGAGACTGCACTACCATAACTCTGACGAATTCCGAATTATTCGCACTTTACCGTCCGACATAGTACAGGGTTATTTAGCACTTAGAGGAGCCACAAATATTGTAGGTTAATAATACTTTTAAGAATTTTGACAACATAAAATTAATATTGTTTAACAATTTTTAAAACGGTTATTAAATTGGATGAATATTCGAGATGTCACTTTTTTGAAAATGCATATTGTAATGTAATTGAACTTATGGACAAACTATAGACAAGCATGCGAATTAAAACTAGCAAATTTATATGCGGTTGAATGTTGAAACTGGGTCGAAATGAAGAATGAAATGTACAATAAGTATTGAAATACCTATCTTTAGGTTTTGTTGCGCAAAATTTTTAAATCCAATGCAATGGGTAGAGTTCTAAAAGACTTACCTATTGTTGTTGTTGTAGCAGTGTGTTGCACACTGAGGAGGCAGCCCTTTGCCGATGAATGATTCCGTAGGGTCAATCTGCTACGAACAACCGGCTGCCATGGGATTGGGCTTACCTATTGTTATTGGGATCAGTGGATTTCCTCTTGCAGAGCCATAAACCTGGTCACTAACCCATTTGTGCCAAAAAAAATTAATGACAGACGAAATGAAAACAAGCAAATAAACAAACTAAATTAAAAACCAATGTTTCAGGTTCCTGCGTGTAACTCTGTGCGGAATTTTTTTGCGACTTCTCCCATCGGACGCCTCCGTGGGTGGTAGATAGGGAAAAGCTGGAATGACAGGACCTTAGTCACTTTTGGCGACATAACTGTGACTGATCGGAAGAGATGCGCCAGGTTGTTCAACCGTCAATTTATTGCTCATCCCGAGAATGACAGGGCTAGAAGGACAGTCATTCGTCGTATCCGTTGTCTCCGAGCCGTTTCAGCTATCACAAGTTTGGAATGTCATCCGTGGCGCCAAGTCATCCAAGGGTCGTACAGTTGTACAGAACGACCTTTCTTTCCTCATGGGTAGCCGAGACGCTTGGGGGACTACTTCCGAGCCTCGTTGGAATATTGACATAATTACCAGGTAGTGTACCGTTACCAGCTAAGTACAATTTTTCTTGCGAAGTGCACTATCTGTCAACGAGTTTTGGTTGTGTGTGTGCATTTTAGTTAAGAACCATTACACACACAAACAACGAAAAATAGCGCGAATTAAAAACGTACGCAAAATCAGAATTGCACTAATCGCTGATTTTGACTGATAGTGCACTCGATATTTTGTTGTTAGGCAACTGCCACTACCTGTAAATGAATATATCTTGGGTGCTATTATATCCTTACAACCACAATGATGGGCATTTCTGTTTTTTTTTGAAAGAAAAGGAGAAGTTTAAATACAATAATAAAAAGAGTGTAAACGGTCATGGCAGACCGTTCTGTATATTTTATTGAAAGAAAGACAATTACTTTAAAAGCTAATCGTGAAGAACTAAATACAGGCTAATTTTAAAGATCTAATCTTAATGAACTTAATTACAACCTATTCTTAAAGCTAAATAACGTGCTAATCTGAAAATCGACATGCAAGTTAACCTTAAAAACGGTGTTACACGCCAAGTTTAAAGACTGAATTAGACGCTAACGTTAAAAGATGAACTAAAAAAATTATTACACACTAACCTTATCTTAAAGCTAAACTAAAAGCAATTACAAAACTGAATTACAAGGTAAACTACATTGCAGACTAATCCTAAAGGGAACTGAATTAATAATATATTAAAGGCAGGCAGTTTTCATACAGGCAGTTTTCTCCCGATGTTTATCTTTTATTGGACCCTTATCGTCAATTTATGGTCCTTGCCCTTCCCCAATAGAAATATCTCTCTTTAGGTACATAGGTAGAAGTTATCCACAGGGATTTTTGTCCCGGCTGAGTAGGTAGACGATGTCGTATTTTTTGGCATTGAAAATGGCCTAGAAAGAATAAGAGTAAACTAATGTATACAGAGACGGACGGACGGAGCCTTAGCATCCAATTGGGACTAAACTTCATTATTGGCGGCAGGAGGATTAAAATTGACGAGAATGCAGATCCCATCAGATCCATGGAGATAAACATTTATGCGTATTTGTCCGATATGGATGATTTTAAATATTTAGGCTAAAGCCAAATAATGTTTTTTTTATATTTTAAATATGATTGCTAAATGGAATAGCAATTCATGAATTTATAAATTTGAAATGAATTTAGTAATGGAGGCATTTTATAGCAAATAAACACGTTCTTGAAAAAAATGTTCATAACGTTTAACGGAACTCATGTCTTTCGCTGAGATCATGTATGTAGGTCTTAAGAAGGGGTTAGGAAGGAGGTAAGATGAAGGGTTGGGTGTGGGCCATGGTGGAGCTCTTGTTTCAGAGGGAGGGATATTCCTCGCCATAAGACCAGGCGAGAAGGCATTCCAACAGGTAGGTGTGGTGCTTCCTTTTTTATAGTTAGACATTAGATATTTAATTTTTTTCAGTCTGCCATTACACAAAAATAAATGCATTGGAAAAAGTACAGCTAATAAGCAGGGTTGTCAAGCTTGGTTAATGTAGTAATTGTATCATAGATGCGTTTTCGCAATTAATTCGATTCAAATACAACATACCAACGCACGGCCCTTGAAGCCATCACACCTAATATGGTTGAAAAGTCTTCTATTCAAAGACGAAACGCGTCCCATAGTGGTTGGTGTGTGTTGCTATCTTTGGCTTTCCTTTTCCATTTGCATCTCCGATCATTGAGCTCGTCTCGAAAGAGATACAAACAAATATTGTAAGCCTGGCATGTAAAACTATTGTTTCTGATAAGTTGTTGTTGTTGTTGTAGCAGTTTATTGTGTACTATCTTTCGTCTGCTTGATTCTGTTGAGTGTCAAGACCCAGGAACTCCGCGACTAAGATGGGGTGCGTCCACAGGGATCTGGGTCTGGCCGGGCAGTTAAACAGGTGACGTGTATCGTGCGGTCCCCGGTTACAATCGGGACATACATCTTGCACGTCGGCATCAATCCTAGCTCTGTGGGAATTGAGGCGGCTGCATCTGCCGGAACGTAATTGAGCCAGAACCACTCTGGTTTGCCGGGGGAGGTCGATTTCTTCGGGTGCAATGGGTGGCGGTCGTTCTCCAAGGACTACATTCACCCGGCAGCCAATTAACGCGTCTGCTACCGTGTTTGCATGAATGTTGTTCAGACCCGCTTGATATGCCGCTTGATCTAGAGGTTCTCTCTTGTAGCGTTGGACCTCACGCTCTAGATCGTGTAGATCAACCTTAAGGCTTCTGGGCGGTGGGTATCTATCCACAAGATGATGATTTGGATGATTTCTGCGATAACAGCCCAGAAGGTATTGCTTAGACAGCATGTAGTTATGTCTTCGCACTGGTAGGATCTTTGTCTCCTGATGGAGGTGGTCCACATGAGAACTGAGGAGACAGCCCGTCGCAGTTCGGAGGGAGGCATTCTGACAGATCTGAATATTATTCCACTGCGTGTCACAAAGTTGACGTGACCACACTGGCGCTGCATAACTTACCACAGACCGGCCAATTGCTTTGTACGTGGTCAACAAGGTTTCTTTGTCTGCACCCCAAGTGCTGCCAGCGAGTGACTTGAGGACCTTGTTTCTACTTTTGACTTTATTGCAGATTGCTGTGGCATGTGGGGAGAAAGTGTAGGAGCTGTCAAATGTGACGCCAAGTATTTTGGGACACTTGATGGTCGGAATCATTTCTCCATCGACCATCACAGTCAGCTCAGAATTCACCTCACGCGTATTTGTAGTGAACAGTGTGGCTGAAGATTTGGTGGCGGATATCTTCAGATTTCTTGCAGCGAAATATGAGGCAAGCTCGTTGAGGTAGACGTTCAACCTATCGCAGATGTCATCAATGGGTGGGGGGCCTGATGCCATGATCGTACGCATATGATACGATCTCTATGCCGTCTGGAGGAGGTGGGATGGAGGATAGGTAGAGGTTAAACAGAGCCGGAGATATCACCCCACCTTGGGGAACTCCCTGTTTCACTCTACGGTGTTTTGACTTCTTATCCCTAAATTCCACAAATGACTGGCGGCCACACAGATAATTCGCGACCCAACGTTTCAGGCCTGGCTGGAGGGACGTGTTGGCGATGTCCTCAAATAATTTGGCATGGCTGACCGTGTCGAATGCCTTCGATAGGTCCAGTGCCACAAGGACCGTCCTATCACATGGCCTGGGTTGATTGAAGCCACGGCAAATGTGTGTGGTGATGGCATGCAAAGCTGTTGTTGTGCTGTGCAGTCTCCGAAATCCGTGTTGATGCTCGGCGAATGGAAATTCTCCTACGAGGCTCGGGAGGAGTAATGCCTCAAGCGTCTTAGCCACTGGTGAGAGAAGGGAGATCGGTCTGTACGACTCCCCCAAACTCGGGTCCTTACCAGGCTTCAGTAGCGGGATCACTCTGCCCATTTTCCAGACATCGGGAACTATAAGAGTGTTCAATGACAGGTTAAGGACTGTGGTAAGGTACTCAACTCCAGGTAAATCCAGATTCTTCAGCATCAATGTAGAGATTCCGTCGGGGCCCAACGCCTTGGAAGATTTGGCGCCACGGATGACATTCGTAACTTCGCCCACGGTAAATTGTGATGGCTGTTCATCGGCTCGGAGACCACGAATACGGCGAATGGCTCTCCTCCTTGCCCTGTCTCTCTCGGGATGCACAATAAATTGACGGTTGAACAACCTGGCGCATCTCTTCGGATCAGTCACGGTTAACTCGCCAAAAGTGACTGAGGTCCTGTCGTCCCGTCTACCGGGGTTCGTGAGAGATTTAACAGTGGCCCACAATTTGCCTTCACCGGTGCCTAAGTTACATTGCTCCAAGTGTTCCAGCCACAAATTCCGCTTATGTTCGTTGACTACCCTGTTTATTTCCAGATTCAGCTCGCTGATTCTGGGGTTAGCGGGGTCCATAGCACGAATCTCATCACGATCGTCTGCGAGTACCACTGCTTGCGCCGGGAAATTGGGTCGCACTTGCGGTATTCGACCGGCTGGTATAAAGCGAGCGGCTGCTGCGTTGATGATGTCTCGGAATTTCCTCTCGGCCACAAGCACATCAGAGGGGGGTGGCAGTTCATTGAAGCGGCGATTGGTATAGTCTCTGAAGTCAGTCCAATTGGCCTTCTTGTAATTGATGAACGTCCGGCGCTCAGAGGTTATGAAGTCGGGTGGTCGGTCGATGGTGAGGACTATGGGGAGGTGGTCTGACCCCAAAGAGATGACGGCTTGCCAGGATACGTCACTCAGGAGATCAGGGGATGCAATTGAGATGTCTGGCGAGCTGCTGCACCTCCTCGTAATCCTAGTGGGGGCATCCTCATTCACCGTGCAAAACGTGGAGCTATCTATCTGCTCTGCCACGCTGGTCGTTACCTAGGGGAGAATGCCATGACGAGTGATGTGCATTAAAATCCCCCAGAACCAGACGACTATGGCCAGATAGCAACCCACTAATGTCGGGGCTGTAGGCCTGGCCATTAATCGGGACACAGCTACCAACCGGCGGTATATACACGTTGTATATCTCTATCTCGGCTGTACCGGACCTGACTGCTACCCCCATACATTCCATGTATGGGTCATTAGCGTCAAGCGCAGGCGAGATAGGTCTATACTGCACGGAATGGTGTATAACGAAGGCCAATCCCCCACCTCCATTCCTTGAGCGATCCTTACGTAGCACATTGTAGCCGTGACAACTGTGCAAGCTGCAGATGTTAGTCAGCTTTGTCTCCTGGATCGCTGCGACCGATATGCTCTTCCGACTCATAAAATCTACAATCTCATCAATCTTGCCTCGCAGTCCATTGCAGTTTAACTGCAAGAACGATACATTTCCCGACACTGGCCTGGCAATAGTAGGGCTAGGGTGCTGTCGTTGCATAATTTGCCGTACGGGAGAGGTCGGGGGGGTCACATAGTCCGACGACGAGGACGCCGAAGGCGACGACGGCGACGCTTGTGGCCCACTGCTGGCTATGTTCGCACAGCACCTAGCGACATAGCCAGTATGACTATACTCCCGTAGCGAGGTTAGGCCAGAGCAAGAACGGAAATGTACCCACTCCAAGCACCGGTTACACCTCACCGACACTGACCGATGATGAAGGCGGTTCTGGCAAACGGAACAGAACCAGGTTCCGGGGTTCTTTTCAATCCCGGCACGGACCAGAAGCATACGGAGAAGGCACTCCGGGATGTGCCTCTCCCATGACGAAAAAAGACGAACAGGTACACTGAGGCGGCAGCCCTTGCCGATGAAGATTCCATCGGGTCAATCCGGTGCGTACAACCGGCTGCCATGGGATTGAAGTGATACACTCTGATAAGTGATACACTTGAGCAAAAACAACCCTATCCGCCGAGCACTAGCCGCGTATACGCCACTATGCCAGCACAGCGACAAGTGGCCAGAAAATACATAGAAATCATTGGATCAGGACAGGACAAAATGGCACCCAACATGGGGCACGAAAAAGAAACACAGCATTTAGTTTAGCAGTACTGTTTAGGTTTTAGGTCACGTAGGGTTAAGCGCAAGAGTCCTCTGCTTTTCTAAAGCTCTATATTGCACCATTAAGAAGGCAAACATAATTCTAATCTATATAAGGACGCGATCGGAATCTTAAGATAGGTAAGGTTGCTAGCCATAGATCAGATTAGAGGCAATTTTTTCATTGTTTCTACAATAGTTTTTATGCAATAGACCAGGAGTTTCCGGACCCGACGAAGGTTCAAGGAGATTAGTTCGCGAAGCCGTTAATCTTCTTGGTATTTAAGCAGGAGGCTCCTAGTTAACATGGATTTTGGTATGCTGCCTTAGTTTTTGGACTTAGTTTAGTTAGTAGTATACTATTGAACCATCCATATATTAACATAATATAGCAATAGACCAAGAATATCTTGCCAATGTCCGACTGAAGGGATTGTTTGAGGTTCTAGTCACCGGACTCAGAACTCGGCTAGTATCCACCAGTCATCTGGCCGGTCGAGGTCTGCGTGAGATATTCCTTTCCATTGATAAGATTGCATCCGAAGTACCCACAAACCTGTAAGGAAGCAATACAATTTTAGTAGAACTGGCGTTTGATAGTTTTATTAAAACATATACCCTACTCTTCATCTTATCGTCCCTTGAAAAAACTATCTCCAACAAGTCACGCATTTCAAGTACGTTTTTATTTCACGTTTTATACAAATAGCTTCGATTTTTACGTAATCACTTTTTGGATTAGGGTATCAATTTGAGATTTGAATTTTACAATTTTACAAATTAATTTTGAATTTACTTATTTACCTGCGCTTGAATTTAATTCTATTTATTTATGAAATGGTCGCATCCCCGTCCCTTGATGAAGACCGCCGCCTTTGTGAGCTGGGGCATATCCATCTTCCACACAGGATCGAGCTTTGCGCCCTCATAGGAAGCGTAGATGCCTCTGACGAGTTGTTTGACGGTATCAATACATTCCGACAACGCAGCGTAAAGATGTCCCCTCTATACTCGCAGGTCATATGGGTGGACCCTCTACAGAGTTACACACATGTTCGAAAATCCGATCGTTTACCAGATCCTTCACTTGGGACCGATGATCTGGTGGAATCCTACTGGATGCACAGCCGATATTTGATAACTGCATAATTCAACTTATCTCTCGTGTGCTTCCTTGCCACTTTGGCCAAAGAGGATGGCTCCTTTCCATTCTCAACTACCGTCTTGCCCTTCCGTGATGACTGTGGCCTCCTATTGGAAGTCACAGTCCTCCATGAAGACTCAGGGGACGTGCGCGCTGCTTTCGTTCCTATTCCGACTTTGTCTACCTCCGCAGGACACTGTCTGGAATCTTCATTGCATGGTTTGTTTGGTTTTTCCTGAGTACTTGAAATCGGGGAGCTCTTTTTCTTTTTCAGAATTTTAGCAGCGTTATGCTCTTCGGGAAATCTGATTCTTTTTCCAGCTTCCGCAGAAGTGCTTGAAATGTCAGTTTTATCCCTTACAGCATACTGCACTTTCGCCCGATTGCGCTGCCGGTACATACTCGATCTGCTTGTGAGCTTAGCAAAGCCATCGCTCACTTCTGCTGTCATCCCGATGCCCTCATCTCTCGATTCGGCTGCGATAACTTTTTCATTGACATCGTCGCTGTCTGAAATCGGATACTCCACCTTTACTTAAAGCCTGGGGAGTCTGACGACTAGTTGTGTGCTTGAAGCATTACTCACTACTAAAGGTGCCAAGACACCCACACTTATAGGAGGGGAGGACAACACGCTAGGGTCTGATGCCACCAACGCAGCTGTTGGGTCTTTGAAGTCCATTTCTAGCCTACTCCAAAAAGGCTTTACATTTTTTTCGTAACAGGTAGTACCTATTCCGAGGTACGGATATTTTTTTTCTTTTCTTCGAAGAGCGAAATAAAAACACGTCCGCTTCACTCAACGGCTACACCACATTTGCCACCCATAAAAATAAATAATTGTTATTTTTTCCGTAACTAACTATTTTAGATACAAATTCGATGTCAGTGGAATTTGTCCTAACCCTTTGAAGATTTCCGCCATTTTGAACACCTATGGATGCAGTAAACTACTACAGAAAATGCGCATCTTTGACCGTGAGTTGACCGCGAATGGAAATGGAGTAATGCCTGTGAGAACCCTTTCCAGGAATTCGAAAACATCCTGGCTTCCTAACTGATGCTGACCCATTATGATCCGAGACCCAATCAAAGTGGCAGCAGATGCATCGAATGTAGGCATTGGCGCCTACATTTGCCACATTTTCCCCCATAATTGCGTGAAGGCAGTGTATCATGTGTCACGTTCTTTGACACGTGCAGAGCGGAGCTATTCTTTTCTTTTTGCTTTAAATTACATACATTTTTATTTTAATTTTTTCGGCAGAGAAAATGTCAAGCTTATACTTTTGCTGTAAAATTTTGAGAGCACAAAAATTTCTCTGTTATTTCATTTCTCTTTGGAAGACGTCGCACAATTTTCGCAAATCGAAAAATCTTGGAATTAATTGGGAATTTTTAAATTGATAGTGATATGGACACGAAACTTAACATAGTCATAGTTGGTCACCTCGAGCATGTCCAATTTTGAATTGCTTGCCAAACATTCATTTATGGTCCGATCGGCTTGATTATTTTTCAAAAGATAGAGAGAGTAAAACCTACACAAAACATGCTAAAATGTATTCATATTGATTTCGCTTGTCCTGTGAATCAATCAACATGCCTTTTGATAATTGATGCCTTTTCCAAGTACCATGAAGTCTGCCAAATAAAGTCGATGACGTCATCATGACCAATAGAGTGCCTCAGGGACTATTGTTTAAAATTTGATTTTTGGTGAGTGATAATGGTACTCAGCTTACTTCAAAAGAGTTTGTTTTGTAGTGAAAACGGCACAAAGCATTTTCGTACCGCCCCATTCCACCCGCAAACAAATGACAAAGTTGAGCGTTTTGTTGACAGATTTAAACGAGCTTTAAAAAAACACCAATGGTCTCAAGGCCATACAAGATTTCTACTACAGAGCAACCAGCAACAACAGCACAACTTTAAGTAAATCGCCTTCAGAACTTTTCCTGAGGAGGAAAGTCAGAATAATGGGTCGATTATGGATTGCAACTCAAAGAAAATTTCAAATCAGGAATTCCGTCCTACTTACAAAATTCCTTAATTGTTTTCAGTGCCACTCCTCAAGTGGGTTCATGCCTGGTATCGCGTCCCCACCTATGTAGCGGCGGCTGTTAGCCGCGAAAGCCGGGCAGTGTCAAAGCAAATGGTCCAAAGTCTCATCATCTTCTCCACATTCTATCACTTGCCGCACCGATTTTACATAAGTGAGCTCGTAGTCCTATGTGTCCCGTTATGACACCAACAGCTATACTGACCTCCTTCTTGCTTCCTTTCAGTAATAGCCTCGTCTTCTCACGATCTGGATCCCCCCAAAGGGTTTTGCCGCCCTACCGACCGTTTCGCTACTCCGCAATGTTGCATGCGCATTCGTCGCCCACTCCCTTAACTCGGACTGCGTCGACCCAAAAGGCTTCGGGTTAACTAAGTTTATTGACGGCAGTCCTCTGGCCTTTACCGCCAAATCGTCTGCCATTTCATTTCACCTTATTCCTTTATGGCCCCAAACGAAGGGGATTTTGCCATCAATTTTACTGTCGGTAAAGACGTTCAGACTCGACTTCCTCGCGTTAGCACCACACCGGGATCACCGCCTGCAGGACCGTATTATGGTCAGGCAGTCTAAAACAGATCTCAGTCCCTGGGTTCTCAATGTAAAACCCCAGGCCCATTCTGTCCTCAAGCTTTGATCCATCCGTGTAACATGATCTTCCAGATGGCAATACTAGGGTTCCGTCAATCCAAGACTGTGCCGATGGTAACAGTGACACGCACTCGACTTCAAGGTTCACCTCAGATAGCCGATCGGAAAACTGTTCCCTTCCTTCCAGGTTTCCTATCGTCGCCTCGTCTTATCATCTTATTGAGGAAACGTGGTGCGTTAAATTGGACCACCTTCGTCTTCCTCGTGAACAGACATATTTCAGTCTTCTCTGGGTTAACATTGAGACCTCTGGGTCTAGCCCAGTCATATGCCATATGAAAAACCCTTTCGACCCTTCTGCATAGTTCGTTTGGATCCTTACCCCTAAGAAGTATTATAACATCGTCCGCGTAGCATACGGGTTCAAATCCCTCCCCAGTGAGCATCCGTAATAGGTCATTTATCGTGATCACCCATAGGAGTGGTGATAAAATGCCCCCCTGTGGCGTGCCCTGCGCCACTTTCTTCCTTATATTTATGCCACGGGACGCACATGTTTAGCATATGGTTTATCCAGTCTCTAAAGACCGGGTTCACCCGGTACTGGTCTAAGGATTGGATCAGCGTGTCGGCCCGCGCATTGCTAAAAGCCCCTCGATGTCAATGCATACCGCCAGTGTGTACGTTTTGGAATCGAAGGATTCTTCTATTTTATGCACAACCTCGTGCAGGGCAGTCTCCACCGAACTTCCCTTAATATAGGCATGCTGTTTGTTTTTGAGCAGTTCGCTGGATGTCATACTCTTTATCATGGTGTCCACAATACGTTCCAAGGTTTTAAGTAGAAAGGACGTAAGGCTTTTGGGTCTGTAGACCTTTGGCGTCGCATAACTTGCCTTGCCGGGCTTGGGTATAAACGCCACCCTTGCCTCCTGACAGGCTTTCGGAGTATATGCAAGTCCTAGGCACGCTATGAAAATTTTGGCCAGATGAGGTGCCAGATAGCCTCCCTCATTCTGACTTAAATAGTTTGCAGTTCTCCAAGGATTCCTTCACCATAAATTCCATAATTATAAACCTTCGATCAAACTCATTATTTCAAGATTCCGGAGTCTCCGTGAGCCCCGTCGTATCCTGTGGAAAATGGGTTTTCATCAAAAGCTTCAATATGTCTTCCATTGTCTCTGTTCTCACTCCCATGTCGTCTACTAAAGTTTCAGTTTGGACATGGGTTTTTGAGAGAAACTTTTTTATCTTGGCGGGGTCATTAATCGCCGCTATCGACTTGTTCGCAGAAAAGCTTCCAGGAGGCACGTTTTGCCGCTCTGGTATTCTTAATGTATTTCTTGAGCCGTGTGTAATACACATCCCAATAAACTTCCGCTTTTTAACGACGTGCGTTCCTTTCCCGAAGAGGACAACTAGCTTCGATGGACCCCACCAGTGCAGTCGTAATCCTTTTGACAATTTCGTCAATGTGTTCCATGCTTGAACAATCTAAATTATCTTGCTCAAGTCTTCTTCTGAGTAGCCTTCCGAATTTTGTCCGGATGGTTTTCAACTTATTCTGGAAGCTTATCGGATTCAACGATGGCCGTGCTACTCCAAACCTAATGTAGCGATGGTCAGAGAAAGAGTGTTCCATGGAGACCCTCCAATCTTGAACCTCACCGATTAGATTTTCCGAACATATCGTCACATCTAATACCTCCTCCCTAATCCTATTAACAAAGGTAGCGGTGTTACCAATATTATGTGTTAGGTCGTTGGTATTCAAGAACTCTGCCAGGGCTTGGCCCCGCTTATTAGTGTTGGTACTACATCACGACATGTCAGAATTCGCATCGCCCCTATTAGTACCTCATTTCCTGTCTATCTTGCTTTCCTCACCAGTCGTTGCAGCTCCGACGTGGGTGGGGGTTTCGGAGCATCAAAAGGGAGATAAAGTGATGCCAGGTATGCTCCACCGTCTCACTGTTGCATCCGACGTTGACAACTCTGGGGAAAATATATAATTCAATTTTTTATGACAAATAACGCAGGTCCTCGGTCCTGAGTCACCTGCCACTGCACGGCCTGATGTCTCAAAATGAGAATTTCTACCTATCCTATTCTTCTCAATCTTGAAAAAGACTGCTTTGCTTCCGTAGTGCCCCATGCCTTTAGTCTTAGTCAAACTCGTCACGGAGACTTGATCAATGCCAACCACAAAGAGAGTTCCTCCCTCCTTCTCCTCCCTGTGGAAGACCTCCCACTTCTCTGCTACCAAACCTTAGTTTTGCTTGCCCAAGGATCCCAATATGCGTTCCGTCGCAAATTTACTGCCCTATCCCTTGATGAAGACCGTCGCCTTTGTGAGCTGGGGCATATCCATCTTTCTCACCAGGTCGAGCTTTGCGCCCTCCCAGGGAGCGTGAATACTTCTGTTATCAAGTTTTTTATAAGTAATGAGAGAATGTCCTACAGAAAGAAATCAGCAAGGTTTTTTGCTTCAAAATGTATTATCTAAAAAAGTAATCACGAAAAAATGTCGCGAAAAACGAACATAGTACCAACATTACTTAAAATAAACTTAAAGGACGGTATTCACATACGTACATACATATTTCCAATCTGTTGTTCTTTTGCTGCTGCTTTAACCTATAAACATACTGATCTACTATGTATACACATCTAATTAGATTTTTTTACATGTCATGGACGTATTGTCGGTACATGTGTGCGTAGGTAGTGTACCGTAAATTGTTGAGTACAATTTTTTCTCTTGAAGTACAGTATCTCTCAACGAGTTTTGGTTGTGTGTATTAGTTAAGAACCATAATACACACAAACAACGAAAAATTGCGCGAACTAGTAACATACACAAAATCAGAGTTGCACTTATCACTGATTTTGACAGATAGTGCACTCAACATTTAGTTGTTGGGAAATATTGTTGCTTTTCATTTCTTCGTGAACCGATGAATAAACGTCTCACACCAGTTGGCCTTCCAAAATAATAAAACTGAAGTATGGCTTTATGTTTGAAATGATGACACTGCTGGATATATTTATTTTGCTTGATATGTGTTTTGTATTTTAAATATAAGGGTTGTACATTTGATGTGTGTGTGTGTGTTTAAGGTGTGAGATTACGTTAATGTGTTGTTTATTCAATGTTTTTTTGGTATCACGAATAGAAAAAAACAAGTATTTGCCAGAAGGGCCTATTTATACAAAAAAATTGGCTTAAAAATAAACAAAAACAATAAACAAAATGAAGATATGTTGCAAATTGGCTTGGGATATTTCAGCCATTGTACTTCATTGCTGACAGTTGCACCAGCATTTTGCAACAACAGGGTTACCGTCGAGCAGGGTTGCTCGACAAACGACATCCCCCTCAAACGACATCCCCACCCCCGTGAACTGACCCAGAGGGGGAGGCTTCACCTTCACCAGCAGAGTCTTCAACGTCTAGTATGGCCAACTTGGAAACAGGACGGCGGTAGACACCCACATCTGTGCGCACTTCGGCTGAACGTGCTACACCATCTTTGCCGCGATGGAGCTCGATGACACGCCCTCTTTTCCATTGGCTTCTTGGAAGATCTAGGTCACAAATAAAAACAACGCAGCCCACGTCCAACGGTTGTGATGGCAAACACCATTTCGTCCTTCTCGTCAGCTCAGGAAGATATTCATGCAGCCATTGATGCCACATGCCGTTCTTTAAGTTCTGCACCACACGCCACTGCTTTCGAAGACACATCAATCTGGGCTCATATGGTGCCGGAGTTTGGGTTGAATTAGTGCACCCAAGCAGAAAATGATTCGGGGTCAATGGTTCCGGGTCTTCGGGAGTCACAGGTAGATGAGTCAAGGGTCTCGAATTGATGATGTTCTCTGCTTCGATTAGAAACGATTGGAGCGTTTCGAGCTTTGGAGCCTGCTCCTTCAACATGATGTACAATGCCTTCTTCACGGACTGCACAAGCCGTTCCCATACGCCGCCTTCACTTGGATTCAACGGAGTGTTGAATATCCATTTGATGCCCAGTGCCGTCAAACCTGAAGAGAGACTATTAGTATCCAAAAACATATCAATACCTTGTAATTCCTTTGCTATGCCAACAAAATTGGTCCCGTTGTCGCTTCTTATGGATACAGGGACACCTCTTCTATTAATGAAGTTGCGGATACACATCAGGCAAGCATCGCTGGATAGGTCTGTGGCAATCTCCAGGTGGATGGCACGGGTTGTAAAGCAGGTAAAAAGAGCAACCCACCTTTTCTCACGTTGACGGCGGATTCCAACACTTACTGGGCCAAAATAATCAAGTCCTGTGTATGTGAAGGCTCGATCGTATGAGGTCACCCTCTCCATCGGTAAGGCAGACATCTGGGGTTGAAGTGGCCTGGCTCGACGAAGTTTGCAGGCGGAACAGTGGCTCTGGATGCTGTTTAATAGTTGACGCAGTGATGGCACCCAGTACTTTTGACGTATTTCGCTCATAGCAGTGGCAGTGTTGATGTGCAGGAACTTTCTGTGGTAGAATTCCACCAATAACCTGGTGAACCGATGATTTTTCGGCAAAATTATGGGCTGCCTGGCTTCCAGATTCAAAAAGGCACCATTTTGGATTCTCCCAAACGCACGAATTAAGCCATCTTGGCCAACAAAGGGATTCAGCGACAATAATTGGCTGCTTTGGCTCACTGAGTGTTGTTTTTTCAGGTCCTCAAGTTCGTCTTCGTATTGTTGACGTTGCACATGACGGCACAGATAAGACACGGCATTCTCTTCTTCTTCCAGGGACAGATCACACAAGAACAACGCCTCACCTTTGATTTTACGCCTCATGTTTTGCACATACCGGAACACCCATGCCATAGCCCGTTTCAGCCTTCGTACACCATTCTCTCACCAGTAGCAAAGACGCCTGAGGGACGAGGCCTTCAGTGCTCGCTAGTCGTTTGTGGAATGTAAGAAATCGAAACACCGCAGAGTGAAACAGGGAGTTCCCCAAGGAGGGGAATGCACCAACATACCTTCTGAGCCACCAGAACTCTGTGCTTGGATCGCAGTTCTGAGCCACTTTCATCCTTTTTCGTTTGATTGTGCACCTCACTCGGCCAATACGATTCCGCCTTCAGCAAAAACGTTGGTCCATTTTTCCAACGTCCTTCGGGTTCATATGGCTTGAACAGTTTTGAGCGAGTTCCTTCGTCTGCAGTGTTCTCGTTACCAGGGCACCACCTCCATTGTTCAATGCTGCTGCAGTCCAATATCTCAGCCACACGATTTGCCACATATTGCTTGTATTTTTGGTGATCTGACCGAATCCACTGTATCACCGTAAAAGAATCTGACCAAAAGAAAACATTATTAACACAGCACAAATGGTTTTTTAATATGGCCTCTTTCATTCGAACGCCCATTACAGCAGCTTGCAATTCCAGTTTTGGTATTGTGTGATACCGTGTCGGGGCACAGCTTGTTTTGCCCATTACAAACATCACTTTAACACCACTGACACTTACCACTCTCCAATATGCCACAACTGCCATAGCCTCTTCGCTTGCATCCACAAAGACATGTAGATCAACATTGCTGCTGCTAAAACCACCGGCGTAACATCTTGGAATCTTAAATTCCACCAATCTCGATAACTGCTCCAACCAGTACTTCCACTGGCTATAAATTTCTGACGGCAATTGCTCGTCCCAACTTACCCCACATTTCCAGACCTTTTGCATTAGCACCTTTGACGTCACCATAAAGTCGCACAGGAATCCGTATGAGTCGTATACGGACATATTTAGGCCGAGCATCTCCCTTTTTGTTGGCACCTTTATAAAATTTAATATATTTTTGTCCACTTTGGCCAAACGCAAATGAAAACAAAAATCATCTGTCTTTGGTGCCCAATGAATACCGAGTACCCGTTCTATGCTGTCACCAAAAAAAAAAGTTGCCACTGTTCTCGCCATTGCCAGGATTATTACCACATAGTATTGCCACTCGTTCACTGTTGGATATTATGTTGCGAAGATGGAAACCACCGGATTTATGGATCCTTACCACTTCGCGAACAACATTAAGGGCTTCATCTTCAATTTCGAAACAATCGACATAATCATCCACATAATGACGTTCGATGATACCATGGACGGCTCTTGGTGACTTTTCGATGTATTTTGTCGCATTTTTATTCTTGACATATTGGGCAATGGTTGGTGAACAGGTGGCTCCAAAAATAAGCCTTTCCATAACATAAGTGTCCACAGGCTGATCAGGATTGCCATCTCTCCACAGAAATCTTTGGCTATCTTGGTCTTTCCTGGCAATGGCGATCTGGTAAAACATCTCTTGTATGTCACCACATACAGCAATGGGGGATTCTCTAAATTTAAAAAGAATTGAAATTAATGAGTTATTAATGTCAGGACCAGGAAGTAAGGCTTTGTTTAATGAGAAGTTCATAACCTCGGCCGCCGCATCAAAAACCAGCCGAATTCCTTTTTTATTTGGATTTATTACACCAAAATGGGGCAAATAAAAGGTCCGTTCGCGCATTATAGATTTTTCTTCATCCGATAATTTACGGAAATATCCTTTTTTAAACATAATCTGCTATTTTATCGCAATATTCCATTTTATACTCACTGTCTTTTGCCATCTTACGTTCCACAGAGTACAAACGATTCAAAGCCATGTTGTATGAGTCAGGGATCGGTCTCACATCTTCTCTCCACAACAACGAACATTCATATCGGTCATTTACTTGCTTTGTGTTTGTTTCCAATATGCCCATTGCTCTCTCATCTTCTTTGGATTTTATAGGTTTCACGGGTATTTTGGTTCCAAGGGTTTCCACATCAAAATAACCACGCATCATATCGCTCAACTCCTTCAAAACATCATTTTGGTACACACACTTCCTTACGTGTAAAGCCCGTTCGCGCATTATAGATTTTTCTTCATCCGATAATTTACGGAAATATCCTTTTTTAAACATAATCTGCTATTTTATCGCAATATTCCATTTTATACTCACTGTCTTTTGCCATCTTACGTTCCACAGAGTACAAACGATTCAAAGCCATGTTGTATGAGTCAGGGATCGGTCTCACATCTTCTCTCCACAACAACGAACATTCATATCGGTCATTTACTTGCTTTGTGTTTGTTTCCAATATGCCCATTGCTCTCTCATCTTCTTTGGATTTTATAGGTTTCACGGGTATTTTGGTTCCAAGGGTTTCCACATCAAAATAACCACGCATCATATCGCTCAACTCCTTCAAAACATCATTTTGGTACACACACTTCCTTACGTGTAAAGCCCTCTTTATGTTTGTTGGTTCTTCACCAGGAATTGGTCCATATATAACAGCGCCTAATCTGGTGGTTGACACAATGGGTCCAAATTCGAATAAAAGTGTAGGCGTCTCAATGGGAACTGTTAGGAAAGAATGGGCTAAGCTTAAAATCATTTTTGGTTGAACATTAGAATAATCCCGCATATTTAAATTGGCGATTTTGTCACTTTTTTGGGATTTCATAAAATGTGCTATATGGCAACTCTGTACTGGCAATGACATATCCGATGAAACGTAAACATTGGAAAGTAAGTATTTTCTGTTAAATTGGCCAACTCCACTGATGGTCACGCGAATTTTTTCCGTTTTCTGTGTTACGCGGTGAGTATTAAGCCATTGCAGCTCCAAGTGCTCAGGTTCTCCATGGAGTTCAAGTTCTCGTGCTATTTCCAGATCCAGCATAGAAACGTTGGCGCCATCGTCAATGAAGGCGTAAGTGCTTATTGTTTTGTGCAGCCCATACAAAGTTATGGGTAAAATCTGGAAAAGCACATTATCGGGAGAATGAGCTGCATGGCAATTTCGTCTTTCGGTTTGTGGTCGTTGTGCTTCGGACGTGACCGTGCGGTTATTTTGTGTCCCACACGTCGTGGACAAATGAGTTGGCTCGGTCGCTGGCTCCGGTTGTGATTGTGAAAGTGTACTGTGTAATAAATTGTTGTGTGGCTTTGGGCAATCATTAACGCCACAACGGCGTTTTGTGTGGCAAAATTTAACTTGATGTCCACGTTTTAAACAACAAAAGCAAATCTTGAGCCCTTTATAGTGTTCCATCTTTTGTCGATGGACATGTTTAAAAATTCTGTACAGTGTTTTATGTTAGTGTACTCACCCTTACATACTGGACATTGGCTGACAGTGACGTTGACGTATTTTCGGTTTGGTGGCGGTGCAGTAGCAGCAAAATGGCGGCGGTTTGATGCGGCATTGGTCGAAGTTGACGGCAAGGTGTCATGGACGATATTGGCCAGGCGGCGCAGTACTGATAGCCTTTCTGCAAAGTCAACTATGGTGGCTGGTTGTTGTAATTGGAAGCATTTTTCGGCCCACTGCATTTGGCGGCTTGTGGAAAGTTTAGCGACCAGTTCGCTCAACAATGAAGGGTTGGAAAGATGGTGATCTCCCTTCACGTTCTTGACAAATGTGGCCATGTTCGAGATTTTGTTGGGGAAGTTTACCAGGGCTTCGAGGTTGTCATTGGCTAAAGGTGGAATGGCACGAACCTTTTCAATTTGGCTTCTAATCAGCTGTTCCGGACGACCAAAGGTTTCAAGCAGCGTTCGTATAATGGTGTCGACGTTGGCAGAATTACCTAGCAGCGATTCGACGGTTTCTCTGGCTCGACCCTTGATAGCATCTCTGTGGCGCATAATGTTGTGGAGGCTGTTATATCCAAATTCGCCTGTGGTGCTTTCGTACGCTTCATAAAAGGTTTGCCATTCTTCTGGAAGACCTGAAAATGTGGGAAGAGGATAAATTTTCTTGTGTGGAACAGATATAAAACTTTGTGGATACGAATTGTGGACAGACATATCCGAATTTATAGACCGTGATGGCGGCGGATATTGTGGCGTTGGCTGATAAGCTTGCTGTTGTAGAGGCGACAGTTGTGGCGGCTGTTGTAAAAGATTCTGTGGCGGCTGATATTGTGACTGATTTGGTGGAGGTATTGATGGCTGAGATGTTGGCAGTATGGATTCTGGCATATTTGATGGCGGCTGTGGCAGCGTCGATGTAGGTAATGCGGACAGCGACGTCGACGTCATTTGATTGATGCAATGTACTCACTTTGCATTACCTGCATTTGACGCTGCATCTGCTCCATTTGCACTCTCATTTGCTTCATGAACTCACCGACTTCATTTACATGTTTTGATGTCCCGGCTGGTGAATTGGCTGCAGTTTTCTGATGCTGTAATTGAGAAGGCGGATTAATCGTATTGACATGAGTAGTACCGTCCATTGGCTGTAGCTGTGGCTGTTTTTGTTGGCTTTTTGCTGGCGTATCTGACTTTGGTGAGTGGTTGACAGACATTTCGCTGACGTATTGCTGATATCGGGCTGGCGGGGTTCCTTTTGTGCTTCTGCTGCTTGTTCTTCTTGGCTGATCTTGACAATTGGACATAAACTTGGCTGAATCTCGATCACAAAGGTAAGTAACACAATTCACACAAAAGGCTGGCTTGATTTTAATGCAAAATTTGGCAAAAATTTGAGGGCTGGCTTCTTCAAAATAAATTTTGCATTAAAAATAACACAAAATGTCCGTCCGTCCACGGCTTTTTTTTAACGTTGTTTACTTGCCGTCAAACATATAACACAAAATGACTTTAAACATTGAATAAAATTGTTGCTTTTCATTTCTTCGTGAACCGATGAATAAACGTCTCACACCAGTTGGCCTTGTGTTGTTTATTCAGTGTTTTTTTGGTATCACGAATAGAAAAAAACAAGTATTTGCCAGAAGGGCCTATTTATACAAAAAAAATTGGCTTAAAAATAAACAAAAACAATAAACAAAATGAAGATATGTTGCAAATTGGCTTGGGATATTTCAGCCATTGTACTTCATTGCTGACAGTTGCACCAGCATTTTGCAACAACAGGGTTACCGTCGAGCAGGGTTGCCCTCAAACGACAAATATATCTTGGTAAATGTACCGTGAATGCAGAACAAATGTATTGTAGGTGTAAAGAAGCAATTATGCTTATTACAAAACGTTGCATTTGACATTTCAAACCAAACAATTTTATTAAAAAAAGACTTGAAGGTAAGGGAGGGTCTAACGTCGTGTATACCTAAAGGACAGGTCAGAAAGACGGCCCTCCACGCAGTGATGAGTCGAGGCGGCTCTCTAACTGAAGGAGTACGCGATGGCGGCCTTCCTGAATATAACAACGAGGAAATGGGTAGATTGTCACCGCTCTAAGCCTCTCGGGGATCCACCCGATTTTCTCCCTACGGACTGTATGCTACGTGACAGCACTATCAACGCGGATTTCGAAAATAGTGTGGTCAGAAGCCGGTTGATAATGGGAACACCTCAGGGAGGTGAATGACCGCATATGCGGACGACGTCGTTCTACTGATACGACACAAATTTCTGTCGAAAATCAGCGACATAATGGAAAGGCCACTGTTGAGATGGGCTATAACAAAACTGAGGATGGTAAAGCTGGTCCTTTTCACTTGCAAATATAAGTAACAGGTTTTTAGACTCCCGTCTTTTGACGGTCTTCACAGATGGCTGTTTCAGGCAGAGTTCTGTGTCATAACGATAGCCGTAAAAAATATTCTAGGAAGGGATTCACCATCTTCTAAACTCTGGATTTATGTGAACAGTATGGCGGCCCTCAGGGCATTGGGTTTGAGGAGAGTGAGATTGAAGTGTGTGGCAGAGTGTTCGAAATCTCCGAGTAGACTCCAGGCTCACGATATAGCGCTATACGACACTCTTTTCTTGTAAAATAAAAAATAAAATATATAAATAAAAATCATAAAATTGAACTATCATGTTTCCAAATACACAATCTTGGACAAATTTGAAGACGAATAAAATAACGATAAACCCGCAATAACGGTTTCTCTATTCAGGTCTACTGAGCGCTTGGCTCAGTAGACGCATCTTGATCATTATCTAAGTACAAAACAAAATTCCTGAATCGTTAGAAGAAACCACGCTCTCAATAACATAATCTGCTATACAATACGAAAAGCAGACTTTCTAGAATAGGATATACTTTTACATTTCTTCCTATTAAGGCTCATATAATTAATATCACACCATTCTATCAGCCTGTCAAAATCTTTCTGTATTCCAAAAGAAACAGAAGGTGAACAAATGTTCGAAAAAAGTATTGTATTATATCGTCTGCATACATCAGTATGGAAAATCATTCAAATACAGAGCAAATAAAATCGGGCCAAGATGACTACACCGAGGAACACCAGACGTAACCTTTATTTGTCTAGACTCGCCTCCGTTAAACGAGATCCTTTAAGACCTATCTCACAGATAAGATGATATCCACTTTAGGAGTCTCGTGGGAATTCTTAACAAGTTAAGCTTATAAAGTAAAATCCTATGATTACCCTATCAAATGCCTTGCTAAAATCAGTATATATAACATCTGTTTGATTTCCACAAGATTTGTAGCCGTCGATTGAATCGTCAAAAATACGTGTTGACTTTTTAAAATTATAGACCGAAATTTGTTTTAAAAACTTTACATTTGCATTCAGTAACAGTCTGTCATCAGACTCAATAAGACGTTTTCGTTTATTGTGATTCCACAGGAACAGAAGAAGGAAGAAGCCTTCTTGTTCCTACCGTTGAACCATCCCGACCGCTTTAAAAAGACCAATATTTTAGGTTAGGTTGAAAAGAGGGTGCAGATATTAATCCGCCCCATGACACCATGGATATTCACCTAAGCCAGTAATCGGCTTGTTGTGAGCTCTTAAGACTATAAAGTAACCTCTAAAAAGAAAATTTTATGTTAGGAATTCTGTGCTACTTACAAAATCTTTAATTGATTTCAATACCACTCCCCCAAGTCGGTAAATGTCTGATATTGTGACTCCACCTAAGTACCAGTATCTGTTGGACGCGAAAGCCGGGCAATGACAAAGGAAATGCTCCAACTTCTCAACATCTTCCCCGCAAGCCCTACACATGCTATTACCTGCCGCACCGATTTTACATAAGTGAGCTCGTAGTCCTGTGTGTCCCGTTATGATACCAATAGCTACACTGACCTCCTTGCTTCCTTTCAGTAATAGCCTTGTCTTCTCTCGATCTGAATCCCCCCATAGGATTTCGCCGTCCTACCGACCGTTTCGCTGTTCCACAATGTTAGCACCACACCACTTCACGCATTCCGTGATCGCCCGGATCTCCGCTTGCAGGACCGTATTATGGTCAGGCAGTCTAAAACAGCTCTCAGTTCCTGGGTTCTCAATGTAAACCCCCAGGCCCACTCTGTCCTCTAGCTTTGATCCATCCGTGTAACATGATCTTCCAGATGGCAATACTAGGGTTCCGTCAATCCAAGACTGTGCCGATGGTAACAGCGAATCGCACTCGACTTCAAGGTTCACCTCAGATAGCCGATCGGAAACCTCTTCCCTTCCTTCCAGATTTCCTATCGTCGCCTCGATTATACCGCGATGGTATAAGCTGCTCCCTTTCCATTCTCCCATCGCCTTAAGTCTCATAGCCGCAGTAGCTGCCTCACACTTAATCTGTATGTCAATGGGTCGGATATCTAGAATAGTCTCCAGTGCCCTAGTGTGCGTGGTCCACATCGCCCCGCCTATGCCAAGATAACATGTTCTCTGAACCTGTTATATTGTCCTTATGTTGCGCTTTTTCTCCATAGCAGTCCACCAAACTACTGAGGCGTTAAGTATTGGTCTTATCACGCCCCTGTAGAGCCAGGACTATCCTCGGATTCAGGCCCGCCCACATAGTGCCCAACATCTGTGAGCCTTCTCAGTACGCTCCTGAATGTGACACTTCTAATTCAGTTTCCTGTCCAACATCAGACCGAAGTATTTGACCTTGTCACATATCGAAATTGTTCTATTGAGGAAACGTAGTGTTTTCTGGGTTAACATTAAGACCTCTGGGTCTAGCCAAGTCATATGCCATATGCAAGACCCTTTCGGCCCTTCTGCATAGCTTGTTCGGATCCTTACCCCTTAGAAATATTATAACATCGTCTGCGTAGCAGGCGGGTTCAAATCCCTCCTCAGTCAGCATCCGTAATAGGTAATTTATGGTGGTCATGTATAGGAGAGGCAATAAAATTCCCCCTGTGCCACTTTCTTCCTTATATTTATGCCATGGGACATACAATTTATCCACCTGTTCCTTAGCATATGGTTTATCCAGTCTCTAAGGTCCGGGTCCACCCGATACTGGTCTAAGGATTGGATCAGTATGCCGCACATTGTTAAAAGCCCCTTGATGCCAATGCATGCCGCCAGTGTGTACCGTTTTCGCATCGAAGGATTCTTCTATTTTATGCACAAACTCTGGCAGGGCAGTCTCCACCGTCCTTTCCTTGACATGGGCATGCTTTTTGTATTTAAGCTGTTCGCTGGATGGATATTTTGGTAAATGGGGAAAATGGGTTTTCATCAACATGTTTTCCGTTGTCTCTGCTCTCACTCCCATGTCGTCTACAAAAGTTTCAGTTTGGACATTGGTTTTTGAGAGAAACTTTTTTATCTTGGCGGCGTCATTAACGCTATCGACCTGTTAGCAGAAAAGCTTCCAGGAGGCACGTTTTGCCGCTCTGGTAATCTTATTGTAGTCCTTGAGCCGTGTGTAATACACATCCCAATAAACTTCCGCTTTTTGACGACGTGCTCTGTTAAAAAGTCTCCCGACCTCTTTCCCAATATTGCGAATCTCTCCGGTCATCCAGTGTTTTTCTTGGGCTGATTTCCTTTCCCGAAGAGGACAACTATCTTCGAGAGATCCAACTAGTGCAGTCGTAATCCTGTTGACAGTTTCGTCAACGTTTTCTATGCTTATCTGATTCGGCGCTTGCCGTGCTATTCTAAACCTAATGTAGCGATGGTCAGAGAAAAAGTGTAGCATTGAGACCCTCCAATCCTGAACGTCATCGATTAGATTTTCCTAACATATCGTCCTTTCTAATACCTCCTCCCTAATCCTATTAACGAAGGCAGCGATGTTTCCAATATTAAGTGCGATCAGGTTGTTAGAATTCAAGGCCACCATAATGACCTATTACGGATGCTGACTGATTTGAGCCCGTCTGCTACGCGGACGATGTGATATTACTTCTATGAGGTAAGGATCCGAACGAGTTATGCAGAAGGGGCGAAAGGGTCTTGCATACGGCATATGACTGGGCTAGACTAAGAGGTCTCAATGTTAACCCAAAGAACACTGAAATGTGCCTGTTCACGAGGAAGACGATGGTGGGCCAATTTAACGCACTACGTTTCCTCAATAAGACGATTTCGATATCTAACAAGGTCAAATACTTAGGTGTGATATTGGACAGGAAACTTAATTGGAAGTGTCACATTCAGGAGCGTACTGAGTAGGCTCACAGATGTTGGGCACTATGTAGACGGGCCGTGGGCTCGAAATGGGCCTGAATCCTAGGATAGTCCACTGGCTCTACAGCAGCGTGATTAGACCAATACTTACTTACGTCTCAGTAGTTTGGTGGACTGCTATGGAGAAAAAGTGCAACATAAAGACCAAACAACATGTTCAGAGAAGATGTTGTCTTGGCATAGACGGAGCGATGAGCACCACGCCCAGTAGGGTACTGGAGACTATTCTAGATATCCGACCCATTGACATACAGATTAAGTGTAAGGCAGCCACTGCGGCTTTGAGACTTAAGGTGATGGGAGAATGGAATGGGAGCAGCTCATATCAACGCGGTATAATCGAGGAGACGATAGGAAACCTGGAAGGAAGGGAAGAGGTTTCCGATCGGATACCTGAGATGAACCTTGAAGTCGAGTGCGAGGCATTGCTGCCATCGGCGCAGTTTTTGATTGACGGAACCCTAGTATTGCCCTCTGGAAGATCATGGACTTGGGGTTTACATTGAGAACCCAGGAACTGAGATCTGTTTTAGACTGCCTGACCATAATACGGTCTGGCAGGCGGTGTTCCGGGCGATCACGGAATGCGTGAAGTGGTGTGATGCTAACGCGAGGACGTCGAGTGTGAACATCTTTACCGGCAGTAAAATTGCCATAAGGTTAAT
Organism: Stomoxys calcitrans; assembly: GCF_963082655.1. Lineage (NCBI taxonomy): Eukaryota > Metazoa > Arthropoda > Insecta > Diptera > Muscidae > Stomoxys > Stomoxys calcitrans. Next base: position 60,580,103 of record NC_081555.1, on the reverse strand, counting down.
AACAACCGGGACGGTAAGGTCACGAACAGTCTTGCAGTGTAAGAAGGAGATTAACGCCTTAAGGCCGCATCGTTTGGGGCCATAAAGGAGTAAGGTGAAATGAAATGGCGGACGATTTGGCGGTGAAGGCCAATGACTGCCGTCAATAAACTTGGTTAACCCGAAGCCTTTCGGGTCGACGCAGATCGAAGGGCGTGGGCGACGAATGCGCATGCAACATTGTGGAACAGCGAAACGGTCAGTAGGACGGCGAAAATCCTATGGGGGGATCCAGATCGAGAGAAGACGAGGCTATTACTGAAGGGAAGCAAGAAGGAGGTGAGTATAGCTATTGGTATCATAACGGGACACATAGGACTACGAGCTCACTTATGTAAAATCGGCGCGGCAAGTGATAGCATGTGTAGGGCATGCGGGGAAGATTATGAGACGTTGGAGCATTTCCTTTCCTTTTCATTGCCCGGCTTTCGCGTCCAACAGATACCGGTATTTAGGTAAGAGTTCGCATCGCACCTTATTAGTACCTCATTTCCTGTCTGTGTTGCTTTCCTCACCAGCCGTTGCAGTTCCGACGTGTGTGGCGGTGTCGGAGAGTCGAAAGGCGGAAAAAGTAATGCAAGGTATGGTCCACCGTCTCCCTGTCTCACCACCGTTGCATCCGACTTTGACTACTCTGGGGAAAATATATAATTCAAATTTTTATGACAAATAATGCAGGTCCTCGGCAAAGTACCGGAGTTAGCAAAGAATAATTGGTAGTTGATGTGGTTCAGTCCAGAAATTTGGTTCAGGTCATCCATGGCTCCTGAATTATAGCAAAAAAATTTTGCCATTGCTGATTTTCTCCAACAGAGCGTATGTAACAGTCTCGCTCCGGTGGAGGATTATCTGGATTGCCTCATTCGTTAATCCGCCAGTAGTTGGGCATCTTGGGAGTTGGTGATGATCTCATCGTCTACTCCCTGTTCTTTAGACTGCATTGCCTTTCCTGTCTCTGCACTGCCTGATGTCATCGTATTAGGTTCTTTGCCTATCCTAGTCTTTTTTTATAAAGTCTGTAATGGATCCATCTTCGGGTCCGTGTTCGTTAGACTGTATTTAGTTTCCACTCTCTGTACTGCCTGATGTTTCAGTACTACGATCTTTGCCTATCTTAGTATTCTAAATCTTAAGTAAATGGGGTTCTTGGGAGTAGAAGCTCCCTATTAAGTTCTTGAAACTGTGTGAAACGCACGCACGAAGTCGATGAATAAAAGGTATAGGTGTATATTAAGTTCTGTAGATTCAATGATTATGCGCAGGGAGTTAATGTGGTAGACACAAGAACAGCCTGGTAGACACAAGAACAGCCTGGCCGAAAACCTGAAATATCCTGCAGAAGAAGACTTGCCATTACTTTATTTATTGCCTTTAGCAATGTAATCTCCCTCCAGTTTGTACACTGGGTGTGGTCACGGCCAGGGCCGGCTTATTTGCTGTTTTTGAGTGAAACCAGAACGGCTTAAATTTTTTTCACAGGTGGTTGGGGCTGTAGATATATCCCCGCATGGGTTTCGGCGCATAGGGGGATTAGGAGGGTCGGAGCATGCGTCCTCGGTTGCAGCTCCTTCGAAGTTGAATAATTATGATCCGCCCTCATCTTTTATTATTGCCTTTGGCCTTATATTGTTGCCGCTCATTTGTTTTATCTACTCATAAACACCTCGCATTTTCCCAATATTTATTACATTTTTGGCTTGCTCTGCCAGCATATTGAAATACATTCACTTATCTCTGCGAACTAGAAGTTCGACCAGGGAGGCGGAGGCGCTCATTTGTTTTATCTACTCATAAACTCATTTTCCCAATATTAACTACATTTTTGGCTTGCTCTGCCAGCATATTGAAATGCATTCACTTATGTCTGCGAACTAGAAGTTCGACCAGGGAGGCGGAGGCGCGATAGTCAGTCCTGGCTGCGGTTTTTGTTACACTTGATTTTGCCCGTAGCAGAGCGTTGCGTAGATGTTTCCGATGTTTTATTTCCTCTATAGTTTCGTTGCTTATCCATAGTTTTTAGGATCGTCAAACAATGTCTATTATTGATGTGGCCCTCTCCGGAAACACTGCTGTTATGTCGGTCCATATATGGATGTTATTTTGCTTTTTTTAGGAGGCTGAACTTTGTGTTATTTGTTTGAGTCTTTTTAAAGAAAACTGGGCGTAGACGTAGAGTGGCCACTAAGAGCATGTGGTCACTATCGATGTTGGCTCCTCGTCTAGTTTTTACATCCATCAGCGAACCAAGAAAGGGTTTGCTGATAAAAACGTTGGCGATTTGATTTCGGGTATTTATATCAAGTGATTCCCAAGTATATTTGTGTATTTTTTTATGGAGAAAGTTTGTCCTTGTATTGCCAAGTCCTTTCATTCCCATGATTAATTGTAGGTTATTGTTGTTATTGCTCACCTTGGCATTAAAATCTTCCATAACAAGTTTAATGTCTTCTTTTAGTAGAGAGTGTGTCGCTGAGTCCAGTTGGGAATAGAATTGATCCTTCGTTTCGTCTTCATCGGGTTCGGTTGGCGCGTAGCATTATACAATAAATATTTTGTGGAAATGAATTTAATCCTGCTGTCACGATGCTTTCGGATATAATATTTTATAATAAAAGAGCTCGCTTTGCTTTCGGCGAAAGTAAAAGACCGATCCCATTTATTCGGTGGCTTTCATTGCCTGAAAAATTAAGTAGTAGTCCCCTTGAGGGTACATAGGTCCGGGTTTCGGCCATTGTACTTCACTTAAACACAGGATATCTAGGTTGTATTTTGACGTCTCGTTCTGGACTTGGTGAAGTCTCGTTGCTTCTGAGAGAGTTCTTACGTTCCATGTTCTAATCATAAAGTGGTCTGAATCGATAGGTCGTCATCAGGGGGTTGTCAGTTCTATTATTTCTTGTTCATTTTTCTGTAATCGTGATTTTTAATGGACGGCGGATTGGGCCATTGCATCGGTACCTAGTGCTGTGGCTGCTAGCGAAAAAAAATTAAAAGACTGAGAGAGCCACCGTTGGCCATTTGTTCTGCCTTATCCGCTGACGACCAATCCATCACCTGGAAAGAAGCCCGAGAAGTAGCATGGAAACTCTGCACGGCGTGTTTTGAATAGAAAATTATATATCTCCTTGATGCCGTTGGTCTGATACTACTCTGCAGATGTATTGTAAACAAATAACAACATATTTCAAAAGAATTTTGGATTTATGAGTAAATTTAGGGTTTATAAGTTCCAGGGATAACATGTACTCTCAGTGTGTGTTTAACTCTCACTGCGTACACATCTACTTCTGCGTGAAAGTATAAAACTCAAATAAACAAACAACAACTACAAATCATATCAAAAAAACAACCTTTTTTTCTAACTTCTTATCAACACTAAGCTTGAATCTTTGTGCTACAAGTGAATATTTAAAGCCTCTCCCGACATGGGAGGCCTACTCTTCGATAGAGACAAGGCAGTCCTCAACCCAGACTCATTGGAACCAGTTTTCTTACTGATGTCCAGAGCGGGAATTCATGCCGATAAGGGTTTCACAAACATATCGCCTTTCCTCATACAAAAATCTATAGACACTGTTGGAGGTAAAATTATGAATTGTAAAAAATTAAAAAGCGGAGAACTACTAATACAGTGCATAAACGGAAAACAGGCCAATAAAATAGTTAAAATGTTATCGTTGTCACCAGATATTTTTATAAAAGTTGAAGAGCATAAATCACTTAATCTCTCAAAAGGTATTTTTTATACCAATGAATTACGTGAGTTGGATGACAAGGAGGTAAAAGAGGAAATGATTAAAGCAAACAAAACAATAGTGGAAATAAAACGTTTAAAAAAACGCGATCCAGAAACTAAGAAACTGACAAACATCGATTCCGGACTTTACATTGCAACATTTAATACTAGAGAAACGCCGGACAGCATTTTTATTGGATATTTTCATACCACAGTAAGGCACTACATCCCAAATCCATTGCGCTGTTACAATTGCTTTAAATTTGGTCATATTTCTGAAAAATGTCTCTCACAAGTAAAGATCTGCCCTCACTGCAGTAACTCTGATCATACTCTTGTTGACGAAAATGGCAAACGAGAAAAATGCAATAATCAACCAAAATGTAACAACTGTCAAAAAGATCACAACAGTTTCTCGAAAGAATGCCCAGCTTATAAAAAAGAATACGCAATTCAAACCATACGTATCAAAGAAAAGAGAAGTATGTATGAAGCAAAAAAAGAATATGACAGACGAAATCCTCTCCCCACATCATATGCCAATGCAGCCATAGCAGTGTCACCACCAACAACAACATCCAAAGCATGCACATGCCCTTGCAAATGTCAACAAAGCAATGAAGTTAGACAAACTAATAGATCGGAGGAAGCAACACCAACAAAAACATTGAAAGAAGCTCTCTCTTCTGTCTCTTCTATTCGAGAGGTAAAACAACCCAATGGATCAAAAATAGCTTTATTACCTAAAGGTTTATCAAAGAGAAAAAAACGTGAGATCTCGAATGCTGAAAAGAAAAAGAAACGAAACACAAATGAAGGAGAAGCAAATGACATCACGGAAGGTGCACTGTCAAGTAACTCTAGTGTCTATGAAAATGAATGATTACCAAATAATTCAATGGAACTGTAACGGATTTTCAAGCCATTTGAATGAAATTAAGTTACTACTTTCTAAAATTAACTGTCTTGCAATTTGTATCCAAGAAACTAGATTTAAATCAAACAATCATGTAACGCTACGTAACTTTACATGTTATCATAAGAATGTTAACACATCACAAATAGCACACGGTGGAGTATGCATATATGTTAACAATACAGTTGAGTCCGAAGAGATCAACATAAATTCTGATATACAAGTAGTAGCAATTAAAATTAAATTTCCTATTAAGTGTATTATATGCTCAATATATCTTCCCGGGTCAGAAAATATTTCTGAAAATGCTCTCAATAACATTGTAAATCAATTTAACCTCCCTTACATTATATTAGGAGATTTTAACGCCCACAATTCTATCTGGGGATCAGGAAGAACCGACGCCAGGGGAAAAGTTGTAAATAAATTTATTGATGATAATGAACTTAATATTCTTAACAATATAGATTGCCCCACTCATTTTAGCCTTGCGTATAGAACATTTAGTCATATTGATCTGAGCCTTATATCACCCGTAATTTCACAATATTTTGATTGGAATGTCTGTGATGACCTACATAATAGCGACCATTACCCGATACAAATTAGATATAATGGGCACACCCCTTCCTTTCAACGTAGGCCAATGTGGAACATGCGGAAAGCAAATTGGGAAATGTTTGACTGCAATCTTAATAGACCATTTACCGAATTTAATGACATAGACGAAATCGAACACTATATTACCGACACCATAATAACCGCCGCCCAGAAATCCATACCATGCAGGAAACCGGAGTGTAGAGGAAGGGAAGTTCCTTGGTGGAACGAAAAGATACGTTCTTTGATTAGAGAAAGAAGAAAGCTTCTTAAACAGTTCAAGAGGAATATAACGTCGGAGAATTTGGCGAAATACCGCCATATTAAATCCAAAGTGCGGAAAGAAATCAGGGATAGCCGAAGAAGGACATGGGTGGAATTTTGCGAAAGCATAGACTTACGAACTCCATCTTCCCTCGTATACAGGAAGATAAGATCTCTGAATGGATGCTCCAGTAACCGACAGATAACAGCTATGGAGGATAATGGTACCTTGGAAACTGATCCGAAGAATATAGCTGATATATTGGCCCTAAATTTTTCTAATAATTCTTCCTCCCGAAATTTCTCACCACGATTCAGATCTTATGCGGCTACTCGGAATATAAGTTTGAACACCACGGATAACGCTGGGGTATATAATATTCCTTTTTCTCTCATTGAATTCAGATCTGCTTTAAGATCATGTGGAGGGACTTCTCCTGGGCCTGACAACGTTAGATATGAAATGTTAAAGAACTTGGATAGTAATTCGAGACAATACATACTGGACTTTTACAATTATATCTGGACAAGACAAGTGTTTCCTGCCAACTGGAGGAAGGCACTCGTAATACCGATTCTGAAATCTGGTAAAGATCCTACGAATAAGGACAATTATCGGCCAATATCTCTTACAAACTGCCTCTGCAAGCTGTTTGAGAGAATGGTCAATAGGAGACTAATTTGGGTGATTGAGAGAGGTAATGTACTTGACAGGAACCAATCGGGATTTCGGAGAAATAGAGGTACGGTCGACAACCTGGCGATACTACATTCGGACATCATGGAAAGTTTCTCTTGCAAGAAGGATTTGATTGCAGTTTTTTTTGATATGACAAAGGCATATGATCGTGTCTGGAGGGCCCTAATTCTTCAGAAGCTGAACTCTGCTATGGTGAATGGTAATATGGCTGCTTTTATCAGTAATTTTCTAAAGGAACGCATTTTTTGCACTGTGGTGGGAAACTCTCCCTCTGAACAATATTGCCTTGAGAACGGAGTCCCTCAGGGATCCGTTCTCAGTGTGACACTCTTCCTATTGGCGATAGATTTCATTTTCGATAAGATTACGAGCGATGTAAAGGCCCTACTTTACGCTGACGATCTGGTCATTTATAGTTCTGGTAAGAAAATTTCTGCGATAACGAATAAATTACAAAGGACCATCGACAAACTTGTAGCATGGACCGATACCAGTGGTTTTCAGTTTCATGAGGAGAAGACAGTAGCTATGAGATTTTCTGTACGAAGGAACGGCATGGTTGGAGATCTTTTTTTGAGATTGTCTGATAGAAACATTCAATTTGTAGACAACTACAAATTTTTGGGTGTGATCTTTGATAGAAAAATGACCTTTCATAACCATATTCTGCATATCAAGGCAAAGGCTAACTCGAAATTGAATATTCTCAAAATGTTAAGGTGCTCACAATTTGGGTCAGACCAACGGACACTACTAAGGATAATGAATTCGATAGTATTACCCACCATTGATTATGCCTCCATGATTTATTCATCTGCCTCGAAAACTCGTTTGAAACTTCTCGACCCGATATTAAACACCGCCTTGAGGTTATCTACAGGGGCTTTTAGGACTAGTCCAGTTATTTGTTTACAGGCAATCTCATCGTGTCCCCCACTACACATAAGGAGATTAGGACAACTGCTCAACTACACTCTCAAAATGCTCTCTGTAAAAGACCATCCTTTTTCGCAAATGCTTTTTGACAGACATAGGATTGACAGATTTATCTTAAAACCTCCAAGATATCATCCATTGTACATAAGAGCACACAGAGAATTCAGGGAACTTACCTCGAAATATACTCTTGATATAGATAGTATTGAATCGATGAAGATACCTAATACACCACCTTGGACCTACCCTAATGTGAAAATTGATCTTTCACTTGCATACTGCAACAAGGACAATATGTCATCCACGGTACTTCGAAAACGCTACTTAGAGATGATGAATACGAAATATAGACACTATGTGCGTTATTATACAGATGGCTCAGTTATAAATGAAAAGGCTGGATTTGCAGTCCTTGGGGAGAACCTTACTGCATACGAACGCATCCACAACTATTCGTCCATCTACAGCTGTGAACTGCTGGCAATTAGAACATGCCTTGAGAGAATTATACCTTATTCTTCTGGACAGAAAACTCTCATATTGAGTGATAGTAAAAGCTCTTTGGAAGGAATGGGTGACCCTTTTAGTAGAAACCAAATTATTCAACAAATAGGAACCATATTATCAAGAATACCTAATGAAAATATTGAATTTATGTGGATTCCCAGTCACTTTGGTATCACAGAAAATGAAAAAGTTGACAAGTTGGCAAAAGATGCACTAAATGGAAACACCAACTATGGCTTCAAATTTCAGTCCGCGGACTATAAGACTCAGATCAAAAAATACTTACATGGCTTATGGAACGATCACTGGACCTCTAATAACCAAACAAAATTATTTCAAATTCAAAATCAAATCCCATATAAATATACCCAACCGTCCTTACGACGAACAGATCTAGTTAAATTAAATAGACTAAAAATAGGACACTGTCTTATAACACACAAATATCTTATTGAAAAATCATCTCCACCGTGCTGCGAATGTGGCCAACTATTATCAATATATCATATTTTTAACACATGTAACAAATTTCTACCTACTAAAAATAAATATAATATAAAGGACATCACTATATTATCAAATGTAAATAATTTCAACAACGTTAAAAAATTTCTAACAGAAATAAATATGTATAATTTGATTTAATTTGTACATTAGTATAATATTGCATTGTAAAAATATGTACATCCTGTAAATTAAAAACACAAAATAATTAATTTGAACTATACAGGGTCTATATAACCTTCATGTGTTGGGGCCCTTCAAATTTTTAAATAAATAAATAAATAAATAACATGTACTCTATGGTTAAAATTATGTGCAAAGTAAGGCAGGGTCTCAGAATTGTCCATATTAATGCACAAAGCTTGTTAACTAAAATATAAGAATTTAGATACATATTCACTAACTCTGGCATTGATCTCATATGCATTAGTGAGACATGGTTTAGAGATGATATTCCTGATGGGCTTGAAGGAACTGGAAGGAAACCGCTCATTCCGAGCCGATAGACTAGGGCATGCGGGTGAGGCAGCGATTTACTTAAGGCGTAACTTTAACTCAAGGATTGTGTGAAATCTGTCGCTAATAAGTGCATTGAGTATTTATTTATTTCATAAGGTGATCGTAACATGTAAATTCTTTTAGGAAGCGGTTGCAGACTTAACAACTCAGTTGACATAAACTATCTACTTCGGACTATTCGAAAATATCCTTTCCATTTCAAGACGTAGTTTCAATTCCAATTTGCTCAACAATAGAATTCTTATTGATGAGTTTAAGTCACTAGATCTCTATTCAGTTAACGAATTCTCACCGACTCATTATTCAAAAACCGCGAATATGTTATGATAAAGATATCTTGTGATAATGTGCTTCTTTATGATCAACTCTCGGCAAGTAATTCCTCAAACCATGACCTTATATTTCTAACGTATAGTTTTTCATTGCACGTTTCGAATGAGACTATTTCATATAGAGATTTCAAAAATATTAAATCTCATGATTTGCTGAGTGATTTAGCTTCTGTTCAGTGGGAAAATGTACATATATACTTTGATTGATATTGATGAGAAGGTTAAGTTTTGAGAGATTCTTGTTTGAACCGTTAAGTGGAGCGGACATTTTGTTATTTCACCCCGCAAGAATTTTCCTGTAACTCGTAATAGGCCATTATTTTTGGAAGAAAAATTTAATTTCTCAAGGATACCTGCGAAAGAGGTATCCCTTAGGGGTTTAATGATCTGCGTCTGTTTCCAGTGGAGCGGCAAATCTAGAGCCCGGGAGTAGGCTTAGAATGGACTCCAAAGAATCAACAGCTGCGCTGGTGGTAACAGGTCATAGCATATTGTCTGCTACTGAAACCTCGACTGGTGGAGCGGCTGATCCAGGCTCCACCTGCCGACGGACGACTGGTCAGCCGGGGCTTTTGACGAAGACGCCTGGTTCGAGTCTTAAGGACAAGGCTGAACCTATTCTTTCTTCGCATGTCCATAATTTGCCTAGGCTATCGGCCTTCCCCGGCGAACCAACACACTCTTTAAGAGGTTGGAATAATAGAAGACGCATCGCTCTCAGATTGATTGAGAGGCTTGTTGCGAATGATCCTACGATTCTGACAGATCGGGAGAGAGACTCCTTAAATTGGGCTCGGTTCGCTGCACAGGCTATCCCAAAGTCTACACGTCTAGATTCGGAAACTGCGCCGCAGTCAGCCAAAAGACTGCGGTAACCTAGAGGGAATCCCATACCTAAAAGAACTAGGGTGAACAACAATAAGATAGTTTGGTAATGGCAGTTGTAGACAAGGGAGAAGAACTGCTTACCTAGGATTGGTGAGATCTGGCCAGGTGCAGCACTAGTTTTAATCAACAAAATATATATATATATTTATATATATATATATATATATATATATATATATATATTGCTAGTGTTTCCTCACTAGATACTGTCCAAACATTCTCCGAAACCGGACCATCGTCAGGATTCAGAACTTCCGCCACTATTGTGTTAGCCTCACAAACTGGAGTCCACCTACTGCTCAATACTTAACCGGATCCAAAGGATGGCTTCTTTGTGCATCATTGGTCATGTGGCAGCTACGGACACTGTGTTATCCTTGATACCATATCCGACGTTCTAGGCATGGTGGATTACGCCCTACCTCAGCAGCTTTTTGATAAAAATTAATGTACCACTATTACTCATAGAACCGATTGGAACTACGATATCTCTGGTAACAGAAGTTACATACACTTTTATACGGATGGTTCCAAACTAAATAACCAGATGGGCTTTGGGGTGATCTTGAACTGGCTATATCGGAAAGGTTACCAGACCACTACAGTGTGTATCAAGCAGAGATCCTTGCAATTAAGAAAGTGGTGGAATGTCTTAGATATAATGTCATTACGTCAACTGGCGAAAATATCTTCTCAGACAGCCAGGCAGACATTTAATCCCTGGAGAAAGTATTTCTGAACACAAAAACCGCCTTCGACTGTCGCAGATCTCTCAACGAAATGGCTGAACAGTTCAAAATTCACCTGTTCTGGGTGCCGGGCCACAGAGGTATTCCAGGGAATTCTAAAGCGGACTAGAACAGACGTCTCAGTCTATGTGTCCGTCATGACAGGTCACTGTCTAATCGGAAAACATGCTGACAGGCTAAAGTTTGCCAGCAACGACTTTTGTAGAAGCTGTGAGGACATCGAAGAAGAAGAGACTATAGAACACCTTCTGTGTGTGTCCCGCACTAGCAGTCAGAAGGAGTTCTACTTTAGGTTCTCATTTCTTTGAGAACTTGTCTTATATAGCGGAGGTGCACATTTGCAAGTCGTTAGGCTTTTTAAAGCGATCTGGATGGTTCAAATAGAAGATAGAAATGAAAGGCATCTTCCTTCTTCTGTTCCTGTGGCACCGCAATGGACGAAAACGTCTGTCACTTAAACCTAACCTACCTATTCTAAAATTTTAGAAGTAAATAATCTTATACTGTTTGACAAACTTGTGCCTTTGAAAACTAAGACTATATCACATATACATTAGCCTTGGTTCAGTGAGATCATAAGAAGATAAGTTTTGGTAAGAGATTGGTCATACAGGAGATGGAAGACACTCAAGACAAGCAGGCTTTGTGAAAAATATAGGTCATGTAGGCGAAAAGTTGTGAAGGCAATAAACGCAGCAATGACTGCAATCTTTAGTGACAAATCCAGATCAGTCATAATGACAAGAAAGAAATGGTGTGAAATTAAGAAAATCGGGCTTAAAACCGCCAACCGTCTCTTAGCTGATGAGTTGAAAGACTGAACGAGGCTTGAAGCTTTTTTCAGTATCAAGTCTTCTGCCACTGGTTTCGATGATATTAGTCCTTTGTTTTCCTCTCATACCTATTTGTTTCCCTATATCACATACATTTTTAACAATGTTTTCATGACATCATATTTTCAAAAAAGTTGGAAGAGGGCAAAAATAATTCCACTGCCGAAATCGAGTAATGAGTTCCGCCCGAGTGTGATATTACCCTATTTGTCGAAAGTATTACCCGTAGAACGGCTCATGCATGAACAGATGAAGTTGTTTTTCGAAGAACATAGGCCACTAACTGAACGACAGTCTGGCTATCGAGCTGGTCATAGCTGTGCCACTGCTCTAATCGAAGGCATCAGATGCATTATTAATAGTCAGTTTCCTTGTTCTTTTGGATCATTCGAAGGCTTTTGATTCAGCCGATCACAAGATGTTAATTCTGAAGCTCAAACGATTCTTTAATTTTGGAGCATCAGCAGTGACAATGATTGATACTTATCTTAAGAGTGAGATTTATTACACTTAATCTATTCTATGTCCCCTTTTGTTTATTTCATACATAAATGACATTATGAATATAAGAAATCCTCCTAATATGCATATATATGCTGATGACTCTCAAGTCTGTTATTCATACAGTGTCGATATCGTTCTTAGTTTTGTAGATCAAATTAATGCCAGTCTGGGAGCCATTTACAGATGGGCTTCTGAGAATCTTAACTCAACCCATCCAAAACAAAATGCATAGTTATATCGAGAAATAACCTGGATACTTCATGTCTTCCATGCCTTATTTTGAATTCAGCACGTGAACTCCGCTAGCAATTTAGGTGCTATATTTAACAATTCTTTGTCTAGGCATAAACATATTAATAGCGTTGTATGTCAAGTTTACGGTATGTTGAGGTCTCTATGGCATGTACAATACCTTGTACTTTGCACTTGGCAGTAAGATACATTATCGCCAAATCTTACTCCCTTCCAAGAATATTGCATCGCAGCGTATTATATACTAACTTATGCCCGCAAGAATAAATTAAAATACTTGCAAACGACATTGTCAGATTTGTATATAATGCAAAACGTTCCAGCAGCGATAATAATATGTACACGTAAACAACTTCTTGATACAGTTCAGAACATGACATAATTACCAGGTAATGTGCCGTAAACAGCTGAGTGCAATTTTTTCTCGCGAAGTGCACTATCTGTCAACGAGTTTTGCTTGTGTGTGTGTTTATTATAGCTAGGAACCATAAAACACACCAACAACGAAAAATGGCGCGAACTAGTAATATACACAAAATCAGGGTTATACTAATCACAGATTATGACAGATAGTGCACTCAATATTTTGTAAATTAATATATATTGGTTCAGAAGTCTCTGATAGATTAGTTGTAAAACTTGTTGTACTATACTTCAACTAATATTTTATCCATTACAATTTCCGCCACAATTGGTGAAGCTGGTGATTCCGTGGGAAGTCCTTTTGTCTCTTTTGTTTTTGAAATTTTTATTGCATCTGGCAGTATCTATTTTCAATAATGCAGCTAGTTCAACCGAAATGATGGGGAAAAGTGAAATTAATATCCTTCGATTTAGTTTCACCTTTTAAGAAGCCAAAGAAATTAATTGAGAGATCGGTTATCTAGCAATTAAACCCAAATATGGTTCGATTTAAAATGTATTTGGCATAGATGTGAAGGCAAAATCAGCCATATACCCGCCTTTTAATAAACAATGAAGGGGTTTTCAGCAGAGTGATTTATATAGCACCTCTATCGAAAAATGGTGTGTTTTAGACCGTGTGTAAGAAAAAGTTTTATTGACATTTTTAAAAAATGTTTTACCAAGGAACGTCTTACACTCTGCACAACGGAAGGCAAACAATGTAATTTATTTTTTTTGCGCAACACGACGGCAGCTACTGATTACAGAATTCCAAAACTAAGAAGAATCGGCACATATAAAAACCTTACATTCCAAGTGCATTTGATGTGGTATTATTCTCGGTAATCAATGTTAAATTTTTGTCAATTAAATTACCGCATTTATTCTTTAAAATCTTATATATAAAATTCAATTTGTGTTTGAATGTTTGTTTGTCGGTTTGTTAATTTTTTCCAAGATATATTCATTGTCAGGTAGTGGCAGTTGCCCAACAACAAAATATTGAGTACACTATCTGTCAAAATCAATGATTAGTGCAACTCTGATTTTGAGTATGTTACTACTTCGTGCCATTTTTCGTTGTTTATGTGTTCTGGTTCTTAACTATAATTCACACACACACAGTCAAAACTCTTTGACAGATAGTGCACTTCGCAAGGAAAAATTGTATTCAGCTGTTTACGGTACACTACCTGGTAATGATGTCATAGTTTGTTCCGTAAACACTCAAAAACGGCTGAACCGATTACCTTGAAATTTTCACAGATTGTGTAGGTTGATCTGGAAGGAAACATCTCTATATATAAAGGTCAATTTATGTTTCTTTGTTTGTAAGTTTGTTTGTCATTTTGTTTTTTGTTCCGTATAAACTCAAAAACCGCTGAACCGATTACCTTTAAATTTTCACAGATTGCGTAGGTTGGTTCGGAAGGAAACATAGGCTATATAATTTTTTGATATCGGGAGGGGGGCTGACCATCCCCCTTACCCCAAAAGGTACGAATATGGTCAAGAAGTAGGAATAGGCTTTATAATTTATTGATAACGGAAGGGGGCGGACCCTTCACCTTAACCCCAAAAACATCACCCAAAATCAAAAGTGGACCGATGAGGACAATATGAGTATCCAACGAAAAGTATGCGGGAGTAGACAACGAATCTGGCATACTAAAGCATGTCGAATTATAGGGGGTCACCCCATCCTCACAAAGCCCCCAAAATGAACACATTAGCCAATCACGGATATATGGGACTCGGTTTGTTTGTTCCATATAGACTGAAAAACGGCAGAACCGATTTTCTCGAAATTTTCGCAATTTTTTTTGAAAGGTATTCGGGCGTAGATTTCGAATCTGGCATACAAAATCAGATCGAAGTATAGGGGGTCACTCCACCCCTCAAATATGCCATTAGACCCATTATGACTATGCGATAGTTGGCTGAACCGAAATTCTTAAAATTTTCAAAGATTGTGTACGTTTGTCTGGATGGAAACATAAGCTATATAATATTTAGATACCCTTACCCCAAAAACGCCACCCATATCCGAAAGTGGTCCGATGAGCACAATAAGAGTATCAAATGAAAGGTATAGGAGACCAGAAAACGAATATGGTATTAAAATTTGGGTCCAAGTAAACAGCGGACATTAACATTTGAGTTCAAGTCTAGGTGGCGCTTTTCCTCCTAAAGATTCGTCAAATCGGTTATTTGACGCATTATGATAATATAGGACTCAAATGAATGGTATTTGAGAGTAGAACATGAATTTGATATCCAATTATGGAGCCAAGTGTTTTGGGGTACGCCCTAAACCACCATCCAAACTGAACTTCATTTCCGTTGGGAATAAATAACGAATTTGATATCTATTTTCAGTGCAAAGTGCCGGTGGCCGCACCAGCCCCAAAACACCCATCAAAAGATATTAGAGAGTTAAAGAACGCGCAGTGGAGCGGGCCCGGTTCTGCTAGTATCTTATAAAATGTCAATCCAAATCAGATCTCAGTACCCTCCCGTGTGGCAGAAGACAGCACCACATACATAGAAGCTCAAAGTTCCAACCGTTCTTCCTCGTTCTTTGCCTGCCGAAAAATTTCGAAATCTAAATGAAAAAGTCGAATTTAAGGCTTGGCAATTTTTTTGAAGATTTTTTTCTCTATTTTTACCTTTTTATGGTTTATCGCGATAACAATAAGCACCAGTCTAATGAGAATTCCAACCCGCGTAGTGATCAAGTCAGGTAAATCTTTAGGTCATCCTTTTTGGCCCCTTCGCTTCCGAACTTATTGCACGGTCCTATCATAGACAAGTAGGACTCTACCTGCTTGTGCTATCTTTTTTGTTTTATTTCATCATATCTGATGAGCTTTTCGCTATGTTGTTATTGTATTCACATTTTCATGTGGAAGGTGCGATCCTCGTTAAGCTCCTGTGGCTAAACAAGCTTTTTCCGGTCCAAGAGACCGATCGCCATGGGAACAGGGTGGCTATTGGTTAATTAAAGGCGCCAACAACTCGCCTTGTAATATGGAGCATCATAGGCAATAGGAGGAAAACACTCGATACCATTATCAGGGATTGGTTCTGCAGTAACCTCTCGCCGCCACTGTCGGACTCTCATAGCTAGGAAGAATGTTCTTTTGATTTCCCAAGCACACTATCAGTCTTGACTATCTTGATGGCAATCCCGTGGCAGCCGGTTGTACGTGCCGGGTTGACCCGATGGAGTACTTCATCGGCAAGGGCTGCCGCCTCAGTGTACAATACACTGCTACAACAACAACAACAACTATCTTGATGGTACCATGGATTTCTTGGAGGAGGCTGGGAGTTGGTAAGGGTTTGCCACTGCGCCGTTATATAACAGGGACATGGAGTGCTTTCATCAAGCAGTTGGGTAAGTCGAGTGAAGTATGACGTTGCCATCTGTTGCGCTTGCAGATTTTCAATATCCAACTTCCGTGCAGTTTTAGAACGCACTTTTCTCGCCATATTTAAACGGGTGTAAGCCTTCGCTGCAACAAGGTAGCGATCCGAATTTATATTCGCTCCACGGATCGATCGTTCAACTAACACGCTGGATGAATGGCTTCCATCTATCACCATATGATCAATTTGGATCTTTACTTCTTGATTTGGCTACAACCATGTTGCTTTATGAGTTGTATATGCTGAAATCTTGTGCTGCTAACTACCATGTTTTTCCGCGACAAAATACATTAGTCTCAAAGTCTCAACCCATAATCGGGAGTTATCACGTGGATGCTAAACTTTCCGACTCTTGGACAAAAAAATTGTATTCCCTATCTTCGCACTAAAATCTCCCATATTCTCGCACTAAAATCTCTCTTCCGACTTCAAATTTATAGGTAAGGATCATTGGCACAATGGTAAAATATATTAAAATTTGGGCATGATCGGATCGGTTTTACCTGTATTATAGTATATATGTATCTTTCAAGGAGGAATAATAGACAACATCTATACAAAGGGGTTAAAACAAGAATTTTGAAATTTTGAATGAAGGTTGCAAGGAATTTAGAGGGGCCGGAAGGATTTAGATTTGTACACATTTACTACAAATGTGTACAAATCAAGATCCTTCTGGCGGTACGAAATGTACCATTTTTCGTTTAGCTGTTCGAATTGCACTCTTTTCCGTACCACCTATCAAATGGAGTAGGAAATCTGAAATTTGGTATACAGATTTTTCTGCAACACTAAAAATTTTGTATGAAAATCGTGGTATATATAGTACTGATTGGCACAGAAAAGTACTATTTGGTACCAAAAAGTACAATTTGGTATTAAAAAGTACAATTTGGTATTAAAAATAATATTTAATGCCAAAAAGTACTATTTGGTACCAATTAGTACTAATAGGTACCAAAAAGTAATATTTGGTACCAATAAGTACTATTTGGCATAAAAGACTATAATATGGCCCTAAAAAGTGCCAGTCATGTAAAACATACTATTTTCCCTTTTCAGACAACAGATTTAAATATAACAATGAAATTTTGTTTGCGGCAATATTGTAAACATGTGATTTGATGCTATTAACAATGAAAAAAGTGATATTAAGACCAAAATATAACTATTGGTATACATAAGTCCCAATTCAAGAAGGAATGAAGGAAAGTAAATTTATTAGATATGAAGTTGGATAACATAAAATGCAAATATACAATTACGACCAATTTTTGGAGTGAGTTTTATAAATGTAAACGAGCTGCTTGGCTGATTCATTGACTTCATACTCAGCAATGAAATCGGATTTTAAATTCCCAGCATGTTGCAAAAATGTATAAAATCGTACGAAATAGTTAAACTCCGCCCACAGAAAACAAAAACCATCAACCTCTCGAAATTTAATATAACATATTATTATAGGATAAATATATAACGAAAAGAATATAGATTACTTCATGCAACAACAACAATTTATAACATTTACTGGCATTTTAAAAGGATTACTTATGTTAAACCCATGTGTCAACTCAATATTCAGTTAGTTCTCACATTGAGGTTATGCCACTAAATCGAATACTACACACACAGCTGCAAACGGCTGAAGCCAATTGCAACATTCTTGTCTTCTAGGGTTCCGGGGCTTTTAAACAATGTACATACGGTCGTTGTGTCGGCTGTGCTATTTGTTGAAACTTAAATGGCATTTCACCATTGTGCATTAGTCGTAATCTCTCTCCAGGCCGATGTAGAAATATTCTTAGTCTGCTCTTCCTTGTCTTCCTTCGTGCCATGGGCACAAATAAGGCTGATGTTGAAAATTTTGCTTTTATGCGGTTTGTGGCTAGCCTCTCATCAATCGGAGTAAAGCTGGATACAACGAGATGTGGGCATTTTAGTTCCGTTCCACAAAAGAAACTTGTTCCTTTTCTTAGTTCCTAAGTCCCTTTTTCATTTGCGATCCCCTTCTTATATACCCTCCACCATGGAATGCATTTGTCAAAACAAGGAAGAGAAGACTAAGAATATTTCTTCAAGGGCCTGGAGAGAGATTACGACTATTGCACAATGGTCCCGCTCATACGATAAAAATAAAAAAACAGAAGTCAATGCTTTTATTTAGTTAAATCTTCTTAGAACATGTCAAATTATTTAACTAGAATCGATTTTTCGCAATTTATAACGGTACTTTTGCCTAAACGCTCCATAATACAGTTCTTTTTTCATCAAAATATCGAATTTGAAACAGGAAAAGAAGAAAGGTGTTGACAAAAAAGTGAATATCTCATTGAAAAACGTGATACATGGATTTTGTAAAATGGAAGATGTAGATCAAGCGAAAGACTTTATTTCCATGGAACTATATGTGTATATGGTCTAACTTGGATACTAACAATATTGGAAATAATGCCAAATTTTTAATTATTTTTATTTTTGGTGAAATGCCCTTTAAGTTTCAACAAATAGCGCAGCCTGACGGCAGTGAATAAACCAAACAAGTTACCAATCAAAATGCAGCAATACAATCCTAGTCGGCACCCAAGACAAATAACAATTGATTGTTTAAATGATTGATGACAAATGTTTGTGTAATGTTTATTCGCTAATAAAATAAAGGAAAAAATTTATAAAAATTTAATTTAAGTTATAAAGGATAACCTTACGTGTTTAGTTAAGTTGTCCAAGCAAAAAAGGAAAGAATCAAGGCCTGAAGGGCATTTATACTATCACAAATGGCGCTAAATTCACAAATAAATTATCAATTTTACTGTCTATGATCAGACTGCAATAATAATTAGTGTTCAATGAATGTGGTTCATACCACATCCAGCCCCTTTTGCGTTGCCCACTTTAGGGGTGACCATCTTCTCCGCCCACTTTAGGGGTGACCATCTTTACCGCCCACTTTAGAGTGACCATCATCGACATCCTCGCCCGTGAAATGACCCGGATGGGGAGGCTTCACCATTCAAATCTTCTGCATCCACATCTAAAACGGCAAGTTTGGATATTGGCCTTAGTTAGCTCTGGCAAATATTCCCGAACCCATACCATTCTTCAAATTTTGCACAATACGCCATTGCTTACGAAGACACATTAGACGAGGTTCATATGGCACTGGTGTTTGGGTTGAATTTGCACAGCCCAATAAAAAGTGATTTGGCGTCAATGGGTCGGGATCTTCTGGTGTAACAGCCAAATGCGTCAGTGGTCTGGAATTAACTATATTCTCGGCTTCAATTAAAAAACTTTGCAGGGTTTCCAAGTCTGGGTATATGTTCGCGCAGCATCATATGAAGGACCTTTTTGACCAATTGCACGAGCCTCTCCTATGCACCACCCTCACTTGGGTTCGCTGGTGTGTTGAACTTCCATTGGATACCTAATACTGTAAGAGAAGTCATCTTATCATTATCAATAACGTTTTTCTCACCCTGCAACTCTTTCTGGATACCAACAAAATTAGTGCCGTTATCACTGCGAATTACAAGCGGCACACCACGTCGGTTTATGAAGTTCCTAATGCATAACAGACAAGCATCACTGGAAAGATCATTGGCTATCTCCAGATGGGTAGCACGAACGGTTAAGCAAGTGAACAAGGCCACCCACCTCTTCTCTCGCTGGCGACGGATAGTAACGCTTACCGGCCCAAAATAATCCAAACTAGTGTAAGTGAAAGCACGAACATATGGTGTAACACGATCTATCGGCAATGGACCCATTTGAGGTTGGCAAGGTCTTGCTCTCCGTATGCGACTGATTTGACATCGTGACTGAATACTATTCAGCAATCGGCGTAACGATGGAACCCAGAACTTCAAGCGCACTTCGCTTATTACGGTTGACAAATTTATGTGGCAAAGTCTAGCATGGTACGACTCCACTAGTAGACGAGTGAAAGCATGTTGACTTGGAAGAACGATGGGATTTTTGGCTTGAATTGGAAGGCACGGTGCATTCTGAATACGTCCAGAGACTTTTAATAATCCGTCCTCACTGATCATTGGATTTAACGTCTTCAATTTGCTGTCTTGGCTCACATGTCCTTGCCGTTCAATATTCACAATGTCATCCGAAAAAACTTCGCGTTGTATTTGTCGACATAAGTGCGTTTCGGCCAATGCTTCTTCTTTCACGCTCAGCTTTTTTGACATATCGATAAACCCAAGCCATAGTGTGTTTTAATCTGGAATATTTGGAAAATCTGTTAATATCAGGACGTAATTTGCAAACCTGACGAGCCACATTTATGACATTTAGATCGTAGTTCTGTTTTGCTAGCATCCAGGCAGCTTTCCATTTGCAACTTCAAGGTCCATTTGTCCACCGTCAGTCCGCTTCATACTTAATGGGAAATTTTGCCCTTGTTGCATCATTATCCATTTCGCTGCTGTCTAGAATCTCGGCCACCCTGTTGGCCACATATTGTTTATACTTCCGGTGATCAGAACGAATCCAGCGAATAACAGTACGGGAATCTGTGCGAAATTAATTTTATTAACTTTTTTATTATGGTTAGCAATTATCAAATCCTTCATACGAGCACCCATTACTGCTGCCTGCAGTTCCTATTTGGGTATAGTATGATATCTGGTAGAAGCACACGCGGATTTGCTCATTACAAATACGACTTTAATTCCGACCACACTTACCACACGCCAATACGCTACTGTCGCCATCGCCTCTTCGCTAGCATCAGTGAAAATATGCAAATCAACCATGGTGTTGACAAAATTTTGGCAATAAAAACGTGGAATCTGGAATTACTTTAAATTTTCAAATTCTATCAACCATAGCTTCCAATCTCTATAAATTTCAATAGGCAACTCTTCGTCCCAACCGATACCTGCCTTCCATACTCGTTGCATTAAAATTTTTGATGTAATCATAAATTCGCATAAGAATCCAAATGGGTCATAAATTGACATGTTTAGTGAAAGCATTTCACGTTTGGTGGGAACCTTGGTAAATTCTAAAATAGATTTCTCCACTTTATGGAAATTGATACGAAAACAAAAAACATTTGGACTTGGTAACCAATGTATTCCCAAAATTCTTTCTATATTATCTTTATATAAAAACCGTTGTTTCCTCCGCTGGCCGATTGTCCACAAGATCTCACCACCCGTTCCGAATTGGAAATGATATTTCTTAGCTCAAATCCACCAGCACCATGAATCTTGATAACATCTTTTACAACACTTACAGCTTCGTCCTCAGTGTCAAAACTATCGACGTAATCGTCGACGTAGTGACGGTCGATTATACCATGGACTGCTCGAGGGGCTTCTTCCAAAAAACTTTGGGCATTTAAGTTTTTAATAAACTTGCCAATTGTTGGCGAACATGTAGCTCCAAATATCATCCTTTGCATAACGTACACTTCCACTTTTATATTTTTTGTCCCCATTTCTCCACAAGAATCGCTGACAGTCCTGGTCTTCTTTTTTTCGATTTTGATCTGATGGAACATTTCTTTAATATCTCCACAAACGGCAACTGGAGCTTCCCAAAATTTAAAAATAGTTGAAATTAACGTATTATTTATGTCCGGCCCGCTTAAGAGACATTTGTTCAAAGACACATTCTGAACTTCAGCGGCGGCATCGAAAACGATTCGGATTCCCTTCTTGTTTATATTTTGCACTCCAATAAAGGGCATAAAGGACACGTTTTGTAGGTGGGGCTTTCTCTACTGGTGTCGGTCCATAAATGATGACGCCCAATCTGGTGGTGGTTACGATCGGTCCAGCGGCTGACAACTAGCAGGGCACTTCCAAGGGAACTGTTAAAAAGCAATGATGTAGGCTAAGTATTAGTTTTGGTTGAACATTTTTGTAATTAACAAATTTTATTTTCGATACATCAAGATTTGTTTTACATTTTACCATACTTTCCAAATTAAAACTTTGTATTTGCAAAGATAGGTCTGACGTCGTATAAAAATTTTTAATGGTGTATCTTTTATCTCCTTCCCCGATTCCACTAAGTATCACATCGATAACTTCGTAGTCTTGAGCCACACAATGTTCATTCAGCCACTGTAACGATAATTTTTGCTGCTTACCACGAAGATCTCACTCGTTGGCAATTGTTTTATCGAGCATGGATACATTTGCACCGTCATCTATAAAAGCATAAGTAGAAATAATTTTATATTTTCCATATATTCGGATGGGTAATATTTGGAACAAAATGTTGCCGGTTTCACTTAGTGCATGACAATTTCTCTGCTCGGGCTGTTGTGATGGTGCTGGATTTACATTGCTCTTACCGTTCTTATCAGCGTCCGCGACATCGTTATGAAGCAGATTGTAGTAGTAGTAGTAGTTGTAGTAATAGGTTTTTATTGAGTCTTCTTCTTTTTCAATGAATTGACAATGGTATAAACGAGTGGTTAACATGAACACATAGAACTATTGTTGTCTTATTCTATTACACATTGGACTTGTTATGAAATGCTACTTGCAATATTGAAAAGTATAATATGATGTATTACATATAAAACAGAAAGCGGGAGCAAAGGCTTGCTCGCGGCCCTTACTGTTACTGGACAGGCAAAAGAGAGCTGTCAATAAATATATAATAAAAACAAAGATGCTTAAAACTAGTTAACAACGGTGGTCTGTTTTACTATTGACAACAGAGCTCATAAACGTAAGTTCATTGATATGACTTTGTATGTATGCGTGTATATGTATATAATTTAATGCTTATGTCTATATCAGTTAAATATTTTTATAAAATGGTAAACGAACGTTCAGGTACAATAGAACAATTGCGACAATGGAATTGTAAGTACATATATAAATGAATAAAATAAAGTATTTGGTTTTTCTTATGATTATACTTGTGTTTAGTGTTTGTACATTTTATATTATTTTCGTTTTTAAGTGTTTTTTTTATTATTTATTTTTTATTTATCTTTAGCATTTAACCCCTGTGGGCTCCAGGTACTGTTTTCTGGAAGAATAGTGGCAGCAGACATTGGGCTGGATCGTTGTCAATATTATCATTTAGAATTCCTACAGGAGAGAGGTAAGCACATCCAGACCATAATATATTTTTTTCCGATTCAAAAATATCGTTTAACAAGACGTTTTCGTGCATAGGCAGTTTATCAACAAAAAGTTTTTGGTGGCACAAAACATAGCTGCATAGTGGCTCAACTCCAGAAACATCATATACATATGAGTTGGAGTGCTTCTTGGTTCGAGTTGCATAGTGTCTATTAATACATTTTCGTAAGATCTTCCTCTCAAAGATTTCCATTTCTTTGGCGACTATTGGGGCAATTTTCTTGGCTTTTTGCAGAATTGAACGCGCGTGTTGGTTAAATTTCATCAGTTTATCAAATGATACCCCTAAATATTTGATATTGGGTTTAAAGTTTATTTCGACGCCTTCCAATAATACATGCAATGTTTTGTATCTGGTACTACAAACCTGGGGCATTTTCCTGACGCATTGCGAATGCAAATGGCTTCAGATATCGAAGCATTAATCTTAATGCCCCAAGATTTGTAATAATCGTTTATAAAATTCAGATATGTGACAGCATTACTTAGCGCTTGAGCAGGCGATATATTGTGAGAATAAATTAAACAATCGTCGGCGTACAGGATTGCTTTAGAGTTGTGAGTGATGTGGGGAAAATCATTAAGAAACAGATTGAACAGCAACGGGGCTAGAACACTTCCTTGCGAAACTCCACTATTACAGAAAATTTTCGGCCAGTAAGAAAGCTCAGAATTAATTTTACCAGATATGGATCAGTTCCCAAATCAATCAGTTTATACAATATGCCCTTGTGACAAACAGAGCCAAACGCCTTTTCAATGTCCAAAGATATTGCCACTGTGCAGACTTGAGTTCGAAGATTTGTGATAATATCATTACGAAACTTCAGCAATGCGTGTTGTGTAGAATGGCTCCGTTTGAAACCAAATTGAAAGTCAGAGATTGGGTTGAATACGAAATCATTTTCAATTTTCTCTTTCAGAATGCGCTCGAAAAGTTTACCCACGTTTGACAGTAAAGAAATTGGACGAAAATCTGCTGCAGTTTCGCTGTTTGGTTTCTTCTTGATTGGAACAATTTTAGCTATTTTCCAATCTTCGGGAAAGTAACCGTTATTAATACAATTGTTGTATAGTGACGTAAGTAATTTTAGCGTAGATTCTGCAAATTTCTTAATTACGAAATTTGTTATTCCATCAATGCCACTGGATTTTTTATTGTTCAAACAATGAATAAAATTTTTAATTTTTTCAGAATTCGTGAAGTGAAAGTTGTCTGTATTTTCAAGAGCAGTATGCAGGAAGATATTTTTTCATCAAGATCACGAACAAGCCTCTCCGGAATTGTTTTGCGGAAGGAAGATGAATAGAAAATTTTGAATTGCTCAGCAATATCATTGCTAGTTGTGAAAATATTATTATTCTGTTGCAGATGTTGGCAAATGCCAACTTTTGATGCAGACGAACCAGGTTTGATATTTGACAATTTGTTGTTGAACAATTTAGCTTGATCTAACGCTACTGTTTCTTTTATTATTACTTTAAGTAGTTGAAGTTGCTTAGGAAGAACTTTGTACTCACTGCTGAGACGATTTCCAGAGCGATGATTTATTTATGGGAGGCATTATCTGACGAGATGCAGCATCTAGATCATTACGGAAGTTATCCCAATTGGTATTCTTGTAAGATGTATAAGATTGTACAGGAGTCAAAATGATATCTGAGCATTTTATTTCTATTTTCAGTTTCAACGAAGAAATTTGAAATTGTTCCATCGATAAAGTTGGTGCTAAGGAGAAAATGGTCTAAAAAAGAATTCCCATTTGGATATGAGTCACAAAACCTGGCGACGTCCATTGCATTATCTTCCAGCCACTTTGACAGTACATTCCCATTTGTATTATTAAGAGTGTCGCCCGAAGCCAAATTTCTAGCATTCAGATCTCCACCTAATATAAAGCCATCAAAATTACAACATAACTGTGACAATTTGCTCAAGTCAGCCTCCAGTCTTTGAGGCGAGTATCTGCATGGGATGTAGACAAATGCAATCCGAGTGTATTTATATGATTTTTTAACCACAACAGCAGTACCGACCTGAGAGTTGTCGTAAATAAAGAAGTACCCATTTATTTTAATATTTTTGTTTTTACGCAGATGGCACCCTTGTATAAATCCAATGTCAATGTCGTTCTGAATTAGAATTTTGTATAATTCGACTTGTCTATATTTTTCGATGAGCGATCGAACATTGAAAGTTAAAAAGTTTATGAATCTATGGTCCATATCCATATTGGCTTTTTACTTTATTAAAAAGGCGCAAGAACTCTATTTTGGCCTCTGATTTTGAAATGGATCGAAATTCATTCATAAATATGGTTATCTCTTGCTCCAATGTAAGTTCTTGTGGTTCGAGAAAATGACTGGCAAGTTGCATAAATTCTTCTATGAAGGAGGGTTTACTTTGTCTTGTTTGTTGCTGAATACTCGTTGGCTGAAGCAAGCTTGCGAAAGATTTTCCTGGTGATCTTAATAACATTTGGAGAACATTATTTACATTTCGTGAAGCAACAGCTCTCTGCTCTATTGCAGCATTCAAACGCTGCTTCCTTGCAGCGACATATTTTTTATATATTGGACACCCTTTCCAATTCGCTGGGTGTCCTGATGCATCACAATTCTTACAATAAGGATCTGATGAATCCGAACTAATTCTCTGACACTCACCTGGGGCATGGTCTTGGTCACATTTGACGTACCTGTACGCGGAGTTGCAATTCCTGGATATATGACACCAGCGTTGACATCTGTGGCATTGGATGTCACTGTCCTTCCTTTTGGGTTTCTCCCACGAAATGATTTGGTGTTGAATGCCCTTTATGTGCGCTACGTCACCTATTTTCTTCCCAGGGCATAATGTAAGCAGGAAAAGTCCGGTGTCAGTATTACCCTTCACAGACGAATGCGTTTTGAATTTATTCACAGCGGAAATCGTATCAGGTACCATTTCATCCAGTTCTTCTTTGGTAAGGGTCAGAATCATGATACAATCCCCTTACGACCAATGACACCTGTTTCATTTCCTTTGGAGTAAAGGAATATGAGTGTATATTCTTCGCCTTTAAAAGTGCCATCATTGATAAATGAACTTTTGGGTCAGCAAAGTAAAGCTTACTTTTGTTTTTGTTTACATTCTTGATCTTAAAGGAGAAGTCAGGAATGGTATCTTTCAATTTATCCACTAATGTTTTAATATTTACATTAAAAAAAAATCGGAGGGCACCATTTAGTCTTTGATGTTTCCTTGTCTTCCTTTTTCTTAGAGGCCTCACGTTGCTTGTCTGGAATGCTGGAGCCTTTAATGTCAACATTCGCCAAAACATTTAACAAGCCAAATTGGTTTTGGTCTGTTGGAACATGTGAAGAAAGCCTTTCAGATAGCGTTGAGATCACGCATCACACTCCATGACGGGAGGAGAAAATCCAGGCATCTTAATTGCAGGAAAAATGCAATTGGATGCCCGAAAAGATTAATAGTTTATTTATTTAAGCAATAAAAATCAGAGTAAAAAAATTTATTGAAAACAGTACATCTTGTTTCTTTGAGGGTTGCCAGCTTTTTCATGAAGCAAATTGTTGTGATATTTCCAACACTCATTTTTTCCACATGGTTTTTATACCTGCATTGGCCAAGTTGGTGGCCTTTTTTAAGGCAGAAGAAACAGGCTTTCAGCATTTTTATTTTTTTTCCGTTTTTCGTCGCAAGACATTTTCAGAAAGTATTTCCATTTTTCGACTGACGTGCAGACTTCCTTACAGACAATACAATTTTTAACGGCGACACATGCGAACTTTCGGCTTGGTTGTGTGACTTGGCGATGATTAGAGGAAACGTTTGGTACATATGGCAAGGCATCGTGGACGATGTTAGCTACACGACGTAAAGTTTCTAACCATTGGCTGAAATCTAAAATAGAAGGAGCATCTTTTAAAAATAGACATCACCCCATTCCATTTATCGATTAATCGGCAGTTTGGCCACCAGCTCACTTAACAAAGATGGATTATAAAGATGATGTTCTCCACGAGCGTTTTTTAAGAACGTAGCCATGGTTGTCGTCTTATTGGCGAAACTTACTAATGCCTCCAAATTATCATTGACAAAAAGGGGGAATTTTACGGACCTTATCGATCTGGCTTTTGATGAGTTGTTCCGGTCTGCCGAAGGTTTCCCTTAAATTATTCATTATGGCTTCAACATTGGCTGAGCTTCCCAATAAACATTCCACAGCTTCACGAGCACTACCTTTAATAGATTCCCTCAGGCGCATTATATTGTGCAGATCATTGTAAAGAAATTCATTGGTGGTACTGTAAAATGCTTCGGAAAAAGTTGGCCATTCCTCGGGCAATTCTGAAAATATTGGAAGCGGGTAAATTTTCTTTTTTGACAAATTAATATAAGGGTTTTACGTGTTTAAAACACTATTTGAAATTCATGTTCTGGTGTCAAATACAAGGCAGTAGACGGTTGACGAAATTGTCTTGGAATTTTCTGTTACGTTACTTGCGTTGGCTGGACTAACTGGTGCGACTGTGTGATGTATTGTTGGGGCGGCGGCGGTATGGCGGTTTGTTGTGGTGGCGACCGTATGGCGGTTTGTTGTGGTGGCGGCTGTGAGATGATTTGTGATATACTTGATGGCTCCAATGTCTGATTACTGGCTGATGGCTGCTGCGACGATGTTTGAGGATTCTGGACGGACAGCTTCGCGTGTTTAGATGTTAGTGCCTCAACCATGTCTTGACTGCTGCATTTGAGTCTGTTGCAATTGCAATTGATGCTGCAGCATTGTCTGCATTTGAAACATATTTTGTTGCATTTCGTACATTTGCTTTTGTATTGGGTTGCCCAAAAAGTAATTGTCGGTAATATAGTAGTAATATAGTCGGCGTTGACAAATTTTTTCAACGGCTTGTGACTCTGTAATTGCATTCTTTCTTCTGTCAGTTATCAGCTGTTACTTTTAGCTTGCTTAAGAAAAAAAGTGCCCGAAATTTTGTTTATATTTGTTTGTTTGGCGTCAATTTTAATATGGGTACCACTTGTATTGAAAGAAATTCATTTAACAAACCGAATCAACGCTTGTGATATGCACCTTAAACGCAATGAATTCGATCCGATTTTAAAACGAATCTTAACTGGAGATGAAAAATGGATTGTTTACAACAACGTTAGTCGAAAACGATCATGGTCCAAGCATGGTGAACCAGCTCAAACCACTTCAAAGGCTGATATCCACCAAAAGAAGGTTATGCTGTCTGTTTGGTGGGAATGGAAGGGTGTGGTATATTTTGAGCTGCTTCCAAGGAACCAAACGAATAATTCGGATGTTTACTGCCAACAATTGGACAAATTGAATACAGCCATCAAGGAGAAGCGACCAGAATTGGTCAATCGTAAAGTTATCATATTCCACCAGGACAACGCTAGACCGCACACATCTTTGGTCACTCGCCAAAAACTGAGTGAGCTTGGCTGGGAACTTTTGATGCATCCACCATATAGCCCTGACCTTGCACCATCAGACTACCATTTATTTCGATCTTTGCAGAACTCCTTAAATGGTAAAACTTTCGGCAATGATGAGGCTATAAAATCGCACTTGGTTCAGTTTTTTGCAGATAAAGGCCAGAAGTTCTATGGGCGTGGAATACTAAATTTGCCAGGAAGATGGCAAAAGGTTATCGAACAAAATGGCAATTATATATTTTTTGGCTGCTGTGCGGACGTCACCGGCAGAGGTCAATGGTGGCTTTTTTGTGCGCTGCTGATCTGCAAAGTTTTCGTGTTCTTGACTTGATGGCGTGCGTAGATGTGTGTCGTTGGTAGCAGCGGCGCATGCTGAAGAAATTTTGGGCGTATTTGGTGGTGAATGCTGAAGACTCATATCGATTAAGTATGCGTCAAATCGAGCTGGGGCTTCACCTTGCGTCGATCGTTTACTTCTCTGCTGCGTTTCTGTGGCTTGTGACATGAAAAGATTATATTTGTAAAACAAAGACCATAAAAACGGGTTTAAACATAAAACAAAAAGTAAGAAAATTCTTTGAAAACACAGGTCTGCAGAAACACTGTGCTGGAAAAAACTGTCATACACAATAAATTCTGGCAAAACAATTAGTGATGGTGTAACGGCGGCAATTGTTACTTCTTCTGTTTGATAAAATTGGCAGATCAAACAATTAATGTTGAATACAGGATGGCTAATTAAATATTGGCAAAAAATATTCGATATAAACGGCTCATCAAACAGATAAAGTGTTTAATTTAAACATCGAAGCAGTGAATAAACCAAACAAGTTACCAATCAAAAGGCAGTAATACAATCCTAGTCGGCACCCAAGACAAATAACAAGACAATTGATTGTTTAAATGATTGATGACAAATGTTTGTGTAATGTTTATTCGCTAATAAAATAAAGGAAAAAATTTATAAAAATTTAACTAGTTATAACGGCTAATCTTATGTGTTTAGTTAAGTTGTCCAAGCAAAAACGGAAAGAATCAAGGCCTGAAGGGCTTTTATACTATCACAAATGACGCTAAATTTACAATTACATTATCAATTTAACTGTCTATGATCAGACTGCAATAATAATTAGTGTTCAATGGATGCGGCTCATACCACATCCAACCCCTTTTGCGTTGCCAACTTTAAACGAGAATGTTGTAATTGGCTTCAGCCGTTTGCAGCTGCAACATCCTGGGAGTTTAAAATCCGATTTCATTGCTGGGTATGAGGTGAATGAATCAGCCAAGCAGCTCGTTTACATTTATAAAACTCACTCCAAAAATTGGTCGAATACAATTTCGACCATTTTATGTTATCCAACTTCATATCAAATTAATTTACTTTTCTTCGTTCCTTCTTGAATTGGGACTTATACCAATAGTTATATTTTGGTCTTAATAGAAATTTTTCATTATTAATAGCATCAAATCACATGTTTACAATATACCGCAAACAAAATTTCATTGCAATATTTAAATCTGTTGTCTGAAAAGGGAAAATAGTATGTTTTACATGACAGGCACTTTTTAGGGACATTTATTTATTTATTTTATATATACTACCTAATACCTATTATATATATATATATATATATATATATATATATATATATATATATATATATATATATATATATATATATATATATATATATATATATATATATATATATATATATATATATATATATATATATATGACGATTTAGACGATTTTAGGCAAATTGGATAAGATTGACAAGATCTATTTATATAGAGCTATATTAAAACATGGACCTTCTTGACCCTTTTACAATCCCAACCGACCCACACTTATAATAAGTATTTGTGCAAAATTTCAAGCGCCTAGCTTTACCCCTTCGAAAGTTTACGTGCTTTCAATAGACAGGCAGATGGACCTAAAATGTCATGACGATCACGAATATATATTTATACTTTATGAGGTCTTACACGGATATTTCGATGCGCTACAAATGGAATGACGAAATTACTATAGCCACTTTCTATAGTGGAAGGTATAAAATTAATATGTGGATGTCACAACGTTTTTTTATTTGTGCCACCACATTAATTTAATGTGGTTGGCTGTGTGCTGATGTTTACTGTGGTGAATAATTTTTGAGTAGCCCAGGGCAAGACATATTTATTTGCAGGTAGTGGCAGTTGCCTAACAACAAAATACCATCCGTCAAAAGCAGTGATTAGTGCAACTCTGATTTTATGTATGTTACTAGTTCGCGCCATTTTTCGTTGTTTGTGTGTGGTATGGTTCTTAACTATAATACACACACAACCAAAAAGTAGTTGACAGATAGTGCACTTCGCGAGAAAAAATTTTACTCAGCTGTTGACGGTACACTACCTGGTAATTATGTGATGGCCCAGGGCTTGGTTAGATTTTTGGCAAAGCAAATCTTGACGTTTATGAAGCAGAATTCCTTTTTGCCAGTTGTGAATAGATACGCATGTTTAATTCAATTTACGAGCAGCGATTATTAGCCGCTTGCACACAAATATTTATTTGTTTAAGATGTATTGATGATTTTGTTAAAAATATTATATTTTCACATCACCATTTGAAAGTTGATGATAAATGCTACACTGTTGAAAGAAATTGGCAAAACAAAATGTTTTTGAGACATTTGCAACCTCTGTGTGAAAAATTTGTTTCACGACGTCGGCAACAGCAATTTTTGGCATTTAAACATAATTATCATGACATAATTACCTGGTAGGGTCCCGTAAACAGATGAGTACAATTTTTTTTCGCGAAGTGCACTATCTGTCAACGAGTTGTGGTTGTGTGCGTGTATTGTAGTTAAGAACCATTACACACACAAATAACGAAAAATGGCGCGGACTAATAACATACACAAAATCAGTGTTGCACTAATCATTGATTTTGACAGATAGGGCACTAAATATTTTGTTGTTGACATTGATCAAGTCTCCGTGAGGAGTTTGGGTAAGACTAAAGGCATGGCGCACTATGGGAGCAGAGCTGTCTTTTTCAAGATTGGGAAGGCTGAGATAGGCAGAAATTCTCATACTGAGACATCAGGACGTGCAGGGGCAGGTGACTCAATACTACCCAACCAACAGGGGGCTGACGAGCAATCACGGCCTCTCTCAATATTGGAAGGCTTGGAGAAACAATGATCCTGAAACATCAGGCAGTGCAGGGGCGAGAGACCCAACACAGCCTAAGAAACAGAGACCCGACGACGGACCCATCACCGACTTTAAGATTCGAAATAGGTAAAAACCCTAATATTGAAACATTAGGCAGCGCAGCGACAGGAGTCTCAATGCAACCCAACGAACTGGGGCCGATGATGGTACCTCACCTACTTCCAAGAAGCCCATTTACTTAGGATTTGGAAGGCTAAGACAGGGATCCGACGATGGAACAATTACCGACTTTATAAAGAGTCGGTGCAGTGACAGGAAAGTTAATGCAGTCTAAAGAACAGGGAGCAAACGATGATATCATGACCTACCCCCAAGATGCCCATTTACTGAAGGACCAATGATTGAGGTAATCTAGATAAACCCCAGCGGGAGCGAGACTGCTACACACGCTCTGGGAAAACCAGCAATGGCAAGATTCATATTGCCTTAATTCAGGAGCCATGGACAACCCCGAACAAAGTCTCTGGATTGAACCATATCAGCTACCAATTATTCTATGCTAATACTGGTACTCGGCCGAGGACCGATATGTTCGGAAAATCGAATCGATGACGTTCAGGATTGGAGGGTATTCATGGAACACTCTTCCTCTGACCGTCGCTACGTTAGGTTTAAAATAGCACGGCCAGCGCCGAATCCGATAAGCTTCCGGAACAAGTTCAAAACAAACTGGACAAAATTCGGAGAGGTACTTAGAAGAAGACATTGACGAAAGTAACAACAGTTATCCTTTTAGGGAAAGAAAATCGGCCCTAGAAGAACCCTGGGTGACCGGGGAGATTCGCAATATTGAGAAAGAGGTCCGCAGACTTTTTAACAGAGCACGACGTAAAAAGGCGGAAGTTTATTGGGATTTGTATTACACACGGCTCAAGGAATACAATAAGATTTCCAAAGCGACAAAACGTTCCTCCTGGAACCTTTTGTACGAACAGGTCGATAGTGTCAAGGGTGGTGTTTATACCCAAGCCCGGCAAGGCAAGTTATGCGACACCAAAGGCCTACAGACCTATAAACCTTACGTTCAGAACACCATGATAAAGAGTAGGACATCCAGCGAACTGCTCAAATACAAACAGCATGCCTGAACGTCGGTGGAGATTGCCCTGTACAAGGTTGTGCATAAAATAGAAGAATCCTTCGATGCCAAAACGTACACCCTGGCCGAAAGGGTCTTGCATGTGGCATATGACTGGGCTAGACCCAGAGTTCTCAATGTTAACCCAAAGAAGACTGACATATGCCTGTTCACGAGAAAGACGAAGGTGGACCAATTTAACACACCACGTCTCCTCAACATGACGATTTCGATATCTGACAAGGTCAAATACTTAGGTGTGATCCTGGACAGGAAACTGAATTGGAAGTGTAACATTCAGGAGCGTACTGAAAAGGCTCACAGATGTTGGGCACTATGTAGACGGACTGTGGGCTCGAAATGGGGTCAGAATCCGAGGATTGTCTATTGGCTCTACAGGACACGCTCCTGTAGACCAATACTTAACGCCTCAGCAGTTTGGTGGACTGCTATGGAGAAAAAGTGCAACATAAGGACCATACAACATGTTCAGAGAACTATTCTAAATATCCGACCCATTGACATACAGATGAAGTGTGAGGCGATTTGAGAATGGATTGAGGATGGGAGCAGCTCATACCATCGAGGCGACGATAGGAAACCTGGAAGAGAAGAGGTTTCCGAGCGTATACCTGAGATGAACCTTGAAGTCGAGTGCGAGGCACTCCTGCCATCGGGACAGTCTTGGGTTGACGAAACCCTAGTATTACCATCTGGAAGATCATGTTACACGGATGGATCAAAGCCAGAGGACAGAGTAGGCCTGTGGGTCTACATTGAGAACACGGGAACTGAGATCTGTTTTAGACTGTCTGGCCATAATACGGTAGTACAAGTGGAGATCCGGGCATTATTTTAAATTATGAAAAAATTAAAAGTAGTTTTGCTGGTCCGAGATTTGAATCCAAACCTTTGTATTGAAAAACCAGAATCACATGCTCTAAGCCACAGAGCTCTTCCCCTTTTTATGCCAAAATGTTATTTTAATTCAAACATACATATCGAAAATGTTTTGCTTGTCTGTTGTTACCAAATACTGAAAGGGGAAATTAGTGTCAGATTCAAATAATGTTCGCGTACTTTTTCATTTAAAATTAGCAGGAGAGTAAGAACAGTCTTTGCTCTCTTTTGCTATTTATTTGAATTAAACAGCTGAATTTCATAAAACAGCTGTTCGCTGCTGCAGATTTTAGCTGGGAAAAAACCTCCAGTAGACATTTGCTAGCTCTCAATTACTCTCACTCTCTTCTGCTGGCAAATAAAGTACGCGAACAACTTCCAGTAACAATTTCTTTAAATTTGCACAAATTTTTAAATAAATAATAATATGGATAAATGCGCTTTGTAACATGACATAATTATCAGGTAATGTACCGTAAACAGCTGTGTGAAAATTTTTTCTCGCGAAGTACACTATCTGTCAACGAGTTTTGGTTGTGTGTGTATTTTAATTAAGAACGATAACACACACAAACAACGAAAAGTGGCGCGAACTAGTAACATACACAAAATCAGAGTTGCACTAATCACTGATTATGCCAGATAGTGCACTCAACATTTTGTTGTTGGGCCACTGCCACTACCTGTAAATTAATATATCTTCCTTTGTTATAATTCATATTAAATTTTTCTTCAAAAGAGATGAGCGATTGAGTGCGTGAAGGGGATAGACTGGTGGTGAAAAATGTGTTGTAAAATGAAGATGTGTCAAGGAGTTCAGACTTAACGAAGTTATAAGAGGACTAATACAATATAAAAACATTGTTGAACTTCTAACGAGAATATAATTCTTTAGCGCCATAGAATTTTCTATATTTCCCAATTTTATTTCATTTTTACTATTGTTGAAGTTATTTTTTGAGAGCATAACATTCAACTTGTTGTTAGGGGTCACAAAATTTATTGCTGAATTTGACCTTTAAATTCAAACTGCACTTCACACTGGCCCAAAAGGTTCAGTACATGGTCGATGCGTCAACAAAGAGAATGCAAACAAAAATTTTACATCTTAATACCGTCAAACCTGACACGCTGTTAACATCTGTTCGCGTGAGACCAACTTTTTAAGTCCGCCTTGCGAAGGCGCAAAGTTCTTGTCATTATACTTCTTAATGCTTCTTCTCGTTCATACATAAAACGTATAGACGTGACAAATGTGTTTCCAGTTTAACAAATAATCAAAAGCAGCATTGATAGGTAAGCATTTTTTTTCAATTCCTCCAAAAG
Source organism: Stomoxys calcitrans (assembly GCF_963082655.1). Lineage (NCBI taxonomy): Eukaryota > Metazoa > Arthropoda > Insecta > Diptera > Muscidae > Stomoxys > Stomoxys calcitrans. Next base: position 60,544,852 of record NC_081555.1, on the reverse strand, counting down.
AAATTATTTTATTTAAATATTATGTGTTAGATACATCACCAAGAAGTCCAAGACCAACGAAAAAACCATAACAACGATGCTTCTTGCAGAAAAGCAACAGTGAATGTGTAGTTTAGATATTTATTGACACTTTTTTGTAGTAATGAAAATGAAAGTAACGAAAGTACAACACGAAAATTCAGGTTGGAATGGCTTAATTCTTTTGATTGGTTAGAGGATAAGAATGGATCTGCATTTTGCATTGCTTATAAAGGGTGATTTTTTTGAGGTTAGGATTTTCATGCATTAGTATTTGACAGATCACGTGGGATTTCAGACATGGTGTCAAAGAGAAAGATGCTCAGTATGCTTTGACATTTCATCATGAATAGACTTACTAACGAGCAACGCTTGCAAATCATTGAATTTTATTACCAAAATCAGTATTCGGTTCGAAATGTGTTCAAATTTTGACAAATTTTGTTCAGCGATGAGGCTCATTTCTGGTTGAATGGCTACGTAAATAAGCAAAATTGCCGCATTTGGAGTGAAGAGCAACCAGAAGCCGTTCAAGAAGCCGATTTTAAGTAACTTCACGCCTCTTAAGGGGCACCATAAGTCATCTTTACATCCAAAAAACTATGAAATGAAAAAAAAAAGAGAATTTGAAGATCAATACTTTTTTTTAATGGCAAGAAACAAAAACAACAAAATCAAGTAAGAAATGCTGAGTTTACGTTGGTAATTTTTTGTATTAGGCATAATCTACCTGAATGCTGCCCAGATTCAGCAATAGCAAAACTACTGCATCGCGGAAGAACTAAGGCAACACAAATAACCGAATATTTCGCAATATCAATATTGCGAAATTGAAATTTTTCATTAATTGTAGACAAAACAAAGGACAATTCCACCACAAAATGTATTGTATTGGTAGTCTGATATTTTGATTGGGGTTTCGGCATTCAGGATAAGTTTCATGTGCTGCTAGAGGTGGTCAAAGCAGATGCTGTAGCATTTAAAATCCTACACTGTAGGAAAAATGTTAATGATATTAATGATTTTGTCGTAACATTTATGAAAAAAATGTAATTGGTAAATCTTCACTCGAAAAAACCTTTTCTGGTTTTATTATTATTAATAATTTTTTGTATTGGCGTTCGAAATCAAATCTGTTTTGATTTGAACTAAAAACTCAACATAAAAATGTAATATATATTTTTTTTTTTTTTTTTCAACTTCTGATAGAGTCAAGTTTTTATTAGCATATATATGTATCTGAGTTTCATCTACTAAAAATGTTACAAATACTTTTATCAAGTTGGTTATTTTTGTTTTATTTATTTTATCTATGTTTACAAAACATGATTCCTTCCAGATAAGATTGCTTCAAATCAACAAAAAATAAGATTTTATAGTGGAATATAAATATGGCAAACGGGAGCCTCCGACTGGAACTCATTGTTAATATTATTAAAATATGTTTAGCTTGTACTCCTTGCAATTCATAAAAAGATTAAATAAAATGTAAATTTAAACAGTCGCTTTGTTCTACAGTTCTTAATATAACGCCTTCCAACGAAACCCATTTTTTGCATATCTACCGCATTAACCTCTTGAGCCTCTAAAAGACGCAATTATCATCCGATTGGGGTGAAATTTTACAAAGCGATATATTTTACAACATTCTTCTCAAATATAATATTAATTGGCCCGTAGTCTTTATAAAACGCCGATATAAACCGATCTCCCAATGGTACTCTTGACCCCTAGAGGGCGCAATTTCAACTAGATTTGTCTGAAATTTGCATAGTTTCTCCAACATTCTTTCCAAATATGGTCCAAACCAGTCAATAACCTGATATAACTCCCATATAATCCGACCTCCTGATTTTACTTTCTATACCTCTAAAGGGCGCAATTATTATTCGATTTGGCTGAAATATTTCTCCTATAACCTCCAACATCCATGTCAAGTATAATGTCAATCCGTCTCTATTGCTTCAATATAAACGGATCTTACGACGTAACTTCTTAGGCATATACCGCAATATACAAGCAATTACTAACCAAATTTATAATAAACAACATGTAAAAACGCGTAAAGTTCGGCCGTGTTGAATTATGTATACCTACCACCATAGATCTATATATTATCCTTTTTCATTATAAACCTACAATATCTTTATAAATATGAATATAGCGATTTTGACCATATTCAGTTCAGATGCCGAAAAGCCTTTTACGCAGATTGGTCTTTAAGCCAACTATATCTAGAACAGTCCGATCTGGACCATACTCGTCAAGGCCAATAAAACACACTGTTTTAAATTTCAATAAAATCGGGTGGTAAACTAACTTGTTATAGACTTAAGATCATAAACCGGTAGCTCGGTCATATGGCAGCTATACCTAAATTTGTCCCGATATGGGCCATATTCCGTTCAGTTATCGGGGGACCACGTGCCACTTGCGGTCTTAAATTTCAGCGAAATCAGACAAGAAAAACGGTTTTTTTTTTTTTTTAAATTAAGACCCGAAAACGGGAGATCGGTCTACATTACAGCTATATGGTAATATAGTTCAATTTTGCTCATTCAAAAACTTAACCTGCATATAGAGAAAATACGAATCTGTGCCAAACTTTGCTCAATATCTCAATTTTTGAATGCCATAGCATGATTGCAACAGACGGAGGGACAGACACACGAACATCTTTAAATCGTCTTTTACGATGATCCAGAATATACATATATACTTTGTAGGGTCGGAAATGCATATTTCGATGTGTTGCAAAAGGAATGATTAAATGAGTATACCCCCTAATCCTATGGTGGCGGGTATAAAAATCCATGGAGTTTGTTGCTTGACCCCTTTTAGATTCTGCGATAATAATTGCGCCCTCAAGATGCTCAGAAACTCAAATTGGGAAATCGGTTTATATGGCAGCTATATCAGGTTATGAACCCATTTAGATCATACTTGGCTTTTGGAAGTCATACCAAAACGACATACGCAAAATTTCAGCCAAATTGGATAAGAATTGCGTCTAGGACTCAAGAAGTCAAATCAGGACTGATTTAGACCATACATAACAGTTGTTGGAAGTCATAGCAATACGTTATGTGGGAAATTTCAGCCAAATCGGTTATTTAGGGTTAAGGACTAATTTAGACCATATTCGCCACAGTTGTTAAAAAGTACTACCAAAACGAATGTCCAAAATTTCAACTGAATTGGCTAACAATTGCGCTCTCTAAAGGCTCAAAAATGTAATCGGGAAATCGGTTTATATGCCAGCTGTATCAGAGTATGGACTAATTTAGACCATACTTAATACAGTTGTTGGAAGTCATACCAAGACGATATGTGCAATTAAGGTCGGAAGATAGGTTTATATGGTTAAGGACTGATTTAGACCATACTTAGCACAGTTGTTGAAAGTCATTACAAAACACTTCATGCAAGCACTTCCGAATAGGATAAGAATTGCGCCCTCTAAAAGCTCAAGAAATCAAGACCCAAGATCGTTTTATATGGCAGCTATTTAAAAAAAGGAGCGATTTGGCCCATTTAAAATTGCAACCAACCTACACTAATGAGAAGTATTTGCATCTTCGAATGTTAGCGTGCTTTCGACAGAAGGACGGACGGATGGATTTAAAATGTCATGACGATCAAGAATATTTCAAAATTTGGCCTGCTCCGCTCCGTATCCCTGATAAAAGCTAAGTTTCGAAACCAACTGGAGATTAATACCATCAATAGCATTATGATATGCAAGGATCTTTAAAACAACAAACGCCCCCAATATGTATAGTTAGCTCGAAAGAACCTGAAAAACTTAAAATTTAAAAAATCAAAAAAACTTTTAAGTAACATAATATTAATTTAATCCTTAATATTTATATTGATCTCAAAACATGTGAGTGATCAAAAACTACTAATATATATTTTTTGTTAATATGAATGTAAGTGTTATTAAATTGAACTTAAATAATTGTTTACAAGAAAAGTTTTTTTTAAGTTCATTTGTTTTTTGTTTTCGAATTAAACAATTTAATTAAGGCAGATGGGAAATTTTGCTTAGTTTACAATTTTGGTAGCCTGGAAAAATTTTGGTCTGAACTGTCAACGCTGTCTACGATACCACGTTGCTCACACATGTACATTGTACAATTATAGAAGGTAGCGTCAATTGCCCAACAAATTTTAAGATAAATAAATTTCCAGAATCTACGCTTAAATTTCTAACATCGCCATACAACAATTGTATTAATAACGGTTACTTCCCCGACGATTGGAAGATAGCCAAAATAGTTCCAATCAAAAAGAAACCAAATAGCGAAACGGCAGCTGATTTCGTCCAATTTGTTTATTGACAAACGTGGCTAAGCTTTTCGAGCACATTCTGAAAGAGAAAATTGAAGACAATTTCGTAATCAACCCAATCTCAGACTTTCAATTTGGTTTCAAACGGAGTCATTCTACACAACACGCATTGCTAAAGATTCACAATGATATTACCATAAAACGTAGAGCTCAAGTATGTACAATGGCAATATCTTTGAATATTGAAAAGGCGTTCGACTCTGTCACAAAGGCATATTGAATAAACTGATTGATTTAGGAACTGATCCATATCTTCTAAATGTAATTCTGAGCTTTCTTACCTGCCGAAAATTTTCTGTGTTCATTCAAAAACATCCTCTTCTTCAGGGCTTGTAAACAGCGGAGTTCCGCAAGGAAGTGTTTTAGCCCCGCTGCTATTCAATATGTTTCTTAATGACATTCCCCACACCACTCACAACACCAAAGCAATCCTGTACACCGACGATTGCTAAATATTTTCTTGCAATACATCGCATGCTCAAGCTCATAGAAATCACACATCTAAACATTATAAACGATTACTACAAGTCTTGGGGAATTAAAATTAAAGCTTCAAAATCTGAAGCCATGTGTATTCACAATGCGTCAGGAAAATGTCCTAGGTTTGGTGTACCAGAAAGCAAAACATTACATGTATCTTTGGATGGCGTCGAAAAAAACTTTAGGTTAGGTTTAAGTGACAGTCTGCCATCAGACTCACTTAGACGTTTTCGTCCATTGTGGTGCCACAGGAACAGAAGAAGGAAGATGCCTTCTAGTTCCTACCGTTGAACCATCCAGATCGCTCTAAAAAGTAACTTGCGAATGTTCACATCCGCTAAATCAGACAGGTTCTCAAAGAAAAGAGGACCTAAAGTGGAACTCCTTTTAACTGCTAGTGCGGGACACACATACGGAAGGTGTTCTATAACATCGTTTTCCTCGATGTCTCTACACCTTCTGCAAAATTCGTTGCTGGCAACCTTCAGTCTATCAGCATGTTTTCTGATTAGACAATGACTTGTCATGACGGATACAATGATTGAGACGTTTGTTCTAGCCAATGACAGCAAAGCAGTAGACCTCTTCAAGTCTAGATGAGGCCACATAGTTTTGGAATGCTCGCACCCCCCTCTTTGTGTCCATATATCATTCGTTGCCCTTCGGATCTAGTCCTGATTCCAGTGTCCCTGGAGTGTGTAAGGTAGTTTCTAGTCTCGCAAGGTCGTTAAGCTAAACGATATTTTTGAATCGGAAAAGAATATATTATGGTCTGGATCTGCTTACCTCTCCTCTCCTGTTGGAATTCTAAATGAAAATATTGACTACGACCCAGTCCAATCACTGGTGCCACTATTCTTCCAGAAAACAGTACCTGTAGCCCACAGAGGCTGAATGATAAAAATAAATAAATAAGTAAATAAACATGTAAAAGCAAAATAGTATAAAATGTACAAACACAATGGTTATACTTGTGTTTGTTTAAAAACCAAATACCACATTGTTATTCATTTAGGTATGTACTTACATTCCATTTTCGTAATTGTTCTATTGTACCTGAACGCTCGTTTCCCTCGTTTTATGAAAACTTTTAACTGTGATATAGACATAAGCATAAATTTATACATGCATTCTTACAAAGCCATATCAATGAACTTTCGTTTTAGAGCTTTGTTGTCAATAGTAAAACAGTTTTTCTTTGTTTTTATTATGTATTTTTGACAGCTCTCTTTTGCTTGTCTAGTAACAGTAATGGCCGCGAGCAAGCCATTTATCTCGCTTCCTGTTTTATATGTAATTTACCATAGCAAGTAGCATTTCATAACAATTTTAATGTTTAATAGAAGTCGTTTATACTATTGTCAATTCATTGAAAAAGAAGAAGACTTATTAAAAACTTTTATTACTATTACAACGAAATCAACGGTACAACCCTTTGGGAATGAGGGTAGAAATTCCCACTTTTCTGTCAAACTTCTGTACACACCCAAACTGGCATACAAGTTTTTATTTGCATTACCACGTGCTGCAACCAAAAAAATTAAAAAGAGTTGTGAATACAAACGAAAAAATTATAAATTAAAAAATTAAAAATGTGGAAAAATAAGCATAATATTAATAAACTTTCAAAAAATACCTTCCCTATGGCATATAATTCTACATCAAACAAAGCTAAACAAGCTCTAAAGGTATATTAACCTGATTTTCGAATCTTTTTCGCTTTCAAAATTCGCTTAATCCAAAAGCACCTTCTATAATCCCAAGCTATGAGTTCATTATGTCTTTGCGCAAATAATCGAAATATAAATCGTTTTTTTCGTCCCCGAGTTATAACAATGACAATCGCCAACGACAAGTCAAAACAAAACAAAAGAGCAACGAATTCCAAAGAAAAAAAAAACAACAAATCCATAAAAATCGGTTTGGGTTCAGTTGTTTGTTATTGTTGTAATGTATATTAGATTTTGACGAAGTCATTGTTCGGTGTGCGACAACCCAATAAAAACAAGAATGTCAATTTAACAGTGTACAGAAGTTTGACAGCCTAGTGAGAATTTGCACCATACCCACATCGTTGTATCTTCGATTTCGTTGTTGCTAGGTTTATGACTTTATCTTCTAATTGTACCAAAGCAGAAGCAAAGAACAAAAAGTTGCCATCCACAACAGTAGGGCCAATCCGTTGAAGGCTATGGAAACTGACAGAATAACGATTCTGATGCTTAAACATCTGAGTGAATGAAGAGTCAAATATCTGACGCATACCCAATCAAGATTCACCCTAGTGGTTGTTGTAGAAGTGTGTTATGTTCTATCTTTCGTCTGCTTGATTCTGTTGAGTGTCCAGTTCCAGGTACTCTGCGACTAAGATGGGTTGCGTCCAGAGGGATACGAGTGGGTCTGACTGGGCAGTTAAGCAGGTAACGTGTGTTGTGTGGTCGCTGGTAATACTTGAGATACGGAAAATGAGTCGGATAGTCACTTATTTTAAGCCAGGGCAACAAATTGACCTCTCTTAAGGTTTCAAACTATGCGCGCTCATAAAAAATGCAACTTTGCACACAAATTCCCCAAAAAACGTGCAAAAGTTAAACAATTTTTAACACTCATTCGAGAAAAAAAAATTATTTTATTGCATATATAACGTAATCTACTCCTTGGTACCTTTTATTTGATACCCATGTTGCTATGTTATTTGGGCTAAAAATTCTCAAGACTCCCTAGTCATTCCCGGGACCAATTTTTAGACATGTTTCTGCATATTCGATAACTTCTCAACAATATACCGCCAATACCTTTCATTTATACCCATATTTTATAAGTTGGACCATTTCGCTACAAGGGGGGTTTTTGGCCCCAGGGTTGCCTAGGAGCATTTGCCCCCAAAAACGGACTTCATATTCGTGTTCCTGGGGCAAAATCAGAGGAAGTGCAATGAAATGTAAAGAAATCGGGGTTGCACCCTGTAAAGTGCATTTTTCCTATCTACCCTACATGCAAAACAATGGAACGCTCTTAAGAAGCGTCCAGTACTATAGACTATAACCGAGTCAGAATAAATTGATTAATATACTTACGATCGTGGCTACAATAAAAATCATACTTCTGTTTGCTGCAGTAATAGATATATTTTATTTTTGCTGTAATCTACAATATGATATTTCTAAAATATTGTTATTAATGCGAATACTCCATATAGTAAAGCACAAGGGTATGCAATCAAAACTTGTTGGTGATCCATTGAGTATGCTGTCACAAAAAGTTTGGAGGCTGACAATGAACACCAAAATATACAAACTGCAGCAACAATTAAACCAACAGTTCCCCTGAAAGTACGTTCAAGTATTAGTAAAGATATATAGTCCAAACCGGATAAGCGAAAAAGTGAACATGCGTTCATTTTTTTTGTTTCACTTATCCGTAATTTCAATTAAGCGTTGTTCGGATAAGTCAAGGTTATTTCCAGTTAAGCAATAAAAGACAATTTTCAGTTCATGTTTCTAATTACGCATATATAAAATCAATTTTAAAAACAAAGATTTTATTTAGCAGGATTACAAGACATGTATTGTATTGGGTTGCCCAAAAAGTAATTGCGGATTTTTCATATAGTCGACGTTGACAAATTTTTTCACAGCTTGTGATTCTGTAATTGCATGCTTTCTTCTGTCAGTTATCAGCAGTTACTTTTAGCTTCCTTTAGAAAAAAAGTGAAAAAGAAGTATATTTGATTAAAGTTCATTCTAAGTTTTATTAAAAATGCATTTACTTTCTTTTAAAAAATCCGCAATTACTTTTTGGGCAACCCAATATTTCGGAAATTTGCCCGAGCGCCAATGTTTCAAAGGATTTTGAGCAATATATAGAATCAGTCTCGTTGTGGCTTTGACCGTGTAAACATCGCAATTGTGCTAAGCGGTTGATTGCTTCGAAGACTTATTTGCTTTGTGTGGAGATAACTTGTCTCTTTTCCTATTAACGGAGTGTTTTCTCTTTGTGTTAATTTTTAATTCTACAATTTATTTTTGTTTCTTGAGACGAGCTCAATGGTCGAAGACTTCGTTTCCCAACCATAACAGGTTTAGTGTACTAGACACCACTAATAAACGTCGGAAATTAGTAACAAGCGAACGAACCAGAATCGACATGAATGAGTTTGCATTTTAAAATGCTGCAAATCCTAATTATAACAATTTATAAAGATTTTTAGTTGCATCTGCTATTACCTCTGACTCAACAATTGAACCTAAACCTCTGGCATCGTATAATGTATTCCGGATTGGTAGAGGCTTATCGCACGCGGCGGTTTGCTTATTAAAATTAATAATCTTAAGACTGCCCAGAAATTGCTAAATACAAAATATATTGCTGGCGTTCCTGTCAAAATTACCCTTCATAAAACCTCAATTCATCATTTGGAAAGATTTATTCTGACAAATTTATCAACATTTCAGAAGATGAAATTCTTAATGAGTTAAATTATCAACATTTTAGAAGTTGAAATTCTTGCTGAGTTAAGAAAAGACCTTCCATTTGTATCCAATGTCAGAAGATTTATGAAGCTCGAGAACAACGTCATCAACACAGCACACGTATCTTTAATGATGACCCAGCTTCTCAATTTATTAAAGCACCAACTGCCTAACAGTCATAAGCCAAAACTTAAGTTAATAAAGAAAATGTTCTCACTAATCCATGTTCGATTTCTCCGCTTCTAATGTTATGAAAGTCATTGAAATTGGGCATTAATAAGAGTTCACTATGACCTTGGTTTTTTAGCTTTAATCTCCGTCTGTTTTACCAAATCTTTGCCTTTGTATTAATGTTATCAAAACACAAATTTGTTCTTGGGGTTTTAATAGTTTATTTACATTAAAGCAATCTTGATTTGATTTGATTTAAAGTTATTTACGATATATGTTCACTTTTGGTATTTTGTTTTACGTTAAGATGTCTGGAAAATGACTTCACTTCTACGTATTTTTAATTGCAAGTGATCTGCATAATGACGAACGACAACTTTTGGCTGCCCTTTAATTGTTTGAAGCTCAGCTTTAAAATAGTTCAATGTCAACAGCAACAACAACCAGAATACCTATGAATGGTGTCCATGGGAATAGAGTTTGGCATGTGTTGTTGTTGTAGCCAAATTTTTATGAGGTTACAATCCTCGTAAAGCTCCTGAGGATCGCCATCTTCACATGAAAATTTGGTTACAACAACAACAACACATTCCATTCTCTATACCTATGGACACCATTCATAGGTATGTTGTTGTTCCTTTATGTCTGTTGTCGAGATTTGGGGCAAGGCAACGATTGAAAATGAAACGAATTGGGAAAAAAGAAAGATGTCAATAACTGCAAGTAAATGATGGTGCTTGGAATGATATGTACGTAAGCATATATGTAAGTCAAATGCATATGGATCGTTACATAGCATATTGCTTAAGCCGCTTTTACACGGCATCTAAATGTCTTATGACATGTCACTTTTTGTATTTTAAAATGTTTGTCAAAATTGTCAGTTTACATACGTATATTATTTGTATATTTTCGTAAGACATAACCTAAAAACTTGATTTAATCATACATTTCTAAAAACAATTTAATTTGGTGTTGCTTTCATTCGAATGAGAATTCTTTATTTTTTTTTGTCAGGAATAGAGCTCACTCTAAACCACAAATTTACATGTGCTATTTTAAAAAAGTAATTCCATATATTAGTATCATTTGTATCACAGGACATGTACAACTAAACATGTGCTGAATTTGACTTGTTATTAGACACCTACAAACCGTGTAATAGAGCCTTTAGTGAACATTTATTGTCTTTTATACATTTAGAGTCAATGTAATTGAATATCTTGGAAATACATATGTTGTAAAAAATAGGCATGGTTTCATGACTTTTAATGAAAATATACACTACCAAAACTAAGAATTTATACATATGTCTAACCCTTGACAGTCATCCTTTGTCAAAACGACGACGCGCGATGGCAATTATTATTGTAAACAAAATAAGGATGACTTTTCAGGGTTAAAAATATTTTAAGAAATTAGAGAAAATTGAAAATATTTGTTTATAAATTATGGTTTAATGCAGTGGACATCAAACGTACCAGATGCTGCAAACAAATTACAATCATCAACCACCTCACATTACAAAACAGCTCCACCAACAATCGACATCGCCTTTAATTCATCGGTTTCCTCAATTGATATACCACAAGAAAGCATACCAACATCTTCAAATCAATTTCCAAAACTCTCTACAAGCAACTCTATACTACATACGAAAAAAAGAGTCTCAGAAGACAACTGCAGAATTGAACCTTCCACAAATTATCCAAATTCATCAGATTCGATCTGTTCTCTATTGACAGATTCACAACAAACACCTTTCAATTCAGATCACAGCAACATAGAGATGGGCATGTCTCCATCCACATAAGAGATTTCCTCTAGTGATTGTGCTTATATCTCCCAACAACTACAGAAAAACATCACCGAGATCAACATTATTAAATCTTAAATCGCAATTTTATAGCTTAAGTCTCCTTATACATAATCTTACATTTTCAATTAGTTTTTCTTTTAATCACTTCAATTATGGCTTCTAATTTTAATGTTACTTTATTGCAATGGAACATTTAAGGATTTACCAAGTACGCTCTGGAGCTTTTAGTATTGCTACACAAATCGGAAATTACCGTGCTAGACGCACATTTCTTCTAAAGATCTCAATTTTCTCCATCTGCCTTGATTCACATCTTTTCATTACAATAGGATTACACATGTTCCAAGTCGGGAATAGCCATATTTGTAAGTGTCAGCTTGGGAGTTACTGGTCATGTAGTTTCTTCGGGAGATCTACTTTATCAGACGGTTACTGTTGACAGTGGGTTCCCCCTACATGTGACGAACATTAATAAGGAGTTAGAGCTCCGTATTGGCTCTGCCAGATCGGCAGTTTCGCTGAGGGACGCCATATTCTACTTTGTGATCTCAATGTTCAGAACACACTTTGGGGCTCAATATACGATACGAGTCGTTGAACTATGGGAGACATTTGCGAATGACAGGGGTCTTCTCATCTTCAATGATGGTTCTCCTACTTTACTGAACATACGCAAAATCCTCAATGCGGTTGACGTTGGTATGTGTGATTCCGTTTCAGCGCCTTATTTGTTTAGAAATTGTCTGGACCTTCCTGAGGCAGGTGACCACTTCCCGATTAAAATGTCAGCTGATCATTTCTCGTCGGGCTTTCATACCTCGTTTTATTGAGTCTAGGGCAGATTGAGCTGTTTTTCAGGCTATGGTCCTGGCTCATTCCTTTGAATTTTCAGATTCTTGTAACGTGAACAGAGAGGATGCGCAGTCAAGGAAGTCCACTAATGAGTCTATACCCATAACTCGAGAACCCCCTTCTAGGAGCAGACCTGTCTGATTCAACTCGTTTATTTCAAGACTAATTCGAGAGCGATTTAGCGCTTGGATGAAGTAAGGAGAGTTTGTAGCTTAGGTTAGGTTGAAAAGAGGGTGAAGATATGATTCCGTCCCATGCCACTAGGGAAATACACAAGCCAGTAAAAAGTAACCCCGAAAAAGAAAATGTATGTTATGAATTCCGTGGTACTTACAAAATCCTTAATTGTTTAACATGTAACGCCCCTAAGTTGTTTTGTGTCTGGTATTGTGTCCCCACCTAAGTGCCAGTATCTGCAGGATGCGAAACCCGGGTAATGATAAAGGAAATGCTCCAACGTCTCATCATCTTCCCTGCATGCCCTTCACATCCTATCACCGATTTTACATAAGTGAGCTCGTCTCCTATGTGTCCCATCATGATACCAATAGCTATACTGACCTGAATAGAAGACGCATTACGCTCAGGTTTATTGAGAGGCTTGGTGCAAATGATCCTAAGACTCTCACTAATAGGGAGAGAGTCCCCTAAATTGGGCTCGGGAATTCGTTGCACAGGCTACCCCAAAGCCTACACGTCTAGATTCGCAAACTGCACCACAGTCAGCCAACTAAACTCCGGCTGTCTCGCAGACGTCAACAAGTCTGAAGGGGTTGTATCCTACGGATTTAACAAGTTGAAACTGAAGGTCTATAGAAACGGTGGGGTTGGGAATCAGGAGACGACTCAGCAGTTGTTGCTGAACACTTGCCTGAGGAACTATCGACCACATCGCTAAAGTCTGGTGGAATGCAAGAGACTGAAAATCCCCCTGCCTCAATCGAGACATGAGGGGATGGCATCGAAACAGGTGCCGACAAGGCCTCTGTGGGTGGGTCATCCGATTGGATTGGGCTTAAGGTATGCGCCAGCGAGGAAGCACGAACTCACAAAGTACTTCAACAGCAGCAGCTAGTGAAGTATCTAAAAACGAATCGTCCACACCGTCCAGAGTCCTGAGGAAAACTGGTTCCACAGCTTTCTCAACCGCCCCTGGATGCGTACGGAAGCTCATCATTACAAGATCTAACGAATCTTGTGAGGATGAACTCCTGGTGAAATCGGAAGAAGAGGCAAACAGTGGTGAAAGTTTTGAGTCCTGGCTATGGCCCAGTTTCTACAGATAAATCTCCACCATTTTTAGCCCGCTTCGGTGGCATATTATGTTTTCCTGATGGCAGGGGTATTTGACGTGATTCTTATCCAGGAACCATGCGTGTGTGGAGAAATGGTTCGTGGACTAAGAATTCCGGAATTTAAACTACTCAAGATTCAGAGATGCCGCCTTCAAACCTAGAGTTGCTGGTTCAAGCCGCTTCTGTAGGGAAGAAGAGCCTCATTGTAGGATGTGATGCTAATGCACATCACTAGATATGGGTAAGTTCAAATGTCAACTCTCCAACAGAGCAAAAGCCACAAGAGCACCACACTATTGGGACATCTATAAGGCTGAGCTAAGAAAATTTAAGGGCGAGCTGAGAAAGGCTCAGAATAAATCCTGGGTAGAATTCTGCAGCTCCGTGGAGGATACATCTGGGGCTTCTAGGCTAAGAGAGGTTCTGCCCTCGAGACCTATTTCGGTGGAGTACATTCAGAAGTTAGAAATGTATAGACAATGTCTAGTGATTAAACACTAGTACTCGTTGTCACACATTTCCCGGGAAATTCTCAAACGGTCAACGTGGCGCCAGAAGGGGAAAGTGAAGGGAAAGTGTGTCTGAGCCGAAAATCCTTTGGGCGATAAGAAGTTTCGACTCCTTTAAGTCGCCAGGCCCTGGTGATGTTTAAGTCGCCGGACCCTGGTTGAATTACAAGCTGTGTCTGATAGACTGAATTACAAGCTGTGTCTGATAAACCTGTACCACAATTCCTGATAGAACCGATTGGAACTACGATATCCCTGGTAATAGAAATTACATAGACTTCTATACGGATGGTTCCAAATTAGATGACCTGATGGGCTTTGGGTTGTAATCTAAAGATTTAGAACTGGTCATATCGACCACTGTAGTGTGCATCAAGCAGAGATCCTTGGAATTAAGGAAGTGGTGGAATGGCTAAGATATAATGTTATAACGACGATTGACATAAATCTTCTCAGACAGTTAGGCAGTCATGTAATCCCAGCAGAACGTATTTATGAACACAAAAATAGCTCTCTCAATGAGAGAGCTGACACCCTATTGGGTGTCAGACACAGAGATATCACAGGGAATTGTAAAACGGTCGAGCTTGCACGACCAGGAACTACCTTACACGGCTTGCGTATCCAGTACTAAAATAAAATACAGAAGATGACATGTTGAAGAATTTCCTATGTTATTGCACGGCTTTTGCGACTAAAAGACACCGGCACTTACGTGGGGACACAATGACAGACATGAATCTACTTAGGGAAAACAATTAGATTTTCTTTTTTAATGTTACTTTTTTTAGTATTTAGAGCGCACAACAAGCCGATTACTGGCTTAGGTGTTTATCCATAGTGGCATGGGGTGGTTTAACATCCGCACCATATTCTCAACCTAACCTAACCAATATACTATTTGGTATCAGATTCATTCATTTGGTTCAGATTCATTCACATTGAATGCAAAATCTTATTTTAGTGTTGTGTTGTTGGAGCAGTTTGTTGTGTTCTATCTTTCGTCTGTTGGATTCTGTTGAGTATTCAGATCCAGGAACTCTGCATTTCAGATGAAGTGCGTCCAGAAGGATCTGGGTCTGAGTCGAGTGGGTCCCGCCGGGCAGTTGAACAGGTCACGTGTGTAATGTGGCTCCTGGGCATAAACGGGACATACATCCTTTACGAAGGCATCAATCCTTGAGTTGATATATATAGGAGTTGAGGCGGCTGCATCTGCCGGATCTTAGTTGAGTCAGAACTACTATAGTTTGCTGGGGAAGGTCAAATTCCACTCGTTCTCCACGGATCATCCGGTAGCTATTCACCGCATCTTCTACCGTTTCTGCTTGAATGTTGTCTAGACCCGCTTGATATGCCGTTTGTTTTACAGGTTCTCTCTTAAAGCGCTGAACCCTGCACTCTAGATCATATAGATCTACCTATCCACAAGATGATTTGGATAGTATCTACGATAACAGTCCAGAAGGTATTGCTTAAACAGCACGTAGCTATGTCTTCGTAGGGGTAGGATCTTTGTCTCCTGAGGGATGTAGTCCACGTGATAATTGAGGAGACAGCCCATCGCAGTTCGAAGAGCCGCATTGAATATTATTGCACTGCGTGTCACAGAGCTGACGAAACCACACTGGCGCCGCATATCTTACCACAGACCATGTTTCGAAGTGTTGCAAATGGAATGACAAAAAGAATAAGCCCTTATCTATCAGTTTTGGGTATAAGCATTTAAACCGATTAGAAACGATTCCACATTATGCATGTGGAGGTGGCGATCCTCGTCATGCTCATGTACATGAGTAAGCTCGTTCCGGTCCAAAGGGCCGATCGCCGCGAGAACATGATGGCCATTGATTATTTAAAGGCGTCAATAACCCGCCTTGTCATATCGAGTATCATAGGCACTCAGTATTTGTGCAAGATACGATGCCGCCCGGCCTCTCACTGAGACTTTCCGCTCGATGCCGCTGATTGTCCGCGACTGCTGTTGCAGCTACTCCTAATAGAGCATTCCACTATCCGCAACATATGGACGCTCCGGTAGCTCGCAGTTAAGCTTCTCGTAACAGCAATGAACACCACACAGATCGCACCTCAATGTTCCAGCATGTGTGGTGCTCGCAGCTATCCAGTGCCACATTAGATGAAAAGTTGTGATAAAAGTCGATGTCATGTTGGTTACGAAATTTTGTATGGATGTTGTTCTCTGAGAATAGCCTACACTTTGTTAAAAAACTTTAAACTTTGCAAAGGTCTTGAAATCACTTCATATAAAAAAATTTTAATTTCAAATGGAATTTGCATTCAATGAAAAAATTAATAAACTTACTTTATCGATATTTACTTACTGTATAGTAATCAAGACGTTTACGCCTGATAGAACGACCATCGGTAGTAAACAATATCCTAAAACAGATACAACAGCACCGAAAGTAACATTAGCTTGTGATGCCATTAGACTAAGTAAACAATAAAATGCAATGCTTCCCATAACACCAATGCCGTATATGTAAGAAAATGTGACTTTTCCACTCTAAAAGTAAAACATTTTATATATATTATTGTTATATGCCCATCGGATAAGCTTACCAATAATAAAAATCCACCCAACGCCAAACAGAATACCAATGGACCCGCCATATCTGTGTCTTGAAGTATTTGTTGGTCCGCTCCACGCATTGGATTTAATACAGCCAAAGTCTAAAATTTTAAATAATGTTAAATTTAATTTTTTTTCAGCTCGCTAAGAGCATAGCAAAGAACTTAAAAAAGTTGAGCAAGTGTATGCTATAATTCAAAACACTTTGACTGGTTAGTGGATCATGATTTCTAATACGTCATACATCTTCATTCAATATAAATGTTTATGAGTTTTGATTGACCATCGACGAATGTAAATCGTTTTTTCTTTCTTTCGCCAAAAAGCTATTCAAATGCTACAGTACAGTTCTTTGATTTTTTACAACAAATTCTCTCGTCTGTAAAAAATACCTTTTGTTTTTATTGGGTTGCCTAAAAAGTAATTGCGGATTTTTTTAAAAGAAAGATAATGCATTTTTAATAAAACTGAATGAACTGAATGAACTTTAATCAAATATACTTTTTTTACACTTTTTTCTAAAGCAAGCTAAAAGTAACAGCTGATAACAGACAGAAGAAAGAATGCAATTACAGAGTTACAAGCTTTGAAAAAATTTGTCAACGCCGACTATATTAAAAAACCCGCAATTACTTTTTGGGCAACCCAATATTTTTTATAATTTAATAATTTAAGTGAGACATAATATCTCATGGGCCGGATTGGTACATTGAAATGTAAATGTTCAATCAAAAAATAAGAATCAATTTCACCATTAACTAACTTCGCCACGAATACTATATCCAACATGCGACGCCTTTTCGCAAGTGTTGTAAAGTCAATTAACTTAAGTCGATTCAGATAGAGAGGTAGATCCATAAAACCATTCCATTTTAAGCCCCTTGGTGCAAATAAACGAAAATTCTTCTGCTAGACTCCACTATATCAATATGACTATCATAACTTGGATACCAAACAACAGAACAATATTCCAAAATGGGGCGAACAAGAGAGATATATAGCCTTTTCGTCAGGTACGGATCATCGAACTCTTTAGACCACCTTTTTATGAATCCGAGTGTAGACATTGCCTTCCCAATGCAAGAATCAATATGATCATACAAATTCATCTAAGTATAAAACAAACCCCTTAATCCTTAAAGGATGATAAGTTCTCAAGATTCACCTATACAATACGAAGTTGAAAACGCTGGCCTTCTTGAATAGGACATACTCTAACATTTCTTCCTGTTAAGGCTCATACAAGTAATGTAATACAAGCCTGTTAATATCGTTCTGTATTCCAATAGATCATAAATTGAACAAATATACGAAAAAAGTTTTATGTCGTCTGCATACATCAATATCTTTGAAGATTGTATAATGGTGGAAGATCATTCAAATAGAGATAAAAAAAAAATTGGGCCAAGATGACTACACTGCGGAACACCTGACGTACCCTTTATTCGCCTCGACTCGCGTCCCTTAAACAAGATCGTTTGAGACCTATCCGACAGATAAGATTATATCCACTTTAGGAATCTCGGGGAAAACCCCGTCAAGTTAAGCTTATGAAGTAAAGTCCTATGATTAGCCGTATCAAATCCCTTGCTTAAATCAGTATATATAACATCTGTTTGATTTCCACCTGATAATAATTCAGACACATAGACTAAAAACTCCATAAGATTTGTAGCTGTCGATTTATTCCTCAAAAATGCGTGTTGACTTTCTGAAATTATAGACCGAAATTTTCTGGGCAAGCCTACGCGTAACCAGTTTTTTAAATAACTTTGGAATTCCATTTAATTTGCCAATCCCTCACTTATTCTCTATATCAAACCTATGGATGGAAAACAATCACGCATAAAGGAACAGTTAAATAGATCAGTCAGAGGCATATACAACAATCTCACACAATAAATCAAATTGCCGATAGTACACGGTCGGGTCCAGGAGAATAATTACACTTTATGAATTTCAATCTAGCAAACATCATAAATTAATGTTATATTAGATATAAAATCACAAGACTGAATATCATAGGGGTAATCTGACACGTTAGGATGGAGTTCAAAGAAAGTCGACTGAAAAAAATCTGCAATTAGTTTCGAAAGGAAAAGCTACCGTCTTTCTCTTTAAGGTAACAAAATTATAAAAGCTTCTAGGATCAGCATTCAATTTAAACCTCATGTGATGTAAATGATGGAAAATGATAAACAATAAAACTGTAATCAAAACTACGACCATCTGCCATTATACCCTGTAACTTCCGCTATTACCAATTAGAAGACTGCTGAACCGAAAACTTTAGGTTTATCTAACATATCGCCCCCTAACCGACAAAAATAGTAAGTGCAAAATTTTGAGATTTGAGAAAATCGATCATTTCAGACTGTTTCCAACTCCTGTTCGAATTTTGTTTTGGTTGTACAATTATACATTGAAAGAAAAGTTCATCATGAAATTATTTTTATTTCAAATTTTCTCCATCAAATTGATGTAGAATTTTCATTCGTTTGATGTAATCGGCGTTCAATTTGATAATTTTTTTTTTCATGTGAAATTTAAGATAATGAATAAAAATTCATTAATTTTTGTGTGTTCATTTAATGAAAAAGTTTCATTGATTTACAGCCCTATTCTGAATAACAATTCCAAACTTCGAAAAAGGGAAATATCTCCCAGGGAAAAAGTAGTTATTCTGAATCGAACTAAATGGATGGACGATAAAACTGTGGAAAAATCCCCCAAACAAATGAAAGGGAGTTAGGAAAAAAAATTATGAACTTAATTGTTTTTATACGAGATTTAAAAAAATATATTATTTTTACTTTTTCATCAAAATCGAGTACAAATTTTGTTAGGTTATCCCGGTTTAAATATGTCATGTACCCACCATAGAAAATTTGCATAAGTTTTTCAGTTTTACTGACAGACGAGCATTTACAACAGACGAGCATTCTTGAATTGGTATATAAATAAACATAGGTATCAAAATATGTGGTTCATATTTTAATATTCTTAGACCCATATGTATAAAGGGTTGTCACTAATTGGCAACTTCTCCTCTTAGTATCATTTCGGAGTCGGATACTAAAAGAATAAGGGACCTCCTTTTAGTATCCGACTCCGAACAGATATTAAACTTAAAGTAGAATCGGGCTGCCCGAAAATGTCAATTAGATCTTCTTCGGCGTATCAGGCGGACCACCATAGAAGCAAACTTCTTTACTACTCACTAAAGTAGTTCTGCTCAAGAATGATCTGGTAAATTCAGCCACCTTAATTCTTTTAAGCAAGGGAAAACGCCTACATGCAGGATGTGCGCACCGCATACAACACGTTACTATAAACATATTTATTTGTCCACCAGACCACTCTGAAAGCATCAAATTTAACCAACAATATTTGGATGAAGACGGAAAGTTTTTATCACAACACAGAAATATGGTGACAAGCTGTTGGCCAAAATTGTGCACTATTAAAATAACAAAAATTAAAACAAACATTACAAAAGCAATACTAAACATGTTTGTAAACTTCTTAAGCAAACTTCATAACTTCTTTTGTTTCTTTTTCCATTTTATATTCTTTTTTCCTAAAAATAATATTTTTCCCAAAATAATAATAGTCAAATGTTTAGTCAAAACAAAACCGCTGAGGCAAAACAGCTATTTTCCAAAATTCGAAATTCCCTCTTATAAATGTTTCCGCTCTACATTCAAACAGATTAGGAGGATTTTATTCGAGGGGAATTAGTTTAGAAATTTTTAGAATTGGGCTGTTAATGAATTCAATATTCAATTTGAAGAAAATTGTTCATTATTTTTTTTATTTGCAAAATGTTGATGCCGTCGATACATAATTTACGTAAATATGACAGGTCAGGAAAAATTAAGCAGCAATTATTTATTTGAAGTTACTCTTTCTTTGATTAAAAAAAACTGTTGCCATCGCAACGAAGTTACTTGTATTAGAAAAAATGGAAAACTTTCTAAACTCTCTTTTCGATATATGTCAATTTATATATATGAAAGGAGGTCAAGAAAAATTAAGCACCAATTATTTATTTCAAGTTATTCTTTCTTTAATTAAAAAAAAAACTGTTGCCATCGCAACGAAGTTACTTGTGTTAGAAAAAATGGAAAACTTTTTAAACTCTCTTTTCGATATATGTCAATTTATATTAATATAACATAATTTATAATGGAAAATTAATAAATTCATCAATTCCATTTTCAAAACCAACAAAATCAAGTCGGCAGATAACAAAGTACTTGCATGGTAACACTGTTTAACTTTTGTTAATACTGCCACTATTAGCTATACAAACAAGGCGTTGCTGAAGCATACTCATTCAGAGGTGGGAGTTTGAGCGTAACAGTGTTGTCATTTCAGCATTTAAAATAATAAAGTTTTGATTTTTTCCTTTAAAGTGTCACCTTAATTTATGTTTTTACACCCTACACCACTACTGTGGTACAGGGTATGATAAGTTAGTGAATTAGTTTGTAACACTCAAAAGGAAGAGATATAGACCCATTGATAAGTATACCGATGGACTCAGAATCACTTTCTGATTCGATTTAGCTATGTCCGTCCGTCTGTCCATGTTAATTTGTGTACAAAGTACAGGTCGCAGTTTTCATCCGATCGTCTTTAAATTTGGTACAGGCATGTTTTTCGGCCTATTGAAATTGGAAAAAATCTGTCCAAATCTGGATGTAGCTCTCATATATATGTTCGTCGGATTTTCAGTAATAATGCAATAAAATGGTCATTTGTTAACCGATTCTCTCGAAATTTGCCCGATTTTAACTTCTAGAGTCACTGCAAGCGCATATATTGATACATTTTGCCAAAATTTTGCAAAACGCTTTCCTCGACGACTGCCACAGTATCTGAGGAGTTTGCTCGAAATCGGTTCAGATTAGATATAGCTCTCATATATATGTTCGCCCGATTTTGATAAATATTGCAAAAAAAGGGATCATTTGTGTTCCGATTCTGTCGAAATTTTGCAAGAAGGATTTTTTATGACTTCCGATACTACTGGTGCATTTCAAAGAAATCGGCACAGATTCAGATATAGCAGTCATATATGTACATCGTCAGATTTTCACCCTAAGAGCCACTGCAAGCGCATTGTTCGACCAATCTTGGCAAAATTTTGAACAGCGCTTTCCTCGACGACTCGAATTAGATATAACTCCCATATATAATTCGTCAGATTTTGGGTAATTTGTCATAATGTTGCCATTTGTCAACTGTAGTTTTTACAGTTTTAATATATTTGCTCGCCGAGGTCCATCAAAATTGGTTCAGAATTGGATATAGGTCCCATATTGTACTTATAGTGTATATGTAGGGTGTTATACAGCGGCACCGGCCGACTTTTGTCCTTTCTTACTGGTTAAGAATACTAACATGGTAATTTTGTAGTACAAACCTATGGTGCTGCGGTAATTGTGCTGTGATGCTTACATATTTTTAATTGCACATGCAGTTTTCAAGTAATCTTTGGTGTGATGGCACGCGTGTGTAGTTATTGAAAATAATTTGCGAAATAAAGTAAGTGTTCTATGCAAAAATTGATTGTTCTACGTGCTCGGACCGTTTTGATAACATAAAAAAATATTTGTGGCATTTAAAATGTGATCATGTTTTTCAAACCAATGATATATTCAGGTGCACCATAGCGCATTCACAACAAAGTATGCTTTTAAAAGGCATCTTGGCAATGTGCATAGGAACGTTTTTGTAAAAAATCTGGATAATTCTACAAACAATTATCAATCAAGGGCCAATATGGACAGCAAATTTCTTATCAATCCCATGGCAGCCGGTTGTACGTACCGGATTGACCCGATGGAATCTTCATCGGCAAGGGCTGCCGCCTCAGTGTACGTGTTCGTCTTTTTTCGTCATGGGAGAGGCACATCCCGGAGTGCCTTCTCCGTATGCTTTTGGTCCGTGCCGGGATTGAAAAGAACCCCGGACCCTGGTTCTGTTCCGTTTGCCAGAACCGCCTTCATCATCGGTCAGTGTCGGTGAGGTGTAACAGGTGCTTGGAGTGGGTACATTTCCGTTCTTGCTCTGGCCTAACTTCGCTACGGGAGTATAGTCATACTGGCTATGTCGCTAGGTGCTGTGCGAACTCAGCCAGCAGTGGGTCACAAGCGTCGCCGTCGTCGCCTTCGGCGTCCTCGTCGTCGGACTATGTGACCCCCCCGACCTCTCCCGTACGGCAATTTATGCAAAGACAGCACCCTAGCCCTACTATTGCCAGGCCAGTGTCGGGAAATGTATCGTTCCTGCAGTTAAACTGCAATGGACTGCGAGGCAAGATTGATGAGATTGTGGATTTTATGAGTCGGAAGAGCATATCGGTCGCAGCGATCCAGGAGACAAAGCTGACTAACACCTGCAGCTTGCACAGTTGTCACGGCTACAATGTGCTACGTAAGGATCGCTCAAGGAATGGAGGTGGGGGATTGGCCTTCGTTATACACCATTCCGTGCAGTATAGACCTATCTCGCCTGCGCTTGACGCTAGTGACCCATACATGGAATGTATGGGGGTAGCAGTCAAGTCTGGTACTGCCGAGATAGAGATATACAACGTGTATATACCGCCGGTTGGCAGCTGTGTCCCGATTAATGGCCAGGCCTACAGCCCCGACATAAGTGGGTTGCTATCTGGCCATAGTCGTCTGGTTCTGGGGGATTTCAATGCACATCACTCGTCATGGCATTTTCCCCTAGGCAACGACCAGCGTGGCATAGCTTTGGCAGAGCAGATAGATAGCTCCACGTTTTGCACGGTGAATGAGGATGCCCCCACTAGGATTACGAGGAGGTGCAGCAGCTCGCCAGACATCTCAATCGCATCCCCTGATCTCCTGAGTGACGTATCCTGGCAAGCCGTCATCTCTTTGGGGTCAGACCACCTCCCCATAATCCTCACCATCGACCGACCACCCGACTTCATTACCTCTGAGCGCCGAACGTTCATCAACTATAAGAAGGCCAATTGGACTGGCTTCAGAGAGTATACCAATCGCCGCTTCAATGAACTGCCACCCCCCTCTGATGTGCTTGTGGCCGAGAGGAAATTCCGAGACATCATCAACGCAGCAGCCGCTCGCTTTATTCCAGCCGGTCGAATACCGCAAGTGCGACCCAATTTCCCGGCGCAAGCAGTGGTACTCGCAGACGAGCGTGATGGGATTCGTGCTATGGACCCCGCTAACCCCAGAATCAGCGAGCTGAATCTGGAAATAAACAGGGTAGTCAACGAACATAAGCGGAATTTGTGGCTGGAACACTTGGAGCAATGTAACTTAGGCACCGGTGCAGGCAAATTGTGGGCCACTGTTAAGTCTCTCTCGAACCCCGGTAGACGGGACGACAGGACCTCAGTCACTTTTGGCGAGTTAACCGTGACTGATCCGAAGAGATGCGCCAGGTTGTTCAACCGTCAATTTATCGTGCATCCCGAGAGAGACAGGGCAAGGAGGAGAGCCATTCGCCGTATTCGTGGTCTCCGAGCCGATGAACAGCCATCACAATTTACCGTGGGCGAAGTTACGAATGTCATCCGTAGCGCCAAATCTTCCAAGGCGTTGGGCCCCGACGGAATCTCTACATTGATGCTGAAGAATCTGGATTTACCTGGAGTTGAGTACCTTACCACTGTCCTTAACCTGTCATTGAACACTCTTATAGTTCCCGATGTCTGGAAAATGGGCAGAGTGATCCCGCTACTGAAGCCTGGTAAAGACCCGAGTTTGGGGGAGTCGTACAGACCGATCTCCCTTCTCTCACCAGTGGCTAAGACGCTTGAGGCATTACTCCTCCCGAGCCTCGTAGGAGAATTTCCATTCGCCGAGCATCAACACGGATTTCGGAGACTGCACAGCACAACAACAGCTTTGCATGCCATCACCACACACATTTGCCGTGGCTTCAATCAACCCAGGCCATGTGATAGGACGGTCCTCGTGGCATTGGACCTATCGAAGGCATTCGACACGGTCAGCCATGCCAAATTATTTGAGGACATCGCCAACACGTCCCTCCAGCCAGGCCTTAAACGTTGGGTCGCGAATTATCTGTGTGGCCGCCAGTCATTTGTGGAATTTAGGGATAAGAAGTCAAAACACCGTAGAGTGAAACAGGGAGTTCCCCAAGGCGGGGTGATATCTCCGGCTCTGTTTAACCTCTACCTTTCCTCCATCCCACCTCCTCCAGACGGCATAGAGATCGTATCATATGCGGACGATTGTACGATCATGGCATCAGGCCCACCACCCATTGATGACATCTGCGATAGGTTGAACGTCTACCTCAACGAGCTTGCCTCATATTTCGCTGCAAGAAATCTGAAGATATCCGCCACCAAATCTTCAGCCACACTGTTCACTACAAATACGCGTGAGGTGAATTCTGAGCTGACTGTGATGGTCGATGGAGAAATGATTCCGACCATCAAGTGTCCCAAAATACTTGGCGTCACATTTGACAGCTCCTACACTTTCTCCCCACATGCCACAGCAATCTGCAATAAAGTCAAAAGTAGAAACAAGGTCCTCAAGTCACTCGCTGGCAGCACTTGGGGTGCAGACAAAGAAACCTTGTTGACCACGTACAAAGCAATTGGCCGGTCTGTGGTAAGTTATGCAGCGCCAGTGTGGTCACGTCAACTTTGTGACACGCAGTGGAATAATATTCAGATCTGTCAGAATGCCTCCCTCCGAACTGCGACGGGCTGTCTCCTCAGTTCTCATGTGGACCACCTCCATCAGGAGACAAAGATCCTACCAGTGCGAAGACATAACTACATGCTGTCTAAGCAATACCTTTTGGGCTGTTATCGCAGAAATCATCCAAATCATCATCTTGTGGATAGATACCCACCGCCCAGAAGCCTTAAGGTAGATCTACATGATCTAGAGCGTGAGGTCCAGCGCTACAAGAGAGAACCTCTAGATCAAGCGGCATATCAAGCGGGTCTGAACAACATTCATGCAGACACGGTAGCAGACGCGTTAACTGGCTACCGGGTGAATGTAGTCCTTGGAGTACGACCGCCACCCATTGCACCCGAAGAAATCGACCTCCCCCGGCAAACCAGAGTGATTCTGGCTCAATTACGTTCCGGCAGATGCAGCCGCCTCAATTCCCACAGAGCTAGGATTGATGCCGACGTGCAAGATGTATGTCCCGACTGTAACCAGGGACCGCACGATACACGTCACCTGTTTAACTGCCCGGCCAGACCCACTCGACTCAGACCCAGATCCCTGTGGACGCACCCCATCTTAGTCGCGGAGTTCCTGGGTCTTGACACTCAACAGAATCAAGCAGACGAAAGATAGTACACAATAAACTGCTACAACAACAACAGCAAATTTCTTATAATTTCACCTTTGTTACATGTTTTCAAATCCTTTGGTTATAAGTTAGAACCGAGTGTGTGCAAAACTTTTGATAAATGCAATTAAACTTTACGTTCAGTAACTTACAAAAGAACTTAAAAAAAATCCTGCAGAAAAACAATTTGTTATTACAAATTATTGATCACATGGTATCTTTGAGTAATACTTCACAATTTACAAATATTGTGCAAGGCGAGCTGTGGAAATATAAGGTGCGAAGTACCCTAACAAACTTTTAATACCCTAATTTGTATATTTCGATAATATTGAATTAAATAATCCTTTGGGAGCATATTCCACTACCCATACAGTAAGGAACTTTTATTTCTCGCTTCCGACTTTTTCTTATGAAGATACAAAATTAGATCATATATTTTTAGCAGCATCAGTAAAAGGTGTTGATTTGCAAAAATTTTCTATTGAAAAATGTTTGAAACCGATTGTAAGCCAATTAAAAGATTTGGAAGTGTCAGGAGTAGAAATCGTTTTAAACAGTGGCAAAAAATATAATCCTCACTTTATTTCTTGCCTAATTTGGGCCTAAATTCTATTTTAGGCTTTAGAAAATCATTGAGTGGTACCTTTTGTAGAATTTGGAAAATAGACAAAAATTTGAGCAAAGTAAATTCCGCAAATCCAACTCCTAAGAGAACATATGAAAACTATAGTTCAGATGTAAGTAGCAGAGATCCATCCAAGAGATCCATCTAAATTCTTCTTTTCGTGTTGTTGACAACTTCAGCGTAGACGCCATGCACAATACATTCCGAGGGAATTTGCCACTATGATTTGCATTATTCCATCCTTTATTTCATTCGAACAAAGAAATATTTTTCTTTAGAGACGCTTAATGTTCGAAAACACAATTTTGACTACGGCCAGTTTGATATAGGAAATGATTCACCTAAAATAATAATCTATTATTGTTTTTTTGTCAAAATAAATTTGAAACCCAAACTGACGCACTATCCAGAGGTGATGAAAAAATGTGACCCTGTGCGAAAATTCTGGAGTTTTCAATTCGAAGCTAAACATAGAAGCTTTAAGTTGTATACACATACTATAACTTCACGTAAAAATATCTGTTTATCGATGGAGAAAAAATACGAGTTTCTATTTTCCAACTACATTTAAAAAAAATCGAAAAGCCAGGATTTCATTGCACTACCGAAGGATAAAACAGTCTGCGAATTTAATGAAATTATATGTTCCCAATTTAAAATATGGTATAGGAAAATAGGTTTTTACGATAAAAATGTTGTTTACGAAATAGGTCTCTTTGTCGTTGAATGCGGTATTGACTACAAGATATATAAAACGTTTGAAAGTATTTCTTGTGTGCAACAACTTATAAATATATATATATATATATATATATATATATTCGGAGAAAAATTAAAAGATAACGTTTTTTTGCAGCCATTACAAAGCATTTGAAGTGAGTGTGAAGAACGAGGAAGGAAATTCTGTGGTCAACGTTAACAGTCTGATTGGGCCATATACATATGTATAGGGAAATATATAGTACGAATAAACGAGTTATATACATAGCAGTTAGAATCTAAAATGCCAACAGGTGGTCCCGAGTTGGAGGATATTCTTCAAAAATGGAATATTATCCATTTACCTCCTATTTCAAAAGGTAATTTATTTGATTGATTAGTTAGTTTGAGTTATGACTTTTTCTAATTTTTCTTTTACAGATGAGAATATAAATATAAAAGTTTTGAAAATTATAAATTGCAAAGATTTAGATGAACTTACCAAAAGATTTTAATTAGGGGACCGAGTCCTTTTCCAACATTCAAAAATGGAGAAAAGAAATTGGTAATCCTATCAAAATAAAAAATTCCGGGACTTAACAAACATTCCCTCAACCTCGCGTAATTCAAGTAGCTCTTCAGCTAACTTTTCTCAGGAACCCTAATGGAACGCTTTGGCAACAATAGTGATTTGAGTTATGAACCAATTTGAACCAAAATAAAATTGGAAAAACCAAAACCAGGACATCTGACCAACCAAGGAAATTTATGAGTAACAACCATTGTAAACTAATGAGATGCACATGCAGGAGAGCAATCACATGGAAAATTAAATAATTGCTATGTTCCCAAAGGAAAAACTTTATTCTTAACGCACTCACAGACGTGGAAAACTATACACAAAATATAACAATATGAAGAGAAACCAATATGCGTACGATATTAAAATCAGCTAATAATATTGGTAGATAGGTACATTAGAAGTGAATATGCATAGTTTAAAATATGTAAAAATAGTTTGAGAAGAAAATGCTAAAGAAATTATTCATAGTTGAACTATTTTTACAAATGTGGCAATCCAGCTCTAACTACAGAATTAGTCGAATTAATCTTAAAGATATATTTAAGGCCTGACCGCAGTACAAGAATACTCATGGACCAAAACTGGTAAGTATTTATGCCCAAAACATACATCTGTACTTATTTAATGTTTATTTATATGCTTTTTCTTTTGATTTGATTTACATGGATTTTGAAGTATTGCAGAAGAAATATACTCCAATTTTTGAATCGGAAAGTAAATTAATGGATGTATATAATTTGGTAAAGAACGAAAACTTTATTAAAGTCTCTGGGATAAAAACAATCTTCAATAAAATGGATCCAACAAATTCGGGTAGTTTTTGAATTTTCTATAATAATAAATTAAACTTATGTTTTAAAATTTTTAAATTTTATCTATAGCTTCCAACGTCATTATTTATAATGCAGTTGACGTGGCGCCTTCACGGATTTCTATATCCAACTTCCAAGTACATCAAAAGAGATAAATATTGTAAAAACTAACTATGGAAATATACAATAAGGAATTCGCAGAATTCGTCAATATTTATCGCACAAAATATTCAAGAAGTTAACAACCTCTTGAAATTTCTGGAGAAATGAAAATAGAATAGTCAACCATTTATCTTTGATATGGGAGATATCAATTTGGCTGGTACCAACAACGACAACTGGTCTATTTAAATCGAACTTTGATGCAATTAAATGATTTTCAGATCATGTTTTGAAAGCTTTGAAAGAAAATCGAACTTTGATGCAATTAAATGATTTTCAGATCATGTTTTGAAAGCTTTTTTAATCAATTTAGAATTTCCAGGCGCAATTTACCAAGTTTGGCTGTTTATTCAAAAATATTTTCATAACATAAGATCAGAACACACTTAAAACTTTTCGAAAATAATGAATATTATAAGCGAATTACAAAAGTAATAAAAAAGACTTATATGGAAATAAGATTAGAATTCTAAAAAAATTGATTTTCTTTTCAGAACGAAGTGAATACGTTATATTTGTATTAATAAATTATTATTTTATAAATATTTATTTCTAACTTTGTCTTCTTGGTTTGGCTCGAGGTCATCGAACAATTTACAAAAACAGGTGTTGGTGTTTTATTTGTAATTTTTACTAATATTTCGACCACCGCCGGTGATCTTCATTAGGGTTTTAACTATAAATTTAACAAACAAGTAATTTTACAAAAAATTAAAAACATTTATACATTTGAAACAAAACAATCGACTTTTCCTTTACAGCGCACAAGTTCGACTAAAGCTCTGTCATTTGTGTCTGTATTTTTGTACCAAATTCCTGTAAATTTGAGCACAATTGTCTGTGTCTT
This sequence comes from Stomoxys calcitrans, assembly GCF_963082655.1. Taxonomy (NCBI): domain Eukaryota; kingdom Metazoa; phylum Arthropoda; class Insecta; order Diptera; family Muscidae; genus Stomoxys; species Stomoxys calcitrans. Next base: position 60,515,199 of record NC_081555.1, on the reverse strand, counting down.
TCTTAAAGTTCATACGTTTGTTTGTAGGGGTGTCAATAACATTTCTAATGTAAATCGTCTTTTCTGATTGGATTCTTGTGCTAGTATATCTATGTCTTTAAAATTTGGTGTATGCCCTGTTGAAGTGCAATGTTCCAAAGGGTTGTCTTTCATTTTCTGGTCAGATTTGTGAGATGATAATCTTGTTTTTAATTTAGTTTTGCTTGTTTCTACATATGTCATTTGACATAAATTAGTTTCAACCCCATTACATTTAATCTTATAAACTACATTTGATTTGTCCTCCTTTTTCATCCTTGATTTAGTCATGCTGAATATACTGTTTAGTGTGTTGTGGATTTTTAAAGCAAGCTGGTATTTTTCTCTATTGTATATATTAGAATTGGTAAGCCTTTCGGAAAACTCTGGAATATACGTCGTTTTCTTGAAGTTTTTTGGTGTTGGTTCAATTTCGTTGTTCGCTGTTCTATTCTTGACGAATTTTATAAGGTCCTTAATAGCTTTGCTTGGGAAGCCATTTAATCAAAGTATATGTTGAATTTTCGTTTCGTTTTCTTGATAATATATTTTGTCACAGATTTTTAGTTCTCTGTCGATGAAATTAGTAGTCGTATTTATTTTTATTCTTCTCGGCTGATTTGAATAATAATTTATAAGTCTCCCAGATGCTGTATTTTTTTGATACCAATTTAATTTTAACTTATTTTGATGTCGGTGGACGAAGGTGTCAATATATGGCAATTTGTTGTTTGATTTTCATTCCATTGTAAACTGGTCTTGTGGGTGGAAGGAATTAAGAACTTGTAGAGTATTTTCCACTTCCGTTTTTTCCAATACGCAAAATATATCGTCCACGTATTTAGTCAGAAATCTTGGTTTTGTTGTGATTTTCTCAATTAAAGCGTCTGGTAAGGTTTCCATTACAATCCATTTGTGTGCTCCTGGATGTCATTCCACTTTTCGGTTATAGTGTTTATGGCTAAATTAACCGGTATTCTTGGAAATAGAGACACAACGTCGAAAGATATTAATATCTCATTGTCTCTAATTTCCTTGTCATTAATTTTTGATTTGAATTCTATCCCGTCTTTTATGTTGTATTGTGAATCTCTAGTCAAGTTAATACGTCTGTAAGATATTTTGATAGTCCATATGTTAATCGATGAACAAATCGGCCCGAGTGGTGTTCCCTCCTTATGGATTTTGGGTAAGCCATAAATTCTTGGGGCAATCAAAAATCTTAAAGAAAACGACGTATATTCCAGGGTTTTCCGAAAGCCTTACCAATCCCAATATATACAACAGAGAAAAATACCAACTTGCTTTATTTTCGCGCGTCCATAGGTTACGGATGGTGGAAAGCTTTGTTTTTATTCGGAGTAGCTGTTAACGATTTTCGAGAGGAGAGTCTCAGTGAGGAGTCAGGTGGCACTGGCTTTTTATTAAATACTGAGTGCCAACGATACTCGAGATGACAAGGCGAGTTATTGGCGCATTCAAATAACCGAGGTTAGTGGCGGCTGGAGGCGAGCGTCGGATCTTGGAGCAAGCGGCTCGCCACAACGAGGGATTCATGTGCAATCCCACAAAACCCATGCGGTTGTTGATCTGGGCCAGTAACCCGCCCCCCGGAAAACTATGAGAACTATTAGAGAAGTACATGGCAGATATTACCGCCTTACAGGAAGTGCGATGGACTCGGAATGGCGTCACTACAACACCAAACAGCGACGAACTACACTATAGCTGCCATAATACGAGGCATGAATTTGGCTGTGGATTTGTGGTTTGTCGGAGACTGAAACACCTTGTCTCCAGCTTTACTCCGGTGGCTAGCCACAATTCGCATAAAATCCAAATTTTTCAACATCAGCCTTATTTGTGCCAATGACCCGACGGAAGACAAGGACGAGCAGACCAAGGATATTTTCTACGAGTGCCCGCTGCCCCAGATTTCGCGGCGGTAAAAAACATGGTAGTTAGTAGCACAAAATATTCACAAAGCCATATGGCTGTCACCCCATCAAAACACGAGGAACCCTACGCCATCAAAACACGACATTGAAAAGCTGCAAACAGAACTGATGGCAGCGGCATACTCCACTTGGCTGACCCAACTGCTTGATGTAAAGACTCCCTGTTCCGACGATATAATGTCGCTGTGGCAAACCATTGCGCGCCCCATGGAAAATGCCGCGAAATCCATACATGGGTAACGGAAGCCTCCTCCAAGTAGTACCATGGGTTACTTGGAGGAGACCAAGAGTGTCGAGAGGCTACTGAAGCCAAGAAAGCGGCATATAGAGCAACCATGTAATCAGTAGCAACGCGCCAGATGAAGAAGAGGTATCGGGAGAAAAAGAGAGAGGAGAAACGTATATTCCGCAGAAAGAAAAAGGAAATGGAAAGACGTGAGTGTGAGCGAATTGAGATGTACAGGAGTCAGAATGAAGTACGGACCGGAGTCAGAATGAAGTACGGACCGGAGACAGAATGAAGTACGGTTGGGTTAGGTTGAAAAGAGGGTGCAGATATTAATCCGCCCAATGCCACTATGGACATACATCTAAGCCAGTAATCGGCTTGTTGTGCGCTCTAAAAATTATGAGGTAACCTCCAAAAAGAAAATTTTTAGTTATGAATTCCGTGCTACTTCCAAATTCTTTTGAAGTTTTCAAAAGCACTCCCCTGAGTTGATCCATATCTGGTATTGTGTCTCCACCGGTATCAGCTGGACGCGAAAGCCGTGCTATGACAAAGGAAATGCTCCAACGTCTCATCATCTTCCCCGCATGCCCTACACTTGCTATAACTTGCCGCACCGATTTTACATAAGTGAGCTCGTAGTCCGTTATGATACCAATAGCTATACTCACCTAATTCTTACTTCCTTTCAGTAATAGCGTCGTCTTCTCACGATCTGGATCCCCCCATAGGATTTTCGCCGTCTTACCGACCGTTTCGCTGTTTCACAATGTTTCACGCGCATTCGTTGCCCACTCCTTTTACTCGGACAGCGTCGACCCGAAAGGCTTCGGGTTAACCAAGTTTATTGACGGCAGTCCTCTGGCCTTCACCGCTAAATCGTGTGCCCTTTCATTTCCCCTTACTCCGTTATGGCACGGCACTCAAACGATGCGGATTTTGCCATCCTCATAGAAGGCGTTAATCTCCATCTTACATTGCAAGACTGTTCCTGACCTTACCGTCCTGGTTGTTATTCCCTTATGGCAATTTTACTGTCGTTAAAGATGTTCACTCTCGACGTCCCCCCATTAGCACCACACCACTTTACACATCTTCGCCTGCAGGACCGTATTATGGTCAGGCAGTCTGTCGCCTCGATTATACTTCGATAGTATGAGTTGCCCCCATCTTCAATCCATTCTCCCATCGCCTAAAATCTCATAACCGCAGTGGCTGCCTCACACTTAATCTGTTTGTCAATGGGTTGGATATCTTGAATAGTCTCCTACAGCCCGTCTGCATAGTGCCCAACATCTGTGAGCCTTCTCAGTACACGTCTGAATGTGAGACTTCCAATTAAGTTTCCTGTGCAAAATCACAACTAAGTATTTGACTTTCTCAGATATCGAAATCGTCTTATCCACCTTCGTCTTCCTAGTGAACGGGCATATTTCAGTCTTTTCTGGGTTAACATTGAGACCTTTGGGTCTAGCCCAGTCATATGCCATATGCAAGACCCTTTCGGCCCTTCTGCATAGCTCGTTCGGATCCTTAGCCCTTAGAAGTATTATAACGTCGTCTGTGTAGCAGACGGGTTCAAATCCCCCCTTAGTCAGCATCCGTAATAGGTCATTAATGGTGGTCACCCATAGGAGTGGCGATAAAATGCCCCCCTGTTTATTTATTTATTTATTTATTTATTTATTTGGTTTCACATACAACAAGATTTAAAATCTTATAATTACAGTATGTGATTAGAATCGTTATTCTAACAAAAGGGATCATTAAGTTCGGCTTTAATTTTAATTACATTAGCAATAAAAATCAATAATCAATAATCAATAATCAATAATTCATTAACAATAATTAATTGAGAGGAAGAATAGGAAAAACAAATCACTTAATTTATAGGCTTTGAAAGTATTTTGTAAGATTTTGTTTGAACTTATTTGCGTCGCCATTAAGTTGTATTGATGATGGGAGGGAGTTCCAAAGACGGGTAACGGTGAAGAAAAATTGCCACTCCGATACCAGCAATTTATGGCGCATTGGTACAATTAAAATCCTTCTGTTGGTGGCGTGCCTTGTGCCACTTTCTCCCATGGGACACACAATTTATCCACCTGTTCCTTAGCATATGGTTTATCCAGTCTCTAAGGACCGGGTTCACCCGGTACTGGTCTAAGGATTAGATCAGTGTGTCGGTCCGCACAATGCCAAAAACCCCCTCGATGTCAATGCATACCGCCAGAGTGTACGTTTTGGCATCGAAGGATTCTTCTATTTTATGCACAACCTCGTGCAGGGCAATCTCCACCGACCTTCTCTTGACATAGGTATGCTGTTTGTATTATAGAAGTTCGCTGAATGTCCTACTCTTTATCATGGTGTCCACAACACGTTCCATGATTTTGAGTAGAAAGGACGTAAGGCTTATGGGTCTGTAGACCTTTGGCGTCGCATAACTTACCTTGCCGGGCTTGGGTATAAACACCACCCTTGCCTCCAGCCAGGCTTTCGGGGTATATGTAAGTCCTAGGCACGCTATGAAAATATTGGCCAGATGAGGTGCCAGATGGTCTCCCTCTTTCTGTAGTAACGCCGGAAATATTCCATCAGGTCCGGGTGACTTAAATAGTTTGAAGCCCCTCAATGAATCCTTCACCATAAGTTCCGTAATTATAAACCTTCGATCAACGTCATTATTCCAAGATTCCGGTGTTTCCGTAAGTGCCGTCGTATCCTGTGAAAAACGCGTTTTCATCAAAAGCCTCAACATGTCTCTACTCTCAATTCCATGTCGTCTATTAAGGTTCTAGTTTGGACATGGGTTTTTGAGAGAAACTTTTTTATCTTGGCGGCGTCATTAACGCTATCGACCTGTTAGCAGACAAGCTTCCAGGAGGCACGTTTTGACGCTCTGTTAATCTTATTGTATCCCTTGAGCCGTGTGTAACACATCCCAATAAACTTCTGATTTTTTATGACGTGCTATGTTAAATATCTGCGAACATCTTTCCCAATATTGCGAATCTCCTCGGTCATCCAGGGTTTTTCTTGGGCTGATTTCCTTTCCCGAAGAGAACAACTATCTTCGAAGAATCCCACCAGTGTAGTCGCAATCCTGTTGACATTTTCGTCAATGTCTTCTATGCTTGGACAATCTAAATTATCTTGCCCAAGTCTTCTTCTGAGTACCTCACCGAATTTTGTCCAGTTGGTTTTAAACTTATTCCGGAAGCTTATCGGGTTCGGCGCTGGCCGTGCTATTCTAAACCTAATGTATCAATGGTCAGAGAAAGAGTGTTCCATGGAAACCCTCCAATCCTGAACGTCATCGATTAGATTTTCCGAACATATCGTCACATCTAAAACCTTCTCCCTAAGGTAGTGCTATTACCAATATTTAGTGTTATTATTGCGTTATTATAGTGTTATCTTTGCGCATCGCTTCGAGCACATAAAGGCGACACTGGGACGACTAAATAAAATGTCGCCAAAGTAGGCCTGAGGATAAACATAGCAAAGACCAAATTGATGAGGATAGAAATATCAAATCTGACACCGCTCACTATAAACGTCCATATTATTGAAGACGTTGACAACTTTTCCTATCTTGGCAGAAAAATTACAAAGGACGGAGGATCAGAGGCAGACATCCGCGTACGTATCAACAAGACTAGAAGAGCCTTTCTCAACTCAACAAAGTTTGGAGATGAAGTGACGTCTCACATAATCCAAAAGTGAGGATCTTCAACAGTAGTGAGAAATTTATTTTATTATTACAACTTGCAGCTTGACACAAGCGACTACCCGTAAAGTCCAAGTTTTCAACAAATACTTCGAATTTTATGTATTTCAAATGAAGAATTGCAAATAAGTACTAACACTTCCCCTGTCGATGTAGAAATCAGTAAGAGAAAATGGACTTGGTTGGGTCATATCCTACGCGGACCGCGCGTGTATAGCGAGAAATGTCCTAGACTGGAATCCGCAAGGAAAGCGAAGGAGGGGACGCCCGAAAAACACATGGATCCGCTGTACGAAAAGAGACTTGGAATTAACCCATATATCGTGGAATCAAGCCAAGGCTTGGCCAACGCCTTGGAGAGAGCTTGTTGATGCCCTATGTTCACACTGAACAGTTTACCATTTTTTATCATTGTAATATATTGAATATACTCCAATTGTAAATAAAGGACATATATGTAGTATATATCGACCGTTTCGCTGTTACATAGGGTTATATGCGCATTCGTCGCCCACGCTCTTAACTCGGGCTGCGTCGACCCGAAAGGCTTCGAGTTAACCAAGTTTATTGACGGCAGTTCTCTTACCTTCACTGCCAAATCGTCTGCTTTCTCATTCCCTATTACTCCGCAATAGCAAGGGAATCCTATGGCAGCTGGTTGTACGTACCGGAATGACCCGATGCATTCGTTCATCGGCAAGTGCTGCCACGTCAGTGTACAACACACTGCTACAACAACAGCAACCCAAATGATACGGATCGTGCCATCCTCAGAGAAGGCGATTATCTCTTCTAACATTCCAAGACTGTTCTTGATCTCACCGTCCTGGTTGTTATTGCCCTTATGGACTGTTTACTTTCCGTAAATATGTTCATACTCGACATCCTCGTGTGAAAACCACATCACGCATTCCGTAATCGCAGGACCGTATTATCGTCCGCAGTCTAATATAGATCTCAGTCCGTGAGTTCTCAAGGTAGACCCCGAGACCCACTCTGTCCCCTATCTTTGATCCATCCGGGTAACATGATCTCCCAGATAACAGTGCCTCGAACTTGACCTCAAGTGTAGTCTCAGGTATCCGATCGGAATCTCTGTATGTCTATGGGTCGGATATCTCATATTCTCATCGCTCCGCCGATGCCAAGACAATATGTTATCTGAACCTGTTGAATTATACTTACTTTGCACTTTTTCTCCATCGCAGTCCACCGAACTACTAAGGCGTAAGTATCGGTCTAATCACGCCTGTAGAGCCAGTGGACTTTCCTCGGATTCAGGCCCCACTTCGAGCCAATGTGATATTTCTAATTCAGTTTCCTGTCCTAGATCACACCTATGTATTTGACCTTGTCAGATATCGAAATCGTTCTACTGGCGAAACGTGGTGCGTCAAATTGGCCCACATCGTCTTCATCGTGAGCAGGCAGATTTCAGTCTTCTCTAGGTTAACATTGAGAGCACCAAGTCTAACCCAGTCGTGTGCCATCTGCAAGACCCTTTAGGCCCTTCTGCATAGGTGATTCGGATCCTTGTCCCTTAGCAGGCGGGTTCAATTCCTTCTCACCCAGCCTTGTGCCACTTTTTTCCTCATATTTATGTCATGGGACACACAATTTATCCACCTGTTCATTAGCATATCAACTACAATCATTTAAGTGACAATCGGGCGATATATATACAATGGTGGAAAAAATAATATGGAAATAGTCTCTATGAATAATATTCAACAATTAAAATATAAGAAAATATGTATACATCAATGGATAGACTATTATCACAGATTTTTCGTTAAACTGTTGATTTCAGAAGGGTGAACTTATATTGAATATAGAATCTCGTTTAATTCACATACGCTTGATATGGTGAAATCTCCGGGAAAGTCAATGTGAAAAACGTAATAGGGAAATTATTAAAATATTGACTGCTAAAGCTGCCATTACACGATTAGACATGTCATATGTAATTTCTAGGATAGCAATTCTGAAAGTTTTACACATCGTGTAAACTCGTACGAATAATTTTATATGCCAAATGGATTTTGAAATAAATATGCAACTCTTTCAATTAAATCAAATTTTATTTCATCAAATATACATGTAGACACATGCCTATAAAATAAAGTACAATACGTATGAGAAAAATGCCGATTAGACTGCGCTCTATTCATTTATGACGTACATAATACAAGTCGTTTTTATATAGATTTTGAAATAAATATGCAACTCTTTCGATTAAATCAAATTTTATTTCATCGACTAAACATGTAGTATGGGAATACATGCCGATTAGAGTGCACTCTATTCGATTATGACGTACATGAGACAAATCTTGTGAATAAAGAAAGTGGCAGTTCATATCGTATGACATGTCTATAGATAAATATCACAGTTTGCGGAACTGTATGTTCGTACGTGTGTATATAAATATAAAAATTTAATGTAAATCACATGTTTAGACTCAATCATCAAAGAAAAGTATGAAAAACGAATAGTGCTGTGCTCATGGTAAGTATTTGGAAATACATTACGATATAATAAAAACAAAGTTGTGTAAAAATTGCATTTTGCAAAATAATATAATTGCGATATTTTTCTTTTCTCATCCACGATCAGAAAAACATTTCAGCGGTAGTTTTTCCCTCCTAATGCTGGCAGCATTTGTGAGATACTATGCCATGTAAAAACTTCTCCAAAGAGGTGTCGCACTGCAGCACACCGTTCGAACTCGTCTAAATAAAACAAGGTTCCTTATCATTGAGTTTTTCGAGTTTTGTTTCAATGTCCAACATCTTCAGTTTGGTCTATAATTTAACCATCAATTGTCTTACAAACGAACAACGCTTGCAAATTATTGAATTTAATTATTAAAATGTAAGCAGAGCACGAAAGTTCATCGTGTTCAAATTGTGTACAAGAACGAAGCTCATTTTGGCTCAATGGGTACGTAAATATAAGCAAAATCGTCGATTTTAGAGTGAAGATCAGCCAAAATCATTGCAAGAGCTACCAATGCATCCAGAAAAAGTCAGTTTTGTGTGTTTTATGGGCTGGTGGCATCATTGGACCGTACTTCTTGAAAGATGATGCGAATCGTAACGTAACTATGAATGGAGATCGTGGCGTGAGGTGATATTCAACTTTTTTTTTGCCCAAAATGCAAGAGCTTAACTTTTCTTAGTTTCAACAAGACGGTGCCACAGCCACACAGCACGCGTAACAATGGACTAATTGAGAGGCGAGTTCGGTGAACATTAGATAGATTAAAGCTCATGTCTCACCAGACTTGCCCGCTCCAATTGACGCATTGAAAGATTTAACGCCTTTAGACTAATTCTCCTCCCCATCACATACAAGATACTCTCGAGCGTACTGTGTGAAAGATTAAAACCTAAAAATGAGATAATTGGGCCCTATCAATGCGGCTTTAAACGTGGTAAGACGAGAAGGACAAATCAACACCTACCATCTCTTTGTTGACTACAAAGCCGCCTTCGATACTCCTTTACGTTCAAAGGTATTTCAAGCCATGACTGAGTTTGGTATCCCTGCAAAATTAATAAGACTCTGCAGGATGGCACTTGCTGATACGCGTTCCTCAGTAAGAATACGAAAGAATCTCCCCGAGCCATTTAATACCAAACGAGGTTCCAGAATAGGAGACAACCTATCGTGTGATCTCTTTAATATTCTGCTGGAGAAGATTATACGAGATGCAGATGTAAATATATATGGCCCACTAATCACAAGAGAACACATGCTATTCGCCTATGCCGACGACATCGATATCATAGGTCGGTCACCGGAAGTAGTAACTGCAGCCTTTGAAAGAATCGAAAGAGAGTCAGTAAAAATGGGTCTGGCAGTAAATGGAGATAAGACGAAATGGATGGTTTCAACGCCCAAAAAGCCTTGCACAACCGAGCAGATAAAGAAAATGGAGAAAGTTGGGAATCACAACTTTGAGACAGTCAGTAACTTTATCTACACCACCAGTTTTGAGATAAAGCGAATAATAATACTGGCAAACAGATGCTACTTTGGACTAAGTAAGCAGTTTAGGAACAATGCCACCTCTCGACAGACGAAAATTACACTATATAAGACACTGATACTTCCCGTGCTGTTATTTGGTTCTGAAGCATGGGTACTTGTAAAAGCCGATGGGGCAGTGCTTGGAGTATTTGCACTGAAAATTTGAAATAGATGGACCAGTTTGCGTAAACGGAGAATATAGACGACGTATGAACCAAGAACTTTATGAGCTGTATGACGACGATAGCATAGTTACACGCATCAAAATACAACGGCTGCGTTGGCTAGGTCATGTTGTCAGAATAGATGAAGAAACTCCAGCAAAGAAGTCTTTTGAAGGCAAACACGGTGGTACACGCAAACCGGGAAGACCAAAAGCCCGATGAAAAGATCAAGTTGTGGGAGACGCCTCGGAACTTGTTGTCAGAGATTTTAGAATGAGCGCAGAAGATCGAGGCGCTTGAAACGCTATTCTACGTTCGGCTAGTGGAACAAATATTCTGTCATAGCCAATTAAAGTAAGTAAAGTAAGACTATTTGTTTGGCCATGTTAAAGCTTATGTCTATTCAGACATGCCCGCTTCAAATGACGCATTGGAAAAAAACATTGAAGAATTTATTTGTGAGATACATACCGGCCGAAATGTTGGAAAGAGTATGCCAAAATTGGACTAAGCTGATGGACCATTTGAGGCGCAGTCACGGTCAACATTTGCATGAAAAAATCTTCAAACATTAAATTATATGAACCGTACTATAGATTCAAATGAAGATTTCATGCATTTTTCTAGATCTTTTTTTTTTTTGAAAAACTTTCCAATAGTTAAAAAAAACCATACTTTACATGCAATCCCACTTTCCTAAGCACTTTTATTGTGGATATGTTATATAGTTTTTATTTACGCTGTTGGTACCACCATAACTCATTTCCCCCTATTTTTTACTTAAATGGGTAGTACATATAGAGGTTCCATAGACGTTACTAAGAGCTTAGTTGGTATATTAGCCAGGCAGAAACGGGGTTTAACGATTTGACATATCAATTCACAAAGTTTGGTGAACAAGACAAGAGTTCAGGCATATTTTTGAAAAGTCTGGTATCGACATTGTATGTCTCTCTAAGACATGGCTCCATTCATCTATTCCAGATAGGAATACATTGCGTGAACTCTGTTATACCAGCTCACTACACCACGACATCGAATAGTTTTTTTGTTTTATACCTAGTTGCAAAGCTAAACAATGTTCTATTGTATGATCAACTATGTGCACCCTGCTACTCTAAATATGTCCTTGTATTTATGATGTATAATGCCGTAACTGCAAAAACACCGCAACGAACTCAATACCACAACTTCCAGAAAATTAACTATTTTACTCTTGAGTGCGAATTACTGAAAATTAATTGGAGCTTACAAATTTTTAAGTTTCTTCCGTTCAACCGATAGATGTATAACAAAGCTGCGTGAGAATAAAATCAAACCCAGTTGGACTGGATAATCTACACCCACCATTTATAAAATCTACATTACCTTGCATTCTGCAATACATCACACACCTCTTCAACTCAATATTAACGACCAGCAAATTCCAGTCAAAAGTGATACCAGTTCCTAAATCCATTCTTTCATCAATCCTAACTTTTCTTTCCAAGACCTTTGAGAATATTACAAATAACCAAATCTGCAATTATCTAAGTGACTTCCGCCTCCTATCGAGTAAGCAATCTGGGATAGATCAAAACATAGCTGCATTACAGCCTTAATTGATGCTGCGGAAGACATAAGATCCAATATGGATGCTGTAGTGAAATTCAGTAAAGTGTTTTAACGAAAATCGTTTAGTTAAAAGACGATAACAGAAAAGTTAACGAATTTGGTATTCAGAAGCCACTTTTAACGATAATCGACATTGTTAAAATCAGTTGTTTTCGCGAACGAATAGAAATTCGTTAACTTTTGTTTGGTGTTTACTTTAATGAAATAAATATTTACGATGGCTTTAGAGTACTTTTCTATTATGTATACAATCAATTAATGAGCGTGGTAACATATGTTTCTTAATTTAAAAAAAAATGTCCGCAAAAGTTTTATATGACTAAATTGGTATTGATAGCACTTTTCCCAAATAATTTCGTACATTCTACAATATTAATATTTGTGATGTTTTTAAATTAATAAAAATGGAGTTTCAGGCTATGAGAAGAATTATTTTTTATTTTTGTCGATTCCACTATGTGTTTTTGGCTTTTTTTTTTGTGGAGTTGCCAGAAAGTAAAAATAGATAACGATTTCTGTTAACGAGGATTTAGAGAATGACTTAATCGTTAGTCCAACGATTTTTTGTCGACATATTAAACTAAACGATGTTCGCTATAAGTTATAGAATTGCGGTATTGGATTAATTATATGTTTAGTTCTTTTGGACCACTCTAAGACCTTTCACTGCGTCAATCATGACATGCTGTGCATAAAATTAAAACTTCAATTTCTCCACTTCTGCAGTTACACTGATTTCCAGCTATTTTCGTAAACGCCAACAGTCGCTTATTATAGAAAACATAATATCTAACATTTTTCAAGTTTTCTGTGTCATTAAATTTTACAATTTTAGTTTGTTTCTCTTTCGATGCGAGCTCAATGATCGAAGATTGCAAATGGAAAAGGAAAGCCAAAGATAGCAACAAACACCAACCACTATGTTTGTTTCTCTTTCGAGACCAGCTCAATGATCGAAGATTGCAAATGGAAAAGGTAAGCCAAAGATAGCAACACACACCAACCACTATGGGACGAGTTTCGTCATTGGTTAGAAGACTTTTCAACCATATTAGGTGTGATGGCTTCAAGGGCCGTGCGTTGGTATGTTGTATTTGAATCGTATTAATTGCAAAAAGGCATCTATGATACAATTACCACCTTAACCACGCTCAACAACCCTGTCTATTAGCTGTACTTTTTCCCAATGCATATGTTTTTGTGTAATGACAGACTTTCTTTCTGCGGCAATTACATTTCTTCCGTACTAACCCATTACAACTAAAATGAGGTATACAAGGTTCGATACTGGGTCCTCTGTTATTTTCGCTGTACAGTAACGACCTGCCGTCCCGGCTTAAACATTTTAACATTCACGTATATGCAGATGATGTGCAACTTTATCATAGTTGTCCTAAATCTCAAGCGTCTCGAGGTTTATCTGAGATTAATGAGGATTTAGAAGCTATTAATATTTGGGATGCGGAAAATAGGCTTCAATTAAATCCAAAAAATTCCCACCGTACCCAAAACATCGATTATGCTTATTGATAAAGTAAAAAATCTTGGCGTAATAAATCCCTTACTTGGACTGACCATATAGTCGGTGTCACAGCGAAAATTTTTGGCATGCTCCGCATACTTTATCAAACGCAATCGTGTACTCCAAAGCATATACGACTCCTCCTGGCAAAATCATACCATTGTAACTTCGCATACTATAATGATAAGATTTTTGTATTTTTTTTGCATGTGAAAAAAATAAAATAAATCAAATAGTTTTGTAAATATCAAGGGATACACAGTTTTTAGATCCGACAGGGAACATTATTGTTTTTTAGCAGTGTGTTGTACACTGAGGCGGCAGCCCTTGCCGATGAAAGAATAAATCGGGTCAATCCGGTACGTACAACCGGCTGCCACGATGACAATCCCATGGAGGGGGTGTGGGAATATTTGCAAAAACACGCTGAATGCAAAGTTTCATATAAGGTCCTTTATTGGTGTCCAGATAGAACATATATTTATTAAATTGAAATCCTTTGGCCGGAGAATGTTAATCAGATGTGTTAATAGGTTTAATAACAACACTGATCTTACCCATCTTAGCGAGATATTAGGGAATGTTACGTTGTGATGTCATTATCAATGGGGACTTAAATTCACTGGTTGATCCTTCGTTGGTGGACAACATGTTTTCACTTGGCCTTGTTGCTACGAATGACACCAACCCAACCCATTTTTCCACAACGGTGAACACACTCCTTGATAGTCTTATATAACAGCCTTGATAGGGCTGATGATGAGCGGAGACATGCAGTACTCGTACTAAACTCCGGCTGTCTCGCAGACCTCAACACGTCGGAAGGAGTGTATCCTACGGATTCAACAAGTTGAAACTGAAGGTTTATAGAAGCGGTTGGTTGGGAATCAGGAGACGAGTCAGCAGTTGTTGTTGAACACTTGCCTGGGGAAATATCGACGGTTAGTTTGTTTTTACATTTTAATTTAATTTTGTTCTTTCTTTTTAATTTTGTTCTTTGTTCTTGAATGTATATTATAAGCATAATTTTTTCTTGTCAATCGTACAAAACTTTTTCTTCAACAAAACATTTTCTTGTATTACCCTAAACATTTTAATTTGTTGAAAGTTATCTGGTTATGGGCCCAGATATGGCGGAAGAGATATTCGCACTGCATTTGTTCGAGGGTCGGAATTACGATAGTTGGAAGTTTAGATTGGAAACGGGTTTGAACGAACACGATCTGTTGAAACTGATACAGAAAGATTTCACAGAACTTGTTCGACAACTGATATCGTCGGGAGCTACGTTGGAAAAGTTGGATACCATTTGTTTGCTACTTCTTACTTTGCCGGAATCTTACAACAACGTGATAACAGCAATTGAAAGATTGAACCCGGATAGTCTTGAAATGGACTTTGTCAAAAATCGTTTGCTTGAAGAGGAAAGAAAACGTATGTGTTCTACCAATGAACATCCATTGGAAGAAAGTGTTGCTATGAAAGTTTCATTTAAATTCAAATGCCATTATTGCGGCAAAATTGGACACAAAAAGAAAAACTGTTTCAAATTTAAACGAGATTAATCTGAGAAATCGTGAAACGCGGCAAATTCCGATTTGTGCTGTAAAGCTGACGAAGAATGCTATAGAAGTCAAGTGAACAGCAATATGAAATGGATAGTTGATTCCGGAGCCAGGGATCACATGGCCAATGATGAGAGATGTTTATTCGAGTTGCACAAGCTAGATAATCCAGTAATTATTGGTGTTGCAAAGGAGGGTGTAAGTATTGTAGCCGAAAAATCTGGAACAATTGTTGGATACGTCAAAGTGAATGGGAAGTTTTCAAGGTGTTCAATAAAAAATGTTTTACTTTGCTTTAAAGCCGTATTTGAAAACAAATGAGTGAAAATTTTAAAGTGCATACTTTGATGTTGGAGTGTGATAGGCAAATAATGAATTTCAACTGAATTATGAAAATGCAAATGCCAATTATAAATAAAAAACCCAATAAATAAAAAACCCTTTTGCGAATCATGTGTTTTCGGAAAGCAACACAGATTGCCTTTTAAAGGTAAGAAAGACAAGGAATATTCTCTTAGACCTTTGCAGCAGATTCATAGCGATGTATGTGGACCCTTACCACCAAATTCCTGGGATGGAAAGAAGTATATTGTAACAATCATAGATACACACAGTAAAGTGCGAATAGTCCACTTTACTTGTGTTTATATAATGGCTAATAAATCAGAAGTTTTAACATATTTTAAAAACTACAAGGTAATGGCTGAAAATTTGCATGGCACTAAAATTTCAAAATTGAAGTGATATAACGGCGGTGAATATTCATCGAATGCATTTAAGGATTTTTGTAGAAATTCTGGGATTACAATACAATATACTCATGCTTACACACCTGAACAGAATGGAAAATCTGAAAGGATTGAATTGATTAATTGAAAAAGTGGTGTTCCAAAATATTTGTGGTCTGAAGCAATATGCTGTGCTAATTATGTTACAAACAGAAGTTCAACCAGCTCTTTTTCATCCAACAAAACTCCTGCTGAAGTCTGGTCCGGAAATAAGCCTAACTTGTCAAACTTGAGTGTTTGGCTGTGCTGCATATTCCCATATTCTAAAAGCTCATCGAACGAAACTGGATATGAAATCGAGGAAACTACTTATGATTGGTTGTAGTGGAAATGGCTACCGTTTATGGGATACAGCTAGAAGGAAGCTAGTTCTGTCAAGAGATGTTTTATTTAATGAGACCGAGATTATTAATCCGCTGTCTGTAAGAAAGGATGTATCTGTAGTACTAGAGAAGTCGTATAAGGAAAATGAAAATAGCCTGGAACAAAGTACTGGGACTGAAGAAATATTCGAAGAAACAGTTAATTTCCCGGAAGAACAAAATATGTTGGAAAATGGCGATATAGATCCATTTGTGCTTAATGAAAGCACAGAACTAACTGTAGAACTGCGAAGAAGTACAATAACAATAAATCCCCCTAGACGATTTCAATATATGACTTTGGTTTTAAGTGCAGAACAATTTGTATCAGAAGTTCCTACTAAATACGAAGATGTTGAAAACTGTGTTGATGCTAATGAGTGGTATGCTGCCATTAATTCAGAATTAAATTCTTTGACCAAGAACAACACATGGGAATTAGTTCAACGTCCAAAGGCAAAAAGTGTCGTAATTCCAAATGTGTATTTCGGCGAAAGTTGGATGCAAACGGGAATCCAGGTGAATACAAAGCACGAGTTGTTGCTAGAGGATTTACTCAGTGTCAAGGTTTTGACTACAATGAGACCTATTCTCCTGTGGCTAGAATTGGTACTTTCCGTATTTTATTAGCAGTCGCGAATAAAATGAAATATATCATACATCACATGGATGGACGGATGAATGGATATCTACGAGAGGAAATATACATGGATCCACCGAAAGGTCTTGAATGTGAATCAAATGTTGTGTGTAAACTTAACCGTTCCCTGTATGGATTAAAGCAATCACCTAGAATGTGAAATTAAAGATTTTCTTTATATTATCAATATAATATATTTACTGCTTTATGTAGACGATCTTCTTATTGTTGGCAACAACATGATAGCAATTCAAGACTTAAAATTACAGCTAAAATCGGAATTTGAAATGAAGGATATGGTAGACATTGACGTCTATTTGGGAATTAAAGTACGTAAAAATATTGAAGAATCCACAATTGAAATGACTCAAAAGGGTTTCATATTGTATCTATTAAAGAAGTTTGGAATGGAAAAATGTAAAAATGCAGATACTCCACTGGAGCCTAAATTGTCCTTACCTAATGATATCAATGAGAAAACTCAACTCACTAAAGAACCTTACAAAGAATTGATTGGCTGTTTAATGTATTTGATACTTTCTTCGCGGCCTGATATACATAAGTGTCAGTGAAAACTATTTAAGCCGTTTTCAAAATTGTGCTACAGATTGCAACTGGAGTCATTTGAAAAGAATTCTTCGGTTTCTAAAGAAGACCAAAGATATGAAGTTTTTTTATGGAAAATCTGTTGCATATTGCGACGCAGATTGGGAAAACGATACCGATGATAGAAAATCTTTGAGTGGTTATTTAATAAAATTATTTGGATCTACGGTTTCATGGTCTACTAAGAAACAACCAACGGGTCCACTTTCTTCGACCGAGGCAGAATACATAGCCCTTTGTATTACAGCTAGTGAAATTATGTATCTACTGAAATTATTGCAGGATTTGAACATAACTATTGATTTGCCTATAACTATTTACGAAGATAATATGTCTTGCATAAAGATCGCGGAATAGCCTAAAGAACAATCAACGAATGAAACATTGATATGAAATATCATTTTCTCCGAGATCTGGTTCAAGATAAGATAATGAACATTATTTACAAATCAAGTAAGGAACAAGTCGCAGATTTCTTAACAAAGTCTTTGACAAAAATTCTTTTTGAAATATTTAAAGATAGTGTTGGATTTATTTAATTGAATGGGGGTGTTAGTATATGCAATTAAATAATTGTGGTATTGATACTTTGTTTTTACATTTTAATTTAATCAAGTATGCTTTGTTTTTGAATGTATATTAGAAGCATAATTTTTTTTTTTTCTTGACAGTCGTACAAAACTTTTTCTTCAATAAAAACCTTTTCTTGTATTACCCTACACATTTTAATTTGTTGAAAGTTATCTTCGACCACATCGCTAAGGTCTGGCTGAAAATCCCCCTGCCACAGTCGAAACAGTGGGGGAAGGCATCGAAACGGGACCCGACAAGCCCTGTGTCGGTAGGTCATCCGGTTGGACTGGGCTCAAGGTATGCGCCGGAGTGGAAGGACGGAACTCAAAAAGTACTTCGACAGCAGCAGCTTTTGAAGCATCTAAGGAGGAATCGTCCACACTGCAAGTGTCCAGCGTCCTGAGGAAGAGTGGTTCCACTGTTTTCTCACCTGCCACTGGATGCGTTAGGAAGCTCATCATCACTAAATACCCTCCTGATGAAATCGGATTTGGCGTGGTTCTTATCCAGGACCCATGGGTGTGTGGAGGAATGGTTCGTAGACTAAGAATTCCGGGATTTTAACTACTCAAGGGTACGAGGAATGGGAGACACAGAGCCTGTATTCTTGCAAAGACTAGTCTAAATGTTTTTATTCTTCCGTCGCTAAGCACTGAAGATTCTCTTCAACAGAGCGAAAGCCGCAAGAGCACCAGACGATTGGGATATCTATAAGGTTAAGCTAAAAAAATAAAAGGGCGAGCTGAGAAAGGCTCAGCACAAATCCTGGGTGGAACTCTGTAGCTCCGTGGAGGATACATCTGAAGCCTCTAGGCTAAGGAAGATTCTGTTCTCGAGAACTATTACGGTGGAGTATATTCAGAAGTCAGAGAATGTATGGACAATGTCTCCAACGGACAACGTGGCGCCAGAAGAGGATGTCACTGGCACGCATTTATCGGGATGTCACTGGCACGCATTTACCGCCCAGAAGCCTTAAGGTAGATCTACACGATCTAGAGCGTGAGGTTCAGCGCTACAAGAGAGAACCTTTAGATCAAGCGGCATATCAAGCGGGTCCAAACAACATTCATGCACCCCAAGTACTGTCAGCAAGTGACTTAAGGACATTGTATCTACTTTTGACTATCGCAAATTGCTGTGGCATGTGGGAAGAATGTGTAAGAGCTGTTAAATGTGACGCCTAGTATTTTGGGACACTTGATGGTCGGAATCATTTCTCCATCGACCATCACACTCAGCTCAGTATTTGGTGGTAGAAATCTTCAGATTTATTGCAGCGAAATAGGCAAGTTCGTTGAGGTAGACGTTCAACCCATCGCAGATGTAAACAATTGGTGGGGGGCCTGATGCCATGATCGTACAATCGTCCGCATATGATACGATCTCTATGCCGTCTGGAGTTGGTGGAATGGATGATAGGTAGAGGTTAAACAGTGCCGGAGATATCACCCCACCTTTGGGAACTCCCTGTTTGACTCTACGGTGCTTCGACTTCTTATCCCTAAATTCCACAAATGACTGGCGACCACACAGATAATTCGCGACCCACCGTTTCAGGCCGAAATCTCTCTATTACGAATTGTGCATCTTTTTATTGAACGGGGATTTTTAATTTTAAGAACGCGAGGGTTTCAATCTCAATGTATATACAAGTGACATTACTTCCATTAAATACGAGATGAAATTTCATTCGATACGAAAGCGCACTCGATCACGTATGCTGTAATTCGGCCACTGGCTGGAGGGACGTGTTGGCGACGTCCTCAAATAGTTCGGCATGGCTGACCGTATCGAATGCCTTCGATAGGTCCAGTGCCACAAGGACCGTCCTTTCACATGGCCAGGGCTGATTGAAGCCACGGCAAATATGTGCGGTGATGGCATGCAAAGCAGTTGTTTCAGTAGCGGGATCACTCTGCCCATTTTCCAGACATCGGGAACTATCAGTGTTTAAAGACAGGTTGAGAACAGTAGTAAGGTACTCAACTCCAGGAAAATCAAGATTCTTCAACATCAATGTAGAGATTCCGCCGGGGCCCAACGCCTTGAATGATTTGGCGCCACGAATGACATTCGTAACATCGCCCACGGTAAATTGTGATAGTTTTCCATCGGCTTGGAGACCACGGATACGGCGAATGGGTCTCTCCCTGCCCGCTTATTTCCGTTGACTACTCTGTTTATTCCCAGATTCAGCTCACTTATTCTGGGGTTAGTGGGGTTCATTCAACGAATCCCATCACGCTCGTCTGCGAGTCCACCTACTGTTGAACACTCAACCGGATCCAAAGGATGGCTTGTTGGGCTTTGGAGTGTACTCTAGTGTTGGAATGGCTAAGGTATAATAACCGTCATAAAGACGGTTGGCATAAATATATTTTCAGACAGCCATTAAATCCCTAGAGAACGTATTTCTGAACTCAAAAACCGCCCTCGACTGTCGCAGATCTCTCAACGAGATGGATGAACAGTTCGACATGTAAGCTAAATTTTCAGGTCCAGGCCCGAAGGACAACGAATGATAGATGGTCACAAAGAGGGGGCTGTGAGCATTCCAAAACTATGTGGCCTAATCTAGACTTGACTCGGAAAACATGCTGACCAGTAACGACTTTTGCAGAAGTCGTGAGGACATCGAAGGAGAAGAGACTATAGAACACCTTCTGTGTGTGTGTCCCGCACTGGCAGTCAGAAGGAGTTTTCATTTCATTTTGAACCTATCTGATTTAGCGGATGTGAACACTCGCAAGTTGTTGGGCTTTTTAAAGAGATCTGGATAGTTCAATGGTAGGAACTAGAAGGCATCTTCCTTCTTCTGTTCCTGTGGTATCAATGGACGAAAACGTCTAGTGAGTCTGAGTGAGGGCAGAATGCCACTTAAACCCAACCTAGCCTAACTAGAATGGGCAGTATGATTTAATTTCCATTGATCAGCAACTTGAGTTTCTTCAAGGTAATATACTTGAACTATACAATTCAACAGTTCCTGTGGTGGCCAGGAGAATCACTTCGAACAGTAATCCCTAGTTTAATTTTTTGGTAAAGATATGCATAAAAGCTAGGGATAGGGCCTATGCCAGATGGAAGCTATAAGACACCTGAACCGCATGATGAATTTTGCTCCGCAAGAAGGAAGTTGGCCAAGACTGTGTATTATATGGGTCGTTTCAGTTCTTCCATGATTATTGAATGGAAAGGGTGAGTATTTTTTGCGTTGGAGAATGTAAAGGCTTTTCTTTTTCCCATGGCGATGTAGATGAACTAATTGAAATGTTTACCAATGGAGTGGATCCGAAGTTTTTTCGAAAAATCCTTCCTCGCCTTTTACCATACCTTAGCTACTTTTTCAATGTAATAATTACGTCCAGTACCTATTCGTCACTATTGAATGAATCTTACAATGTAGATTGTACAAGTCCCGAAATCTAATATGGAATTTCGTCCCATATCCATTTTGTGTGGGTGTGAAAAATGTAATTCGATTCCTTTTGAATATGAGGGATTTACAGTTTTTGCACAATATTATTGTTAAACAAGTCCTATGAATCTATTTCAAAGGATACAATTCGTAAGATCCAATAGAGGTAGGAAAATAATACCCCTGAGACGGATAAAAATGGTTTCAGAATGTCAATTTTTCACTGGTGCTATACGTCAATGGAATACACCACCACGTGATTTGCAGATTACCAGCAACGTAGATAAATTGAAAAAACTCTTCAAAACTTACTACCTCAATTAGGGCTACATGATTTCTCTTTTACTTGTGATCATAGCATATATCTCAAAAAGTTAGTTTTCTTACATTACTTTTAATCATGCAATGCAAATTTGCTCATGAACATTCCACTAAGGAACTGAGGCAAACTTCTCACATATCACTGAGTGGTGTCCAATCTTTGAGGAGAAGTTTTAACACTCACAAATGCTACCAGTATTAATCATACAATTGATAATAATCTGTCTATGTAAATATTTTCCTACTGTTACAAAATTATTACTAATATTTAAGTTAAATTTTTTTTCTTTTTAATTATATTTGTTTTTAATTGGCTTTTTATATCAATATTTCATTTACATGCAAATATGTGGTTTTCCTGGATTATACCAAATGTTATTTATTTCATAATGTAATTTGAGGCGGCTGCATCTGCCGGAACTTAATTGAGCCAGAACTACTCTGGTTTGCCCGGGGGAGGTCAATTTCTTCAGATGCAATGGGAGGCGGTCGTTCTCCAAGGACTACATCAACCCAGTAGCCTTTTACCGCATCTGCCACCATGTATGTATGAATGTTGTCTAGACCTGATTCATATGACATTTGATCTAGAGGTTCTCTCTTGTAGCGCTGAACCTCACGGTCTAGATCATGTAGATCTGGTCCGTGGATATCTATGATGATTTGGATGGCCTCTGCTACAACAGCCCAAAAGGCATTGCTTGGTCAGCATGTAGTTATGTCTTCGAACTGGTAGGATCTGAGTCTACTGATGGAGGTGGTCCACATGAGAACTGAGGAGACAGCCCGTCGCAGTTCAGAGGGCGGCATTCTGACAGATCAGAATATTATTCCACTGCGTGTCACAGAGCTGACGAGACCACACTGACGCTGCATAACTTACCACAGATCGGCCAATTGCTTTTACGTGGTCAACAAGGTTTCTTTCTCTACCCCCAAGTGCTGCCGGCAAGTGACTTGAGGACCTTGTTTCTACTTTTGACTTTATCGCAAGTTGCTGTGGCATGTGAGAAGAATGTGTAAGAGCTGTCAAATGATACACTTCCTGGCACTGGCCTGGTAATATTGGGGCTGTGATGCTACTGTTGCGTATATTGCCGCAAGGGAGAGGTCGGGGGTCACATAGTCCGACGACGACGACGCTTGTGACCCACTGCTGGCTCTGTTCGCACAGTACCTTGCAACTTTTTAAGAATACTCGCAGTGAATTCGAAACAATTATTAATGATCTCGTCGCCTTAATGGAAAAATTTGCAAGATACAAAACAGTATTTGAAAATGCATCATGCCTGGAGAATTTTCTGCAATCACTCAACGATTCAATGAATTGAATCCTAATATAAACGCAGTTCCATCTAATATTGAAATTTCAATGGAGCAGCAACCATCAACCAGTTTAGTCGCCGATTACACGAGACTTAATACTCAGCCGCCTTCTGGCCTATTGGCTCCATCGAATACAGCTGCTTCATCAAGTGCTGTTAGTGTCTCTGCCTTACCGTCTGGAACAACAACATTTTACACTCCACAAGCTACACCCAAACTACCAACTACGACTCCTAAACCACTAAAAGTTGCCCCGAATAAGAAAGCGATTTTTGCAGCCAAATTCGCTGCTGAAACTTCCACTGATGACATGTTATTTTATTTAAAATCAAAGATTGACATTGATGTCGAATTGAGTGTTTACAAATTTAAGTACCATGGAAGGCGTACCAAAGCTTCTTTCCGAATCATTGTTCCAGAAGACATTTTTGAAGTCGTTATAAAACCAGATTTTTGGCCCGCTAAGGCATTTATCCGAGAATATATCTTTAAGGATACCCCTCGATCTGATGTTGTTTACCTCCCACTAATTCTAACTCTAAAATTATGCCAAAAAACTGAATTTATCATTTGCTGCTGATCACATATCTCTAGTATATCAAAATGTTAGAGGGTTAAATACAAAACTATCGTCTCTTTACTCAGATAGCTTTATTTTCGATTATCATATCATGGCTTTTACTGAAACTTGGCTTCAGAATAAGGTATACGATTCTGAAATACTACATTCCAAATATCAAATATATAGGCGTGATCGGAACGATAAAATGAAAAAATCTGGCGGTGGTGTGCTAATAGCGGTCTCCACTGAATTTTCTCCTGAAGAAATAATAGTGGAATCTTCCTTGGATATTGAATTTGTAGGCGTAAAAATATTTTTAAAAAATGTTTCAATATTTATTTCATGTTCTTACGTCCCACTCTCTTCATGTGAGGATATTTATTTAAAATACGTATCTGCAATCCAATCAGCATTTCAGTCGTCTCAACCAAGAGACACATTGATTGCCCTTGGTGATTTTAATCTTCCTCAAATTAACTGGATTCATTCGTCCGAGTCAAATGATTTAACACCCGTGATACCAAATGGCATTTCCGATGAATGTATCGGCATATTGTTAATTTTTGGTCTTTTTCAAATTAATTTTATAAACAATTCAATTTCTAAATTACTTGATCTTGTTTTCGTTAATCAACCATCTGAGCTATTTTTAAGTTCTAATGATCCGGTTGTAAGTCCTGAGGATGATATCATCCGACACTCAAATAACTTATACCCTATCCCACTATTAAATTTAAAAGAGATGTAGCAATTGAAAATGTGTACTGTTTTGCTAAAACTAATTACATCAAACTGAACTCACTACTCTCATCTGTTCATTGGAATGAAATTTTCAGATCTAAAGATATCAATGAAATGATTTCAACTTTTTATACTGTGCTACTTGACTTTATTTCTCAATCTGTCCCTAAACTACTTTTTGCAACGCATCTGGTCCTCCATGGAATACAATCAATCTTTCTAGGCTGAAGAACAAGAAGAATAAATTATATAAAAGGTTAAAACGCACAGGGTCAACGTCTGACTTTTCGATGTATTCATTAACAAGATGCGAATATAATAAAAAAAAAACAAATCGGCGTATGGTAGTTATTTGAATAAAATTAGGAATCAATTGAAATCAAATCCTAAATCCTTCTACAAGTTTGTGAATTCAAAGCGCCGTTGTAATAGTTTACCGAACTTTCTTAGATATAAAGCTAATGTAGCTGATAACGATTCAGGCATTGCCGACATCTTTGCTGACTTTTTTAGCACTTCCTACTCAAATAATTATTATGATTTATGTGGAACATATCCATACACAATTAACAATTCAGCTTTTATAGCCGTGTCTAGGATTGGCGAAAAAGTAGTACTTGAAAATTTAAGGTCACTGAAGATAACTTTTAATCCCGGTCCAGATGGAATTCCATCGAACTTTTTAAAGCATTGCGCTCTCGAACTTTCGTATCCGTTTTGTACACTTTTTAACAGTTTATTAAAGCATGGATATCTGCCGGAATTGTGGAAGCAATCTTATATAAGACCGTTTTTTAAAGCCAGAAAATGCAATGAGATGTCTAATTACAGGGGCATTTCAATTTTGAATGCTATTCCAAAGCTATTAAAGAAAATTCTAACTGACACTATTTCCCATCAAGTCTCTTCTATATTGTCGAATAGAAATCGACGATAACAAATATTTTAGAATTTATTTGTTTGGTCAACGATGGCTTTAGGGAACGCTACCAAACGGATACTATATATACCGATTTTAGTAAAGCATTTGATAAAGTCAACCACAACCTTCTGTTAAGGAAAATATATCTTATTGGTTTCAGTCCATCTTTACTAAAGTTGATCAGATCTTATTGGACTGGACGTACTCAAAGAGTTAAATTTGGTACTGAAGCTTCCAAATCAATTGTTGTCTCTTCAGGTGTTCCACAGGGTAGCCACCTTGGCCCTGTGCTGTTATGTTTGTTCATAAACGATCTCCCTTCTACTTTAAAGCACTCGAATATTTTGATGTATGCGGATGATGTAAAGATCTTCAGATCAACGAGAGACTCTGATGAACAGTGTTATCTTCAGTATGACCTTGATACTCTTTACGAATGGTGCAACCAGAACTTAATGGAACGTAATATTTCCAAATACAAACACATATCATTTTCAAGAATAACCTCTCTTAAAACAAGCTACTTTTTGGATTCCAATCAACTTGAAGTAGTCTATAGCTTTAAAGACCATGGATTTCTTCTAGATCAACGCTTAAACTTCCGTTAACTCATCTCAATTGTTGTAAACAAAGCACGTAGTGCTCTTGGCTTCATGAAACGCTGGAGTAAAGAACTTAATGATTTCTCTGTGACGAAAAACTTATATACGTCGCTAGTTAGAAGTAATCTCGAGTACGCTTCAATGGTATCGGATCCGTACTACAATATTCATTCTGATTGGATAGAATCGGTTCAAAAACAAATTCTACTAAATATTTTGTCTCCGTTGAAATGGGTGGGACAGAAGTTCATTACCTTCGTATGAGTACCGATTAAATCTTATAAAGATTCCTACATTAAAAAGTCGTAAAACCATGCTAAACATTACGTTTTTGACTAAATTAATCGAATTTTCTTTAACGTTCCTATCAGACCTACCAGATATTTTGAAAACTTCCTATTATAAAACCAACTATGCCAATAATTATCCTTTTCGGCACCTATGTTATCATTTTAATCAACTGAAATATAGAATAGATTTAAATGAGCATCGAGAAAGTTTAAAAAGGAAAATTATATTATTTTTAAATTCTTAGGTTAATACATTTGTAAATATATTGTTATTAGTCTGTAAGGGTATTTATTATCTACAGACTTAAAATAAAAAAAAAAACTTATCCAGTAGGACTATACTCCCGTAGTGAAGTGAGGCCAGAGCAAGATCGGAAATGTGCCCACTCCATGCACCGGTTACACCTCACCGACACCGACCGATGATGGAGGTGGGTTTGGCAAACCGAACAGAACCAGGGTCCGGGGTTCTTTTCAATCCCGGCAGGGACCAGAAGCGTGGCGAGAAGGCACTCCGGGATGTGCCTCTCCCTTGACGAAAAAAGAAGAACACGTACACTAAGGCTACAGCCCTTGCCGATGAAGAGTTCCATCGGGTCAATCCGGTGCGGAAAACCGTCTGCCATGGGATTGTAGGCCACATAGTTTTGGAAGGCTCACAGCCCCCTCTTTGTGACCATCTATCGTTCGTTGTCCTTGGGACCTGGTTCTGAAAATTTAGCTTTCATGTCGCTGGAGGCATACCCACAGATTCCAGATTCCCTGGAATTTGTAAGGTAGTTCCGAGTCTCGCAAGTTTATCCGCTTTACAATTCCCTGGGATATCTCTGTGGGCCGGCACCCGGAACAGGTGAATTTTGAACTGCATTTGGTTGAGAGATCTGCGACAGTCGAGGTCCATTTTTAGTGTTCAGAAATACGTTCTCCAGGAATTTAAGGTCTGTCTGAGAAGGTATTTATGCCAATCGTCATAATGACATTATATCTTAGCCATTCCACAGTGGACGGGTAAGCTTTTCGATATGACCAGTTCTAGATCTTTAGAGTACACCCTAAAGTTCTTCTAAAACCGTAAACATAACGTATTAAGTGCTATATTCTACGGCCACTTCCCGAATCGCAATGCACTGAAATTTCACATCCATGCAGCAAGTCTGGAACCAAAAATGTCTTTGTTGATGCTTTTAATGAAAACTCGTTTTCCACAGGATACGACAGGACTCACGGAGACACCGGAATCTTGGAATAATGACGTTGATCGAAGGTTTATAATTACGGAACTTATGGTGAAGGAATCCTTGAGGAGCTTCAAACTATTTAAGTCACCCGGACCTAATGGAATATTTCCGACGTTACTACAGAAAAAGGCTGACTATCTGGCGCCTCATCTGGCCAAAATTTTCACAGCGTGCTTAGGACTTGCATATACTCGGAAAGCCTGGCAGGAGGCAAGGGTGGTGTTTATACCCAAGCCCGGCAAGGCAAGTTATGCAACACTAATGGTCTACAGGCCCATAAGCCTTATGTCCTTTCTACTCAAAACCATGGAACGTGTTGTGGACACCATGATAAAGAGTAGGACCTCCAGCGAACTGCTCAAATACAAACAGCATGCCGTGCCCTGCACGAGGTTGTGCATAAAATAGAAGAATCCTTCGATGCCAAAACGTACACTCTGGTGTGTGATCTTGGGCAGGAAACTGAATTGGAAGTGTCACATTGTCATGATCGGATACCTGAAACGACACTAGAGGACGAGTGCGAGACACTGCTGCCAGCACCTGAGTCTTAGATTAACGGAATCCTAGTATTGCCACGCTAGGGGACAGAGTTGGCCTGGGGTCTACATTGAGAACCCAGGGACTGAAATGTGTTTTAAACTGCCTGAACATAATACGGTCCTGCATCACGGAATGCGTGAAGTGGTGTGGTGCTAACGCGAGGACGTCGAGTGTGAACATCTTTACCAACAGTAAAATTGCCATAAGGGCAATAACAACCTGGACGGTAAGGTCACGAACAGTCTTGCAGTGTCAGAAGCAGATTAATGCCTTCTCTGAGGATGTCAAAATCCGCATCGTTTGGGTGCCGGGCCATAACGGAGTAAGGGGAAATGAAAGGGCAGACGATTTGGCGGTGAAGGCCAGAGGACTGAAGTCAATAAACTTGATTAACCCGAAGCCTTTCGATTCGACGCAGTCCGAGTTAAGGGAGTGGATGACGAATGCACATGCAACATTGTGGAACAGCGAAACGGTCAGTAGGACGGCGAAAATCCTATGGGGGGATCCAGATCGTGAGAAGACGAGACTATTACTGAAAAGAAGCAAGGAGGAGGTCAGTATAGCTATTCGTATCATAACGGGACACATAGGACTACGAGCTCACTTATGTAAAATCGGTGCGGCAAGTGATAGCAAGTGTAGGGCCCGCGGGGAAGATGATGAAACGTTGGAGCATTTCCTTTGTCATTGCCCGGCTTTCGCGTCAACAGATACCGGCACTTAGGTGAAGACAAAACACCAGACATGAACCAACTTAGGCGGGTGGTATTGAAAACAATTAAGGATTTTGTAAGTAGCACGGAAATCCTAACTTAAAATTTTCTTTTTAGAGGTTACTTTATAGTTTTTAGAGCGCACAACAAGCCGATTACTGGCTTAGGTGTACGTCCATAGTGGCATGGGGCGGATTAATACCTGCACCCTCTTTTCAGCCAAACCTAAAATGTAATTTATGCAGAAAGGTATTTCCTTTTTTTTTTTCTTAGATTTTTTTCCTTAATAATTTAATTTATTTGAACTAATCTTGACTTTGCAGCTTTTCTTATGAAACTGCATTGTAATTTATAAGATTTTTGTGTTGTTGTGCAGAAAGAAATAAATAAATAAAGTTTCACCAAAAAATTAAAAATTTTTCCCAATTCTGAACGCCCATGCGGCACGTGTTATCGTTTACTAATCGTTATTTTTCGTATTGCTATTATTGGCGTCAAAAGTAAATAAATCAAGGATATGCGCTTAAAAACAATTTTTGTTTTTTGAGAAACTAATGTACATGTAAAACAATTGGGCGGTCAGTAGTGACCTTTGCAACGCCAGTGTCGACTTACAAGCCGAGCGACCGGTGGAATAATCTCCTGACGTTATAGCATTGCTGACGAAATGATATACTAAGGTCAGGAAGGTTTGTCTCCTCAGTTTTTATGTGGAACAACTCCATTATGAGCCAAAATCTTCCTACCTGTGTTTCTAAAGGTGTTATCCATTATATGTGTTAGTCTTACGACATGTCAAATAATGCACATGTAGAGTTGTACATGTCGTGCGATACAAATTAAACTAAAATATGTAAATAACTTTTCAAAATAGCACATGTTATTTTTTGGATTAGAGCGAACTCTATTTCTTCTAACAAAAACATAAAGAAATCAAATTTTTGCTGAAGGCAACCCAAAATTAAATTGTTTTCACAACATTGCGATTTATTCAGTTTACAGGTGTGATAGCAAAAATATGTAAATTGGCAATTTTGACATACATGCTGAATTGCAAAAGTGACATGTCATGAAACAAGCACATATAGTGTGATAGCAACTTACGCAGTATCTACTGCGATGCTAACGCAGCAGACATCCAAATCATTGTGGAAGGGGAACCACCGCCAAAACACACACGAACACGTCTTCATAATCTAGAGCTAGAGGGTAGATGCCTATATCCTAGATTTGTGTCGCGCTTGTACAACACGGCACATGTCATCTGTTCATATTATCAGGCCTTAAACGGCACGTTTATTAAATATAAAATAAATATAATAAGAAGTTACTAAATAACTTCTACTTTAAATAACCAATGGCCAACCTGTTCCCGCGGCCACCCTTGATTGATTGCCAATGTAAGGACAGGCCAACGTACTTGCAACGTCCGAAACGAACATTTCCATGTCACATATTAAGAGCCTTGCTAGGAAGCGTGGTTTATTCGCTGGAATACGTGCGAAAGCTGCGAGCGGTCGAAGTTATTGTACGAACGTTCAAAATAAACAATGACGTTTGATAGTCAATGAAAAGATGATTTTGGCGCAGTCATTGGGTTCATAATAGGGCATAACAGAGTTCCGGGCGGCACGGGATAATTATGAGAACCGACAGATTGGACTGCGAACTCCGATTTTTGTAAAGATCACCGTTGGCATATATAGCTCAGCTGAGAGCCTCCGGACACGTCTAAGGGTTGCGGATAGTGAAATGAGCCAGTATTACACATTAAAATATAGGTACAAAGTGGAGATCCTGCAATTAAAGATGTGGTGGAATATCTAAGTCATAACAACGACTGGCATACATATCTTCTCAATCAGCCAGGTAGCCATTAAATTTCTGGGAATCGTATTGCTGAATTGAAAAACTGTCCTCTACTTTCGCAGATCTTCCAACGAGATAGCTGAACAGTTTAAAATTCAGACTTAACTACTTAGCCTAACCTAACTTAACGGCGCAGGAGGTCCAATAATATTTAAATTCCTATTGACAAAAACAATTCAAATCGAATGAGTCTCAAAAAGAAACATGCGAGATATACCAGAAATTGTGACTCACATCATGAATAATTTACCTTTTGAAATATGTGATTAGGGTTAATACCCAACTCTTCCAATAAGGGCGGTTCATCTTCGAAGTCATTACCTACACTGCCACCAGCTTTGAAACGTTTGTCACTTTGGTCATAAGCATTTTGCGAATATGCGCTTGGGTCATAAAAAGAGCTCATTCCACTGCTATTGGTGTTCGCGTAATTTAAGTCATAATTTGGCGGAACCGATGTTTGCGTATTTTCAAAATTCTGAAAGTCTCTAAAAAACGAGTATATAAAATTTTTCTAAAAAATATTTTAGTTTTCACATACAACTCCTGATCAAATTCCGGCATATCAAAGTTATACGAATTATCGCCAGACGAGTAAAATTCATTTTGTCCACCAAAGTTGGCCATATTTGATTTACTTTTTTTATATTTTAATCTTACAAATCAAAAAACAATACAATACCACGTCACCCTAGGGACAGTGAACGAAGGCGGCTTGGCCAAAATCTTGATCGGCGACGGCGACTCGTCGGCTGAGGCGATTGAAAAATTAAAATCGACAGCTGCATCCATGACATAATTATCAGGTAGTGTATCGTAAACAGCTGAGTACAATTTTTTGTCGCGAGTGCACTATCTGTCATCAAGTTTTGGTTGTGTGTGAGTATTATAGTTAAGAACCATAACACACATAAACAACGAAATATGGCGCGCATTAGTAACATATACAAAACCAGGGTTGCACTGATAACTGATTTTGATAGATAATTTTAATTTGTTGCAGATTTATCGTTCAATTTTTTACATTCCAATAAAATTAATATTGGGTTGCCCAAAAAGTAATTGCGGATTTTTCATATAGTCGGCGTTGACAAATTTTTTCACAGCTTGTGACTCTGTAATTGCATTCTTTCTTCTGTCAGTTATCAGCTGTTACTTTTAGCTTGCTTTAGAAAAAAAGTGTAAAAAGTATATTTGATTAAAGTTCATTATGAAAAATGAATTTACTTTCTTTTAAAAAATCCGCAATTACTTTTTGGGCAACCCAATAGTTTGTCGACATCGAATTATGGCGAAACAATTAAAGGTGGTCTCATTTGTACAATAACTACAAATCATATGGTGCAATCCGCCATCTTGCCATCAAGCTGATCGACGTTTTGCCAACACACAAAGAAATTTGTGTATGTGTATGTATACGTGTGCGTACATGAACAGAGAATATGCGAGAAAGAATTTAACAACAAAGAGAATGCAAACAAAAATCTGACATCTTAATACAGTCAAATTTGGCCGGCCGGTAACAGTTGTTCGCGTGAGACCACCCTAATTAATCTGTCTAGACGTCGAATGCAGCGTTCGTTCCATGACATAATTACTAGGTAAAGTACCGTAAACAGCTGAGTACAATTTTTTTTCGCGAGTGCACTATCTATCAACGAGTTTTGGTTGAGTGTGAGTAGTTTAGTTTAGAAACATACGCACACAAACAACGAAAAATGGCGCGAACTAGTAACATACACAAAATCAGGGTTGCACGCATCATTGACTTTGACAGATAGTGCACTTCTGTCAACAAACTGACTCTTTTTATTATATTTTTCAAACAAACAACATTAAAGGAACAAGCTAGTCTACTTAGTTTCATCAAAAGTTTCTTATAAATACGAGTATAACAAGTTATCATATTACAGTTCGGCCAACCTGACAATATGATTGCCCACAATCATGATATAAAAATTGTGTATATTATATAAGTGTGACCAATAACATAAATCTATAACCTAGGTGTCAACCATTTCCGAAGTCGCTTTGCTTCAATTATACCCTTATATGGGATCTGTGTCAGTTGACAATTGTCAACATCTCTCACAACGTAGCGATCATTATCTAATACTTTTTCAATAATGTAGGGACCACGATATTTTTCACAAAATTTCTTATTCTTCCCAACTGTATTGTCAATATTCATAATAACAACATAATCACCCTCATCGTAACGTTTTGCCGGTTCATGATGTTTGGAAAAGTATAATTCGTTGTAGTTCTGAGATCGCTGTATAGAATTCAATGCCTTAACCCTCATATCCCTCAAATTTAGTTTCTCCTCATTACTCATTTTCTTATCTAGATATTCCGACAGCTTATCTACCATCACCCCTCGTTGATTCGTTCCAAAGAGTAACTTCGCTGGGGTTTCCTTTGTAGAACTGTGAACACAGTTATTGATAGCATATTCCACCTGGGACAATTTCAATGACCAATCGGAATGATCTATTGGGTCACTCAATTTGCTCAACATGGACTTAATAATACGATTTACACGCTCAACCTGCCCATTTGCTTGTGGAGAGGCAACCGCCACCTTAACATGATTAATATTATTTTTCAAAATGAATTCAGAAAACTCCAATGACGTAAAACATGATCCTCTGTCCGAGATTAGGCGTCTTGGTCTACTGTAATAACTAAAATACTTTTCGAGAGAACAACAAACCTCCTTAGTGCTCGTCAAATTTACAGGATAAAGTCGAACAAATTTTGTAAAAGAATCAACTACCACTAAAATGTGTTTTCTTTTCGATTTTAATGATGGAAGTGGTCCGAAGTGATCCACGTGTATCGTATCGAATGGCTCCGCCACCTTTGGAATGCTGTACATGTTCTGTTGGTTTATTCTAGCTGGAGCAGCATAAATGATACATTTTATACAATTCTTAATGAAGCTATCTGTCTTATTGCGCATGTCTGGGAACCAAAAATTCTCTCGAATCTTATAATAACATTTATCTGTCCCCAGGTGTCCAAGCTTCTCATGTATCATTCTTGTCACATTATCTTCCATTTCCTTTGGGACCTATAAACAAACGGTTGCACTTTCTTAAATAAGAGACCGTCTATTAGGTCAAAATCACATATCTCTTCCTTTTCCAAACGATTACATAAGTCCTTAATAACAGGATCTCTAGCTTGGGTCAGTTGAATTTGGACATCGAGTTGATTCGAATCTACAGAGCAAATCATGTTACATCCCACATGAGGGGATATTTCCTTTTCTATACATATGCTTAACATATCCACATGACCCATAGACGAACCCTTCCTGTGTTTGATAGAATAGTCATAGTTCTCTAGTTCCAATGCCCAGCGGGATATCCGAGGATTAACTTGTCTCTTGTTCAAGGTCATTGTAAGTGAATTGCAATCTGTGACTATGGTAAAATGTAATCCTTCTAAATACACACGAAACCGGCGCAACGCGTAAATAATTGCGAGTGTTTCCAGTTCGAAGCTATGATATCTCGATTCTGCATTGGTTTTAGCCTTTGAAGAAAATGCTACGGGGTGGAACTTTTTATCATCCTGACGCTGCATCAATATTGCTCTGAATCCATGAGAACTTGCATCACAATGTAACTCCGTATCGCTTTTAGGGTTATAGATAGCTAATACTGGGGCCCGAAGTAAACGAGACTTTAATTCACTAAAGGCCTTTACACATTCTTCAGAGAAAACGAATTTTTTCTCTTTACGAAGCAAATCTAACAATGGCCTTGCAATATTTGAGAATGACGGAACGAATTTCCTAAAGTAGGAAAACAATCCAAGACAAGTTTGTAATTCCCTATGATTCCTTGGCATTGGTATTTGTTTCACAGCTCGCAAGTGATTTTCTGTCGGCCGTATACCTTTTGGGCTGATTAAGTATCCTAAATACTCTAAACTCTGATAACCAAATTTACATTTAGTTAACTTGATACGTAATCCGTACTCAAAAGCACGTCCAAGTACAACCGCCAATGTCTGAACATGAGAATCGAAATCAGAGGATGCAATCAATATGTCATCCATATATATAACCACTCTATGGTCCTCTATTAAGTCGCGAAATATACCATTTATAAAGCGTTGAAAGTTTGCTGGAGCATTCTTTAAACCAAATGGCATCTTCAAATACTCGTACTGTCCAAATGGGGTTACAAATGAAGTGTATGGAATTGAATCATTATGCATTTCTATGTTGAAAAATCCATCCTTCAAATCCATGAGGCTAAACCATTTTTTGCCTGATATGCTCTCAATACAGTCCTCGATGAGGGGTAAAGGAAAGTTATCCCTAATAGTCTTTTTGTTTAACGCTCGATAATCGACACACATCCGCGTTTCCCCTGTCTTTTTCTTTACCAACACAATTGCTGACGTGTATGGAGAATTGCTGTAACGTATTATTTTCCTTTCTAACAAATCACTAACAATCTTCTACGTTTCCTCACGATCACGAACCGACAATCTACGGGGAGAGCAGTGTATTGGAATATCATCAGATAATTTAATCTGCATCCTATAATCAGATGACTTTTTATCAATTCCCTTTGGAGTTATATAACGATTATGAATAAGATCTTCTAAAGTCTTCTTCTGGAATGAATTTAACAAAGGATTTAGATCAATATCGTCCGTACGTATCACTTTGGAATTCACAGGACTATCATAAGAATTGCTTATCGTAGATGGTGTAGACACCGAGGTTATATTATTATTGTCATTTATTTTTCTTGTGGATTCAAATACTTCTACAGCGGTCAAAAAAAGTATTCATCATTAGCAAAATTGATAATAAATTCACTTATTTTGGGTAATTGAAGAAAATTTAAAGTAAACAAATAATGCAGTTTTATGCAATAGTTTATTTTTCGTAATATGTTTAAAATAAATTCAAAAAATAAATTTAATTAGCGCAAAAAATGCAATTTTATATAATAACACCAAAAACAGAACAAAAAAAGTATTCATCATTGATGTGCTATCATCAAAGTCAAATTCAAATATTATTTGGGAATCCCCCTTTTCTGTTTTATTTAGTAAAGGAGGCTTTGCCCTTGACAGCAAATATTTAATTTCATTGAAAATATAGTTTTTGTCAAAATGTGTCGTAAGCAAAACAAGGTTTCTGATGAGGTAAAAGTTTTGATAATAAAACACCACAGGAATGGTTTAACTCAAAAACCTATCAGTGAAATATTAAATAGACCACGATCTACTATACAATCCATCATCAGAAAGTGGACAGAAACGAAAACTGTTGACAATAAACCAAGATCTGGTCGACCAAAAGCACTTTCAGGTGGAGATGTGCGTTGGCTAGTGCGGCAAGTTCAGAAAACTCCGAAGACAAATGCGACCATTCTTCGTAAAAACACTATGGAATATTTAGGGAAGGAAGTTACTACACAAACAATTCGAAATACACTCAAAAGGCATAGTTACAGAGGAAGAACTGCACGTAAGAAGCCCTTTATAAATAAAATAAACCGAGTGAAAAGGCTAAACTTCGCAAAAATGTATGTAAAACAGCCCGAATCATTTTGGAAAACAGTCATTTTTGCAGACGAGAGCAAGTTTAATCTTTTTGGGTGCGATGGAAAGGTCATAGTGTACAGAAAACCAAATACAGAGCTTGAAGAACGAAACACAGTTGCTACTGTAAAACATGGTGGAGGTGGTTTAATGGTTTGGGGGTGTATGGCGGCTTCAGGAGCGCGAAATCTTGAAATTATTAATGGAGTAATGGATCATAAGTATTACATTGACATTTTAAAGAGGAATTTAAAAGATAGTGCTGTAAAACTTGGGCTTGGTAATAACTTTCAATATTATCAAGATAATGACCCCAAATATTCTGCTTTAAATACCAAGATGTGGATGCTGTATAACTGCCCCAAAGTCGTTAAAACTCCTCCTCAAAGTCCCGACTTGAACCCAATTGAACATCTTTGGGAACATCTCGAACGCAAATTGAGAACGCGCAATTTTTCGAGCAAGAGTCAAATGCAACAGGTGATAATGGAGGAATGGACTAATATAGACCAAAATATAACCGCTAAATTAGTCCAATCGATTTCAAACCGTTTAAAAGAAGTTATAAGACGCGGTGGTCGAATAACAAAGTATTAATTTTTTTAAATTGTGTTATTTATTTTTTTGTTTTTTTGCAATGATGAATACTTTTTTTGTTTAATTTTTTGTGTTCAGCTGTAAAATGGCCCTTTTTGTTCCAATAAATACTATTTTTTTCTTTAAAAACAATGAAATTGTGTACATATATATCACACAAGCACTACTGCATCATTAGTTTAATATGTTTTTATTCCAATTGTCTTTTGTAGACTTATTAATAAAAAAACATTGAATGATGAATACTTTTTTTGACCGCTGTATATCATTCGTAGTTTCCTTGACTTGAAGTAATTTTACATTAAATGCATGCATAAAGTTCCGTCCAAGAATCATTGGAACATGAATGCTCTCGTTCGGAACAACAAGTAATTCTATTTGTTTAGACGATTTTTTAAATTTTATTAAACAAGAAATATTTCCATATATTTTCAAAGGGGTATTGCCAACTCCAACATACGAAGTTGGTATTAAATTCTTCGAACGTATCACACCAGTCGGTAATAAAGACATCTTAACCAAACTAATTGGGCTACCGGAATCGATCAAGCACGAAATATTCGCAGAATTAGTATATTTGGATCCACAAGAATATTTAAAGGCCACACTTACCATTTGTGTAGTGTCTACAATATCATTACTACAAAATATGGGAGCAGTAATATTCATCCTTTTAGGACAATCCTTGTAAAAATGTCCCATTTGGAAACAATGGAAACAAGATCCCGGTGGACGTCGAGGCTTATTGCAGGTGTTCTTCATATGTCCAAATTGAGAGCAACTGAAACTTTTAGTATTGTCACGACCTTCTTTATGAGTACTGACTGTTTTTGACCTGCGTTTCTCGTATCTATCTATTCCATGCATCAATTCTTGTAATGAGTTTGATCCGTATAGAATGGATATGTTGTTGGTTTTATCTTCCATTCCGTCTATTATAATGTCAACCAGTTCTTGCTCGTTGATTTCGCCTTCTGCTGCAATAGTTTATATAGGCAATACACGGCTCTGTTGGCTTCAACTTGGGCAAACGCAATTTTTGATAAACTTCTTCTTGCGTTACCGTTCTCTTGAAAATGTCTAAGACTCCTTATATTCTTTGTAATTTTAATTTTCCATGAACTCTCGCGCAGTTCCAACCAGCAAATATCTTAAGCACATATATTTTTCTTGGTCAGTCATATTTATAGTGTAGCTTTCAAAAGAGTTTATCCATTTTTCAATATTTCGTCCATCATTCCCAGAAAATTTCGGAACCATCATAGAGAGCTCGTCATAATTGATATTTGTAGAAACTTTTTTTCCACCGTTTTCTAAAGATTCAATTTGGTTTCGAAGAGCCAACATTTCTTGCTTCAATCTCAAAACTCTAATTTCACTCTCTAGTTCATCAGCTTCACGGGATAAAACGCTTGAACGAATGAAAGGGTCTGTTACCTGTGATGGAACAGAAGGTCTAGAAAATTGTCCTCGAAGTAAGTTTGCAGGAACGGAAACTGAGGAATAATTGACGGAGGGTACGGAAGAAACAACACAAGAAGATACGGAAGGAGGTACGGAAGTTTGTGTTTGCGGAAGAACATCACAGGACACGCCAATTGCTCTATTGTTAAAAGCGACACCCAATGTATTTGTATTCATTAAATCGGAAATAACTGATGATGTCCGGGCGGCAGAAACAGAAGCAGCAGTCCCTGAAGTACCAGGAAATTGTCTTTGAACTGTATTTACAGGAACGGAAGCAGAAGAATTATAGACGGAAGGTACGGAAGAAATTACGGAAGGAGGCACTGAAGTCTGTGTTTGCCGAAGATTTGCACAGGATACGCCAATTTCGCTGTTATTAAAAGCGACACTCAATGTATTTCTAGATATTAAATCGGTTGAAGTCCGTGCGGCAGAAAAACAAGCGGCAGTTCCAAGAACCAATTCAGTTTGATTTGTGGACTCACCATTACATTGAAATGACTGAAGCAAATTTTCAGGATCGGCAGTTGCGGAATTAATAACGGGAGTTTCATTCAAAGTATTGGATGACATTGTAGTGACAGTTACAGATGAATTCCCAGCAGAATCAGAAGAAACCACATTTCCAGAAGGCAATTCAGTCTGCTTTGATGGACCACCGTTAACTTGCAAAGAATCATATAATGTTCTCAATTGTGCAATTGACGCTGTTTCTGGAAATTCCACATTTGAAGCTTTCAAAGCTGAAAGAATTCTTTCTAGAGTAGGGCGTGAATCCATATTTAAAAAAAAAAAATTTTTTTTTTTTTGAGTCTTCTTTTTTTTTTTTATTTATTTTTTTTTTTTTTTGGGAACCCCACACCTGAATTGTAAAGCTTCTGTCAACAAACTGACTCTTTTTATTATATTTTTCAAACAAACAACATTAAAGGAACAAGCTAGTCTACTTAGTTTCATTAAAAGTTTCTTATAAATACGAGTATAACAAGTTATCATATTACACACTCAATATTTTGTTGTTGGGCAACTGCAACTACATGTAAATTAATATATCATGGTTCGTTCTATGACATAAATAACGCAAAATGGTGCGAAGTAGTAACTAACTCAAAGTCAGAGTTGCACTAATCGCTGATTTTGACAGCTAGTGCACTCAATATTTTGTTGACCTGTGACCTGTCATAATGCACACAATGACGAAACGTCTATTCTAGACAGTGACAGCAAAGCGATAGACCTCTGCAAGACCCCTCTTTGTGACCATCTATCATTCGTTCTCCTTCAGGCCGGTCCTGAAAACTTAGCTTACATGTCGCTAGAGGCATACCCATATATTCTAGTTTCCCTGAAATGTGAAAGGTATTTCCTAGTCTCGCAAGCTTGTCCGCTTTACAATTACCTGAGTTAAATCTGTTGCCTGACAACTAAAACAGGTGAATTTTGAACTGTTCAGCCATCTCGTTGAGAGATCTACGACAGTCGATAGCGGTTTTTGTGTTCAGAAATACGTTTTCCAGGGATTGATTGGCTGTCTGAGAAGACATGCTGACACAAGCGTGTCATTCAGAGCCTTCGTGATCCGATCGACCATTATGTCTATATCCTGCTCAGTTGCCACTTCCAATCCGTTTTACTTCTGTTGAACCGAGGGACCACTTCTTTTCTTTTCTCCAAGGCTAGATCTAATATAACGATGACCAGAGAATCCCAATGGAGTATTCTGGGGCTATAACTTCCGATACAAAGGCAAAATCTAGTACCTCCTGCCTGCGGGAAAGTTAAAAATCTTTTTACTTTGACGCTTGAAACCAAGCGTCTTTCGGTGTTGCCACACTTGAAGTAGTGTGTTTGGTCGAGAAAGTTAAAAAAACTTTTGCGTGTTGATTTTTTAACATTTGTTGGATCGTCAAAGTTAAAAATTGTTTAACTTTTGCGTGTTGATTTTGTAACATTTGTTTGCAGAGTTGCATTTTTCAACGCGACGCTCCTCAACTCGCTTATTTTGTTTATGCGTTTACAATAGCAAAACTTGACATGTCATAAGACAAGAACATGCAGTGTGATGGCACCTTTATTACGCCACACATGCTGAGATAAAATATTGCATACCGTATCCCAGTATTAAATAATCGTTTTAATAAAGTTTTTTTATAAGCACACACTTGAGGTACGTATTTTATTTGCTTCATTGCAACATTTTATTTATCCAGCGTTGGACATGTCCATGTGTATTATATTATTAAAGTGAATTTTTTTGAATAAAGTATTTATAGTTCTTTTAAATATATTTATTTATATTTAAAAAATACTTTCTTATTTATGCATCCACAAACACTTTATTTTTTTCACCCAGAGGAAATACATGTGAGCAACATCACTAACCCTAACAAACACCCAGTTACAAGAAGTTTGACGATCGCGTTTATTTTGCGTAAGAAAATGACTTGTTGCTCAGCGACTGTGGTTGTTCTCTCAATGGGCGTTCCGAAATGTAAATTTGCCCTAGATAACAAACAAGTTATGACGAAACGAAAATATTTCGGCAAATGTTTCTGTTCAAGGGTAACTATAATACGCACACAACCAAAACTCGTTGACAGATAGTGAACTTCGCGAGAAAAAATTGCATTCAGCTGTTTACGGTACTTTACCTGGTAATTATGTCATGGCAACTGCCACTACCTGTTAATGAAAATATCTTGATATCGGCGGCTCAATTTAAGCTGGACGAGCCGATGAAAACAACTGCGGTGCGCCTACTGCTTAAATCAGCTCAGCTTTGTACACTGATGCCCCGAGCATATGTATTCACAGAAATAGCTTATTTTTTCTGTTTTTTTTTTATTCTGTGCTATGGTCGCAAATCTGGTTATTGTCAACATTGGAAGAGTAAGTTATTTTTCTTTAAAATATTCAACTTATTCATGTGCCTTTATATTAGATATCAAGAACGTTCTGTTCTTCCTGCAATCCTCCGTCAAAAATATGT
Source organism: Stomoxys calcitrans (assembly GCF_963082655.1). Classification (NCBI taxonomy): domain Eukaryota; kingdom Metazoa; phylum Arthropoda; class Insecta; order Diptera; family Muscidae; genus Stomoxys; species Stomoxys calcitrans. The sequence continues at coordinate 60,474,211 of NC_081555.1, read as the reverse complement.
TTTAAAAAGCCGGACGCAAATTTGATAAAATGTGACTATATAGGTCCACCAGATAAAATCTCCAACATTCGGCCGTTTGTTCGAAGCATACCTGACAATGAAACAGAACTTCAAAAAAAACTGAGATTGAAGAGAACGACGGTGGAAGAATGGAATCATTCTTTTTGGTCAAGGCATAATAAACGTTTTTATGATGTAAGTGCATTCTTTTTTATTAAAATATTGCTATATATACACTTGGAGGTAAAAATATTCGTACACCTTAACCATAATTCTTAACTCTTCTAAAAAAATGTTCTTCTAATTGAATGAAATATGTAGATATTTGTTGTTCTTGTTGTTTTAGCCACATTTTCGTGTGAAAGCGGTGATCATCGTCCAGTGTTGCCGTTTTTGGTAGGTTCCTTCCAAAATTGGTAGGTTTTTATCCTCTTGGTAGGTTGGCAGGCTGATCTCAATTACTTTTTGGGTTGTGGGTTGAGTTATGGCGATGCTTATAAGGCACCAAAAGCCAGGTTATTAACTACTGCATGTAGACCCAGTCTACATCAGATGAACAGCTTCTCCTATACCCCTCCCTCAGGGGCGTGTAGATAAAACGATGTTGGACCAAGCAGCAGTGGGAGACAGCTCCAAGACCCAGTGTGAGTGGTATAATAGTGTTTGATTAAAAACGAAGCAGGCCCGCTGACCACAAAACACCAAAAACACTTTTTCCAGTTAAAATTGATAAAAAATACAGCTTCCAGTAAATCTAGGAGCTCCACAGGAGTCCAATAATATGTGTAACACGTATTAACAGGTTAGAACAACCACGATGCTTCACGATAAAATTTTTTCTTCACAGCCAGACAACATACACAGCCAAACGTCAAACGAGAAGTGTAATTTTATATTGACACGTGTAATAAAATTACAGAATTAAAAAACAATGTACAGTTATAACTGTACTGAGTATAACGATGACTATGCACCGAATCCCGAAGCGTCCACTTCAGACGAATTCTAAATGCAAAGTGATCTCAATTACTAAGTTTATTACCGAAAAATTTCCAGCAACAACTCAAAACTAATTCACTTCATGTCGTTTCTGTTACAAGGGGTCTCACCGCTTCAAATTTCAGGAAAAAGGGCGTAAGTTTTCATATTGACTTTAACTGGTACGAGTGTTAAGGGATCTCTACTAAATTTCGTAAATCAGGGTAGGAAATGCGGGTTTTGTGCAGCTGCATACAAATAAGAGGTCCATAATAGTTTAGTTAAAAAAATAATATGACACAAACAAGTAATATACAAAATGAATTTGAAGTTGCTTCTGTTTTACTATCAAAGTAATATGTAACTGTAATTCTCTCATAAATTGGGAAAAGTTGAAATAGTACGAAGATTATATGGTAGATTATTCCACAATCGAATTGCGTGTATGAAGAACTGACTATCTGACACTAAATATATGGTTTTGTGTGGTTTAATACAATTTAAGCGCGATGACCGGTAGAAGGTTAGTTTGTCAAAAAGGTACAAAAAGGTAAAGGCTCGGCAAGATAAATTATTTTGTGTAGAAAAAGTAAGCATCGGAAGTCTAGCAGTCTATAAAAGGCATACAAAACAATTGTTTAACGTAGTGAGAAATACTTTGAAATCGATTCAACTCGATCGATTTCTAGCAAATGGTGTGCACTCAATATCACATTCATTTATTCTCTTTGATGAAAGACTATCGCTGTTTTATCTGTTCCTGGATATAACCAAACACTTTTATTGGGAAAAATATCGGAAATATTGCATGATAAGTAAAGCTGAACATCACCATATATTGGTTGCCCAAAAAGTTATTGCGGATTTTTTAAAAGAAAGTAAATGCATTTTTAATAAATCTTAGAATGAACTTTTATCAAATATATAATTGCGATTTTGTTCGATAACCTTTTGCCATCTTCCTGGCAAATTTAGTATTCCATGCTCATAGAACTTCTGGCCTTTATCTGCAAAAAACTGAACCAAGTGCGATTTTATAGCCTCATCATTGCCGAAAGTTTTACCATTTAAGGAGTTCTGCAAAGATGGAAATAAATGGTTGTTGTTGTTGTTGTTGTAGCAGTTTATTGTGTACTATCTTTCGTCTGCTTGATTCTGTTGAGTGTCAAGACCCAGGAACTCCGCGACTAAGATGGGGTGCGTCCACAGGGATCTGGGTCTGAGTCGAGTGGGTCTGGCCGGGCAGTTAAACAGGTGACGTGTATCGTGCGGTCCCTGGTTACAGTCGGGACATACATCTTGCACGTCGGCATCAATCCTAGCTCTGTGGGAATTGAGGCGGCTGCATCTGCCGGAACGTAATTGAGCCAGAATCACTCTGGTTTGCCGGGGGAGGTCGATTTCTTCGGGTGCAATGGGTGGCGGTCGTACTCCAAGGACTACATTCACCCGGTAGCCAGTTAACGCGTCTGCTACCGTGTCTGCATGAATGTTGTTCAGACCCGCTTGATATGCCGCTTGATCTAGAGGTTCTCTCTTGTAGCGCTGGACCTCACGCTCTAGATCATGTAGATCTACCTTAAGGCTTCTGGGCGGTGGGTATCTATCCACAAGATGATGATTTGGATGATTTCTGCGATAACAGCCCAAAAGGTATTGCTTAGACAGCATGTAGTTATGTCTTCGCACTGGTAGGATCTTTGTCTCCTGGTGGAGGTGGTCCACATGAGAACTAAGGAGGCAGCCCGTCGCAGTTCGGAGGGCGGCATTCTGACAGATCTGAATATTATTCCACTGCGTGTCACAAAGCTGACGTGACCACACTGGCGCTGCATAACTTACCACAGACCGGCCAATTGCTTTGTACGTGGTCAACAAGGTTTCTTTGTCTGCACCCCAAGTGCTGCCAGCGAGTGACTTGAGGACCTTGTTTCTACTTTTGACTTTATTGCAGATTGCTGTGGCATGTGGGGAGAAAGTGTAGGAGCTGTCAAATGTGACGCCAAGTATTTTGGGACACTTGATGGTCGGAATCAATTCTCCATCGACCATCACAGTCAGCTCAGAATTCACCTCACGCGTATTTGTAGTGAACAGTGTGGCTGAAGATTTGGTGGCGGATATCTTCAGATTTCTTGCAGCGAAATATGAGGCAAGCTCGTTGAGGTAGACGTTCAACCTATCGCAGATGTCATCAATGGGTGGGGGGCCTGATGCCATGATCGTACGCATATGATACGATCTCTATGCCGTCTGGAGGAGGTGGGATGGAGGATAGGTAGAGGTTAAACAGAGCCGGAGATATCACCCCACCTTGGGGAACTCCCTGTTTCACTCTACGGTGTTTTGACTTCTTATCCCTAAATTCCACAAATGACTGGCGGCCACACAGATAATTCGCGACCCAACGTTTCAGGCCTGGCTGGAGGGACGTGTTGGCGATGTCCTCAAATAATTTGGCATGGCTGACCGTGTCGAATGCCTTCGATAGGTCCAATGCCACGAGGACCGTCCTATCACATGGCCTGGGTTGATTGAAGCCACGGCAAATGTGTGTGGTGATGGCATGCAAAGCTGTTGTTGTGCTGTGCAGTCTCCGAAATCCGTGTTGATGCTCGGCGAATGGAAATTCTCCTACGAGGCTCGGGAGGAGTAATGCCTCAAGCGTCTTAGCCACTGGTGAGAGAAGGGAGATCGGTCTGTACGACTCCCCCAAACTCGGGTCTTTACCAGGCTTCAGTAGCGGGATCACTCTGCCCATTTTCCAGACATCGGGAACTATAAGAGTGTTCAATGACAGGTTAAGGACAGTGGTAAGGTACTCAACTCCAGGTAAATCCAGATTCTTCAGCATCAATGTAGAGATTCCGTCGGGGCCCAACGCCTTGGAAGATTTGGCGCCACAGATGACATTCGTAACTTCGCCCACGGTAAATTGTGATGGCTGTTCATCGGCTCGGAGACCACGAATACGGCGAATGGCTCTCCTCCTTGCCCTGTCTCTCTCGGGATGCACGATAAATTGACGGTTGAACAACCTGGCGCATCTCTTCGGATCAGTCACGGTTAACTCGCCAAAAGTGACTGAGGTCCTATCGTCCCGTCTCCCGGGGTTCGAGAGAGACTTAACAGTGGCCCACAATTTGCCTGCACCGGTGCTTAAGTTACATTGCTCCAAGTGTTCCAGCCACAAATTCCGCTTATGTTCGTTGACTACCCTGTTTATTTCCAGATTCAGCTCGCTGATTCTGGGGTTAGCGGGGTCCATAGCACGAATCCCATCACGCTCGTCTGCGAGTACCACTGCTTGCGCCGGGAAATTGGGTCGCACTTGCGGTATTCGACCGGCTGGAATAAAGCGAGCGGCTGCTGCGTTGATGATGTCTCGGAATTTCCTCTCGGCCACAAGCACATCAGAGGGGGGTGGCAGTTCATTGAAGCGGCGATTGGTATACTCTCTGAAGCCAGTCCAATTGGCCTTCTTATAGTTGATGAACGTTCGGCGCTCAGAGGTAATGAAGTCGGGTGGTCGGTCGATGGTGAGGATTATGGGGAGGTGGTCTGACCCCAAAGAGATGACGGCTTGCCAGGATACGTCACTCAGGAGATCAGGGGATGCGATTGAGATGTCTGGCGAGCTGCTGCACCTCCTCGTAATCCTAGTGGGGGCATCCTCATTCACCGTGCAAAACGTGGAGCTATCTATCTGCTCTGCCAAAGCTATGCCACGCTGGTCGTTGCCTAGGGGAAAATGCCATGACGAGTGATGTGCATTGAAATCCCCCAGAACCAGACGACTATGGCCAGATAGCAACCCACTTATGTCGGGGCTGTAGGCCTGGCCATTAATCGGGACACAGCTGCCAACCGGCGGTATATACACGTTGTATATCTCTATCTCGGCAGTACCAGACTTGACTGCTACCCCCATACATTCCATGTATGGGTCACTAGCGTCAAGCGCAGGCGAGATAGGTCTATACTGCACGGAATGGTGTATAACGAAGGCCAATCCCCCACCTCCATTCCTTGAGCGATCCTTACGTAGCACATTGTAGCCGTGACAACTGTGCAAGCTGCAGGTGTTAGTCAGCTTTGTCTCCTGGATCGCTGCGACCGATATGCTCTTCCGACTCATAAAATCCACAATCTCATCAATCTTGCCTCGCAGTCCATTGCAGTTTAACTGCAGGAACGATACATTTCCCGACACTGGCCTGGCAATAGTAGGGCTAGGGTGCTGTCTTTGCATAAATTGCCGTACGGGAGAGGTCGGGGGGGTCACATAGTCCGACGACGAGGACGCCGAAGGCGACGACGGCGACGCTTGTGACCCACTGCTGGCTGAGTTCGCACAGCACCTAGCGACATAGCCAGTATGACTATACTCCCGTAGCGAAGTTAGGCCAGAGCAAGAACGGAAATGTACCCACTCCAAGCACCTGTTACACCTCACCGACACTGACCGATGATGAAGGCGGTTCTGGCAAACGGAACAGAACCAGGGTCCGGGGTTCTTTTCAATCCCGGCACGGACCAAAAGCATACGGAGAAGGCACTCCGGGATGTGCCTCTCCCATGACGAAAAAAGACGAACACGTACACTGAGGCGGCAGCCCTTGCCGATGAAGATTCCATCGGGTCAATCCGGTACGTACAACCGGCTGCCATGGGATTGTAATTGATTGGAAATAAATGGTAGTCTGATGGTGCAAGGTCAGGGCTATATGGTGGATGCATCAAAAGTTCCCAGCCAAGCTCACTCAGTTCTTGGCGAGTGACCGAAGATGTGTGCGGTCTAGCGTTGTCCTGGTGAAATATGACACCTTTACGATTCTGGTCGCTTCTCCTTGTTGGCTGTATTCAATTTGTCCAATTGTTGACAGCAAACATCCGAATTAGTCGTTTGGTTCCTTGGAAGCAGCTCAAAATATACCACACCCTTCCAATCCCACCAAACAGACAGCATAACCTTCTTTTGGTGGATATCAGCCTTTGAAGTAGTTTGAGCTGGTTCACCATGCTTGGACCATGATCGTTTTCGACTAACGTTGTTGTAAACAATCCATTTTTCATCTCCAGTTATGATTCGTTTTAAAAACGGATCGAATTCATTGCGTAAGGTGCATATCACAAGCGTTGATTCGGTTTGTTAAATGAATTTCTTTCAATACATGTGGTACCCAAATATCAAGCTTTTTCACCAGTCCAAGATTTTTTATGTGATAATGAACGGTTGATTTTTTTAACTTCTCTCCTATCTCACGCTCAGTTACATGATCCAATTCGATTAATGCTTTGATTTGGTCATCATCAACTTCATTTGGCCGACCTGAACGTGGCTCATCGTTAAGTGAAAAATCTCCAGAACGGTATTGCGAAACCAATTTTGACACTGTCTTCCTTTTAAGGCTTTATCAACATACACATCTCGTAACTTTTTAGCAACCTGCGTTTTTTCCTTTACGGAAATAATAAAGTAAAATATGACGAAAATGCTCCTTTGTGGGCTCCATATTAAAATTGACGCCAAACAAACAAATGTAAACAAAATTTCGCGCACTTTTTTTCTAAAGCAAACTAAAAGAAACAGCTGATAACTGACACAAGAAAGAATGCAATTACAGAGTCACAAGCCGTTGAAAAAATTTGTCAACGCCGACTATATGAAAAATCCGCAATTTTGGGCAACCAATATATGAATATGACATCCACCAGGTACCCCGACTATGTCATTAATGTATAGGGAGAAGAGCAATGGATCTAAAACAGACCCCTGCGGTACTCCTCTTGATAATCCTCTAATCGGTTGTGAATAAGTCTCCTTGGAAAATACTACCCGTTCTCTTATCGTCTCAAATGCGGCCGCGGGCAGTCAGCAATTTTCGAGAGGAGAGTGTCAGTTAGAAGTCAAGTGGCACTGGCTCTTATTAAAATACTGAGTGCCAATGATACTCGAGATGACAAGGCGAGTTATTGGCGCTTTATGATAACCAATAGCCAACATCAGCGTCTGTTCCCAGGTTCACAAAGCCATATGTTTGTCATCCGATCAAAACACGGGACCAAATTGATCACGTTGTGATAAATAAAGGCATTCATCCAGCATGTTAGATGTATGAAGCAAAGGTTCCCACCGTTTGAACATGGCGAGGAAAGTACGATCTGACACCGCACGGAAGCTCACCATTGAAAAGCTGCAAACACAACAGATGACAGCGTCATACTCCACTAGACTGTCCCAACTGCTTGATGAAAGCACTCCTTGTTCCGATGATATAATGGCGCAGTGGCAAACTATTGCCCACTCCATTGAAAATGGCGCGAAATCCGTACTTGGGAATCGGAAGCCTCCCCCAAGAAACACATGGTACGACCAAGAGTTTCGAGATGCTACCGAAGACAAGAATGTGGCATATAGAGCGACGCTGCAATCTGAAGCAACGCACCAGATGAAGGGGAGAAAAGGAGAAACGAGAAACGTCTATTCCGCAGAAAGAAAAAGGCAATGGAAAGACGTGAATGTGAGCGAAACGAGATGTACAGGAGTCAGAATAAAGTCCGGAAATTCTACCAAAGAATTAAATAACAAATTTGGTAACTGACACAGATAGCATGCTGAGGATATGGAAAAAACATTTTACCCAACTGCTAGTGTTCGACGTTGGCGCTGATGAGGATACCGCAGAATCAATCAACGATGATGGTATAGATTGCTTACCTTCTAGTGAGAACGAGGTCCAAGTAGCAGTGACCCGTCTAATGAACAACAAGGCACCAGGAGCGGGTTACCCGCTGAACTATTTAAGATCAGAGACGGCACGCTGATAAGGGGTATGCTTCAGTTTATCTGTACAATCTGGCTAGAAGAACGCACACCCGATGATTGGAACCGCAGCATACTATGTCCCGTACACTAGGAAGGAGACAAGACGGAATGTGCCAACTACTGAGGAATAAGTCTCCTTCCCATCACATACAATATATTTTCGAGCGTACTGTGTGAAAGATTAAAACCTATAATATAATTGGGCCCTATCAATGCGGATTTAAATCTGGTAAATCCACCCTGGACCAGATATTTACAGTGCGCCAAATCCTTGAAAAAGACCCGAGAAGAACAAATCAGCTTCTACCATCTCTTTGTTGACTACAAAGCCGTGTCTGAGTTTGGTATCCCTGCAAAATTAATAAGACTCTGCAGGATTACGCTTGCTGATACGCGTTCCTCAGTAAGAATAGGAAAGAATCTCCCCGAACTATTTAATACCAAACGAGGTTTCAGATAAGGAGACAGCCTATCGTGTCATCTCTTTAATATCGTGCTGGAGAAGGTTAAACGAGATGCAGATGTGAATAGATATGGCACACGTAATGACAAGAGATAACATGCTACTTGCCTATGCCGACGACATCGACATCGGGTCGGTCACCGGAAGTAGTAACTGCAGCCTTTGAAAGAATCGAAAATGAGACAGTGAAAATGGGTCTGGCAGTAAATGGAGATAAGTCGAAATGGATAGTTTCAACTCCCAAAACGCCTTGTACAACCGAGCAGATGAAGAAAAAGGAGAAAGTTGGGAACCACAACTTTGGGATAGACAGCAACTCTATCTACCTCGGCACAGCGTAACCGAAACGAATGAAACCAATTTTGAGTTAAATTGAAGAATAATACTGGCAAACAGATGCTACTTTGGATTAAGTAAGCAGTTTAGAAACAAGGCCACCGACAGACGAAAATTACACTATACAAGACACATGTAACAACACGGGTAGTATCGTGTTGTTGTATGGTTCTGAGGCATGGGTACTTGTGAAAGCAGATGAGGCAGTGCTTGGAGTAATTGGAGAATTATTCTTCGTAAAATATATGGACCCATTTGCGTTAATGGAGAATATAGGCGTCGTATGAACCACGAGCTATATGATGGCGATAGTATGGTTACCCGCATCAAAATACAACGGCTGCGTTGGCTAGGTCATGTTTTCAGAATGGATGAAGAAGTTCCAGCAAAGAAGTCTTTTGAAGACAAACACGGTGGTACACGCAAACCAGAAAGACCAAAAGCCCGGTTGTTTTTGTTGTTGTATCAGTTTGTTGTGTTCTATCTTCTGTTTGATTCTGTTGAGTGTCAAGACCCAGGAACTCTGCGACTAAGATGGGGTGCATCCACAGGGATCTAGGTCTGAGTCGAGTGGTCTGGCTGGGCAGTTAAACAGGTGACATGTATCGTGGGGTCACTGGTTACAATCGGGACATACATCTTGCACGTCGGCACCAATCCTTACTCTATAGGAGTTGAGGCAGCTGCATCTGCCGGAACGTAATTGAGCTAGAACAACTCTGGTAAGCCCGGGGAGATCAATTTCTTCAGGTGCAATGTGAGATATGGAGGTTCTCCCTTATATCGCTGAACCTCACGCTCTAGATTATGTAGATCTACATTAAGGTTTCTGGGAGTTGGATATCTATCCACAAAATGATGATTTGAATGGACTCTGTGATACCAGCCCAAAAGGTATTGCTTAGACAACATGTAGTTATGTCTTCGCACTGGTAGGATCTTTGTCTCCTGATGGAAGTGGTCCACATGAGAACTGAGGAGACAGCCCGTCGCAGTTCGAAGGGCGGCATTCGGACAGATCTAAATATTATTCCACTGCGTGACACAGAGCTGACGAGACCACACTGGCGCTGCATAACTTACAGACCGGCCAATAGCTTTGTACGTGGTCAACAAGGTTTCTTTGTCTGCACCCCAAGTGCTGCCAGCAAGTGACTTGAGGATCTTGTTTCTACTTTTGACTTTATCGCAAATTGCTGTGGCATGTTGGGAGAATTTGTCAGAGCTGTCAAATGTGACGCCAAGTATTTTGGGTTGATGGTCGGAATAATTTCTCCATCCAAAAGCCCGGTGGAAAGATCAAGTGGTGGGAGACACTTTGAGGCGCATGGAACGATATTCTAAGTTCGGCTAGTGGAACAAAAGTTCTGCCATAGCCAATTAAAGTAAAGTAAGTAAAGTTCTCTTCCATTCAAATAAAAAGAAATCATATTACTAGCTGTGTCATCAAAGCCATACATATTCCTCAATTTTTTCAACAAAATTTCGTGCCACACCGTATTAAAAGCACTCGTCATCAATATTCTATCTTAATTCCTCTGCAATATCAACCAACACCGTGGTGCAGCTACGACCTGATCGAAAACCAGGGGCCTTATTCTCGCACCCGTTATCGAGCGAGTTTTTGTTCGAAGTTTATTCCGTTCCGTAAGTGCAAATTGGATCATAGCTTACGATCGTAATTTTTAAAAAAGATCGATTTTGGGGAAGAAAGAATCGATACGCTGAGCATATTTTGCCATCTCAAAGGTAAACAAAGCGAATGGTTGCTGTTAAAAAAGTTATTACTACTTAAAAAAATAAATAAAACACTTTTTAAACCGTACGCAATTGTTTTTTTTTACGATATGTTACTGTTTTTACACTATAAATTGTTGTTTTATGTGAACGAGGACAAAAAATATGTGGATTACGTCGCCTCTGGTGCCTTGTTTGATGTTTGTTTTTTTTTTTCGAACAGGCGCAAGAAGAACAACAGCCAAAGTACAATTAGATAAAGTCAAAACATTTTCCTTGAAAAATACCATGCTGTAACTTCTCGAATCTCCTTTCTATGATATTAAACGAGTCGGTGAGTCATAAAAAGAAGTTCGTGGGATTTTTGTTGAACAAGAATACTCTTTTAATTTCAATTTCTCTTGTTCGTTGAGGTGCTGCTAAAAGAGAGTATCTTGCTGCTTTGGACTTTTTTGACGTGTATGCTTCTCCGCTTTCTTGTATGTCGTTTGATAAGAGTACATACATTGTTGTTGCTTTTGTTTATGTTTTGCTTTTTTATGCTTCGTCGATGGTTATTTTGTTTGGTTTTTTATTAGTTTTCTTTGTATATTCAAAGTTAATTATTTTTGAAATTACTCAAAACCGGCGATGCTCAACCGAGCAAATATGCACTTGTATTGACAATAGCAAATTTTGCTCATGAACATTCCACTAAGGAACAGGGGCAAACTTCTCACATATTAATGAGTGCAGTCCGATGCAAGTTTAAGCTCAATGATAAGGGGCCTCCTACTTATAGCCGAGTCCGAACGGCGTGCCGCAGTGCGACACCTCTTTGGAAAGAAGTTTTACATGGCATAGTACCTCGCAAATGTTGCCAGCATTAGCAGATGAAAACCACCGCTAAAATCTTTTTCTGATGGTGTCGTTAGGATTCGAACCCAGGCGTTCAGCGTCATAGGCGGACATGCAATCCTCTGCGCTGCGGTGGCCTCCAATTAGAGGTATTATTTCTGGCCTGACAATAAGAGCAAATCTGTGTATCAAGCGGCATATCATGCGGGTCTAGACAACATTCATGCAGACACGGTAAATAGCTACCGGGTGAATGTCGTCCTTGGAGAACGACCGCCTCCAGTTGCTCCTGAAGAAATTGATCTCCTCCGGAAAACCTGAGTAGTTCTGACTCAATTACGTTCCGGCAGATGCAGCCTCCTCAATTCCCACAGAGCAAGGATTGATACAGACGTGAAAGATGTATGTCCCGATTGTGACCAGGGACCACACAACACACATCATCTGTTTAACTGCCAAGCCAGACCCACTCGACTCAGACCCAGATTCCTTTTGTCGCACCCCATCTTAGTCACAGAGTTCCTAGATCTGGAAACTCAACAGAATCAAGCAGACCAAAGATAGAACACAACAAACTGTTACAACAAAAACAACAACTAAAAGGCATTTGCACCAAAAACCCTATTCACAAACCTTAAATAGCCTATTAAAGGTGCCATCACACTACGTGTTCTTGTCTTAGGACATGTCAAACTTGCTATTGTTAAAGTTGTACACATAGTGTGATACGAATAAAAATAACACATGAAAATCACTTTTTAAAATAGCACTGTTATTTTTTTGATTAGAGCGGTGCTCTTTTCCTTCTGACAGAAACAAAGAAATCTGCTGTTTTGCTGTAGGTTGAATGAAAGCAACCCCAAATTAAATTGTTTTCACAACTTTAACAATTTGTAGTCATAAAAAATCAGCTTTTGCTCACATTTTTAGGGTATGCTATACAAAAATAGCATAATAGTGTGATAGCAAATGTATGTTATACTCCTTTATTAATTAACACAAATTGTATTAAAAATTTAAAATAAAAATTGGCAAAATCGATTTCTTTATATTGTATGTCTTTGACAGATAATCAAAAACATTTGGAACGGACGTGTATACATATTTGAAGCGTGGACATGAAAGCCTCAAATAGTCAAAACAAAAATAAAAATTTTTTAATTTATGTCTCCCATTTTTTTGTACGGTGTGAATCAGCTCATTGCAAATATATTAGAATGCATTGTATTCATTTAAAATTCAGAGGCGTTATACAAACAAATAGGAGTTGTTCTAAAGTTACGCTGTTTATAATTCATTGTAATTTGAGATGTTCCGATGGCTTTTTGTGCAAATTTGGTGATTTAGTAATAAAATAGCCGAGCTTACATTTGGTGATGCAAACTAAATAAAACAAACTCAACATCCGACCTGCACCGGTTTATAAAAATAAAAAAAAAATTTTATGTTTAAAATTGCATGCTTTTGACAAAAACAAATGCATTTCAACTTTTTTTGAATAATTATTACACAAATAAGTTTGACAATATCTGGAACCGATTGTGAAAAAAATTATGCAATAACTATTTTTTTTGGCACTAGCACTAAATAGGCTAACTCTATGTCTATTTAGTGCTAGTGCCAAATAAATAATCGCGCTTTAGGATTTCAGCTGCTGTAGGTTTTTGAATACGAAATGCTATGTGGGTTTATTGTACAATAATCGTTTAATAACTATTGTGCGCTTTAATGCTTCATTAGTACATTTTTGTGAATTCGGCTATTAAATTGGTAGATCCCTTTGTCCAAACTCGGCACGATTGTCCATTGAAATTGGGGTAGAAGTAAGACTTTATGAACTCAAGATTTCTTATCGGGGTTTTATATCAAGATATAGACCATTTTGATTTCAACAAAGAGATGAACGGGGACGTCTAGATCCTCTATGAATAACAAGCGAGTGAAGATAAAGTCCCCGAGTTAGTCTCGTTCTTGTCTTGGCTAAACGACTTATACAGAAAATTAGTCTCGTATAGCTGTTATAAAAAAATTTTATTGTGAAGATAAAGTCTAGTTGAAAAGTGTTGTGAAAATAATTTTGTGCATGGGCTGTTTGGTCAGATACGAATAATGATAAAAACTTCCAATCAATTTTTTCGGATTTATTTTCTATATCCGATATGAGGTAATGTGAAACAAGTAATTAAACATTTTTAGAACTCATTTGGATTTAAAAAAAATCAACAACACCAATTTGGTCAGTTGGGCCTTAGGGAGCTCACATCCGGCAAATTTCGTAGATATAAGAGCTCTATTTCGAATTTTATATGGGCCAAATAAGGTTTTGTGAAAAGACCTTATATGCATTTTTAGGAAGTATATGGACGTAAGAAAAAACCACAAATACTAATTTTTCCGCAAGGCCTTAGGATTCCCATAACAGGCCGATATTCGGCATAAAGGAGCTCAGTGTAAGAGCTCTATACCAAATTTATTTTTTATTGGCGAAATAAGATCTTGCGAAAAGACCTAATATGCATGGACACAAGAAAAAACCAAAGGCTCGCTAGGCCGTAGGGGCCCTATAAAATGCCGATTTCCGGCGTATAAGAGTTCTATGTAAGGGCTCTATGTTGAATTTATTTGTTGTTATTGCAATAAGATCTTTTGAAAAGACCTTTTATGCATTTTTAGCAAGTATTACCAACCAAAAATACTATTGTTTTTGGCTAGGCCATAGGGGCTTCAGAAGAGGCCAATTTCCGGCATATAGGAGCTCTGTGTAAGAGCTCTATGTCGAATTTATTTTTTATTGGCGAAATAGGGTATTGTGAAAAATCCTTATATTCATTTTTAGAAAGTATATGGACACAAGAAAAAACCGAAAATACTAATTTTTTCCGCTAGGTCGTAGTGGCCCCACAACAGGCCGATTTCCGACATGTAAGAGTTTTGTTTAAGAGCTCTATGCTGTATTTATTTTTTATTGGCGCAATAAGGTCTTGTAAAAAGGCCTTTATATTTAATTTTAAGAAGTATATGGACACAAGAAAAAACCAAAAATACTAATTTTTTTTGCCGGCCGTAGGGGCGTCACACCAAGGCGGTGTTTATTTGCGAAATAAGGTTAACAAAATATTAAGCTCTCCATATTCGTTTTCTTAAAATTTGAATTTTCTTTTTAGAAAATTACCTTGGTATTGTGTAAAGTACTTGTTTTTGTGGAAATTAAATTTGCCTTGTCTTTCTATATCCTACTAAATAATTTCGATAAGGAAAATACGTCAAATAAACCTATTTCAAGTCTACATAATTTAGTGAATAAGGCCGTTAGTATTGAATATAATAAAATAAAATTCGTAAAAATTGTCCTACCATCGCACAGTGGGATAGAAACGAAAAAATATGGAACTTGCGAAGGGATGAAGATAACTCTTTGAAATTCAAATTCGGTAATGCTGAGCTGTTATCGAGATCATGTGCAAAATTTCAAGGCCATATGTGGTCCTGGCGCCTCTCGGCGCTGTATAGTACTAAAAAAATCCCTACAAAAAAGTCCGCTTAAGATATCTCCACTGGTTTCGGTGATATTTGACCTTTCAATTTTTTTTATTTATATTAAATTTTTACTTAGATTGGCTTCTTATTTACGAAGCAACAAATGTATTATCATTGATTTAAAAGAACACTAGAAAGAAATAAACAATGGTCTAAAGTCGGACAATATGGAATCTCAACTTGCTTATATCTTAATTTTTATACCCTCCACCATAGGATGGGGGGTATACTAATTTCGTCATTCTGTTTGTAACTACTCGAAATATTCGTTTGAGACCCCATAAAGTATATATATTATTGATCCTCGCGACATTTTATGTCGATCTAGCCATGTCCGTCCGTCTGTCAGTCTGTCGAAAGCACGCTAACTTTCGAAGGAGTAAAGCTAGCCGCTTGAAATTTTGCACAAATACTTCTTATTAGTGTAGGTAGATTGGTATTGTAAATGGGCCATATCGGTCCATGTTTTCATATAGCTGCCAATAAACCGATCTTGGGTCTTGACTTCTTGGGTCTCTAGAGTGCACTATTCTTATCCGATTGGGATGAAATTTTGCAGACGTGTTTTGTTATGATATCCAATAACTGTGCCAAGTATGGTTCAAATCGGTCTATAACCTGATATAGATGTCATATAAACCGATCTTGGGTCTTGATTTCTTGAGCCTCTAGAGTGCACAATTCTTATTCGATTGGAATGAAATTTTGCACGTGGTATTTTGTTATGATATTCAACAACTGTGCCAAGCATGGTTCAAATCGGTTTATAACCTGATATAGCTGCCATATAAACCGATCTGGGATCTTGACTTCTTGAGCCTCTAGAGGTCGCAATTATTATCCGATTTGCCTGAAATTTTGTACGACGGATTCTCTCATGACCATCAACATACGTGTTTTTTATGGTCTGAATCTGTCTATTGCCCGATACAGCTCCCATATAAATCGATCTCTCTATTTTACTTCTTGAGCCCCAATGGGCAATTCTTATTTGAATTGGCTGACATTTTACACAGGTCTCCAACATATAATTTAATTGTGGTCCAAACCGGACAATATCTTGATATCGCTCTAATAGCAGAGCAAATCTTTTCTTATATCCTTTTTTTGCCTAAGAAGAGATGCCGGGAAAAGAACTCGACAAATGCGATCCTGGTGGAGGGAGGGTGGAGATTCGGCCCGGCCCAACTTAGCACGCTTTTTTTCTTTTATAAAGTGACTATATTGTAGATGCGTTTTAATTGAAGTTTGAAAAAGATATGTCAACTTATGCGGTTGCTATAGTCGATCTAATGCTATTTTATTTCATAAGCCATTTTGGAATTTTTTGAGTTGGGATCACATTCTAGGGTTTTACCGTACGTACTTTCAAAATTTTCAATTTCAACTTTTCATTTTGACGTATCTCCCTTAGCTTTAAAGATATTAAGACGTAAGTTTGTTATCTTATATCCACATTTCTTTAAAAATTGTTGTGAATTTTGTTCCCTATCGAAAATTTCTAAAAGCGAAACAAAATTAAATATATTTTTGACAAATTAACTAATAGTGTTATAATGTTCGACTTGCTCAATTTTTGCTCAATTTATTAAAAAATATAACTTTGAGCAATAATAAAACGACATTTTATAGTAATAGATAATGCCAGAAGGTATTTACATTTCTAAATTCTTAATCATAGACTTACCAGACTGGAAATGGAAAATAACATGATTTGATTTGAGAAAGAAACCCCACAAAATTAATGTTATTGGATTTACCGAATGTGAAGTTTGACCAAACTAATGCAGCATTTCATCATGTTTTCATGCAAATTTACCCATGAACATTCAATTAATGAACAATTCAAGTTTAAGCTCAATGATAAGGGACCTCCTTTTTATATACGAGTCTAAACGGCGTACCGCAGTGCAGCACTTCTTTGGGGAGAGTGTTTACATGGCAAAGTACCTCGCAAATGTCTCCGCTGAATGTTTTTTCTGATGTTCTCAGATTTGGATCCAGGCGTTCATCGTCATAGGCGGACAAGCTAAACAGTGCGCTACGGTGGCCTCCATTATGTATTCATGTGTTCCAAAGAATTTGCTATCAAAAAACGAGTACTCACTCACACGAGTACGAGTCACTCAGACATTTTTTGGAGCCTGAACTCTCTAATAAAGAAGAAATCGATTGCATACATTTAGTTGTCGGCAAGCATTTAACACACTTTGGAGATATTTCGAAAGACTGACAGACGAACAAGACTAAATCGACTCAGAATGATAGGACCAAGAAAATATATATATTGTTGGTTTTAAGATCAATATTTCGATGTGTTGCAAACGGAATGACGAAATTACTATAGCACCATCCTATGCACTATGGTTCCAATGACCCATTTTTTTGGCCAGATGTAAAAATGGAGTTTTTACATATATTTAATTTATTCCGATAGGAATCACTCCAAAAAGAGAGAAACGATAGTTTTTGTTAAAAATTATAAGAAATTCTCAGTTAGGGGTATATCCAATTTGAATAATCTGCCTTTTAAACGCCGCAATATTTGTTCTACCATGCTTTCAAAGATATACCCTAAATTAATGGTACTTACAACAGCTTTCAGAAACATATGCATAAAGTTATCACCTTCCGTATTGTAGCCGTTAAGTGGATCGGACATGTTTTTATTTCGCTCCTAAAGAAAAAACATATATATCCGTATCTCGAAATAGGTTCTACCTATTACGAAAAATTTTAAAGCCTTTTGGAGTAGGCTGGAAATGGACTCCAAAGACGCAACATCTGCGGTGGTGGTTGTTGTTGTTGTTGTAGCAGTTTATTGTGTACTATCTTTCGTCTGCTTGATTCTGTTGAATGTCAAGACCCAGGAACTCCGCGACTAAAATGGGGTGCGTCCACAGGGATCTGGGTCTGAGTCGAGTGGGTCTGGCCGGGCCGTTAAACAGGTGACGTGTATCGTGCGGTCCCTGGTTACAATCGGGACATACATCTTGCACGTCGGCATCAATCCTAGCTCTGTGGGAATTGAGGCGGCTGCATCTGCCGGAACGTAATTGAGCCAGAACCACTCTGGTTTGCCGGGGGAGGTCGATTTCTTCGGGTGCAATGGGTGGCGGTCGTTCTCCAAGGTCTACATTCACCCGGTAGCCAATTAACGCGTCCGCTACCGTGTCTGCATGAGTGTTGTTCAGACCCGCTTGATATGCCGCTTGATCTAGAGGTTCTCTCTTGTAGCGCTGGACCTCACGCTCTAGATCGTGTAGATCTACCTTAAGGCTTCTGGGCGGTGGGTATCTATCCACAAGATGATGATTTGGATGATTTCTGCGATAACAGCCCAAAAGGTATTGCTTAGACAGCATGTAGTTATGTCTTCGCACTGGTAGGATCTTTGTCTCCTGATGGAGGTGGTCCACATGAGAACTGAGGAGACAGCCCGTCGCAGTTCGGAGGGCGGCATTCTGACAGATCTGAATATTTTTCCACTGCGTGTCACAAAGTTGACGTGACCACACTGGCGCTGCATAACTTACCACAGACCGGCCAATTGCTTTGTACGTGGTCAACAAGGTTTCTTTGTCTGCACCCCAAGTGCTGCCAGCGAGTGACTTGAGGACCTTGTTTCTACTTTTGACTTTATTACAGATTGCTGTGGCATGTGGGGAGAAAGTGTAGGAGCTGTCAAATGTGACGCCAAGTATTTTGGGACACTTGATGGTCGGAATCATTTCTCCATCGACCATCACAGTCAGCTCAGTATTCACCTCACGCGTATTTGTAGTGAACAGTGTGGCTGAAGATTTGGTGGCGGATATCTTCAGATTTCTTGCAGCGAAATATGAGGCAAGCTCGTTGAGGTAGACGTTCAACCTATCGCAGATGTCATCAATGGGTGGTGGGCCTGATGCCATGATCGTACAATCGTCCGCATATGATACGATCTCTATGCCGTCTGGAGGAGGTGGGATGGAGGATAGGTAGAGGTTAAACAGAGCCGGAGATATCACCCCGCCTTGGGGAACTCCCTGTTTCACTCTACGGTGTTTTGACTTCTTATCCCTAAATTCCACAAATGACTGGCGGCCACACAGATAATTCGCGACCCAACGTTTCAGGCCTGGCTGGAGGGACGTGTTGGCGATGTCCTCAAATAATTTGGCATGGCTGACCGTGTCGAATGCCTTCGATAGGTCCAGTGCCACGAGGACCGTCCTATCACATGGCCTGGGTTGATTGAAGCCACGGCAAATGTGTGTGGTGATGGCATGCAAAGCTGTTGTTGTGCTGTGCAGTCTCCGAAATCCATGTTGATGCTCGGCGAATGGAAATTCTCCTACGAGGCTCGGGAGGAGTAATGCCTCAAGCGTCTTTGCCACTGGTGAGAGAACGGAGATCGGTCTGTACGACTGTAGTTAGGCCAGAGCAAGAACGGAAATGTACCCACTCCAAGTAGCGGTTACACCTCACCGACACTGACAGATGATGAAGGCGGTTCTGGCAAACCGAACAGAACCAGGATCCGGGGTTCTTTTCAATCCCGGCACGGACCAGAAGCGTACGGAGAAGGCACTCCGGGATGTGCCTCTCCCATGACGAAAAAGGACGAACACGTAGACTGAGGCGGCAGCCCTTGCCGATGAGGATTCCATCGGGTCAATCCGGTGCGTACAACCGGCTGCCATGTGATTGTGCGGTGGTGGTGTCAGACCGTAGCGTGCTGTCCTCCCTACCTATAGCTGTGAGTGTCTTGGCACCTGTAGTCGAGAGTAATGCTTCAAGCGCACAACTAGTCGTCAGACTAATTAATGAGGAAGAGACGGATAAACCAGAAAATGCACAGTTCGTCCCTAGCCTTTAAGTAAAGGTGGTGTTTCTGACTCGGATTCAGACAGCGACGGTGTCAATGAAACAGTCATCGCAGCCGAATCGAGAGATGAGGGCATCGGGATGACGGCAGAAGTGAGCGATGGCTCTGCTATGCTCACAAGCAGACCGAGAAAGCGATTCGGTGCACGACGAAGGAGACAGAGGAGTATGTGCCGGCAGCGTAATCGGGCGCAGGATGCTGGAAGGGATAGAACTGACATTCCAAGCACTTCTACGGAAGCTGGAAAAAGAATCAGATCTCTCGAAGAACATAACACTGCTAAAATACTGAAGAAGAAAAAGAGCTCCTTGCTTTCAAGTACTCTGGAAAAACCAAGCAAGTCATCCCGCAATGGAGACCCCAGACAGTTACCTGTGGAGGTAGATAAAGTTGAAACAGGGACGAAGGAAGCGCGCACGGCCCCTGAGTCTTCATGGAGGATTGTGACTTCCAATAGGAGGGAAGATGGTCGCTGAGAATGGTAAGGAGCCGCCCTCTTAGGCCAGTGCGGCAAGGAAGCACAACAGAGATGAGCTGACTTATGCAGTCATCAATATCGGCTGTGCATCCGGTAGGATTCCACCAGATCATCGGTCCCAAGTGGAGGATCTGGTTAACGATCGGATTTTTGAAGATGTGTGTAACTCTGTAGAGGGTCCGCCCATACAAATGATGAGCTGCGAGTATAGAGGGGACACCTTTACGCTGTGTTTTGCGTCGGCGGAATGTATTGATCCCGTCAAACAGCTCGTCAGAGGTATTCGCGCTCCCTGGGAGGACGCAAAGCTCGACCTGGTGAGAAAGATGGATATGGCCCAGCTCACAAAGGCGACGGTCTTCATCATGGGATGGGGCAGTAAATTTGCGACGGAACGCATGTTGGGATTCTTGGGCAAGCAAAACCAAGGTTTGGTAGCAGAGAAGTGGGAGGTCTTCCACAGGGAGGAGAAGTAGGAAGGAACTCTGTGGTTGGCATTGATAAAGTCTCCGTGACGAGTTTGGCTAAGACTAAAGGCATGGGCACTACGGGAGCAAAACTGTCTTTTTCAAGATTGGGAAGAATAGGATATGCAGACATCAGGCCGTACAGTGGCAGGTGACTCAACACCGCCCAACGAACAGGGGTCGAACCCGACTGGGAGTTTATTCCCTACTCCCTTTTCCCCTATTCTGAATAACAATTTACTGGGAGTTTTTTTTTCCTAATCTCCTTTCCCTTATTCTAAACAAACTTCGAAAAAGGGAAATCTCTCCCAGAGGAAAAATTAGCTATTCTGAATCGATATAAAAGGGAGAATGAGGCGATAAAACTAGGGAAAAATTCCCCCAAACAAGTAAAAGGGAGTTAGGATAAAAAATTGTGAATTTTATGTTTTATAAAAAAATAGTACCACTTCTTATTACTTACGACCAATTTAAAACGTATGGACATTATTTTTCACTTTTTCATCAAAAACAAGTACAAATTTTGTTAGGTTCTCCCAGTTTAAATATGTCATGTACACAATATAGAAGATTTTCTTAAGTTTTTCAATTTAATTGGCACTCTGTTCCGATTCGGATACTTAAAGGAGGTCCCTTATCATTGAGCTTAAAGTAGAATTGGGCGGCACTCAATGATGTGCAAGAAGTCTTCTGCCTGTTCCTTAATGGAATGTTAGTGGGCAATTATTCAAAGATACTTGGCGCCACATTTGGCAGCATTTCCTCCACAAGAGTAAGAATAAATCCATAAGTCGCTTTCGGGCAGCACTATGTCCAGCAGCCCTCCCAACCACCAAGAAAAGCGGCCGCCGTCCGGAAATGTCGATTAGATCTTCAAGTTCTAGTTCCATAAAAGTAGGCCTTTAGATAAAACGGCGTATGAGGCAGACCACCACAGCATTCATATGATTCAGCCACCTTAACTCATTTTGGCAAGGGAAAACGCCATCATGCAGGATGTGTGCCCCGCACGCCACAAATAATCTGTCTACTAGACCACTCTGGAAGCAACTAATTTAGCCAACGATTGTTGGATGAAGACGGAAAGTTGTTATCACAACACATAAATATGGTGATAAGCTGTAGGCCATAATTGTGGATTATTAAAATACAAAAATTAAAAAAAAAACATTACAAAAGCAACAAGTAACATGTTTGTAAACTTTTTTGTCAACCTTTATAACTTATTTTTGCCATTTTTCCATTTTATGTTCTTTTTCCAAAAAAATAATAGTAACATGTTTAGCCAAAATAAAACAGCCGAAGCAAAACAGATGTTTTCGAGAATTCGAAGTTCCTTCTCCCAAAAATTTCCTCTCCCCATTCAATCAGAATAGGAGGATTTTATTTGAGGGAGAAATTAAGTTCCTGGAAGTTAATTCCCAGGGGGTTTTTAGAATTGGGCTGAAAGAGTCGGAAGACTAAACTAGGCAAAGAAACTAAAACGATGACATCAGGCAGTGCAGTGACAGGAAAGTCAATGCAGTCTAAAAAACAGGGAGCAGACGATGAGATCATCACCAACTCCAAAGATGCTCATTTACTGGAGGATCAATGACTGAGATAATGCAGTGAGACACCGGAATCTTTGAATTACTACGTTGATCGAAGGTTTATAATTACGGAACTTATGGTGAAGGAATCCTTGAGGAGCTTCAAACTATTTAAGTCACCCGGACCTGATGGAATATTTCCGGCGTTACTACAGAAAGAGGGAGACCATCTGGCACCTCATCTGGCCAATATTTTCATAGTGTGCCTAGGATTTACATATACCCCGAAAGCCTGGCTGGAGGCAAGGGTGGTGTTTATACCCAAGCCAGGCAAGGTAAGTTATGCGACGCCAAAGGTCTACAGACCCATAAGCCTTACGTCCTTTCTACTCAAAATTATGGAACGTTTTGTGGACACCATGATAAAGAGTAGGACATTCAGCGAACTTCTATAATACAAACAGCATACCTATGTCAAGAGAAGGTCGGTGGAGATTGCCCTGCACGAGGTTGTGCATAAAATAGAAGAATCCTTCGATGCCAAAACGTACAATCTGGCGCTATGCATTGACATCGAGGGGGCTTTTAACATTGTGCGGACCGACACACTGATCTAATCCTTAGACCAGTACCGGGTGAACCCGGTCCTTAGAGACTGGATAAACCATATGCTAAGGAACAGGTGGATAAATTGTGTGTCCCATGGGAGAAAGTGGCACAAGGCACGCCACAGGGGGGCATTATATCGCCACTCCTATGGGTGACCACCATAAATGTTTTATTTAATTTTCCTTTATTTTCTTTTATTTTTTAAATTTTATTATTTTAATGTATTTTTAATATATTAGTATTAATTTTTCCATTTTTCCAAATTTTTTACATATTTTCCATTTTTAGTATTCTTGTTAATATAGGAAGTTTGGAATTTTTTTCTCAATCCTTTTTCCAAATTGTAAATTTTTAAAATTATTCCCATCTTATTAAATTTTTTTCTACATTTTTCTTTAATTTTATTGATGAGTCGAGGACTGCGAGTGTAGTGGTCTGGGTAGGAATCCCTCGTCTGGTGCAATGTTTTTTCCACATTTCTTTAAGTGCCTCAGGCGAAAAATAATCCTACATAAAATTAATCCTACATCTTATGCCTCTGGACATTGTGGCTAGACAAATTGCAGCGACAACTGCCATGAGGTTAAGGGAGCTTTCTCATTGGTCATGTGTCGGCAACGGACACTGTGTTATCCTTGATACAATATCCGATGTTCCAGGCAGTGTGGATTACACCCTACCATAGCCGCTTTTTGATAAAAAGTACTGTACCACTATTCCTCATAGAACCGAT
The DNA here is from genome assembly GCF_963082655.1 of Stomoxys calcitrans. NCBI lineage: Eukaryota > Metazoa > Arthropoda > Insecta > Diptera > Muscidae > Stomoxys > Stomoxys calcitrans. Next base: position 60,450,805 of record NC_081555.1, on the reverse strand, counting down.
TGGAATTACGATATCCCTGGTAACAGAAGTTACATAGACTTCTATACGGATGTTTCCAAACTAAACGACTTGGTGGGCTTTGGTGTGTACTCGTAAAGATCTAGAACTTGTCATATCGAGATCCTTGCAATTAAGGAAGTGGTGGAATGGCTAAGATATTATATTATTACAACGATTGGCATAAATATCTTCTCAGATAGCAAGGCACCCATTAAATCCCTGGAGAACGTATTCCTGAACACAAAAACCGCCATCGATTGTCGCAGATCTCTCAACGAGATGGCTGTTCACAGTTCAAAATTCACCTGTTCTGGGTGTCGGGCCACAGAGATATCCCAGGGAATTGTAAAGTGGACAAGCTTGCCAGACTAGTTCCGAAGGACAACAAATGATAAATGGTCACAAAGAATTGCTGTAAGCATTCAAAAACTATGTGGCCTAATCTTGATTTGAAGAGGTCACGCTTTGCTGTCATTGGCTAGAACAGACGTCTCAGTCATTGTGTCCGTCATGACAGGTCACTGTCTAATCGGAAAACATGCTGACAGACTTAAGGTTGCCAGCAACGACTTTGCAGAAGCTGTGAGGACATCGAAGAAGGGCCTTTTGACGAAGACACCTGGTTCGAGTCTAAAGGACAAGGCCGAACTTATTCTTTCTTCGTATACCTATAATTTTTCTAGACCATCGGCCTTCCCCGGCAATAATAGAAGACGCATCACTCTCAGGTTTATTGAGAGGCTTTGTGCGAATGGGAATTGGGCTCGGGAACTCGCTGTACAGGGTACCCCAAAGACTACACGTATAGATTCGGAAACAGCAACGTAGTCAGCCAAAAGGCTGCGGTCACCTGGCCTGCATCGTCACAAACTGGAGGAGACCCAAGAAATTCCGCAAGGGCATCGGAGTATACTGATGGCAGTCCATTAACTATCCCACTCCAATTATTCTTAGGGGAACTCAAGAATGGAAATAAACAAGTCTCATTACTGGTTGGCTTCCCCATATATGGCACACGTTTCAGAGATGCCACCTTTAATCCTTAAGTCGCTGGTTAAAGCTACTTTTGAAGGGAAGAAGAGCCTCATTGTAGGAAGTGATGCTAATGCACATCACTAGATATGTGGAAGTTCGGATGTCAACGAAAGGGATGAGCTGCTTGTTGAATATATTATAAGTTGCAATCTGGCGATTTGTAATAAAAATCGGAACAGACAGGAGGTACTAGATATTACCTTTGTATCGGAAGATATAAGCGCAAGAACTTACGACTAGGGAGTGTTAGAAGACCACAGCTTCTCTGATCATCGTAGTATTAGTTTCAGCCTTGGAGAAAGTACTGCAGAAGTGGTCCCTCGGCTAAACAGAAGAAATTCTGCACGTCTATCCCTTCTAGACCAGAAAAGGAAGTGGAAACTACGGAGGATATTGACATAGTGGTCAGCGGATCACGAAGGCCCTGAATGACTCGCTTGTGTCAGCATGCTCTAGTGCCAAGCCACGGGGCGGCAAACAGCGACCGCCATGCTGGAAGCCTGAGCTGGTTGGTCTAAGGAAGATATACAGAAAACTCTTCAACACAGCAGGCTGAGCTAAGAAAATATAGGGGCGAGCTTCGAAAGGCTCAGAACGAATCGTGGGTAGAATTCTGCAGCTCCGTGGAGGATACATCTGAAGCCTCTAGGCTAAGGAAGATTCTGTCCTCGAGACCTATTACGGTGGGGTATTATATATAGATGGATCTCCTCTATGTTTTCATTAGTGGAGCATCCCCAAAGTTGTATGCCGTAAAGCCAGATTGGTTTCAATTGTTGGTTGTAGATTAAAAGTTTATTTTCGATTGATAGAACCGATCTTCTTCTAGTTAGATATTTAAGTTTAGGCCATTTCATATTAAGTTCCTGACATTTCTTAAATGTTCCTTGCTGTAAGTTATGATTTGCATCACTTTCAGAATCTGCAACTGACATAATTGCGGTATCGTCGGCAAAGGTAGCAACAACTGTATTTTGTGGTTCTGGTACATCATAGGTATACAATAGATATAAAAAATTGGCCCAAGTATACTCCCTTGTCATCGAGATACGATTGAAAAAAATTGATATACATTACTGGTAAAACGCCTCTCATTTTTCTTATTAATCCAGCATGCCACACCTTATCAAATGTTTGTGATACATCGAGAAATACTCCCGAGCATATTTTCTTATTTTCAAAACTTTGTTGAATGACATTTGTTATACGACGAACCTGTTCAAATTGGAGGTTGGAATGAGATTGTTCTGATTAATAATAGGCTTTAGTCTATTTAAGAATAATTTTTCCAGTAATTTTGACATAGTTGGTAGAAGGGATATTGGTCTGTACGAATTAACTTCTGTAGCTGGTTTTCCAGGTTCTCGAATCATAAGTACTTCCGCTGTTTTCCAAAGTTTCGGCACATATCTTAAATTAAAGCTAGCGTTTAATATTGGGTAAGTTTGGCAACATAATTGTATGTAAGTTTCCGTAAAATTTTTGCAGTTATTAGATCGAAGCCGAGACATTTCTTAAGCTTCATATTATTGTTTATTTCATTTACTACTTCACCAATAGAAATTTGCATTCTCACTTGTCTGCCAAATAATTCTTGACGCATCGTAAGTCTTCTGAAAATGCTCCGAAAATAAATTGACTTTTTAGTAGTTTGTTTTGGCCCATGTCTAGTCATCGATTCTAACTGGAGAATTTCTTATTGCTGGACGTTTGGCCTTCTTCGTTGCTTTGCATAAAAAAAATTCAGTTGTCTTATCACTTGATAGTATTTGAATTATTGTTGCTTATTGTTTGACATATCCGAAAACTTTTTGATCTCCACACTTAATTCCTTGTTTAATTTATTGAGAAGAGTTCTGTATAATGGATGTTTAGTTTGCTGCCATTTTTTAAGTAGTTTAGGTTTCGATGGGATTTTTTTCTAATATATTCAAATCAAATCAAAACCACATTCAACTTTTATTTGCGAAATAGATATTTTTTTGAAACGGAAGAAGTCGATCATATCTGGAAGTTTATTTACAATATATCTGTTGGCCAATAAGTTGGACTGCCCGATGAGACTATTTTACAACCTGTAGCATTTGCGGCGTTGAGCAACTCTCTTCCCTTAGCAGTGGTAACGCGAGATCCCCAATCAGTACGTTTTACGTTGAAGTCCCCTCCAATTATAAACCTCGTATTATATTTTTTAATCAAAAGTTTATATTGATCCGATTTGATTTGATTAAGCGGAGGACTATATTGTGACGTTATTAATAAATTTTTAGCTTTTGTATATGATTTGATAGTTGTTGCTTGAAATTCTTCAGTTTGAATTTCATCTTCTTCGATATGCTTCAAACTTTATCTGACGATAACAGCGCTTCCACCTTGGGCGGTGTTCATAGGGTGAGTTGTATGGTATGTGTCATAATTTTTAAAGTTTAAAAAAGAATGTTTTGTAAAATGAAGAGCCCATAAGCGATCCATAGCATTATTTTTAGTGAGTTTGACATTTTTATTGGATTTTAGATGCTTGTTCGAGGTGGGTTAAGCGGAGTTCTATAGTTTTAAAAAATTCCTCCTGTACACAAAATCTTTGAAGTATTTGGGAATACATTATTTGATGTCTCAGAAGAGACTGGTTTGGTGACACTCTTGTATGAACGTTAAGAATTTGCTGGTTTTGGATCATGAACAGTTTTTCGTAGATTGACGAATGCGTTTGTGGTTATACCTGTGTGTTGTAGTTTTTTTTTCGCAATTTCTGCAGTTCCTTTGCAACCTCACATCCTCTGTATGATGCGGGATGTTGTTTGCCACAGTTACAGCATTTTGGATGTTCTATTTCTTTGTCATATTCCATTGAACTATGGTTTCCAGCGCATTTAACGCAGCATGGTCCCAAGTATGTAGTATGTCCGCAACTTTGACATTTTTTACACTAGGGCAATATTTTTTGTTGTCTTATCGGTACCATATTTGATGATAGTAACTTTGTCAAATTCCTATAATCTTCTGAATTGAAAGTATTTACTGTATACAGCGGTCAAAAAAAGTATTCATCATTAGCAAAATTGATAATAAATTCACTTATTTTGGGTAATTGAAGAACATTTAAAGTAAACAAATAATGCAGTTTTATGCAATAGTTTATTTTTCGTAATATGTTTTAAAATAAATTCAAAAAATAAATTTAATTAGCGCAAAAAATGCAATTTTATATAATAACACCAAAAACAGAACAAAAAAAGTATTCATCATTGATGTGCTATCATCAAAGTCAAATTCAAATATTATTTGGGAATCCCCCTTTTCTGTTTTATTTAGTAAAGGAGGCTTTGCCCTTGACAGAAAATATTTAATTTCATTGAAAATATAGTTTTTGTCAAAATGGGTCGTAAGCAAAACGAGGTTTCTGATGAGGTAAAAGTTTTGATAATAAAACACCACAGGAATGGTTTAACTCAAAAAACTATCAGTGAAATATTAAATAGACCACGATCTACTATACAATCCATCATCAGAAAGTGGACAGAAACGAAAACTGTTGACAATAAACCAAGATCTGGTCGACCAAAAGCACTTTCAGTTGGAGATGTGCGTTGACTAGTGCGGCAAGTTCAGAAAACTCCGAAGACAAATGCGACCATTCTTCGTAAAAACACTATGGAATATTTAGGGAAGGAAGTTACTACACAAACAATTCGAAATACACTCAAAAGGCATAGTTACAGAGGAAGAACTGCACGTAAGAAGCCCTTTATAAATAAAATAAACCGAGTGAAAAGGCTAAACTTCGCAAAAATGTATGTAAAACAGCCCGAATCATTTTGGAAAACAGTCATTTTTGCAGACGAGAGCAAGTTTAATCTTTTTGGGTGCGATGGAAAGGTCATAGTGTACAGAAAACCAAATACAGAGCTTGAAGAGGTTGAAGGTTGTGCATAAAATAGAAGAATCCTTCGATGCCAAAACGTACAATCTGGCGCTATGCATTGACATCGAGGGGGCTTTTAACATTGTGCGGACCGACACACTGATCTAATCCTTAGACCAGTACCGGGTGAACCCGGTCCTTAGAGACTGGATAAACCATATGCTAAGGAACAGGTGGATAAATTGTGTGTCCCATGGGAGAAAGTGGCACAAGGCACGCCACAGGGGGGCATTATATCGCCACTCCTATGGGTGACCACCATAAATGTTTTATTTAATTTTCCTTTATTTTCTTTTATTTTTTAAATTTTATTATTTTAATGTATTTTTAATATATTAGTATTAATTTTTCCATTTTTCCAAATTTTTTACATATTTTCCATTTTTAGTATTCTTGTTAATATAGGAAGTTTGGAATTTTTTTCTCAATCCTTTTTCCAAATTGTAAATTTTTAAAATTATTCCCATCTTATTAAATTTTTTTCTACATTTTTCTTTAATTTTATTGATGAGTCGAGGACTGCGAGTGTAGTGGTCTGGGTAGGAATCCCTCGTCTGGTGCAATGTTTTTTCCACATTTCTTTAAGTGCCTCAGGCGAAAAATAATCCTGCATAAAATTAATCCTACATCTTATGCCTCTGGACATTGTGGCTAGACAAATTGCAGCGACAACTGCCATGAGGTTAAGGGAGCTTTCTCATTGGTCATGTGTCGGCAACGGACACTGTGTTATCCTTGATACAATATCCGATGTTCCAGGCAGTGTGGATTACACCCTACCATAGCCGCTTTTTGATAAAAAGTACTGTACCACTATTCCTCATAGAACCGATTGGAATTACGATATCCCTGGTAACAGAAGTTACATAGACTTCTATACGGATGTTTCCAAACTAAACGACTTGGTGGGCTTTGGTGTGTACTCGTAAAGATCTAGAACTTGTCATATCGAGATCCTTGCAATTAAGGAAGTGGTGGAATGGCTAAGATATTATATTATTACAACGATTGGCATAAATATCTTCTCAGATAGCAAGGCACCCATTAAATCCCTGGAGAACGTATTCCTGAACACAAAAACCGCCATCGATTGTCACAGATCTCTCAACGAGATGGCTGTTCACAGTTCAAAATTCACCTGTTCTGGGTGTCGGGCCACAGAGATATCCCAGGGAATTGTAAAGTGGACAAGCTTACCAGACTAGTTCCGAAGGACAACAAATGATAAATGGTCACAAAGAATTGCTGTAAGCATTCAAAAACTATGTGGCCTAATCTTGATTTGAAGAGGTCACGCTTTGCTGTCATTGGCTAGAACAGACGTCTCAGTCATTGTGTCCGTCATGACAGGTCACTGTCTAATCGGAAAACATGCTGACAGACTTAAGGTTGCCAGCAACGACTTTGCAGAAGCTGTGAGGACATCGAAGAAGGGCCTTTTGACGAAGACACCTGGTTCGAGTCTAAAGGACAAGGCCGAACTTATTCTTTCTTCGTATACCTATAATTTTTCTAGACCATCGGCCTTCCCCGGCAATAATAGAAGACGCATCACTCTCAGGTTTATTGAGAGGCTTTGTGCGAATGGGAATTGGGCTCGGGAACTCGCTGTACAGGGTACCCCAAAGACTACACGTATAGATTCGGAAACAGCAACGTAGTCAGCCAAAAGGCTGCGGTCACCTGGCCTGCATCGTCACAAACTGGAGGAGACCCAAGAAATTCCGCAAGGGCATCGGAGTATACTGATGGCAGTCCATTAACTATCCCACTCCAATTATTCTTAGGGGAACTCAAGAATGGAAATAAACAAGTCTCATTACTGGTTGGCTTCCCCATATATGGCACACGTTTCAGAGATGCCACCTTTAATCCTTAAGTCGCTGGTTAAAGCTACTTTTGAAGGGATGAAGAGCCTCATTGTAGGAAGTGATGCTAATGCACATCACTAGATATGTGGAAGTTCGGATGTCAACGAAAGGGATGAGCTGCTTGTTGAATATATTATAAGTTGCAATCTGGCGATTTGTAATAAAAATCGGAACAGACAGGAGGTACTAGATATTACCTTTGTATCGGAAGATATAAGCGCAAGAACTTACGACTAGGGAGTGTTAGATGACCACAGCTTCTCTGATCATCGTAGTATTAGTTTCAGCCTTGGAGAAAGTACTGCAGAAGTGGTCCCTCGGCTAAACAGAAGAAATTCTGCACGTCTATCCCTTCTAGACCAGAAAAGGAAGTGGAAACTACGGAGGATATTGACATAGTGGTCAGCGGATCGCGAAGGCCCTGAATGACTCGCTTGTGTCAGCATGCTCTAGTGCCAAGCCACGGGGCGGCAAACAGCGACCGCCATGCTGGAAGCCTGAGCTGGTTGGTCTAAGGAAGATATACAGAAAACTCTTCAACACAGCAGGATGAGCTTAGAAAATATAAGGGCGAGCTTCGAAAGGCTCAGAACGAATCGTGGGTAGAATTCTGCAGCTCCGTGGAGGATACATCTGAAGCCTCTAGGCTAAGGAAGATTCTGTCCTCGAGACCTATTACGGTGGGGTATTATATATAGATGGATCTCCTCTATGTTTTCATTAGTGGAGCATCCCCAAAGTTGTATGCCGTAAAGCCAGATTGGTTTCAATTGTTGGTTGTAGATTAAAAGTTTATTTTCGATTGATAGAACCGATCTTCTTCTAGTTAGATATTTAAGTTTAGGCCATTTCATATTAAGTTCCTGACATTTCTTAAATGTTCCTTGCTGTAAGTTATGATTTGCATCACTTTCAGAATCTGCAACTGACATAATTGCGGTATCGTCGGCAAAGGTAGCAACAACTGTATTTTGTGGTTCTGGTACATCATAGGTATACAATAGATATAAAAAATTGGCCCAAGTATACTCCCTTGTCATCGAGATACGATTGAAAAAAATTGATATACATTACTGGTAAAACGCCTCTCATTTTTCTTATTAATCCAGCATGCCACACCTTATCAAATGTTTGTGATACATCGAGAAATACTCCCGAGCATATTTTCTTATTTTCAAAACTTTGTTGAATGACATTTGTTATACGACGAACCTGTTCAAATTGGAGGTTGGAATGAGATTGTTCTGATTAATAATAGGCTTTAGTCTATTTAAGAATAATTTTTCCAGTAATTTTGACATAGTTGGTAGAAGGGATATTGGTCTGTACGAACTAACTTCTGTAGCTGGTTTTCCAGGTTCTCGAATCATAAGTACTTCCGCTGTTTTCCAAAGTTTCGGCACATATCTTAAATTAAAGCTAGCGTTTAATATTGGGTAAGTTTGGCAACATAATTGTATGTAAGTTTCCGTAAAATTTTTGCAGTTATTAGATCGAAGCCGAGACATTTCTTAAGCTTCATATTATTGTTTATTTCATTTACTACTTCACCAATAGAAATTTGCATTCTCACTTGTCTGCCAAATAATTCTTGACGCATCGTAAGTCTTCTGAAAATGCTCCGAAAATAAATTGACTTTTTAGTAGTTTGTTTTGGCCCATGTCTAGTCATCGATTCTAACTGGAGAATTTCTTATTGCTGGACGTTTGGCCTTCTTCGTTGCTTTGCATAAAAAAAATTCAGTTGTCTTATCACTTGATAGTATTTGAAGATGCTTATTGTTTGACATATCCGAAAACTTTTTGATCTCCACACTTAATTCCTTGTTTAATTTATTGAGAAGAGTTCTGTATAATGGATGTTTAGTTTGCTGCCATTTTTTAAGTAGTTTAGGTTTCGATGGGATTTTTTTCTAATATATTCAAATCAAATCAAAACCACATTCAACTTTTATTTGCGAAATAGATATTTTTTTGAAACGGAAGAAGTCGATCATATCTGGAAGTTTATTTACAATATATCTGTTGGCCAATAAGTTGGACTGCCCGATGAGACTATTTTACAACCTGTAGCATTTGCGGCGTTGAGCAACTCTCTTCCCTTAGCAGTGGTAACGCGAGATCCCCAATCAGTACGTTTTACGTTGAAGTCCCCTCCAATTATAAACCTCGTATTATATTTTTTAATCAAAAGTTTATATTGATCCGATTTGATTTGATTCAGCGGAGGACTATATTGTGACGTTATTAATAAATTTTTAGCTTTTGTATATGATTTGATAGTTGTTGCTTGAAATTCTTCAGTTTGAATTTCATCTTCTTCGATATGCTTCAAACTTTATCTGACGATAACAGCGCTTCCACCTTGGGCGGTGTTCATAGGGTGAGTTGTATGGTATGTGTCATAATTTTTAAAGTTTAAAAAAGAATGTTTTGTAAAATGAAGAGCCCATAAGCGATCCATAGCATTATTTTTAGTGAGTTTGACATTTTTATTGGATTTTAGATGCTTGTTCGAGGTGGGTTAAGCGGAGTTCTATAGTTTTAAAAAATTCCTCCTGTACACAAAATCTTTGAAGTATTTGGGAATACATTATTTGATGTCTCAGAAGAGACTGGTTTGGTGGCACTCTTGTATGAACGTTAAGAATTTGCTGGTTTTGGATCATGAACAGTTTTTCGTAGATTGACGAATGCGTTTGTGGTTATACCTGTGTGTTGTAGTTTTTTTTCGCAATTTCTGCAGTTCCTTTGCAACCTCACATCCTCTGTATGATGCGGGATGTTGTTTGCCACAGTTACAGCATTTTGGATGTTCTATTTCTTTGTCATATTCCATTGAACTATGGTTTCCAGCGCATTTAACGCAGCATGGTCCCAAGTATGTAGTATGTCCGCAACTTTGACATTTTTTACACTAGGGCAATATTTTTTGTTGTCTTATCGGTACCATATTTGATGATAGTAACTTTGTCAAATTCCTATAATCTTCTGAATTGAAAGTATTTACTGTATACAGCGGTCAAAAAAAGTATTCATCATTAGCAAAATTGATAATAAATTCACTTATTTTGGGTAATTGAAGAACATTTAAAGTAAACAAATAATGCAGTTTTATGCAATAGTTTATTTTTCGTAATATGTTTTAAAATAAATTCAAAAAATAAATTTAATTAGCGCAAAAAATGCAATTTTATATAATAACACCAAAAACAGAACAAAAAAAGTATTCATCATTGATGTGCTATCATCAAAGTCAAATTCAAATATTATTTGGGAATCCCCCTTTTCTGTTTTATTTAGTAAAGGAGGCTTTGCCCTTGACAGAAAATATTTAATTTCATTGAAAATATAGTTTTTGTCAAAATGGGTCGTAAGCAAAACGAGGTTTCTGATGAGGTAAAAGTTTTGATAATAAAACACCACAGGAATGGTTTAACTCAAAAAACTATCAGTGAAATATTAAATAGACCACGATCTACTATACAATCCATCATCAGAAAGTGGACAGAAACGAAAACTGTTGACAATAAACCAAGATCTGGTCGACCAAAAGCACTTTCAGTTGGAGATGTGCGTTGACTAGTGCGGCAAGTTCAGAAAACTCCGAAGACAAATGCGACCATTCTTCGTAAAAACACTATGGAATATTTAGGGAAGGAAGTTACTACACAAACAATTCGAAATACACTCAAAAGGCATAGTTACAGAGGAAGAACTGCACGTAAGAAGCCCTTTATAAATAAAATAAACCGAGTGAAAAGGCTAAACTTCGCAAAAATGTATGTAAAACAGCCCGAATCATTTTGGAAAACAGTCATTTTTGCAGACGAGAGCAAGTTTAATCTTTTTGGGTGCGATGGAAAGGTCATAGTGTACAGAAAACCAAATACAGAGCTTGAAGAACGAAACACAGTTGCTACTGTAAAACATGGTGGAGGTGGTTTAATGGTTTGGGGGTGTATGGCGGGTTCAGGAGCGGGAAATCTTGAAATTATTAATGGAGTAATGGATCATAAGTATTACATTGACATTTTAAAGAGGAATTTAAAAGATAGTGCTGTAAAACTTGGGCTTGGTAATAACTTTCAATATTATCAAGATAATGACCCCAAACATTCAGCTTTAAATACCAAGATGTGGATGCTGTATAACTGCCCCAAAGTCATTAAAACTCCTCCTCAAAGTCCCGACTTGAACCCAATTGAACATCTTTGGGAACATCTCGAACGCAAATTGAGAACGCGCAATTTTTCGAGCAAGAGTCAAATGCAACAGGTGATAATGGAGGAATGGACTAATATAGACCAAAATATAACCGCTAAATTAGTCCAATTGATGTCAAACCGTTTAAAAGAAGTTATAAGACGCGGTGGTCGAATAACAAAGTATTAATTTTTTTAAATTATGTTATTTATTTTTTTGTTTTTTTGCAATGATGAATACTTTTTTTGTTTAATTTTTTGTGTTCAGCTGTAAAATGGCCCTTTTTGTTCCAATAAATACTATTTTTTTCTTTAAAAACAATGAAATTGTGTACATATATATCACACAAGCACTACTGCATCATTAGTTTAATATGTTTTTATTCCAATTGTCTTTTGCAGACTTATTAAAAAAAAAACATTGAATGATGAATACTTTTTTTGACCGCTGTATGTATTTATATGTGTGTTACTGCTCAACATTTTTATTAAGAACGAACCTTTGACGACATTTTTCATATCTTGATGAAATTTCAAGTAGTCACTCACTTAAGATACCATTATTGGAGGTGGACGAAGTTTGTCCTCGTTTGTTCGGTGACCGATATTTTGCTGCAAAGTATTTCTTTTGCTGATTTGGAGACTCAATCGCAACATTTTCAGTTAACCGTTTTTTCTTCTTTTAATTTTAATTTTATTTTTTTTTTTTATTTCGAACCGAACACTGATTTTGGTAATAAAATTCAATGATTTGCAAGCGTTGCTCGTTAGTAAGTCTATTCATGATGAAATGTCAAAGCATACTGAGCATCTTTCTCTTTGACACCATGTCTGAAATCCCACGTGATCTGTCAAATACTAATGCATGAAAATCCTAACCTCAAAAAAATCACCCTTTATTAATTTTTCCATTTTTCCAAATTTTTTACATATTTTCCATTTTTAGTATTCTTGTTAATATTGGGAAGTTTGGAACCTGTTCAAATTGGAGGTTGGAATGAGATTGTTCTGATTAATAATAGGCTTTAGTCTATTTAAGAATAATTTTTCCAGTAATTTTGACATAGTTGGTAGAAGGGATATTGGTCTGTACGAACTAACTTCTGTAGCTGGTTTTCCAGGTTCTCGAATCATAAGTACTTCCGCTGTTTTCCAAAGTTTCGGCACATATCTTAAATTAAAGCTAGCGTTTAATATTGGGTAAGTTTGGCAACATAATTGTATGTAAGTTTCCGTAAAATTTTTGCAGTTATTAGATCGAAGCCGAGACATTTCTTAAGCTTCATATTATTGTTTATTTCATTTACTACTTCACCAATAGAAATTTGCATTCTCACTTGTCTGCCAAATAATTCTTGACGCATCGTAAGTCTTCTGAAAATGCTCCGAAAATAAATTGACTTTTTAGTAGTTTGTTTTGGTTTCTATAGTTTTAAAAAATTCCTCCTGTACACAAAATCTTTGAAGTATTTGGGAATACATTATTTGATGTCTCAGAAGAGACTGGTTTGGTGGCACTCTTGTATGAACGTTAAGAATTTGCTGGTTTTGGATCATGAACAGTTTTTCGTAGATTGACGAATGCGTTTGTGGTTATACCTGTGTGTTGTAGTTTTTTTTCGCAATTTCTGCAGTTCCTTTGCAACCTCACATCCTCTGTATGATGCGGGATGTTGTTTGCCACAGTTACAGCATTTTGGATGTTCTATTTCTTTGTCATATTCCATTGAACTATGGTTTCCAGCGCATTTAACGCAGCATGGTCCCAAGTATGTAGTATGTCCGCAACTTTGACATTTTTTACACTAGGGCAATATTTTTTGTTGTCTTATCGGTACCATATTTGATGATAGTAACTTTGTCAAATTCCTATAATCTTCTGAATTGAAAGTATTTACTGTATACAGCGGTCAAAAAAAGTATTCATCATTAGCAAAATTGATAATAAATTCACTTATTTTGGGTAATTGAAGAACATTTAAAGTAAACAAATAATGCAGTTTTATGCAATAGTTTATTTTTCGTAATATGTTTTAAAATAAATTCAAAAAATAAATTTAATTAGCGCAAAAAATGCAATTTTATATAATAACACCAAAAACAGAACAAAAAAAGTATTCATCATTGATGTGCTATCATCAAAGTCAAATTCAAATATTATTTGGGAATCCCCCTTTTCTGTTTTATTTAGTAAAGGAGGCTTTGCCCTTGACAGCAAATATTTAATTTCATTGAAAATATAGTTTTTGTCAAAATGGGTCGTAAGCAAAACGAGGTTTCTGATGAGGTAAAAGTTTTGATAATAAAACACCACAGGAATGGTTTAACTCAAAAAACTATCAGTGAAATATTAAATAGACCACGATCTACTATACAATCCATCATCAGAAAGTGGACAGAAACGAAAACTGTTGACAATAAACCAAGATCTGGTCGACCAAAAGCACTTTCAGTTGGAGATGTGCGTTGACTAGTGCGGCAAGTTCAGAAAACTCCGAAGACAAATGCGACCATTCTTCGTAAAAACACTATGGAATATTTAGGGAAGGAAGTTACTACACAAACAATTCGAAATACACTCAAAAGGCATAGTTACAGAGGAAGAACTGCACGTAAGAAGCCCTTTATAAATAAAATAAACCGAGTGAAAAGGCTAAACTTCGCAAAAATGTATGTAAAACAGCCCGAATCATTTTGGAAAACAGTCATTTTTGCAGACGAGAGCAAGTTTAATCTTTTTGGGTGCGATGGAAAGGTCATAGTGTACAGAAAACCAAATACAGAGCTTGAAGAACGAAACACAGTTGCTACTGTAAAACATGGTGGAGGTGGTTTAATGGTTTGGGGGTGTATGGCGGCTTCAGGAGCGGGAAATCTTGAAATTATTAATGGAGTAATGGATCATAAGTATTACATTGACATTTTAAAGAGGAATTTAAAAGATAGTGCTGTAAAACTTGGGCTTGGTAATAACTTTCAATATTATCAAGATAATGACCCCAAACATTCTGCTTTAAATACCAAGATGTGGATGCTGTATAACTGCCCCAAAGTCATTAAAACTCCTCCTCAAAGTCCCGACTTGAACCCAATTGAACATCTTTGGGAACATCTCGAACGCAAATTGAGAACGCGCAATTTTTCGAGCAAGAGTCAAATGCAACAGGTGATAATGGAGGAATGGACTAATATAGACCAAAATATAACCGCTAAATTAGTCCAATTGATGTCAAACCGTTTAAAAGAAGTTATAAGACGCGGTGGTCGAATAACAAAGTATTAATTTTTTTAAATTATGTTATTTATTTTTTTGTTTTTTTGCAATGATGAATACTTTTTTTGTTTAATTTTTTGTGTTCAGCTGTAAAATGGCCCTTTTTGTTCCAATAAATACTATTTTTTTCTTTAAAAACAATGAAATTGTGTACATATATATCACACAAGCACTACTGCATCATTAGTTTAATATGTTTTTATTCCAATTGTCTTTTGCAGACTTATTAAAAAAAAAACATTGAATGATGAATACTTTTTTTGACCGCTGTATGTATTTATATGTGTGTTACTGCTCAACATTTTTATTAAGAACGAACCTTTGACGACATTTTTCATATCTTGATGAAATTTCAAGTAGTCACTCACTTAAGATACCATTATTGGAGGTGGACGAAGTTTGTCCTCGTTTGTTCGGTGACCGATATTTTGCTGCAAAGTATTTCTTTTGCTGATTTGGAGACTCAATCGCAACATTTTCAGTTAACCGTTTTTTCTTCTTTTAATTTTAATTTTATTTTTTTTTTTTTATTTCGAACCGAACACTGATTTTGGTAATAAAATTCAATGATTTGCAAGCGTTGCTCGTTAGTAAGTCTATTCATGATGAAATGTCAAAGCATACTGAGCATCTTTCTCTTTGACACCATGTCTGAAATCCCACGTGATCTGTCAAATACTAATGCATGAAAATCCTAACCTCAAAAAAATCACCCTTTATTAATTTTTCCATTTTTCCAAATTTTTTACATATTTTCCATTTTTAGTATTCTTGTTAATATTGGGAAGTTTGGAATTTTTTTCTCAATCCTTTTTCCAAATTGATTTTTTTTCTACATTTTTCTTTAATTTTATTGATCTGGCAACTGTTATCACGTCTTGTGACGTGGCGTAGTGGAAAGAGTCGAGGACTGCGAGCGAAGTGGTCTGGGTAGGAATCCCTCGTCTGGTGCAATGTTTTTTCCACATTTCTTTAAGTGTCTCAGGCGAAAAATAATCCTGCATAAAATTAATCCTACATTTTATGCCTCTGGACATTGTGGCTAGACAAATTGCAGCGACCACTGCCATGAGGTTAAGGGAGCTTTCTCATTGGTCATGTGTCGGCAACGAACACTGTGTTATCCTTGATACAATATCCGATGTTCCAGGCAGTGTGGATTACACCCTACCATAGCCGCTTTTTGATAAAAAGTACTGTACCACTATGAACTGGGCTCAAGGCGTGCGACAGCGGGGAACTCAAGAATTACTTCGACAACAGCAGTTAGTGACGCATCTAAGAAAAAATCGTCCACACCACAAGTGTCCAGTGACCTGAGGAAGGGTAGTTCCACAGCTTTTTCACCTGCCAAGGATTCGACGGAAGGTCATCAAGACAAGATCTAACGAATCTTGTGAGGATGAACTCCTGGTGGAATCAGAAGACGAGGTTTACACAACAGTGGTGTAAGTTCTGAATCCTGGTCCGGTTTCTACAGATAAATCTCCACCATTGTAAGGCCACTTCGGAGGCGCTAAGGTCCTCCTGATGGCAGAGGGATTTGACGTGGTTCTTACCCAAGAACCATAGGTGTGTGGAGGAATGGTTCTTGGACTAAGAATTCTGGGATTTAAACTTCTCAAGGGTATGGGGAACGGGAGAAACAGAACCTGTATTCTTGCAAAGAGTACACTAACTGTTTTTCTTCTTCCGTCGCTAAGCACTGAAGATTTAGTAGTAGCCAGAATGGAAATAAACAAGTCTCATTACTGGTTGGCTTCCCCATATATGGTACACGTTTCAGAGATGCCACCTTCAATCCTTAAGTCGCTGGTTGAAGCCACTTCTGAAGGGAAGAAGAGCCTCATTGTAGGAAGTGATGCTAATGCACATCACTAGATATGTGGAAGTTCGGATGTCAACGAAAGGGATGAGCTGCTTGTTGAATATATTATAAGTTGCAATCTGGCGATTTGTAATAAAAAGGATAAACTGACCTTTATTACCAGGAACAGACAGGAAGTACTAGATATTACCTTTGTATCGGAAGATATAAGCGCAAGAACATACGACTAGGGAGTGTTAGATGACCACAGCTTCTCTGATCATCGTAATATTAGTTTCAGCCTTAGAGAAAGTACTGCAGAAGTGGTCCCTCGGCTAAACAAACGAAAGACGGATTGTGATAAATTTCGGCACAAATTCTGCACGTCTATCCCTTCAAGACCAGAAAAGGATGTGGAAACTATGGAGGATATTGACATAGTGGTCAGCGGATCACGAAGGGTCTGAATGACTCGCTTGTGTCAGCATGATCTAGTGCCAAGCCACGGGGCAAACAGCGACCACCATGCTGGACGCCAGATCTGGTTGGTCTAAGGAAGACCTGCAGAAAACTCTTCAACACAGCAGAAGTCACAAGAGCACCAAACGATTGGGACATCTATAAGGCTGAGCTAAGAAAAAATAAGGGCGAGCTTCGAAAGGCTCAGCACGAATCGTGGGTAGAATTCTGCAGCTCCGTGGAGGATACATCTGAAGCCTCTAGGCTAAGGAAGATTCTGTCCTCGAGACCTATTACGGTGGGGTATATTCAGAAGTCAGAGAATGTATTGACAATGTATAGTGAGGGAACACTAGAACTACTCGTTGATACACATTCGCGGGAAATTCTCCAACGGATAACAAGGCGCCAGAAGAGGTTGCCACTGGTTCCCTGGCTTAGGGAGATATACTGGGATGGAGGGACACGAAGGTCTTTTTTTATTCCGAAAGCAGGAAACCCCTACCACACGAAGGCGAAAGATTTTCGTCCTATCAGTCTATCATTCTTTATGCTGAAGACTCTTGAGACGTTGATAGAAACATATCTTAAGGCAAATATCCCAGGAATTCACCTGTCACGGCAACAGCATGCATATAATAAAGGCAAATACACTGAAACAGCCCTTCACGACCTAGAGGGTTCTCTCGCTGTCAAGGAATATGCAATGGTAGCATTTCTTGACACTGAAGGTGCTTTCAATAATGTAAATCCGACGTCAATCATGAAGGAGCTGGAGTTTCTAGGCATCAACTCTACCGTAAGAAAGTATATAAATGACTTACTTACTAAAAGATGCATTACGGCAGGCTTGAGATCTGTGGATCTAAGAATATTATTGTCTCCGGAAGAAAAAGGCGTAAAAGTGGTCGCGTATGCTGATGACGTTGCAATTGCGGTTAGGGGAAAATTTCCCAGCATTCTACATGTAACAATTTGGAAAGGGCAAGAAAGGTAAATCTTGCCCTATACACCTGCAAGAGAGCCATTGGCAAAAGTTGGGTTGGCTTAATTCTGTTGAGTGTCAACATCCAGGAACTCTGCGACTAACATGGGGTGCGTCCGCAGGGATCTGTGGCTAACTCGAGTGGGTCTGGCTGGGCAGTTAAACAGGTGAAGTGTATCGTGCGGTCCCTGATTACAATCGGGACATACATCTTGCACGTCGGCATCAGTCCTTGCTCTGTAGGAGTTGAGGCGGCTGCATTTGCCGGAACGTAATTGGGCCAGAACTACACTGGTTTGCCGGGGGAGATCAATTTCTTCGTTCGGTCGTTCTCCAAGGACTACAGGACTACATTGTCTAGACCTGCTTAATATGCCGCTTGATCTAGAGGTTCTCCCTTTTAGCGCTGAACCTCGCGCTCTAGATCATGTAGATCTACCTTAAGGCTTCTGGGCGGTGGATATCTATCCACAAGATGATGGTTTGGATAGTTTCTGCGATAACAGCCCAAAAGGTATTGCTTAGACAGCATGTAGTTATGTCTTCGCACTGGTAGGATCTTTGTCTCCTGATGGAGGTGGTCCACATGAGAACGGAGAAAATAGCCCGTCGCAGTTCAAAGGGCGGCATTCTGACAGATCTGAATGTTATTCAACTAAGTGTCACAAAGCTGACGAGACCACACTGACGCTGCATAACTTACCACAGACCGGCCAATTGCTTTGTACGTGGTTAACAAGGTTTCTTTGTCTGCACCCCAAAGTGACTTAAGGACCTCGTTTCTACTTTGGCTATCGCAAATTGTTGTGGCATAACGGGAGAATGTGTAAAAGCTGTCAAATGTGATGCCAAGTATTTTGGGACACTTGAAGGTCGGAATCATTTCTCCATCGACCATCACAGTCAGCTCAGTATTTGGTGGTAGATATTTTCAGATTTATTGCAGCGAAATACGCAAGTTCGTTGAGGTAGACGTCCAACCCATCGCAGATGTAAACAATTAGTGGGGGGCCTGATGCCATGATCGTACAATCGTCCGCATATGATACTATCTCTATGCCGTGTGGAGTTGGTAGAATGGAGGATAGGTAGAAGTTAAGCAGTGCGGGAGATATTACTCCACCTTGGGGAACTCCCTGTTTGACTCTACGGTGCTTCGACTTCTTATCCCTAAATTCCACTAATGACTGGCGACCACACAGATAATTCGCAACCCAGAGTTTCAGGCTTGGCTGGAGATACGTGTTGGCGTTGTCCTCAAATAGTTTGCCACGGTTGGCCGTGTCGAATGGCTTCCTATCACATGTCCTGGGCTGGTTGAAGCC
Source organism: Stomoxys calcitrans (assembly GCF_963082655.1). Taxonomy (NCBI): domain Eukaryota; kingdom Metazoa; phylum Arthropoda; class Insecta; order Diptera; family Muscidae; genus Stomoxys; species Stomoxys calcitrans. The sequence continues at coordinate 60,431,922 of NC_081555.1, read as the reverse complement.
AAGGCAAATGTGTGCAGTGATGGCATGCAAAGCAGCTGTTGCGCTATGCGGTCTTGCGGAAATCCATGTTGATGGTCGACGAATGGAAATTCTACGAGTTTTGGGAGGAGTAATGCCTCAAGCGTCTTTGCTACTGGTGAGAAAAGGGAGATCGGTTTGTCAACTCCCCCAAACTCAGGTCCTTTCCAGGCTTCAGTAGCGGGGTGACCTTGCCCATTTTCCAGACATCGGGAACTATAAGAGTGAGTTCTAAGACAGGTTGAGGACGGTAGTAAGGTACTCAACTCCAGGTAAATCCAGATTCTTCAACATCAATGTAGAGATTCCGTCGGGGCCCAACGCCTTGGATGATTTGGTGCCACGGGTGACATTCGTAACTTTGACCACGGCAAATTGCGATGGCTGTTCATCGGCTCGGAGACCGCGAATACAGCGATGGGCCCTCCTCCTTGCTCTGTCACACTCGGTATGTACAATAAATTGAGGGTTGAACAACCTTGCGCATCTCTTCGGATCAGTCACGGTTACTGCGCCAAAAGTGACTGAGGTCCTGTCATCTCGTCTACCGGGGTTCGAGAGTGTCTTAACAGTAGACCACAGCTTGCCTAAACCGGTGCCTAAGTTACATTGCTCAAAGTGTTCCAGCCACAAATTCCGGTTATGTTCGTTGACTACCCTGTTTATTTCCAGATTCAACACGCTGATTTTGAGGTAAGTGGGGTCCATACAATGAATCCCATCACGCTCGTCTGAGAGTACCACTGGGTGCACCGGGAAATGGGGCTTCACTTGGGGTATTCGACTGGCTGGTATAAAGCGAGCGGCTGCTGCGTTAATGATGTCTCGGATTTTTCTCTCGGCAACTAGCACATCTGAGGGTGGTGGCATTTCACTGAAGCGGCGATTGGTATACTCTCTGAAGCCAGTCCAATCGGTCTTCTTCTGATTGATAAACGTCCGGCGCTCAGAGGTTATGAGGTCGGGTCGGTCGATTGTGAGAATTATCGGGAGTTGGTCTGACCTTAAAAAGATGACGGTTTGCCAGGGTACGTCTCTCAGGAGATCAGGGGATGCAATGAAAATGTCCGGCGAGCTGCCCCACTAGAATTACGAGGAGGTAATCCTAGTGGGGGCATCCTCATTCACCGTGCAAACGTGGAGCCTTCAATCTGCTCTGCCAAAGCTATGCCACGCTGGTCGTTACCTAGGGCAGAATGCCATGAAGTGTGATGCGCATTAAATTCCCCTAGAACTAGACGATTAAGGCCAGATAGTAACCCACTTATGTCGGGGTTGTAAGCTTGGGCATTAATCGAGGCACAGCTACCAACCGGCAGTATGTACACGTTGTATAGCTCCATGTCGGCAGTACCGGACCTGACTGCTATCCCCATGCTCTCCATGTAGGGGTCACTACCGCCAGGCGCAGGCGAGATAGAATTATATTGCACGTAATGGTGTATCATGAAGGCTAATTCCCCACCTCTATTTCTTGAGCGATCCTTACGTAGAACATTATATCCGTGACTGCGCAAGCTGCAGGTGTTGGTCAGCTTTGTCTCCTGGATCTCTGGGACCAATATATCTTTCCGTTGCAGTTAAGTTGCAGAAATGATACATTTCCCGGCACTGGCCTAGCAATATTGGGGCATAGTGAAGTGAGGCCATAGCAAGATCGGAAATGTACCCGCTCCATACACCGGTTCACCTCACCGACCCCAACCGATGATGGAGGCGGTTCTGGGGTTCTTTTCAATCTCGGCACGGACCAGAAGCTTACGAAAAAAGACGAACACGTACACTGAGACGGCAGCCCTTGCCGGTGAAAGTTCCATCGGATCAATCCGGTGCGTGCAACCGGCTGCAATGGGATTCAAAAGCCCATCTACTGCTCAATACTTAACCGGATCCAAAGGATGGCTTGTTTGTGCATCACTGCCGCACAGAAAACGACACCATCTGACGCACTGAATTTAATGCTGCATATTATGCCTCTTGACATTGCGGCTACCCAAATTGCAGCGACCACTGCCTGAGGTTAAGGGAGCTTTCTCACTGTGTTATCCTTAATACAATATCCGATGTTCCAGGCAGTGTGGATTACACCTTACTTGAGCCGCTTTTTGATAAAAGGTACTGTAACACTATTCCTGATAGAACCGATTAGAACTACGATATCCCTGGTAACATAAGTTACATAGACTTCTATACGGATGGTTTCAAACTAAACGACCAGGTGGGCTTTGGGGTGTACTCTAAAGATCTAGAACTAGTCATATCGAAATGGTTACCCGACCACCGCAGTGTGTGTCAAGCGGAGATCCTTGCAATTAAGGAAGTGGTGGAATGGCTAAGATGAAGAAAGGAAATATAAAAGAGATAGAAAATCGTGTTTTGCATTCGCTCCTAATTTTCTATAGAAAATCAGAATAAAATCTCCTTATATATTAAATACATTGAGTACAGTCCAACTCGGAAATTTCAAAAATTACCATTACATGCAATCATCAGTGAAAATAAAAACTTGGTATTGTAAATTAACAAAGATGCAAAATAATAAACAAAATTCTATATATAAAATTGAATTTGTGTTTGTTTGTTTGTCGGTTTGTTTGTTTGTTCCGTATAAACTCAAAAACGGCTGAACAGATAACATTAAATTTTCACAGATTGCGTAGGTTGGTTTGGAAGGAAACATAGGCTATATAATTTTTTGATATCGGGAGGGGGTGGACCCTCCCCCTTACCCCAAAACTACTATCCAAAAATAAAAGTGGAGCGATCGGGACAATATGGGATTCAAATGAAAGGTATTCAAGAGTAGAGTACGAATTTCATAATAAAAGTTGGGTCCAAGTACTTGGGGGCCGCTCCATCCCCAAAACCCCTTAAAATAGGTTTATTTGACGATCATGACAATATGCGACTCAAATAAAAGGTATTCGGGAATAGATTACGAATATGGTTAGGAAGAAGAAATATGCTTTATAATTTGTTGATATCGGAAGGCGGCGGACCCTCCCCGTTACCCCAAAAATACCACCCGAAATCACAAGTGGATCGATTAAGACAATATGGATATCAAATGCAGGTTAATAAAAAGTAGAATACGAATATGGTATTAAAAATTGGGCCCAAGTACCCAGGAAGTCGCCTCAAACCTCAAAATGTCTAAAAACAGACAAATTGGTCTTCCATAGCAATATGGGGCTTAAATGAAAGGTATTCGGGAGTAGATTACGTATCTGGCATACAAAATCAGATCGATGTGTAGAGGGTCACCCCACCCCCCAAAAACTCCCCAAATGGGCTTATGACCCATCATGACTATATGGGACTCGATTTGTTTGTTTGTTCCGTAGAATCAAAAAAAGGAAACATAGGTTATATAATTTTAAGATATCGGATGGCGGCTGACTCTCCCACTTACACCAAAAACGCCACCCAAATCCAAAAGAGGACTGATGGGCACAATATGGGTATGAAATGGAAGGAAGTGGAGACTGGAAAATGAAAATCATATTAAATTTTGGGTTCAAGTACCCAGCAGGCCGCCACAACCCAAAACTCCTCTAAACAGAAATATTCGACGTGCCTATCGCCAAGTAATGGGAGGTCGCCTCACTCCCAAATGGGCATATCAGTCGACCATGGCTATATAGGATTCATATGAAAAATATTTTGGGAGTAGATTAAAAATATGGCATTAAAACTTACGTTCAAGTCAAGGGGGCCCTTTTTCTTAAAATACGTCGAATAGATTAATTGACCCATTATGGCAATATGGGAGTCCCATGAAATGAAAGGTAGTTGAGAGTAGAAAACGAATTTGATATCCAATTTTCTTATTACCCTAATTTCAAAAATATCAGATCTCGGAGATTGGTAATGCGATTAGTTTGAAATTTTTTGCAAGCTTGCGGACAAGCTTGCGAGACTAGCAACTTATACATTCCAGGGATACTGGAATCTGTGGGTATTCCTCTAGAGGTATTTAAACTGAGTTTTCAGGACCTGTCCGAAGGACAACGAATGATCACAAAGAGGGGGCTGTGAGTATTCCAAAACTATGTGGCCTAATCTAGACTTGAAGAAGTCTACTTCTTTGCTGCCATTGGCTAGAACAGACGTCTCAGTCACTGTGTCCGTCATGAGAAGTCATGCAAAACATGCTGACGGACTGAAGATTGCCAGCAACTATTTTTGCGGAAGCTGTGAGGACATCGAGGAAGAAGAGACTATAGAACACCTTCTACGTGTGTGTCCCGCACTAGCAGTCGGAAGGGGTTCTACTCATTTCTTTGAGAACCTCTTTGATTTGACGGATGTGAACATTCGCAAGTTATTGGGCTTTTTAAAGCGATCGGAATGATTCAACGATAGGAACGTGAAGGCATCTTCCTTCTTCTGTTCCTGTGGTATCACAATGGGCGAAAACGTTTAAGTGAGTCTGATGGCAGACTGCCACTTAAACCTTACCTAGACCTATTGAAAAAAAATGAGTATTTTTGGTTTTTTTTTCTTGAGTCTAAATACTTGCTACAAATGCATATAAGTTTTTTTCACAAGAACTTATCTCACCAATAAAAAATAAATTCGGCATAGAGCTCTTCTACTGAGCTTTGTGGGGCTCCTAAGGTCTAGCGGAAAAAAATAGTATTTTTGATTTTTTCTAGCGTCCATATACTTAGTAAAATTGCATATTAGGGCTTTTCACAAGACCTTATTTGGCCCATATAAAACAAAATCGAAATAGGGTTCTTATATCCACAAAATTGGCCGGATGTGAACTCCCTAAGGCCTAACTGACTAAATTGGTGTTTTTGATTTTTTTTTTAATCCCAAATGGTTTCTATGCTTAATTTACTTGTTTCACATTACCTTATTTTTTATATAGAAAATAAATCCGTAAAATTTATTGGTATTTTTATATTATTTATATTTTTATATTATATTTATAAATCGAGTAGATTTCATATGTTTATTTTTTTTTTAAATTACCTTTTTTATTCATTGCCTTCTTCATATTTTTATGACACTTTTCAGCAAGACTTTTGTGGAGGACTTTATCTTTATCTAGGACCGTTAAATTCTTTTTTCATAATAGTTATACGAGACTTTAATTTTCTGTATACGTCGTTTACCCAAGGCAAGAACGAGAGTTTAAATCGGGGACTTTATCTTCACTCCCTTTCTTTTCATTCTGACAAAAACATTATGAAATCAGCTGTTTTTGTTGTCGATTCGAATGAAAGAAACCCCAAATTAAATTGTTTTCACAAATTTATGATTTAACCCCCTTTCTCACAACTTTAACAATATTTAGGCATACAAAAAATCAGATTTGCTCACATTTTTAGGTTATATCATACGAATATAACCTGCAGATGTGATAGCAAAAATGGCGATTTGGACAAATATTTTCAATCATATGTGAATACTATTTATTCAACACCCATTTGAATTGAATGTTTCACATGTGTCATGTGATATGTATACCTTAAGCCAATACTTACAAAGAAAATCGTCTTTAGGTCAAATAGACGTCAAGCAATCTTTGTCAAAGATTATAACAATTCGATTTCCACATTGTGTTGCTCAGAATATATTTATTCATTGGATTGAATGCTTATGTGGCAGAATTTCTATATATTTAAATGTACTCATATTCAGTTCATAAAACTTTTCACGTTTGGTTTATTGTGAAAATGGATTTTAATGTATGAACAATTGGCGCTTATAATTTTTTATTTTTTTCGTTTTAGGAGAAAAAAGATTTTGTTCGACTCCACAGTTTTGGCGGAATAGACGATATATCACCAGATAAAATAAGTGAATTTTATAAGTTATTCCTGGATAAGAATAGACGACTTCATATATTATACAATTTTTCGTGGTATTGGAAAAACTTTGAAATATTATTTTTGGCTTTCCGAGTAGAAATAGTAAATATATTAAAATTAAGAAGGAATGTTAAGTAAACATGTTTACATAATTATACTTTTTCTAAATATATAAGATGTTCTGTCAGTAATATTTGTACTCAAAGGGTTTTAAAGTTACAAAGTTATGTAACTTAACAAAGTATAAATCTAAGGTGAAAGTTTTTGTGTAATTTATTTATTATAGTCAATGGAAATTCATATCCTTACAGACTAGATTAAAATTCAACAATATAAAAAAATTACAAAAATTATTTAGGTGAAAAGCATAATATATACTTTACTTAAATACATCTTTAGTTGTGATAGTATCAATACTTGGCTTCGGTTCTTTTTGAAAATTTAAATTAATTTGATTTAAATTTAAAAATGATCGTGTTATTGCGGGTATAGTTGCAACAATAAAATGCTATGATAAATAAATCAATAAATCGTAAACTTCTTACAGGAACAAAAACGCAACTAAAGCCAACAAATCTGGAGAATTGACGAGATTATATATCAAATCAAAAATAAGAACAAGGCAGACTGAAATTTTCTACGACAATCCAAACTCGAATCCCAGCAGCAAACATCGCGACCGATATGGTGAAGGTTACAGAGTAAACAAAGGGCTAGGGAGAAATTCAGAACAAAAATGTTTAATTCGCTCAATACGACCAATATGTGAAATACAATAAGGATTCCAAATGATTGCGATGATCTAACAGAAGTTGTATATAAGAACTAGACGATTAAGGCCAGATAGTAACCCACTTATGTCGGGGTTGTAAGCTTGGGCATTAATCGAGGCACAGCTACCAACCGGCAGTATGTACACGTTGTATAGCTCCATGTCGGCAGTACCGGACCTGACTGCTATCCCCATGCTCTCCATGTAGGGGTCACTACCGCCAGGCGCAGGCGAGATAGAATTATATTGCACGTAATGGTGTATCATGAAGGCTAATTCCCCACCTCTATTTCTTGAGCGATCCTTACGTAGAACATTATATCCGTGACTGCGCAAGCTGCAGGTGTTGGTCAGCTTTGTCTCCTGGATCTCTGGGACCAATATATCTTTCCGTTGCAGTTAAGTTGCAGAAATGATACATTTCCCGGCACTGGCCTAGCAATATTGGGGCATAGTGAAGTGAGGCCATAGCAAGATCGGAAATGTACCCGCTCCATACACCGGTTCACCTCACCGACCCCAACCGATGATGGAGGCGGTTCTGGGGTTCTTTTCAATCTCGGCACGGACCAGAAGCTTACGAAAAAAGACGAACACGTACACTGAGACGGCAGCCCTTGCCGGTGAAAGTTCCATCGGATCAATCCGGTGCGTGCAACCGGCTGCAATGGGATTCAAAAGCCCATCTACTGCTCAATACTTAACCGGATCCAAAGGATGGCTTGTTTGTGCATCACTGCCGCACAGAAAACGACACCATCTGACGCACTGAATTTAATGCTGCATATTATGCCTCTTGACATTGCGGCTACCCAAATTGCAGCGACCACTGCCTGAGGTTAAGGGAGCTTTCTCACTGTGTTATCCTTAATACAATATCCGATGTTCCAGGCAGTGTGGATTACACCTTACTTGAGCCGCTTTTTGATAAAAGGTACTGTAACACTATTCCTGATAGAACCGATTAGAACTACGATATCCCTGGTAACATAAGTTACATAGACTTCTATACGGATGGTTTCAAACTAAACGACCAGGTGGGCTTTGGGGTGTACTCTAAAGATCTAGAACTAGTCATATCGAAATGGTTACCCGACCACCGCAGTGTGTGTCAAGCGGAGATCCTTGCAATTAAGGAAGTGGTGGAATGGCTAAGATGAAGAAAGGAAATATAAAAGAGATAGAAAATCGTGTTTTGCATTCGCTCCTAATTTTCTATAGAAAATCAGAATAAAATCTCCTTATATATTAAATACATTGAGTACAGTCCAACTCGGAAATTTCAAAAATTACCATTACATGCAATCATCAGTGAAAATAAAAACTTGGTATTGTAAATTAACAAAGATGCAAAATAATAAACAAAATTCTATATATAAAATTGAATTTGTGTTTGTTTGTTTGTCGGTTTGTTTGTTTGTTCCGTATAAACTCAAAAACGGCTGAACAGATAACATTAAATTTTCACAGATTGCGTAGGTTGGTTTGGAAGGAAACATAGGCTATATAATTTTTTGATATCGGGAGGGGGTGGACCCTCCCCCTTACCCCAAAACTACTATCCAAAAATAAAAGTGGAGCGATCGGGACAATATGGGATTCAAATGAAAGGTATTCAAGAGTAGAGTACGAATTTCATAATAAAAGTTGGGTCCAAGTACTTGGGGGCCGCTCCATCCCCAAAACCCCTTAAAATAGGTTTATTTGACGATCATGACAATATGCGACTCAAATAAAAGGTATTCGGGAATAGATTACGAATATGGTTAGGAAGAAGAAATATGCTTTATAATTTGTTGATATCGGAAGGCGGCGGACCCTCCCCGTTACCCCAAAAATACCACCCGAAATCACAAGTGGATCGATTAAGACAATATGGATATCAAATGCAGGTTAATAAAAAGTAGAATACGAATATGGTATTAAAAATTGGGCCCAAGTACCCAGGAAGTCGCCTCAAACCTCAAAATGTCTAAAAACAGACAAATTGGTCTTCCATAGCAATATGGGGCTTAAATGAAAGGTATTCGGGAGTAGATTACGTATCTGGCATACAAAATCAGATCGATGTGTAGAGGGTCACCCCACCCCCCAAAAACTCCCCAAATGGGCTTATGACCCATCATGACTATATGGGACTCGATTTGTTTGTTTGTTCCGTAGAATCAAAAAAAGGAAACATAGGTTATATAATTTTAAGATATCGGATGGCGGCTGACTCTCCCACTTACACCAAAAACGCCACCCAAATCCAAAAGAGGACTGATGGGCACAATATGGGTATGAAATGGAAGGAAGTGGAGACTGGAAAATGAAAATCATATTAAATTTTGGGTTCAAGTACCCAGCAGGCCGCCTCCTCCTCTAAACAGAAATATTCGACGTGCCTATCAATATGGGACCCTAATGAAAAGTATCCGGCAGTAGATTGCAAATATGGCATACAAAATTAGCTCAAGTAATGGGAGGTCGCCTCACTCCCAAATGGGCATATCAGTCGACCATGGCTATATAGGATTCATATGAAAAATATTTTGGGAGTAGATTAAAAATATGGCATTAAAACTTACGTTTCAGTCAAGGGGGCCCTTTTCCTTAAAATACGTCGAATAGATTAATTGACCCATTATGGCAATATGGGACTCAAATGAAAGGTAGTTGAGAGTAGAAAACGAATTTGATATCCAATTTTCTTATTACCCTAATTTCAAAAATATCAGATCTCGGAGATTGGTAATGCGATTAGTTTGAAATTTTTTGCAAGCTTGCGGACAAGCTTGCGAGACTAGCAACTTATACATTCCAGGGATACTGGAATCTGTGGGTATTCCTCTAGAGGTATTTAAACTGAGTTTTCAGGACCTGTCCGAAGGACAACGAATGATCACAAAGAGGGGGCTGTGAGTATTCCAAAACTATGTGGCCTAATCTAGACTTGAAGAAGTCTACTTCTTTGCTGCCATTGGCTAGAACAGACGTCTCAGTCACTGTGTCCGTCATGAGAAGTCATGCAAAACATGCTGACAGACTGAAGATTGCCAGCAACTATTTTTGCGGAAGCTGTGAGGACATCGAGGAAGAAGAGACTATAGAACACCTTCTACGTGTGTGTCCCGCACTAGCAGTCGGAAGGGGTTCTACTCATTTCTTTGAGAACCTCTTTGATTTGACGGATGTGAACATTCGCAAGTTATTGGGCTTTTTAAAGCGATCGGAATGATTCAACGGTAGGAACGTGAAGGCATCTTCCTTCTTCTGTTCCTGTGGTATCACAATGGGCGAAAACGTTTAAGTAAGTCTGATGGCAGACTGCCACTTAAACCTTACCTAGACCTATTGAAAAAAATGAGTATTTTTGATTTTTTTTTCTTGAGTCTAAATACTTGCTAAAAATGCATATAAGGTTTTTTCACAAGAACTTATCTCACCAATAAGAAATAAATTCGGCATAGAGCTCTTCTACTGAGCTTTGTGGGGCTCCTAAGGTCTAGCGGAAAAAAATAGTATTTTTGGTTTTTTCTAGCGTCCATATACTTAGTAAAATTGCATATTAGGGCTTTTCGCAAGACCTTATTTGGCCCATATAAAACAAAATCGAAATAGGGTTCTTATATCCACAAAATTGGCCGGATGTGAACTCCCTAAGGCCTAACTGACTAAATTGGTGTTTTTGATTTTTTTTTAATCCCAAATGGGTTCTATGCTTAATTACTTGTTTCACATTACCTTATTTTTTATATAGAAAATAAATCCGTAAAATTTATTGGTATTTTTATATTATTTATATTTTTATATTATATTTATAAATCGAGTAGATTTCATATGTTTATTTTTTTTTAAATTACCTTTTTTATTCATTGCCTTCTTCCTATTTTTATGACACTTTTCAGCAAGACTTTAGGGGAGGACTTTTTCTTTATCTAGGACCGTTAAATTCTTTTTTCATAATAGTTATACGAGACTTTAATTTTCTGTATACGTCGTTTACCCAAGGCAAGAACGAGAGTTTAAATCGGGGACTTTATCTTCACTCCCTTTCTTTTCATTCTGACAAAAACATTATGAAATCAGCTGTTTTTGTTGTCGATTCGAATGAAAGCAACCCCAAATTAAATTGTTTTCACAAATTTATGATTTAACCCCCTTTCTCACAACTTTAACAATATTTAGGCATACAAAAAATCAGATTTGCTCACATTTTTAGGTTATATCATACGAATATAACCTGCAGATGTGATAGCAAAAATGGCGATTTGGACAAATATTTTCAATCATATGTGAATACTATTTATTCAACACCCATTTGAATTGAATGTTTCACATGTGTCATGTGATATGTATACCTTAAGCCAATACTTACAAAGAAAATCGTCTTTAGGTCAAATAGACGTCAAGCAATCTTTGTCAAAGATCATAACAATTCGATTTCCACATTGTTTTGCTCAGAATATATTTATTCATATCATATTTAAATGTACTCATATTCAGTTCATAAAACTTTTCACGTTTGGTTTATTGTGAAAATGGATTTTAATGTATGAACAATTGGCGCTTATAATTTTTTATTTTTTTCGTTTACGGAGAAAAAAGATTTTGTTCGACTCCACAGTTTTGGCGGAATAGACGATATATCACCAGATAAAATAAGTGAATTTTATAAGTTATTCCTGGATAAGAATAGACGACTTCATATATTATACAATTTTTCGTGGTATTGGAAAAACTTTGAAATATTATTTTTGGCTTTCCGAGTAGAAATAGTAAATATATTAAAATTAAGAAGGAATGTTAAGTAAACATGTTTACATAATTATACTTTTTCTAAATATATAAGATGTTCTGTCAGTAATATTTGTACTCAAAGGGTTTTAAAGTTACAAAGTTATGTAACTTAACAAAGTATAAATCTAAGGTGAAAGTTTTTGTGTAATTTATTTATTATAGTCAATGGAAATTCATATCCTTACAGACTAGATTAAAATTCAACAATATAAAAAAATTACAAAAATTATTTAGGTGAAAAGCATAATATATACTTTACTTAAATACATCTTTAGTTGTGATAGTATCAATACTTGGCTTCGGTTCTTTTTGAAAATTTAAATTAATTTGATTTAAATTTAAAAATGATCGTGTTATTGCGGGTATAGTTGCAACAATAAAATGTTATGATAAATAAATCAATAAATCGTAAACTTCTTACAGGAACAAAAACGCAACTAAAGCCAACAAATCTGGAGAATTGACGAGATTATATATCAAATCAAAAATAAGAACAAGGCAGACTGAAATTTTCTACGACAATCCAAACTCGAATCCCAGGAGCAAACATCGCGACCGATATGGTGAAGGTTACAGAGTAAACAAAGGGCTAGGGAGAAATTCAGAACAAAAATGTTTAATTCGCTCAATACGACCAATATGTGAAATACAATAAGGATTCCAAATGATTGCGATGATCTAACAGAAGTTGTATATAAGATCTCGAACTGACGTTGATTTTTCAAGCAAACAATTTCCAATTTTGAATACAGTTCGGATGGGATGACGCAATCTGTAAAAGACACGTGAGTACATTTCGATAAATTTATAAGAAGCTTGTTGCCACCGTAGCGCAGAAGTTAGTATGTCCGCCTATGACGCTGAACGCCTGGGTTCGAATCCTGGCGGGACAAACATTTGTGAGGTACTATGCCATGTAAAACTTCTCTCCAAAGAAGTGTCGCACTGCGGCATGCCCTTCGGACTCGGCTATAAAAAGGAGGCCCCTTATCATTGAGGTTAAACTTGAATCGGACTGCACTCATTGATGTCAGAAGTTAGCCCCTGTTCCTTAGTGGAATGTTCACGGGCAAAATTTGCAAATTTATTTGTTGCTAATACTTCAACTTGTTGGCAACGCAACTGCAGTCGATTTGCAATCCATAATGGACCCATAAATGTTAAAAAGGACGAGGAAATGTCATTTTTATAGCATAAAATAGGGGCCCCAAGCTACTACCATGTAGGGATCCCAAGTTGAGGCGAAAAGTCGACTTTTAGACTTTTCGACTCTTAAAGGCGATTTTTAGACTTTTCTTTGCAAAAAGTCAACTTTTTGACTTTATCAAAAAGTCGACTTTTGCAAAAAGTAGTCTTTCGACATTTTTCAAAAATTTGTTTATATAGTTTATTTTTCGTAATATGTTTTAAAATAAATTCAAAAAATAAATTTAATTAGCGCAAAAAATGCAATTTTATATAATAACACCAAAAACAGAACAAAAAAAGTATTCATCATTGATGTGCTATCATCAAAGTCAAATTCAAATATTATTTGGGAATCCCCCTTTTCTGTTTTATTTAGTAAAGGAGGCTTTGCCCTTGACAGCAAATATTTAATTTCATTGAAAATATAGTTTTTGTCAAAATGGGTCGTAAGCAAAACGAGGTTTCTGATGAGGTAAAAGTTTTGATAATAAAACACCACAGGAATGGTTTAACTCAAAAAACTATCAGTGAAATATTAAATAGACCACGATCTACTATACAATCCATCATCAGAAAGTGGACAGAAACGAAAACTGTTGACAATAAACCAAGATCTGGTCGACCAAAAGCACTTTCAGTTGGAGATGTGCGTTGGCTAGTGCGGCAAGTTCAGAAAACTCCGAAGACAAATGCGACCATTCTTCGTAAAAACACTATGGAATATTTAGGGAAGGAAGTTACTACACAAACAATTCGAAATACACTCAAAAGGCATAGTTACAGAGGAAGAACTGCACGTAAGAAGCCCTTTATAAATAAAATAAACCGAGTGAAAAGGCTAAACTTCGCAAAAATGTATGTAAAACAGCCCGAATCATTTTGGAAAACAGTCATTTTTGCAGACGAGAGCAAGTTTAATCTTTTTGGGTGCGATGGAAAGGTCATAGTGTACAGAAAACCAAATACAGAGCTTGAAGAACGAAACACAGTTGCTACTGTAAAACATGGTGGAGGTGGTTTAATGGTTTGGGGGTGTATGGCGGCTTCAGGAGCGGGAAATCTTGAAATTATTAATGGAGTAATGGATCATAAGTATTACATTGACATTTTAAAGAGGAATTTAAAAGATAGTGCTGTAAAAGGCGAAAAGTCGGCTTTGTGAACAGAGCCTATACTGTGTGGACGTGTTTTTTATTCGCTCCTTAAAAACAATAAATTGTTCGTATTAAACGATAAATTTACACTACAAAAACAGATTAAGTTAATCCTGCAAGTGTTTCTACATTAAAGTGACTATAAACATATCTGTTATTTGGTGCTTTTAAGTTGTTTTCGACAAAACAAATAAACTAAAGAACATTGTGTTTCATTGGCCATTTACCTTTTGTGCTTTGTTCGTAACAAATCACGAAAAGCTTTGATCCACACTTGTCAACCAACATTACCTTAAACATCTCTTCGCATATTTTGCTGATATTGTTAACATAGCAGCTGTTCCTTCCTAAATAAAAGCTATATTTTCTACAGTGTGTTAAAGTTTGGTTGTTGAACGTGATAAAGCTTTTTATAACACATTTCACTAAGTGGTTTCCGAACGTGGTAAAGCTTTTATAACAATTACATTCAAGTTCCCTGCAGGCAAGGTAACTAACTTGTTAAAATGGGCTGTTCAAAAGTTAACTGCAAAAGTTCGACGTCTGGGGATTCGATGGTATCATGTTGGCTCTGTCTGGACTCTTATCACGACAAATGTGTAGAATTATCCGTCCGAACTGCTGATAATCTAAGAGAAAATAAAGGTCTACGTTGGTGCTGTATTAAATGTCGTGCGTACGATGCTGAATTTTATTCCTTTTTCAAAACTACACGTATAGAGTTTAATAAAATATCCCTGGAACTCAACTCTGTCTTGGAAAAGTTCAATAAATACAAACAAGTATTTGATAACTCATCCCGTTTGGATCAGTTCCTTCAATCTCCTTCTGATTCTTTACGCAAAAGAAAGAAGCCATCCGATATTACTGTCCGTACTGCAGCAAACGATGAAACAAATGTCATATCTGTTCCGAAAATCAATCTTCCGGATACTTTCTCTACAAGTGTATCCTCGTCAAAACCTACCGATGCAAACAAATTAACAGCGGAAGTTATTCCATCCGGAACTAATCAATTTTATTCCCCTCTAACTTCGCCGAAATCTCCAAATGCTCCGAATACTCCGGCTAGTCCCAATTTACGTGTTGTCGTACCGAAGAAAACTATATTTGCTGCCCGTTTTGCGGCTGAAACTTCTGAGAACGATATAATTTCATATATTAATAGTAAAATTGGCTCTAATCATGAGATAAAGGTCTTTAAATTTAAATATGCAGAAAAAAGAAGTAAAATTTCATTTAAAATAATTGTTCCTGATGATATTTTTGAAACAATTGTAAACCCATCTTTTTGGCCTCCTAAAGCTGTAATTCACGAATATGTTTATAGGGATATTCCAAGAACTGATGTAGTTTATTTGCCAAACAGTGATTCAAAAAACTAATTGCAACACCCTCCGTTAAAGACATTAGTCTTGTATATCAAAATGTTAGAGGCTTAAATTCTAAGTTATCTTCCTTATTTATTAATAGTTTTGAATTTAATTACGATATAATTGCTTTCACCGAAACATGGCTTCAAGATAATGTATATGATAGGGAAATTTTATGTCAACAGTATCAAATTTTTAGACGTGATCGCAATGAGACTTCCAAAACTAGAGGTGGCGGGGTTCTTATAGCTGTAGCTTCTCGATTTACGGCAGAAGAAATTCCTCTTTCATTGTCTACTGGTACTGAAATAGTCGCTGTTAAAGTGTTTCTTAAGAACTTAACACTTTTTGTAACATGTTCGTATGTACCACCTAGTTCGAGCGTTGATATTTATACCAACCACACGTCGTCTATTTTAAGTGCATTTGAGTCAGCAAAACCAAACGATATTTTAATTGTTCTCGGAGACTTTAATTTACCAAGTATTAATTGGACTTTTAGTCAAGATAGTAATGATCTTTTGCCTACTGCAATCAGTGAGAGTACTAACCAATGTATTGGTCCATTATTTGGTTCCGGCTTGTCACAAATTAATAATATTCACAACGTTTTTGGTAAACTTCTTGACCTTGTATTCGTAAGTCAACCTCACGACATTTTTGTTTGTCCATGGGATCCTTTAGTCCACCCTGAGGATAGATATCATCCCACCATAAAAATTCAAGCTCCCTTATTGTTATGCTCTAGTGACTCTGCTAATTCTTATTTAGAGGAGACAAGATATTGTTTCTCCAAAACAAACTATAATCAGATGAATTCATTTTTAAGATCGATTGATTGGTCTGTACTTAAATCACTAAACTCACTGGATGAGATGATTGAAATGTTTTATTCTATTTTGAAAGATGGATTGTCTATAGCTGTTCCGAAGATGATTAAATGTGGGAATACTGGTCCTCCGTGGAATTCGGCTGCTTTATCAGGATTAAAGAATAGAAAGAATAAGCATTATAAAAAGTTTAAAAAAAGTGGTTCTTCTTTGGACTTTGTAAATTATTCAGTCACAAGATCGGAATACACCATCTTAAATAGAAGACTGTATCAGGGCTATATATCGAGAATGAAGAATGAATTGGTATCCAACCCGAAATCTTTTTATGGATTCATAAAGTCTAAGCGTCGATCTAATGATTGTCCAAAGAGCTTACATTTTGGATCTGATGTTGCAGATGATGATACTGGAATTTCCAATATATTTGCATCATTTTTTAAAACTACCTACTCTGATAATGTATATGATTCCACTTTCCAATATCCCTACTATATTGAGGAATTCTCAACCGTTACTATTCCATTATTGGATATTACAACGGTGTTGGCCAATTTAAAGAGTCTAAAGGACACAACGGTCCCAGGTCCCGATGGAATCCCTTCATGCATTCTTAAATACTGTGCAGAGAATTTTGCTCTTCCTCTCTCTATAATGTTCAATAAGTCCCTGGATACTGGCTATTTACCACCAATATGGAAAGAATCGTTTATTGTACCTTTATTTAAATCGGGTAGTAGAATTGATGCATCGAACTATAGAGGAATCGCTAAACTGAATACAATTCCTAAATTATTTGAAAAAATTGTGACTGAGATATTATCCTTTCAGGTCTCATCTGTTTTTTGTAAATTTCAACATGGCTTCCGGAAGCATCGGTCTACAGTGACGAATCTTTTAGAGTTAACTACGATTGTAAATGAAGGATTTAGAAGACGATATCAAACTGACTGTATTTATACAGACTTTAGTAAGGCTTTTGATAAGGTCAATCACGAATTACTGTTGTTGAAGTTGCATCTTATGGGTTTCTCCAATGCGTTATTGAAGTGGATAAGATCATATCTAATGGGCAGAGCTCAGATGGTGAAAGTAGGAAATGCTATTTCTGACAAGATAATTGTGACATCCGGTGTTCCTCAAGGAAGTCATCTTGGACCGGTCTTATTTACATTGTTTTTAAATGACCTGCCCAGCGTGATACATCGATCAAAGGTTCTAATGTATGCAGATGATGTTAAAATTTTCTACTCTTTTAATGAGGAAGCAAACCAGTGTATACTGCAATCCGATCTTAATGAGTTTTATAAATGGTGCAATGCTAACTTGCTAGAACTAAACACTTTAAAATGTAAACATATGTCTTTCTTTCGGCTGAGAAGAATTGATACGAGTTACTATTTGAATGATTGTATGGTGGAGTATGTGGACCCTATTCATGATTTGGGGATTCTGTTGGACCACAGGTTGGATTTTAGAAAACATATTTCCTTAATTACGAACAAAGCTTATAGAAGTTTGGGATTTATCAAGCGTTGGAGTAAAGAATTTTCAGATCCCTTAGTAACGAAACAATTATATATTTCTTTTGTACGTTCTACTTTGGAATATGGGTCCATTATATGGGATCCAGCCTATTCCATTCATTCGAATGCGATTGAGTCAGTTCAGAAACAATTTCTTTTATTTTGCCTTAAGGGGCGTGGCTGGGACCCTCGGGCTCTACCATCGTACGAATACAGATTAAACTTAATAAAATTACCAACATTAAAAAGCCGACGAATAATGCTGAATGTTACTTTCCTTATCAATATAATGCAAGGCAAAATAATCTCCGATTTTATTTTGAATAGAATTTACATAAATGTTCCCTTAAGGCCATCCCGAAACTATCAGCTATTTCAAATAAATTATTTCACATCAAACTATGCAAACAACGACCCTTTACGCCGCCTCTTTGTTGAATTTAATAAATTTTATAGCCTCATCGATCTCTCTGAAAAACGTGATTCTGTTAAAAGAAAATTAATACTTCACTTAAACACATAGTTTTATTTATTTTGAATCTAAAATATGTATATATTCGTAAATATTTAGCATATAATTTAGTCTGTAAGGATTATAATCTATAGACTTAAGAATAATAAAAAAAAAAAAAAAAAAAAAAAAAAAAAAACTTGGGCTTGGTAATAACTTTCAATATTATCAAGATAATGACCCCAAACATTCTGCTTTAAATACCAAGATGTGGATGCTGTATAACTGCCCCAAAGTCATTAAAACTCCTCCTCAAAGTCCCGACTTGAACCCAATTGAACATCTTTGGGAACATCTCGAACGCAAATTGAGAACGCGCAATTTTTCGAGCAAGAGTCAAATGCAACAGGTGATAATGGAGGAATGGACTAATATAGACCAAAATATAACCGCTAAATTAGTCCAATCGATGTCAAACCGTTTAAAAGAAGTTATAAGACGCGGTGGTCGAATAACAAAGTATTAATTTTTTTAAATTATGTTATTTATTTTTTTGTTTTTTTGCAATGATGAATACTTTTTTTGTTTAATTTTTTGTGTTCAGCTGTAAAATGGCCCTTTTTGTTCCAATAAATACTATTTTTTTCTTTAAAAACAATGAAATTGTGTACATATATATCACACAAGCACTACTGCATCATTAGTTTAATATGTTTTTATTCCAATTGTCTTTTGTAGACTTATTAAAAAAAAAACATTGAATGATGAATACTTTTTTTGACCGCTGTATATATCCTAGCCGACTTTCAACTAGCGTTTTTCTGAATGGTAAAACCCAAGTAGAACGTCACATTTTATTGCAAATATGAGTAACGAACTTTTATTCTCTATCACTTTGTATATAAAACCCAAAAAGAAACAAAAATATCTATATTCTAATCGATTTTATGTATCCGGCATTATAAAAAATTTAGAATTTTCCAAATTGTGTTGTGTGTCGTCATCATTTAACATGAAAAAAATCCCGTTTACTCGAAATCGCAGTCTATCTATTCGAAATTCCATTTGGACTTCGCTATATTCGGTGCAAAATCTTTATTTGTGAAATGTACTCTTATAATGGCCGATTCGTCCATGGATTATACTTTTGCTAGGCCGAGAAAATTTTAGACAAATTGGGCCAAAATGTGGGTTTCATGGCAAAAATACCGAAAATTGGGGGTACGTCAATATGGGACCTACACCTTAAGTTGGACCGATCTTATTCGATATATTCGCATTTTATAGGCTTAAGATGTTTAATGTGGAGATCGATCTATATGGTAGCTACATCAAAATATGGACTGGGATGAGTATTTTACTTTACTTTAACTGACACGTCTATAAAAGCTGAATTGTTGATTGTGTATGGATATGTTCTACATAAATCATAATAATAATTTGAGTAGGTAGTGCTAAAAAAGTCAGCAAAGATGTCGGCAATGCCTGAGTCGTTATCAGCTATTTTAGCTTTATATCTAAGAAAGTTCGGTAAACTATTACAACGGCGCTTTGAATTCACAAATTTGTAGAAGGATTTGATTTCAATTGATTTCTTCTTCAATATTTGACACCCAGTTTCGAGATGTCGCTCTCCACTTGATCACTCCCACGGAGTTTGGTCTTCCCCTTTTGTGTTTGCTTTTATGTTCGCCTTCAAAAGACTTCTTTGCTGAAGCTTCTTCATCCATTCTGACAACATGACCTAGCCAACGCAAAAGTTTTATTTTGATAAGTTTCACTGTTCTATCGTCGTCATACAGCTCGTGGTTCGTACGACTCCTAGTATATTTTTAAAAATTTTTCCAAACTTAAGCAAAATCGGACATTAAATACGCCTTTTAGGAGCTGAAGATTTCAAATCTGGAGTCCATTCTATGCGGGGGCAATGAAAATATGTACTCCTATACAGCCCATCCTCGAACATATCGGATAAAAAATTAATTTGTGCCCAAATTTAACTTCCATAAATATAAAGCTATTAAGATGAATCTAAGATTAAGATGAATCCATAAATATAAAGCTATTAAGATGAATCTTACGCTTATAATGATATACAATATATAATCCGAAAATTCGGCTTGGATATACACAAACTTTGGCACAAGTTATTTATGGCAACAAGAGTAAACCAAAGAGCAATGAATCGTAAAATTAGAAACATTTCTTACCTAGATACTTATCAGCATCATTAGCAAAGCCAAACTTGTATCCCTGTGCAGCTTTATTTTCGACTATTCGACTTCAAAATCGATTATTCGACTTTTTTATAATTGAAAATCCACTTCGACTTTTCGACTTTTTTACGCAAAAAGTCGACTAATCGATTAGTCGAAAGCCGATCCCTACTACCATGAGGCACACCAGAAGTTTGAATATAACACTCTGTTGTGACAATATGAAGCAATCCATGAAAGAAAATTGGAATGAAATTCCAATTCTTGCAACTTATCTAGCAAAATAGAATGAGATACCTTATCGAAAACTTTAGATACATCTATGTAAATATCTTCAAATTGATAGCCACGTCCAAAGACATATAGACAATATTCCTTACATAGGCCGTCGGTATCAATCCTTGCTCTGTAGGAGTTGAGGGGCTGCATCTGCCGGATCGTAATTGAGCCGGAACTACTCTAGTTTGCTGGGGAGGTCAATTTCTTCAGGTGCAATGGGAGGCGGTCGTTCTCCAAGGACTACAAAAGTCTTTGGGCATGTTATTCACACGCTCACATGTACCTGTGAATTACATGCTCCAACATATTTGAAACACACGACAGTTTCACAATTGTCTGTAACAAGTTATGTCGTCCTTTCTGCCACCTTTAAGAACTGGGGTAATTGATGCATCTTTCCATCAATTAATAAATACACCATCTTAAGTTAAAATGGGACTTACAAAAATATAATACTTCTTTAGAAAATATGCAAAAAAGCCAAAGGCATCGTTTTTAAAATTATTTTAAATATTAAAAATAGAATTTAGGAATGGCTTATTATTTGGGAATGCCTTATTATACTGAAGAATCAAAGTTTGATTAAAAAATAGAAGCAAACATATTAACAACATCCACATTAGATTTTGATATACAATCATTAAATTTGACAATAGATGGCTTTAATTTTATTCTCCTTAACCAGAATGTGGAATTTATTTCGTAAATTTTTTAGTTTTTTAAAACCTGTCGTATGCCTTGGTATATGGCTTATACGGCAAATTTTTAGCTTTAGTATATCAGAGACATTTTCATAACAAACTGATGTTTTATCGAAAGAGATTGTTATCCAATTAATGGAGCCAAGAATTGAATTCAACATAATTTAGAGCTAGATTTTGAGATGATGATGATCTTAGAAAATTAAAATAACCTATTTTAACAACAATAGGCATATGATGTAGATAATATGGGGAAATTGGAGCCAAACATTCATAAACATAAAATTGGCAATATTTGGGAACAAAAATAAGGTCAAGAAAGAGGTGCAGTTGATTAGAAAAAGGTTTGAATTGAACAAGATTTAAACTGAATCAAGTGACAATACAATTGACCATGTAGTTCTTATTTACATGATTGGACATTTACCAATTATTGCCCTGAAAGTTTGTACAACATAGGTAGATTGAAATCTTCCATAACACAAATATCACCTTTCGACTGCATGCTTACTTCCATAGCAACAATATTATCAATATATATGGATTAATAAATAGATGCTTAATTACCCTGGGGTATATAAGACAAACACAATAAAACACTAAGATTTAAACCATTAATGCACGCAGCAATTTGATCTAATTATCCATTTCATCATCCAATCCACATAAGCTTGACTTGTATTGAGATTTAAAGGTCAAGAGTACACCACTTCCTCTAAAACATTCAGTTCTTGAAATATTCATATCTTCACGGTAAACAGCAAATAAATTTAGATCAAAGAACCCAGCATCACGAAAGTCGTCGTTCAACCATGTTTCAAAAAGAGCAATAACATCAAAGTTCAATTGATTGAAGAAATCAAAAAAATCCTTGGATTTCGTATGCATAACAGACGATTATTGTAGTTAATTTTTAAACCATGCACCTTATTAAACATTGGGCAAGTGGTTCCACAGGTTTTCTTTGAAAATTAGTAAATGCACGAAATCTAATATCTCACTCCTATGGGTGACCACCATAAATGACCTATTACGGTACTGACTGTGGAGGGATTTGAACGCCTCTGCTACGCAGACGATATTATAATACTTATAAGGGGTAAGGATCTGAACGAGCTATGCAGAAGGGCCGAAAAGGTCTTGCATATGGTATATGACTGGGCTAGAAGTTTTAGATACAAACTTCTCTTGTGTAAGTTTCAAGTCTAACTGAATCTTTATTTCAAATTTTCCTTAACGCTAGCTTAATAAATAAATGTTTACAATTAGCTGATGAATTCTTCATAGTATATGTTTTCATTATGGCTCGCTATGGGTGGTCAAATGATATTTGCATTGATCTCTGTTTCTCTGTGGCTGGTTGGGGTAAATGGATTTTGTATATACAAAATCCATTTGCGACAATTTCGTTGATCATGGATTTTTGCTAATGCTGCAAAAATCCATAGTCATAATGAATTAAAATTCTGCGGACAGCGTGGGTGGCCCTGTAACTCCCCCAACGCTTGTTTCGGGCTCCGTCCTCGGAGTCGATGATAGATTTAACTTAAATCTTTTTACACTTTGATATGAAATAAGTATAATTATAATTGATATTAACAAATACAGACATGTATAATGGTAATTTGACACTTTTTGATGTTTTTCAATTTTGTTTCTATTTTGGACATTTTTTGTGTCCAATATTTCCATAGTAAGTTCTTCTTTGGTTGTATTTGTAAATGGTATAGCTTTAATAAACTCAGGGTTTAGATAATGGTGTTTAATAGTGTTTTCGACATTTGTAAAAGATTGATTTTTAAGGTATAAAGTACAATTTTTGTATTTAATCCATTTTGTTCCTTCTACAAAAATATTATGACCACAAGTAGTTTTCATTTTGGTTTTATGAAATTTCTGTATTACAATAGAGCCTGGCGTTATAATTTTTATTGTTTCTTCTGCTTTTTTCTTAATTCTAATGCAATTTTTTATTATGGATTTTGTAAAAATATCGATAATACATTCATCATTTAATTTTACAAGATTGCTTGCTTTTTCCGATTTCTCATTAAATTCGTAAACAATACCGTCTTTTAACAATATTTCTTTGTGCTTAAAACTAATTGTTTCATTTTTATCATCCAAAATTTCAAAAAGACTATATTTTTCATATTTTTCTTTTCCGTATTTAGGAATTAATAGAGTAAATATAATAATATTATGCTTATATAGTAATGACACTAAATCAATATTTTTAAATTCTTCGTCAGATTCTATCAGTTTTGTTTCTTGGTCTGTCAAAATATTTCTTGTGAGGATACCTAATCGGCTGGTCAAAATAACGTCCTCTATTGTGTCGATAAAATGAAGTAAAGAATTAATGTCATTGTGTATTTGAAAACATACTTTCAAATAGTAATAATGTTCCCTAATCTGAGTATTTAATACAAGACTTTTTATTTGGCTGGAAATATATCTTTCAATATTCAAAATATTTTTGTTTAGAATTTCTATCTGTTCCTGTAATTCCTTGTTTATTTTAATTTGTTTGTTATTTTCATTAATAAGTTCGGTATTTTCTGTATCTAAATTATGTAATGCATTATAGATTGCTTTTTCATCCTCACTGTCCATGGTTCCTGCAATAACTTTTAATGTTTTCCCTAATAAGTCAATTAATCCTCTTTTATTTCTTATTTTTGGTGTTAAAGCTTTAAGTTTTGTATCCCATTCCCTAAAATTCCTAAGCAACGTCCTATGTATATAGTCATTTTTTGTGTCACTTGGTAGCGTTTCATTTAACATCTTAATATTAACTTCTATTTGGTTTCTAGCAACTTCTAGTTCTGTTATATTAATCATGTGTAATACTTTCATATTATACTCAATAAGCCGCACTTCATCCACTTTGATTGGTAAATAACCATTGTTGTTGTCCAAATCGATTATTTCGATATTCTCCGCATGAATTCCATATATCAAAATTATTAGTACCAACAAAGTTGTCATTGTGATCTAATAGAATATAAGATCAAGGAAGACCAATTTAGACAATTATAATAATTATTTGTTATTTAGATATATATATATATATATATGTATAAAATTAATGCAGTAATCTTTAAAATTCGATTTTATGCTCCTGTATTGTTGCTACTAATTATTTCGTTTAACAGCATTACCCCTTCTAGTGGTTTGTTGCACTGGGAATCTTACGTTCTGTGCGTTTTGGAATTTCTTTTTCTTTTTAACATGTGTTTTATAATAAATTTGTTTTGAATTTTGGTCTTTTAAATGAGAGTCGTCAATTTTCCTTCCTTCTATTTTCCTGAATTTCTGATAATTTTTGCCTCCTCTAGTCTCTTTGATATAATTGATGCCGTCTTCTAGAATTTTTTCTCCTATCCTTGATTCATTCAGTTTATTAATTACTTGTTCCTTTTTCTTTAGCATCCTATCATATATATCCGGGTATTGAGATTCATTAATCTTCCCTTGAATAAAATCAATTGGTTTTATATTTGTTGTACTATGTATAGTATGGTTGTAGAAACCATTTATTTGAATCATCTGTTCTTCTATAGAAATGTCAATTTTGCTTTGCTTGAGAATTCTTAAATGTTCATTGATAGTATTATGTAGCCTTTCAATATCGCTATTGCTATTATGATTTAAACTTGATGTAAAGTTAATTTCAATATTCTTTTCTTTTAAGAACTCCATCATTCCATGTGATTTCATTCCGAGTTCGTTATCTGTTACAATTTTTTCAATATTTCCATAAGAGCTTAAATATCTTAAGATGCATTTCCTAAATTCGGGGTCTGATCTATTGGTAACACGAGTTATAAGTGCTACTTTACTAAATTTGTCTATCATGGTAACAAATATACTTTTATTTATGGAATAAAATACATCCATATGGATAATTTCATGTGGTCTTCTAGGGGTTTCAGATATTTTATAAGGAACTAGATCTGGATTCCTTTCGTATTTTGACAGCATACAAACTTCACAATTGTTTATAAATTCCGATACTTTCTTATACAAATATGGGTAATAATATTTATCTTTAATTTCTTTGTAGTTTTCATTGCATCCTCTATGGTTATTTTTCAAATGTTCATTAGAGATTATCTCTTCTAAATACTCCTCGTCGAGGATATCAATTAATTTCTTGAGACATCTGACAATTTTTAGATTACTATAATCTTTAAATAAGATTGATTTTAATTTATTAAATATGTCATCATCTACAAATAGTGCGTTTGTTTTTTCGTGATCAAAATGATTTTCTATAATTGTTTTCAGGAAATCATCGTCAAATTCCTTTGCCTTTATTACTTTTCTTTTGTGGTTATGTATGACTGAGTTTCTAATTGATACAGCGCCTGATATTATTTTTTGAAATATAACTTGATTGTCATAAATATTTATTGGTTTTTGCAATTCCTTAATTGAATTTAGATTTTCATTATTGTTAAAATTTTGATTTGATGATATGGTATTATTAATTTCAATTCTACTAAGACAGTCTGCCACCTTATTTAGGTGTCCTTCTTTATAGTTTATTTCATAATCATACTCTCCTATTTGAAGTCTCCACCGCATTAATTTCGAATTTGGCTCTTTTAAGTTATTTAACCATATTAGTGGTTTGTGGTCAGTAAAAAGTTTAATTTTCCTGCCATAGACATATGGCCTAAATTGTTTTAAACACCATACAATTCCAAGACATTCTTTCTCAATGGTGGAATAGTTTATTTCGTGTTCATTCAAAGTTCGAGATACGTATGCAATCGGTTTATCGTTCTGCGATAGAACTCCTCCAATAGCAACATTGCTCGCATCCGTAGTAATTTCAAAAGGTAAACTGAAGTCGGGATAAACTAATATTGGAGCATGAACCAACTTTTCCTTCAAAATGTTAAATGCATCGATGTAATTTATATCTTTTATATCTAAAATCGAGTCCTTTTTCAAGTATTTAGTCATGGGTTTAGTAATGTGTGCATAATTTTTTATGAATCTTCTATAATAGCCCGTCATTCCCAAGAATCTTTTTATTTCCTTTTCAGTTCTAGGAATTTGTAATTTTCTTATAACTTCAATTTTAGCTTGGTTCGGGGACACGCCTTCTTCATTTACTGTATGACCCAAAAATTCGACTTCTTTCCTGAAAAATTCACATTTATCTAATTGAATTTTGAGCCTTGCATTTCTTAATTTGTTAAGCACTGATTTCAAATTTTTTACATGTTCTTCTAGTCCATTGGAAAATACAATAATATCATCCATATAAACCATACACTCCCTTTTCGAAACATTTTCCCTTAAAATATTATCTACCAATCGTTGAAAAGTGCTCGGTGCATTTTTCAACCCGAATGGCATTCTATTAAATTCATAATGGCCGTTATCTACTGAAAATGCAGTTTTTTGTCTGTCCTTTTCATGGACTTCGATTTGGTGAAAACCGCTTTTGAGGTCAAGAATAGAAAAATAATTCGATTTTCCTAACTTGTCTAATATATCTGTTATATTTGGAATCGGATAATTATCCTCAATGGTTTTATCATTTAATTTTCGATAGTCAATGACTAATCTAAATTTCTTCATGCCCGATGCATCTGATTTCTTTGGTACAACCCAAACAGGACTGTTGTATGGACTACTGCTCGGTGCAATAATTCCATTACTTAACATTTCCAAAATCTGTTTTTGGATTTCATCTTTGTATATATAAGGGTACCGATAAATTTTACTTCTTATTGGTATTTCATCAGTGGTATCTATAGTATGCTTAATTTCGTGGGTAAAAGTCAATTTTCCATTATCAGAAAGTAAAACCTTAAAATCCCTAATTAGTTTCTCCAATTCTAATCTCTCCTTAGAATTAAGGTGTTCGGTTCTAATTTTCTTTAGAACTGAATCAACATCTATAATTTCGCTATTGATTTTTCCACTAATATCATTAATATTATGAATTTCCGAAATTTCTTCATACGTCAAAATCACTCCTGTATCTAAAACAATAGGTTTATTTGATTTATTATTAATCTTTACACACACTTCTCCATTTTCACATTTATAAAGACCTTCATTGAGAATTATTCCATTACCCTGCATAATATTATTAATTAATACGTCTCCATTTTCTAAAGGAAGACATATTTTACAATCTTGCTCTCCCGGTGGAATAGTTATCTTTACTTTCGTCGTTATTTTCTCAGAAAGTAATGGCAGTTTTGAACCATTTAGAAGTAAATACATCCCTTCGTAATTTATAATCGCTTTATTTTTCAATAAAATGTCGTTGCCTATTAATCCTTCAAAATTATTATTAAAATTGTAAACATAAAATTCAAACATTTGATTTGGCAAATTAAATTCCCTGAAAGCCTTCACCACGGCTTTATGTGTAACTATATGTGAATTTTTTAAAGCTAACATTTCCTTTGGTCCTTTTAATTGTACTATTTTACTTTGATGAAAAACATTTGGATTCACTAAGGAGTTTGTGGCTCCTGTATCAATCAAAAATTTGCACTTGTTAATTACTATGTAGGTGAGTTCATTGGAGCTGTCTGACAAAAATTTCCAATATCCATTGGTGTTGGTCTATCACTATCATTTATTGGCTGATTAGTTGAATCACTGCTAACGGTGTTATTTTGAAACGGATTGTTTCGATTATTACTATCATTCTGTCTCGGAATATAATTTTGATATTGATCCTGATATCTGGTATAATTTTGATTCTGATGTTGATTTTGTCTGTGTCTTTGATTTTGATATTTATAGTTTTGATTTTTATTAAAGTTCGTATTTTGATTCACGCTTTTATTTCTATTGTCATGAGTAGAATTTGTTTCGTTTTTATTTGGAATTGGATTAGGATTATAGAAAGCATAATTCGTATCGTAAAGTATTTTCATCGCATTCTCGATATTATTTGGATTTCTACAAATTATAATGGAACGCATTGGTTCAATTAATTTGTTTTTAAATACGTCCAATGCTACCCTTTTATTAGCTGCAATGAGAGCATTGTAGCCCGCTTCGTTTTGATGTAATGATCGAGTTTTCATGTTAAGTCTTCTGAGATAAGTTATTATCTCGTCATAAAAATTCTTTGCATTAGTTTTAAATTTAACTGATCTTAATTTATCATATAACTGTTCATCTGTTAATCTATCGCCAAAGTTGTTAATAAGGGTTTCTTTTAGCTCTGTCCATCTTGTAAGGTGATTGTTTATTTCGGAAATGTCCTTAGCCGGTCCACTTAGTTTTGACTTAATTATGTCTAAAAATATTCCCTTCGACAAGTCATCATAGGTTTCTAAAATTTGCGTAATTCTGTCAACTAAGTCAATAAAGGTGTAGAGTTCGCTAAAACTACCGTTATAAACCGGTAATTTTGATAAATACTTTATAGGGTCAACCGTGACTGCGTTAAGTGCCATTTTACTTATTATTTAAATTTTTTTTTGTCTAAATTAAAACTTTTTTCTTTGCTGATTTTTTTTTTCAGAAACAATTTTTTTTTAGCGTAAAATTTTCACAATTTTTTTTTCACAATTTCTTAATATTCACTATTATTTTCTTATTAGTTACCATAAATTAGAGCTATCAGAAACAATTTTTTTTTAGCGTAAATTTTTCACAATTTTTTTTTTCACAATTTCTTAATATTCAATATTATTTTCTTATTAGTTACCATAAATTAGAGCTGGTATGTTTCTCCCTCTTTCTTCCTTTATCCGTCGTATGGTTTTTCCTGCTGCCCGGACAAAACCTTTTCCTGGATTCCGAAAGTAAATCCTTTTCGAGGATTTATGTTTTCATCCTTTTTCTTCCTTTATCCGTCGTATGGTTTTTCCTGTTGCCCGGACAAAACCTTTTCCTGGATTCCGAAAGTAAATCCTTTTCGAGGATTTATGTTTTCATCCTTTTCCTGGATGGTGTTGAGTCGTGGATACCTTGTAGGATCCTACCGACTGCGCCAGTTTTAGATACAAACTTCTCTTGTGTAAGTTTCAAGTCTAACTGAATCTTTATTTCAAATTTTCCTTAACGCTAGCTTAATAAATAAATGTTTACAATTAGCTGATGAATTCTTCATAGTATATGTTTTCATTATGGCTCGCTATGGGTGGTCAAATGATATTTGCATTGATCTCTGTTTCTCTGTGGCTGGTTGGGGTAAATGGATTTTGTATATACAAAATCCATTTGCGACAATTTCGTTGATCATGGATTTTTGCTAATGCTGCAAAAATCCATAGTCATAATGAATTAAAATTCTGCGGACAGCGTGGGTGGCCCTGTAACTGCTAGACCCAGAGGTCTCAATGTTAATCCAGAGAAGACTGAAATATGCCTGTTCACGAGGAGGACGAAGATGGGCCAATTTAACGCACTGCGTTTCCTCAATAAGACGATTTCGATGTCTGACAAGGTCAAATACTTAGGTGTGATCATGGATAGCAAACTGAATTGGAAGTGTCACATTCATGAGCGTACTGAGAAGGCTCACAGATGTTGGACACTATATAGACGGGCCGTAGGCTCGAAATGGGGCCTGAATCCTAGGATAGTCCACTGGCTTTACAGGAGCGTGAGGTTAGCATGTGCGCCTATGACGCAGAGGTTAGCATGTGCGCCTATGACGCTGAACGCCTGGGTTCGAATTCTGGCGAGACCATCAGAAAAAATTTCAGCAATGTTTTCCCCTCTTAATTCTGGCAACATTTGTGAGGTACTCTGCTATGTAAAACCTCTCTTCAAAGAGGTGTCACACAGCGGCACTCCGTTCGAACTAGGCTAACAAAAGGAGGCCCCTTATCATTGAGCTTAAACTTGAATCGGATTGCACTCATTGATATGTGAGAATTTTGCGCCCCTGTTCCTTAGTGGAATGTTCATGGGCAAAATTTGCAATTTATTTGCTATGGAGAAAAAGTGCAACATAAGGACCATACATCAGGTTCAGAGAACATGTTGTCTTGGATAGGCGGAGCGATGAGGACCAGGCCCACTAGGGCACTGGAGACTATTCTAGATATCCGACCCATTGACATACAAATTAAGTGTGAGGCAGCCACTGCGGCTATGAAACTTAAGGCGATGGGAGAATGGATTGAGGATGGGAGCAGCTCATACCATCGCGGTATAATCGAGGCGACGATAGGAAACCTGGAAGGAAGGGAAGAGGTTTCCGATCGGATACCTGGGATGAACCTTGAAGTCGAGTGCGAGGCACTGCTGCCATGGGCACAGTCTTGGATTGACGGAACTTTAGTATCGCCGCATGGAAGATCATGTTACACGGATGGATCAAAGCTAGGGGACATAGTGAGCTTGGGATCTGCATTGAGAACCCAGGGAATGAGATCTGTTTCGTTTTTCTCGGAAACGACTTAAGCGATTTGCAATCGGATTGATTCGTTTGAAAGCCAATAATAATATCTACAATTCCATACTGGTTTTGTCTACCTAGCACTCACAGTTTCCGAGATATAGAATAATTTTATGTTGGTTCATTCTGGAAGTGACTTGTGCGGATGGAATATGTAATTTTCGTTTTTCTCGGAAACGACTTAAGCGATTTGCAATCGGATTGATTCATTTGAAAGCCAATAATATTATCTACAATTTCATACTGGTTTTGTCTACCTAGCAATTACCGTTTCCGAGATATAGATTATTTTTAGGTTGGGTCATTCTAGAAGTGACTTGTGCGGATGGAATATGTAATTTTCGTTTTTCTCGGAAACGACTTAAGCGATTTGCAATCGGATTGATTCATTTGAAAGCCAATAATAATATCTACAATTCCATACTGGCTTTGTCTACCTAGCACTCACAGTTTCCGAGATATAGAAAAATTTTATGTTGGTTCATTCTGGAAGTGACTTGTGCGGATGGAATATGTAATTTTCGTTTTTCTCGGAAACGATTTAAGCGATTTGCAATCAAATTGATCCATTTGAAAGCCAATAATAATATCTACAATTCCATACTGGTTTTGTCTACCTAGCACTTACAGTTTCCGAGATATAGAATAATTTTATGTGGGGTCATTCTGGAAGTGACTTGTGCGGATGGAATATGTAATTTTCGTTTTTCTCGGAAACGACTTAAGCGATTTGCAATCGGATTGATTCATTTGACCGCCAATAATAATATCTACAATTCCATACTGGTTTTGTCTAACTAGCACTCACCGTTTCCGAGATATAGATTATTTTTAGGTTGGTTCATTCTGGAAATGACTTGTGCGGATGGAATATGTAATTTTCGTTTTTCTCGGAAACGACTTAAGCGATTTGCAATCGGATTGATTCATTTGAAAGCCAATAATAATATCTACAATTCCATACTGGTTTTGTCTACCTAGCACATACAGTTTCCGAGATAAAGAATAATTTTATGTTGGTTCATTCTGGAAGTGACTTGTGCGGATGGAATATGTAATTTTCGTTTTTCTCGGAAACGATTTAAGCGATTTGCAATCAAATTGATCCATTTGAAAGCCAATAATAATATCTACAATTCCATACTGGTTTTGTCTACCTAGCACTCACAGTTTCCGAGATATAGAATAATTTTATGTGGGGTCATTCTGGAAGTGACTTGTGCGGATGGAATATGTAATTTTCGTTTTTCTCGGAATCGACTTAAGCGATTTGCAATCGGATTGATTCATTTGAAAGCCAATAATAATATCTACAATTCCATACTGGTTTTGTCTACCTAGCACTTACCGTTTCCGAGATATAGATTATTTTTAGGTTGGTTCATTCTGGAAATGACTTGTGCGGATGGAATATGTAATTTTCGTTTTTCTCGGAAACGACTTAAGCGATTTGCAATCGGATTGATTCGTTTGAAAGCCAATAATAACATCTAGAGCACTATACTGGTTTTGTCTACCTAGCTCTTACCGTTTTTGAGATATAGATTATTTTTAGGTTGGGTCATTCTGGAAGTGACTTGTGCGGATGGAATATGTAATTTTCGTTTTTCTCGGAAACGACTTAAGCGATTTGCAATCGGATTGATTTGTTTGAAAGCCAATAATAATATCTACAATTCTATACTGGTTTTGTCTACTAGCACTCACAGTTTCCGAGATATAGAATAATTTTATGTTGGGTCATTCTGGAAGTGACTTGTGCGGATGGAATATGTAATTTTCGTTTTTCTCGGAAACGACATAAGCGATTTGCAATCGGATTGATTCGTTTGAAAGCCAATAATAATATCTACAATTCCATACTGGTTTTGTCTACCTAGCACTCACAGTTTCCGAGATATAGATTATTTTTATGTTGGTTCATTCTGGAAGTGACTTGTGCGGATGGAATATGTAATTTTCGTTTTTCTCGGAAAAGACTTAAGCGATTTGCAATCGGATTGATTCGTTTGAAAGCCAATAATAATATCTACAATTCCATACTGGTTTTGTCTACCTAGCACTCACAGTTTCCGAGATATAGAATAATTTTATATTGGTTCATTCTGGAAGTGACTTCTGCTGGTGGAATATGTAATTTTCGTTTTTCTCGGAAACGACTTAAGCGATTTGCAATGGGATTGATTCATTTGAAAGCCAATAATAATATCTACAATTCCATACTGGTTTTGTCTACCTAGCACTAACTGTTTCCGAGATATAGATTATTTTTTAGGTTGGTTCATTCTGGAAGTGACTTGTGCGGATGGAATATGTAATCGAATATGCAATCGCATTGATTCATTTGAAAGCCAATAATAATATCTACAATTCCATACTTGTTTTGTCTACCTAGCACTTACAGTTTCCGAGATATAGATTATTTTTATGTTGGTTCATTCTGGAAGTGACTTGTGCGGATGGAATATGTAATTTTCTATTTTCTCGGAAACGACTTAAGCGATTTGCAATCGGATTGATTCATTTGAAAGCCAATAATAATATCTACAATTCCATACTGGTTTTGTCTACCTAGCACTCACAGTTTCCGAGATATAGAATAATTTTATGTTGGTTCATTCTGGAAGTGACTTGTGCGGATGGAATATGTAATTTTCGTTTTTCTCGGAAACGACTTAAGCGATTTGCAATAGGATTGATTCGTTTGAAAGTCAATAATAATATCTACAATTCCATACTGGCTTTGTCTACCTAGCGCTCACAGTTTCCAGAATATAAGATAATTTTATGTTGGTTCATTCTGGAAGTGACTTGTGCGCAAGGCATATGTAAATTCGTTTTTCTCAGAAACGACTTAAGCGATTTGCAATCGTATTTATTCGTTTGAAAGCCAATAATAATATCTACATTTTCATACTGGTTTTGTCTACCTAGCACTTACAGTTTCCGAGATATAGATTATTTTCAGGTTAGTTCATTCTGGAAGTGACTTGTGCGGATGGAATATGTAATTTTCGTTTTTCTCGGAAACGACTTAAGCGATTTGCAATCGGATTGACTCATTTGAAAGCCAATAATAATATCTACAATTCCATACTTGTTTTGTCTACCTAGCACTCACAGTTTCCAGGATATAAAATAATTTTATGGTGGTTCATTCTGGAAGTGACTTGTGCGGATGGAATATGTAATTTTCGTTTTTCTCGGAAACTGCTTAAGCGATTTGCAATCGGATTGATTCATTTGAAAGCCAATAATAATATCTACAATTCCATTCTGGTTTTGTCTACCTAGCTTTTACCGTTGCCGAGATATAGATTATTTATAGGTTGGATCACTCTGGAAGTGACTTGTGCGGATGGAATATGTAATTTTCGTTTTTCTCGGAAACACTTAAGCGATTTGCAATCGGATTGATTCGTTTGAAAGCCAATAATAATATCGACCATTCCATACTGGTTTTGTCTACCTAGCGTTTACCGTTGCCGAGATATAGATTATTTATAGGTGACTTGTGCGGATGGAATATGTAATTTTCGTTTTTCTCGGAAACTGCTTAAGCGATTTGCAATCGGATTGATTCATTTGAAAGCTAATAATAATATCTACAATTCCATACTGGTTTTGTCTACCTAGCTTTTACCGTTGCCGAGATATAGATTATTTATAGGTTGGATCATTCTGGAAGTGACTTGTGCGGATGGAATATGTAATTTTCTTTTTTCTCGGAAACACTTAAGCGATTTGCAATCGGATTGATTCGTTTGAAAGCCAATAATAATATCGACCATTCCATACTGGTTTTGTCTACCTAGCGTTTACCGTTGCCGAGATATAGATTATTTATAGGTGACTTGTGCGGATGGAATATGTAATTTTCTATTTTCTCGGAAACGACTTAAGCGATTTGCAATCGGATTGATTCATTTGAAAGCTAATAATAATATCTACAATTCCATACTGGTTTTGTCTACCTAGCACTCACAGTTTCCGAGATATAGAACAATTTTATGTTGGTTCATTCTGGAAGTGACTTGTACGGATGGAATATGTAATTTTCGTTTTTCTCGGAAGCGACTTAAGCGATTTGCAATCGGATTGATTCATTTGAAAGCCAATAATAATATCTACAATTCCATACTGGTTTTGTCTACCTATCACTCAAAGTTTCCGAGATATAGATTATTTTTAGGTTGGGTCATTCTGGAAGTGACTTGTGCGGATGGAACAAGTAATTTTCGTTTTTCTCGGAAACGACTTAAGCGATTTGCAATCGGATTGATTCGTTTGAAAGCCAATAATAGTATCTACAATTCCATACTGGTTTTGTCTACCTAGCACTCACAGTTTCCGAGATATAGAATAATTTTATGTTGGTTCATTCTGGAAGTGACTTGTGCGGATGGAATATGTAATTTTCGTTTTTCTCGGAAACGATTTAAGCGATTTGCAATCGGATTGATTCATTTGAAAGCCGATAATATTATCTACAATTCCATACTGGTTTTGTCTACCTAGCACTAACCGTTTCCGAGATATAGATTATTTTTAGGTTGGTTCATTCTGGAAGTGACTTGTGCGGATGGAATATGTAATTTTCGTTTTTCTCGGAAATGACTTAAGCGATTTGCAATAGGATTGATTTGTTTGAAAGCCAATAATAATATCTACAATTCCATACTGGTCTTGTCTACCTAGCTCTTACCGTTTCCGAGATATAGATTATTTTTAGGTTGGGTCATTCTGGAAGTGACTTGTGCGGATGGAATATGTAATTTTCGTTTTTCTCGGAAACGACTTGAGCGATTTGCAATCGGATTGATTCGTTTGAAAGCCAATAATAATATCTAGAATTCTATACTGGTTTTGTCTACTAGCACTCACAGTTTCCGAGATATAGAATAATTTTATGTTGGGTCATTCTGGAAGTGACTTGTGCGGTTGGAATATGTAATTTTCGTTTTTCTCGGAAACGACATAAGCGATTTGCAATCGGATTGATTCGTTTGAAAGCCAATAATAATATCTACAATTCCATACTGGTTTTGTCTACCTAGCACTCACAGTTTCCGAGATATAGATTATTTTTATGTTGGTTCATTCTGGAAGTGACTTGTGCGGATGGAATATGTAATTTTCGTTTTTCTCGAAAAAGACTTAAGCGATTTGCAATCGGATTGATTCGTTTGAAAGCCAATAATAATATCTACAATTCCATACAGGTTTTAGCACTCACAGTTTCCGAGATTTAGAATAATTTTATGTGGGGTCATTCTGGAAGTGACTTGTGCGGATGGAATATGTAAATTTCGTTTTTCTCGGAAACGATTTAAGCGATTTGCAATGGGATTGATTCATTTGAAAGCCAATAATAATATCTACAATTCCATACTGGTTTTGTCTACCTAGCACTAACTGTTTCCGAGATATAGATTATTTTTAGGTTGGTTCATTCTGGATGTGACTTGTGCGGATGGAATATGTAATTTTCGATTTTCTCTGAAGCGACTTAAGCGATTTGCAATCGGATTGATTCATTAGAAAGCCAATAATAATATCTACAATTCCATACTGGTTTTGTCTACCTAGCACTCACAGTTTCCGAGATATAGAATAATTTTATGTTGGTTCATTCTGGAAGTGACTTGTGCGGATGGAATATGTGATTTTCGTTTTTCTCGGAAACGACTTAAGCGATTTGCAATCGGATTGATTCGTTTTTAAGCGAATAATAATATCTACAATTCCATACTGGCTTTGTCTACCTAGCACTCACAGTTTCCAGGATATAGAATAATTTTATGTTGGTTCATTCTGGAAGTGACTTGAGCGGATGGAATATGTAATTTTCGTTTTTCTCGGAAACGGCTTAAGCGATTTGCAATCGGATTGATTCATTTGAAAGCCGTCAATATTATCTACAATTTCATACTGGTTTTGTCTACCTAGCACTCACAGTTTCCGAGATATAGAATAATTTTATGTTGGTTCATTCTGGAAGTGACTTGTGCGGATGGAATATGTAATTTTCGTTTTTCTCGGAAACGACTTAAGCGATTTGCAATCGGATTGATTCGTTTGAAAGCCAATAATAATATCTAGAATTTTATACTGGTTTTGTCTACTAGCACTCACAGTTTCCGAGATATAGAATAATTTTATGTTGGGTCATTTTGGAAGTGACTTGTGCGGATGGAATATGTAATTTTCGTTTTTCTCGGAAACGACATAAGCGATTTGCAATCGGATTGATTCGTTTGAAAGCCAATAATAATATCTACAATTCCATACTGGTTTTGTCTACCTAGCACTCACAGTTTCCGAGATATAGATTATTTTTATGTTGGTTCATTCTGGAAGTGACTTGTGCGGATGGAATATGTAATTTTCGTTTTTCTCGAAAAAGACTTAAGCGATTTGCAATCGGATTGATTCATTTGAAAGCCAATAATAATATCTACAATTCCACACAGGTTTTAGCACTCACAGTTTCCGAGATTTAGAATAATTTTATGTGGGATCATTCTGGAAGTGACTTGTGCGGATGGAATATGTAAATTTCGTTTTTCTCGGAAACGATTTAAGCGATTTGCAATGGGATTGATTCATTTGAAAGCCAATAATAATATCTACAATTCCATACTGGTTTTGTCTACCTAGCACTAACTGTTTCCGAGATATAGATTATTTTTAGGTTGGTTCATTCTGGAAGTGACTTGTGCGGATGGAATATGTAATCGAATATGCAATCGGATTGATTCATTTGAAAGCCAATAATAATATCTACAATTCCATACTTGTTTTGTCTACCTAGCACCCACAGTTTCCAGGATATAAAATAATTTTATGTTGGTTCATTCTGAAAGTGACTTTTGCGGATGGAATATGTAATTTTCTATTTTCTCGGAAACGACTTAAGCGATTTGCAATCGGATTGATTCATTTGAAAGCCAATAATAATATCTACAATTCCATACTGGTTTTGTCTACCTAGCACTCACAGTTAACGAGATATAGAATAATTTTATGTTGGTTCATTCTGGAAGTGACTTGTGCGGATGGAATATGTAATTTTCGTTTTTCTCGGAAACGACTTAAGCGATTTGCAATCGGATTGATTCGTTTGAAAGCCAATAATAACATCTAGAGTACTATACTGGTTTTGTCTACCTAGCTCTTACCGTTTTTGAGATATAGATTATTTTTAGGTTGGGTCATTCTGGAAGTGACTTGTGCGGATGGAATATGTAATTTTCGTTTTTCTCGGAAACGACTTAAGCGATTTGCAATCGGATTGATTCGTTTGAAAGCCAATAATAATATCTACAATTCTATTCTGGTTTTGTCTACTAGCACTCACAGTTTCCGAGATATAGAATAATTTTATGTTGGTTCATTCTGGAAGTGACTTGTGCGGATGGAATATGTAATTTTCGTTTTTCTCGGAAACGACATAAGCGATTTGCAATCGGATTGATTCGTTTGAAAGCCAATAAAAATATCTACAATTCCATACTGGCTTTGTCTAACTTGCACTCACAGTTTCCGAGATATAGAATAATTTTATGTTGGTTCATTCTGGAAGTGACTTGTGCGGATGGAATATGTAATTTTCGTTTTTCTCGGAAAAGACATAAGCGATTTGCAATCGGATTGATTCGTTTGAAAGCCAATAATAATATCTACAATTCCATACTGGTTTTGTCTACCTAGCACTCACAGTTTCCGAGATATAGAATAATTTTATGTTGGTTCATTCTGGAAGTGACTTCTGCTGATGGAATATGTAATTTTCGTTTTTCTCGGAAACGACTTAAGCGATTTGCAATGGGATTGATTCATTTGAAAGCCAATAATAATATCTACAATTCCATACAGGTTTTAGCACTCACAGTTTCCGAGATATAGATTATTTTTATGTTGGTTCATTCTGGAAGTGACTTGTGCGGATGGAATATGTAATTTTCTATTTTCTCGGAAACGACTTAAGCGATTTGCAATCGGATTGATTCATTTGAAAGCCAATAATAATATCTACAATTCCATACTGGTTTTGTCTACCTAGCACTCACAGTTTCCGAGATATAGAATAATTTTATGTTGGTTCATTCTAGAAGTGACTTGTGCGGATGGAATATGTAATTTTCGTTTTTCTCGGAAACGACTTAAGCGATTTGCAATAGGATTGATTCGTTTGAAAGCCAATAATAATATCTACAATTCCATACTGGTTTTGTCTACCTAGCGCTCACAGTTTCCAGGATATAAAATAATTTTATGTTGGTTCATTCTGGAAGTGACTTGTGCGCAAGGCATATGTAAATTCGTT
This sequence comes from Stomoxys calcitrans, assembly GCF_963082655.1. Classification (NCBI taxonomy): domain Eukaryota; kingdom Metazoa; phylum Arthropoda; class Insecta; order Diptera; family Muscidae; genus Stomoxys; species Stomoxys calcitrans. The sequence goes on along the minus strand of NC_081555.1, from coordinate 60,393,075 downwards.
TTTCTCAGAAACGACTTAAGCGATTTGCAATCGTATTTATTCGTTTGAAAGCCAATAATAATATCTACATTTTCATACTGGTTTTGTCTACCTAGCACTTACAGTTTCCGAGATATAGATTATTTTCAGGTTAGTTCATTCTGGAAGTGCGGATGGAATATGTAATTTTCGTTTTTCTCGGAAACGACTTAAGCGATTTGCAATCGGATTGACTCATTTGAAAGCCAATAATAATATCTACAATTCCATACTTGTTTTGTCTACCTAGCACTTACAGTTTCCGAGATATAGATTATTTTTATGTTGGTTTATTCTGGAAATGACTTGTGCGGATGAAATATGTAATTTTAGTTTTTCTCGGAAACGACTTAACCGATTTGCAATCGGATTGTTTCATTTGAAAGCCAATAATAATATCTACAATTCCATACTGGTTTTGTCTACCTAGCACTCACAGTTTCCGAGATATAGAATAATTTTATGTTGGTTCATTCTGGAAGTGACTTGTGCGGATGAAATATGTAATTTTCGTTTTTCTCGGAAACGACTTAACCGATTTGCAATCGGATTGATTCATTTGAAAGCCAATAATAATATCTACAATTCCACAAAGGTTTTAGCACTCACAGTTTCCGAGATTTAGAATAATTTTATGTGGGATCATTCTGGAAGTGACTTGTGCGGATGGAATATGTAAATTTCGTTTTTCTCGGAAACGATTTAAGCGATTTGCAATGGGATTGATTCATTTGAAAGCCAATAATAATATCTACAATTCCATACTGGTTTTGTCTACCTAGCACTAACTGTTTCCGAGATATAGATTATTTTTAGGTTGGTTCATTCTGGAAGTGACTTGTGCGGATGGAATATGTAATCGAATATGCAATCGGATTGATTCATTTGAAAGCCAATAATAATATCTACAATTCCATACTTGTTTTGTCTACCTAGCACCCACAGTTTCCAGGATATAAAATAATTTTATGTTGGTTCATTCTGAAAGTGACTTTTGCGGATGGAATATGTAATTTTCTATTTTCTCGGAAACGACTTAAGCGATTTGCAATCGGATTGATTCATTTGAAAGCCAATAATAATATCTACAATTCCATACTGGTTTTGTCTACCTAGCACTCACAGTTAACGAGATATAGAATAATTTTATGTTGGTTCATTCTGGAAGTGACTTGTGCGGATGGAATATGTAATTTTCGTTTTTCTCGGAAACGACTTAAGCGATTTGCAATCGGATTGATTCGTTTGAAAGCCAATAATAACATCTAGAGTACTATACTGGTTTTGTCTACCTAGCTCTTACCGTTTTTGAGATATAGATTATTTTTAGGTTGGGTCATTCTGGAAGTGACTTGTGCGGATGGAATATGTAATTTTCGTTTTTCTCGGAAACGACTTAAGCGATTTGCAATCGGATTGATTCGTTTGAAAGCCAATAATAACATCTAGAGTACTATACTGGTTTTGTCTACCTAGCTCTTACCGTTTTTGAGATATAGATTATTTTTAGGTTGGGTCATTCTGGAAGTGACTTGTGCGGATGGAATATGTAATTTTCGTTTTTCTCGGAAACGACTTAAGCGATTTGCAATCGGATTGATTCGTTTGAAAGCCAATAATAATATCTACAATTCTATTCTGGTTTTGTCTACTAGCACTCACAGTTTCCGAGATATAGAATAATTTTATGTTGGTTCATTCTGGAAGTGACTTGTGCGGATGGAATATGTAATTTTCGTTTTTCTCGGAAACGACATAAGCGATTTGCAATCGGATTGATTCGTTTGAAAGCCAATAAAAATATCTACAATTCCATACTGGCTTTGTCTAACTTGCACTCACAGTTTCCGAGATATAGAATAATTTTATGTTGGTTCATTCTGGAAGTGACTTGTGCGGATGGAATATGTAATTTTCGTTTTTCTCGAAAAAGACTTAAGCGATTTGCAATCGGATTGATTCGTTTGAAAGCCAATAATAATATCTACAATTCCATACAGGTTTTAGCACTCACAGTTTCCGAGATTTAGAATAATTTTATGTGGGGTCATTCTGGAAGTGACTTGTGCGGATGGAATATGTAAATTTCGTTTTTCTCGGAAACGATTTAAGCGATTTGCAATGGGATTGATTCATTTGAAAGCCAATAATAATATCTACAATTCCATACTGGTTTTGTCTACCTAGCACTAACTGTTTCCGAGATATAGATTATTTTTAGGTTGGTTCATTCTGGATGTGACTTGTGCGGATGGAATATGTAATTTTCGATTTTCTCTGAAGCGACTTAAGCGATTTGCAATCGGATTGATTCATTAGAAAGCCAATAATAATATCTACAATTCCATACTGGTTTTGTCTACCTAGCACTCACAGTTTCCGAGATATAGAATAATTTTATGTTGGTTCATTCTGGAAGTGACTTGTGCGGATGGAATATGTGATTTTCGTTTTTCTCGGAAACGACTTAAGCGATTTGCAATCGGATTGATTCGTTTTTAAGCGAATAATAATATCTACAATTCCATACTGGCTTTGTCTACCTAGCACTCACAGTTTCCAGGATATAGAATAATTTTATGTTGGTTCATTCTGGAAGTGACTTGAGCGGATGGAATATGTAATTTTCGTTTTTCTCGGAAACGGCTTAAGCGATTTGCAATCGGATTGATTCATTTCAAAGCCGTCAATATTATCTACAATTTCATACTGGTTTTGTCTACCTAGCACTCACAGTTTCCGAGATATAGAATAATTTTATGTTGGTTCATTCTGGAAGTGACTTGTGCGGATGGAATATGTAATTTTCGTTTTTCTCGGAAACGACTTAAGCGATTTGCAATCGGATTGATTCGTTTGAAAGCCAATAATAATATCTAGAATTTTATACTGGTTTTGTCTACTAGCACTCACAGTTTCCGAGATATAGAATAATTTTATGTTGGGTCATTTTGGAAGTGACTTGTGCGGATGGAATATGTAATTTTCGTTTTTCTCGGAAACGACATAAGCGATTTGCAATCGGATTGATTCGTTTGAAAGCCAATAATAATATCTACAATTCCATACTGGTTTTGTCTACCTAGCACTCACAGTTTCCGAGATATAGATTATTTTTATGTTGGTTCATTCTGGAAGTGACTTGTGCGGATGGAATATGTAATTTTCGTTTTTCTCGAAAAAGACTTAAGCGATTTGCAATCGGATTGATTCATTTGAAAGCCAATAATAATATCTACAATTCCACACAGGTTTTAGCACTCACAGTTTCCGAGATTTAGAATAATTTTATGTGGGATCATTCTGGAAGTGACTTGTGCGGATGGAATATGTAAATTTCGTTTTTCTCGGAAACGATTTAAGCGATTTGCAATGGGATTGATTCATTTGAAAGCCAATAATAATATCTACAATTCCATACTGGTTTTGTCTACCTAGCACTAACTGTTTCCGAGATATAGATTATTTTTAGGTTGGTTCATTCTGGAAGTGACTTGTGCGGATGGAATATGTAATCGAATATGCAATCGGATTGATTCATTTGAAAGCCAATAATAATATCTACAATTCCATACTTGTTTTGTCTACCTAGCACCCACAGTTTCCAGGATATAAAATAATTTTATGTTGGTTCATTCTGAAAGTGACTTTTGCGGATGGAATATGTAATTTTCTATTTTCTCGGAAACGACTTAAGCGATTTGCAATCGGATTGATTCATTTGAAAGCCAATAATAATATCTACAATTCCATACTGGTTTTGTCTACCTAGCACTCACAGTTAACGAGATATAGAATAATTTTATGTTGGTTCATTCTGGAAGTGACTTGTGCGGATGGAATATGTAATTTTCGTTTTTCTCGGAAACGACTTAAGCGATTTGCAATCGGATTGATTCGTTTGAAAGCCAATAATAACATCTAGAGTACTATACTGGTTTTGTCTACCTAGCTCTTACCGTTTTTGAGATATAGATTATTTTTAGGTTGGGTCATTCTGGAAGTGACTTGTGCGGATGGAATATGTAATTTTCGTTTTTCTCGGAAACGACTTAAGCGATTTGCAATCGGATTGATTCGTTTGAAAGCCAATAATAATATCTACAATTCTATTCTGGTTTTGTCTACTAGCACTCACAGTTTCCGAGATATAGAATAATTTTATGTTGGTTCATTCTGGAAGTGACTTGTGCGGATGGAATATGTAATTTTCGTTTTTCTCGGAAACGACATAAGCGATTTGCAATCGGATTGATTCGTTTGAAAGCCAATAAAAATATCTACAATTCCATACTGGCTTTGTCTAACTTGCACTCACAGTTTCCGAGATATAGAATAATTTTATGTTGGTTCATTCTGGAAGTGACTTGTGCGGATGGAATATGTAATTTTCGTTTTTCTCGGAAAAGACATAAGCGATTTGCAATCGGATTGATTCGTTTGAAAGCCAATAATAATATCTACAATTCCATACTGGTTTTGTCTACCTAGCACTCACAGTTTCCGAGATATAGAATAATTTTATGTTGGTTCATTCTGGAAGTGACTTCTGCTGATGGAATATGTAATTTTCGTTTTTCTCGGAAACGACTTAAGCGATTTGCAATGGGATTGATTCATTTGAAAGCCAATAATAATATCTACAATTCCATACAGGTTTTAGCACTCACAGTTTCCGAGATATAGATTATTTTTATGTTGGTTCATTCTGGAAGTGACTTGTGCGGATGGAATATGTAATTTTCTATTTTCTCGGAAACGACTTAAGCGATTTGCAATCGGATTGATTCATTTGAAAGCCAATAATAATATCTACAATTCCATACTGGTTTTGTCTACCTAGCACTCACAGTTTCCGAGATATAGAATAATTTTATGTTGGTTCATTCTAGAAGTGACTTGTGCGGATGGAATATGTAATTTTCGTTTTTCTCGGAAACGACTTAAGCGATTTGCAATAGGATTGATTCGTTTGAAAGCCAATAATAATATCTACAATTCCATACTGGTTTTGTCTACCTAGCGCTCACAGTTTCCAGGATATAAAATAATTTTATGTTGGTTCATTCTGGAAGTGACTTGTGCGCAAGGCATATGTAAATTCGTTTTTCTCAGAAACGACTTAAGCGATTTGCAATCGTATTTATTCGTTTGAAAGCCAATAATAATATCTACATTTTCATACTGGTTTTGTCTACCTAGCACTTACAGTTTCCGAGATATAGATTATTTTCAGGTTAGTTCATTCTGGAAGTGCGGATGGAATATGTAATTTTCGTTTTTCTCGGAAACGACTTAAGCGATTTGCAATCGGATTGACTCATTTGAAAGCCAATAATAATATCTACAATTCCATACTTGTTTTGTCTACCTAGCACTTACAGTTTCCGAGATATAGATTATTTTTATGTTGGTTTATTCTGGAAATGACTTGTGCGGATGAAATATGTAATTTTAGTTTTTCTCGGAAACGACTTAACCGATTTGCAATCGGATTGTTTCATTTGAAAGCCAATAATAATATCTACAATTCCATACTGGTTTTGTCTACCTAGCACTCACAGTTTCCGAGATATAGAATAATTTTATGTTGGTTCATTCTGGAAGTGACTTGTGCGGATGAAATATGTAATTTTCGTTTTTCTCGGAAACGACTTAACCGATTTGCAATCGGATTGATTCATTTGAAAGCCAATAATAATATCTACAATTCCACAAAGGTTTTAGCACTCACAGTTTCCGAGATTTAGAATAATTTTATGTGGGATCATTCTGGAAGTGACTTGTGCGGATGGAATATGTAAATTTCGATTTTCTCGGAAACGATTTAAGCGATTTGCAATGGGATTGATTCATTTGAAAGCCAATAATAATATCTACAATTCCATACTGGTTTTGTCTACCTAGCACTAACTGTTTCCGAGATATAGATTATTTTTAGGTTGGTTCATTCTGGAAGTGACTTGTGCGGATGGAATATGTAATCGAATATGCAATCGGATTGATTCATTTGAAAGCCAATAATAATATCTACAATTCCATACTTGTTTTGTCTACCTAGCACCCACAGTTTCCAGGATATAAAATAATTTTATGTTGGTTCATTCTGAAAGTGACTTTTGCGGATGGAATATGTAATTTTCTATTTTCTCGGAAACGACTTAAGCGATTTGCAATCGGATTGATTCATTTGAAAGCCAATAATAATATCTACAATTCCATACTGGTTTTGTCTACCTAACACTCACAGTTAACGAGATATAGAATAATTTTATGTTGGTTCATTCTGGAAGTGACTTGTGCGGATGGAATATGTAATTTTCGTTTTTCTCGGAAACGACTTAAGCGATTTGCAATCGGATTGATTCGTTTGAAAGCCAATAATAACATCTAGAGTACTATACTGGTTTTGTCTACCTAGCTCTTACCGTTTTTGAGATATAGATTATTTTTAGGTTGGGTCATTCTGGAAGTGACTTGTGCGGATGGAATATGTAATTTTCGTTTTTCTCGGAAACGACTTAAGCGATTTGCAATCGGATTGATTCGTTTGAAAGCCAATAATAATATCTACAATTCTATTCTGGTTTTGTCTACTAGCACTCACAGTTTCCGAGATATAGAATAATTTTATTTTGGGTCATTCTGGAAGTGACTTGTGCGGATGGAATATGTAATTTTCGTTTTTCTCGGAAACGACTTAAGCGATTTGCAATCGGATTGATTCGTTTGAAAGCCAATAAAAATATCTACAATTCCATACTGGTTTTGTATAACTTGCACTCACAGTTTCCGAGATATAGAATAATTTTATGTTGGTTCATTCTGGAAGTGACTTGTGCGGATGGAATATGTAATTTTCGTTTTTCTCGGAAAAGACTTAAGCGATTTGCAATCGGATTGATTCGTTTGAAAGCCAATAATAATATCTACAATTCCATACTGGTTTTGTCTACCTAGCACTCACAGTTTCCGAGATATAGAATAATTTTATGTTGGTTCATTCTGGAAGTGACTTCTGCTGATGGAATATGTAATTTTCGTTTTTCTCGGAAACGACTTAAGCGATTTGCAATGGGATTGATTCATTTGAAAGCCAATAATAATATCTACAATTCCATACAGGTTTTAGCACTCACAGTTTCCGAGATATAGATTATTTTTATGTTGGTTCATTCTGGAAGTGACTTGTGCGGATGGAATATGTAATTTTCTATTTTCTCGGAAACGACTTAAGCGATTTGCAATCGGATTGATTCATTTGAAAGCCAATAATAATATCTACAATTCCATACTGGTTTTGTCTACCTAGCACTCACAGTTTCCGAGATATAGAATAATTTTATGTTGGTTCATTCTAGAAGTGACTTGTGCGGATGGAATATGTAATTTTCGTTTTTCTCGGAAACGACTTAAGCGATTTGCAATAGGATTGATTCGTTTGAAAGCCAATAATAATATCTACAATTCCATACTGGCTTTGTCTACCTAGCGCTCACAGTTTCCAGGATATAAAATAATTTTATGTTGGTTCATTCTGGAAGTGACTTGTGCGCAAGGCATATGTAAATTCGTTTTTCTCAGAAACGACTTAAGCGATTTGCAATCGTATTTATTCGTTTGAAAGCCAATAATAATATCTACATTTTCATACTGGTTTTGTCTACCTAGCACTTACAGTTTCCGAGATATAGATTATTTTCAGGTTAGTTCATTCTGGAAGTGACTTGTGCGGATGGAATATGTAATTTTCGTTTTTCTCGGAAACGACTTAACCGATTTGCAATCGGATTGATTCATTTGAAAGCCAATAATAATATCTACAATTCCATACTGGTTTTGTCTACCTAGCACTCACAGTTTCCAGGATATAAAATAATTTTATGTTGGTTCATTCTGGAAGTGACTTGTGCGGATGGAATATATAATTTTCGTTTTTCTCGGAAACTGCTTAAGCGATTTGCAATCGGATTGACTCATTTGAAAGCCAATAATAATATCTACAATTCCATACTTGTTTTGTCTACCTAGCACTTACAGTTTCCGAGATATAGATTATTTTTATGTTGGTTTATTCTGGAAATGACTTGTGCGGATGGAATATGTAATTTTCGATTTTCTCTGAAGCGACTTAAGCGATTTGCAATCAGATTGATTCATTTGAAAGCCAATAATAATATCTACAATTGCATACTGGTTTTGTCTACCTAGCACTCACAGTTTCCGAGATATAGAATAATTTTATGTTGGTTCATTCTGGAAGTGACTTGTGCGGATGAAATATGTAATTTTCGTTTTTCTCGGAAACGACTTAACCGATTTGCAATCGGATTGATTCATTTGAAAGCCAATAATAATATCTACAATTCCATACTGGTTTTGTCTACCTAGCACTCACAGTTTCCGAGATATAGAATAATTTTATGTTGGTTCATTCTGGAAGTGACTTGTGCGGATGAAATATGTAATTTTCGTTTTTCTCGGAAACGACTTAACCGATTTGCAATCGGATTGATTCATTTGAAAGCCAATAATAATATCTACAATTCCATACTGGTTTTGTCTACCTAGCACTCACAGTTTCCAGGATATAAAATAATTTTATGTTGGTTCATTCTGGAAGTGACTTGTGCGGATGGAATATATAATTTTCGTTTTTCTCGGAAACTGCTTAAGCGATTTGCAATCGGATTGATTCATTTGAAAGCCAATAATAATATCTACAATTCCATTCTGGTTTTGTCTACCTAGCTTTTACCGTTGCCGAGATATAGATTATTTATAGGTTGGATCATTCTGGAAGTGACTTGTGCGGATGGAATATGTAATTTTCGTTTTTCTCGGAAACACTTAAGCGATTTGCAATCGGATTGATTCGTTTGAAAGCCAATAATAATATCGACCATTCCATACTGGTTTTGTCTACCTAGCGTTTACCGTTGCCGAGATATAGATTATTTATAGGTGACTTGTGCGGATGGAATATGTAATTTTCGTTTTTCTCGGAAGCGACTTAAGCGATTTGCAATCGGATTGATTCATTTGAAAGCCAATAATAATATCTACAATTCCATACTGGTTTTGTCTACCTAACACTCACAGTTTCCGAGATATAGACTATTTTTAGGTTGGGTCATTCTGGAAGTGACTTGTGCGGATGGAAAAAGTAATTTTCGTTTTTCTCGGAAACGACTTAAGCGATTTGCAATCGGATTGATTCGTTTGAAAGCCGACAATAGTATCTACAATTCCATAGTGGTTTTGTCTACCTACCACTCACAGTTTCCGAGATAGAGAATAATTTTATGTTGGTTCATTCTGGAAGTGACTTGTGCGTAAGGAATATGTAATTTTCGTTTTTCTCGGAAACGATTTAAGCGATTTGCAATCGGATTGATTCATTTGAAAGCCGATAATATTATCTACAATTTCATACTGGTTTTGTCTACCTAGCACTCACAGTTTCCGAGATATAGAATAATTTTATGTTGGTTCATTCTGGAAGTGACTTGTGCGGATGGAATATGTAATTTTCGTTTTTCTCGGAAACGACTTGAGCGATTTGCAATTGGATTGATTCATTTGAAAGCCAATAATAATATCTACAATTCCATACTGGTTTTGTCTACCTAGCACTCACAGTTTCCGAGATATAGATTATTTTTATGTTGGGTCATTCTGGAAGTGACTTGTGCGGATGGAACAAGTAATTTTCGTTTTTCTCGGAAACGACTTAAGCGATTTGCAATCGGATTGATTCGTTTGAAAGCCAATAATAGTATCTACAATTCCATACTGGTTTTGTCTACCTAGCACTCACAGTTTCCGAGATATAGAATAATTTTATGTTGGTTCATTATGGAAGTGACTTGTGCGGATGGAATATGTAATTTTCGTTTTGCTCGGAAACGATTTGCAATCGGATTGATTCATTTGAAAGCCGATAATATTATCTACAATTTCATACTGGTTTTGTCTACCTAGCACTCACAGTTTCCGAGATATATAAAAATTTTATGTTGGTTCATTCTGGAAGTGACTTGTGCGGATGGAATATGTAATTTTCGTTTTTCTCGGAAACGACTTAATCGATTCGCAATCGGATTGATTCATTTGAAGCCAATAATAATATCTACAACTCCATTCTGGTTTTAGCACTCACAGTTTCCGAGATATAGAATAATTTTATGTGGGGTCATTCTGGAAGTGACTTGTGCGGATGGAATATGTAATTTTCGTTTTTCTCGGAAACGACTTAAGCGATTTGCAATCGGATTGATTTATTTGAAAGCCAATAATAATATCTACAATTCCATACTGGTTTTGTCTACCTAGCACTAACCGTTTCCGAGATATAGATTATTTTTAGGTTGGTTCATTCTGGAAGTGACTTGTGCGGATGGAATATGTAATTTTCGTTTTTCTCGGAAATGACTTAAGCGATTTGCAATAGGATTGATTTGTTTGAAAGCCAATAATAATATCTACAATTCCATACTGGTCTTGTCTACCTAGCTCTTACCGTTTCCGAGATATAGATTATTTTTAGGTTGGGTCATTCTGGAAGTGACTTGTGCGGATGGAATATGTAATTTTCGTTTTTCTCGGAAACGACTTAAGCGATTTGCAGTCGGATTGATTCGTTTGAAAGCTAATAATAATATCGACCATTCCAAACTGTTTTTGTCTACTTAGCTCTTACCGTTTCCGAGATATAGAATAATTTTGTGTGGGGTCATTCTGGAAGTGACTTGTGCGGATGGAATATGTAATTTTCGTTTTTCTCGGAAACGACTTAAGCGATTTGCAATCGGATTGATTCATTTGAAAGCTAATAATAATATCTACAATTCCATACTGGTTTTGTCTACCTAGCACTCACAGTTTCCGAGATATAGAATAATTTTATGTTGGTTCATTCTAGAAGTGACTTGTGCGGATGGAATATGTCATTTTCGTTTTTCTCGGAAACGACTTAAGCGATTTGCAATCGGATTGATTCATTTGAAAGCCAATAATAATATCTACAATTCCATACTGGTTTTGTCTACCTAGCACTCACAGTTTCCGAGATATAGAATAATTTTATGTTGGTTAATTCTGGAAGTGACTTGTGCGGATGGAATATGTAATTTTCGTTTTTCTCGGAAACGACTTAAGCGATTTGCAATCGGATTGATTCATTTGAAAGCCAATAATAATATCTACAATTCCATACTGGTTTTGTCTAACTAGCACTTACCGTTTCCGAGATATAGATTATTATTATGTTGGTTCATTCTGGAAATGACTTGTGCGGATGGAATATGTAATTTTCGTTTCGTTTTCGACTTAAGCGATTTGCAATCGGATTGATTCGTTTGAAAGCCAATAATAATATCTAGAATTCTATACTGGTTTTGTCTACTAGCACTCACAGTTTCCGAGATATAGTATAATTTTATGTTGGGTCATTCTGGAAGTGACTTGTGCGGTTGGAATATGTAATTTTCGTTTTTCTCGGAAACGACATAAGCGATTTGCAATCGGATTGATTCGTTTGAAAGCCAATAATAATATCTACAATTCCATACTGGTTTTGTCTACCTAGCACTCACAGTTTCCGAGATCTAGATTATTTTTATGTTGGTTCATTCTGGAAGTGACTTGTGCGGATGGAATATGTAATTTTCGTTTTTCTCGAAAAAGACTTAAGCGATTTGCAATCGGATTGATTCGTTTGAAAACCAATAATAATATCTACAATTCCATACAGGTTTTAGCACTCACAGTTTCCGAGATTTAGAATAATTTTATGTGGGATCATTCTGGAAGTGACTTGTGCGGATGGAATATGTAAATTTCGTTTTTCTCGGAAACGACTTAAGCGATTTGCAATCGAAATGATTCATTTGAAAGCCAATAATAATATCTAGAATTCTATACTGGTTTTGTCTACTAGCAGTCACAGTTTCCGAGATATAGAATAATTTTATGTTGGGTCATTCTGGAAGTGACTTGTGCGGTTGGAATGTGTAATTTTCGTTTTTCTCGGAAACGACATAAGCGATTTGCAATCGGATTGATTCGTTTGAAAGCCAATAATAATATCTACAATTCCATACTGGTTTTGTCTACCTAGCACTCACAGTTTCCGAGATATAGATTATTTTTATGTTGGTTCATTCTGGAAGTGACTTGTGCGGATGAAATATGTAATTTTCGTTTTTCTCGAAAAAGACTTAAGCGATTTGCAATCGGATTGATTCGTTTGAAAGCCAATAATAATATCTACAATTCCATACAGGTTTTAGCACTCACAGTTTCCGAGATTTAGTATAATTTGATGTGGGATCATTCTGGAAGTGACTTGTGCGGATGGAATATGTAAATTTCGTTTTTCTCGGAAACGATTTAAGCGATTTGCAATGGGATTGATTCATTTGAAAGCCAATAATAATATCTACAATTCCATACTGGTTTTGTTTACCTAGCACTAACTGTTTCCGAGATATAGATTATTTTTAGGTTGGTTCATTCTGGAAGTGACTTGTGCGGATGGAATATGTAATCGAATATGCAATCGGATTGATTCATTTGAAAGCCAATAATAATATCTACAATTCCATACTTGTTTTGTCTACCTAGCAACCACAGTTTCCAGGATATAAAATAATTTTATGTTGGTTCATTCTGAAAGTGACTTTTGCGGATGGAATATGTAATTTTCTATTTTCTCGGAAACGACTTAAGCGATTTGCAATCGGATTGATTCATTTGAAAGCCAATAATAATATCTACAATTCCATACTGGTTTTGTCTACCTAGCACTCACAGCTTCCGAGATATAGAATAATTTTATGTTGGTTCATTCTGGAAGTGACTTGTGCGGATGGAATATGTAATTTTCGTTTTTCTCGGAAACGACTTAAGCGATTTGCAATCGGATTGATTCGTTTTTAAGCGAATAATAATATCTACAATTCCATACTGGCTTTGTCTACCTAGCACTCACAGTTTCCGAGATTTAGAATAATTTTATGTTGGTTCATTCTGGAAGTGACTTGTGCGCAAGGAATATGTAAATTCGTTTTTCTCAGAAACGACTTAAGCGATTTGCAATCGTATTTATTCGTTTGAAAGCCAATAATAATATCTACATTTTTATACTGGTTTTGTCTACCTAGCACTTACAGTTTCCGAGATATAGAATAATTTTATGTTAGTTCATTCTGGAAGTGACTTGTGCGTATGGAATATGTAATTTTCGTTTTTCTCGGAAACGACTTAAGCGATTTGCAATCGGATTGACTCATTTGAAAGCCAATAATAATATCTACAATTCCGTTTTTGTTTTGTCTACCTAGCACTTACAGTTTCCGAGATATAGATTATTTTTATGTTGGTTTATTCTGGAAGTGACTTGTGCGGATGGAATATGTAATTTTCGATTTTCTCTGAAGCGACTTAAGCGATTTGCAATCGGATTGATTCATTAGAAAGCCAATAATAATATCTATAATTCCATACTGGTTTTGTCTACCTAGCACCCACAGTTTCCAGGATATAAAATAATTTTATGTTGGTTCATTCTGAAAGTGACTTTTGCGGATGGAATATGTAATTTTCGTTTTTCTCGGAAACAACTTAAGCGATTTGCAATCGGATTGATTCGTTTGAAAGCCAATAATAATATCTACAATTCCATACACAGTTTCCGAGATTTAGATTATTTATAGGTTGGGTCATTCTGGAAGTGACTTGTGCGGATGGAATATGTAATTTTCGTTTTTCTCGGAAATGACTTAAACGATTTGCAATCGGATTGATTCGTTTGAAAGCCAATAATAATATCTACAATTCCATACTGGTTTTGTCTACCTAGCACTCACAGTTTCCGAGATATAGAATAATTTTATGTTGGTTCATTCTGGAAGTGACTTGTGCGGATGGAATATGTAATATTCGATTTTCTCGGAAACGACTTAAGCGATTTGCAATCGGTTTGATTCGTTTGAAAGCCAATAATAATATCTAGAATTCTATACTGGTTTTGTCTACCTAGCCTAGATATAGATTATTTTTAGGTTGGGTCATTCTGGAAGTGACTTGTGCGGATGGAATATGTAATTTTCGTTTTTCTCGGAAACGACTTAAGCGATTTGCAATCGGATTGATTCATTTGAAAGCCAATAACAATATCTACAATACCATACTGGTTTTGTCTACCTAGCACTCACAAATTCCGAGATATAGATTATTTTTAGGTTGGGTCATTCTGGAAGTGACTTGTGCGGATGGAATATGTAATTTTCGTTTTTCTCGGAAACTACTTAAGCGATTTGCAATCGGATTGATTCGTTTGAAAGCCAATAATAATATCTACAATTCCATACTGGTTTTGTCTACCTAGCACTCACAGTTTCCGAGATATAGAATAATTTTATGTTGGTTCATTCTGGAAGTGACTTGTGCAGATGGAATATGTAATTTTCGTTTTTCTCGGAAACGATTTAAGCGATTTGCAATCGGATTGATTCATTTGAAAGCCAATAACAATATCTACAATTCCATACTGGTTTTGTCTACCTAGCACTCACAGTTTCCGAGACATAGAATAATTTTATGTTGGTTCATTCTGGAAGTGACTTGTGCGGATGGAATATGTAATTTTCGTTTTTTTCGGAAACGACTTAAGCGATTTGCAATCGGATTGATTCATTTGAAAGCCAATAATAATATCTACAATTCCATACTGGTTTTGTCTACCTAGCACTTACCGTTTCCGAGATATACATTATTTTTAGGATGGTTCATTCTGGAAGTGACTTGTGCGGATGGAATATGTAATTTCGTTTTTCTCGGAAACGACTTAAGCGATTTGCAATCGGATTGATTCGTTTGAAAGCCAATAATAATATCTACAATTCCATACTGGTGTTGTCTACCTAGCACTCACAGTTTCCGAGATATAGAATAATTTTATGTTGGTTCATTCTGGAAGTGACTTGTGCAGATGGAATATGTAATTTTCGTTTTTCTCGGAAACGATTTAAGCGATTTGCAATCGGATTGATTCATTTGAAAGCCAATAACAATATCTACAATACCATACTGGTTTTGTCTACCTAGCACTCACAAATTCCGAGATATAGATTATTTTTAGGTTGGTTCATTCTGGAAGTGACTTGTGCGGATGGAATATGTAATTTTCGTTTTTCTCGGAAACGACTTAAGCGATTTGCAAACGGATTGATTCATTTGAAAGCCAATAATAATATCTACAATTCCATACCGGTTTTGTCTACCTAGCATTTACCGTTTCCGAGGTATAGAATAATTTTATGTTGGTTCATTCTGGAAGTGACTTGTGCGGATGGAATATGTAATTTTCGTTTTTCTCGGAAACAACTTGAGCGATTTGCAATCGGATTGATTCATTTGAAAGCCAATAATAATATCTACAATTCCATACTGGTTTTGTCTACCTAGCACTTACCGTTTCCGAGATATAAATTATTTTTAGGTTGGTTCATTCTGGAAGTGACTTGTGCGGATGGAATATGTAATTTTCGTTTTTTTCGGAAACGACTTAAGCGATTTGCAATCGGATTGATTCATTTGAAAGCCAATAATAATATCTACAATTCCATACTTGTTTTGTCTACCTAGCACGTACCGTTTCCGAGATATACATTATTTTTAGGTTGGTTCATTCTGGAAGTGACTTGTGCGGATGGAATATGTAATTTTCGTTTTTCTCGGAAACGACTTAAGCGATTTGCAATCGGATTGATTCGTTTGAAAGCCAATAATAATATCTAGAATACTATACTGGTTTTGTCTACATAGCTCTACTTGTTTCCGAGATATAGATTATTTTTAGGTTGGGTCATTCTGGAAGTGACTTGTGCGGATGGAATATGTAATTTTCATTTTTCTCGGAAACGACTTAAGCGATTTGCAATCGGCTTGATTCATTTGAAAGCCAATAATAATATCTACAATTCCATACTGGTTTTGTCTACCTAGCACTTACCGTTTCCGAGATATAAATTATTTTTAGGTTGGTTCATTCTGGAAGTGACTTGTGCGGATGGAATATGTAATTTTCGTTTTTCTCGGAAACGACTTAAGCGATTTGCAATCGGATTGATTCGTTTGAAGGCCAATAATAATATCTAGAATACTATACTGGTTTTGTCTACCTAGCTCTTACCGCTTCCGAGATATAGATTATTTTTAGGTTGGGTCATACTGGAAGTGACTTGTGCGGATGGAATATGTAATTTTAATTTTTCTCGGAAACGACTTAAGCGATTTGCAATCGGATTGATTCATTTGAAAGCCAATAATAATATCTACAATTCCATACTGGTTTTGTCTACCTAGCACTCACAGTTTCCGAGATACAGATTATTTTTAGGTTGGTTCATTCTGGAAGTGACTTGTGCGGTTGGAATATGTAATATCCGATTTTCTCGGAAACGACTTAAGCGATTTGCAATCGGTTTGATTCGTTTGAAAGCCAATAATAATATCTAGAATTCTTTACTGGTTTTGTCTACCTAGCACTCACAAATTCCGAGATATAGATTATTTTTAGGTTGGGTCATTCTGAAGTTACTTGTGCGGATGGAATATGTAATTTTCGTTTTCTCGGAAAGGACTTAAGCGATTTGCAATCGGATTGATTCATTTGAAAGCCAATAATAATATCTACAATTCCATACTGGTTTTGTCTGCCTAGCACTCACAGTTTCCGAGATATAGAATAATTTTATGTTGGTTCATTCTGGAAGTGACTTGTGCGGATGGAATATGTAATTTTCGTTTTTCTCGGAAACGGTTTAAGCGATTTGCAATCGGATTGATTCATTTGAAAGTCAATAATAATATCTACAATACCATACTGGTTTTGTCTACCTAGCACTTACCGTTTCCGAGATATAAATTATTTTTAGGTTGGTTCATTCTGGAAGTGACTTGTGCGGATGGAATATGTAATTTTCGTTTTTCTCGGAAACGACTTAAGCGATTTGCAATCGGATTAATTCGTTTGAAAGCCAATAATAATATCTACAATTCCATACTGGTTTTGTCTACCTAGCATTCACAGTTTCCGAGATATAGAATAATTTTATGTTGGTTCATTCTGGAAGTGACTTGTGCGGATGGAATATGTAATTTTCGTTTTTCTCGGAAACAACTTAAGCGATTTGCAATCGGATTGATTCGTTTGAAAGCCAATAATAATATCTACAATTCCATACACAGTTTCCGAGATTTAGATTATTTATAGGTTGGGTCATTCTGGAAGTGACTTGTGCGGATGGAATATGTAATTTTCGTTTTTCTCGGAAATGACTTAAACGATTTGCAATCGGATTGATTCGTTTGAAAGCCAATAATAATATCTACAATTCCATACTGGTTTTGTCTACCTAGCACTCACAGTTTCCGAGATATAGAATAATTTTATGTTGGTTCATTCTGGAAGTGACTTGTGCGGATGGAATATGTAATATTCGATTTTCTCGGAAACGACTTAAGCGATTTGCAATCGGTTTCATTCGTTTGAAAGCCAATAATAATATCTAGAATTCTATACTGGTTTTGTCTACCTAGCCTAGATATAGATTATTTTTAGGTTGGGTCATTCTGGAAGTGACTTGTGCGGATGGAATATGTAATTTTCGTTTTTCTCGGAAACGACTAAAGCGATTTGCAATCGGATTGATTCATTTGAAAGCCAATAACAATATCTACAATACCATACTGGTTTTGTCTACCTAGCACTCACAAATTCCGAGATATAGATTATTTTTAGGTTGGGTCATTCTGGAAGTGACTTGTGCGGATGGAATATGTAATTTTCGTTTTTCTCGGAAACGACTTAAGCGATTTGCAATCGGATTGATTCGTTTGAAAGCCAATAATAATATCTACAATTCCATACTGGTTTTGTCTACCTAGCACTCACAGTTTCCGAGATATAGAATAATTTTATGTTGGTTCATTCTGGAAGTGACTTGTGCAGATGGAATATGTAATTTTCGTTTTTCTCGGAAACGATTTAAGCGATTTGCAATCGGATTGATTCATTTGAAAGCCAATAACAATATCTACAATACCATACTGGTTTTGTCTACCTAGCACTCACAAATTCCGAGATATAGATTATTTTTAGGTTGGGTCATTCTGGAAGTGACTTGTGCGGATGGAATATGTAATTTTTGTTTTTCTCGGAAACGACTTAAGCGATTTGCAAACGGATTGATTCATTTGAAAGCCAATAATAATATCTACAATTCCATACTGGTTTTGTCTACCTAGCACTCACAGTTTCCGAGATATAGAATAATTTTATGTTGGTTCATTCTGGAAGTGACTTGTGCGGATGGAATATGTAATTTTCGTTTTTTTCGGAAACGACTTAAGCGATTTGCAATCGGATTGATTCATTTGAAAGCCAATAATAATATCTACAATTCCATACTGGTTTTGTCTACCTAGCACTTACCGTTTCCGAGATATACATTATTTTTAGGTTGGTTCATTCTGGAAGTGACTTGTGCGGATGGAATATGTAATTTCGTTTTTCTCGGAAACGACTTAAGCGATTTGCAATCGGATTGATTCGTTTGAAAGCCAATAATAATATCTACAATTCCATACTGGTGTTGTCTACCTAGCACTCACAGTTTCCGAGATATAGAATAATTTTATGTTGGTTCATTCTGGAAGTGACTTGTGCAGATGGAATATGTAATTTTCGTTTTTCTCGGAAACGATTTAAGCGATTTGCAATCGGATTGATTCATTTGAAAGCCAATAACAATATCTACAATACCATACTGGTTTTGTCTACCTAGCACTCACAAATTCCGAGATATAGATTATTTTTAGGTTGGGTCATTCTGGAAGTGACTTGTGCGGATGGAATATGTAATTTTCGTTTTTCTCGGAAACGACTTAAGCGATTTGCAAACGGATTGATTCATTTGAAAGCCAATAATAATATCTACAATTCCATACCGGTTTTGTCTACCTAGCATTTACCGTTTCCGAGGTATAGAATAATTTTATGTTGGTTCATTCTGGAAGTGACTTGTGCGGATGGAATATGTAATTTTCGTTTTTCTCGGAAACAACTTGAGCGATTTGCAATCGGATTGATTCATTTGAAAGCCAATAATAATATCTACAATTCCATACTGGTTTTGTCTACCTAGCACTTACCGTTTCCGAGATATAAATTATTTTTAGGTTGGTTCATTCTGGAAGTGACTTGTGCGGATGGAATATGTAATTTTCGTTTTTTTCGGAAACGACTTAAGCGATTTGCAATCGGATTGATTCATTTGAAAGCCAATAATAATATCTACAATTCCATACTTGTTTTGTCTACCTAGCACGTACCGTTTCCGAGATATACATTATTTTTAGGTTGGTTCATTCTGGAAGTGACTTGTGCGGATGGAATATGTAATTTTCGTTTTTCTCGGAAACGACTTAAGCGATTTGCAATCGGATTGATTCGTTTGAAAGCCAATAATAATATCTAGAATACTATACTGGTTTTGTCTACATAGCTCTACTTGTTTCCGAGATATAGATTATTTTTAGGTTGGGTCATTCTGGAAGTGACTTGTGCGGATGGAATATGTAATTTTCATTTTTCTCGGAAACGACTTAAGCGATTTGCAATCGGCTTGATTCATTTGAAAGCCAATAATAATATCTACAATTCCATACTGGTTTTGTCTACCTAGCACTTACCGTTTGCGAGATATACATTATTTTTAGGTTGGTTCATTCTGGAAGTGACTTGTGCGGATGGAATATGTAATTTTCGTTTTTCTCGGAAACGACTTAAGCGATTTGCAATCGGATTGATTCGTTTGAAGGCCAATAATAATATCTAGAATACTATACTGGTTTTGTCTACCTAGCTCTTACCGCTTCCGAGATATAGATTATTTTTAGGTTGGGTCATACTGGAAGTGACTTGTGCGGATGGAATATGTAATTTTAATTTTTCTCGGAAACGACTTAAGCGATTTGCAATCGGATTGATTCATTTGAAAGCCAATAATAATATCTACAATTCCATACTGGTTTTGTCTACCTAGCACTCACAGTTTCCGAGATACAGATTATTTTTAGGTTGGTTCATTCTGGAAGTGACTTGTGCGGTTGGAATATGTAATATTCGATTTTCTCGGAAACGACTTAAGCGATTTGCAATCGGTTTGATTCGTTTGAAAGCCAATAATAATATCTAGAATTCTTTACTGGTTTTGTCTACCTAGCACTCACAAATTCCGAGATATAGATTATTTTTAGGTTGGGTCATTCTGAAGTTACTTGTGCGGATGGAATATGTAATTTTCGTTTTCTCGGAAAGGACTTAAGCGATTTGCAATCGGATTGATTCATTTGAAAGCCAATAATAATATCTACAATTCCATACTGGTTTTGTCTGCCTAGCACTCACAGTTTCCGAGATATAGAATAATTTTATGTTGGTTCATTCTGGAAGTGACTTGTGCGGATGGAATATGTAATTTTCGTTTTTCTCGGAAACGGTTTAAGCGATTTGCAGTCGGATTGATTCATTTGAAAGTCAATAATAATATCTACAATACCATACTGGTTTTGTCTACCTAGCACTTACCGTTTCCGAGATATAAATTATTTTTATGTTGGTTCATTCTGGAAGTGACTTGTGCGGATGGAATATGTAATTTTCGTTTTTCTCGGAAACGACTTAAGCGATTTGCAATCGGATTAATTCGTTTGAAAGCCAATAATAATATCTACAATTCCATACTGGTTTTGTCTACCTAGCATTCACAGTTTCCGAGATATAGAATAATTTTATGTTGGTTCATTCTGGAAGTGACTTGTGCGGATGGAATATGTAATTTTCGTTTTTCTCGGAAACGACTTAAGCGATTTGCAAACGGATTGATTCATTTGAAAGCCAATAATAATATCTACAATTCCATACTGGTTTTGTCTACCTAGCACTCACAGTTTCCGAGATATAGAATAATTTTATGTTGGTTCATTCTGGAAGTGACTTGTGCGGATGGAATATGTAATTTTCGTTTTTCTCGGAAACGACTTAAGCGATTTGCAATCGGATTGATTCATTTGAAAGCCAATAATAATATCTACAATTCCATACTGGTTTTGTCTACCTAGCACTTACCGTTTCCGAGATAAAATTATTTTTATGTTGGTTCATTCTGGAAGTGACTTGTGCGGATTGAATATGTAATTTTCGTTTTTCTCGGAAACGACTTAAGCGATTTGCAATCGGATTGATTCGTTTGAAAGCCAATAATAATATCTAGAATACTATACTGGTTTTGTCTACATAGCTCTTATTGTTTCCGAGATATAGATTATTTTTAGGTTGGGTCATTCTGGAAGTGACTTGTGCGGATGGAATATGTAATTTTCATTTTTCTCGGAAACGACTTAAGCGATTTGCAATCGGATTGATTCATTTGAAAGCCAATAATAATATCTACAATTCCATACTGGTTTTGTCTACCTAGCACTTACCGTTTCCGAGATATACATTATTTTTAGGTTGGTTCATTCTGGAAGTGACTTGTGCGGATGGAATATGTAATTTTCGTTTTTCTCGGAAACGACTTAAGCGATTTGCAATCGGATTGATTCGTTTGAAAGCCAATAATAATATCTAGAATACTATACTGGTTTTGTCTACCTAGCTCTTACCGTTTCCGAGATATAGATTATTTTTAGGTTGGGTCATACTGGAAGTGACTTGTGCGGATGGAATATGTAATTTTGGTTTTTCTCGGAAACGACTTAAGCGATTTGCAATCGGATTGATTCATTTGAAAGCCAATAATAATATCTACAATTCCATACTGGTTTTGTCTACCTAGCACTCACAGTTTCCGAGATATAGATTATTTTTAGGTTGGTTCATTTTGGAAGTGACTTGTGCGGTTGGAATATGTAATATTCGATTTTCTCGGAAACGACTTAAGCGATTTGCAATCGGTTTGATTCGTTTGAAAGCCAATAATAATATCTAGAATTCTATACTGGTTTTGTCTACCTAGCACTCACAAATTCCGAGATATAGATTATTTTTAGGTTGGGTCATTCTGGAAGTGACTTGTGCGGATGGAATATGTAATTTTCGTTTTCTCGGAAAGGACTTAAGCGATTTGCAATCGGATTGATTCATTTGAAAGCCAATAATAATATCTACAATTCCATACTGGTTTTGTCTGCCTAGCACTCACAGTTTCCGAGATATAGAATAATTTTATGTTGGTTCATTCTGGAAGTGACTTGTGCGGATGGAATATGTAATTTTCGATTTTCTCGGAAACGATTTAAGCGATTTGCAATCGGATTGATTCATTTGAAAGCCAATAATAATATCTACAATGCCATACTGGTTTTGTCTACCTAGCACTTACCGTTTCCGAGATATAAATTATTTTTAGGTTGGTTCATTCTGGAAGTGACTTGTGCGGATGGAATATGTAATTTTCGTTTTTCTCGGAAACGACTTAAGCGATTTGCAATCGGATTGATTCGTTTGAAAGCCAATAATAATATCTAGAATACTATACTGGTTTTGTCTACCTAGCACTCACAGTTTCAGAGATATAGATTATTTTTAGGTTGGTTCATTCTGGAAGTAACTTGTGCGGATGGAATATGTAATTTTCGTTTTTCTCGGAAACGATTTAAGCGATTTGCAATCGGATTGATTCATTTGAAAGCCAATAATAATATCTACAATACCATACTGGTTTTGTCTACCTAGCACTCACAGTTTCCGATATATAGATTATTTTTAGGTTGGGTCATTCTGGAAGTGACTTGTGCGGATGGAATATGTAATTTTCGTTTTTCTCGGAAACGACTTAAGCGATTTGCAATCGGATTGATTCATTTGAAAGCCAATAATAATATCTACAATTCCATACTGGTTTTGTCTACCTAGCTCTTATCGTTTCCGAGATATAGATTATACTGGTATTGTCTACCTAGCACTCACAGTTTCCGAGATATAGAATAATTTTATGTGGGGTCATTCTGGAAGTGACTTGTGCGGATATAATATGTAATTTTCGTTTTTCTCGGAAACGACTTAAGCGATTTGCAATCGGATTGATTCGTTTGAAAGCCAATAAAAATATCTACAATTCCATACTGGTTTTGTCTACCTAGCACTAACCGTTTCCGAGATATAGAATAATTTTATTTGGAGTCATTCTGGAAGTGACTTGTGCGGATGGAATATGTAATTTTCGTTTTTCTCGGAAACGACTTAAGCGATTTGCAATCGGATTGATTCATTTGAAAGCCAATAATAATATCTACAATTCCATACGGGTTTTGTCTACCTAGCACACACCGTTTCCGAGATATAGAATAATTTTATGTTGGTTCATTCTGGAAGTGACTTGTGTGGATGGAATATGTAATTTTCGTTTTTCTCGGAAACGACTTAAGCGATTTGCAATCGGATTGATTCATTTGAAAGCCTATAATAATATCTACAATTCCATACTGGTTTTGTCTACCTAGCAATTACCGTTTCCAAAATATAGATTATTTGTAGGTTGGGTCATTCTACCTAGCACTTACAGTTTCCGAGATATAGAATAATTTTATGTTGGTTCATTCTGGAAGTAACTTGTGCGGATGGAATATGTAATTTTCGTTTTTCTCGGAAACGACTTAAGCGATTTGCAATCGGATTGATTCGTTTGAAAGCCAATAATAATATCTAGAATACTATACTGGTTTTGTCTACATAGCTCTTATTGTTTCCGAGATATAGATTATTTTTAGGTTGGGTCATTCTGGAAGTGACTTGTGCGGATGGAATATGTAATTTTCATTTTTCTCGGAAACGACTTAAGCGATTTGCAATCGGATTAATTCATTTGAAAGCCAATAATAATATCTACAATTCCATACTGGTTTTGTCTACCTAGCACTTACCGTTTCCGAGATATACATTATTTTTAGGTTGGTTCATTCTGGAAGTGACTTGTGCGGATGGAATATGTAATTTTCGTTTTTCTCGGAAACGACTTAAGCGATTTGCAATCGGATTGATTCGTTTGAAAGCCAATAATAATATCTAGAATACTATACTGGTTTTGTCTACCTAGCTCTTACCGTTTCCGAGATATAGATTATTTTTAGGTTGGGTCATACTGGAAGTGACTTGTGCGGATGGAATATGTAATTTTCGTTTTTCTCGGAAACGACTTAAGCGATTTGCAATCGGATTGATTCGTTTGAAAGCCAATAATAATATCTAGAATACTATACTGGTTTTGTCTACCTAGCTCTTACCGTTTCCGAGATATAGATTATTTTTAGGTTGGTTCATTCTGGAAGTGACTTGTGCGGTTGGAATACGTAATATTCGATTTTCTCGGAAACGACTTAAGCGATTTGCAATCGGTTTGATTCGTTTGAAAGCCAATAATAATATCTAGAATTCTATACTGGTTTTGTCTACCTAGCACTCACAAATTCCGAGATATAGATTATTTTTAGGTTGGGTCATTCTGGAAGTGACTTGTGCGGATGGAATATGTAATTTTCATTTTCTCGGAAAGGACTTAAGCGATTTGCAATCGGATTGATTCATTTGAAAGCCAATAATAATATCTACAATTCCATACTGGTTTTGTCTGCCTAGCACTTACCGTTTCCGAGATATACATTATTTTTAGGTTGGTTCATTCTGGAAGTGACTTGTGCGGATGGAATATGTAATTTTCGTTTTTCTCGGAAACGACTTAAGCGATTTGCAATCGGATTGATTCGTTTGAAAGCCAATAATAATATCTAGAATACTATACTGGTTTTGTCTACCTAGCTCTTACCGCTTCCGAGATATAGATTATTTTTAGGTTGGGTCATACTGGAAGTGACTTGTGCGGATGGAATATGTAATTTTAATTTTTCTCGGAAACGACTTAAGCGATTTGCAATCGGATTGATTCATTTGAAAGCCAATAATAATATCTACAATTCCATACTGGTTTTGTCTACCTAACACTCACAGTTTCCGAGATATAGATTATTTTTAGGTTGGTTCATTCTGGAAGTGACTTGTGCGGTTGGAATATGTAATATTCGATTTTCTCGGAAACGACTTAAGAGATTTGCAATCGGATTGATTCATTTGAAAGCCAATAATAATATCTACAATTCCATACTGGTTTTGTCTGCCTAGCACTCACAGTTTCCGAGATATAGAATAATTTTATGTTGGTTCATTCTGGAAGTGACTTGTGCGGATGGAATATGTAATTTTCGTTTTTCTCGGAAACGGTTTAAGCGATTTGCAATCGGATTGATTCATTTGAAAGCCAATAATAATATCTACAATACCATACTGGTTTTGTCTACCTAGCACTTACCGTTTCCGAGATATAAATTATTTTTAGGTTGGTTCATTCTGGAAGTGACTTGTGCGGATGGAATATGTAATTTTCGTTTTTCTCGGAAACGACTTAAGCGATTTGCAATCGGATTAATTCGTTTGAAAGCCAATAATAATATCTACAATTCCATACTGGTTTTGTCTACCTAGCATTCACAGTTTCCGAGATATAGAATAATTTTATGTTGGTTCATTCTGGAAGTGACTTGTGCGGATGGAATTTGTAATTTTCGTTTTTCTCGGAAACGACTTGAGCGATTTGCAATCGGATTGATTCATTTAAAAGCCAATAATAATATCTACAATTCCATACTGGTTTTGTCTACCTAGCATTCACAGTTTCCGAGATACAGAATAACTTTTTGTTGGTTCATTCTGGAAGTGACTTGTGCGGATGGAATATGTAATTTTCGTTTTTCTCGGAAACGACTTAAGCGATTTGCAATCGGATTGATTCGTTTGAAAGCCAATAATAATATCTAGAATACTATACTGGTTTTGTCTACATAGCTCTTATTGTTTCCGAGATATAGATTATTTTTAGGTTGGGTCATTCTGGAAGTGACTTGTGCGGATGGAATATGTAATTTTCGTTTTTCTCGGAAACGACTTAAGCGATTTGCAATCGGATTGATTCATTTGAAAGCCAATAATAATATCTACAATTCCATACTGGTTTTGTCTACCTAGCACTTACCGTTTCCGAGATATACATTATTTTTAGGTTGGTTCATTCTGGAAGTGACTTGTGCGGATGGAATATGTAATTTTCGTTTTTCTCGGAAACGACTTAAGCGATTTGCAATCGGATTGATTCGTTTGAAAGCCAATAATAATATCTAGAATACTATACTGGTTTTGTCTACCTAGCTCTTACCGTTTCCAAGATATAGATTATTTTTAGGTTGGGTCATACTGGAAGTGACTTGTGCGGATGGAATATGTAATTTTGGTTTTTCTCGGAAACGACTTAAGCGATTTGCAATCGGACTGATTCATTTGAAAGCCAATAATAATATCTGGAATTCTATACTGGTTTTGTCTACCTAGCACTCACAAATTCCGAGATATAGATTATTTTTAGGTTGGGTCATTCTGGAAGTGACTTGTGCGGATGGAATATGTAACTTTCGTTTTCTCGGAAAGGACTTAAGCGATTTGCAATCGGATTGATTCATTTGAAAGCCAATAATAATATCTACAATTCCATACTGGTTTTGTCTGCCTAGCACTCACAGTTTCCGAGATATAGAATAATTTTATGTTGGTTCATTCTGGAAGTGACTTGTGCGGATGGAATATGTAATTTTCGTTTTTCTCGGAAACGATTTAAGCGATTTGCAATCGGATTGATTCATTTGAAAGCCAATAATAATATCTACAATACCATACTGGTTTTGTCTACCTAGCACTTACCGTTTCCGAGATATAAATTATTTTTAGGTTGGGTCATTCTGGAAGTGACTTGTGCGGATGGAATATGTAATTTTCGTTTTCTCGGAAACGACTTAAGCGATTTGCAATCGGATTGATTCATTTGAAAGCCAATAATAATATCTACAATTTCATACTGGTTTTGTCTACCTAGCTCTTACCGTTTCCGAGATATAGATTATTTGTAGGTTGGGTCATTCTACCTAGCACTCACAGTTTCCGAGATATAGAATAATTTTATGTTGGTTCATTCTGGAAGTGACTTGTGCGGATGGAATATGTAATGTTCGTTTTTCTCGGAAACGATTTAAGCGACTTGCAATCGGATTGATTCATTTGAAAGCCAATAATAATATCTACAATTTCATACTGGTTTTGTCTACCTAGCTCTTACCGTTTCCGAGATATAGATTATTTTTAGGTTGGGTCATTCTGGAAGTGACTTGTGCGGATGGAATATGTAATTTTCGATTTTGTCGGAAACGACTTAAGCGATTTGCAATCGGATTGATTCGTTTGAAAGCCAATAATAATATCTACAATTCCATACTGGTTTTGTCTACCTAGGATTCACAGTTTCCGAGATACAGAATAACTTTTTGTTGGTTCATTCTGGAAGTGACTTGTGCGGATGGAATATGTAATTTTCGTTTTTCTCGGAAACGACTTAAGCGATTTGCAATCGAATTGATTCATTTGAAAGCCAATAATAATATCTACAATTCCATACTAGTTTTGTCTACCTAGCACTCACAGTTTCCGAGATCTAGAATAATTTTATGTGGGGTCAGTCTGGAAGTGACTTGTGCGGATGGAATATGTAATTTTCGTTTTTCTCGGAAACGACATAAGCGATTTGCAATCGGATTGATTCGTTTGAAAGCCAATAATAATATCTACAATTCCATGCTGGTTTTGTCTACCTAGCACTTACCGTTTCCGAGATAAAATTATTTTTAGGCTGGTTCATTCTGGAAGTGACTTGTGCGGATGGAATATGTAATTTTCGTTTTTCTCGGAAACGACTTAAGCGATTTGCAATCGGATTGATTCGTTTGAAAGCCAATAATAATATCTAGAATACTATACTGGTTTTGTCTACATAGCTCTTATTGTTTCCGAGATATAGATTATTTTTAGGTTGGGTCATTCTGGAAGTGACTTGTGCGGATGGAATATGTAATTTTCATTTTTCTCGGAAACGACTTAAGCGATTTGCAAACGGATTGATTCATTTGAAAGCCAATAATAATATCTACAATTCCATACTGGTTTTGTCTACCTAGCACTCACAGTTTCCGAGATATAGAATAATTTTATGTTGGTTCATTCTGGAAGTGACTTGTGCGGATGGAATATGTAATTTTCGTTTTTCTCGGAAACGACTTGAGCGATTTGCAATCGGATTGATTCATTTGAAAGCCAATAATAATATCTACAATTCCATACTGGTTTTGTCTACCTAGCACGCACAGTTTCCGAGATATAGATTATTTTTAGGTTGGTTCATTCTGGAAGTAACTCGTGCGGATGGAATATGTAATTTTCGTTTTTCTCGGAAACGATTTAAGCGATTTGCAATCGGATTGATTCATTTGAAAGCCAATAATAATATCTACAATACCATACTGGTTTTGTCTACCTAGCACTCACAGTTTCCGAGATATAGAATAATTTTATGTTGGGTCATTCTGGAAGTGACTTGTGCGGATGGAATTTGTAATTTTCGATTTTGTCGGAAACGACTTAAGCGATTTGCAATCGGATTGATTCGTTTGAAAGCCAATAATAATATCTACAATTCCATACTGGTTTTGTCTACCTAGCATTCACAGTTTCCGAGATACAGAATAACTTTTTGTTGGTTCATTCTGGAAGTGACTTGTGCGGATGGAATATGTAATTTTCGTTTTTCTCGGAAACGACTTAAGCGATTTGCAATCGGATTGATTCATTTGAAAGCCAATAATAATATCTACAATTCCATACTGGTTTTGTCTACCTAGCACGCACAGTTTCCGAGATCAAGAATAATTTTATGTGGGGTCATTCTGGAAGTGACTTGTGCGGATGGAATATGTAATTTTCGTTTTTTTCGGAAACGACTTAAGCGATTTGCAATCGGATTGATTCATTTGAGAGCCAATAATAATATCTACAATTCCATACTGGTTTTGTCTACCTAGCTCTTATCGTTTCCGAGATATAGATTATTTGTAGGTTGGGTCATTCTGGAAGTGACTTGTGCGGATGGAATTTGTAATATTCGATTTTGTCGGAAACGACTTAAGCGATTTGCAATCGGATTGATTCATTTGAAAGCCAATAATAATATCTACAATTCCATACTGGTTTTGTCTACCTAGCTCTTATCGTTTCCGAGATATAGATTATTTGTAGGTTGGGTCATTCTGGAAGTGACTTGTGCGGATGGAATTTGTAATTTTCGATTTTGTCGGAAACGACTTAAG
This sequence comes from Stomoxys calcitrans, assembly GCF_963082655.1. Lineage (NCBI taxonomy): Eukaryota > Metazoa > Arthropoda > Insecta > Diptera > Muscidae > Stomoxys > Stomoxys calcitrans. The sequence continues at coordinate 60,363,693 of NC_081555.1, read as the reverse complement.
CGATTTGCAATCGGATTGATTCATTTGAAACCCAATAATAATATGTACAATTCCATACTGGTTTTGTCTACCTAGCACTCACAGTTTCCGAGATATAGAATAATTTTATGTTGGTTCATTCTGGAAGTGACTTGTGCGGATGGAATATGTAATATTCGATTTTCTCGGAAACGACTTAAGCGATTTGCAATCGGTTTGATTCGTTTGAAAGCTAATAATAATATCTAGAATTCTATACTGGTTTTGTCTACCTAGCCTAGATATAGATTATTTTTAGGTTGGGTCATTCTGGAAGTGACTTGTGCGGATGGAATATGTAATTTTCGTTTTTCTCGGAAACGACTTAAGCGATTTGCAGTCGGATTGATTCATTTGAAAGCCAATAACAATATCTACAATACCATACTGGTTTTGTCTACCTAGCACTCACAAATTCCGAGATATAGATTATTTTTAGGTTGGGTCATTCTGGAAGTGACTTGTGCGGATGGAATATGTAATTTTCGTTTTCTCGGAAAGGACTTAAGCGATTTGCAATCGGATTGATTCATTTGAAAGCCAATAATAATATCTACAATTCCATACTGGTTTTGTTTGCCTAGCACTCACAGTTTCCGAGATATAGAATAATTTTATGTTGGTTCATTCTGGAAGTGACTTGTGCGGATGGAATATGTAATTTTCGTTTTTCTCGGAAACGGTTTAAGCGATTTGCAATCGGATTGATTCATTTGAAAGCCAATAATAATATCTACAATACCATGCTGGTTTTGTCTACCTAGCACTTACCGTTTCCGAGATATAAATTATTTTTAGGTTGGTTCATTCTGGAAGTGACTTGTGCGGATGGAATATGTAATTTTCGTTTTTCTCGGAAACGACTTAAGCGATTTGCAATCGGATTAATTCGTTTGAAAGCCAATAATAATATCTACAATTCCATACTGGTTTTGTCTACCTAGCATTCACAGTTTCCGAGATATAGAATAATTTTATGTTGGTTCATTCTGGAAGTGACTTGTGCGGATGGAATATGTAATTTTCATTTTTCTCTTAAACGACTTAAGCGATTTGCAATCGGATTGATTCATTTGAAAGCCAATAATAATATCTACAATTCCATACTGGTTTTGTCTACCTAGCACTTACCGTTTCCGAGATATACATTATTTTTAGGTTGGTTCATTCTGGAAGTGACTTGTGCGGATGGAATATGTAATTTTCGTTTTTCTCGGATACGACTTAAGCGATTTGCAATCGGATTGATTCGTTTGAAAGCCAATAATAATATCTAGAATACTATACTGGTTTTGTCTACCTAGCTCTTACCGCTTCCGAGATATAGATTATTTTTAGGTTGGGTCATACTGGAAGTGACTTGTGCGGATGGAATATGTAATTTTAATTTTTCTCGGAAACGACTTAAGCGATTTGCAATCGGATTGATTCATTTGAAAGCCAATAATAATATCTACAATTCCATACTGGTTTTGTCTACCTAGCACTCACAGTTTCCGAGATATAGATTATTTTTAGGTTGGTTCATTCTGGAAGTGACTTGTGCGGTTGGAATATGTAATATTCGATTTTCTCGGAAACGACTTAAGCGATTTGCAATCGGTTTGATTCGTTTGAAAGCCAATAATAATATCTAGAATTATATACTGGTTTTGTCTACCTAGCACTCACAAATTCCGAGATATAGATTATTTTTAGGTTGGGTCATTCTGGAAGTGACTTGTGCGGATGGAATATGTAATTTTCGTTTTCTCGGAAAGGACTTAAGCGATTTGCAATCGGATTGATTCATTTGAAAGCCAATAATAATATCTACAATTCCATACTGGTTTTGTCTGCCTAGCACTCACAGTTTCCGAGATATAGAATAATTTTATGTTGGTTCATTCTGGAAGTGACTGGAAGTGGAAGTGCGGATGGAATATGTAATTTTCGTTTTTCTCGGAAACGACTTAAGCGATTTGCAATCGGATTAATTCGTTTGAAAGCCAATAATAATATCTACAATTCCATACTGGTTTTGTCTACCTAGCATTCACAGTTTCCGAGATATAGAATAATTTTATGTTGGTTCATTCTGGAAGTGACTTGTGCGGATGGAATATGTAATTTTCGTTTTTCTCGGAAAGGACTTAAGCGATTTGCAAACGGATTGATTCATTTGAAAGCCAATAATAATATCTACAATTCCATACTGGTTTTGTCTACCTAGCACTCACAGTTTCCGAGATATAGATTATTTTTAGGTTGGTTCATTCTGGAAGTGACTTGTGCGGTTGGAATATGTAATATTCGATTTTCTCGGAAACGACTTAAGCGATTTGCAATCGGTTTGATTCGTTTGAAAGCCAATAATAATATCTAGAATTATATACTGGTTTTGTCTACCTAGCACTCACAAATTCCGAGATATAGATTATTTTTAGGTTGGTTCATTCTGGAAGTGACTTGTGCGGATGGAATATGTAATTTTCGTTTTTCTCGGAAACGACTTAAGCGATTTGCAATCGGATTGATTCGTTTGAAAGCCAATAATAATATCTAGAATACTATACTGGTTTTGTCTACCTAGCTCTTACCGCTTCCGAGATATAGATTATTTTTAGGTTGGGTCATACTGGAAGTGACTTGTGCGGATGGAATATGTAATTTTAATTTTTCTCGGAAACGACTTAAGCGATTTGCAATCGGATTGATTCATTTGAAAGCCAATAATAATATCTACAATTCCATACTGGTTTTGTCTACCTAACACTCACAGTTTCCGAGATATAGATTATTTTTAGGTTGGTTCATTCTGGAAGTGACTTGTGCGGTTGGAATATGTAATATTCGATTTTCTCGGAAACGACTTAAGAGATTTGCAATCGGATTGATTCATTTGAAAGCCAATAATAATATCTACAATTCCATACTGGTTTTGTCTGCCTAGCACTCACAGTTTCCGAGATATAGAATAATTTTATGTTGGTTCATTCTGGAAGTGACTTGTGCGGATGGAATATGTAATTTTCGTTTTTCTCGGAAACGGTTTAAGCGATTTGCAATCGGATTGATTCATTTGAAAGCCAATAATAATATCTACAATACCATACTGGTTTTGTCTACCTAGCACTTACCGTTTCCGAGATATAAATTATTTTTAGGTTGGTTCATTCTGGAAGTGACTTGTGCGGATGGAATATGTAATTTTCGTTTTTCTCGGAAACGACTTAAGCGATTTGCAATCGGATTAATTCGTTTGAAAGCCAATAATAATATCTACAATTCCATACTGGTTTTGTCTACCTAGCATTCACAGTTTCCGAGATATAGAATAATTTTATGTTGGTTCATTCTGGAAGTGACTTGTGCGGATGGAATTTGTAATTTTCGTTTTTCTCGGAAACGACTTGAGCGATTTGCAATCGGATTGATTCATTTAAAAGCCAATAATAATATCTACAATTCCATACTGGTTTTGTCTACCTAGCATTCACAGTTTCCGAGATACAGAATAACTTTTTGTTGGTTCATTCTGGAAGTGACTTGTGCGGATGGAATATGTAATTTTCGTTTTTCTCGGAAACGACTTAAGCGATTTGCAATCGGATTGATTCGTTTGAAAGCCAATAATAATATCTAGAATACTATACTGGTTTTGTCTACATAGCTCTTATTGTTTCCGAGATATAGATTATTTTTAGGTTGGGTCATTCTGGAAGTGACTTGTGCGGATGGAATATGTAATTTTCGTTTTTCTCGGAAACGACTTAAGCGATTTGCAATCGGATTGATTCATTTGAAAGCCAATAATAATATCTACAATTCCATACTGGTTTTGTCTACCTAGCACTTACCGTTTCCGAGATATACATTATTTTTAGGTTGGTTCATTCTGGAAGTGACTTGTGCGGATGGAATATGTAATTTTCGTTTTTCTCGGAAACGACTTAAGCGATTTGCAATCGGATTGATTCGTTTGAAAGCCAATAATAATATCTAGAATACTATACTGGTTTTGTCTACCTAGCTCTTACCGTTTCCAAGATATAGATTATTTTTAGGTTGGGTCATACTGGAAGTGACTTGTGCGGATGGAATATGTAATTTTGGTTTTTCTCGGAAACGACTTAAGCGATTTGCAATCGGACTGATTCATTTGAAAGCCAATAATAATATCTGGAATTCTATACTGGTTTTGTCTACCTAGCACTCACAAATTCCGAGATATAGATTATTTTTAGGTTGGGTCATTCTGGAAGTGACTTGTGCGGATGGAATATGTAATTTTCGTTTTCTCGGAAAGGACTTAAGCGATTTGCAATCGGATTGATTCATTTGAAAGCCAATAATAATATCTACAATTCCATACTGGTTTTGTCTGCCTAGCACTCACAGTTTCCGAGATATAGAATAATTTTATGTTGGTTCATTCTGGAAGTGACTTGTGCGGATGGAATATGTAATTTTCGTTTTTCTCGGAAACGATTTAAGCGATTTGCAATCGGATTGATTCATTTGAAAGCCAATAATAATATCTACAATACCATACTGGTTTTGTCTACCTAGCACTTACCGTTTCCGAGATATAAATTATTTTTAGGTTGGGTCATTCTGGAAGTGACTTGTGCGGATGGAATATGTAATTTTCGTTTTCTCGGAAACGACTTAAGCGATTTGCAATCGGATTGATTCATTTGAAAGCCAATAATAATATCTACAATTTCATACTGGTTTTGTCTACCTAGCTCTTACCGTTTCCGAGATATAGATTATTTGTAGGTTGGGTCATTCTACCTAGCACTCACAGTTTCCGAGATATAGAATAATTTTATGTTGGTTCATTCTGGAAGTGACTTGTGCGGATGGAATATGTAATGTTCGTTTTTCTCGGAAACGATTTAAGCGACTTGCAATCGGATTGATTCATTTGAAAGCCAATAATAATATCTACAATTTCATACTGGTTTTGTCTACCTAGCTCTTACCGTTTCCGAGATATAGATTATTTTTAGGTTGGGTCATTCTGGAAGTGACTTGTGCGGATGGAATATGTAATTTTCGATTTTGTCGGAAACGACTTAAGCGATTTGCAATCGGATTGATTCGTTTGAAAGCCAATAATAATATCTACAATTCCATACTGGTTTTGTCTACCTAGGATTCACAGTTTCCGAGATACAGAATAACTTTTTGTTGGTTCATTCTGGAAGTGACTTGTGCGGATGGAATATGTAATTTTCGTTTTTCTCGGAAACGACTTAAGCGATTTGCAATCGAATTGATTCATTTGAAAGCCAATAATAATATCTACAATTCCATACTAGTTTTGTCTACCTAGCACTCACAGTTTCCGAGATCTAGAATAATTTTATGTGGGGTCAGTCTGGAAGTGACTTGTGCGGATGGAATATGTAATTTTCGTTTTTCTCGGAAACGACATAAGCGATTTGCAATCGGATTGATTCGTTTGAAAGCCAATAATAATATCTACAATTCCATGCTGGTTTTGTCTACCTAGCACTTACCGTTTCCGAGATAAAATTATTTTTAGGCTGGTTCATTCTGGAAGTGACTTGTGCGGATGGAATATGTAATTTTCGTTTTTCTCGGAAACGACTTAAGCGATTTGCAATCGGATTGATTCATTTGAAAGCCAATAATAATATCTAGAATACTATACTGGTTTTGTCTACATAGCTCTTATTGTTTCCGAGATATAGATTATTTTTAGGTTGGGTCATTCTGGAAGTGACTTGTGCGGATGGAATATGTAATTTTCATTTTTCTCGGAAACGACTTAAGCGATTTGCAAACGGATTGATTCATTTGAAAGCCAATAATAATATCTACAATTCCATACTGGTTTTGTCTACCTAGCACTCACAGTTTCCGAGATATAGAATAATTTTATGTTGGTTCATTCTGGAAGTGACTTGTGCGGATGGAATATGTAATTTTCGTTTTTCTCGGAAACGACTTGAGCGATTTGCAATCGGATTGATTCATTTGAAAGCCAATAATAATATCTACAATTCCATACTGGTTTTGTCTACCTAGCACGCACAGTTTCCGAGATATAGATTATTTTTAGGTTGGTTCATTCTGGAAGTAACTCGTGCGGATGGAATATGTAATTTTCGTTTTTCTCGGAAACGATTTAAGCGATTTGCAATCGGATTGATTCATTTGAAAGCCAATAATAATATCTACAATACCATACTGGTTTTGTCTACCTAGCACTCACAGTTTCCGAGATATAGAATAATTTTATGTTGGGTCATTCTGGAAGTGACTTGTGCGGATGGAATTTGTAATTTTCGATTTTGTCGGAAACGACTTAAGCGATTTGCAATCGGATTGATTCGTTTGAAAGCCAATAATAATATCTACAATTCCATACTGGTTTTGTCTACCTAGCATTCACAGTTTCCGAGATACAGAATAACTTTTTGTTGGTTCATTCTGGAAGTGACTTGTGCGGATGGAATATGTAATTTTCGATTTTGTCGGAAACGACTTAAGCGATTTGCAATCGGATTGATTCATTTGAAAGCCAATAATAATATCTACAATTCCATACTGGTTTTGTCTACCTAGCACGCACAGTTTCCGAGATCAAGAATAATTTTATGTGGGGTCATTCTGGAAGTGACTTGTGCGGATGGAATATGTAATTTTCGTTTTTTTCGGAAACGACTTAAGCGATTTGCAATCGGATTGATTCATTTGAAAGCCAATAATAATATCTACAATTCCATACTGGTTTTGTCTACCTAGCTCTTATCGTTTCCGAGATATAGATTATTTGTAGGTTGGGTCATTCTGGAAGTGACTTGTGCGGATGGAATTTGTAATATTCGATTTTGTCGGAAACGACTTAAGCGATTTGCAATCGGATTGATTCATTTGAAAGCCAATAATAATATCTACAATTCCATACTGGTTTTGTCTACCTAGCTCTTATCGTTTCCGAGATATAGATTATTTGTAGGTTGGGTCATTCTGGAAGTGACTTGTGCGGATGGAATTTGTAATTTTCGATTTTGTCGGAAACGACTTAAGCGATTTGCAATCGGATTGATTCATTTGAAACCCAATAATAATATGTACAATTCCATACTGGTTTTGTCTACCTAGCACTCACAGTTTCCGAGATATAGATTATTTTTAGGTTGGGTCATTCTGGAAGTGACTTGTGCGGATGGAATATGTAATTTTCGTTTTTCTCGGAAATGACTTAAACGATTTGCAATCGGATTGATTCGTTTGAAAGCCAATAATAATATCTACAATTCCATACTGGTTTTGTCTACCTAGCACTCACAGTTTCCGAGATATAGAATAATTTTATGTTGGTTCATTCTGGAAGTGACTTGTGCGGATGGAATATGTAATATTCGATTTTCTCGGAAACGACTTAAGCGATTTGCAATCGGTTTGATTCGTTTGAAAGCTAATAATAATATCTAGAATTCTATACTGGTTTTGTCTACCTAGCCTAGATATAGATTATTTTTAGGTTGGGTCATTCTGGAAGTGACTTGTGCGGATGGAATATGTAATTTTCGTTTTTCTCGGAAACGACTTAAGCGATTTGCAATCGGATTGATTCATTTGAAAGCCAATAACAATATCTACAATACCATACTGGTTTTGTCTACCTAGCACTCACAAATTCCGAGATATAGATTATTTTTAGGTTGGGTCATTCTGGAAGTGACTTGTGCGGATGGAATATGTAATTTTCGTTTTCTCGGAAAGGACTTAAGCGATTTGCAATCGGATTGATTCATTTGAAAGCCAATAATAATATCTACAATTCCATACTGGTTTTGTTTGCCTAGCACTCACAGTTTCCGAGATATAGAATAATTTTATGTTGGTTCATTCTGGAAGTGACTTGTGCGGATGGAATATGTAATTTTCGTTTTTCTCGGAAACGGTTTAAGCGATTTGCAATCGGATTGATTCATTTGAAAGCCAATAATAATATCTACAATACCATGCTGGTTTTGTCTACCTAGCACTTACCGTTTCCGAGATATAAATTATTTTTAGGTTGGTTCATTCTGGAAGTGACTTGTGCGGATGGAATATGTAATTTTCGTTTTTCTCGGAAACGACTTAAGCGATTTGCAATCGGATTAATTCGTTTGAAAGCCAATAATAATATCTACAATTCCATACTGGTTTTGTCTACCTAGCATTCACAGTTTCCGAGATATAGAATAATTTTATGTTGGTTCATTCTGGAAGTGACTTGTGCGGATGGAATATGTAATTTTCGTTTTTCTCGGAAACGACTTAAGCGATTTGCAAACGGTTTGATTCGTTTGAAAGCCAATAATAATATCTAGAATTCTATACTGGTTTTGTCTACCTAGCACTCACAAATTCCGAGATATAGATTATTTTTAGGTTGGGTCATTCTGGAAGTGACTTGTGCGGATGGAATATGTAATTTTCATTTTTCTTTTAAACGACTTAAGCGATTTGCAATCGGATTGATTCATTTGAAAGCCAATAATAATATCTACAATTCCATACTGGTTTTGTCTACCTAGCACTTACCGTTTCCGAGATATACATTATTTTTAGGTTGGTTCATTCTGGAAGTGACTTGTGCGGATGGAATATGTAATTTTCGTTTTTCTCGGAAACGACTTAAGCGATTTGCAATCGGATTGATTCGTTTGAAAGCCAATAATAATATCTAGAATACTATACTGGTTTTGTCTACCTAGCTCTTACCGCTTCCGAGATATAGATTATTTTTAGGTTGGGTCATACTGGAAGTGACTTGTGCGGATGGAATATGTAATTTTAATTTTTCTCGGAAACGACTTAAGCGATTTGCAATCGGATTGATTCATTTGAAAGCCAATAATAATATCTACAATTCCATACTGGTTTTGTCTACCTAGCACTCACAGTTTCCGAGATATAGATTATTTTTAGGTTGGTTCATTCTGGAAGTGACTTGTGCGGTTGGAATATGTAATATTCGATTTTCTCGGAAACGACTTAAGCGATTTGCAATCGGTTTGATTCGTTTGAAAGCCAATAATAATATCTAGAATTATATACTGGTTTTGTCTACCTAGCACTCACAAATTCCGAGATATAGATTATTTTTAGGTTGGGTCATTCTGGAAGTGACTTGTGCGGATGGAATATGTAATTTTCGTTTTCTCGGAAAGGACTTAAGCGATTTGCAATCGGATTGATTCATTTGAAAGCCAATAATAATATCTACAATTCCATACTGGTTTTGTCTGCCTAGCACTCACAGTTTCCGAGATATAGAATAATTTTATGTTGGTTCATTCTGGAAGTGACTGGAAGTGGAAGTGCGGATGGAATATGTAATTTTCGTTTTTCTCGGAAACGACTTAAGCGATTTGCAATCGGATTAATTCGTTTGAAAGCCAATAATAATATCTACAATTCCATACTGGTTTTGTCTACCTAGCATTCACAGTTTCCGAGATATAGAATAATTTTATGTTGGTTCATTCTGGAAGTGACTTGTGCGGATGGAATATGTAATTTTCGTTTTTCTCGGAAAGGACTTAAGCGATTTGCAAACGGATTGATTCATTTGAAAGCCAATAATAATATCTACAATTCCATACTGGTTTTGTCTACCTAGCACTCACAGTTTCCGAGATATAGAATAATTTTATGTTGGTTCATTCTGGAAGTGACTTGTGCGGATGGAATATGTAATTTTCGTTTTTCTCGGAAACGACTTGAGCGATTTGCAATCGGATTGATTCATTTGAAAGCCAATAATAATATCTACAATTCCATACTGGTTTTGTCTACCTAGCACTTACCGTTTCCGAGATAAAATTATTTTTAGGTTGGTTCATTCTGGAAGTGACTTGTGCGGATGGAATATGTAATTCGATTCGTTTGAAAGCCAATAATAATATCTAGAATACTATACTGGTTTTGTCTACATAGCTCTTATTGTTTCCGAGATATAGATTATTTTTAAGTTGGGTCATTCTGGAAGTGACTTGTGCGGATGGAATATGTAATTTTCGTTTTTCTCGGAAACGACTTAAGCGATTTGCAATCGGATTGATTCATTTGAAAGCCAATAATAATATCTACAATTCCATACTGGTTTTGTCTACCTAGCACTTACCGTTTCCGAGATATACATTATTTTTAGGTTGGTTCATTCTGGAAGTGACTTGTGCGGATGGAATATGTAATTTTCGTTTTTCTCGGAAACGACTTAAGCGATTTGCAATCGGATTGATTCGTTTGAAAGCCAATAATAATATCTAGAATACTATACTGGATTTGTCTACCTAGCTCTTACCGTTTCCGAGATATAGATTATTTTTAGGTTGGGTCATACTGGAAGTGACTTGTGCGGATGGAATATGTAATTTTGGTTTTTCTCGGAAACGACTTAAGCGATTTGCAATCGGACTGATTCATTTGAAAGCCAATAATAATATCTACAATTCCATACTGGATTTGTCTACCTATCACTCACAGTTTCCGAGATATAGATTATTTTTAGGTTGGTTCATTCTGGAAGTGACTTGTGCGGTTGGAATATGTAATATTCGATTTTCTCGGAAACGACTTAAGCGATTTGCAATCGGTTTGATTCGTTTGAAAGCCAATAATAATATCTAGAATTCTATACTGGTTTTGTCTACCTAGCACTCACAAATTTCGAGATATAGATTATTTTTAGGTTGGGTCATTCTGGAAGTGACTTGTGCGGATGGAATATGTAATTTTCGTTTTCTCGGAAAGGACTTAAGCGATTTGCAATCGGATTGATTCATTTGAAAGCCAATAATAATATCTACAATTCCATACTGGTTTTGTCTACCTAGCACTCACAGTTTCCGAGATATAGAATAATTTTATGTTGGTTCATTCTGGAAGTGACTTGTGCGGATGGAATATGTAATTTTCGTTTTTCTCGGAAACGATTTAAGCGATTTGCAATCGGATTGATTCATTTGAAAGCCAATAATAATATCTACAATACCATACTGGTTTTGTCTACCTAGCACTTACCGTTTCCGAGATATAAATTATTTTTAGGTTGGGTCATTCTGGAAGTGACTTGTGCGGATGGAATATGTAATTTTCGTTTTCTCGGAAACGACTTAAGCGATTTGCAATCGGATTGATTCATTTGAAAGCCAATAATAATATCTACAATACCATACTGGTTTTGTCTACCTAGCACTCACAGTTTCCGATATATAGATTATTTTTAGGTTGGATCATTCTGGAAGTGACTTGTGCGGATGGAATATGTAATTTTCGTTTTTCTCGGAAACGACTTAAGCGATTTGCAATCGGATTGATTCATTTGAAAGCCAATAATAATATCTACAATTCCATACTGGTTTTGTCTACCTAGCTCTTATCGTTTCCGAGATATAGATTATTTGTAGGTTGGGTCATTCTGGAAGTGACTTGTGCGGATGGAATTTGTAATTTTCGATTTTGTCGGAAACGACTTAAGCCATTTGCAATCGGATTGATTCGTTTGAAAGCCAATAATAATATCTACAATTCCATACTGGTTTTGTCTACCTAGCATTCACAGTTTCCGAGATACAGAATAACTTTTTGTTGGTTCATTCTGGAAGTGACTTGTGCGTATGGAATATGTAATTTTCGTTTTTCTCGGAAACGACTTAAGCGATTTGCAATCGGATTGATTCATTTGAAAGCCAATAATAATATCTACAATTCCATACTGGTTTTGTCTACCTAGCACGCACAGTTTCCGAGATCTAGAATAATTTTATGTGGGGTCATTCTGGAAGTGACTTGTGCGGATGGAATATGTAATTTTCGTTTTTCTCGGAAACGACTTAAGCGATTTGCAATCGGATTGATTCATTTGAAAGCCAATAATAATATCTACAATTCCATACTGGTTTTGTCTACCTAGCTGTTATCGTTTCCGAGATATAGATTATTTGTAGGTTGGGTCATTCTGGAAGTGACTTGTGCGGATGGAATTTGTAATTTTCCATTTTGTCGGAAACGACTTAAGCGATTTGCAATCGGATTGATTCATTTGAAACCCAATAATAATATCTACAATTCCATACTGGTTTTGTCTACCTAGCAATTACCGTTTCCGAGATATAGATTATTTGTAGGTTGGGTCATTCTACCTAGCACTCACAGTTTCCGAGATATAGAATAATTTTATGTTGGTTCATTCTGGAAGTGACTTGTGCGGATGGAATCTGTAATTTTCGTTTTTCTCGGAAACGATTTAAGCGATTTGCATTAGGATTGATTCATTTGAAAGCCAATAATAATATCTACAATTTCATACTGGTTTTGTCTACCTAGCTCTTACCGTTTCCGAGATATAGATTATTTTTAGGTTGGGTCATTCTGGAAGTGACTTGTGCGGATGGAATATGTAATTTTCGATTTTGTCGGAAACGACTTAAGCGATTTGCAATCGGATTGATTCGTTTGAAAGCCAATAATAATATCTACAATTCCATACTGGTTTTGTCTACCTAGCATTCACAGTTTCCGAGATACAGAATAACTCTTTGTTGGTTCATTCTGGAAGTGACTTGTGCGGATGGAATATGTAATTTTCGTTTTTCTCGGAAACGACTTAAGCGATTTGCAATCGAATTGATTCATTTGAAAGCCAATAATAATATCTACAATTCCATACTAGTTTTGTCTACCTAGCACTCACAGTTTCCGAGATCTAGAATAATTTTATGTGGGGTCAGTCTGGAAGTGACTTGTGCGGATGGAATATGTAATTTTCGTTTTTCTCGGAAACGACATAAGCGATTTGCAATCGGATTGATTCGTTTGAAAGCCAATAATAATATCTACAATTCCATGCTGGTTTTGTCTACCTAGCACTTACCGTTTCCGAGATAAAATTATTTTTAGGTTGGTTCATTCTGGAAGTGACTTGTGCGGATGGAATATGTAATTTTCGTTTTTCTCGGAAACGACTTAAGCGATTTGCAATCGGATTGATTCGTTTGAAAGCCAATAATAATATCTAGAATACTATACTGGTTTTGTCTACATAGCTCTTATTGTTTCCGAGATAGAGATTATTTTTAGGTTGGGTCATTCTGGAAGTGAATTGTGCGGATGGAATATGTAATTTTCATTTTTCTCGGAAACGACTTAAGCGATTTGCAAACGGATTGATTCATTTGAAAGCCAATAATAATATCTACAATTCCATACTGGTTTTGTCTACCTAGCACTCACAGTTTCCGAGATATAGAATAATTTTATGTTGGTTCATTCTGGAAGTGACTTGTGCGGATGGAATATGTAATTTTCGTTTTTCTCGGAAACGACTTGAGCGATTTGCAATCGGATTGATTCATTTGAAATCCAATAATAATATCTACAATTCCATACTGGTTTTGTCTACCTAGCACGCACAGTTTCCGAGATCTAGAATAATTTTATGTGGGGTCATTCTGGAAGTGACTTGTGCGGATGGAATATGTAATTTTCGTTTTTCTCGGAAACGACTTAAGCGATTTGCAATCGGATAGATTCATTTGAAAGCCAATAATAATATCTACAATACCATACTGGTTTTGTCTACCTAGCACTCACAGTTTCCGAGATATAGATTATTTTTAGGTTGGTTCATTCTGGAAGTAACTTGTGCGGATGGAATATGTAATTTTCGTTTTTCTCGGAAACGATTTAAGCGATTTGCAATCGGATTGATTCATTTGAAAGCCAATAATAATATCTACAATACCATACTGGTTTTGTCTACCTAGCACTCACAGTTTCCGATATATAGATTATTTTTAGGTTGGGTCATTCTGGAAGTGACTTGTGCGGATGGAATATGTAATTTTCGTTTTTCTCGGAAACGACTTAAGCGATTTGCAATCGGATTGATTCATTTGAAAGCCAATAATAATATCTACAATTCCATACTGGTCTTGTCTACCTAGCATTCACAGTTTCCGAGACATAGATTATTTGTAGGTTGGGTCATTCTGGAAGTGACTTGTGCGGATGGAATTTGTAATTTTCGATTTTGTCGGAAACGACTTAAGCGATTTGCAATCGGATTGATTCGTTTGAAAGCCAATAATAATATCTACAATTCCATACTGGTTTTGTCTACCTAGCATTCACAGTTTCCGAGATACAGAATAACTTTTTGTTGGTTCATTCTGGAAGTGACTTGTGCGGATGGAATATGTAATTTTCGTTTTTCTCGGAAACGACTTAAGCGATTTGCAATCGGATTGATTCATTTGAAAGCCAATAATAATATCTACAATTCCATACTGGTTTTGTCTACCTAGCACGCACAGTTTCCGAGATCAAGAATAATTTTATGTGGGGTCATTCTGGAAGTGACTTGTGCGGATGGAATATGTAATTTTCGTTTTTCTCGGAAACGACTTAAGCGATTTGCAATCGGATTGATTCATTTGAAAGCCAATAATAATATCTACAATTCCATACTGGTTTTGTCTACCTAGCTCTTATCGTTTCCGAGATATAGATTATTTGTAGGTTGGGTCATTCTGGAAGTGACTTGTGCGGATGGAATTTGTAATTTTCGATTTTGTCGGAAACGACTTAAGCGATTTGCAATCGGATTGATTCATTTGAAACCCAATAATAATATCTACAATTCCATACTGGTTTTGTCTACCTAGCAATTACCGTTTCCGAGATATAGATTATTTGTAGGTTGGGTCATTCTACCTAGCACTCACAGTTTCCGAGATATAGAATAATTTTATGTTGGTTCATTCTGGAAGTGACTTGTGCGGATGGAATCTGTAATTTTCGTTTTTCTCGGAAGCGATTTGCAATCGGATTGATTCATTTGAAAGCCAATAATAATATCTACAATTTCATACTGGTTTTGTCTACCTAGCTCTTACCGTTTCCGAGATATAGATTATTTTTAGGTTGGGTCATTCTGGAAGTGACTTGTGCGGATGGAATATGTAATTTTCGATTTTGTCGGAAACGACTTAAGCGATTTGCAATCGGATTGATTCGTTTGAAAGCCAATAATAATATCTACAATTCCATACTGGTCTTGTCTACCTAGCATTCACAGTTTCCGAGATACAGAATGACTTTTTGTTGGTTCATTCTGGAAGTGACTTGTGCGGATGGAATATGTAATTTTCGTTTTTCTCGGAAACGACTTAAGCGATTTGCAATCGAATTGATTCATTTGAAAGCCAATAATAATATCTACAATTCCATACTAGTTTTGTCTACCTAGCACTCACAGTTTCCGAGATCTAGAATAATTTTATGTGGGGTCAGTCTGGAAGTGACTTGTGCGGATGGAATATGTAATTTTCGTTTTTCTCGGAAACGACATAAGCGATTTGCAATCGGATTGATTCGTTTGAAAGCCAATAATAATATCTACAATTCCATGCTGGTTTTGTCTACCTAGCACTCACAGTTTGCGATATATAGAATAATTTTATGTTGGTTCATTCTGGAAGTGACTTGTGCGGATGGAATATTTCATTTTCGTTTTTCTCGGAAACGACTTAAGCGATTTGCAATCGGATTGATTCATTTGAAAGCCAATAATAATATCTACAATTCCATACTGGTTTTGTCTACCTAGCACTCACAGTTTCCGAGATATAGAACAATTTTTTGTTGGTTCATTCTGGAAGTGACTTGTGCGGATGGAATATGTAATTTTCGTTTTTCTCGGAAACGACTTAAGAGATTTGCAATCGGATTGATTCGTTTGAAAGCCAATAATAATATCTACAATTCCATACTGGTTTTGTCTACCTAGCACTCACAGTTTCCGAGATATAGAATAATTTTATGTTGGTTCATTCTGGAAGTGACTTGTGCGGATGGAATATGTAATTTTCGTTTTTTTCGGAAACGACTTAAGCGATTTGCAATCGGATTGATTCATTTGAAAGCCAATAATAATATCTACAATTCCATACTGGTTTTGTCTACCTAGCACGCACAGTTTCCGAGATCTAGAATAATTTTATGTGGGGTCATTCTGGAAGTGACTTGTGCGGATGGAATATGTAATTTTCGTTTTTCTCGGAAACGACTTAAGCGATTTGCAATCGGATTGATTCGTTTGAAAGCCAATAATAATATCTACAATTCCATACTGGTTTTGTCTACCTAGCTCTTATCGTTTCCGAGATATAGATTATACTGGTATTGTCTACCTAGCACTCACAGTTTCCGAGATATAGAATAATTTTATGTGGGGTCATTCTGGAAGTGACTTGTGCGGATATAATATGTAATTTTCGTTTTTCTCGGAAACGACTTAAGCGATTTGCAATCGGATTGATTCGTTTGAAAGCCAATAATAATATCTACAATTCCATACTGGTTTTGTCTACCAAGCACTCACAGTTTCCGAGATATAAAATAATTTTATGTTGGTTCATTCTGGAAGTGACTTGTGCGGATGGAATATGTAATTTTCGTTTTTCTCGGAAACGACTTAAGCGATTTGCAATCGGATTGATTCCTTTGAAAGCCAATAATAATATCTACAATTCCATACGGGTTTTGTCTACCTAGCACTCACCGTTTCCGAGATATAGAATAATTTTATGTTGGTTCATTCTGGAAGTGACTTGTGTGGATGGAATATGTAATTTTCGTTTTTCTCGGAAACGACTTAAGCGATTTGCAATCGGATTGATTCATTTGAAAGCCAATAATAATATCTACAATTCCATGCTGGTTTTGTCTACCTAGCACTCACAGTTTCCGAGATATAAAATAATTTTATGTTGGTTCATTCTGTTTCCGAGATATAGAATATCTCGGAAACAGAGAGATATAGAATAATTTTATGTTGGTTCATTCTGGAAGTAACTTGTGCGGATGGAATATGTAATTTTCGTTTTTCTCGGAAACGACTTAAGCGATTTGCAATCGGATTGATTCGTTTGAAAGCCAATAATAATATCTAGAATACTATACTGGTTTTGTCTACATAGCTCTTATTGTTTCCGAGATATAGATTATTTGTAGGTTGGGTCATTCTGGAAGTGACTTGTGCGGATGGAATATGTAATTTTCATTTTTCTCGGAAACGACTTAAGCGATTTGCAATCGGATTGATTCATTTGAAAGGCAATAATAATATCTACAATTCCATACTGGTTTTGTCTACCTAGCTCTTATCGTTTCCGAGATATAGATTATTTGTAGGTTGGGTCATTCTGGAAGTGACTTGTGCGGATGGAATTTGTAATTTTCCATTTTGTCGGAAACGACTTAAGCGATTTGCAATCGGATTGATTCATTTGAAACCCAATAATAATATCTACAATTCCATACTGGTTTTGTCTACCTAGCAATTACCGTTTCCGAGATATAGATTATTTGTAGGTTGGGTCATTCTACCTAGCACTCACAGTTTCCGAGATATAGAATAATTTTATGTTGGTTCATTCTGGAAGTGACTTGTGCGAATGGAATCTGTAATTTTCGTTTTTCTCGGAAACGATTTAAGCGATTTGCAATCGGATTGATTCATTTGAAAGCCAATAATAATATCTACAATTTCATACTGGTTTTGTCTACCTAGCTCTTACCGTTTCCGAGATATAGATTATTTTTAGGTTGGGTCATTCTGGAAGTGACTTGTGCGGATGGAATATGTAATTTTCGATTTTGTCGGAAACGACTTAAGCGATTTGCAATCGGATTGATTCGTTTGAAAGCCAATAATAATATCTACAATTCCATACTGGTTTTGTCTACCTAGCATTCACAGTTTCCGAGATACAGAATAACTTTTTGTTGGTTCATTCTGGAAGTGACTTGTGCGGATGGAATATGTAATTTTCGTTTTTCTCGGAAACGACTTAAGCGATTTGCAATCGAATTGATTCATTTGAAAGCCAATAATAATATCTACAATTCCATACTAGTTTTGTCTACCTAGCACCCACAGTTTCCGAGATCTAGAATAATTTTATGTGGGGTCAGTCTGGAAGTGACTTGTGCGGATGGAATATGTAATTTTCGTTTTTCTCGGAAACGACATAAGCGATTTGCAATCGGATTGATTCGTTTGAAAGCCAATAATAATATCTACAATTCCATGCTGGTTTTGTCTACCTAGCACTTACCGTTTCCGAGATAAAATTATTTTTAGGTTGGTTCATTCTGGAAGTGACTTGTGCGGATGGAATATGTAATTTTCGTTTTACTCGGAAACGACTTAAGCGATTTGCAATCGGATTGATTCGTTTGAAAGCCAATAATAATATCTAGAATACTATACTGGTTTTGTCAACCTAGCACTCACAGTTTCCGAGATATAGAATAATTTTATGTTGGTTCATTCTGGAAGTGACTTGTGCGGATGGAATATGTAATTTTCGTTTTTCTCGGAAACGACTTGAGCGATTTGCAATCGGATTGATTCATTTGAAAGCCAATAATAATATCTACAATTCCATACTGGTTTTGTCTACCTAGCACGCACAGTTTCCGAGATCTAGAATAATTTTATGTGGGGTCATTCTGGAAGTGACTTGTGCGGATGGAATATGTAATTTTCGTTTTTCTCGGAAACGACTTAAGCGATTTGCAATCGGATAGATTCATTTGAAAGCCAATAATAATATCTACAATACCATACTGGTTTTGTCTACCTAGCTCTCACAGTTTCCGAGATATAGATTATTTTTAGTTTGGTTCATTCTGGAAGTAACTTGTGCGGATGGAATATGTAATTTTCGTTTTTCTCGGAAACGATTTAAGCGATTTGCAATCGGATTGATTCATTTGAAAGCCAATAATAATATCTACAATACCATACTGGTTTTGTCTACCTAGCACTCACAGTTTCCGATATATAGATTATTTTTAGGTTGGTTCATTCTGGAAGTGACTTGTGTGGATGGAATATGTAATTTTCGTTTTTCTCGGAAACGACTTAAGCGATTTGCAATCGGATTGATTCATTTGAAAGCCAATAATAATATCTACAATTCCATACTGGTTTTGTCTACCTAGCTCTTATCGTTTCCGAGACATAGATTATTTGTAGGTTGGGTCATTCTGGAAGTGACTTGTGCGGATGGAATTTGTAATTTTCGATTTTGTCGGAAACGACTTAAGCGATTTGCAATCGGATTGATTCGTTTGAAAGCCAATAATAATATCTACAATTCCATACTGGTTTTGTCTACCTAGCATTCACAGTTTCCGAGATACAGAATAACTTTTTGTTGGTTCATTCTGGAAGTGACTTGTGCGGATGGAATATGTAATTTTCGTTTTTCTCGGAAACGACTTAAGCGATTTGCAATCGGATTGATTCATTTGAAAGCCAATAATAATATCTACAATTCCATACTGGTTTTGTCTACCTAGCACGCACAGTTTCCGAGATCAAGAATAATTTTATGTGGGGTCATTCTGGAAGTGACTTGTGCGGATGGAATATGTAATTTTCGTTTTTCTCGGAAACGACTTAAGCGATTTGCAATCGGATTGATTCATTTGAAAGCCAATAATAATATCTACAATTCCATACTGGTTTTGTCTACCTAGCTCTTATCGTTTCCGAGATATAGATTATTTGTAGGTTGGGTCATTCTGGAAGTGACTTGTGCGGATGGAATTTGTAATTTTCGATTTTGTCGGAAACGACTTAAGCGATTTGCAATCGGATTGATTCATTTGAAACCCAATAATAATATCTACAATTCCATACTGGTTTTGTCTACCTAGCAATTACCGTTTCCGAGATATAGATTATTTGTAGGTTGGGTCATTCTACCTAGCACTCACAGTTTCCGAGATATAGAATAATTTTATGTTGGTTCATTCTGGAAGTGACTTGTGCGGATGGAATCTGTAATTTTCGTTTTTCTCGGAAACGATTTAAGCGATTTGCAATCGGATTGATTCATTTGAAAGCCAATAATAATATCTACAATTTCATACTGGTTTTGTCTACCTAGCTCTTACCGTTTCCGAGATATAGATTATTTTTAGGTTGGGTCATTCTGGAAGTGACTTGTGTGGATGGAATATGTAATTTTCGATTTTGTCGGAAACGACTTAAGCGATTTGCAATCGGATTGATTCGTTTGAAAGCCAATAATAATATCTACAATTCCATACTGGTCTTGTCTACCTAGCATTCACAGTTTCCGAGATACAGAATAACTTTTTGTTGGTTCATTCTGGAAGTGACTTGTGCGGATGGAATATGTAATTTTCATTTTTCTCGGAAACGACTTAAGCGATTTGCAAACGGATTGATTCATTTGAAAGCCAATAATAATATCTACAATTCCATACTGGTTTTGTCTACCTAGCACTCACAGTTTCCGAGATCTAGAATAATTTTATGTGGGGTCAGTCTGGAAGTGACTTGTGCGGATGGAATATGTAATTTTCGTTTTTCTCGGAAACGACATAAGCGATTTGCAATCGGATTGATTCGTTTGAAAGCCAATAATAATATCTACAATTCCATGCTGGTTTTGTCTACCTAGCACTCACAGTTTGCGATATATAGAATAATTTTATGTTGGTTCATTCTGGAAGTGACTTGTGCGGATGGAATATTTCATTTTCGTTTTTCTCGGAAACGACTTAAGCGATTTGCAATCGGATTGATTCATTTGAAAGCCAATAATAATATCTACAATTCCATACTGGTTTTGTCTACCTTGCACTCACAGTTTCCGAGATATAGAACAATTTTTTGTTGGTTCATTCTGGAAGTGACTTGTGCGGATGGAATATGTAATTTTCGTTTTTCTCGGAAACGACTTAAGAGATTTGCAATCGGATTGATTCGTTTGAAAGCCAATAATAATATCTACAATTCCATACTGGTTTTGTCTACCTACCACTCACAGTTTCCGAGATACAGAATAACTTTTCGTTGGTTCATTCTGGAAGTGACTTGTGCGGATGGAATATGTAATTTTCGTTTTTCTCGGAAACGACTTAAGCGATTTGCAATCGGATTGATTCATTTGAAAGCCAATAATAATATCTACAATTCCATACTGGTTTTGTCTACCTAGCACGCACAGTTTCCGAGATCTAGAATAATTTTATGTGGGGTCATTCTGGAAGTGATTTGTGCGGATGGAATATGTAATTTTCGTTTTTCTCGGAAACGACTTAAGCGATTTGCAATCGGATTGATTCGTTTGAAAGCCAATAATAATATCTACAATTCCATACTGGTTTTGTCTACCTAGCTCTTATCGTTTCCGAGATATAGATTATACTGGTATTGTCTACCTAGCACTCACAGTTTCCGAGATATAGAATAATTTTATGTGGGGTCATTCTGGAAGTGACTTGTGCGGATATAATATGTAATTTTCGTTTTTCTCGGAAACGACTTAAGCGATTTGCAATCGGATTGATTCGTTTGAAAGCCAATAATAATATCTACAATTCCATACTGGTTTTGTCTATCTAGCACTCACAGTTTCCGAGATATAAAATAATTTTATGTTGGTTCATTCTGGAAGTGACTTGTGCGGATGGAATATGTACTTTTCGTTTTTCTCGGAAACGACTTAAGCGATTTGCAATCGGATTGATTCATTTGAAAGCCAATAATAATATCTACAATTCCATACGGGTTTTGTCTACCTAGCACTCACCATTTCCGAGATATAGAATAATTTTATGTTGGTTCATTCTGGAAGTGACTTGTGTGGATGGAATATGTAATTTTCGTTTTTCTCGGAAACGACTTAAGCGATTTGCAATCGGATTGATTCATTTGAAAGCCTATAATAATATCTACAATTCCATACTGGTTTTGTCTACCTAGCAATTACCGTTTCCAAAATATAGATTATTTGTAGGTTGGGTCATTCTACCTAGCACTTACAGTTTCCGAGATATAGAATAATTTTATGTTGGTTCATTCTGGAAGTAACTTGTGCGGATGGAATATGTAATTTTCGTTTTTCTCGGAAACGACTTAAGCGATTTGCAATCGGATTGATTCGTTTGAAAGCCAATAATAATATCTACAATTCCATACTGGTTTTGTCTACCTAGCACGCACAGTTTCCGAGATCTAGAATAATTTTATGTGGGGTCATTCTGGAAGTGACTTGTGCGGATGGAATATGTAATTTTCGTTTTTCTCGGAAACGACTTAAGCGATTTGCAATCGGATTGATTCGTTTGAAAGCCAATAATAATATCTACAATTCCATACTGGTTTTGTCTACCTAGCTCTTATCGTTTCCGAGATATAGATTATACTGGTATTGTCTACCTAGCACTCACAGTTTCCGAGATATAGAATAATTTTATGTGGGGTCATTCTGGAAGTGACTTGTGCGGATATAATATGTAATTTTCGTTTTTCTCGGAAACGACTTAAGCGATTTGCAATCGGATTGATTCGTTTGAAAGCCAATAATAATATCTACAATTCCATACTGGTTTTGTCTACCTAGCACTCACAGTTTCCGAGATATAAAATAATTTTATGTTGGTTCATTCTGGAAGTGACTTGTGCGGATGGAATATGTAATTTTCGTTTTTCTCGGAAACGACTTAAGCGATTTGCAATCGGATTGATTCATTTGAAAGCCAATAATAATATCTACAATTCCATACGGGTTTTGTCTACCTAGCACTCACCGTTTCCGAGATATAGAATAATTTTATGTTGGTTCATTCTGGAAGTGACTTGTGTGGATGGAATATGTAATTTTCGTTTTTCTCGGAAACGACTTAAGCGATTTGCAATCGGATTGATCCATTTGAAAGCCTATAATAATATCTACAATTCCATACTGGTTTTGTCTACCTAGCAATTACCGTTTCCAAAATATAGATTATTTGTAGGTTGGGTCATTCTACCTAGCACTTACAGTTTCCGAGGTATAGAATTATTTTATGTTGGTTCATTCTGGAAGTAACTTGTGCGGATGGAATATGTAATTTTCGTTTTTCTCGGAAACGACTTAAGCGATTTGCAATCGGATTGATTCGTTTGAAAGCCAATAATAATATCTAGAATACTATACTGGTTTTGTCTACATAGCTCTTATTGTTTCCGAGATATAGATTATTTTTAGGTTGGGTCATTCTGGAAGTGACTTGTGCGGATGGAATATGTAATTTTCATTTTTCTCGGAAACGACTTAAGCGATTTGCAATCGGATTGATTCATTTGGAAGCCAATAATAATATCTATAATTCCATACTGGTTTTGTCTACCTAGCACTTACCGTTTCCGAGATATACATTATTTTTAGGTTGGTTCATTCTGGAAGTGACTTGTGCGGATGGAATATGTAATTTTCGTTTTTCTCGGAAACGACTTAAGCGATTTGCCATCGGATTGATTCGTTTGAAAGCCAATAATAATATCTAGAATACTATACTGGTTTTGTCTACCTAGCTCTTACCGTTTCCGAGATATAGATTATTTTTAGGTTGGGTCATACTGGAAGTGACTTGTGCGGATGGAATATGTAATTTTCGTTTTTCTCGGAAACGACTTAAGCGATTTGCAATCGGATTGATTCATTTGAAAGCCAATAATAATATCTACAATTCCATACTGGTTTTGTCTACCTAGCACTCACAGTTTGCGATATATAGAATAATTTTATGTTGGTTCATTCTGGAAGTGACTTGTGCGGATGGAATATTTCATTTTCGTTTTTCTCGGAAACGACTTAAGCGATTTGCAATCGGATTGATTCATTTGAAAGCCAATAATAATATCTACAATTCCATACTGGTTTTGTCTACCTAGCACTCACAGTTTCCGAGATATAAAATAATTTTATGTTGGTTCATTCTGGAAGTGACTTGTGCGGATGGAATATGTAATTTTCGTTTTTCTCGGAAACGACTTAAGCGATTTGCAATCGGATTGATTCCTTTGAAAGCCAATAATAATATCTACAATTCCATACGGGTTTTGTCTACCTAGCACTCACCGTTTCCGAGATATAGAATAATTTTATGTTGGTTCATTCTGGAAGTGACTTGTGTGGATGGAATATGTAATTTTCGTTTTTCTCGGAAACGACTTAAGCGATTTGCAATCGGATTGATTCATTTGAAAGCCAATAATAATATCTACAATTCCATGCTGGTTTTGTCTACCTAGCACTCACAGTTTCCGAGATATAAAATAATTTTATGTTGGTTCATTCTGTTTCCGAGATATAGAATATCTCGGAAACAGAGAGATATAGAATAATTTTATGTTGGTTCATTCTGGAAGTAACTTGTGCGGATGGAATATGTAATTTTCGTTTTTCTCGGAAACGACTTAAGCGATTTGCAATCGGATTGATTCGTTTGAAAGCCAATAATAATATCTAGAATACTATACTGGTTTTGTCTACATAGCTCTTATTGTTTCCGAGATATAGATTATTTTTAGGTTGGGTCATTCTGGAAGTGACTTGTGCGGATGGAATATGTAATTTTCATTTTTCTCGGAAACGACTTAAGCGATTTGCAATCGGATTGATTCATTTGAAAGGCAATAATAATATCTACAATTCCATACTGGTTTTGTCTACCTAGCTCTTATCGTTTCCGAGATATAGATTATTTGTAGGTTGGGTCATTCTGGAAGTGACTTGTGCGGATGGAATTTGTAATTTTCCATTTTGTCGGAAACGACTTAAGCGATTTGCAATCGGATTGATTCATTTGAAACCCAATAATAATATCTACAATTCCATACTGGTTTTGTCTACCTAGCAATTACCGTTTCCGAGATATAGATTATTTGTAGGTTGGGTCATTCTACCTAGCACTCACAGTTTCCGAGATATAGAATAATTTTATGTTGGTTCATTCTGGAAGTGACTTGTGCGAATGGAATCTGTAATTTTCGTTTTTCTCGGAAACGATTTAAGCGATTTGCAATCGGATTGATTCATTTGAAAGCCAATAATAATATCTACAATTTCATACTGGTTTTGTCTACCTAGCTCTTACCGTTTCCGAGATATAGATTATTTTTAGGTTGGGTCATTCTGGAAGTGACTTGTGCGGATGGAATATGTAATTTTCGATTTTGTCGGAAACGACTTAAGCGATTTGCAATCGGATTGATTCGTTTGAAAGCCAATAATAATATCTACAATTCCATACTGGTTTTGTCTACCTAGCATTCACAGTTTCCGAGATACAGAATAACTTTTTGTTGGTTCATTCTGGAAGTGACTTGTGCGGATGGAATATGTAATTTTCGTTTTTCTCGGAAACGACTTAAGCGATTTGCAATCGAATTGATTCATTTGAAAGCCAATAATAATATCTACAATTCCATACTAGTTTTGTCTACCTAGCACCCACAGTTTCCGAGATCTAGAATAATTTTATGTGGGGTCAGTCTGGAAGTGACTTGTGCGGATGGAATATGTAATTTTCGTTTTTCTCGGAAACGACATAAGCGATTTGCAATCGGATTGATTCGTTTGAAAGCCAATAATAATATCTACAATTCCATGCTGGTTTTGTCTACCTAGCACTTACCGTTTCCGAGATAAAATTATTTTTAGGTTGGTTCATTCTGGAAGTGACTTGTGCGGATGGAATATGTAATTTTCGTTTTACTCGGAAACGACTTAAGCGATTTGCAATCGGATTGATTCGTTTGAAAGCCAATAATAATATCTAGAATACTATACTGGTTTTGTCAACCTAGCACTCACAGTTTCCGAGATATAGAATAATTTTATGTTGGTTCATTCTGGAAGTGACTTGTGCGGATGGAATATGTAATTTTCGTTTTTCTCGGAAACGACTTGAGCGATTTGCAATCGGATTGATTCATTTGAAAGCCAATAATAATATCTACAATTCCATACTGGTTTTGTCTACCTAGCACGCACAGTTTCCGAGATCTAGAATAATTTTATGTGGGGTCATTCTGGAAGTGACTTGTGCGGATGGAATATGTAATTTTCGTTTTTCTCGGAAACGACTTAAGCGATTTGCATTCGGATAGATTCATTTGAAAGCCAATAATAATATCTACAATACCATACTGGTTTTGTCTACCTAGCTCTCACAGTTTCCGAGATATAGATTATTTTTAGGTTGGTTCATTCTGGAAGTAACTTGTGCGGATGGAATATGTAATTTTCGTTTTTCTCGGAAACGATTTAAGCGATTTGCAATCGGATTGATTCATTTGAAAGCCAATAATAATATCTACAATACCATACTGGTTTTGTCTACCTAGCACTCACAGTTTCCGATATATAGATTATTTTTAGGTTGGTTCATTCTGGAAGTGACTTGTGTGGATGGAATATGTAATTTTCGTTTTTCTCGGAAACGACTTAAGCGATTTGCAATCGGATTGATTCATTTGAAAGCCAATAATAATATCTACAATTCCATACTGGTTTTGTCTACCTAGCTCTTATCGTTTCCGAGACATAGATTATTTGTAGGTTGGGTCATTCTGGAAGTGACTTGTGCGGATGGAATTTGTAATTTTCGATTTTGTCGGAAACGACTTAAGCGATTTGCAATCGGATTGATTCGTTTGAAAGCCAATAATAATATCTACAATTCCATACTGGTTTTGTCTACCTAGCATTCACAGTTTCCGAGATACAGAATAACTTTTTGTTGGTTCATTCTGGAAGTGACTTGTGCGGATGGAATATGTAATTTTCGTTTTTCTCGGAAACGACTTAAGCGATTTGCAATCGGATTGATTCATTTGAAAGCCAATAATAATATCTACAATTCCATACTGGTTTTGTCTACCTAGCACGCACAGTTTCCGAGATCAAGAATAATTTTATGTGGGGTCATTCTGGAAGTGACTTGTGCGGATGGAATATGTAATTTTCGTTTTTCTCGGAAACGACTTAAGCGATTTGCAATCGGATTGATTCATTTGAAAGCCAATAATAATATCTACAATTCCATACTGGTTTTGTCTACCTAGCTCTTATCGTTTCCGAGATATAGATTATTTGTAGGTTGGGTCATTCTGGAAGTGACTTGTGCGGATGGAATTTGTAATTTTCGATTTTGTCGGAAACGACTTAAGCGATTTGCAATCGGATTGATTCATTTGAAACCCAATAATAATATCTACAATTCCATACTGGTTTTGTCTACCTAGCAATTACCGTTTCCGAGATATAGATTATTTGTAGGTTGGGTCATTCTACCTAGCACTCACAGTTTCCGAGATATAGAATAATTTTATGTTGGTTCATTCTGGAAGTGACTTGTGCGGATGGAATCTGTAATTTTCGTTTTTCTCGGAAACGATTTAAGCGATTTGCAATCGGATTGATTCATTTGAAAGCCAATAATAATATCTACAATTTCATACTGGTTTTGTCTACCTAGCTCTTACCGTTTCCGAGATATAGATTATTTTTAGGTTGGGTCATTCTGGAAGTGACTTGTGTGGATGGAATATGTAATTTTCGATTTTGTCGGAAACGACTTAAGCGATTTGCAATCGGATTGATTCGTTTGAAAGCCAATAATAATATCTACAATTCCATACTGGTCTTGTCTACCTAGCATTCACAGTTTCCGAGATACAGAATAACTTTTTGTTGGTTCATTCTGGAAGTGACTTGTGCGGATGGAATATGTAATTTTCATTTTTCTCGGAAACGACTTAAGCGATTTGCAAACGGATTGATTCATTTGAAAGCCAATAATAATATCTACAATTCCATACTGGTTTTGTCTACCTAGCACTCACAGTTTCCGAGATCTAGAATAATTTTATGTGGGGTCAGTCTGGAAGTGACTTGTGCGGATGGAATATGTAATTTTCGTTTTTCTCGGAAACGACATAAGCGATTTGCAATCGGATTGATTCGTTTGAAAGCCAATAATAATATCTACAATTCCATGCTGGTTTTGTCTACCTAGCACTCACAGTTTGCGATATATAGAATAATTTTATGTTGGTTCATTCTGGAAGTGACTTGTGCGGATGGAATATTTCATTTTCGTTTTTCTCGGAAACGACTTAAGCGATTTGCAATCGGATTGATTCATTTGAAAACCAATAATAATATCTACAATTCCATACTGGTTTTGTCTACCTTGCACTCACAGTTTCCGAGATATAGAACAATTTTTTGTTGGTTCATTCTGGAAGTGACTTGTGCGGATGGAATATGTAATTTTCGTTTTTCTCGGAAACGACTTAAGAGATATGCAATCGGATTGATTCGTTTGAAAGCCAATAATAATATCTACAATTCCATACTGGTTTTGTCTACCTACCACTCACAGTTTCCGAGATACAGAATAACTTTTCGTTGGTTCATTCTGGAAGTGACTTGTGCGGATGGAATATGTAATTTTCGTTTTTCTCGGAAACGACTTAAGCGATTTGCAATCGGATTGATTCATTTGAAAGCCAATAATAATATCTACAATTCCATACTGGTTTTGTCTACCTAGCACGCACAGTTTCCGAGATCTAGAATAATTTTATGTGGGGTCATTCTGGAAGTGATTTGTGCGGATGGAATATGTAATTTTCGTTTTTCTCGGAAACGACTTAAGCGATTTGCAATCGGATTGATTCGTTTGAAAGCCAATAATAATATCTACAATTCCATACTGGTTTTGTCTACCTAGCTCTTATCGTTTCCGAGATATAGATTATACTGGTATTGTCTACCTAGCACTCACAGTTTCCGAGATATAGAATAATTTTATGTGGGGTCATTCTGGAAGTGACTTGTGCGGATATAATATGTAATTTTCGTTTTTCTCGGAAACGACTTAAGCGATTTGCAATCGGATTGATTCGTTTGAAAGCCAATAATAATATCTACAATTCCATACTGGTTTTGTCTATCTAGCACTCACAGTTTCCGAGATATAAAATAATTTTATGTTGGTTCATTCTGGAAGTGACTTGTGCGGATGGAATATGTACTTTTCGTTTTTCTCGGAAACGACTTAAGCGATTTGCAATCGGATTGATTCATTTGAAAGCCAATAATAATATCTACAATTCCATACGGGTTTTGTCTACCTAGCACTCACCATTTCCGAGATATAGAATAATTTTATGTTGGTTCATTCTGGAAGTGACTTGTGTGGATGGAATATGTAATTTTCGTTTTTCTCGGAAACGACTTAAGCGATTTGCAATCGGATTGATTCATTTGAAAGCCTATAATAATATCTACAATTCCATACTGGTTTTGTCTACCTAGCAATTACCGTTTCCAAAATATAGATTATTTGTAGGTTGGGTCATTCTACCTAGCACTTACAGTTTCCGAGATATAGAATAATTTTATGTTGGTTCATTCTGGAAGTAACTTGTGCGGATGGAATATGTAATTTTCGTTTTTCTCGGAAACGACTTAAGCGATTTGCAATCGGATTGATTCGTTTGAAAGCCAATAATAATATCTACAATTCCATACTGGTTTTGTCTACCTAGCACGCACAGTTTCCGAGATCTAGAATAATTTTATGTGGGGTCATTCTGGAAGTGACTTGTGCGGATGGAATATGTAATTTTCGTTTTTCTCGGAAACGACTTAAGCGATTTGCAATCGGATTGATTCGTTTGAAAGCCAATAATAATATCTACAATTCCATACTGGTTTTGTCTACCTAGCTCTTATCGTTTCCGAGATATAGATTATACTGGTATTGTCTACCTAGCACTCACAGTTTCCGAGATATAGAATAATTTTATGTGGGGTCATTCTGGAAGTGACTTGTGCGGATATAATATGTAATTTTCGTTTTTCTCGGAAACGACTTAAGCGATTTGCAATCGGATTGATTCGTTTGAAAGCCAATAATAATATCTACAATTCCATACTGGTTTTGTCTACCTAGCACTCACAGTTTCCGAGATATAAAATAATTTTATGTTGGTTCATTCTGGAAGTGACTTGTGCGGATGGAATATGTAATTTTCGTTTTTCTCGGAAACGACTTAAGCGATTTGCAATCGGATTGATTCATTTGAAAGCCAATAATAATATCTACAATTCCATACGGGTTTTGTCTACCTAGCACTCACCGTTTCCGAGATATAGAATAATTTTATGTTGGTTCATTCTGGAAGTGACTTGTGTGGATGGAATATGTAATTTTCGTTTTTCTCGGAAACGACTTAAGCGATTTGCAATCGGATTGATCCATTTGAAAGCCTATAATAATATCTACAATTCCATACTGGTTTTGTCTACCTAGCAATTACCGTTTCCAAAATATAGATTATTTGTAGGTTGGGTCATTCTACCTAGCACTTACAGTTTCCGAGGTATAGAATTATTTTATGTTGGTTCATTCTGGAAGTAACTTGTGCGGATGGAATATGTAATTTTCGTTTTTCTCGGAAACGACTTAAGCGATTTGCAATCGGATTGATTCGTTTGAAAGCCAATAATAATATCTAGAATACTATACTGGTTTTGTCTACATAGCTCTTATTGTTTCCGAGATATAGATTATTTTTAGGTTGGGTCATTCTGGAAGTGACTTGTGCGGATGGAATATGTAATTTTCATTTTTCTCGGAAACGACTTAAGCGATTTGCAATCGGATTGATTCATTTGGAAGCCAATAATAATATCTATAATTCCATACTGGTTTTGTCTACCTAGCACTTACCGTTTCCGAGATATACATTATTTTTAGGTTGTTTCATTCTGGAAGTGACTTGTGCGGATGGAATATGTAATTTTCGTTTTTCTCGGAAACGACTTAAGCGATTTGCCATCGGATTGATTCGTTTGAAAGCCAATAATAATATCTAGAATACTATACTGGTTTTGTCTACCTAGCTCTTACCGTTTCCGAGATATAGATTATTTTTAGGTTGGGTCATACTGGAAGTGACTTGTGCGGATGGAATATGTAATTTTCGTTTTTCTCGGAAACGACTTAAGCGATTTGCAATCGGATTGATTCATTTGAAAGCCAATAATAATATCTACAATTCCATACTGGTTTTGTCTACCTAGCACTCACAGTTTCCGAGATATAGATTATTTTTAGGTTGGTTCATTCTGGAAGTGACTTGTGCGGTTGGAATATGTAATATTCGATTTTCTCGGAAACGACTTAAGCGATTTGCAATCGGTTTGATTCGTTTGAAAGCCAATAATAATATCTAGAATTCTATACTGGTTTGTCTACCTAGCCTAGATATAGATTATTTTTAGGTTGGGTCATTCTGGAAGTGACTTGTGCGGATGGAATATGTAATTTTCGTTTTTCTCGGAAACGACTTAAGCGATTTGCAATCGGATTGATTCATTTGAAAGCCAATAACAATATCTACAATACCATACTGGTTTTGTCTACCTAGCACTCACAAATTCCGAGATATAGATTATTTTTAGGTTGGGTCATTCTGGAAGTGACTTGTGCGGATGGAATATGTAATTTTCGTTTTTCTCGGAAACGACTTAAGCGATTTGCAATCGGATTGATTCGTTTGAAAGCCAATAATAATATCTACAATTCCATACTGGTTTTGTCTACCTAGCACTCACAGTTTCCGAGATATAGAATAATTTTATGTTGGTTCATTCTGGAAGTGACTTGTGCAGATGGAATATGTAATTTTCGTTTTTCTCGGAAACGATTTAAGCGATTTGCAATCGGATTGATTCATTTGAAAGCCAATAACAATATCTACAATACCATACTGGTTTTGTCTACCTAGCACTCACAAATTCCGAGATATAGATTATTTTTAGGTTGGGTCATTCTGGAAGTGACTTGTGCGGAGATATAGATTATTTTTAGGTTGGGTCATTCTGGAAGTGACTTGTGCGGATGGAATATGTAATTTTCGTTTTCTCGGAAAGGACTTAAGCGATTTGCAATCGGATTGATTCGTTTGAAAGCCAATAATAATATCTACAATTCCATACTGGTTTTGTCTACCTAGCACTTACCGTTTCCGAGATATAAATTATTTTTAGGTTGGTTCATTCTGGAAGTGACTTGTGCGGATGGAATATGTAATTTTCGTTTTTCTCGGAAACGACTTAAGCGATTTGCAATCGGATTAATTCGTTTGAAAGCCAATAATAATATCTACAATTCCATACTGGTTTTGTCTACCTAGCATTCACAGTTTCCGAGATATAGAATAATTTTATGTTGGTTCATTCTGGAAGTGACTTGTGCGGATGGAATATGTAATTTTCGTTTTTCTCGGAAACGACTTAAGCGATTTGCAAACGGTTTGATTCGTTTGAAAGCCAATAATAATATCTAGAATTCTATACTGGTTTTGTCTACCTAGCACTCACAAATTCCGAGATATAGATTATTTTTAGGTTGGGTCATTCTGGAAGTGACTTGTGCGGATGGAATATGTAATTTTCATTTTTCTCGGAAACGACTTAAGCGATTTGCAATCGGATTGATTCATTTGAAAGCCAATAATAATATCTACAATTCCATACTGGTTTTGTCTACACTTACCGTTTCCGAGATATACATTATTTTTAGGTTGGTTCATTCTGGAAGTGACTTGTGCGGATGGAATATGTAATTTTCGTTTTTCTCGGAAACGACTTAAGCGATTTGCAATCGGATTGATTCGTTTGAAAGCCAATAATAATATCTAGAATACTATACTGGTTTTGTCTACCTAGCTCTTACCGCTTCCGAGATATAGATTATTTTTAGGTTGGGTCATTCTGGAAGTGACTTGTGCGGATGGAATATGTAATTTTCGTTTTTCTCGGAACGACTTAAGCGATTTGCAATCGGATTGATTCATTTGAAAGCCAATAATAATATCTACAATTCCATTCTGGTTTTGTCTACCTAGCACTCACAGTTTCCGAGATATAGATTATTTTTAGGTTGGTTCATTCTGGAAGTGACTTGTGCGGTTGGAATATGTAATATTCGATTTTCTCGGAAACGACTTAAGCGATTTGCAATCGGTTTGATTCGTTTGAAAGCCAATAATAATATCTAGAATTCTATACTGGTTTTGTCTACCTAGCACTCACAAATTCCGAGATATAGATTATTTTTAGGTTGGGTCATTCTGGAAGTGACTTGTGCGGATGGAATATGTAATTTTCGTTTTCTCGGAAAGGACTTAAGCGATTTGCAATCGGATTGATTCATTTGAAAGCCAATAATAATATCTACAATTCCATACTGGTTTTGTCTGCCTAGCACTCACAGTTTCCGAGATATAGAATAATTTTATGTTGGTTCATTCTGGAAGTGACTTGTGCGGATGGAATATGTAATTTTCGTTTTTCTCGGAAACGGTTTAAGCGATTTGCAATCGGATTGATTCATTTGAAAGCCAATAATAATATCTACAATGCCATACTGGTTTTGTCTACCTAGCACTTACCGTTTCCGAGATATAAATTATTTTTAGGTTGGTTCATTCTGGAAGTGACTTGTGCGGATGGAATATGTAATTTTCGTTTTTCTCGGAAACGACTTAAGCGATTTGCAATCGGATTAATTCGTTTGAAAGCCAATAATAATATCTACAATTCCATAATGGTTTTGTCTACCTAGCATTCACAGTTTCCGAGATATAGAATAATTTTATGTTGGTTCATTCTGGAAGTGACTTGTGCGGATGGAATATGTAATTTTCGTTTTTCTCGGAAACGACTTAAGCGATTTGCAAACGGATTGATTCATTTGAAAGCCAATAATAATATCTACAATTCCATACTGGTTTTGTCTACCTAGCACTCACAGTTTCCGAGATATAGAATAATTTTATGTTGGTTCATTCTGGAAGTGACTTGTGCGGATGGAATATGTAATTTTCGTTTTTCTCGGAAACGACTTGAGCGATTTGCAATCGGATTGATTCATTTGAAAGCCAATAATAATATCTACAATTCCATACTGGTTTTGTCTACCTAGCACTTACCGTTTCCGAGATAAAATTATTTTTAGGTTGGTTCATTCTGGAAGTGACTTGTGCGGATGGAATATGTAATTTTCGTTTTTCTCGGAAACGACTTAAGCGATTTGCAATCGGATTGATTCGTTTGAAAGCCAATAATAATATCTAGAATACTATACTGGTTTTGTCTACATAGCTCTTATTGTTTCCGAGATATAGATTATTTTTAGGTTGGGTCATTCTGGAAGTGACTTGTGCGGATGGAATATGTAATTTTCATTTTTCTCGGAAACGACTTAAGCGATTTGCAATCGGATTGATTCATTTGAAAGCCAATAATAATATCTACAATTCCATACTGGTTTTGTCTACCTAGCACTTACCGTTTCCGAGATATACATTATTTTTAGGTTGGTTCATTCTGGAAGTGACTTGTGCGGATGGAATATGTAATTTTCGTTTTTCTCGGAAACGACTTAAGCGATTTGCAATCGGATTGATTCATTTGAAAGCCAATAATAATATCTAGAATACTATACTGGTTTTGTCTACCTAGCTCTTACCGTTTCCGAGATATAGATTATTTTTAGGTTGGGTCATAATGAAAGTGACTTGTGCGGATGGAATATGTAATTTTGGTTTTTCTCGGAAACGACTTAAGCGATTTGCAATCGGACTGATTCATTTGAAAGCCAATAATAATATCTACAATTCCATACTGGATTTGTCTACCTATCACTCACAGTTTCCGAGATATAGATTATTTTTAGGTTGGTTCATTCTGGAAGTGACTTGTGCGGTTGGAATATGTAATATTCGATTTTCTCGGAAACGACTTAAGCGATTTGCAATCGGTTTGATTCGTTTGAAAGCCAATAATAATATCTAGAATTCTATACTGGTTTTGTCTACCTAGCACTCACAAATTCCGAGATATAGATTATTTTTAGGTTGGGTCATTCTGGAAGTGACTTGTGCGGATGGAATATGTAATTTTCGTTTTCTCGGAAAGGACTTAAGCGATTTGCAATCGGATTGATTCATTTGAAAGCCAATAATAATATCTACAATTCCATACTGGTTTTGTCTGCCTAGCACTCACAGTTTCCGAGATATAGAATAATTTTATGTTGGTTCATTCTGGAAGTGACTTGTGTGGATGGAATATGTAATTTTCGTTTTTCTCGGAAACGATTTAAGCGATTTGCAATCGGATTGATTCATTTGAAAGCCAATAATAATATCTACAATACCATACTGGTTTTGTCTACCTAGCACTTACCGTTTCCGAGATATAAATTATTTTTAGGTTGGGTCATTCTGGAAGTGACTTGTGCGGATGGAATATGTAATTTTCGTTTTCTCGGAAACGACTTAAGCGATTTGCAATCGGACTGATTCATTTGAAAGCCAATAATAATATCTACAATTCCATACTGGTTTTGTCTACCTAGCACTCACAGTTTCCGAGATATAGATTATTTTTAGGTTGGTTCATTCTGGAAGTGACTTGTGCGGTTGGAATATGTAATATTCGATTTTCTCGGAAACGACTTAAGCGATTTGCAATCGGTTTGATTCGTTTGAAAGCCAATAATAATATCTAGAATTCTATACTGGTTTTGTCTACCTAGCACTCACAAATTCCGAGATATAGATTATTTTTAGGTTGGGTCATTCTGGAAGTGACTTGTGCGGATGGAATATGTAATTTTCGTTTTCTCGGAAAGGACTTAAGCGATTTGCAATCGGATTGATTCATTTGAAAGCCAATAATAATATCTACAATACCATACTGGTTTTGTCTACCTAGCACTCACAGTTTCCGATATATAGATTATTTTTAGGTTGGATCATTCTGGAAGTGACTTGTGCGGATGGAATATGTAATTTTCGTTTTTCTCGGAAACGACTTAAGCGATTTGCAATCGGATTGATTCATTTGAAAGCCAATAATAATATCTACAATTCCATACTGGTTTTGTCTACCTAGCTCTTATCGTTTCCGAGATATAGATTATTTGTAGGTTGGGTCATTCTGGAAGTGACTTGTGCGGATGGAATATGTAATTTTCGATTTTGTCGGAAACGACTTAAGCGATTTGCAATCGGATTGATTCGTTTGAAAGCCAATAATAATATCTACAATTCCATACTGGTTTTGGCTACCTAGCATTCACAGTTTCCGAGATACAGAATAACTTTTTGTTGGTTCATTCTGGAAGTGACTTGTGCGGATGGAATATGTAATTTTCGTTTTTCTCGGAAACGACTTAAGCGATTTGCAATCGGATAGATTCATTTGAAAGCCAATAATAATATCTACAATTCCATACTGGTTTTGTCTACCTAGCACGCACAGTTTCCGAGATCTAGAATAATTTTATGTGGGGTCATTCTGGAAGTGACTTGTGCGGATGGAATATGTAATTTTCGTTTTTCTCGGAAACGACTTAAGCGATTTGCAATCGGATTGATTCATTTGAAAGCCAATAATAATATCTACAATTCCATACTGGTTTTGTCTACCTAGCTCTTATCGTTTCCGAGATATAGATTATTTGTAGGTTGGGTCATTCTGGAAGTGACTTGTGCGGATGGAATTTGTAATTTTCCATTTTGTCGGAAACGACTTAAGCGATTTGCAATCGGATTGATTCATTTGAAACCCAATAATAATATCTACAATTCCATACTGGTTTTGTCTACCTAGCAATTACCGTTTCCGAGATATAGATTATTTGTAGGTTGGGTCATTCTACCTAGCACTCACAGTTTCCGAGATATAGAATAATTTTATGTTGGTTCATTCTGGAAGTGACTTGTGCGGATGGAATCTGTAATTTTCTTTTTTCTCGGAAACGATTTAAGCGATTTGCAATCGGATTGATTCATTTGAAAGCCAATAATAATATCTACAATTTCATACTGGTTTTGTCTACCTAGCTCTTACCGTTTCCGAGATATAGATTATTTTTAGGTTGGGTCATTCTGGAAGTGACTTGTGCGGATGGAATATGTAATTTTCGATTTTGTCGGAAACGACTTAAGCGATTTGCAATCGGATTGATTCGTTTGAAAGCCAATAATAATATCTACAATTCCATACTGGTTTTGTCTACCTAGCATTCACAGTTTCCGAGATACAGAATAACTTTTTGTTGGTTCATTCTGGAAGTGACTTGTGCGGATGGAATATGTAATTTTCGTTTTTCTCGGAAACGACTTAAGCGATTTGCAATCGAATTAATTCATTTGAAAGCCAATAATAATATCTACAATTCCATACTAGTTTTGTCTACCTAGCACTCACAGTTTCCGAGATCTAGAATAATTTTATATGGGGTCAGTCTGGAAGTGACTTGTGCGGATGGAATATGTAATTTTCGTTTTTCTCGGAAACGACATAAGCGATTTGCAATCGGATTGATTCGTTTGAAAGCCAATAATAATATCTACAATTCCATGCTGGTTTTGTCTACCTAGCACTTACCGTTTCCGAGATAAAATTATTTTTAGGTTGGTTCATTCTGGAAGTGACTTGTGCGGATGGAATATGTAATTTTCGTTTTTCTCGGAAACGACTTAAGCGATTTGCAATCGGATTGATTCGTTTGAAAGCCAATAATAATATCTAGAATACTATACTGGTTTTGTCTACATAGCTCTTATTGTTTCCGAGATATAGATTATTTTTAGGTTGGGTCATTCTGGAAGTGACTTGTGCGGATGGAATATGTAATTTTCATTTTTCTCGGAAACGACTTAAGCGATTTGCAAACGGATTGATTCATTTGAAAGCCAATAATAATATCTACAATTCCATACTGGTTTTGTCTACCTAGCACTCACAGTTTCCGAGATATAGAATAATTTTATGTTGGTTCATTCTGGAAGTGACTTGTGCGGATGGAATATGTAATTTTCGTTTTTCTCGGAAACGACTTGAGCGATTTGCAATCGGATTGATTCATTTGAAAGCCAATAATAATATCTACAATTCCATACTGGTTTTGTCTACCTAGCACGCACAGTTTCCGAGATCTAGAATAATTTTATGTGGGGTCATTCTGGAAGTGACTTGTGCGGATGGAATATGTAATTTTCGTTTTTCTCGGAAACGACTTAAGCGATTTGCAATCGGATTGATTCATTTGAAAGCCAATAATAATATCTACAATACCATACTGGTTTTGTCTACCTAGCACTCACAGTTTCCGAGATATAGATTATTTTTAGGTTGGTTCATTCTGGAAGTAACTTGTGCGGATGGAATATGTAATTTTCGTTTTTCTCGGAAACGATTTAATCGATTTGCAATCGGATTGATTCATTTGAAAGCCAATAATAATATCTACAATACCATACTGGTTTTGTCTACCAAGCACTCACAGTTTCCGAGATATAGATTATTTTTAGGTTGGGTCATTCTGGAAGTGACTTGTGCGGATGGAATATGTAATTTTCGTTTTTCTCGGAAACGACTTAAGCGATTTGCAATCGGATTGATTCATTTGAAAGCCAATAATAATATCTACAATTCCATACTGGTTTTGTCTACCTAGCTCTTATCGTTTCCGAGACATAGATTATTTGTAGGTTGGGTCATTCTGGAAGTGACTTGTGCGGATGGAATTTCTAATTTTCGATTTTGTCGGAAACGACTTAAGCGATTTGCAATCGGATTGATTCGTTTGAAAGCCAATAATAATATCTACAATTCCATACTGGTTTTGTCTACCTAGCATTCACAGTTTCCGAGATACAGAATAACTTTTTGTTGGTTCATTCTGGAAGTGACTTGTGCGGATGGAATATGTAATTTTCGTTTTTCTCGGAAACGACTTAAGCGATTTGCAATCGGATTGATTCATTTGAAAGCCAATAATAATATCTACAATTCCATACTGGTTTTGTCTACCTAGCACTCACAGTTTCCGAGATATAGAATAATTTTATGTGGGGTCATTCTGGAAGTGACTTGTGCGGATGGAATATGTAATTTTCGTTTTTCTCGGAAACGACTTAAGCGATTTGCAATCGGATTGATTCATTTGAAAGCCAATAATAATATCTACAATTCCATACTGGTTTTGTCTACCTAGATCTTATCGTTTCCGAGATATAGATTATTTGTAGGTTGGGTCATTCTGGAAGTGACTTGTGCGGATGGAATTTGTAATTTTCGATTTTGTCGGAAACGACTTAAGCGATTTGCAATCGGATTGATTCATTTGAAACCCAATAATAATATCCACAATTCCATACTGGTTTTGTCTACCTAGCACTTACCGTTTCCGAGATATAGATTATTTGTAGGTTGGGTCATTCTACCTAGCACTCACAGTTTCCGAGATATAGAATAATTTTATGTTGGTTCATTCTGGAAGTGACTTGTGCGGATGGAATCTGTAATTTTCGTTTTTCTCGGAAACGATTTAAGCGATTTGCAATCGGATTGATTCATTTGAAAGCCAATAATAATATCTACAATTTCATACTGGTTTTGTCTACCTAGCTCTTACCGTTTCCGAGATATAGATTATTTTTAGGTTGGGTCATTCTGGAAGTGACTTGTGCGGATGGAATATGTAATTTTCGATTTTGTCGGAAACGACTTAAGCGATTTGCAATCGGATTGATTCGTTTGAAAGCCAATAATAATATCTACAATTCCATACTGGTCTTGTCTACCTAGCATTCACAGTTTCCGAGATACAGAATAACTTTTTGTTGGTTCATTCTGGAAGTGACTTGTGCGGATGGAATATGTAATTTTCGTTTTTCTCGGAAACGACTTAAGCGATTTGCAATCGAATTGATTCATTTGAAAGCCAATAATAATATCTACAATTCCATACTAGTTTTGTCTACCTAGCACTCACAGTTTCCGAGATCTAGAATAATTTTATGTGGGGTCAGTCTGGAAGTGACTTGTGCGGATGGAATATGTAATTTTCGTTTTTCTCGGAAACGACATAAGCGATTTGCAATCGGATTGATTCGTTTGAAAGCCAATAATAATATCTACAATTCCATGCTGGTTTTGTCTACCTAGCACTCACAGTTTGCGATATATAGAATAATTTTATGTTGGTTCATTCTGGAAGTGACTTGTGCGGATGGAATATGTAATTTTCGTTTTTCTCGGAAACGACTTATGCGATTTGCAATCGGATTGATTCATTTGAAAGCCAATAATAATATCTACAATTCCATACTGGTTTTGTCTACCTAGCACTCACAGTTTCCGAGATATATAGATTATTTTTAGGTTGGGTCATTCTGGAAGTGACTTGTGCGGATGGAATATGTAATTTTCGTTTTTCTCGGAAACGACTTAAGCGATTTGCAATCGGATTGATTCATTTGAAAGCCAATAATAATATCTACAATTCCATACTGGTTTTGTCTACCTAGCTCTTATCGTTTCCGAGACATAGATTATTTGTAGGTTGGGTCATTCTGGAAGTGACTTGTGCGGATGGAATTTCTAATTTTCGATTTTGTCGGAAACGACTTAAGCGATTTGCAATCGGATTGATTCGTTTGAAAGCCAATAATAATATCTACAATTCCATACTGGTTTTGTCTACCTAGCATTCACAGTTTCCGAGATACAGAATAACTTTTTGTTGGTTCATTCTGGAAGTGACTTGTGCGGATGGAATATGTAATTTTCGTTTTTCTCGGAAACGACTTAAGCGATTTGCAATCGGATTGATTCATTTGAAAGCCAATAATAATATCTACAATTCCATACTGGTTTTGTCTACCTAGCACGCACAGTTTCCGAGATATAGAATAATTTTATGTGGGGTCATTCTGGAAGTGACTTGTGCGGATGGAATATGTAATTTTCGTTTTTCTCGGAAACGACTTAAGCGATTTGCAATCGGATTGATTCATTTGAAAGCCAATAATAATATCTACAATTCCATACTGGTTTTGTCTACCTAGATCTTATCGTTTCCGAGATATAGATTATTTGTAGGTTGGGTCATTCTGGAAGTG
The DNA here is from genome assembly GCF_963082655.1 of Stomoxys calcitrans. NCBI lineage: Eukaryota > Metazoa > Arthropoda > Insecta > Diptera > Muscidae > Stomoxys > Stomoxys calcitrans. The sequence goes on along the minus strand of NC_081555.1, from coordinate 60,322,775 downwards.
ACTTGTGCGGATGGAATTTGTAATTTTCGATTTTGTCGGAAACGACTTAAGCGATTTGCAATCGGATTGATTCATTTGAAACCCAATAATAATATCTACAATTCCATACTGGTTTTGTCTACCTAGCACTTACCGTTTCCGAGATATAGATTATTTTTAGGTTGGGTCATTCTGGAAGTGACTTGTGCGGATGGAATATGTAGATTATTTTAGATTATTATATTAGATTATTTGTAGGTTGGGTCATTCTACCTAGCACTCACAGTTTCCGAGATATAGAATAATTTTATGTTGGTTCATTCTGGAAGTGACTTGTGCGGATGGAATCTGTAATTTTCGTTTTTCTCGGAAACGATTTAAGCGATTTGCAATCGGATTGATTCATTTGAAAGCCAATAATAATATCTACAATTTCATACTGGTTTTGTCTACCTAGCTCTTACCGTTTCCGAGATATAGATTATTTTTAGGTTGGGTCATTCTGGAAGTGACTTGTGCGGATGGAATATGTAATTTTCGATTTTGTCGGAAACGACTTAAGCGATTTGCAATCGGATTGATTCGTTTGAAAGCCAATAATAATATCTACAATTCCATACTGGTCTTGTCTACCTAGCATTCACAGTTTCCGAGATACAGAATAACTTTTTGTTGGTTCATTCTGGAAGTGACTTGTGCGGATGGAATATGTAATTTTCGTTTTTCTCGGAAACGACTTAAGCGATTTGCAATCGAATTGATTCATTTGAAAGCCAATAATAATATCTACAATTCCATACTAGTTTTGTCTACCTAGCACTCACAGTTTCCGAGATCTAGAATAATTTTATGTGGGGTCAGTCTGGAAGTGACTTGTGCGGATGGAATATGTAATTTTCGTTTTTCTCGGAAACGACATAAGCGATTTGCAATCGGATTGATTCGTTTGAAAGCCAATAATAATATCTACAATTCCATGCTGGTTTTGTCTACCTAGCACTCACAGTTTGCGATATATAGAATAATTTTATGTTGGTTCATTCTGGAAGTGACTTGTGCGGATGGAATATGTAATTTTCGTTTTTCTCGGAAACGACTTATGCGATTTGCAATCGGATTGATTCATTTGAAAGCCAATAATAATATCTACAATTCCATACTGGTTTTGTCTACCTAGCACTCACAGTTTCCGAGATATAGAACAATTTTTTGTTGGTTCATTCTGGAAGTGACTTGTGCGGATGGAATATGTAATTTTCGTTTTTCTCGGAAACGACTTAAGAGATTTGCAATCGGATTGATTCGTTTGAAAGCCAATAATAATATCTACAATTCCATACTGGTTTTGTCTACCTACCACTCACAGTTTCCGAAATACAGAATAACTTTTCGTTGGTTCATTCTGGAAGTGACTTGTGCGGATGGAATATGTAATTTTCGTTTTTCTCGGAAACGACTTAAGCGATTTGCAATCGGATTGATTCATTTGAAAGCCAATAATAATATCTACAATTCCATACTGGTTTTGTCTACCTAGCACGCACAGTTTCCGAGATCTAGAATAATTTTATGTGGGGTCATTCTGGAAGTGACTTGTGCGGATGGAATATGTAATTTTCGTTTTTCTCGGAAACGACTTAAGCGATTTGCAATCGGATTGATTCGTTTGAAAGCCAATAATAATATCTACAATTCCATACTGGTTTTGTCTACCTAGCTCTTATCGTTTCCGAGATATAGATTATACTGGTATTGTCTACCTAGCACTCACAGTTTCCGAGATATAGAATAATTTTATGTGGGGTCATTCTGGAAGTGACTTGTGCGGATATAATATGTAATTTTCGTTTTTCTCGGAAACGACTTAAGCGATTTGCAATCGGATTGATTCGTTTGAAAGCCAATAATAATATCTACAATTCCATACTGGTTTTGTCTACCTAGCACTCACAGTTTCCGAGATATAAAATAATTTTTTGTTGGTTCATTCTGGAAGTGACTTGTGCGGATGGAATATGTAATTTTCGTTTTTCTCGGAAACGACTTAAGCGATTTGCAATCGGATTGATTCATTTGAAAGCCAATAATAATATCTACAATTCCATACGGGTTTTGTCTACCTAGCACTCACCGTTTCCGAGATATAGAATAATTTTATGTTGGTTCATTCTGGAAGTGACTTGTGTGGATGGAATATGTAATTTTCGTTTTTCTCGGAAACGACTTAAGCGATTTGCAATCGGATTGATTCATTTGAAAGCCTATAATAATATCTACAATTCCATACTGGTTTTGTCTACCTAGCAATTACCGTTTCCAAAATATAGATTATTTGTAGGTTGGGTCATTCTACCTAGCACTTACAGTTTCCGAGATATAGAATAATTTTATGTTGGTTCATTCTGGAAGTAACTTGTGCGGATGGAATATGTAATTTTCGTTTTTCTCGGAAACGACTTAAGCGATTTGCAATCGGATTGATTCGTTTGAAAGCCAATAATAATATCTAGAATACTATACTGGTTTTGTCTACATAGCTCTTATTGTTTCCGAGATATAGATTATTTTTAGGTTGGGTCATTCTGGAAGTGACTTGTGCGGATGGAATATGTAATTTTCATTTTTCTCGGAAACGACTTAAGCGATTTGCAATCGGATTGATTCATTTGAAAGCCAATAATAATATCTACAATTCCATACTGGTTTTGTCTACCTAGCACTTACCGTTTCCGAGATATGCATTATTTTTAGGTTGGTTCATTCTGGAAGTGACTTGTGCGGATGGAATATGTAATTTTCGTTTTTCTCGGAAACGACTTAAGCGATTTGCAATCGGATTGATTCGTTTGAAAGCCAATAATAATATCTACAATACTATACTGGTTTTGTCTACCTAGCTCTTACCGTTTCCGAGATATAGATTATTTTTAGGTTGGGTCATACTGGAAGTGACTTGTGCGGATGGAATATGTAATTTTCGTTTTTCTCGGAAACGACTTAAGCGATTTGCAATCGGATTGATTCATTTGAAAGCCAATAATAATATCTACAATTCCATACTGGTTTTGTCTACCTAGCACTTACAGTTTCCGAGATATAGAATAATTTTATGTTGGTTCATTCTGGAAGTAACTTGTGCGGATGGAATATGTAATTTTCGTTTTTCTCGGAAACGACTTAAGCGATTTGCAATCGGATTGATTCGTTTGAAAGCCAATAATAATATCTAGAATACTATACTGGTTTTGTCTACATAGCTCTTATTGTTTCCGAGATATAGATTATTTTTAGGTTGGGTCATTCTGGAAGTGACTTGTGCGGATGGAATATGTAATTTTCATTTTTCTCGGAAACGACTTAAGCGATTTGCAATCGGATTGATTCATTTGAAAGCCAATAATAATATCTACAATTCCATACTGGTTTTGTCTACCTAGCACTTACCGTTTCCGAGATATACATTATTTTTAGGTTGGTTCATTCTGGAAGTGACTTGTGCGGATGGAATATGTAATTTTCGTTTTTCTCGGAAACGACTTAAGCGATTTGCAATCGGATTGATTCGTTTGAAAGCCAATAATAATATCTAGAATACTATACTGGTTTTGTCTACCTAGCTCTTACCGTTTCCGAGATATAGATTATTTTTAGGTTGGGTCATACTGGAAGTGACTTGTGCGGATGGAATATGTAATTTTCGTTTTTCTCGGAAACGACTTAAGCGATTTGCAATCGGATTGATTCATTTGAAAGCCAATAATAATATCTACAATTCCATACTGGTTTTGTCTACCTAGCACTCACAGTTTCCGAGATATAGATTATTTTTAGGTTGGTTCATTCTGGAAGTGACTTGTGCGGTTGGAATATGTAATATTCGATTTTCTCGGAAACGACTTAAGCGATTTGCAATCGGTTTGATTCGTTTGAAAGCCAATAATAATATCTACAATTTCATACTGGTTTTGTCTACCTAGCACTCACAAATTCCGAGATATAGATTATTTTTAGGTTGGGTCATTCTGGAAGTGACTTGTGCGGATGGAATATGTAATTTTCGTTTTCTCGGAAAGGACTTAAGCGATTTGCAATCGGATTGATTCATTTGAAAGCCAATAATAATATCTACAATTCCATACTGGTTTTGTCTGCCTAGCACTCACAGTTTGCGAGATATAGAATAATTTTATGTTGGTTCATTCTGGAAGTGACTTGTGCGGATGGAATATGTAATTTTCGTTTTTCTCGGAAACGATTTAAGCGATTTGCAATCGGATTGATTCATTTGAAAGCCAATAATAATATCTACAATACCATACTGGTTTTGTCTACCTAGCACTTACCGTTTCCGAGATATAAATTATTTTTAGGTTGGTTCATTCTGGAAGTGACTTGTGCGGATGGAATATGTAATTTTCGTTTTTCTCGGAAACGACTTAAGCGATTTGCAATCGGATTGATTCGTTTGAAAGCCAATAATAATATCTACAATTCCATACTGGTTTTGTCTACCTAGCATTCACAGTTTCCGAGATATAGAATAATTTTATATTGGTTCATTCTGGAAGTGACTTGTGCGGATGGAATATGTAATTTTCGTTTTTCTCGGAAACGACTTAAGCGATTTGCAATCGGATTGATTCATTTGAAAGCCAATAATAATATCTACAATTCCATGCTGGTTTTGTCTACCTAGCACTCACAGTTTCCGAGATATAGATTATTTTTAGGTTGGGTCATTCTGGAAGTGACTTGTGCGGATGGAATATGTAATTTTCGTTTTTCTCGGAAATGACTTAAACGATTTGCAATCGGATTGATTCGTTTGAAAGCCAATAATAATATCTACAATTCCATGCTGGTTTTGTCTACCTAGCACTCACAGTTTGCGATATATAGAATAATTTTATGTTGGTTCATTCTGGAAGTGACTTGTGCGGATGGAATATGTAATTTTCGTTTTTCTCGGAAACGACTTATGCGATTTGCAATCGGTTTGATTCGTTTGAAAGCCAATAATAATATCTAGAATTCTATACTGGTTTTGTCTACCTAGCCTAGATATAGATTATTTTTAGGTTGGGTCATTCTGGAAGTGACTTGTGCGGATGGAATATGTAATTTTCGTTTTTCTCGGAAACGACTTAAGCGATTTGCAATCGGATTGATTCATTTGAAAGCCAATAATAATATCTACAATTCCATACTGGTTTTGTCTACCTAGCACTCACCGTTTCCGAGATATAGAATAATTTTATGTTGGTTCATTCTGGAAGTGACTTGTGTGGATGGAATATGTAATTTTCGTTTTTCTCGGAAACGACTTAAGCGATTTGCAATCGGATTGATTCATTTGAAAGCCTATAATAATATCTACAATTCCATACTGGTTTTGTCTACCTAGCAATTACCGTTTCCAAAATATAGATTATTTGTAGGTTGGGTCATTCTACCTAGCACTTACAGTTTCCGAGATATAGAATAATTTTATGTTGGTTCATTCTGGAAGTAACTTGTGCGGATGGAATATGTAATTTTCGTTTTTCTCGGAAACGACTTAAGCGATTTGCAATCGGATTGATTCGTTTGAAAGCCAATAATAATATCTACAATTCCATACTGGTTTTGTCTACCTAGCACTCACAGTTTCCGAGATCTAGAATAATTTTATGTGGGGTCATTCTGGAAGTGACTTGTGCGGATGGAATATATAATTTTCGTTTTTCTCGGAAACGACTTAAGCGATTTGCAATCGGATTGATTCGTTTGAAAGCCAATAATAATATCTACAATTCCATACTGGTTTTGTCTACCTAGCTCTTATCGTTTCCGAGATATAGATTATTTTTAGGTTGGTTCATTCTGGAAGTGACTTGTGCGGATGGAATATGTAATTTTCGTTTTTCTCGGAAACGACTTAAGCGATTTGCAATCGGATTGATATCTACAATTCCATACTGGTTTTGTCTACCTAGCAATTACCGTTTCCAAAATATAGATTATTTGTAGGTTGGGTCATTCTACCTAGCACTTACAGTTTCCGAGATATAGAATAATTTTATGTTGGTTCATTCTGGAAGTAACTTGTGCGGATGGAATATGTAATTTTCGTTTTTCTCGGAAACGACTTAAGCGATTTGCAATCGGATTGATTCGTTTGAAAGCCAATAATAATATCTAGAATACTATACTGGTTTTGTCTACATAGCTCTTATTGTTTCCGAGATATAGATTATTTTTAGGTTGGGTCATTCTGGAAGTGACTTGTGCGGATGGAATATGCAATTTTCATTTTTCTCGGAAACGACTTAAGCGATTTGCAATCGGATTGATTCATTTGAAAGCCAATAATAATATCTACAATTCCATACTGGTTTTGTCTACCTAGCACTTACCGTTTCCGAGATATACATTATTTTTAGGTTGGTTCATTCTGGAAGTGACTTGTGCGGATGGAATATGTAATTTTCGTTTATCTCGGAAACGACTTAAGCGATTTGCAATCGGATTGATTCGTTTGAAAGCCAATAATAATATCTAGAATACTATACTGGTTTTGTCTACCTAGCTCTTACCGTTTCCGAGATATAGATTATTTTTAGGTTGGGTCATTCTGGAAGTGACTTGTGCGGATGGAATATGTAATTTTCGTTTTTCTCGGAAACGACTTAAGCGATTTGCAATCGGATTGATTCATTTGAAAGCCAATAATAATATCTACAATTCCATACTGGTTTTGTCTACCTAGCACTCACAGTTTCCGAGATATAGATTATTTTTAGGTTGGTTCATTCTGGAAGTGACTTGTGCGGTTGGAATATGTAATATTCGATTTTCTCGGAAACGACTTAAGCGATTTGCAATCGGTTTGATTCGTTTGAAAGCCAATAATAATATCTACAATTCTATACTGGTTTTGTCTACCTAGCACTCACAGTTTCCGAGATATAGATTATTTTTAGGTTGGGTCATTCTGGAAGTGACTTGTGCGGATGGAATATGTAATTTTCGTTTTCTCGGAAAGGACTTAAGCGATTTGCAATCGGATTGATTCGTTTGAAAGCCAATAATAATATCTACAATTCCATACTGGTTTTGTCTACCTAGCAATTACCGTTTTCAAAATATAGATTATTTGTAGGTTGGGTCATTCTACCTAGCACTTACAGTTTCCGAGATATAGAATAATTTTATGTTGGTTCATTCTGGAAGTAACTTGTGCGGATGGAATATGTAATTTTCGTTTTTCTCGGAAACGACTTAAGCGATTTGCAATCGGATTGATTCGTTTGAAAGCCAATAATAATATCTAGAATACTATACTGGTTTTGTCTACATAGCTCTTATTGTTTCCGAGATATAGATTATTTTTAGGTAGGGTCATTCTGGAAGTGACTTGTGCGGATGGAATATGTAATTTTCATTTTTCTCGGAAACGACTTAAGCGATTTGCAATCGGATTGATTCATTTGAAAGCCAATAATAATATCTACAATTCCATACTGGTTTTGTCTACCTAGCACTTACCGTTTCCGAGATATACATTATTTTTAGGTTGGTTCATTCTGGAAGTGACTTGTGCGGATGGAATATGTAATTTTCGTTTTTCTCGGAAACGACTTAAGCGATTTGCAATCGGATTGATTCGTTTGAAAGCCAATAATAATATCTAGAATACTATACTGGTTTTGTCTACCTAGCTCTTACCGTTTCCGAGATATAGATTATTTTTAGGTTGGGTCATACTGGAAGTGACTTGTGCGGATGGAATATGTAATTTTGGTTTTTCTCGGAAACGACTTAAGCGATTTGCAATCGGATTGATTCGTTTGAAAGCCAATAATAATATCTACAATTCCATACTGGTTTTGTCTACCTAGCACTCACAGTTTCCGAGATATAGATTATTTTTAGGTTGGTTCATTCTGGAAGTGACTTGTGCGGTTGGAATATGTAATATTCGATTTTCTCGGAAACGACTTAAGCAATTTGCAATCGGTTTGATTCGTTTGAAAGCCAATAATAATATCTAGAATTCTATACTGGTTTTGTCTACCTAGCACTCACAAATTCCGAGATATAGATTATTTTTAGGTTGGGTCATTCTGGAAGTGACTTGTGCGGATGGAATATGTAATTTTCGTTTTCTCGGAAAGGACTTAAGCGATTTGCAATCGGATTGATTCATTTGAAAGCCAATAATAATATCTACAATTCCATACTGGTTTTGTCTGCCTAGCACTCACAGTTTCCGAGATATAGAATAATTTTATGTTGGTTCATTCTGGAAGTGACTTGTGCGGATGGAATATGTAATTTTCGTTTTTCTCGGAAACGACTTAAGCGATTTGCAATCGGATTGATTCATTTGAAAGCCAATAATAATATCTACAATTCCATACTGGTTTTGTCTACCTAGCACTTACCGTTTCCGAGATATAAATTATTTTTAGGTTGGTTCATTCTGGAAGTGACTTGTGCGGATGGAATATGTAATTTTCGTTTTTCTCGGAAACGACTTAAGCGATTTGCAATCGGATTGATTCGTTTGAAAGCCAATAATAATATCTACAATTCCATACTGGTTTTGTCTACCTAGCATTCACAGTTTCCGAGATATAGAATAATTTTATATTGGTTCATTCTGGAAGTGACTTGTGCGGATGGAATATGTAATTTTCGTTTTTCTCGGAAACGACTTAAGCGATTTGCAATCGGATTGATTCATTTGAAAGCCAATAATAATATGTACAATTCCATACTGGTTTTGTCTACCTAGCACTCACAGTTTCCGAGATATAGATTATTTTTAGGATGGGTCATTCTGGAAGTGACTTGTGCGGATGGAATATGTAATTTTCGTTTTTCTCGGAAATGACTTAAACGATTTGCAATCGGATTGATTCGTTTGAAAGCCAATAATAATATCTACAATTCCATACTGGTTTTGTCTACCTAGCACTCACAGTTTCCGAGATATAGAATAATTTTATGTTGGTTCATTCTGGAAGTGACTTGTGCGGATGGAATATGTAATATTCGATTTTCTCGGAAACGACTTAAGCGATTTGCAATCGGTTTGATTCGTTTGAAAGCCAATAATAATATCTAGAATTCTATACTGGTTTTGTCTACCTAGCCTAGATATAGATTATTTTTAGGTTGGGTCATTCTGGAAGTGACTTGTGCGGATGGAATATGTAATTTTCGTTTTTCTCGGAAACGACTTAAGCGATTTGCAATCGGATTGATTCATTTGAAAGCCAATAACAATATCTACAATACCATACTGGTTTTGTCTACCTAGCACTCACAAATTCCGAGATATAGATTATTTTTAGGTTGGGTCATTCTGGAAGTGACTTGTGCGGATGGAATATGTAATTTTCGTTTTTCTCGGAAACGACTTAAGCGATTTGCAATCGGATTGATTCATTTGAAAGCCAATAATAATATCTACAATTCCATACTGGTTTTGTCTACCTAGCACTCACCGTTTCCGAGATATAGAATAATTTTATGTTGGTTCATTCTGGAAGTGACTTGTGTGGATGGAATATGTAATTTTCGTTTTTCTCGGAAACGACTTAAGCGATTTGCAATCGGATTGATTCATTTGAAAGCCTATAATAATATCTACAATTCCATACTGGTTTTGTCTACCTAGCAATTACCGTTTCCAAAATATAGATTATTTGTAGGTTGGGTCATTCTACCTAGCACTTACAGTTTCCGAGATATAGAATAATTTTATGTTGGTTCATTCTGGAAGTAACTTGTGCGGATGGAATATGTAATTTTCGTTTTTCTCGGAAACGACTTAAGCGATTTGCAATCGGATTGATTCGTTTGAAAGCCAATAATAATATCTAGAATACTATACTGGTTTTGTCTACATAGCTCTTATTGTTTCCGAGATATAGATTATTTTTAGGTTGGGTCATTCTGGAAGTGACTTGTGCGGATGGAATATGTAATTTTCATTTTTCTCGGAAACGACTTAAGCGATTTGCAATCGGATTGATTCATTTGATAGCCAATAATAATATCTACAATTCCATACTGGTTTTGTCTACCTAGCACTTACCGTTTCCGAGATATACATTATTTTTAGGTTGGTTCATTCTGGAAGTGACTTGTGCGGATGGAATATGTAATTTTCGTTTTTCTCGGAAACGACTTAAGCGATTTGCAATCGGATTGATTCATTTGAAAGCCAATAATAATATCTACAATTCCATACTGGTTTTGTCTACCTAGCACTCACAGTTTCCGAGATATAGATTATTTTTAGGTTGGTTCATTCTGGAAGTGACTTGTGCGGTTGGAATATGTAATATTCGATTTTCTCGGAAACGACTTAAGCGATTTGCAATCGGTTTGATTCGTTTGAAAGCCAATAATAATATCTAGAATTCTATACTGGTTTTGTCTACCTAGCACTCACAAATTCCGAGATATAGATTATTTTTAGGTTGGGTCATTCTGGAAGTGACTTGTGCGGATGGAATATGTAATTTTCGTTTTCTCGGAAAGGACTTAAGCGATTTGCAATCGGATTGATTAATTTGAAAGCCAATAATAATATCTACAATTCCATACTGGTTTTGTCTGCCTAGCACTCACAGTTTCCGAGATATAGAATAATTTTATGTTGGTTCATTCTGGAAGTGACTTGTGCGAATGGAATATGTAATTTTCGTTTTTCTCGGAAACGATTTAAGCGATTTGCAATCGGATTGATTCATTTGAAAGCCAATAATAATATCTAGAATTCTATACTGGTTTTGTCTACCTAGCCTAGATATAGATTATTTTTAGGTTGGGTCATTCTGGAAGTGACTTGTGCGGATGGAATATGTAATTTTCGTTTTTCTCGGAAACGACTTAAGCGATTTGCAATCGGATTGATTCATTTGAAAGCCAATAACAATATCTACAATACCATACTGGTTTTGTCTACCTAGCACTCACAAATTCCGAGATATAGATTATTTTTAGGTTGGGTCATTCTGGAAGTGACTTGTGCGGATGGAATATGTAATTTTCGTTTTTCTCGGAAACGACTTAAGCGATTTGCAATCGGATTGATTCATTTGAAAGCCAATAATAATATCTACAATTCCATACTGGTTTTGTCTACCTAGCACTCACCGTTTCCGAGATATAGAATAATTTTATGTTGGTTCATTCTGGAAGTGACTTGTGTGGATGGAATATGTAATTTTCGTTTTTCTCGGAAACGACTTAAGCGATTTGCAATCGGATTGATTCATTTGAAAGCCTATAATAATATCTACAATTCCATACTGGTTTTGTCTACCTAGCAATTACCGTTTCCAAAATATAGATTATTTGTAGGTTGGGTCATTCTACCTAGCACTTACAGTTTCCGAGATATAGAATAATTTTATGTTGGTTCATTCTGGAAGTAACTTGTGCGGATGGAATATGTAATTTTCGTTTTTCTCGGAAACGACTTAAGCGATTTGCAATCGGATTGATTCGTTTGAAAGCCAACAATAATATCTAGAATACTATACTGGTTTTGTCTACATAGCTCTTATTGTTTCCGAGATATAGATTATTTTTAGGTTGGGTCATTCTGGAAGTGACTTGTGCGGATGGAATATGTAATTTTCATTTTTCTCGGAAACGACTTAAGCGATTTGCAATCGGATTGATTCATTTGATAGCCAATAATAATATCTACAATTCCATACTGGTTTTGTCTACCTAGCACTTACCGTTTCCGAGATATACATTATTTTTAGGTTGGTTCATTCTGGAAGTGACTTGTGCGGATGGAATATGTAATTTTCGTTTTTCTCGGAAACGACTTAAGCGATTTGCAATCGGATTGATTCATTTGAAAGCCAATAATAATATCTACAATTCCATACTGGTTTTGTCTACCTAGCACTCACAGTTTCCGAGATATAGATTATTTTTAGGTTGGTTCATTCTGGAAGTGACTTGTGCGGTTGGAATATGTAATATTCGATTTTCTCGGAAACGACTTAAGCGATTTGCAATCGGTTTGATTCGTTTGAAAGCCAATAATAATATCTAGAATTCTATACTGGTTTTGTCTACCTAGCACTCACAAATTCCGAGATATAGATTATTTTTAGGTTGGGTCATTCTGGAAGTGACTTGTGCGGATGGAATATGTAATTTTCGTTTTCTCGGAAAGGACTTAAGCGATTTGCAATCGGATTGATTCATTTGAAAGCCAATAATAATATCTACAATTCCATACTGGTTTTGTCTGCCTAGCACTCACAGTTTCCGAGATATAGAATAATTTTATGTTGGTTCATTCTGGAAGTGACTTGTGCGAATGGAATATGTAATTTTCGTTTTTCTCGGAAACGATTTAAGCGATTTGCAATCGGATTGATTCATTTGAAAGCCAATAATAATATCTACAATACCATACTGGTTTTGTCTACCTAGCACTTACCGTTTCCGAGATATAAATTATTTTTAGGTTGGTTCATTCTGGAAGTGACTTGTGCGGATGGAATATGTAATTTTCGTTTTTCTCGGAAACGACTTAAGCGATTTGCAATCGGATTGATTCGTTTGAAAGCCAATAATAATATCTACAATTCCATACTGGTTTTGTCTACCTAGCATTCACAGTTTCCGAGATATAGAATAATTTTATATTGGTTCATTCTGGAAGTGACTTGTGCGGATGGAATATGTAATTTTCGTTTTTCTCGGAAACGACTTAAGCGATTTGCAATCGGATTGATTCATTTGAAAGCCAATAATAATATGTACAATTCCATACTGGTTTTGTCTACCTAGCACTCACAGTTTCCGAGATGTAGATTATTTTTAGGTTGGGTCATTCTGGAAGTGACTTGTGCGGATGGAATATGTAATTTTCGTTTTTCTCGGAAATGACTTAAGCGATTTGCAATCGGATTGATTCGTTTGAAAGCCAATAATAATATCTACAATTCCATACTGGTTTTGTCTACCTAGCACTCACAGTTTCCGAGATATAGAATAATTTTATGTTGGTTCATTCTGGAAGTGACTTGTGCGGATGGAATATGTAATATTCGATTTTCTCGGAAACGACTTAAGCGATTTGCAATCGGTTTGATTCGTTTGAAAGCCAATAATAATATCTAGAATTCTATACTGGTTTTGTCTACCTAGCCTAGATATAGATTATTTTTAGGTTGGGTCATTCTGGAAGTGACTTGTGCGGATGGAATATGTAATTTTCGTTTTTCTCGGAAACGACTTAAGCGATTTGCAATCGGATTGATTCATTTGAAAGCCAATAACAATATCTACAATACCATACTGGTTTTGTCTACCTAGCACTCACAAATTCCGAGATATAGATTATTTTTAGGTTGGGTCATTCTGGAAGTGACTTGTGCGGATGGAATATGTAATTTTCGTTTTTCTCGGAAACGACTTAAGCGATTTGCAATCGGATTGATTCGTTTGAAAGCCAATAATAATATCTACAATTCCATACTGGTTTTGTCTACCTAGCACTTACCGTTTCCGAGATATACATTATTTTTAGGTTGGTTCATTCTGGAAGTGACTTGTGCGGATGGAATATGTAATTTTCGTTTTTCTCGGAAACGACTTAAGCGATTTGCAATCGGATTGATTCATTTGAAAGTCAATAATAATATCTACAATTCCATACTGGTTTTGTCTACCTAGCACTTACCGTTTCCGAGATAAAATTATTTTTAGGTTGGTTCATTCTGGAAGTGACTTGTGCGGATGGAATATGTAATTTTCGTTTTTTTCGGAAACGACTTAAGCGATTTGCAATCGGATTGATTCATTTGAAAGCCAATAATAATATCTACAATTCCATACTGGTTTTGTCTACCTAGCACTTACCGTTTCCGAGATATACATTATTTTTAGGTTGGTTCATTCTGGAAGTGACTTGTGCGGATGGAATATGTAATTTTCGTTTTTCTCGGAAACGACTTAAGCGATTTGCAATCGGATTGATTCGTTTGAAAGCCAATAATAATATCTACAATTCCATACTGGTTTCGTCTACCTAGCACCTACCGTTTCCAAGATATAGTTTATTTTTAGGTTGGGTCGTTCTGGAAGTGACTTGTGCGGTTGGAATATGTAATTTTCGTTTTTCTCGGAAACGACTTAAGCGATTTGCAATCGGATTGATTCGTTTGAAAGCCAATAATAATATCTACAATTCCATACTGGTGTTGTCTACCTAGCACTCACAGTTTCCGAGATATAGAATAATTTTATGTTGGTTCATTCTGGAAGTGACTTGTGCAGATGGAATATGTAATTTTCGTTTTTCTCGGAAACGATTTAAGCGATTTGCAATCGGATTGATTCGTTTGAAAGCCAATAATAATATCTACAATTCCATACTGGTTTCGTCTACCTAGCACCTACCGTTTCCAAGATATAGTTTATTTTTAGGTTGGGTCGTTCTGGAAGTGACTTGTGCGGTTGGAATATGTAATTTTCGTTTTTCTCGGAAACGACTTAAGCGATTTGCAATCGGATTGATTCGTTTGAAAGCCAATAATAATATCTACAATTCCATACTGGTGTTGTCTACCTAGCACTCACAGTTTCCGAGATATAGAATAATTTTATGTTGGTTCATTCTGGAAGTGACTTGTGCAGATGGAATATGTAATTTTCGTTTTTCTCGGAAACGATTTAAGCGATTTGCAATCGGATTGATTCGTTTGAAAGCCAATAATAATATCTACAATTCCATACTGGTTTCGTCTACCTAGCACCTACCGTTTCCAAGATATAGTTTATTTTTAGGTTGGGTCGTTCTGGAAGTGACTTGTGCGGTTGGAATATGTAATTTTCGTTTTTCTCGGAAACGACTTAAGCGATTTGCAATCGGATTGATTCGTTTGAAAGCCAATAATAATATCTACAATTCCATACTGGTGTTGTCTACCTAGCACTCACAGTTTCCGAGATATAGAATAATTTTATGTTGGTTCATTCTGGAAGTGACTTGTGCAGATGGAATATGTAATTTTCGTTTTTCTCGGAAACGATTTAAGCGATTTGCAATCGGATTGATTCATTTGAAAGCCAATAACAATATCTACAATACCATACTGGTTTTGTCTACCTAGCACTCACAAATTCCGAGATATAGATTATTTTTAGGTTGGGTCATTCTGGAAGTGACTTGTGCGGATGGAATATGTAATTTTCGTTTTTCTCGGAAACGACTTAAGCGATTTGCAAACGGATTGATTCATTTGAAAGCCAATAATAATATCTACAATTCCATACCGGTTTTGTCTACCTAGCATTTACCGTTTCCGAGATATAGAATAATTTTATGTTGGTTCATTCTGGAAGTGACTTGTGCGGATGGAATATGTAATTATCGTTTTTCTCGGAAACGACTTGAGCGATTTGCAATCGGATTGATTCATTTGAAAGCCAATAATAATATCTACAATTCCATACTGGTTTTGTCTACCTAGCACTTACCGTTTCCGAGATAAAATTATTTTTAGGTTGGTTCATTCTGGAAGTGACTTGTGCGGATGGAATATGTAATTTTCGTTTTTTTCGGAAACGACTTAAGCGATTTGCAATCGGATTGATTCATTTGAAAGCCAATAATAATATCTACAATTCCATACTGGTTTTGTCTACCTAGCACTTACCGTTTCCGAGATATACATTATTTTTAGGTTGGTTCATTCTGGAAGTGACTTGTGCGGATGGAATATGTAATTTTCGTTTTTCTCGGAAACGACTTAAGCGATTTGCAATCGGATTGATTCGTTTGAAAGCCAATAATAATATCTAGAATACTATACTGGTTTTGTCTACATAGCTCTACTTGTTTCCGAGATATAGATTATTTTTAGGTTGGGTCATTCTGGAAGTGACTTGTGCGGATGGAATATGTAATTTTCATTTTTCTCGGAAACGACTTAAGCGATTTGCAATCGGATTGATTCATTTGAAACCCAATAATAATATCTACAATTCCATACTGGTTTTGTCTACCTAGCACTTACCGTTTCCGAGATATACATTATTTTTAGGTTGGTTCATTCTGGAAGTGACTTGTGCGGATGGAATATGTAATTTTCGTTTTTCTCGGAAACGACTTAAGCGATTTGCAATCGGATTGATTCGTTTGAAAGCCAATAATAATATCTAGAATACTATACTGGTTTTGTCCAACTAGCTCTTACCGCTTCCGAGATATAGATTATTTTTAGGTTGGGTCATACTGGAAGTGACTTGTGCGGATGGAATATGTAATTTCAATTTTTCTCGGAAACGACTTAAGCGATTTGCAATCGGATTGATTCATTTGAAAGCCAATAATAATATCTACAATTCCATACTGGTTTTGTCTACCTAGCACTCACAGTTTCCGAGATATAGATTATTTTTAGGTTGGTTCATTCTGGAAGTGACTTGTGCGGTTGGAATATGTAATATTCGATTTTCTCGGAAACGACTTAAGCGATTTGGAATCGGTTTGATTCGTTTGAAAGCCAATAATAATATCTAGAATTCTATACTGGTTTTGTCTACCTAGCACTCACAAATTCCGAGATATAGATTATTTTTAGGTTGGGTCATTCTGGAAGTGACTTGTGCGGATGGAATATGTAATTTTCGTTTTCTCGGAAAGGACTTAAGCGATTTGCAATCGGATTGATTCATTTGAAAGCCAATAATAATATCTACAATTCCATACTGGTTTTGTCTGCCTAGCACTCACAGTTTCCGAGATATAGAATAATTTTATGTTGGTTCATTCTGGAAGTGACTTGTGCGGATGGAATATGTAATTTTCGTTTTTCTCGGAAACGGTTTAAGCGATTTGCAATCGGATTGATTCATTTGAAAGCCAATAATAATATCTACAATACCATACTGGTTTTGACTACCTAGCACTTACCGTTTCCGAGATATAAATTATTTTTAGGTTGGTTCATTCTGGAAGTGACTTGTGCGGATGGAATATGTAATTTTCGTTTTTCTCGGAAACGACTTAAGCGATTTGCAATCGGATTAATTCGTTTGAAAGCCAATAATAATATCTACAATTCCATACTGGTTTTGTCTACCTAGCATTCACAGTTTCCGAGATATAGAATAATTTTATGTTGGTTCATTCTGGAAGTGACTTGTGCGGATGGAATATGTAATTTTCGTTTTTCTCGGAAACGACTTAAGCGATTTGCAAACGGATTAATTCATTTGAAAGCCAATAATAATATCTACAATTCCATACTGGTGTTGTCTACCTAGCACTCACAGTTTCCGAGATATAGAATAATTTTATGTTGGTTCATTCTGGAAGTGACTTGTGCAGATGGAATATGTAATTTTCGTTTTTCTCGGAAACGATTTAAGCGATTTGCAATCGGAAACTGATTCGTTTGAAAGCCAATAATAATATCTACAATTCCATACTGGTTTCGTCTACCTAGCACCTACCGTTTCCAAGATATAGTTTATTTTTAGGTTGGGTCGTTCTGGAAGTGACTTGTGCGGTTGGAATTTGTAATTTTCGTTTTTCTCGGAAACGACTTAAGCGATTTGCAATCGGATTGATTCGTTTGAAAGCCAATAATAATATCTACAATTCCATACTGGTGTTGTCTACCTAGCACTCACAGTTTCCGAGATATAGAATAATTTTATGTTGGTTCATTCTGGAAGTGACTTGTGCAGATGGAATATGTAATTTTCGTTTTTCTCGGAAACGATTTAAGCGATTTGCAATCGGATTGATTCATTTGAAAGCCAATAACAATATCTACAATACCATACTGGTTTTGTCTACCTAGCACTCACAAATACCGAGATATAGATTATTTTTAGGTTGGGTCATTCTGGAAGTGACTTGTGCGGATGGAATATGTAATTTTCGTTTTTCTCGGAAACGACTTAAGCGATTTGCAAACGGATTGATTCATTTGAAAGCCAATAATAATATCTACAATTCCATACCGGTTTTGTCTACCTGGCATTTACCGTTTCCGAGATATAGAATAATTTTATGTTGGTTCATTCTGGAAGTGACTTGTGCGGATGGAATATGTAATTATCGTTTTTCTCGGAAACGACTTGAGCGATTTGCAATCGGATTGATTCATTTGAAAGCCAATAATAATATCTACAATTCCATACTGGTTTTGTCTACCTAGCACTTACCGTTTCCGAGATAAAATTATTTTTAGGTTGGTTCATTCTGGAAGTGACTTGTGCGGATGGAATATGTAATTTTCGTTTTTTTCGGAAACGACTTAAGCGATTTGCAATCGGATTGATTCATTTGAAAGCCAATAATAATATCTACAATTCCATACTGGTTTTGTCTACTTAGCACTTACCGTTTCCGAGATATACATTATTTTTAGGTTGGTTCATTCTGGAAGTGACTTGTGCGGATGGAATATGTAATTTTCGTTTTTCTCGGAAACGACTTAAGCGATTTGCAATCGGATTGATTCGTTTGAAAGCCAATAATAATATCTAGAATACTATACTGGTTTTGTCTACTTAGCTCTACTTGTTTCCGAGATATAGATTATTTTTAGGTTGGGTCATTCTGGAAGTGACTTGTGCGGATGGAATATGTAATTTTCATTTTTCTCGGAAACGACTTAAGCGATTTGCAATCGGATTGATTCATGTGAAAGCCAATAATAATATCTACAATTCCATACTGGTTTTGTCTACCTAGCACTTACCGTTTCCGAGATATACATTATTTTTAGGTTGGTTCATTCTGGAAGTGACTTGTGCGGATGGAATATGTAATTTTCGTTTTTCTCGGAAACGACTTAAGCGATTTGCAAACGGATTGATTCGTTTGAAAGCCAATAATAATATCTAGAATACTATACTGGTTTTGTCTACCTAGCTCTTACCGCTTCCGAGATATAGATTATTTTTAGGTTGGGTCAAACTGGAAGTGACTTGTGCGGATGGAATATGTAATTTCAATTTTTCTCGGAAACGACTTAAGCGATTTGCAATCGGATTGATTCATTTGAAAGCCAATAATAATATCTACAATTCCATACTGGTTTTGTCTACCTAGCACTCACAGTTTCCGAGATATAGATCATTTTTAGGTTGGTTCATTCTGGAAGTGACTTGTGCGGTTGGAATATGTAATATTCGATTTTCTCGGAAACGACTTAAGCGATTTGCAATCGGTTTGATTCGTTTGAAAGCCAATAATAATATCTAGAATTATATACTGGTTTTGTCTACCTAGCACTCACAAATTCCGAGATATAGATTATTTTTAGGTTGGGTCATTCTGGAAGTGACTTGTGCGGATGGAATATGTAATTTTCGTTTTCTCGGAAAGGACTTAAGCGATTTGCAATCGGATTGATTCATTTGAAAGCCAATAATAATATCTACAATTCCATACTGGTTTTGTCTGCCTAGCACTCACAGTTTCCGAGATATAGAATAATTTTATGTTGGTTCATTCTGGAAGTGACTTGTGCGGATGGAATATGTAATTTTCGTTTTTCTCGGAAACGGTTTAAGCGATTTGCAATCGGATTGATTCATTTGAAAGCCAATAATAATATCTACAATACCATACTGGTTTTGTCTACCTAGCACTTACCGTTTCCGAGATATAAATTATTTTTAGGTTGGTTCATTCTGGAAGTGACTTGTGCGGATGGAATATGTAATTTTCGTTTTTCTCGGAAACGACTTAAGCGATTTGCAATCGGATTAATTCGTTTGAAAGCCAATAATAATATCTACAATTCCATACTGGTTTTGTCTACCTAGCATTCACAGTTTCCGAGATATAGAATAATTTTATGTTGGTTCATTCTGGAAGTGACTTGTGCGGATGGAATATGTAATTTTCATTTTTCTCGGAAACGACTTAAGCGATTTGCAAACGGATTGATTCAT
Source organism: Stomoxys calcitrans (assembly GCF_963082655.1). NCBI lineage: Eukaryota > Metazoa > Arthropoda > Insecta > Diptera > Muscidae > Stomoxys > Stomoxys calcitrans. The sequence continues at coordinate 60,302,843 of NC_081555.1, read as the reverse complement.
TTGAAAGCCAATAATAATATCTACAATTCCATACTGGTTTTGTCTTCCTAGCACTCACAGTTTCCGAGATATAGAATAATTTTATGTTGGTTCATTCTGGAAGTGACTTGTGCGGATGGAATATGTAATTTTCGTTTTTCTCGGAAACGACTTAAGCGATTTGCAATCGGATTGATTCATTTGAAAGCCAATAATAATATCTACAATTCCATACTGGTTTTGTCTACCTAGCACTTACCGTTTCCGAGATATACATTATTTTTAGGTTGGTTCATTCTGGAAGTGACTTGTGCGGATGGAATATGTAATTTTCGTTTTTCTCGGAAACGACTTAAGCGATTTGCAATCGGATTGATTCGTTTGAAAGCCAATAATAATATCTAAAATACTATACTGGTTTTGTCTACATAGCTCTTATTGTTTCCGAGATATAGATTATTTTTAGGTTGGGTCATTCTGGAAGTGACTTGTGCGGATGGAATATGTAATTTTCATTTTTCTCGGAAACGACTTAAGCGATTTGCAATCGGATTGATTCATTTGAAAGCCAATAATAATATCTACAATTCCATACTGGTTTTGTCTACCTAGCACTTACCGTTTCCGAGATATACATTATTTTTAGGTTGGTTCATTCTGGAAGTGACTTGTGCGGATGGAATATGTAATTTTCGTTTTTCTCGGAAACGACTTAAGCGATTTGCAATCGGATTGATTCGTTTGAAAGCCAATAATAATATCTAGAATACTATACTGGTTTTGTCTACCTAGCTCTTACCGTTTCCGAGATATAGATTATTTTTAGGTTGGGTCATACTGGAAGTGACTTGTGCGGATGGAATATGTAATTTTGGTTTTTCTCGGAAACGACTTAAGCGATTTGCAATCGGATTGATTCATTTGAAAGCCAATAATAATATCTACAATTCCATACTGGTTTTGTCTACCTAGCACTCACAGTTTCCGAGATATAGATTATTTTTAGGTTGGTTCATTCTGGAAGTGACTTGTGCGGATGGAATATGTAATATTCGATTTTCTCGGAAACGACTTAAGCGATTTGCAATCGGTTTGATTCGTTTGAAAGCCAATAATAATATCTAGAATTCTATACTGGTTTTGTCTACCTAGCACTCACAAATTCCGAGATATAGATTATTTTTAGGTTGGGTCATTCTGGAAGTGACTTGTGCGGATGGAATATGTAATTTTCGTTTTCTCGGAAAGGACTTAAGCGATTTGCAATCGGATTGATTCATTTGAAAGCCAATAATAATATCTACAATTCCATACTGGTTTTGTCTGCCTAGCACTCACAGTTTCCGAGATATAGAATAATTTTATGTTGGTTCATTCTGGAAGTGACTTGTGCGGATGGAATATGTAATTTTCGTTTTTCTCGGAAACGATTTAAGCGATTTGCAATCGGATTGATTCATTTGAAAGCCAATAATAATATCTACATTACCATACTGGTTTTGTCTACCTAGCACTTACCGTTTCCGAGATATAAATTATTTTTAGGTTGGTTCATTCTGGAAGTGACTTGTGCGGATGGAATATGTAATTTTCGTTTTTCTCGGAAACGACTTAAGCGATTTGCAATCGGATTGATTCGTTTGAAAGCCAATAATAATATCTACAATTCCATACTGGTTTTGTCTACCTAGCATTCACAGTTTCCGAGATATAGAATAATTTTATATTGGTTCATTCTGGAAGTGACTTGTGCGGATGGAATATGTAATTTTCGTTTTTCTCGGAAACGACTTAAGCGATTTGCAATCGGATTGATTCGTTTGAAAGCCAATAATAATATCTACAATTCCATACTGGTTTTGTCTACCTAGCACTCACAGTTTCCGAGATATAGAATAATTTTATGTGGGGTCATTCTGGAAGTGACTTGTGCGGATGGAATATGTAATTTTCGTTTTCCTCGGAAACGACTTAAGCGATTTGCAATCGGATTGATTCATTTGAAAGCCAATAATAATATCTACAATTCCATACTGGTTTTGTCTACCTAGCATTTACCGTTTCCGAGATATAGATTATTTTTAGGTTGGTTCATTCTGGAAGTGACTTGTGCGGATGGAATATGTAATTTTCGTTTTTCTCGGAACGACTTAAGCGATTTGCAATCGGATTGATTCGTTTGAAAGCCAATAATAATATCTACAACTCCATACTGTTTTTGTCTACCTAGCACTCACAGTTTCCGAGATATAGATTATTTTTAGGTTGGGTCATTCTGGAAGTGACTTGTGCGGATGGAATATGTAATTTTCATTTTCTCGGAAACGACTTAAGCGATTTGCAATCGGATTGATTCATTTGAAAGCCAATAATATTATCTACAATTCCATACTGGTTTTGTCTACCTAGCACTCACAGTTTCGGAGATATAGATTATTTTTAGGTTGGGTCATTGTGGAAGTAACTTGTGCGGATGGAATATGTAATTTTCGTTTTTCTCGGAAACGATTTAAGCGATTTGCAATCGGATTGATTCATTTGAAAGCCAATAATAATATCTACAATACCATACTGGTTTTGTCTACCTAGCACTCACAGTTTCCGATATATAGATTATTTTTAGGTTGGCTCATTCTGGAAGTGACTTGTGCGGATGGAATATGTAATTTTCGTTTTTCTCGGAAACGACTTAAGCGATTTGCAATCGGATTGATTCATTTGAAAGCCAATAATAATATCTACAATTCCATACTGGTTTTGTCTGCCTACCACTCACAGTTTCCGAGATATAGATTATTTTTAGGTTGGTTCCTTCTGGAAGTGACTTGTGCGGATGGAATATGTAATTTTCGTTTTTCTCGGAAACGACTTAAGCGATTTGCAATCGGATTGATTCGTTTGAAAGCCAATAATAATATCTACAATTCCATACTGGTTTTGTCTACCTAGCACTCACAGTTTCCGAGATATAGAATAATTTTATGTGGGGTCATTCTGGAAGTGACTTGTGCGGATGGAATATGTAATTTTCGTTTTCCTCGGAAACGACTTAAGCGATTTGCAATCGGATTGAAACATTTGAAAGCCAATAATAATATCTACAATTCCATACTGGTTTTGTCTACCTAGCATTTACCGTTTCCGAGATATAGATTATTTTTAGGTTGGTTCATTCTGGAAGTGACTTGTGCGGATGGAATATGTAATTTTCGTTTTTCTCGGAACGACTTAAGCGATTTGCAATCGGATTGATTCGTTTGAAAGCCAATAATAATATCTAGAATACTATACTGGTTTTGTCTACCTAGCACTCACAGTTTCCGAGATATAGATTATTTTTAGGTTGGGTCATTCTGGAAGTGACTTGTGCGGATGGAATATGTAATTTTCGTTTTCTCGGAAACGACTTAAGCGATTTGCAATCGGATTGATTCATTTGAAAGCCAATAATATTATCTACAATTCCATACTGGTTTTGTCTACCTAGCACTCACAGTTTCCGAGATATAGATTATTTTTAGGTTGGTTCATTCTGGAAGTAACTTGTGCGGATGGAATATGTAATTTTCGTTTTTCTCGGAAACGATTTAAGCGATTTGCAATCGGATTGATTCATTTGAAAGCCAATAATAATATCTACAATACCATACTGGTTTTGTTTACCTAGCACTCACAGTTTCCGATATATAGATTATTTTTAGGTTGGCTCATTCTGGAAGTGACTTGTGCGGATGGAATATGTAATTTTCGTTTTTCTCGGAAACGACATAAGCGATTTGCAATCGGATTGATTCATTTGAAAGCCAATAATAATATCTACAATTCCATACTGGTTTTGTCTACCTAGCTCTTATCGTTTCCGAGATATAGATTATACTGGTATTGTCTACCTAGCACTCACAGTTTCCGAGATATAGAATAATTTTATGTGGGGTCATTCTGGAAGTGACTTGTGCGGATATAATATGTAATTTTCGTTTTTCTCGGAAACGACTTAAGCGATTTGCAATCGGATTGATTCGTTTGAAAGCCAATAATAATATCTACAATTCCATACTGGTTTTGTCTACCTAGCACTCACAGTTTCTGAGATATAAAATAATTTTATGTTGGTTCATTCTGGAAGTGACTTGTGCGGATGGAATATGTAATTTTCGTTTTTCTCGGAAACGACTTAAGCGATTTGCAATCGGATTGATTCATTTGAAAGCCAATAATAATATCTACAATTCCATACGGGGTTTGTCTACCTAGCACTCACCGTTTCCGAGATATAGAATAATTTTATGTTGGTTCATTCTGGAAGTGACTTCTGTGGATGGAATATGTAATTTTCGTTTTTCTCGGAAACGACTTAAGCGATTTGCAATCGGATTGATTCATTTGAAAGCCTATAATAATATCTACAATTCCATACTGGTTTTGTCTACCTAGCAATTACCGTTTCCAAAATATAGATTATTTGTAGGTTGGGTCATTCTACCTAGCACTTACCGTTTCCGAGATATAGAATAATTTTATGTTGGTTCATTCTGGAAGTAACTTGTGCGGATGGAATATGTAATTTTCGTTTTTCTCGGAAACGACTTAAGCGATTTGCAATCGGATTGATTCGTTTGAAAGCCAATAATAATATCTAGAATACTATACTGGTTTTGTCTACATAGCTCTTATTGTTTCCGAGATATAGATTATTTTTAGGTTGGGTCATTCTGGAAGTGACTTGTGCGGATGGAATATGTAATTTTCATTTTTCTCGGAAACGACTTAAGCGATTTGCAATCGGATTGATTCATTTGAAAGCCAATAATAATATCTACAATTCCATACTGGTTTTGTCTACCTAGCACTTACCGTTTCCGAGATATACATTATTTTTAGGTTGGTTCATTCTGGAAGTGACTTGTGCGGATGGAATATGTAATTTTCGTTTTTCTCGGAAACGACTTAAGCGATTTGCAATCGGATTGATTCATTTGAAAGCCAATAATAATATCTAGAATACTATACTGGTTTTGTCTACCTAGCTCTTACCGTTTCCGAGATATAGATTATTTTTAGGTTGGGTCATACTGGAAGTGACTTGTGCGGATGGAATATGTAATTTTCGTTTTTCTCGGAAACGACTTAAGCGATTTGCAATCGGTTTGATTCATTTGAAAGCCAATAATAATATCTACAATTCCATACTGGTTTTGTCTACCTAGCACTCACAGTTTCCGAGATATAGATTATTTTTAGGTTGGTTCATTCTGGAAGTGACTTGTGCGGTTGGAATATGTAATATTCGATTTTCTCGGAAACGACTTAAGCGATTTGCAATCGGTTTGATTCGTTTGAAAGCCAATAATAATATCTAGAATTCTATACTGGTTTTGTCTACCTAGCACTCACAAATTCCGAGATATAGATTATTTTTAGGTTGGGTCATTCTGGAAATGACTTGTGCGGATGGAATATGTAATTTTCGTTTTCTCGGAAAGGACTTAAGCGATTTGCAATCGGATTTATTCATTTGAAAGCCAATAATAATATCTACAATTCCATACTGGTTTTGTCTGCCTAGCACTCACAGTTTCCGAGATATAGAATAATTTTATGTTGGTTCATTCTGGAAGTGACTTGTGCGGATGGAATATGTAATTTTCCTTTTTCTCGTAAACGATTTAAGCGATTTGCAATCGGATTGATTCATTTGAAAGCCAATAATAATATCTACAATACCATACTGGTTTTGTGTACCTAGCACTTACCGTTTCCGAGATATAGATTATTTTTAGGTTGGTTCATTCTGGAAGTGACTTGTGCGGATGGAATATGTAATTTTCGTTTTTCTCGGAAACGACTTAAGCGATTTGCAATCGGATTGATTCGTTTGAAAGCCAATAATAATATCTACAATTCCATACTGGTTTTGTCTACCTAGCATTCACAGTTTCCGAGATATAGAATAATTTTATATTGGTTCATTCTGGAAGTGACTTGTGCGGATGGAATATGTAATTTTCGTTTTTGTCGGAAACGACTTAAGCGATTTGCAATCGGATTGATTCATTTGAAAGCCAATAATAATATGTACAATTCCATACTGGTTTTGTCTACCTAGCACTCACAGTTTCCGAGATATAGATTATTTTTAGGTTGGGTCATTCTGGAAGTGACTTGTGCGGATGGAATATGTAATTTTCGTTTTTCTCGGAAATGACTTAAACGATTTGCAATCGGATTGATTCGTTTGAAAGCCAATAATAATATCTACAATTCCATACTGGTTTTGTCTACCTAGCACTCACAGTTTCCGAGATATAGAATAATTTTATGTTGGTTCATTCTGGAAGTGACTTGTGCGGATGGAATATGTAATATTCGATTTTCTCGGAAACGACTTAAGCGATTTGCAATCGGTTTGATTCGTTTGAAAGCCAATAATAATATCTAGAATTCTATACTGGTTTTGTCTACCTAGCCTAGATATAGATTATTTTTAGGTTGGGTCATTCTGGAAGTGACTTGTGCGGATGGAATATGTAATTTTCGTTTTTCTCGGAAACGACTTAAGCGATTTGCAATCGGATTGATTCATTTGAAAGCCAATAACAATATCTACAATACCATACTGGTTTTGTCTACCTAGCACTCACAAATTCCGAGATATAGATTATTTTTAGGTTGGGTCATTCTGGAAGTGACTTGTGCGGATGGAATATATAATTTTCGTTTTTCTCGGAAACGACTTGAGCGATTTGCAATCGGATTGATTCGTTTGAAAGCCAATAATAATATCTACAATTCAATACTGGTTTTGTCTACCTAGCACTCACAGTTTCCGAGATATAGAATAATTTTATGTTGGTTCATTCTGGAAGTGACTTGTGCAGATGGAATATGTAATTTTCGTTTTTCTCGGAAACGATTTAAGCGATTTGCAATCGGATTGATTCATTTGAAAGCCAATAACAATATCTACAATACCATACTGGTTTTGTCTACCTAGCACTCACAAATTCCGAGATATAGATTATTTTTAGGTTGGGTCATTCTGGAAGTGACTTGTGCGGATGGAATATGTAATTTTTGTTTTTCTCGGAAACGACTTAAGCGATTTGCAAACGGATTGATTCATTTGAAAGCCAATAATAATATCTACAATTCCATACTGGTTTTGTCTACCTAGCACTCACAGTTTCCGAGATATAGAATAATTTTATGTTGGTTCATTCTGGAAGTGACTTGTGCGGATGGAATATGTAATTTTCGTTTTTCTCGGAAACGACTTAAGCGATTTGCAATCGGATTGATTCATTTGAAAGCCAATAATAATATCTACAATTCCATACTGGTTTTGTCTACCTAGCACTTACCGTTTCCGAGATAAAATTATTTTTAGGTTGGTTCATTCTGGAAGTGACTTGTGCGGATGGAATATGTAATTTTCGTTTCTTTCGGAAACGACTTAAGCGATTTGCAATCGGATTGATTCATTTGAAAGCCAATAATAATATCTACAATTCCATACTGGTTTTGTCTACCTAGCACTTACCGTTTCCGAGATATACATTATTTTTAGGTTGGTTCATTCTGGAAGTGACTTGTGCGGATGGAATATGTAATTTTCGTTTTTCTCGGAAACGACTTAAGCGATTTGCAATCGGATTGATTCGTTTGAAAGCCAATAATAATATCTACAATTCCATACTGGTGTTGTCTACCTAGCACTCACAGTTTCCGTGATATAGAATAATTTTATGTTGGTTCATTCTGGAAGTGACTTGTGCAGATGGAATATGTAATTTTCGTTTTTCTCGGAAACGACTTAAGCGATTTGCAATCGGATTGATTCATTTGAAAGCCAATAATAATATCTACAATTCCATACTGGTTTTGTCTACCTAGCACTCACAGTTTCCGAGATATAGATTATTTTTAGGTTGGTTCATTCTGGAAGTGACTTGAGCGGTTGGAATATGTAATATTCGATTTTCTCGGAAACGACTTAAGCGATTTGCAATCGGTTTGATTCGTTTGAAAGCCAATAATAATATCTAGAATTCTATACTGGTTTTGTCCACCTAGCACTCACAAATTCCGAGATATAGATTATTTTTAGGTTGGGTCATTCTGGAAGTGACTTGTGCGGATGGAATATGTAATTTTCGTTTTCTCGGAAAGGACTTAAGCGATTTGCAATCGAATTGATTCATTTGAAAGCCAATAATAATATCTACAATTCCATACTGGTTTTGTCTACCTAGCACTCACAGTTTCCGAGATATAGAATAATTTCGTTTTTCTCGGAAACGACTTAAGCGATTTGCAATCGGATTGATTCATTTGAAAGCCAATAATAATATCTACAATTCCATACTGGTTTTGTCTACCTAGCACTCACAGTTTCCGAGATATAGATTATTTTTAGGTTGGTTCATTCTGGAAGTGACTTGTGCGGTTGGAATATGTAATATTCGATTTTCTCGGAAACGACTTAAGCGATTTGCAATCGGTTTGATTCGTTTGAAAGCCAATAATAATATCTAGAATTCTATACTGGTTTTGTCCACCTAGCACTCACAAATTCCGAGATATAGATTATTTTTAGGTTGGGTCATTCTGGAAGTGACTTGTGCGGATGGAATATGTAATTTTCGTTTTTCTCGGAAAGGACTTAAGCGATTTGCAATCGGATTGATTCGTTTGAAAGCCAATAATAATATCTACAATTCCATACTGGTTTTGTCTACCTAGCATTCACAGTTTCCGAGATATAGAATAATTTTATATTGGTTCATTCTGGAAGTGACTTGTGCGGATGGAATATGTAATTTTCGTTTTTCTCGGAAACGACTTAAGCGATTTGCAATCGGATTGATTCATTTGAAAGCCAATAATAATATGTACAATTCCATACTGGTTTTGTCTACCTAGCACTCACAGTTTCCGAGATATAGATTATTTTTAGGATGGGTCATTCTGGAAGTGACTTGTGCGGATGGAATATGTAATTTTCGTTTTTCTCGGAAATGACTTAAACGATTTGCAATCGGATTGATTCGTTTGAAAGCCAATAATAATATCTACAATTCCATACTGGTTTTGTCTACCTAGCACTCACAGTTTCCGAGATATAGAATAATTTTATGTTGGTTCATTCTGGAAGTGACTTGTGCGGATGGAATATGTAATATTCGATTTTCTCGGAAACGACTTAAGCGATTTGCAATCGGTTTGATTCGTTTGAAAGCCAATAATAATATCTAGAATTCTATACTGGTTTTGTCTACCTAGCCTAGATATAGATTATTTTTAGGTTGGGTCATTCTGGAAGTGACTTGTGCGGATGGAATATGTAATTTTCGTTTTTCTCGGAAACGACTTAAGCGATTTGCAATCGGATTGATTCATTTGAAAGCCAATAACAATATCTACAATACCATACTGGTTTTGTCTACCTAGCACTCACAAATTCCGAGATATAGATTATTTTTAGGTTGGGTCATTCTGGAAGTGACTTGTGCGGATGGAATATGTAATTTTCGTTTTTCTCGGAAACGACTTAAGCGATTTGCAATCGGATTGATTCATTTGAAAGCCAATAATAATATCTACAATTCCATACTGGTTTTGTCTACCTAGCACTCACCGTTTCCGAGATATAGAATAATTTTATGTTGGTTCATTCTGGAAGTGACTTGTGTGGATGGAATATGTAATTTTCGTTTTTCTCGGAAACGACTTAAGCGATTTGCAATCGGATTGATTCATTTGAAAGCCTATAATAATATCTACAATTCCATACTGGTTTTGTCTACCTAGCAATTACCGTTTCCAAAATATAGATTATTTGTAGGTTGGGTCATTCTACCTAGCACTTACAGTTTCCGAGATATAGAATAATTTTATGTTGGTTCATTCTGGAAGTAACTTGTGCGGATGGAATATGTAATTTTCGTTTTTCTCGGAAACGACTTAAGCGATTTGCAATCGGATTGATTCGTTTGAAAGCCAATAATAATATCTAGAATACTATACTGGTTTTGTCTACATAGCTCTTATTGTTTCCGAGATATAGATTATTTTTAGGTTGGGTCATTCTGGAAGTGACTTGTGCGGATGGAATATGTAATTTTCATTTTTCTCGGAAACGACTTAAGCGATTTGCAATCGGATTGATTCATTTGATAGCCAATAATAATATCTACAATTCCATACTGGTTTTGTCTACCTAGCACTTACCGTTTCCGAGATATACATTATTTTTAGGTTGGTTCATTCTGGAAGTGACTTGTGCGGATGGAATATGTAATTTTCGTTTTTCTCGGAAACGACTTAAGCGATTTGCAATCGGATTGATTCATTTGAAAGCCAATAATAATATCTACAATTCCATACTGGTTTTGTCTACCTAGCACTCACAGTTTCCGAGATATAGATTATTTTTAGGTTGGTTCATTCTGGAAGTGACTTGTGCGGTTGGAATATGTAATATTCGATTTTCTCGGAAACGACTTAAGCGATTTGCAATCGGTTTGATTCGTTTGAAAGCCAATAATAATATCTAGAATTCTATACTGGTTTTGTCTACCTAGCACTCACAAATTCCGAGATATAGATTATTTTTAGGTTGGGTCATTCTGGAAGTGACTTGTGCGGATGGAATATGTAATTTTCGTTTTCTCGGAAAGGACTTAAGCGATTTGCAATCGGATTGATTCATTTGAAAGCCAATAATAATATCTACAATTCCATACTGGTTTTGTCTGCCTAGCACTCACAGTTTCCGAGATATAGAATAATTTTATGTTGGTTCATTCTGGAAGTGACTTGTGCGAATGGAATATGTAATTTTCGTTTTTCTCGGAAACGATTTAAGCGATTTGCAATCGGATTGATTCATTTGAAAGCCAATAATAATATCTAGAATTCTATACTGGTTTTGTCTACCTAGCCTAGATATAGATTATTTTTAGGTTGGGTCATTCTGGAAGTGACTTGTGCGGATGCAATATGTAATTTTCGTTTTTCTCGGAAACGACTTAAGCGATTTGCAATCGGATTGATTCATTTGAAAGCCAATAACAATATCTACAATACCATACTGGTTTTGTCTACCTAGCACTCACAAATTCCGAGATATAGATTATTTTTAGGTTGGGTCATTCTGGAAGTGACTTGTGCGGATGGAATATGTAATTTTCGTTTTTCTCGGAAACGACTTAAGCGATTTGCAATCGGATTGATTCATTTGAAAGCCAATAATAATATCTACAATTCCATACTGGTTTTGTCTACCTAGCACTCACCGTTTCCGAGATATAGAATAATTTTATGTTGGTTCATTCTGGAAGTGACTTGTGTGGATGGAATATGTAATTTTCGTTTTTCTCGGAAACGACTTAAGCGATTTGCAATCGGATTGATTCATTTGAAAGCCTATAATAATATCTACAATTCCATACTGGTTTTGTCTACCTAGCAATTACCGTTTCCAAAATATAGATTATTTGTAGGTTGGGTCATTCTACCTAGCACTTACAGTTTCCGAGATATAGAATAATTTTATGTTGGTTCATTCTGGAAGTAACTTGTGCGGATGGAATATGTAATTTTCGTTTTTCTCGGAAACGACTTAAGCGATTTGCAATCGGATTGATTCGTTTGAAAGCCAATAATAATATCTAGAATACTATACTGGTTTTGTCTACATAGCTCTTATTGTTTCCGAGATATAGATTATTTTTAGGTTGGGTCATTCTGGAAGTGACTTGTGCGGATGGAATATGTAATTTTCATTTTTCTCGGAAACGACTTAAGCGATTTGCAATCGGATTGATTCATTTGATAGCCAATAATAATATCTACAATTCCATACTGGTTTTGTCTACCTAGCACTTACCGTTTCCGAGATATACATTATTTTTAGGTTGGTTCATTCTGGAAGTGACTTGTGCGGATGGAATATGTAATTTTCGTTTTTCTCGGAAACGACTTAAGCGATTTGCAATCGGATTGATTCATTTGAAAGCCAATAATAATATCTACAATTCCATACTGTTTTGTCTACCTAGCACTCACAGTTTCCGAGATATAGATTATTTTTAGGTTGGTTCATTCTGGAAGTGACTTGTGCGGTTGGAATATGTAATATTCGATTTTCTCGGAAACGACTTAAGCGATTTGCAATCGGTTTGATTCGTTTGAAAGCCAATAATAATATCTAGAATTCTATACTGGTTTTGTCTACCTAGCACTCACAAATTCCGAGATATAGATTATTTTTAGGTTGGGTCATTCTGGAAGTGACTTGTGCGGATGGAATATGTAATTTTCGTTTTCTCGGAAAGGACTTAAGCGATTTGCAATCGGATTGATTCATTTGAAAGCCAATAATAATATCTACAATTCCATACTGGTTTTGTCTGCCTAGCACTCACAGTTTCCGAGATATAGAATAATTTTATGTTGGTTCATTCTGGAAGTGACTTGTGCGAATGGAATATGTAATTTTCGTTTTTCTCGGAAACGATTTAAGCGATTTGCAATCGGATTGATTCATTTGAAAGCCAATAATAATATCTACAATACCATACTGGTTTTGTCTACCTAGCACTTACCGTTTCCGAGATATAAATTATTTTTAGGTTGGTTCATTCTGGAAGTGACTTGTGCGGATGGAATATGTAATTTTCGTTTTTCTCGGAAACGACTTAAGCGATTTGCAATCGGATTGATTCGTTTGAAAGCCAATAATAATATCTACAATTCCATACTGGTTTTGTCTACCTAGCATTCACAGTTTCCGAGATATAGAATAATTTTATATTGGTTCATTCTGGAAGTGACTTGTGCGGATGGAATATGTAATTTTCGTTTTTCTCGGAAACGACTTAAGCGATTTGCAATCGGATTGATTCATTTGAAAGCCAATAATAATATGTACAATTCCATACTGGTTTTGTCTACCTAGCACTCACAGTTTCCGAGATGTAGATTATTTTTAGGTTGGGTCATTCTGGAAGTGACTTGTGCGGATGGAATATGTAATTTTCGTTTTTCTCGGAAATGACTTAAGCGATTTGCAATCGGATTGATTCGTTTGAAAGCCAATAATAATATCTACAATTCCATACTGGTTTTGTCTACCTAGCACTCACAGTTTCCGAGATATAGAATAATTTTATGTTGGTTCATTCTGGAAGTGACTTGTGCGGATGGAATATGTAATATTCGATTTTCTCGGAAACGACTTAAGCGATTTGCAATCGGTTTGATTCGTTTGAAAGCCAATAATAATATCTAGAATTCTATACTGGTTTTGTCTACCTAGCCTAGATATAGATTATTTTTAGGTTGGGTCATTCTGGAAGTGACTTGTGCGGATGGAATATGTAATTTTCGTTTTTCTCGGAAACGACTTAAGCGATTTGCAATCGGATTGATTCATTTGAAAGCCAATAACAATATCTACAATACCATACTGGTTTTGTCTACCTAGCACTCACAAATTCCGAGATATAGATTATTTTTAGGTTGGGTCATTCTGGAAGTGACTTGTGCGGATGGAATATGTAATTTTCGTTTTTCTCGGAAACGACTTAAGCGATTTGCAATCGGATTGATTCGTTTGAAAGCCAATAATAATATCTACAATTCCATACTGGTTTTGTCTACCTAGCACTTACCGTTTCCGAGATATACATTATTTTTAGGTTGGTTCATTCTGGAAGTGACTTGTGCGGATGGAATATGTAATTTTCGTTTTTCTCGGAAACGACTTGAGCGATTTGCAATCGGATTGATTCATTTGAAAGTCAATAATAATATCTACAATTCCATACTGGTTTTGTCTACCTAGCACTTACCGTTTCCGAGATAAAATTATTTTTAGGTTGGTTCATTCTGGAAGTGACTTGTGCGGATGGAATATGTAATTTTCGTTTTTTTCGGAAACGACTTAAGCGATTTGCAATCGGATTGATTCATTTGAAAGCCAATAATAATATCTACAATTCCATACTGGTTTTGTCTACCTAGCACTTACCGTTTCCGAGATATACATTATTTTTAGGTTGGTTCATTCTGGAAGTGACTTGTGCGGATGGAATATGTAATTTTCGTTTTTCTCGGAAACTACTTAAGCGATTTGCAATCGGATTGATTCGTTTGAAAGCCAATAATAATATCTACAATTCCATACTGGTTTCGTCTACCTAGCACCTACCGTTTCCAAGATATAGTTTATTTTTAGGTTGGGTCGTTCTGGAAGTGACTTGTGCGGTTGGAATATGTAATTTTCGTTTTTCTCGGAAACGACTTAAGCGATTTGCAATCGGATTGATTCGTTTGAAAGCCAATAATAATATCTACAATTCCATACTGGTGTTGTCTACCTAGCACTCACAGTTTCCGAGATATAGAATAATTTTATGTTGGTTCATTCTGGAAGTGACTTGTGCAGATGGAATATGTAATTTTCGTTTTTCTCGGAAACGATTTAAGCGATTTGCAATCGGATTGATTCGTTTGAAAGCCAATAATAATATCTACAATTCCATACTGGTTTCGTCTACCTAGCACCTACCGTTTCCAAGATATAGTTTATTTTTAGGTTGGGTCGTTCTGGAAGTGACTTGTGCGGTTGGAATATGTAATTTTCGTTTTTCTCGGAAACGACTTAAGCGATTTGCAATCGGATTGATTCGTTTGAAAGCCAATAATAATATCTACAATTCCATACTGGTGTTGTCTACCTAGCACTCACAGTTTCCGAGATATAGAATAATTTTATGTTGGTTCATTCTGGAAGTGACTTGTGCAGATGGAATATGTAATTTTCGTTTTTCTCGGAAACGATTTAAGCGATTTGCAATCGGATTGATTCGTTTGAAAGCCAATAATAATATCTACAATTCCATACTGGTTTCGTCTACCTAGCACCTACCGTTTCCAAGATATAGTTTATTTTTAGGTTGGGTCGTTCTGGAAGTGACTTGTGCGGTTGGAATATGTAATTTTCGTTTTTCTCGGAAACGACTTAAGCGATTTGCAATCGGATTGATTCGTTTGAAAGCCAATAATAATATCTACAATTCCATACTGGTGTTGTCTACCTAGCACTCACAGTTTCCGAGATATAGAATAATTTTATGTTGGTTCATTCTGGAAGTGACTTGTGCAGATGGAATATGTAATTTTCGTTTTTCTCGGAAACGATTTAAGCGATTTGCAATCGGATTGATTCATTTGAAAGCCAATAACAATATCTACAATACCATACTGGTTTTGTCTACCTAGCACTCACAAATTCCGAGATAAAATTATTTTTAGGTTGGGTCATTCTGGAAGTGACTTGTGCGGATGGAATATGTAATTTTCGTTTTTCTCGGAAACGACTTAAGCGATTTGCAAACGGATTGATTCATTTGAAAGCCAATAATAATATCTACAATTCCATACCGGTTTTGTCTACCTAGCATTTACCGTTTCCGAGATATAGAATAATTTTATGTTGGTTCATTCTGGAAGTGACTTGTGCGGATGGAATATGTAATTATCGTTTTTCTCGGAAACGACTTGAGCGATTTGCAATCGGATTGATTCATTTGAAAGCCAATAATAATATCTACAATTCCATACTGGTTTTGTCTACCTAGCACTTACCGTTTCCGAGATAAAATTATTTTTAGGTTGGTTCATTCTGGAAGTGACTTGTGCGGATGGAATATGTAATTTTCTTTTTTTTCGGAAACGACTTAAGCGATTTGCAATCGGATTGATTCATTTGAAAGCCAATAATAATATCTACAATTCCATACTGGTTTTGTCTACCTAGCACTTACCGTTTCCGAGATATACATTATTTTTAGGTTGGTTCATTCTGGAAGTGACTTGTGCGGATGGAATATGTAATTTTCGTTTTTCTCGGAAACGACTTAAGCGATTTGCAATCGGATTGATTCGTTTGAAAGCCAATAATAATATCTAGAATACTATACTGGTTTTGTCTACATAGCTCTACTTGTTTCCGAGATATAGATTATTTTTAGGTTGGGTCATTCTGGAAGTGACTTGTGCGGATGGAATATGTAATTTTCATTTTTCTCGGAAACGACTTAAGCGATTTGCAATCGGATTGATTCATTTGAAACCCAATAATAATATCTACAATTCCATACTGGTTTTGTCTACCTAGCACTTACCGTTTCCGAGATATACATTATTTTTAGGTTGGTTCATTCTGGAAGTGACTTGTGCGGATGGAATATGTAATTTTCGTTTTTCTCGGAAACGACTTAAGCGATTTGCAATCGGATTGATTCGTTTGAAAGCCAATAATAATATCTAGAATACTATACTGGTTTTGTCCAACTAGCTCTTACCGCTTCCGAGATATAGATTATTTTTAGGTTGGGTCATACTGGAAGTGACTTGTGCGGATGGAATATGTAATTTCAATTTTTCTCGGAAACGACTTAAGCGATTTGCAATCGGATTGATTCATTTGAAAGCCAATAATAATATCTACAATTCCATACTGGTTTTGTCTACCTAGCACTCACAGTTTCCGAGATATAGATTATTTTTAGGTTGGTTCATTCTGGAAGTGACTTGTGCGGTTGGAATATGTAATATTCGATTTTCTCGGAAACGACTTAAGCGATTTGGAATCGGTTTGATTCGTTTGAAAGCCAATAATAATATCTAGAATTCTATACTGGTTTTGTCTACCTAGCACTCACAAATTCCGAGATATAGATTATTTTTAGGTTGGGTCATTCTGGAAGTGACTTGTGCGGATGGAATATGTAATTTTCGTTTTCTCGGAAAGGACTTAAGCGATTTGCAATCGGATTGATTCATTTGAAAGCCAATGATAATATCTACAATTCCATACTGGTTTTGTCTGCCTAGCACTCACAGTTTCCGAGATATAGATTATTTTTAGGTTGGTTCATTCTGGAAGTGACTTGTGCGGTTGGAATATGTAATATTCGATTTTCTCGGAAACGACTTAAGCGATTTGGAATCGGTTTGATTCGTTTGAAAGCCAATAATAATATCTAGAATTCTATACTGGTTTTGTCTACCTAGCACTCACAAATTCCGAGATATAGATTATTTTTAGGTTGGGTCATTCTGGAAGTGACTTGTGCGGATGGAATATGTAATTTTCGTTTTCTCGGAAAGGACTTAAGCGATTTGCAATCGGATTGATTCATTTGAAAGCCAATGATAATATCTACAATTCCATACTGGTTTTGTCTGCCTAGCACTCACAGTTTCCGAGATATAGAATAATTTTATGTTGGTTCATTCTGGAAGTGACTTGTGCGGATGGAAT
The DNA here is from genome assembly GCF_963082655.1 of Stomoxys calcitrans. NCBI lineage: Eukaryota > Metazoa > Arthropoda > Insecta > Diptera > Muscidae > Stomoxys > Stomoxys calcitrans. The sequence continues at coordinate 60,285,529 of NC_081555.1, read as the reverse complement.
ATGTAATTTTCGTTTTTCTCGGAAACGGTTTAAGCGATTTGCAATCGGATTGATTCATTTGAAAGCCAATAATAATATCTACAATACCATACTGGTTTTGACTACCTAGCACTTACCGTTTCCGAGATATAAATTATTTTTAGGTTGGTTCATTCTGGAAGTGACTTGTGCGGATGGAATATGTAATTTTCGTTTTTCTCGGAAACGACTTAAGCGATTTGCAATCGGATTAATTCGTTTGAAAGCCAATAATAATATCTACAATTCCATACTGGTTTTGTCTACCTAGCATTCACAGTTTCCGAGATATAGAATAATTTTATGTTGGTTCATTCTGGAAGTGACTTGTGCGGATGGAATATGTAATTTTCGTTTTTCTCGGAAACGACTTAAGCGATTTGCAAACGGATTGATTCATTTGAAAGCCAATAATAATATCTACAATTCCATACTGGTGTTGTCTACCTAGCACTCACAGTTTCCGAGATATAGAATAATTTTATGTTGGTTCATTCTGGAAGTGACTTGTGCAGATGGAATATGTAATTTTCGTTTTTCTCGGAAACGATTTAAGCGATTTGCAATCGGAAACTGATTCGTTTGAAAGCCAATAATAATATCTACAATTCCATACTGGTTTCGTCTACCTAGCACCTACCGTTTCCAAGATATAGTTTATTTTTAGGTTGGGTCGTTCTGGAAGTGACTTGTGCGGTTGGAATTTGTAATTTTCGTTTTTCTCGGAAACGACTTAAGCGATTTGCAATCGGATTGATTCGTTTGAAAGCCAATAATAATATCTACAATTCCATACTGGTGTTGTCTACCTAGCACTCACAGTTTCCGAGATATAGAATAATTTTATGTTGGTTCATTCTGGAAGTGACTTGTGCGGATGGAATATGTAATTATCGTTTTTCTCGGAAACGACTTGAGCGATTTGCAATCGGATTGATTCATTTGAAAGCCAATAATAATATCTACAATTCCATACTGGTTTTGTCTACCTAGCACTTACCGTTTCCGAGATAAAATTATTTTTAGGTTGGTTCATTCTGGAAGTGACTTGTGCGGATGGAATATGTAATTTTCGTTTTTTTCGGAAACGACTTAAGCGATTTGCAATCGGATTGATTCATTTGAAAGCCAATAATAATATCTACAATTCCATACTGGTTTTGTCTACTTAGCACTTACCGTTTCCGAGATATACATTATTTTTAGGTTGGTTCATTCTGGAAGTGACTTGTGCGGATGGAATATGTAATTTTCGTTTTTCTCGGAAACGACTTAAGCGATTTGCAATCGGATTGATTCGTTTGAAAGCCAATAATAATATCTAGAATACTATACTGGTTTTGTCTACTTAGCTCTACTTGTTTCCGAGATATAGATTATTTTTAGGTTGGGTCATTCTGGAAGTGACTTGTGCGGATGGAATATGTAATTTTCATTTTTCTCGGAAACGACTTAAGCGATTTGCAATCGGATTGATTCATGTGAAAGCCAATAATAATATCTACAATTCCATACTGGTTTTGTCTACCTAGCACTTACCGTTTCCGAGATATACATTATTTTTAGGTTGGTTCATTCTGGAAGTGACTTGTGCGGATGGAATATGTAATTTTCGTTTTTCTCGGAAACGACTTAAGCGATTTGCAAACGGATTGATTCGTTTGAAAGCCAATAATAATATCTAGAATACTATACTGGTTTTGTCTACCTAGCTCTTACCGCTTCCGAGATATAGATTATTTTTAGGTTGGGTCAAACTGGAAGTGACTTGTGCGGATGGAATATGTAATTTCAATTTTTCTCGGAAACGACTTAAGCGATTTGCAATCGGATTGATTCATTTGAAAGCCAATAATAATATCTACAATTCCATACTGGTTTTGTCTACCTAGCACTCACAGTTTCCGAGATATAGATCATTTTTAGGTTGGTTCATTCTGGAAGTGACTTGTGCGGTTGGAATATGTAATATTCGATTTTCTCGGAAACGACTTAAGCGATTTGCAATCGGTTTGATTCGTTTGAAAGCCAATAATAATATCTAGAATTCTATACTGGTTTTGTCTACTAGCACTCACAAATTCCGAGATATAGATTATTTTTAGGTTGGGTCATTCTGGAAGTGACTTGTGCGGATGGAATATGTAATTTTCGTTTTCTCGGAAAGGACTTAAGCGATTTGCAATCGGATTGATTCATTTGAAAGCCAATAATAATATCTACAATTCCATACTGGTTTTGTCTGCCTAGCACTCACAGTTTCCGAGATATAGAATAATTTTATGTTGGTTCATTCTGGAAGTGACTTGTGCGGATGGAATATGTAATTTTCGTTTTTCTCGGAAACGGTTTAAGCGATTTGCAATCGGATTGATTCATTTGAAAGCCAATAATAATATCTACAATACCATACTGGTTTTGTCTACCTAGCACTTACCGTTTCCGAGATATAAATTATTTTTAGGTTGGTTCATTCTGGAAGTGACTTGTGCGGATGGAATATGTAATTTTCGTTTTTCTCGGAAACGACTTAAGCGATTTGCAATCGGATTAATTCGTTTGAAAGCCAATAATAATATCTACAATTCCATACTGGTTTTGTCTACCTAGCATTCACAGTTTCCGAGATATAGAATAATTTTATGTTGGTTCATTCTGGAAGTGACTTGTGCGGATGGAATATGTAATTTTCATTTTTCTCGGAAACGACTTAAGCGATTTGCAAACGGATTGATTCATTTGAAAGCCAATAATAATATCTACAATTCCATACTGGTTTTGTCTACCTAGCACTCACAGTTTCCGAGATATAGAATAATTTTATGTTGGTTCATTCTGGAAGTGACTTGTGCGGATGGAATATGTAATTTTCGTTTTTCTCGGAAACGACTTAAGCGATTTGCAATCGGATTGATTCATTTGAAAGCCAATAATAATATCTACAATTCCATACTGGTTTTGTCTACCTAGCACTTACCGTTTCCGAGATAAAATTATTTTTAGGTTGGTTCATTCTGGAAGTGACTTGTGCGGATGGAATATGTAATTTTCGTTTTTCTCGGAAACGACTTAAGCGATTTGCAATCGGATTGATTCGTTTGAAAGCCAATAATAATATCTAAAATACTATACTGGTTTTGTCTACATAGCTCTTATTGTTTCCGAGATATAGATTATTTTTAGGTTGGGTCATTCTGGAAGTGACTTGTGCGGATGGAATATGTAATTTTCATTTTTCTCGGAAACGACTTAAGCGATTTGCAATCGGATTGATTCATTTGAAAGCCAATAATAATATCTACAATTCCATACTGGTTTTGTCTACCTAGCACTTACCGTTTCCGAGATATACATTATTTTTAGGTTGGTTCATTCTGGAAGTGACTTGTGCGGATGGAATATGTAATTTTCGTTTTTCTCGGAAACGACTTAAGCGATTTGCAATCGGATTGATTCGTTTGAAAGCCAATAATAATATCTAGAATACTATACTGGTTTTGTCTACCTAGCTCTTACCGTTTCCGAGATATAGATTATTTTTAGGTTGGGTCATACTGGAAGTGACTTGTGCGGATGGAATATGTAATTTTGGTTTTTCTCGGAAACGACTTAAGCGATTTGCAATCGGATTGATTCATTTGAAAGCCAATAATAATATCTACAATTCCATACTGGTTTTGTCTACCTAGCACTCACAGTTTCCGAGATATAGATTATTTTTAGGTTGGTTCATTCTGGAAGTGACTTGTGCGGATGGAATATGTAATATTCGATTTTCTCGGAAACGACTTAAGCGATTTGCAATCGGTTTGATTCGTTTGAAAGCCAATAATAATATCTAGAATTCTATACTGGTTTTGTCTACCTAGCACTCACAAATTCCGAGATATAGATTATTTTTAGGTTGGGTCATTCTGGAAGTGACTTGTGCGGATGGAATATGTAATTTTCGTTTTCTCGGAAAGGACTTAAGCGATTTGCAATCGGATTGATTCATTTGAAAGCCAATAATAATATCTACAATTCCATACTGGTTTTGTCTGCCTAGCACTCACAGTTTCCGAGATATAGAATAATTTTATGTTGGTTCATTCTGGAAGTGACTTGTGCGGATGGAATATGTAATTTTCGTTTTTCTCGGAAACGATTTAAGCGATTTGCAATCGGATTGATTCATTTGAAAGCCAATAATAATTTCTACATTACCATACTGGTTTTGTCTACCTAGCACTTACCGTTTCCGAGATATAAATTATTTTTAGGTTGGTTCATTCTGGAAGTGACATGTGCGGATGGAATATGTAATTTTCGTTTTTCTCGGAAACGACTTAAGCGATTTGCAATCGGATTGATTCGTTTGAAAGCCAATAATAATATCTACAATTCCATACTGGTTTTGTCTACCTAGCATTCACAGTTTCCGAGATATAGAATAATTTTATATTGGTTCATTCTGGAAGTGACTTGTGCGGATGGAATATGTAATTTTCGTTTTTCTCGGAAACGACTTAAGCGATTTGCAATCGGATTGATTCGTTTGAAAGCCAATAATAATATCTACAATTCCATACTGGTTTTGTCTACCTAGCACTCACAGTTTCCGAGATATAGAATAATTTTATGTGGGGTCATTCTGGAAGTGACTTGTGCGGATGGAATATGTAATTTTCGTTTTCCTCGGAAACGACTTAAGCGATTTGCAATCGGATTGAAACATTTGAAAGCCAATAATAATATCTACAATTCCATACTGGTTTTGTCTACCTAGCATTTACCGTTTCCGAGATATAGATTATTTTTAGGTTGGTTCATTCTGGAAGTGACTTGTGCGGATGGAATATGTAATTTTCGTTTTTCTCGGAACGACTTAAGCGATTTGCAATCGGATTGATTCGTTTGAAAGCCAATAATAATATCTACAACTCCATACTGTTTTTGTCTACCTAGCACTCACAGTTTCCGAGATATAGATTATTTTTAGGTTGGGTCATTCTGGAAGTGACTTGTGCGGATGGAATATGTAATTTTCGTTTTCTCGGAAACGACTTAAGCGATTTGCAATCGGATTGATTCATTTGAAAGCCAATAATATTATCTACAATTCCATACTGGTTTTGTCTACCTAGCACTCACAGTTTCGGAGATATAGATTATTTTTAGGTTGGGTCATTGTGGAAGTAACTTGTGCGGATGGAATATGTAATTTTCGTTTTTCTCGGAAACGATTTAAGCGATTTGCAATCGGATTGATTCATTTGAAAGCCAATAATAATATCTACAATACCATACTGGTTTTGTCTACCTAGCACTCACAGTTTCCGATATATAGATTATTTTTAGGTTGGCTCATTCTGGAAGTGACTTGTGCGGATGGAATATGTAATTTTCGTTTTTCTCGGAAACGACTTAAGCGATTTGCAATCGGATTGATTCATTTGAAAGCCAATAATAATATCTACAATTCCATACTGGTTTTGTCTGCCTACCACTCACAGTTTCCGAGATATAGATTATTTTTAGGTTGGTTCATTCTGGAAGTGACTTGTGCGGATGGAATATGTAATTTTCGTTTTTCTCGGAAACGACTTAAGCGATTTGCAATCGGATTGATTCGTTTGAAAGCCAATAATAATATCTACAATTCCATACTGGTTTTGTCTACCTAGCATTCACAGTTTCCGAGATATAGAATAATTTTATATTGGTTCATTCTGGAAGTGACTTGTGCGGATGGAATATGTAATTTTCGTTTTTCTCGGAAACGACTTAAGCGATTTGCAATCGGATTGATTCGTTTGAAAGCCAATAATAATATCTACAATTCCATACTGGTTTTGTCTACCTAGCACTCACAGTTTCCGAGATATAGAATAATTTTATGTGGGGTCATTCTGGAAGTGACTTGTGCGGATGGAATATGTAATTTTCGTTTTCCTCGGAAACGACTTAAGCGATTTGCAATCGGATTGAAACATTTGAAAGCCAATAATAATATCTACAATTCCATACTGGTTTTGTCTACCTAGCATTTACCGTTTCCGAGATATAGATTATTTTTAGGTTGGTTCATTCTGGAAGTGACTTGTGCGGATGGAATATGTAATTTTCGTTTTCTCGGAAACGACTTAAGCGATTTGCAATCGGATTGATTCATTTGAAAGCCAATAATATTATCTACAATTCCATACTGGTTTTGTCTACCTAGCACTCACAGTTTCCGAGATATAGATTATTTTTAGGTTGGTTCATTCTGGAAGTAACTTGTGCGGATGGAATATGTAATTTTCGTTTTTCTCGGAAACGATTTAAGCGATTTGCAATCGGATTGATTCATTTGAAAGCCAATAATAATATCTACAATACCATACTGGTTTTGTTTACCTAGCACTCACAGTTTCCGATATATAGATTATTTTTAGGTTGGCTCATTCTGGAAGTGACTTGTGCGGATGGAATATGTAATTTTCGTTTTTCTCGGAAACGACATAAGCGATTTGCAATCGGATTGATTCATTTGAAAGCCAATAATAATATCTACAATTCCATACTGGTTTTGTCTACCTAGCTCTTATCGTTTCCGAGATATAGATTATACTGGTATTGTCTACCTAGCACTCACAGTTTCCGAGATATAGAATAATTTTATGTGGGGTCATTCTGGAAGTGACTTGTGCGGATATAATATGTAATTTTCGTTTTTCTCGGAAACGACTTAAGCGATTTGCAATCGGATTGATTCGTTTGAAAGCCAATAATAATATCTACAATTCCATACTGGTTTTGTCTACCTAGCACTCACAGTTTCTGAGATATAAAATAATTTTATGTTGGTTCATTCTGGAAGTGACTTGTGCGGATGGAATATGTAATTTTCGTTTTTCTCGGAAACGACTTAAGCGATTTGCAATCGGATTGATTCATTTGAAAGCCAATAATAATATCTACAATTCCATACGGGGTTTGTCTACCTAGCACTCACCGTTTCCGAGATATAGAATAATTTTATGTTGGTTCATTCTGGAAGTGACTTGTGTGGATGGAATATGTAATTTTCGTTTTTCTCGGAAACGACTTAAGCGATTTGCAATCGGATTGATTCATTTGAAAGCCTATAATAATATCTACAATTCCATACTGGTTTTGTCTACCTAGCAATTACCGTTTCCAAAATATAGATTATTTGTAGGTTGGGTCATTCTACCTAGCACTTACCGTTTCCGAGATATAGAATTATTTTATGTTGGTTCATTCTGGAAGTAACTTGTGCGGATGGAATATGTAATTTTCGTTTTTCTCGGAAACGACTTAAGCGATTTGCAATCGGATTGATTCATTTGAAAGCCAATAATAATATCTAGAATACTATACTGGTTTTGTCTACATAGCTCTTATTGTTTCCGAGATATAGATTATTTTTAGGTTGGGTCATTCTGGAAGTGACTTGTGCGGATGGAATATGTAATTTTCATTTTTCTCGGAAACGACTTAAGCGATTTGCAATCGGATTGATTCATTTGAAAGCCAATAATAATATCTACAATTCCATACTGGTTTTGTCTACCTAGCACTTACCGTTTCCGAGATATACATTATTTTTAGGTTGGTTCATTCTGGAAGTGACTTGTGCGGATGGAATATGTAATTTTCGTTTTTCTCGGAAACGACTTAAGCGATTTGCAATCGGATTGATTCATTTGAAAGCCAATAATAATATCTAGAATACTATACTGGTTTTGTCTACCTAGCTCTTACCGTTTCCGAGATATAGATTATTTTTAGGTTGGGTCATACTGGAAGTGACTTGTGCGGATGGAATATGTAATTTTCGTTTTTCTCGGAAACGACTTAAGCGATTTGCAATCGGTTTGATTCATTTGAAAGCCAATAATAATATCTACAATTCCATACTGGTTTTGTCTACCTAGCACTCACAGTTTCCGAGATATAGATTATTTTTAGGTTGGTTCATTCTGGAAGTGACTTGTGCGGTTGGAATATGTAATATTCGATTTTCTCGGAAACGACTTAAGCGATTTGCAATCGGTTTGATTCGTTTGAAAGCCAATAATAATATCTAGAATTCTATACTGGTTTTGTCTACCTAGCACTCACAAATTCCGAGATATAGATTATTTTTAGGTTGGGTCATTCTGGAAGTGACTTGTGCGGATGGAATATGTAATTTTCGTTTTCTCGGAAAGGACTTAAGCGATTTGCAATCGGATTTATTCATTTGAAAGCCAATAATAATATCTACAATTCCATACTGGTTTTGTCTGCCTAGCACTCACAGTTTCCGAGATATAGAATAATTTTATGTTGGTTCATTCTGGAAGTGACTTGTGCGGATGGAATATGTAATTTTCCTTTTTCTCGTAAACGATTTAAGCGATTTGCAATCGGATTGATTCATTTGAAAGCCAATAATAATATCTACAATACCATACTGGTTTTGTGTACCTAGCACTTACCGTTTCCGAGATATAGATTATTTTTAGGTTGGTTCATTCTGGAAGTGACTTGTGCGGATGGAATATGTAATTTTCGTTTTTCTCGGAAACGACTTAAGCGATTTGCAATCGGATTGATTCGTTTGAAAGCCAATAATAATATCTACAATTCCATACTGGTTTTGTCTACCTAGCATTCACAGTTTCCGAGATATAGAATAATTTTATATTGGTTCATTCTGGAAGTGACTTGTGCGGATGGAATATGTAATTTTCGTTTTCTCGGAAAGGACTTAAGCGATTTGCAATCGGATTGATTCCTTTGAAAGCCAATAATAATATCTACAATTCCATACTGGTTTTGTCTACCTAGCAATTACCGTTTCCAAAATATAGATTATTTGTAGGTTGGGTCATTCTACCTAGCACTTACAGTTTCCGAGATATAGAATAATTTTATGTTGGTTCATTCTGGAAGTAACTTGTGCGGATGGAATATGTAATTTTCGTTTTTCTCGGAAACGACTTAAGCGATTTGCAATCGGATTGATTCGTTTGAAAGCCAATAATAATATCTACAATTCCATACTGGTTTTGTCTACCTAGCACTCACAGTTTCCGAGATATAGAATAATTTTATGTGGGGTCATTCTGGAAGTGACTTGTGCGGATGGAATATGTAATTTTCGTTTTCCTCGGAAACGACTTAAGCGATTTGCAATCGGATTGAAACATTTGAAAGCCAATAATAATATCTACAATTCCATACTGGTTTTGTCTACCTAGCATTTACCGTTTCCGAGATATAGATTATTTTTAGGTTGGTTCATTCTGGAAGTGACTTGTGCGGATGGAATATGTAATTTTCGTTTTTCTCGGAACGACTTAAGCGATTTGCAATCGGATTGATTCGTTTGAAAGCCAATAATAATATCTACAACTCCATACTGTTTTTGTCTACCTAGCACTCACAGTTTCCGAGATATAGATTATTTTTAGGTTGGGTCATTCTGGAAGTGACTTGTGCGGATGGAATATGTAATTTTCGTTTTCTCGGAAACGACTTAAGCGATTTGCAATCGGATTGATTCATTTGAAAGCCAATAATATTATCTACAATTCCATACTGGTTTTGTCTACCTAGCACTCACAGTTTCGGAGATATAGATTATTTTTAGGTTGGGTCATTCTGGAAGTGACTTGTGCGGATGGAATATGTAATTTTCGTTTTCTCGGAAACGACTTAAGCGATTTGCAATCGGATTGATTCATTTGAAAGCCAATAATAATATCTACAATTCCATACTGGTTTTGTCTACCTAGCACTTACCGTTTCCGAGATAAAATTATTTTTAGGTTGGTTCATTCTGGAAGTGACTTGTGCGGATGGAATATGTAATTTTCGTTTTTCTCGGAAACGACTTAAGCGATTTGCAATCGGATTGATTCGTTTGAAAGCCAATAATAATATCTAAAATACTATACTGGTTTTGTCTACATAGCTCTTATTGTTTCCGAGATATAGATTATTTTTAGGTTGGGTCATTCTGGAAGTGACTTGTGCGGATGGAATATGTAATTTTCATTTTTCTCGGAAACGACTTAAGCGATTTGCAATCGGATTGATTCATTTGAAAGCCAATAATAATATCTACAATTCCATACTGGTTTTGTCTACCTAGCACTTACCGTTTCCGAGATATACATTATTTTTAGGTTGGTTCATTCTGGAAGTGACTTGTGCGGATGGAATATGTAATTTTCGTTTTTCTCGGAAACGACTTAAGCGATTTGCAATCGGATTGATTCGTTTGAAAGCCAATAATAATATCTAGAATACTATACTGGTTTTGTCTACCTAGCTCTTACCGTTTCCGAGATATAGATTATTTTTAGGTTGGGTCATACTGGAAGTGACTTGTGCGGATGGAATATGTAATTTTGGTTTTTCTCGGAAACGACTTAAGCGATTTGCAATCGGATTGATTCATTTGAAAGCCAATAATAATATCTACAATTCCATAATGGTTTTGTCTACCTAGCACTCACAGTTTCCGAGATATAGATTATTTTTAGGTTGGTTCATTCTGGAAGTGACTTGTGCGGATGGAATATGTAATATTCGATTTTCTCGGAAACGACTTAAGCGATTTGCAATCGGTTTGATTCGTTTGAAAGCCAATAATAATATCTAGAATTCTATACTGGTTTTGTCTACCTAGCACTCACAAATTCCGAGATATAGATTATTTTTAGGTTGGGTCATTCTGGAAGTGACTTGTGCGGATGGAATATGTAATTTTCGTTTTCTCGGAAAGGACTTAAGCGATTTGCAATCGGATTGATTCATTTGAAAGCCAATAATAATATCTACAATTCCATACTGGTTTTGTCTGCCTAGCACTCACAGTTTCCGAGATATAGAATAATTTTATGTTGGTTCATTCTGGAAGTGACTTGTGCGGATGGAATATGTAATTTTCGTTTTTCTCGGAAACGATTTAAGCGATTTGCAATCGGATTGATTCATTTGAAAGCCAATAATAATATCTACATTACCATACTGGTTTTGTCTACCTAGCACTTACCGTTTCCGAGATATAAATTATTTTTAGGTTGGTTCATTCTGGAAGTGACTTGTGCGGATGGAATATGTAATTTTCGTTTTTCTCGGAAACGACTTAAGCGATTTGCAATCGGATTGATTCGTTTGAAAGCCAATAATAATATCTACAATTCCATACTGGTTTTGTCTACCTAGCATTCACAGTTTCCGAGATATAGAATAATTTTATATTGGTTCATTCTGGAAGTGACTTGTGCGGATGGAATATGTAATTTTCGTTTTTCTCGGAAACGACTTAAGCGATTTGCAATCGGATTGATTCGTTTGAAAGCCAATAATAATATCTACAATTCCATACTGGTTTTGTCTACCTAGCACTCACAGTTTCCGAGATATAGAATAATTTTATGTGGGGTCATTCTGGAAGTGACTTGTGCGGATGGAATATGTAATTTTCGTTTTCCTCGGAAACGACTTAAGCGATTTGCAATCGGATTGAAACATTTGAAAGCCAATAATAATATCTACAATTCCATACTGGTTTTGTCTACCTAGCATTTACCGTTTCCGAGATATAGATTATTTTTAGGTTGGTTCATTCTGGAAGTGACTTGTGCGGATGGAATATGTAATTTTCGTTTTTCTCGGAACGACTTAAGCGATTTGCAATCGGATTGATTCGTTTGAAAGCCAATAATAATATCTACAACTCCATACTGTTTTTGTCTACCTAGCACTCACAGTTTCCGAGATATAGATTATTTTTAGGTTGGGTCATTCTGGAAGTGACTTGTGCGGATGGAATATGTAATTTTCGTTTTCTCGGAAACGACTTAAGCGATTTGCAATCGGATTGATTCATTTGAAAGCCAATAATATCATCTACAATTCCATACTGGTTTTGTCTACCTAGCACTCACAGTTTCGGAGATATAGATTATTTTTAGGTTGGGTCATTGTGGAAGTAACTTGTGCGGATGGAATATGTAATTTTCGTTTTTCTCGGAAACGATTTAAGCGATTTGCAATCGGATTGATTCATTTGAAAGCCAATAATAATATCTACAATACCATACTGGTTTTGTCTACCTAGCACTCACAGTTTCCGATATATAGATTATTTTTAGGTTGGCTCATTCTGGAAGTGACTTGTGCGGATGGAATATGTAATTTTCGTTTTTCTCGGAAACGACTTAAGCGATTTGCAATCGGATTGATTCATTTGAAAGCCAATAATAATATCTACAATTCCATACTGGTTTTGTCTGCCTACCACTCACAGTTTCCGAGATATAGATTATTTTTAGGTTGGTTCATTCTGGAAGTGACTTGTGCGGATGGAATATGTAATTTTCGTTTTTCTCGGAAACGACTTAAGCGATTTGCAATCGGATTGATTCGTTTGAAAGCCAATAATAATATCTACAATTCCATACTGGTTTTGTCTACCTAGCATTCACAGTTTCCGAGATATAGAATAATTTTATATTGGTTCATTCTGGAAGTGACTTGTGCGGATGGAATATGTAATTTTCGTTTTTCTCGGAAACGACTTAAGCGATTTGCAATCGGATTGATTCGTTTGAAAGCCAATAATAATATCTACAATTCCATACTGGTTTTGTCTACCTAGCACTCACAGTTTCCGAGATATAGAATAATTTTATGTGGGGTCATTCTGGAAGTGACTTGTGCGGATGGAATATGTAATTTTCGTTTTCCTCGGAAACGACTTAAGCGATTTGCAATCGGATTGAAACATTTGAAAGCCAATAATAATATCTACAATTCCATACTGGTTTTGTCTACCTAGCATTTACCGTTTCCGAGATATAGATTATTTTTAGGTTGGTTCATTCTGGAAGTGACTTGTGCGGATGGAATATGTAATTTTCGTTTTTCTCGGAACGACTTAAGCGATTTGCAATCGGATTGATTCGTTTGAAAGCCAATAATAATATCTAGAATACTATACTGGTTTTGTCTACCTAGCACTCACAGTTTCCGAGATATAGATTATTTTTAGGTTGGGTCATTCTGGAAGTGACTTGTGCGGATGGAATATGTAATTTTCGTTTTCTCGGAAACGACTTAAGCGATTTGCAATCGGATTGATTCATTTGAAAGCCAATAATATTATCTACAATTCCATACTGGTTTTGTCTACCTAGCACTCACAGTTTCCGAGATATAGATTATTTTTAGGTTGGTTCATTCTGGAAGTAACTTGTGCGGATGGAATATGTAATTTTCGTTTTTCTCGGAAACGATTTAAGCGATTTGCAATCGGATTGATTCATTTGAAAGCCAATAATAATATCTACAATACCATACTGGTTTTGTTTACCTAGCACTCACAGTTTCCGATATATAGATTATTTTTAGGTTGGCTCATTCTGGAAGTGACTTGTGCGGATGGAATATGTAATTTTCGTTTTTCTCGGAAACGACATAAGCGATTTGCAATCGGATTGATTCATTTGAAAGCCAATAATAATATCTACAATTCCATACTGGTTTTGTCTACCTAGCTCTTATCGTTTCCGAGATATAGATTATACTGGTATTGTCTACCTAGCACTCACAGTTTCCGAGATATAGAATAATTTTATGTGGGGTCATTCTGGAAGTGACTTGTGCGGATATAATATGTAATTTTCGTTTTTCTCGGAAACGACTTAAGCGATTTGCAATCGGATTGATTCGTTTGAAAGCCAATAATAATATCTACAATTCCATACTGGTTTTGTCTACCTAGCACTCACAGTTTCTGAGATATAAAATAATTTTATGTTGGTTCATTCTGGAAGTGACTTGTGCGGATGGAATATGTAATTTTCGTTTTTCTCGGAAACGACTTAAGCGATTTGCAATCGGATTGATTCATTTGAAAGCCAATAATAATATCTACAATTCCATACGGGGTTTGTCTACCTAGCACTCACCGTTTCCGAGATATAGAATAATTTTATGTTGGTTCATTCTGGAAGTGACTTGTGTGGATGGAATATGTAATTTTCGTTTTTCTCGGAAACGACTTAAGCGATTTGCAATCGGATTGATTCATTTGAAAGCCTATAATAATATCTACAATTCCATACTGGTTTTGTCTACCTAGCAATTACCGTTTCCAAAATATAGATTATTTGTAGGTTGGGTCATTCTACCTAGCACTTACCGTTTCCGAGATATAGAATAATTTTATTCTGGAAGTAACTTGTGCGGATGGAATATGTAATTTTCGTTTTTCTCGGAAACGACTTAAGCGATTTGCAATCGGATTGATTCGTTTGAAAGCCAATAATAATATCTAGAATACTATACTGGTTTTGTCTACATAGCTCTTATTGTTTCCGAGATATAGATTATTTTTAGGTTGGGTCATTCTGGAAGTGACTTGTGCGGATGGAATATGTAATTTTCATTTTTCTCGGAAACGACTTAAGCGATTTGCAATCGGATTGATTCATTTGAAAGCCAATAATAATATCTACAATTCCATACTGGTTTTGTCTACCTAGCACTTACCGTTTCCGAGATATACATTATTTTTAGGTTGGTTCATTCTGGAAGTGACTTGTGCGGATGGAATATGTAATTTTCGTTTTTCTCGGAAACGACTTAAGCGATTTGCAATCGGATTGATTCATTTGAAAGCCAATAATAATATCTAGAATACTATACTGGTTTTGTCTACCTAGCTCTTACCGTTTCCGAGATATAGATTATTTTTAGGTTGGGTCATACTGGAAGTGACTTGTGCGGATGGAATATGTAATTTTCGTTTTTCTCGGAAACGACTTAAGCGATTTGCAATCGGTTTGATTCATTTGAAAGCCAATAATAATATCTACAATTCCATACTGGTTTTGTCTACCTAGCACTCACAGTTTCCGAGATATAGATTATTTTTAGGTTGGTTCATTCTGGAAGTGACTTGTGCGGTTGGAATATGTAATATTCGATTTTCTCGGAAACGACTTAAGCGATTTGCAATCGGTTTGATTCGTTTGAAAGCCAATAATAATATCTAGAATTCTATACTGGTTTTGTCTACCTAGCACTCACAAATTCCGAGATATAGATTATTTTTAGGTTGGGTCATTCTGGAAGTGACTTGTGCGGATGGAATATGTAATTTTCGTTTTCTCGGAAAGGACTTAAGCGATTTGCAATCGGATTTATTCATTTGAAAGCCAATAATAATATCTACAATTCCATACTGGTTTTGTCTGCCTAGCACTCACAGTTTCCGAGATATAGAATAATTTTATGTTGGTTCATTCTGGAAGTGACTTGTGCGGATGGAATATGTAATTTTCCTTTTTCTCGTAAACGATTTAAGCGATTTGCAATCGGATTGATTCATTTGAAAGCCAATAATAATATCTACAATACCATACTGGTTTTGTGTACCTAGCACTTACCGTTTCCGAGATATAGATTATTTTTAGGTTGGTTCATTCTGGAAGTGACTTGTGCGGATGGAATATGTAATTTTCGTTTTTCTCGGAAACGACTTAAGCGATTTGCAATCGGATTGATTCGTTTGAAAGCCAATAATAATATCTACAATTCCATACTGGTTTTGTCTACCTAGCATTCACAGTTTCCGAGATATAGAATAATTTTATATTGGTTCATTCTGGAAGTGACTTGTGCGGATGGAATATGTAATTTTCGTTTTTCTCGGAAACGACTTAAGCGATTTGCAATCGGATTGATTCATTTGAAAGCCAATAATAATATGTACAATTCCATACTGGTTTTGTCTACCTAGCACTCACAGTTTCCGAGATATAGATTATTTTTAGGTTGGGTCATTCTGGAAGTGACTTGTGCGGATGGAATATGTAATTTTCGTTTTTCTCGGAAATGACTTAAACGATTTGCAATCGGATTGATTCGTTTGAAAGCCAATAATAATATCTACAATTCCATACTGGTTTTGTCTACCTAGCACTCACAGTTTCCGAGATATAGAATAATTTTATGTTGGTTCATTCTGGAAGTGACTTGTGCGGATGGAATATGTAATATTCGATTTTCTCGGAAACGACTTAAGCGATTTGCAATCGGTTTGATTCGTTTGAAAGCCAATAATAATATCTAGAATTCTATACTGGTTTTGTCTACCTAGCCTAGATATAGATTATTTTTAGGTTGGGTCATTCTGGAAGTGACTTGTGCGGATGGAATATGTAATTTTCGTTTTTCTCGGAAACGACTTAAGCGATTTGCAATCGGATTGATTCATTTGAAAGCCAATAACAATATCTACAATACCATACTGGTTTTGTCTACCTAGCACTCACAAATTCCGAGATATAGATTATTTTTAGGTTGGGTCATTCTGGAAGTGACTTGTGCGGATGGAATATATAATTTTCGTTTTTCTCGGAAACGACTTGAGCGATTTGCAATCGGATTGATTCGTTTGAAAGCCAATAATAATATCTACAATTCAATACTGGTTTTGTCTACCTAGCACTCACAGTTTCCGAGATATAGAATAATTTTATGTTGGTTCATTCTGGAAGTGACTTGTGCAGATGGAATATGTAATTTTCGTTTTTCTCGGAAACGATTTAAGCGATTTGCAATCGGATTGATTCATTTGAAAGCCAATAACAATATCTACAATACCATACTGGTTTTGTCTACCTAGCACTCACAAATTCCGAGATATAGATTATTTTTAGGTTGGGTCATTCTGGAAGTGACTTGTGCGGATGGAATATGTAATTTTTGTTTTTCTCGGAAACGACTTAAGCGATTTGCAAACGGATTGATTCATTTGAAAGCCAATAATAATATCTACAATTCCATACTGGTTTTGTCTACCTAGCACTCACAGTTTCCGAGATATAGAATAATTTTATGTTGGTTCATTCTGGAAGTGACTTGTGCGGATGGAATATGTAATTTTCGTTTTTCTCGGAAACGACTTAAGCGATTTGCAATCGGATTGATTCATTTGAAAGCCAATAATAATATCTACAATTCCATACTGGTTTTGTCTACCTAGCACTTACCGTTTCCGAGATAAAATTATTTTTAAGTTGGTTCATTCTGGAAGTGACTTGTGCGGATGGAATATGTAATTTTCGTTTCTTTCGGAAACGACTTAAGCGATTTGCAATCGGATTGATTCATTTGAAAGCCAATAATAATCAGCCTTATTACGGTTGTCGAAGACGTAGTCGAATGTCGATTTTTTTGGAAAACGGTACTACGGTTGTCGAAAATGTACAATCTGTTACAATTTTCGTAACACGGAAGACGAAAACGACTGTCAATGTTGGCTAAAACAGTCGATCAATTTTTTCCATACGACTAGAGACGTCGCCGCATTCAATTGACAACAATTGTTAGCCGTTGGTTTCATCCGCTAACACGCCGTTAACTAATTTTAAATTTAACACATTTTTTTGACATTTTATATTCGACAATAAATAAATATAACAAAATTGTATAAAATAAATTATTTATCTATTTTTAACATTGGGTAAATTTGCGGTATTTTACCAAGAAAACTTTTATCTTATGTCGACCGCTGATATAAAGTTTATGTCGCCGTCACTTGTTTTGTGTCAGTTGTCGCCGTAAAAATGAACAATCAGTCGTCGTTTTCTGAATATATTCACATTTGTTTACAAAGATGAGCTGCAAAATGTAAGTATTTGTGTTTTGTGAGAAAATTCATTTAATTAATTATTTATTTATTCCAGGAATAAAATAACCACGCAACAACAGTTTGCAAAAATGATGGAATTGTTGGAGGCAAATCCAAATCTTGCGCGTGCGTACCACAGCGGCCTACATAAAGTAAATACCAAGGAGGAATGGGCGAAAATTGCCATTGAATTAAATTCCATTGGGCCTCCCATGCGCCAAGGTACGGAATGGATGAAGGTGTGGGCAGACTTCAAATGTAATTTGAAAAAGAAGCTGCTGCACAACAAGGCAGAATGCCGTGCAACGGGAGGAGGGCCACACAAACAATTTGTGCTGACGACAGTGGAGGAAGCTGCCTCAAGTTTGCTGCAGCTAGACTCCATAGTAAATTCGGATGGAGAAATTGGAGTCTCAAATACTCCACTTAAGTCCAGCTATTGCCCTATGGACACCACAAAGGAAAATGAGAGTAGTGAGTATATCTCGACACCGCGAATTCGGAAAAAAGTGGAAACAAAGGCTGACAAGACAGAGAAGACTGCGCTGCTGGAAAACCAGCTAAAAGTCCAAACCGAGCTATACTCTCAAGTGAAGGACTCTCTACAAAATGTGGAGAGATACAATAGAAAAATCTTCAAAATTAAAGAAGAAGAGCTTAAAATTTACAAAGCTGCAGAAAAAAGGGAAGAAGAAAAGTTTTTATTATATAAAAAGGAGTTAAAGAGCAAAGAAGACTTCAGAAATAAATTGCTAAAAGCAAGAACGGAGGAAATCGAAATAAAAAAAAGGCGAATAGAGCTGGATGAATGGAAGAGCGGCATTCGGGAGTAATTTGCTGATCTCATTTAGTTTTTAACTTGAAAAGACTGAACTAATGTAATTTGTTTTGTGTTCCTTTTTTATTTTATTTTATAATCTAAGTGCCTGAAGTACCTTTTATTTTAAATAACTTTAATAAATATCCAAAGACTGCATAATTCTCCTTCTTATATTTAAAGCAGTGGCGTCTTCGCTAGTTTCATTGAGGTTCGACATTGCTTCATTGCTAGGAATTTCTGTGCTTTCATTGGGCTCAACTGCGGATTCAATTTTGTAATGAATACATATGTTATGCAAAGCAGCACAAACAGAAGTAATTTTTCCAGCCATTTTCGGTTTATAATGCAGTTGCCTCGCTCCTAAAATACATCGAAAACGATTTTTGAGGACACCAATTGTACGCTCCACTACATTTCTAGCTTGTGAATGTATGTAATTAAAGCGGCTTTCTGCAGTTCCGTCTTCCGCTGACCTGAATGGAGTTATCAAGTAGGGTTCAAGAGGGTAGCCTGCATCTCCTACAAAATATGACAAATTTATGTTGGTTTTCACTATAAAAACAAAATGTTTAATACCAAGCAGCCATGTATTAGTTTCGCCATTTAAATAGTTGGTCTTTAGAAACTCTTTTAAGTCGCTTGTATTCCACACCAATGAATCGTGAACTGAGCCGGGATGATTGGGGGATATATATCTGATTCTAAGTTTATGGTCGCAAACCTGTAATGAAATCTTTGAAATAGACTACGACTCTTATTTAAAATAGGATTTTGGTTTACCACGGTAGCATTTAAACTATAAAATCCTTTTCGATTATAATATTTAAATCTTTCACCAACTCCTGGAGCCAAAATTTTGATATGCGTTCCATCTATGCATCCAATAATGCCGGGAAATTTAAACTTTTTATAAAAATAATCCTTTATTTCAAACTTTTCCACTTCCGTCATTCTAACCGATATCCATTTTGGACAAATTTCACTGTGCATTGCATCAATGCATTCTGTAAAAATTTTGCTTACAGAAGACTGTGAAAGCCCAACATTATAGTCGTTGCCAGCTCCTTTTTGGTAACTGCCTTCAGCAAGTATGCGCAATGTTACCGCCAACTTCAATTCTTTGGGAACAGCAGACGACTTTATTGGGTCTTGCAATTTACCCGATATGCTTTCCAAGACGTATTTAAAAGCATCTTTATTCAATCTAAAAAGGCCAATGAAACTTAAGTGCAGATAGGGATTATAAATTTTAACTCATTTCTCAATTTCAAAACTTACTTTGAATTGGGCATTGCAAATATGTCCGAATTCTGTCTTATTTCCTTACGCAAAGCACTCATATCACATTCTGTATATGCCTCGTCGTCTTCATCCGAAGAAAAAAAATGTCCCAAACTTAACATATTTGTTTTATTATATTTATTTTATTTTATATTGAGAAAATTTCAATGTTGCCTTTGGCGGACAATTATGTAAAAAGTAAACATTGTTTTGACAGTATAGCACATCTTTTACTTTTCAATCTATTACAAAATAACAAGAGTCGAAAAAGTTACATAATACCAAAAATAATCGAAATCGACAACGACTTCGACTGCTCTCGATTTTCGTCTTCGACAACCGTAATAAGGCTGAATATCTACAATTCCATACTGGTTTTGTCTACCTAGCACTTACCGTTTCCGAGATATACATTATTTTTAGGTTGGTTCATTCTGGAAGTGACTTGTGCGGATGGAATATGTAATTTTCGTTTTTCTCGGAAACGACTTAAGCGATTTGCAATCGGATTGATTCGTTTGAAAGCCAATAATAATATCTACAATTCCATACTGGTGTTGTCTACCTAGCACTCACAGTTTCCGTGATATAGAATAATTTTATGTTGGTTCATTCTGGAAGTGACTTGTGCAGATGGAATATGTAATTTTCGTTTTTCTCGGAAACGACTTAAGCGATTTGCAATCGGATTGATTCATTTGAAAGCCAATAATAATATCTACAATTCCATACTGGTTTTGTCTACCTAGCACTCACAGTTTCCGAGATATAGATTATTTTTAGGTTGGTTCATTCTGGAAGTGACTTGTGCGGTTGGAATATGTAATATTCGATTTTCTCGGAAACGACTTAAGCGATTTGCAATCGGTTTGATTCGTTTGAAAGCCAATAATAATATCTAGAATTCTATACTGGTTTTGTCCACCTAGCACTCACAAATTCCGAGATATAGATTATTTTTAGGTTGGGTCATTCTGGAAGTGACTTGTGCGGATGGAATATGTAATTTTCGTTTTCTCGGAAAGGACTTAAGCGATTTGCAATCGAATTGATTCATTTGAAAGCCAATAATAATATCTACAATTCCATACTGGTTTTGTCTACCTAGCACTCACAGTTTCCGAGATATAGAATAATTTCGTTTTTCTCGGAAACGACTTAAGCGATTTGCAATCGGATTGATTCATTTGAAAGCCAATAATAATATCTACAATTCCATACTGGTTTTGTCTACCTAGCACTCACAGTTTCCGAGATATAGATTATTTTTAGGTTGGTTCATTCTGGAAGTGACTTGTGCGGTTGGAATATGTAATATTCGATTTTCTCGGAAACGACTTAAGCGATTTGCAATCGGTTTGATTCGTTTGAAAGCCAATAATAATATCTAGAATTCTATACTGGTTTTGTCCACCTAGCACTCACAAATTCCGAGATATAGATTATTTTTAGGTTGGGTCATTCTGGAAGTGACTTGTGCGGATGGAATATGTAATTTTCGTTTTCTCGGAAAGGACTTAAGCGATTTGCAATCGAATTGATTCATTTGAAAGCCAATAATAATATCTACAATTCCATACTGGTTTTGTCTACCTAGCACTCACAGTTTCCGAGATATAGATTATTTTTAGGTTGGTTCATTCTGGAAGTGACTTGTGCGGTTGGAATATGTAATATTCGATTTTCTCGGAAACGACTTAAGCGATTTGCAATCGGTTTGATTCGTTTGAAAGCCAATAATAATATCTACAATTCCATACTGGTTTTGTCCACCTAGCACTCACCGCTTCCGAGATATAGATTATTTTTAGGTTGGGTCATACTGGAAGTGACTTGTGCGGATGGAATATGTAATTTTCGTTTTTCTCGGAAACGACTTAAGCGATTTGCAATCGGATTGATTCATTTGAAAGCCAATAATAATATCTACAATTCCATACTGGTTTTGTCTACCTAGCACTCACAGTTTCCGAGATATAGATTATTTTTGGGTTGGTTCATTCTGGAAGTGACTTGTGCGGTTGGAATATGTAATATTCGATTTTCTCGGAAACGACTTAAGCGATTTGCAATCGGTTTGATTCGTTTGAAAGCCAATAATAATATCTAGAATTCTATACTGGTTTTGTCCACCTAGCACTCACAAATTCCGAGATATAGATTATTTTTAGGTTGGGTCATTCTGGAAGTGACTTGTGCGGATGGAATATGTAATTTTCGTTTTCTCGGAAAGGACTTAAGCGATTTGCAATCGAATTGATTCATTTGAAAGCCAATAATAATATCTACAATTCCATACTGGTTTTGTCTGCCTAGCACTCACAGTTTCCGAGATATAGAATAATTTTATGTTGGTTCATTCTGGAAGTGACTTGTGCGGATGGAATATGTAATTTTCGTTTTTCTCGGAAACGGTTTAAGCGATTTGCAATCGGATTGATTCATTTGAAAGCCAATAATAATATCTACAATACCATACTGGTTTTGTCTACCTAGCACTTACCGTTTCCGAGATATAAATTATTTTTAGGTTGGTTCATTCTGGAAGTGACTTGTGCGGATGGAATATGTAATTTTTGTTTTTCTCGGAAACGACTTAAGCGATTTGCAATCGGATTGATTCGTTTGAAAGCCAATAATAATATCTACAATTCCATACTGGTTTTGTCTACCTAGCATTCACAGTTTCCGAGATATAGAATAATTTTATGTTGGTTCATTCTGGAAGTGACTTGTGCGGATGGAATATGTAATTTTCGTTTTTCTCGGAAACGACTTAAGCGATTTGCAAACGGATTGATTCATTTGAAAGCCAATAATAATATCTACAATTCCATACTGGTTTTGTCTACCTAGCACTCACAGTTTCCGAGATATAGAATAATTTTATGTTGGTTCATTCTGGAAGTGACTTGTGCGGATGGAATATGTAATTTTCGTTTTTCTCGGAAACGACTTAAGCGATTTGCAATCGGATTGATTCATTTGAAAGCCAATAATAATATCTACAATTCCATGCTGGTTTTGTCTACCTAGCACTTACCGTTTCCGAGATAAAATTATTTTTAGGTTGGTTCATTCTGGAAGTGACTTGTGCGGATGGAATATGTAATTTTCGTTTTTCTCGGAAACGACTTAAGCGATTTGCAATCGGATTGATTCGTTTGAAAGCCAATAATAATATCTAGAATACTATACTGGTTTTGTCTACATAGCTCTTATTGTTTCCGAGATATAGATTATTTTTAGGTTGGGTCATTCTGGAAGTGACTTGTGCGGATGGAATATGTAATTTTCATTTTTCTCGGAAACGACTTAAGCGATTTGCAATCGGATTGATTCATTTGAAAGCCAATAATAATATCTACAATTCCATACTGGTTTTGTCTACCTAGCACTTACCGTTTCCGAGATATACATTATTTTTAGGTTGGTTCATTCTGGAAGTGACTTGTGCGGATGGAATATGTAATTTTCGTTTTCCTCGGAAACGACTTAAGCGATTTGCAATCGGATTGATTCGTTTGAAAGCCAATAATAATATCTAGAATACTATACTGGTTTTGTCTACCTAGCTCTTACCGTTTCCGAGATATAGATTATTTTTAGGTTGGGTCATACTGGAAGTGACTTGTGCGGATGGAATATGTAATTTTCGTTTTTCTCGGAAACGACTTAAGCGATTTGCAATCGGATTGATTCATTTGAAAGCCAATAATAATATCTACAATTCCATACTGGTTTTGTCTACCTAGCACTCACAGTTTCCGAGATATCGATTATTTTTAGGTTTGGTCATTCTGGAAGTGACTTGTGCGGTTGGAATATGTAATATTCGATTTTCTCGGAAACGACTTAAGCGATTTGCAATCGGTTTGATTCGTTTGAAAGCCAATAATAATATCTAGAATTCTATACTGGTTTTGTCTACCTAGCACTCACAAATTCCGAGATATAGATTATTTTTAGGTTGGGTCATTCTGGAAGTGACTTGTGCGGATGGAATATGTAATTTTCGTCTTCTCGGAAAGGACTTAAGCGATTTGCAATCGGATTGATTCATTTGAAAGCCAATAATAATATCTACAATTCCATACTGGTTTTGTCTGCCTAGCACTCACAGTTTCCGAGATATAGAATAATTTTATGTTGGTTCATTCTGGAAGTGACTTGTGCGGATGGAATATGTAATTTTCGTTTTTCTCGGAAACGATTTAAGCGATTTGCAATCGGATTGATTCATTTGAAAGCCAATAATAATATCTACAATACCATACTGGTTTTGTCTACCTAGCACTTACCGTTTCCGAGATATAAATTATTTTTAGGTTGGTTCATTCTGGAAGTGACTTGTGCGGATGGAATATGTAATTTTCGTTTTTCTCGGAAACGACTTAAGCGATTTGCAATCGGATTGATTCGTTTGAAAGCCAATAATAGTATCTACAATTCCATACTGGTTTTGTCTACCTAGCATTCACAGTTTCCGAGATATAGAATAATTTTATATTGGTTCATTCTGGAAGTGACTTGTGCGGATGGAATATGTAATTTTCGTTTTTCTCGGAAACGACTTAAGCGATTTGCAATCGGATTGATTCATTTGAAAGCCAATAATTATATGTACAATTCCATACTGGTTTTGTCTACCTAGCACTCACAGTTTCCGAGATATAAATTATTTTTAGGTTGGTTCATTCTGGAAGTGACTTGTGCGGATGGAATATGTAATTTTCGTTTTTCTCGGAAACGACTTAAGCGATTTGCAATCGGATTGATTCGTTTGAAAGCCAATAATAATATCTACAATTCCATACTGGTTTTGTCTACCTAGCATTCACAGTTTCCGAGATATAGAATAATTTTATATTGGTTCATTCTGGAAGTGACTTGTGCGGATGGAATATGTAATTTTCGTTTTTCTCGGAAACGACTTAAGCGATTTGCAATCGGATTGATTCATTTGAAAGCCAATAATAATATGTACAATTCCATACTGGTTTTGTCTACCTAGCACTCACAGTTTCCGAGATATAGATTATTTTTAGGTTGGGTCATTCTGGAAGTGACTTGTGCGGATGGAATATATAATTTTCGTTTTTCTCGGAAATGACTTAAGCGATTTGCAATCGGTTTGATTCGTTTGAAAGCCAATAATAATATCTAGAATTCTATACTCGTTTTGTCTACCTAGCACTCACAAATTCCGAGATATAGATTATTTTTAGGTTGGGTCATTCTGGAAGTGACTTGTGCGGATGGAATATGTAATTTTCGTTTTCTCGGAAAGGACTTAAGCGATTTGCAATCGGATTGATTCGTTTGAAAGCCAATAATAATATCTACAATTCCATACTGGTTTTGTCTACCTAGCACTCACAGTTTCCGAGATATAGAATAATTTTTTGTTGGTTCATTCTGGAAATGACTTGTGCGGATGGAATATGTAATATTCGATTTTCTCGGAAACGACTTAAGCGATTTGCAATCGGTTTGATTCGTTTGAAAGCCAATAATAATATCTAGAATTCTATACTGGTTTTGTCTACCTAGCACTCACAAATTCCGAGATATAGATTATTTTTAGGTTGGGTGATTCTGGAAGTGACTTGTGCGGATGGAAAATGTAATTTTCGTTTTTCTCGGAAACGACTTAAGCGATTTGCAATCGGATTGATTCGTTTGAAAGCCAATAATAATATCTACAATTCCATACTGGTGTTGTCTACCTAGCACTCACAGTTTCCGAGATATAGAATAATTTTATGTTGGTTCATTCTGGAAGTGACTTGTGCGGATGGAATATGTAATTTTCGTTTTTCTCGGAAACGACTTAAGCGATTTGCAATCGGATTGATTCATTTGAAAGCCAATAATAATATCTACAATTCCATACTGGTTTCGTCTACATAGCTCTTATTGTTTTCGAGATATAGATTATTTTTAGGGTGGGTCATTCTGGAAGTGACTTGTGCGGATGGAATATGTAATTTTCGTTTTTTCGGAAACGACTTAAGCGATTTGCAATCGGATTGATTCGTTTGAAAGCCAATAATAATATCTACAATTCCATACTGGTTTTGTCTACCTAGCACTCACAGTTTCCGAGATATAGAATAATTTTATGTTGGTTCATTCTGGAAGTGACTTGTGCGGATGGAATATGTAATTTTCGTTTTTCTCGGAAACGACTTAAGCGATTTGCAATCGGATTGATTCGTTTGAGAGCCAATAATAATATCTACAATTCCACACTGGTTTTGTCTACCTAGCACTCACAGTTTCCGAGATATAGAATAATTTTATGTTGGTTCATTCTGGAAGTGACTTGTGCGGATGGAATATGTAATTTTCGTTTTTCTCGGAAACGACTTAAGCGATTTGCAATCGGATTGATTCGTTTGAGAGCCAATAATAATATCTACAATTCCACACTGGTTTTGTCTACCTAGCACTCACAGTTTCCGAGATATAGAATAATTTTATGTTGGTTCATTCTGGAAGTGACTTGTGCGGATGGAATATGTAATTTTCGTTTTTCTCGGAAACGATTTAGGCGATTTGCAATCGGATTGATTCATTTGAAAGCCAATAATAATATCTACAATACCATACTGGTTTTGTCTACCTAGCACTCACAAATTCCGAGATATAGATTATTTTTAGCTTAGGTCATTCTGGAAGTGACTTGTGCGGATGGAATATGTAATTTTCGTTTTCTCGGAAACGACTTAAGCGATTTGCAATCGGATTGATTCGTTTGATAGCCTATAATATTATCTACAATTCCATACTGGTTTTGTCTACCTAGCACTCACAGTTTCCGAGATATAGAATAATCTTATGTTGGTTCATTCTGGAAGTGACTTGTGCGGATGGAACATGTACTTTTCGTTTTTCTCGGAAACGATTTAAGCGATTTGCAATCGGATTGATTCATTTGAAAGCCAATAATAATATCTACAATACCATACTGGTTTTGTCTACCTAGCACTAACAGTTTCCGAGATATAGAATAATTTTATGTGGGGTCATTCTGGAAGTGACTTGTGCGGATGGAATATGTAATTTTCGTTTTTCTCGGAAACGACTTAAGCGATTTGCAATCGGATTGATTCATTTGAAAGCCAATAATAATATCTACAATTCCATACTGGTTTTGTCTACCTAGCACTTACCGTTTCCGAGATATAAATTATTTTTAGCTTGGTTCATTCTAGAAGTGACTTGTGCGGATGGAATATGTAATTTTCGTTTTTCTCGGAAACGACTTAAGCGATTTGCAATCGGATTGATTCGTTTGAAAGCCAATAATAATATCTAAAATACTATACTGGTTTTGTCTACCTAGCTCTTACCGTTTCCGAGATATAGAATAATTTTATGATGGTTCATTCTGGAAGTGGCTTGTGCGGATGGAATATGTAATTTTCGTTTTTCTCGGAAACGACTTAAGCGATTTGCAATCGGATTGATTCATTTGAAAGCCAATAAAAATATCTACAATTCCATACTGGTTTTGTCTACCTAGCACTCACAGTTTCCGAGATATAGAATAATTTTATGTTGGTTCATTCTGGAAATGACTTGTGCGGATGGAATATGTAATTTTCGTTTTTCTCGGAAACGATTTAGGCAATTTGCAATCGGATTTGAAAGCCAATAATAATATCTGCAATACCATACTGGTTTCGTCTACCTAGCACTCACAAATTCCGAGATATAGATTATTTTTAGGTTGGGTCATTCTGGAAGTGACTTGTGCGGATGGAATATGTAATTTTTTTTCTCTGAAACGACTTAATCGATTTGCAATCGGATTGATTCGTTTGAAAGCCTATAAAAATATCTAAAATACTATACTGGTTTTGTCTACCTAGCTCTTACCGTTTCCGAGATATAGAATAATTTTATATTGGTTCATTCTGGAAGTGACTTGTGCGGATGGAATATGTAATTTTCGTTTTTCTCGGAAACGACTTAAGCGATTTGCAATCGGATTGATTCGTTTGAAAGCCAATAATAATATCTAGAATACCATACTGGTTTTGTCTACCTAGCACTCACAGTTTCCGAGATATAGAATAATTTTATGTGGGGTCATTCTGGAAGTGACTTGTGCGGATGGAATATGTAATTTTCGTTTTTCTCGGAAACGACTTAAGCGATTTGCAATCGGATTGATTCATTTGAAAGCCAATAATAATATCTACAATACCATACTGGTTTTGTCTACCTAGCACTTACCGTTTCCGAGATATACATTATTTTTAGGTTGGTTCATTCTGGAAGTGACTTGTGCGGATGGAATATGTAATTTTCTTTTTTCTCGGAAACGACTTAAGCGATTTGCAATCGGATTGATTCGTTTGAAAGCCAATAATAATATCTAAAATACTATACTGGTTTTGTCTACCTAGCTCTTACCGTTTCCGAGATATAGAATAATTTTATGATGGTTCATTCTGGAAGTGGCTTGTGCGGATGGAATATGTAATTTTCGTTTTTCTCGGAAACGACTTAAGCGATTTGCAATCGGATTGATTCATTTGAAAGCCAATAAAATATCTACAATTCCATACTGGTTTTGTCTACCTAGCACTCACAGTTTCCGAGATATAGAATAATTTTATGTTGGTTCATTCTGGAAATGACTTGTGCGGATGGAATATGTAATTTTCGTTTTTCTCGGAAACGATTTAGGCAATTTGCAATCGGATTTGAAAGCCAATAATAATATCTGCAATACCATACTGGTTTCGTCTACCTAGCACTCACAAATTCCGAGATATAGATTATTTTTAGGTTGGGTCATTCTGGAAGTGACTTGTGCGGATGGAATATGTAATTTTTTTTTCTCTGAAACGACTTAATCGATTTGCAATCGGATTGATTCGTTTGAAAGCCTATAAAAATATCTAAAATACTATACTGGTTTTGTCTACCTAGCTCTTACCGTTTCCGAGATATAGAATAATTTTATATTGGTTCATTCTGGAAGTGACTTGTGCGGATGGAATATGTAATTTTCGTTTTTCTCGGAAACGACTTAAGCGATTTGCAATCGGATTGATTCGTTTGAAAGCCAATAATAATATCTAGAATACCATACTGGTTTTGTCTACCTAGCACTCACAGTTTCCGAGATATAGAATAATTTTATGTGGGGTCATTCTGGAAGTGACTTGTGCGGATGGAATATGTAATTTTCGTTTTTCTCGGAAACGACTTAAGCGATTTGCAATCGGATTGATTCATTTGAAAGCCAATAATAATATCTACAATACCATACTGGTTTTGTCTACCTAGCACTTACCGTTTCCGAGATATACATTATTTTTAGGTTGGTTCATTCTGGAAGTGACTTGTGCGGATGGAATATGTAATTTTCTTTTTTCTCGGAAACGACTTAAGCGATTTGCAATCGGATTGATACATTTGAAAGCCAATAATAATATCTACAATTCCATACTGGTTTTGTCTACCTAGCACTTACCGTTTCCGAGATATAGATTTTTTTTAGGTTGGTTCATCCTGAAAGTGACTTGTGCGGATGGAATATGTAATTTTCGTTTTTCTCGGAAACGACTTAAGCGATTTGCAA
Organism: Stomoxys calcitrans; assembly: GCF_963082655.1. Taxonomy (NCBI): domain Eukaryota; kingdom Metazoa; phylum Arthropoda; class Insecta; order Diptera; family Muscidae; genus Stomoxys; species Stomoxys calcitrans. The sequence continues at coordinate 60,256,114 of NC_081555.1, read as the reverse complement.
TCGGTTTGATTCGTTTCAAAGCCAATAATAATATCTAGAATACTATACTGGTTTTGTTTACCTAGCTCTTACCGTTTCCGAGATATAGATTATTTTTAGGTTGGGTCATACTGGAAGTGACTTGTGCGGATGGAATATGTAATTTTCGTTTTTCTCGGAAACGACTTAAGCGATTTGCAATCGGATTGATTCGTTTGAAAGCCAATAATAATATCTAGAATACCATACTGGTTTTGTCTACCTAGCACTCACAGTTTCCGAGATATAGATTTTTTTTAGGTTGGTTCATCCTGAAAGTGACTTGTGCGGATGGAATATGTAATTTTCGTTTTTCTCGGAAACGACTTAAGCGATTTGCAATCGGATTGATTCGTTTGAAAGCCAATAATAATATCTAGAATACCATACTGGTTTTGTCTACATAGCTCTTATTGTTTCCGAGATATAGATTATTTTTAGGTTGGGTCATTCTGGAAGTGACTTGTGCGGATGGAATATGTAATTTTTGTTTTCTCGGAAAGGACTTAAGCGATTTGCAATCGGATTGATTCATTTGAAAGCCAATAATAATATCTACAATTCCATACTGGTTTTGTCTACCTAGCACTCACAGTTTCCGAGATAGAGAATAATTTTATGTTGGTTCATTTTGGAAGTGACTTGTGCGGATGGAATATGTAATTTTCGTTTTTCTCGGAAACGACTTAAGCGATTTGCAATCGGTTTGATTCGTTTCAAAGCCAATAATAATATCTAGAATTCTATACAGGTTTTGTCTACATAGCTCTTATTGTTTCCGAGATATAGATTATTTTTAGGTTGGGTCATTCTGGAAGTGACTTGTGCGGATGGAATATGTAATTTTTGTTTTCTCGGAAAGGACTTAAGCGATTTGCAATCGGATTGATTCATTTGAAAGCCAATAATAATATCTACAATTCCATACTGGTTTTGTCTACCTAGCACTCACAGTTTCCGAGATAGAGAATAATTTTATGTTGGTTCATTTTGGAAGTGACTTGTGCGGATGGAATATGTAATTTTCGTTTTTCTCGGAAACGATTTAAGCGATTTGCAATCGGATTGATTCATTTGAAAGCCAATAATAATATCTACAATACCATACTGGTTTTGTCTACCTAGCACTCACAGTTTCCGAGATATAGATTATTTTTAGGTTGGGTCATTCTGGAAGTTTCTTGTGCGGATGGAATATGTAATTTTCGTTTTTCTCGGAAACGACTTAAGCGATTTGCAATCGGATTGATTCATTTGAAAGCCAATAATAATATCTACAATTCCATACTGGTTTCGTCTACATAGCTCTTATTGTTTTCGAGATATAGATTATTTTTAGGGTGGGTCATTCTGGAAGTGACTTGTGCGGATGGAATATGTAATTTTCGTTTTTTCGGAAACGACTTAAGCGATTTGCAATCGGATTGATTCGTTTGAAAGCCAATAATAATATCTACAATTCCATACTGGTTTTGTCTACCTAGCACTCACAGTTTCCGAGATATAGAATAATTTTATGTTGGTTCATTCTGGAAGTGACTTGTGCGGATGGAATATGTAATTTTCGTTTTTCTCGGAAACGACTTAAGCGATTTGCAATCGGATTGATTCGTTTGAGAGCCAATAATAATATCTACAATTCCACACTGGTTTTGTCTACCTAGCACTCACAGTTTCCGAGATATAGAATAATTTTATGTTGGTTCATTCTGGAAGTGACTTGTGCGGATGGAATATGTAATTTTCGTTTTTCTCGGAAACGACTTAAGCGATTTGCAATCGGATTGATTCGTTTGAGAGCCACTAATAATATCTACAATTCCACACTGGTTTTGTCTACCTAGCACTCACAGTTTCCGAGATATAGAATAATTTTATGTTGGTTCATTCTGGAAGTGACTTGTGCGGATGGAATATGTAATTTTCGTTTTTCTCGGAAACGATTTAGGCGATTTGCAATCGGATTGATTCATTTGAAAGCCAATAATAATATCTACAATACCATACTGGTTTTGTCTACCTAGCACTCACAAATTCCGAGATATAGATTATTTTTAGCTTAGGTCATTCTGGAAGTGACTTGTGCGGATGGAATATGTCATTTTCGTTTTCTCGGAAACGACTTAAGCGATTTGCAATCGGATTGATTCGTTTGATAGCCTATAATATTATCTACAATTCCATACTGGTTTTGTCTACCTAGCACTCACAGTTTCCGAGATATAGAATAATCTTATGTTGGTTCATTCTGGAAGTGACTTGTGCGGATGGAATATGTACTTTTCGTTTTTCTCGGAAACGATTTAAGCGATTTGCAATCGGATTGATTCATTTGAAAGCCAATAATAATATCTACAATACCATACTGGTTTTGTCTACCTAGCACTAACAGTTTCCGAGATATAGAATAATTTTATGTGGGGTCATTCTGGAAGTGACTTGTGCGGATGGAATATGTAATTTTCGTTTTTCTCGGAAACGACTTAAGCGATTTGCAATCGGATTGATTCATTTGAAAGCCAATAATAATATCTACAATTCCATACTGGTTTTGTCTACCTAGCACTTACCGTTTCCGAGATATAAATTATTTTTAGCTTGGTTCATTCTAGAAGTGACTTGTGCGGATGGAATATGTAATTTTCGTTTTTCTCGGAAACGACTTAAGCGATTTGCAATCGGATAGATTCGTTTGAAAGCCAATAATAATATCTAAAATACTATACTGGTTTTGTCTACCTAGCTCTTACCGTTTCCGAGATATAGAATAATTTTATGATGGTTCATTCTGGAAGTGGCTTGTGCGGATGGAATATGTAATTTTCGTTTTTCTCGGAAACGACTTAAGCGATTTGCAATCGGATTGATTCGTTTGAAAGCCAACAAAAATATCTACAATTCCATACTGGTTTTGTCTACCTAGCACTCACAGTTTCCGAGATATAGAATAATTTTATGTTGGTTCATTCTGGAAATGACTTGTGCGGATGGAATATGTAATTTTCGTTTTTCTCGGAAACGACTTAAGCGATTTGCAATCGGATTGATTCGTTTGAAAGCCAATAATAATATCTACAATTCCATACTGGTTTTGTCTACCTAGCACTCACTGTTTCCGAGATATAGAATAATTTTATGTTGGTTCATTCTGGTAATGACTTGTGCGGATGGAATATGTAATTTTCGTTTTTCTCGGAAACGACTTAAGCGATTTGCAATCGGATTGATTCATTTGAAAGCCAATAATAATATCTACAATACCATACTGGTTTTGTCTACCTAGCACTAACAGTTTCCGAGATATACATTATTTTTAGGTTGGTTCATTCTGGAAGTGACTTGTGCGGATGGAATATGTAATTTTCTTTTTTCTCGGAAACGACTTAAGCGATTTGCAATCGGATTGGTTCGTTTGAAAGCCAATAATAATATCTAGAATACTATACTGGTTTTGTCTACCTAGCACTTACCGTTTCCGAGATATACATTATTTTTAGGTTGGTTCATTCTGGAAGTGACTTGTGCGGATGGAATATGTAATTTTCTTTTTTCTCGGAAACGACTTAAGCGATTTGCAATCGGATTGGTTCGTTTGAAAGCCAATAATAATATCTAGAATACTATACTGGTTTTGTTTACCTAGCTCTTACCGTTTCCGAGATATAGATTATTTTTAGGTTGGGTCATACTGGAAGTGACTTGTGTGGATGGAATATGTAATTTTCGTTTTTCTCGGAAACGACTTAAGCGATTTGCAATCGGATTGATATATTTGAAAGCCAATAATAATATCTACAATTCCATACTGGTTTTGTCTACCTAGCACTTACCGTTTCCGAGATATAGATTTTTTTTAGGTTGGTTCATCCTGAAAGTGACTTGTGCGGATGGAATATGTAATTTTCGTTTTTCTCGGAAACGACTTAAGCGATTTGCAATCGGTTTGATTCGTTTCAAAGCCAATAATAATATCTAGAATTCTATACAGGTTTTGTCTACATAGCTCTTATTGTTTCCGAGATATAGATTATTTTTAGGTTGGGTCATTCTGGAAGTGACTTGTGCGGATGGAATATGTAATTTTTGTTTTCTCGGAAAGGACTTAAGCGATTTGCAATCGGATTGATTCATTTGAAAGCCAATAATAATATCTACAATTCCATACTGGTTTTGTCTACCTAGCACTCACAGTTTCCGAGATAGAGAATAATTTTATGTTGGTTCATTTTGGAAGTGACTTGTGCGGATGGAATATGTAATTTTCGTTTTTCTCGGAAACGATTTAAGCGATTTGCAATCGGATTGATTCATTTGAAAGCCAATAATAATATCTACAATACCATACTGGTTTTGTCTACCTAGCACTCACAGTTTCCGAGATATAGATTATTTTTAGGTTGGGTCATTCTGGAAGTTTCTTGTGCGGATGGAATATGTAATTTTCGTTTTTCTCGGAAATGACTTAAGCGATTTGCAGTCGGATTGATTCGTTTGAAAGCCAATAATAATATCTACAATTCCATACTGGTTTTGTCTACCTAGCATTCACAGTTTCCGAGATATAGAATAATTTTATATTGTTCCCTTCTGGAAGTGACTTGTGCGGATGGAATATGTAATTTTCGTTTTTCTCGGAAACGACTTAAGCGATTTGCAATCGGATTGATTCATTTGAAAGCCAATAATAATATGTACAATTCCATACTGGTTTTGTCTATCTAGCACTTACCGTTTCCGAGATAAAATTATTTTTAGGTTGGGTCATTCTGGAAGTGACTTGTGCGGATGGAATATGTAATTTTTGTTTTTCTCGGAAACGACTTAAGCGATTTGCAATCGGATTGATTCATTTGAAAGCCAATAATAATATCTACAATACCATACTGGTTTTGTCTACCTAGCACTCACAGTTTCCGAGATATAGAATAATTTTATGTTGGTTCATTCTGGAAGTGACTTGTGCCGATGGAATATGTAATTTTCGTTTTTCTCGGAAACGACTTAAGCGATTTGCAATCGGATTGATTCGTTTGAAAGCCAATAATAATATCTACAATTCCATACTGGTTTTGTCCACCTAGCACTCACAGTTTCCGAGATATAGAATAATTTTATGTTGGTTCATTCTGGAAGTGACTTGCGTGGATGGAATATGTAATTTTCGTTTTTCTCGGAAACGACTTAAGCGATTTGCAATCGGATTGACTCATTTGAAAGCCAATAATAATATCTACAATTCCATACTGGTTTTGTCTACCTAGCACTCACAGTTTCCGAGATATAAATTATTTTTAATGCTGGTTCATTCTGGAAGTGACTTGTGCGGATGGAATATGTAATTTTCGTTTTTCTCGGAAACGATTTAGGCGATTTGCAATCGGATTGATTCATTTGAAAGCCAATAATAATATCTACAATACCATACTGGTTTTGTCTACCTAGCACTCACAATTTCCGAGATATAGATTATTTTTAGGTTGGGTCATTCTGGAAGTGACTTGTGCGGATGGAATATGTAATTTTCGTTTTTCTCGGAAACGACTTAAGCGATTTGCAATCGGATTGATTCATTTGAAAGCCAATAATAATATGTACAATTCCATACTGGTTTTATCTACCTAGCACTTACCGTTTCCGAGATAAAATTATTTTAGGTTGGGTCATTCTGGAAGTGACTTGTGCGGATGGAATATGTAATTTTTGTTTTTCTCGGAAACGACTTAAGCAATTTGCAATCGGATTGATTCATTTGAAAGCCAATAATAATATCTACAATTCCATACTGGTTTCGTCTACATAGCTCTTATTGTTTTCGAGATATAGATTATTTTTAGGGTGGGTCATTCTGGAAGTGACTTGTGCGGATGGAATATGTAATTTTCGTTTTTCTCGGAAACGACATAAGCGATTTGCAATCGGATTGATTCGTTTGAAAGCCAATAATAATATCTACAATTCCATACTGGTTTTGTCTACCTAGCACTCACAGTTTCCGAGATATAGAATAATTTTATGTTGGTTCATTCTGGAAGTGACTTGTGCGGATGGAATATGTAATTTTCGTTTTTCTCGGAAACGCCTTAAGCGATTTGCAATCGGATTGATTCGTTTGAAAGCCAATAATAATATCTACAACTCCATACTGGTTTTGTCTACCTAGCACTCACAGTTTCCGAGATATAGAATAATTTTATGTTGGTTCATTCTGGATGTGACTTGTGCGGATGGAATATGTAATTTTCGTTTTTCTCGGAAACGATTTAGGCGATTTGCAATCGGATTGATTCATTTGAAAGCCAATAATAATATCTACAATACCATACTGGTTTTGTCTACCTAGCGCTCACAAATTCCGAGATATGGATTATTTTTAGGTTGGGTCATTCTGGAAGTGACTTGTGCGGATGGAATATGTAATTTTCGTTTTTCCCGAAAACGACTTAAGCGATTTGCAATCGGATTGATTCGTTTGAAAGCCTATAATAATATCTACAATTCCATACTGGTTTTGGCTACATTGCGCATAGCACTCACAGTTTCCGAGATATAGAATAATTTTATGTTGGTTCATTCTGGAAGTGACTTGTGCGGATGGAATATGTAATTTTCGTTTTTCTCGGAAACGACTTAAGCGATTTGCAATCGGATTGATTCATTTGAAAGCCAATAATAATATCTACAATTCCATACTGGTTTTGTCTACCTAGCACTTATCGTTTCCGAGATATAAATTAATTTTAGGTTGGTTCATTCTGGAAGTGACTTGTGCGGATGGAATATGTAATTTTCGTTTTTCTCGGAAACGACTTAAGCGATTTGCAATCCGATTGATTGATTTGAAAGCCAATAATAATATCTACAATTCCATACTGGTCTTGTCTACCTAGCACTCACAGTTTCCGAGATATAGAATAATTTTATGTTGGTTCATTCTGGAAGTGACTTGTGCGGATGGAATATGTAATTTTCGTTTTTCTCGGAAACGACTTAAGCGATTTGCAATTCGATTGATTCATTTGAAAGCCAATAATAATATCTACAATTCCATACTGGTCTTGCCTACCTAGCACTCACAGTTTCCGAGATATAGAATAATTTTATGTTGGTTCATTCTGGAAGTGACTTGTGCGGATGGAATATGTAATTTTCGTTTTTCTCGGAAACGACTTAAGCCATTCGCAATCGGATTGATTCGTTTGAAAGGCAATAATAATATCTACAATTCCATACTGGTTTTGTCTACCTAGCACTCACAGATTCCCAGATATAGAATAATTTTATGTTGGTTCATTCTGGAAGTGACTTGTGCGGATGGAATATGTAATTTTCGTTTTTCTCGGAAACGATTTAGGCGATTTGCAATCGGATTGATTCATTTGAAAGCCAATAATAATATCTACAATACCATACTGGTTTTGACTACCTAGCACTCACAAATTCCGAGATATAGATTATTTTTAGCTTGGGTCATTCTGGAAGTGACTTGTGCGGATGGAATGTGTAATTTTCGTTTTCTCGGAAACGACTTAAGCGATTTGCAATCGGATTGATTCGTTTGATAGCCTATAATAATATCTACAATTCCATACTGGTTTTGTCTACCTAGCACTCACAGTTTCCGAGATATAGAATAATCTTATGTTGGTTCATTCTGGAAGTGGCTTGTGCGGATGGAATATGTAATTTTCGTTTTTCTCGGAAACGATTTAAGCGATTTGCAATCGGATTGATTCATTTGAAAGCCAATAACAATATCTACAATACCATACTGGTTTTGTCTACCTAGCACTCACAAATTCCGAGATATAGATTATTTTTAGGTTGGGTCATTCTGGAAGTGACTTGTGCGGATGGAATATGTAATTTTCGTTTTTCTCGGAAACGACTTAAGCGATTTGCAAACGGATTGATTCATTTGAAAGCCAATAATAATATCTACAATTCCATACTGGTTTTGTCTACCTAGCACTCACAGTTTCCGAGATATAGAATAATTTTATGTTGGTTCATTCTGGAAGTGACTTGTGCGGATGGAATATGTAATTTTCGTTTTTCTCGGAAACGACTTGAGCGATTTGCAATCGGATTGATTCATTTGAAAGCCAATAATAATATCTACAATTCCATACTGGTGTTGTCTACCTAGCACTCACAGTTTCCGAGATATAGAATAATTTTATGTTGGTTCATTCTGGAAGTGACTTGTGCAGATGGAATATGTAATTTTCGTTTTTCTCGGAAACGATTTAAGCGATTTGCAATCGGATTGATTCATTTGAAAGCCAATAACAATATCTACAATACCATACTGGTTTTGTCTACCTAGCACTCACAAATTCCGAGATATAGATTATTTTTAGGTTGGGTCATTCTGGAAGTGACTTGTGCGGATGGAATATGTAATTTTCGTTTTTCTCGGAAACGACTTAAGCGATTTGCAAACGGATTGATTCATTTGAAAGCCAATAATAATATCTACAATTCCATACCGGTTTTGTCTACCTAGCATTTACCGTTTCCGAGATATAGAATAATTTTATGTTGGTTCATTCTGGAAGTGACTTGTGCGGATGGAATATGTAATTTTCGTTTTTCTCGGAAACGACTTGAGCGATTTGCAATCGGATTGATTCATTTGAAAGCCAATAATAATATCTACAATTCCATACTGGTTTTGTCTACCTAGCACTTACCGTTTCCGAGATAAAATTATTTTTAGGTTGGTTCATTCTGGAAGTGACTTGTGCGGATGGAATATGTAATTTTCGTTTTTTCGGAAACGACTTAAGCGATTTGCAATCGGATTGATTCATTTGAAAGCCAATAATAATATCTACAATTCCATACTGGTTTTGTCTACCTAGCACTTACCGTTTCCGAGATATACATTATTTTTAGGTTGGTTCATTCTGGAAGTGACTTGTGCGGATGGAATATGTAATTTTCGTTTTTCTCGGAAACGACTTAAGCGATTTGCAATCGGATTGATTCGTTTGAAAGCCAATAATAATATCTAGAATACTATACTGGTTTTGTCTACATAGCTCTACTTGTTTCCGAGATATAGATTATTTTTAGGTTGGGTCATTCTGGAAGTGACTTGTGCGGATGGAATATGTAATTTTCGTTTTTCTCGGAAACGACTTAAGCGATTTGCAATCGGATTGATTCATTTGAAAGCCAATAATAATATCTACAATTCCATACTGGTTTTGTCTACCTAGCACTTACCGTTTCCGAGGTATACATTAGTTTTAGGTTGGTTCATTCTGGAAGTGACTTGTGCGGATGGAATATGTAATTTTCGTTTTTCTCGGAAACGACTTAAGCGATTTGCAATCGGATTGATTCGTTTGAAAGCCAATAATAATATCTAGAATACTATACTGGTTTTGTCTACCTAGCTCTTACCGTTTCCGAGATATAGATTATTTTTAGGTTGGGTCATACTGGAAGTGACTTGTGCGGATGGAATATGTAATTTTCGTTTTTCTCGGAAACGACTTAAGCGATTTGCAATCGGATTGATTCATTTGAAAGCCAATAATAATATCTACAATTCCATACTGGTTTTGTCTACCTAGCACTCACAGTTTCCGAGATATAGATTATTTTTAGGTTGGTTCATTCTGGAAGTGACTTGTGCGGATGGAATATGTAATATTCGATTTTCTCGGAAACGACTTAAGCGATTTGCAATCGGATTGATTCGTTTGAAAGCCAATAATAATATCTAGAATTCTATACTGGTTTTGTCTACCTAGCACTCACAAATTCCGAGATATAGATTATTTTTAGGTTGGGTCATTCTGGAAGTGACTTGTGCGGATGGAATATGTAATTTTCGTTTTCTCGGAAAGGACTTAAGCGATTTGCAATCGGATTGATTCATTTGAAAGCCAATAATAATATCTACAATTCCATACTGGTTTTGTCTGCCTAGCACTCACAGTTTCCGAGATATAGAATAATTTTATGTTGGTTCATTCTGGAAGTGACTTGTGCGGATGGAATATGTAATTTTTGTTTTTCTCGGAAACGGTTTAAGCGATTTGCAATCGGATTGATTCATTTGAAAGCCAATAATAATATCTACAATACCATACTGGTTTTGTCTACCTAGCACTTACAGTTTCCGAGATATAAATTATTTTTAGGTTGGTTCATTCTGGAAGTGACTTGTGCGGATGGAATATGTAATTTTCGTTTTTCTCGGAAACGACTTAAGCGATTTGCAATCGGATTGATTCGTTAGAAAGCCAATAATAATATCTACAATTCCATACTGGTTTTGTCTACCTAGCATTCACAGTTTCCGAGATATAGAATAATTTTATGTTGGTTCATTCTGGAAGTGACTTGTGCGGATGGAATATGTAATTTTCGTTTTTCTCGGAAACGACTTAAGCGATTTGCAAACGGATTGATTCATTTGAAAGCCAATAATAATATCTACAATTCCATACTTGTTTTGTCTACCTACCACTCACAGTTTCCGAGATATAGAATAATTTTATGTTGGTTCATTCTGGAAGTGACTTGTGCGGATGGAATATGTAATTTTCGTTTTTCTCGGAAACGACTTGAGCGATTTGCAATCGGATTGATTCATTTGAAAGCCAATAATAATATCTACAATTCCATACTGGTTTTGTCTACCTAGCACTTACCGTTTCCGAGATAAAATTATTTTTAGGTTGGTTCATTCTGGAAGTGACTTGTGCGGATGGAATATGTAATTTTCGTTTTTCTCGGAAACGACTTAAGCGATTTGCAATCGGATTGATTCGTTTGAAAGCCAATAATAATATCTAGAATACTATACTGGTTTTGTCTACATAGCTCTTATTGTTTCCGAGATATAGATTATTTTTAGGTTGGGTCATTCTGGAAGTGACTTGTGCGGATGGAATATGTAATTTTCATTTTTCTCGGAAACGACTTAAGCGATTTGCAATCGGATTGATTCATTTGAAAGCCAATAATAATATCTACAATTCCATACTGGTTTTGTCTACCTAGCACTTACCGTTTCCGAGATATACATTATTTTTAGGTTGGTTCATTCTGGAAGTGACTTGTGCGGATGGAATATGTAATTTTCGTTTTTCTCGGAAACGACTTAAGCGATTTGCAATCGGATTGATTCGTTTGAAAGCCAATAATAATATCTAGAATACTATACTGGTTTTGTCTACCTAGCTCTTACCGTTTCCGAGATATAGATTATTTTTAAGTTGGGTCATACTGGAAGTGACTTGTGCGGATGGAATATGTAATTTTCGTTTTTCTCGGAAACGACTTAAGCGTTTTGCAATCGGATTGATTCGTTTGAAAGCCAATAATAATATCTAGAATACTATACTGGTTTTGTCTACCTAGCTCTTACCGTTTCCGAGATATAGATTTTTTTTAGGTTGGTTCATCCTGAAAGTGACTTGTGGGGATGGAATATGTAATTTTCGTTTTTCTCGGAAACGACTTAAGCGATTTGCAATCGGTTTGATTCGTTTCAAAGCCAATAATAATATCTAGAATTCTATACAGGTTTTGTCTACATAGCTCTTATTGTTTCCGAGATATAGATTATTTTTAGGTTGGGTCATTCTGGAAGTGACTTGTGCGGATGGAATATGTAATTTTTGTTTTCTCGGAAAGGACTTAAGCGATTTGCAATCGGATTGATTCATTTGAAAGCCAATAATAATATCTACAATTCCATACTGGTTTTGTCTACCTAGCACTCACAGTTTCCGAGATAGAGAATAATTTTATGTTGGTTCATTTTGGAAGTGACTTGTGCGGATGGAATATGTAATTTTCGTTTTTCTCGGAAACGATTTAAGCGATTTGCAATCGGATTGATTCATTTGAAAGCCAATAATAATATCTACAATACCATACTGGTTTTGTCTACCTAGCACTCACAGTTTCCGAGATATAGATTATTTTTAGGTTGGGTCATTCTGGAAGTTTCTTGTGCGGATGGAATATGTAATTTTCGTTTTTCTCGGAAACGACTTAAGCGATTTGCAATCGGATTGATTCATTTGAAAGCCAATAATAATATCTACAATTCCATACTGGTTTCGTCTACATAGCTCTTATTGTTTTCGAGATATAGATTATTTTTAGGGTGGGTCATTCTGGAAGTGACTTGTGCGGATGGAATATGTAATTTTCGTTTTTTCGGAAACGACTTAAGCGATTTGCAATCGGATTGATTCGTTTGAAAGCCAATAATAATATCTACAATTCCATACTGGTTTTGTCTACCTAGCACTCACAGTTTCCGAGATATAGAATAATTTTATGTTGGTTCATTCTGGAAGTGACTTGTGCGGATGGAATATGTAATTTTCGTTTTTCTCGGAAACGACTTAAGCGATTTGCAATCGGATTGATTCGTTTGAGAGCCAATAATAATATCTACAATTCCACACTGGTTTTGTCTACCTAGCACTCACAGTTTCCGAGATATAGAATAATTTTATGTTGGTTCATTCTGGAAGTGACTTGTGCGGATGGAATATGTAATTTTCGTTTTTCTCGGAAACGACTTAAGCGATTTGCAATCGGATTGATTCGTTTGAGAGCCACTAATAATATCTACAATTCCACACTGGTTTTGTCTACCTAGCACTCACAGTTTCCGAGATATAGAATAATTTTATGTTGGTTCATTCTGGAAGTGACTTGTGCGGATGGAATATGTAATTTTCGTTTTTCTCGGAAACGATTTAGGCGATTTGCAATCGGATTGATTCATTTGAAAGCCAATAATAATATCTACAATACCATACTGGTTTTGTCTACCTAGCACTCACAAATTCCGAGATATAGATTATTTTTAGCTTAGGTCATTCTGGAAGTGACTTGTGCGGATGGAATATGTCATTTTCGTTTTCTCGGAAACGACTTAAGCGATTTGCAATCGGATTGATTCGTTTGATAGCCTATAATATTATCTACAATTCCATACTGGTTTTGTCTACCTAGCACTCACAGTTTCCGAGATATAGAATAATCTTATGTTGGTTCATTCTGGAAGTGACTTGTGCGGATGGAATATGTACTTTTCGTTTTTCTCGGAAACGATTTAAGCGATTTGCAATCGGATTGATTCATTTGAAAGCCAATAATAATATCTACAATACCATACTGGTTTTGTCTACCTAGCACTAACAGTTTCCGAGATATAGAATAATTTTATGTGGGGTCATTCTGGAAGTGACTTGTGCGGATGGAATATGTAATTTTCGTTTTTCTCGGAAACGACTTAAGCGATTTGCAATCGGATTGATTCATTTGAAAGCCAATAATAATATCTACAATTCCATACTGGTTTTGTCTACCTAGCACTTACCGTTTCCGAGATATAAATTATTTTTAGCTTGGTTCATTCTAGAAGTGACTTGTGCGGATGGAATATGTAATTTTCGTTTTTCTCGGAAACGACTTAAGCGATTTGCAATCGGATAGATTCGTTTGAAAGCCAATAATAATATCTAAAATACTATACTGGTTTTGTCTACCTAGCTCTTACCGTTTCCGAGATATAGAATAATTTTATGATGGTTCATTCTGGAAGTGGCTTGTGCGGATGGAATATGTAATTTTCGTTTTTCTCGGAAACGACTTAAGCGATTTGCAATCGGATTGATTCGTTTGAAAGCCAATAAAAATATCTACAATTCCATACTGGTTTTGTCTACCTAGCACTCACAGTTTCCGAGATATAGAATAATTTTATGTTGGTTCATTCTGGAAATGACTTGTGCGGATGGAATATGTAATTTTCGTTTTTCTCGGAAACGACTTAAGCGATTTGCAATCGGATTGATTCGTTTGAAAGCCAATAATAATATCTACAATTCCATACTGGTTTTGTCTACCTAGCACTCACTGTTTCCGAGATATAGAATAATTTTATGTTGGTTCATTCTGGTAATGACTTGTGCGGATGGAATATGTAATTTTCGTTTTTCTCGGAAACGACTTAAGCGATTTGCAATCGGATTGATTCATTTGAAAGCCAATAATAATATCTACAATACCATACTGGTTTTGTCTACCTAGCACTAACAGTTTCCGAGATATAGAATAATTTTATGTGGGGTCATTCTGGAAGTGACTTGTGCGGATGGAATATGTAATTTTCGTTTTTCTCGGAAACGACTTAAGCGATTTGCAATCGGATTGATTCATTTGAAAGCCAATAATAATATCTACAATACCATACTGGTTTTGTCTACCTAGCACTTACCGTTTCCGAGATATACATTATTTTTAGGTTGGTTCATTCTGGAAGTGACTTGTGCGGATGGAATATGTAATTTTCTTTTTTCTCGGAAACGACTTAAGCGATTTGCAATCGGATTGGTTCGTTTGAAAGCCAATAATAATATCTAGAATACTATACTGGTTTTGTTTACCTAGCTCTTACCGTTTCCGAGATATAGATTATTTTTAGGTTGGGTCATACTGGAAGTGACTTGTGTGGATGGAATATGTAATTTTCGTTTTTCTCGGAAACGACTTAAGCGATTTGCAATCGGATTGATATATTTGAAAGCCAATAATAATATCTACAATTCCATACTGGTTTTGTCTACCTAGCACTTACCGTTTCCGAGATATAGATTTTTTTTAGGTTGGTTCATCCTGAAAGTGACTTGTGCGGATGGAATATGTAATTTTCGTTTTTCTCGGAAACGACTTAAGCGATTTGCAATCGGTTTGATTCGTTTCAAAGCCAATAATAATATCTAGAATTCTATACAGGTTTTGTCTACATAGCTCTTATTGTTTCCGAGATATAGATTATTTTTAGGTTGGGTCATTCTGGAAGTGACTTGTGCGGATGGAATATGTAATTTTTGTTTTCTCGGAAAGGACTTAAGCGATTTGCAATCGGATTGATTCATTTGAAAGCCAATAATAATATCTACAATTCCATACTGGTTTTGTCTACCTAGCACTCACAGTTTCCGAGATAGAGAATAATTTTATGTTGGTTCATTTTGGAAGTGACTTGTGCGGATGGAATATGTAATTTTCGTTTTTCTCGGAAACGATTTAAGCGATTTGCAATCGGATTGATTCATTTGAAAGCCAATAATAATATCTACAATACCATACTGGTTTTGTCTACCTAGCACTCACAGTTTCCGAGATATAGATTATTTTTAGGTTGGGTCATTCTGGAAGTTTCTTGTGCGGATGGAATATGTAATTTTCGTTTTTCTCGGAAATGACTTAAGCGATTTGCAGTCGGATTGATTCGTTTGAAAGCCAATAATAATATCTACAATTCCATACTGGTTTTGTCTACCTAGCATTCACAGTTTCCGAGATATAGAATAATTTTATATTGTTCCCTTCTGGAAGTGACTTGTGCGGATGGAATATGTAATTTTCGTTTTTCTCGGAAACGACTTAAGCGATTTGCAATCGGATTGATTCATTTGAAAGCCAATAATAATATGTACAATTCCATACTGGTTTTGTCTATCTAGCACTTACCGTTTCCGAGATAAAATTATTTTTAGGTTGGGTCATTCTGGAAGTGACTTGTGCGGATGGAATATGTAATTTTTGTTTTTCTCGGAAACGACTTAAGCGATTTGCAATCGGATTGATTCATTTGAAAGCCAATAATAATATCTACAATACCATACTGGTTTTGTCTACCTAGCACTCACAGTTTCCGAGATATAGAATAATTTTATGTTGGTTCATTCTGGAAGTGACTTGTGCCGATGGAATATGTAATTTTCGTTTTTCTCGGAAACGACTTAAGCGATTTGCAATCGGATTGATTCGTTTGAAAGCCAATAATAATATCTACAATTCCATACTGGTTTTGTCCACCTAGCACTCACAGTTTCCGAGATATAGAATAATTTTATGTTGGTTCATTCTGGAAGTGACTTGCGTGGATGGAATATGTAATTTTCGTTTTTCTCGGAAACGACTTAAGCGATTTGCAATCGGATTGACTCATTTGAAAGCCAATAATAATATCTACAATTCCATACTGGTTTTGTCTACCTAGCACTCACAGTTTCCGAGATATAAATTATTTTTAATGCTGGTTCATTCTGGAAGTGACTTGTGCGGATGGAATATGTAATTTTCGTTTTTCTCGGAAACGATTTAGGCGATTTGCAATCGGATTGATTCATTTGAAAGCCAATAATAATATCTACAATACCATACTGGTTTTGTCTACCTAGCACTCACAATTTCCGAGATATAGATTATTTTTAGGTTGGGTCATTCTGGAAGTGACTTGTGCGGATGGAATATGTAATTTTCGTTTTTCTCGGAAACGACTTAAGCGATTTGCAATCGGATTGATTCATTTGAAAGCCAATAATAATATGTACAATTCCATACTGGTTTTATCTACCTAGCACTTACCGTTTCCGAGATAAAATTATTTTAGGTTGGGTCATTCTGGAAGTGACTTGTGCGGATGGAATATGTAATTTTTGTTTTTCTCGGAAACGACTTAAGCGATTTGCAATCGGATTGATTCATTTGAAAGCCAATAATAATATCTACAATTCCATACTGGTTTCGTCTACATAGCTCTTATTGTTTTCGAGATATAGATTATTTTTAGGGTGGGTCATTCTGGAAGTGACTTGTGCGGATGGAATATGTAATTTTCGTTTTTCTCGGAAACGACATAAGCGATTTGCAATCGGATTGATTCGTTTGAAAGCCAATAATAATATCTACAATTCCATACTGGTTTTGTCTACCTAGCACTCACAGTTTCCGAGATATAGAATAATTTTATGTTGGTTCATTCTGGAAGTGACTTGTGCGGATGGAATATGTAATTTTCGTTTTTCTCGGAAACGCCTTAAGCGATTTGCAATCGGATTGATTCGTTTGAAAGCCAATAATAATATCTACAACTCCATACTGGTTTTGTCTACCTAGCACTCACAGTTTCCGAGATATAGAATAATTTTATGTTGGTTCATTCTGGATGTGACTTGTGCGGATGGAATATGTAATTTTCGTTTTTCTCGGAAACGATTTAGGCGATTTGCAATCGGATTGATTCATTTGAAAGCCAATAATAATATCTACAATACCATACTGGTTTTGTCTACCTAGCGCTCACAAATTCCGAGATATGGATTATTTTTAGGTTGGGTCATTCTGGAAGTGACTTGTGCGGATGGAATATGTAATTTTCGTTTTTCCCGAAAACGACTTAAGCGATTTGCAATCGGATTGATTCGTTTGAAAGCCAATAATAATATCTACAATACCATACTGGTTTTGTCTACCTAGCACTAACAGTTTCCGAGATATAGAATAATTTTATGTGGGGTCATTCTGGAAGTGACTTGTGCGGATGGAATATGTACTTTTCGTTTTTCTCGGAAACGATTTAAGCGATTTGCAATCGGATTGATTCATTTGAAAGCCAATAATAATATCTACAATACCATACTGGTTTTGTCTACCTAGCACTAACAGTTTCCGAGATATAGAATAATTTTATGTGGGGTCATTCTGGAAGTGACTTGTGCGGATGGAATATGTAATTTTCGTTTTTCTCGGAAACGACTTAAGCGATTTGCAATCGGATTGATTCATTTGAAAGCCAATAATAATATCTACAATTCCATACTGGTTTTGTCTACCTAGCACTTACCGTTTCCGAGATATAAATTATTTTTAGCTTGGTTCATTCTAGAAGTGACTTGTGCGGATGGAATATGTAATTTTCGTTTTTCTCGGAAACGACTTAAGCGATTTGCAATCGGATAGATTCGTTTGAAAGCCAATAATAATATCTAAAATACTATACTGGTTTTGTCTACCTAGCTCTTACCGTTTCCGAGATATAGAATAATTTTATGAAGGTTCATTCTGGAAGTGGCTTGTGCGGATGGAATATGTAATTTTCGTTTTTCTCGGAAACGACTTAAGCGATTTGCAATCGGATTGATTCGTTTGAAAGCCAATAAAAATATCTACAATTCCATACTGGTTTTGTCTACCTAGCACTCACAGTTTCCGAGATATAGAATAATTTTATGTTGGTTCATTCTGGAAATGACTTGTGCGGATGGAATATGTAATTTTCGTTTTTCTCGGAAACGACTTAAGCGATTTGCAATCGGATTGATTCGTTTGAAAGCCAATAATAATATCTACAATTCCATACTGGTTTTGTCTACCTAGCACTCACTGTTTCCGAGATATAGAATAATTTTATGTTGGTTCATTCTGGTAATGACTTGTGCGGATGGAATATGTAATTTTCGTTTTTCTCGGAAACGACTTAAGCGATTTGCAATCGGATTGATTCATTTGAAAGCCAATAATAATATCTACAATACCATACTGGTTTTGTCTACCTAGCACTAACAGTTTCCGAGATATAGAATAATTTTATGTGGGGTCATTCTGGAAGTGACTTGTGCGGATGGAATATGTAATTTTCGTTTTTCTCGGAAACGACTTAAGCGATTTGCAATCGGATTGATTCATTTTTAAAGCCAATAATAATATCTACAATACCATACTGGTTTTGTCTACCTAGCACTTACCGTTTCCGAGATATACATTATTTTTAGGTTGGTTCATTCTGGAAGTGACTTGTGCGGATGGAATATGTAATTTTCTTTTTTCTCGGAAACGACTTAAGCGATTTGCAATCGGATTGGTTCGTTTGAAAGCCAATAATAATATCTAGAATACTATACTGGTTTTGTTTACCTAGCTCTTACCGTTTCCGAGATATAGATTATTTTTAGGTTGGGTCATACTGGAAGTGACTTGTGTGGATGGAATATGTAATTTTCGTTTTTCTCGGAAACGACTTAAGCGATTTGCAATCGGATTGATATATTTGAAAGCCAATAATAATATCTACAATTCCATACTGGTTTTGTCTACCTAGCACTTACCGTTTCCGAGATATAGATTTTTTTTAGGTTGGTTCATCCTGAAAGTGACTTGTGCGGATGGAATATGTAATTTTCGTTTTTCTCGGAAACGACTTAAGCGATTTGCAATCGGTTTGATTCGTTTCAAAGCCAATAATAATATCTAGAATTCTATACAGGTTTTGTCTACATAGCTCTTATTGTTTCCGAGATATAGATTATTTTTAGGTTGGGTCATTCTGGAAGTGACTTGTGCGGATGGAATATGTAATTTTTGTTTTCTCGGAAAGGACTTAAGCGATTTGCAATCGGATTGATTCATTTGAAAGCCAATAATAATATCTACAATTCCATACTGGTTTTGTCTACCTAGTACTCACAGTTTCCGAGATAGAGAATAATTTTATGTTGGTTCATTTTGGAAGTGACTTGTGCGGATGGAATATGTAATTTTCGTTTTTCTCGGAAACGATTTAAGCGATTTGCAATCGGATTGATTCATTTGAAAGCCAATAATAATATCTACAATACCATACTGGTTTTGTCTACCTAGCACTCACAGTTTCCGAGATATAGATTATTTTTAGGTTGGGTCATTCTGGAAGTTTCTTGTGCGGATGGAATATGTAATTTTCGTTTTTCTCGGAAATGACTTAAGCGATTTGCAGTCGGAATGATTCGTTTAAAAGCCAATAATAATATCTACAATTCCATACTGGTTTTGTCTACCTAGCATTCACAGTTTCCGAGATATAGAATAATTTTATATTGTTCCCTTCTGGAAGTGACTTGTGCGGATGGAATATGTAATTTTCGTTTTTCTCGGAAACGACTTAAGCGATTTGCAATCGGATTGATTCATTTGAAAGCCAATAATAATATGTACAATTCCATACTGGTTTTGTCTATCTAGCACTTACCGTTTCCGAGATAAAATTATTTTTAGGTTGGGTCATTCTGGAAGTGACTTGTGCGGATGGAATATGTAATTTTTGTTTTTCTCGGAAACGACTTAAGCGATTTGCAATCGGATTGATTCATTTGAAAGCCAATAATAATATCTACAATACCATACTGGTTTTGTCTACCTAGCACTCACAGTTTCCGAGATATAGAATAATTTTATGTTGGTTCATTCTGGAAGTGACTTGTGCCGATGGAATATGTAATTTTCGTTTTTCTCGGAAACGACTTAAGCGATTTGCAATCGGATTGATTCGTTTGAAAGCCAATAATAATATCTACAATTCCATACTGGTTTTGTCCACCTAGCACTCACAGTTTCCGAGATATAGAATAATTTTATGTTGGTTCATTCTGGAAGTGACTTGCGTGGATGGAATATGTAATTTTCGTTTTTCTCGGAAACGACTTAAGCGATTTGCAATCGGATTGACTCATTTGAAAGCCAATAATAATATCTACAATTCCATACTGGTTTTGTCTACCTAGCACTCACAGTTTCCGAGATATAAATTATTTTTAATGCTGGTTCATTCTGGAAGTGACTTGTGCGGATGGAATATGTAATTTTCGTTTTTCTCGGAAACGATTTAGGCGATTTGCAATCGGATTGATTCATTTGAAAGCCAATAATAATATCTACAATACCATACTGGTTTTGTCTACCTAGCACTCACAATTTCCGAGATATAGATTATTTTTAGGTTGGGTCATTCTGGAAGTGACTTGTGCGGATGGAATATGTAATTTTCGTTTTTCTCGGAAACGACTTAAGCGATTTGCAATCGGATTGATTCATTTGAAAGCCAATAATAATATGTACAATTCCATACTGGTTTTATCTACCTAGCACTTACCGTTTCCGAGATAAAATTATTTTAGGTTGGGTCATTCTGGAAGTGACTTGTGCGGATGGAATATGTAATTTTTGTTTTTCTCGGAAACGACTTAAGCGATTTGCAATCGGATTGATTCATTTGAAAGCCAATAATAATATCTACAATTCCATACTGGTTTCGTCTACATAGCTCTTATTGTTTTCGAGATATAGATTATTTTTCGGGTGGGTCATTCTGGAAGTGACTTGTGCGGATGGAATATGTAATTTTCGTTTTTCTCGGAAACGACATAAGCGATTTGCAATCGGATTGATTCGTTTGAAAGCCAATAATAATATCTACAATTCCATACTGGTTTTGTCTACCTAGCACTCACAGTTTCCGAGATATAGAATAATTTTATGTTGGTTCATTCTGGAAGTGACTTGTGCGGATGGAATATGTAATTTTCGTTTTTCTCGGAAACGCCTTAAGCGATTTGCAATCGGATTGATTCGTTTGAAAGCCAATAATAATATCTACAACTCCATACTGGTTTTGTCTACCTAGCACTTACCGTTTCCGAGATAAAATTATTTTTAGGTTGGTTCATTCTGGAAGTGACTTGTGCGGATGGAATATGTAATTTTCGTTTTTCTCGGAAACGACTTAAGCGATTTGCAATTCGATTGATTCATTTGAAAGCCAATAATAATATCTACAATTCCATACTGGTCTTGTCTACCTAGCACTCACAGTTTCCGAGATATAGAATAATTTTATGTTGGTTCATTCTGGATGTGACTTGTGCGGATGGAATATGTAATTTTCGTTTTTCTCGGAAACGATTTAGGCGATTTGCAATCGGATTGATTCATTTGAAAGCCAATAATAATATCTACAATACCATACTGGTTTTGTCTACCTAGCGCTCACAAATTCCGAGATATGGATTATTTTTAGGTTGGGTCATTCTGGAAGTGACTTGTGCGGATGGAATATGTAATTTTCGTTTTTCCCGAAAACGACTTAAGCGATTTGCAATCGGATTGATTCGTTTGAAAGCCTATAATAATATCTACAATTCCATACTGGTTTTGGCTACATTGCGCATAGCACTCACAGTTTCCGAGATATAGAATAATTTTATGTTGGTTCATTCTGGAAGTGACTTGTGCGGATGGAATATGTAATTTTCGTTTTTCTCGGAAACGACTTAAGCGATTTGCAATCGGATTGATTCATTTGAAAGCCAATAATAATATCTACAATTCCATACTGGTTTTGTCTACCTAGCACTTATCGTTTCCGAGATATAAATTAATTTTAGGTTGGTTCATTCTGGAAGTGACTTGTGCGGATGGAATATGTAATTTTCGTTTTTCTCGGAAACGACTTAAGCGATTTGCAATCCGATTGATTGATTTGAAAGCCAATAATAATATCTACAATTCCATACTGGTCTTGTCTACCTAGCACTCACAGTTTCCGAGATATAGAATAATTTTATGTTGGTTCATTCTGGAAGTGACTTGTGCGGATGGAATATGTAATTTTCGTTTTTCTCGGAAACGACTTAAGCGATTTGCAATTCGATTGATTCATTTGAAAGCCAATAATAATATCTACAATTCCATACTGGTCTTGTCTACCTAGCACTCACAGTTTCCGAGATATAGAATAATTTTATGTTGGTTCATTCTGGAAGTGACTTGTGCGGATGGAATATGTAATTTTCGTTTTTCTCGGAAACGACTTAAGCCATTCGCAATCGGATTGATTCGTTTGAAAGGCAATAATAATATCTACAATTCCATACTGGTTTTGTCTACCTAGCACTCACAGATTCCCAGATATAGAATAATTTTATGTTGGTTCATTCTGGAAGTGACTTGTGCGGATGGAATATGTAATTTTCGTTTTTCTCGGAAACGATTTAGGCGATTTGCAATCGGATTGATTCATTTGAAAGCCAATAATAATATCTACAATACCATACTGGTTTTGACTACCTAGCACTCACAAATTCCGAGATATAGATTATTTTTAGCTTGGGTCATTCTGGAAGTGACTTGTGCGGATGGAATGTGTAATTTTCGTTTTCTCGGAAACGACTTAAGCGATTTGCAATCGGATTGATTCGTTTGATAGCCTATAATAATATCTACAATTCCATACTGGTTTTGTCTACCTAGCACTCACAGTTTCCGAGATATAGAATAATCTTATGTTGGTTCATTCTGGAAGTGGCTTGTGCGGATGGAATATGTAATTTTCGTTTTTCTCGGAAACGATTTAAGCGATTTGCAATCGGATTGATTCATTTGAAAGCCAATAACAATATCTACAATACCATACTGGTTTTGTCTACCTAGCACTCACAAATTCCGAGATATAGATTATTTTTAGGTTGGGTCATTCTGGAAGTGACTTGTGCGGATGGAATATGTAATTTTCGTTTTTCTCGGAAACGACTTAAGCGATTTGCAAACGGATTGATTCATTTGAAAGCCAATAATAATATCTACAATTCCATACTGGTTTTGTCTACCTAGCACTCACAGTTTCCGAGATATAGAATAATTTTATGTTGGTTCATTCTGGAAGTGACTTGTGCGGATGGAATATGTAATTTTCGTTTTTCTCGGAAACGACTTGAGCGATTTGCAATCGGATTGATTCATTTGAAAGCCAATAATAATATCTACAATTCCATACTGGTGTTGTCTACCTAGCACTCACAGTTTCCGAGATATAGAATAATTTTATGTTGGTTCATTCTGGAAGTGACTTGTGCAGATGGAATATGTAATTTTCGTTTTTCTCGGAAACGATTTAAGCGATTTGCAATCGGATTGATTCATTTGAAAGCCAATAACAATATCTACAATACCATACTGGTTTTGTCTACCTAGCACTCACAAATTCCGAGATATAGATTATTTTTAGGTTGGGTCATTCTGGAAGTGACTTGTGCGGATGGAATATGTAATTTTCGTTTTTCTCGGAAACGACTTAAGCGATTTGCAAACGGATTGATTCATTTGAAAGCCAATAATAATATCTACAATTCCATACCGGTTTTGTCTACCTAGCATTTACCGTTTCCGAGATATAGAATAATTTTATGTTGGTTCATTCTGGAAGTGACTTGTGCGGATGGAATATGTAATTTTCGTTTTTCTCGGAAACGACTTGAGCGATTTGCAATCGGATTGATTCATTTGAAAGCCAATAATAATATCTACAATTCCATACTGGTTTTGTCTACCTAGCACTTACCGTTTCCGAGATAAAATTATTTTTAGGTTGGTTCATTCTGGAAGTGACTTGTGCGGATGGAATATGTAATTTTCGTTTTTTTCGGAAACGACTTAAGCGATTTGCAATCGGATTGATTCATTTGAAAGCCAATAATAATATCTACAATTCCATACTGGTTTTGTCTACCTAGCACTTACCGTTTCCGAGATATACATTATTTTTAGGTTGGTTCATTCTGGAAGTGACTTGTGCGGATGGAATATGTAATTTTCGTTTTTCTCGGAAACGACTTAAGCGATTTGCAATCGGATTGATTCGTTTGAAAGCCAATAATAATATCTAGAATACTATACTGGTTTTGTCTACATAGCTCTACTTGTTTCCGAGATATAGATTATTTTTAGGTTGGGTCATTCTGGAAGTGACTTGTGCGGATGGAATATGTAATTTTCGTTTTTCTCGGAAACGACTTAAGCGATTTGCAATCGGATTGATTCATTTGAAAGCCAATAATAATATCTACAATTCCATACTGGTTTTGTCTACCTAGCACTTACCGTTTCCGAGGTATACATTATTTTTAGGTTGGTTCATTCTGGAAGTGACTTGTGCGGATGGAATATGTAATTTTCGTTTTTCTCGGAAACGACTTAAGCGATTTGCAATCGGATTGATTCGTTTGAAAGCCAATAATAATATCTAGAATACTATACTGGTTTTGTCTACCTAGCTCTTACCGTTTCCGAGATATAGATTATTTTTAGGTTGGGTCATACTGGAAGTGACTTGTGCGGATGGAATATGTAATTTTCGTTTTTCTCGGAAACGACTTAAGCGATTTGCAATCGGATTGATTCATTTGAAAGCCAATAATAATATCTACAATTCCATACTGGTTTTGTCTACCTAGCACTCACAGTTTCCGAGATATAGATTATTTTTAGGTTGGTTCATTCTGGAAGTGACTTGTGCGGATGGAATATGTAATATTCGATTTTCTCGGAAACGACTTAAGCGATTTGCAATCGGATTGATTCGTTTGAAAGCCAATAATAATATCTAGAATTCTATACTGGTTTTGTCTACCTAGCACTCACAAATTCCGAGATATAGATTATTTTTAGGTTGGGTCATTCTGGAAGTGACTTGTGCGGATGGAATATGTAATTTTCGTTTTCTCGGAAAGGACTTAAGCGATTTGCAATCGGATTGATTCATTTGAAAGCCAATAATAATATCTACAATTCCATACTGGTTTTGTCTGCCTAGCACTCACAGTTTCCGAGATATAGAATAATTTTATGTTGGTTCATTCTGGAAGTGACTTGTGCGGATGGAATATGTAATTTTTGTTTTTCTCGGAAACGGTTTAAGCGATTTGCAATCGGATTGATTCATTTGAAAGCCAATAATAATATCTACAATACCATACTGGTTTTGTCTACCTAGCACTTACCGTTTCCGAGATATAAATTATTTTTAGGTTGGTTCATTCTGGAAGTGACTTGTGCGGATGGAATATGTAATTTTCGTTTTTCTCGGAAACGACTTAAGCGATTTGCAATCGGATTGATTCGTTAGAAAGCCAATAATAATATCTACAATTCCATACTGGTTTTGTCTACCTAGCATTCACAGTTTCCGAGATATAGAATAATTTTATGTTGGTTCATTCTGGAAGTGACTTGTGCGGATGGAATATGTAATTTTCGTTTTTCTCGGAAACGACTTAAGCGATTTGCAAACGGATTGATTCATTTGAAAGCCAATAATAATATCTACAATTCCATACTTGTTTTGTCTACCTACCACTCACAGTTTCCGAGATATAGAATAATTTTATGTTGGTTCATTCTGGAAGTGACTTGTGCGGATGGAATATGTAATTTTCGTTTTTCTCGGAAACGACTTGAGCGATTTGCAATCGGATTGATTCATTTGAAAGCCAATAATAATATCTACAATTCCATACTGGTTTTGTCTACCTAGCACTTACCGTTTCCGAGATAAAATTATTTTTAGGTTGGTTCATTCTGGAAGTGACTTGTGCGGATGGAATATGTAATTTTCGTTTTTCTCGGAAACGACTTAAGCGATTTGCAATCGGATTGATTCGTTTGAAAGCCAATAATAATATCTAGAATACTATACTGGTTTTGTCTACATAGCTCTTATTGTTTCCGAGATATAGATTATTTTTAGGTTGGGTCATTCTGGAAGTGACTTGTGCGGATGGAATATGTAATTTTCATTTTTCTCGGAAACGACTTAAGCGATTTGCAATCGGATTGATTCATTTGAAAGCCAATAATAATATCTACAATTCCATACTGGTTTTGTCTACCTAGCACTTACCGTTTCCGAGATATACATTATTTTTAGGTTGGTTCATTCTGGAAGTGACTTGTGCGGATGGAATATGTAATTTTCGTTTTTCTCGGAAACGACTTAAGCGATTTGCAATCGGATTGATTCGTTTGAAAGCCAATAATAATATCTAGAATACTATACTGGTTTTGTCTACCTAGCTCTTACCGTTTCCGAGGTATAGATTATTTTTAAGTTGGGTCATACTGGAAGTGACTTGTGCGGATGGAATATGTAATTTTCGTTTTTCTCGGAAACGACTTAAGCGTTTTGCAATCGGATTGATTCGTTTGAAAGCCAATAATAATATCTAGAATACTATACTGGTTTTGTCTACCTAGCTCTTACCGTTTCCGAGATATAGATTATTTTTAGGTTGGTTCATTCTGGAAGTGACTTGTGCGGTTGGAATATGTAATATTCGATTTTCTCGGAAACGACTTAAGCGATTTGCAATCGGTTTGATTCGTTTGAAAGCCAATAATAATATCTAGAATTCTGTACTGGTTTTGTCTACCTAGCACTCACAAATTCCGAGATATAGATTATTTTTAGGTTGGGTCATTCTGGAAGTGACTTGTGCGGATGGAATATGTAATTTTCGTTTTCTCGGAAAGGACTTAAGCGATTTGCAATCGGATTGATTCATTTGAAAGCCAATAATAATATCTACAATTCCATACTGGTTTTGTCTGCCTAGCACTCACAGTTTCCGAGATATAGAATAACTTTATGTTGGTTCATTCTGGAAGTGACTTGTGCGGATGGAATATGTAATTTTCGTTTTTCTCGGAAACGATTTAAGCGATTTGCAATCGGATTGATTCATTTGAAAGCCAATAATAATATCTACAATACCATACTGGTTTTGTCTACCTAGCACTTACCGTTTCCGAGATATAGATTATTTTTAGGTTGGTTCATTCTGGAAGTGACTTGTGCGGATGGAATATGTAATTTTCGTTTTTCTCGCAAACGACTTAAGCGATTTGCAATCGGATTGATTCGTTTGAAAGCCAATAATAATATCTACAATTCCATACTGATTTTGTCTACCTAGCATTCACAGTTTCCGAGATATAGAATAATTTTATATTGGTTCATTCTGGAAGTGACTTGTGCGGATGGAATATGTAATTTTCGTTTTTCTCGGAAACGATTTAAGCGATTTGCAATCGGATTGATTCGTTTGAAAGCCAATAATAATATGTACAATTCCATACTGGTTTTGTCTACCTAGCACTCACAGTTTCCGAGATATAGATTATTTTTAGGTTGGGTCATTCTGGAAGTGACTTGTGCGGATGGAATATGTAATTTTCGTTTTTCTCGGAAATGACTTAAGCGATTTGCAATCGGATTGATTCGTTTGAAAGCCAATAATAATATCTACAATTCCATACTGGTTTTGTCTACCTAGCACTCACAGTTTCCGAGATATAGAATAATTTTATGTTGGTTCATTCTGGAAATGACTTGTGCGGATGGAATATGTAATATTCGATTTTCTCGGAAACGACTTAAGCGATTTGCAATCGGTTTGATTCGTTTGAAAGCCAATAATAATATCTAGAATTCTATACTGGTTTTGTCTACCTAGCACTCACAAATTCCGAGATATAGATTATTTTTAGGTTGGGTCATTCTGGAAGTGACTTGTGCGGATGGAATATGTAATTTTCCTTTTTCTCGGAAACGACTTAAACGATTTGCAATCGGATTGATTCATTTGAAAGCCAATAATAATATCTACAATTCCATACTGGTGTTGTCTACCTAGCACTCACAGTTTCCGAGATATAGAATAATTTTATGTTGGTTCATTCTGGAAGTGACTTGTGCAGATGGAATATGTAATTTTCGTTTTTCTCGGAAACGACTTAAGCGATTTGCAATCGGATTGATTCGTTTGAAAGCCAATAATAATATCTACAATTCCATACTGGTTTTGTCTACCTAGCACTTACCGTTTCCGAGATATAGATTATTTTTAGGTTGTTTGATCCTGAAAGTGACTTGTGCGGTTGGAATATGCAATATTCGATTTTCTCGAAAACGACTTAAGCGATTTGCAATCGGTTTGATTCGTTTCAAAGCCAATAATAATATCTAGAATTCTATACAGGTTTTGTCTACATAGCTCTTATTGTTTCCGAGATATAGATTATTTTTAGGTTGGGTCATTCTGGAAGTGACTTGTGCGGATGGAATATGTAATTTTTGTTTTCTCGGAAAGGACTTAAGCGATTTGCAATCGGATTGATTCGTTTGAAAGCCAATAATAATATCTACAATTCCATACTGGTTTTGTCTACCTAGCACTCACAGTTTCCGAGATATAGAATAATTTTATGTTGGTTCATTTTGGAAGTGACTTGTGCGAATGGAATATGTAATTTTCGTTTTTCTCGGAAACGATTTAAGCGATTTGCAATCGGATTGATTCGCTTGAAAGCCAATAATAATATCTACAATTCCATACTGGTTTTGTCTACCTAGCACTCACAGTTTCCGAGATATAGAATAATTTTATGTTGGTTCATTCTGGAAGTGACTTGTGCGGATGGAATATGTAATTTTCGTTTTTCTCGGAAACGATTTAAGCGATTTGCAATCGGATTGATTCATTTGAAAGCCAATAATAATATCTACAATACCATACTGGTTTTGTCTACCTAGCACTCACAGTTTCCGAGATATAGAATAATTTTATATTGGTTCATTCTGGAAGTGACTTGTGCGGATGGAATATGTAATTTTCGTTTTTCTCGGAAACGACTTAAGCGATTTGCAATCGGATTGATTCATTTGAAAGCCAATAATAATATGTACAATTCCATACTGGTTTTGTCTACCTAGCACTTACCGTTTCCGAGATAAAATTATTTTTAGGTTGGGTCATTCTGGAAGTGACTTGTGCAGATGGAATATGTAATCTTCGTTTTTCTCGGAAACGACTTAAGCGATTTGCAATCGGATTGATTCATTTGAAAGCCAATAATAATATCTACAATTCCATACTGGTTTTGTCTGCCTAGCACTCACAGTTTCCGAGATATAGAATAATTTTATGTTGGTTCATTCTGGAAGTGACTTGTGCGGATGGAATATGTAATTTTCGTTTTTCTCGGAAACGACTTAAGCGATTTGCAATCGGATTGATTCGTTTGAAAGCCAATAATAATATCTACAATTCCATACTGGTTTTGTCTGCCTAGCACTCACAGTTTCCGAGATATAGAATAATTTTATGTTGGTTCATTCTGGAAGTGACTTGTGCGGATGGAATATGTAATTTTCGTTTTTCTCGGAAATGATTTAGGCGATTTGCAATCGGATTGATTCATTTGAAAGCCAATAATAATATCTACAATACCATACTGGTTTTGTCTACCTAGCACTCACAAATTACGAGATATAGATTATTTTTAGGTTGGGTCATTCTGGAAGTGACTTGTGCGGATGGAGTATGTAATTTTCGTTTTTCTCGGAAACGACTTAAGCGATTTGCAATCGGATTGATTCATTTGAAAGCCAATAATAATATGTACAATTCCATACTGGTTTTGTCTACCTAGCACTTACCGTTTCCGAGATAAAATTATTTTTAGGTTGGGTCATTCTGGAAGTGACTTGTGCGGATGGAATATGTAATTTTTGTTTTTCTCGGAAACGACTTAAGCGATTTGCAATCGGATTGATTCGTTTGAGAGCCAATAATAATATCTACAATTCCATACTGGTTTTGTCTACCTAGCACTCACAATTTCCGAGATATAGAATAATTTTATGTTGGTTCATTCTGGAAGTGACTTGTGCGGATGGAATATGTAATTTTCGTTTTTCTCGGAAACGACTTAAGCGATTTGCAATCGGATTGATTCATTTGAAAGCCAATAATAATATCTACAATTCCATACTGGTTTCGTCTATATAGCTCTTATTGTTTTCGAGATATAGATTATTTTTAGGGTGGGTCATTCTGGAAGTGACTTGTGCGGATGGAATATGTAATTTTCGTTTTTTCGGAAACGACTTAAGCGATTTGCAATCGGATTGATTCGTTTGAAAGCCAATAATAATATCTACAATTCCATACTGGTTTTGTCTACCTAGCACTCACAGTTTCCGAGATATAGAATAATTTTATGTTGGTTCATTCTGGAAGTGACTTGTGCGGATGGAATATGTAATTTTCGTTTTTCTCGGAAACGACTTAAGCGATTTGCAATCGGATTGATTCGTTTGAGAGCCAATAATAATATCTACAATTCCATACTGGTTTTGTCTACCTAGCACTCACAGTTTCCGAGATATAGAATAATTTTATGTTGGTTCATTCTGGAAGTGACTTGTGCGGATGGAATATGTAATTTTCGTTTTTCTTGGAAACGATTTAGGCGATTTGCAATCGGATTGATTCATTTGAAAGCCAATAATAATATCTACAATACCATACTGGTTTTGTCTACCTAGCACTCACAAATTCCGAGATATAGATTATTTTTAGCTTAGGTCATTCTGGAAGTGACTTGTGCGGATGGAATATGTAATTTTCGTTTTCTCGGAAACGACTTAAGCGATTTGCAATCGGATTGATTCGTTTGATAGCCTATAATAATATCTACAATTCCATACTGGTTTTGTCTACCTAGCACTCACAGTCTCCGAGATATAGAATAATTTTATGTTGGTTCATTCTGGAAGTGACTTGTGCGGATGGAATATGTAATTTTCGTTTTTCTCGGAAACGACTTAAGCGATTTGCAATCGGATTGATTCGTTTGAAAGCCAATAAAAATATCTACAATTCCATACTGGTTTTGTCTACCTAGCACTCACAGTTTCCGAGATATAGAATAATTTTATGTTGGTTCATTCTGGAAGTGACTTGTGCGGATGGAATATGTAATTTTCGTTTTTCTCGGAAACGATTTAGGCAATTTGCAATCGGATTGATTCATTTGAAAGCCAATAATAATATCTACAATTCCATACTGGTTTTGTCTACCTAGCACTTACCGTTTCCGAGATATAAATTATTTTTAGGTTGGTTCATTCTGGAAGTGACTTGTGCGGATGGAATATGTAATTTTCGTTTTTCTCGGAAACGACTTAAGCGATTTGCAATCGGATTGATTCGTTTGAAAGCCAATAATAATATCTAAAATACTATACTGGTTTTGTCTACCTAGCTCTTACCGTTTCCGAGATATAGAATAATTTTATGATGGTTCATTCTGGAAGTGGCTTGTGCGGATGGAATATGTAATTTTCGTTTTTCTCGGAAACGACTTAAGCGATTTGCAATCGGATTGATTCGTTTGAAAGCCAATAAAAATATCTACAATTCCATACTGGTTTTGTCTACCTAGCACTCACAGTTTCCGAGATATAGAATAATTTTATGTTGGTTCATTCTGGAAGTGACTTGTGCGGATGGAATATGTAATTTTCGTTTTTCTCGGAAACGATTTAGGCAATTTGCAATCGGATTGATTCATTTGAAAGCCAATAATAATATCTGCAATACCATACTGGTTTTGTCTACCTAGCACTCACAAATTCCGAGATATAGATTATTTTTAGGTTGGGTCATTCTGAAAGTGACTTGTGCGGATGGAATATGTAATTTTCGTTTTTCTCTGAAACCACTTAATCGATTTGCAATCGGATTGATTCGTTTGAAAGCCTATAAAAATATCGACAATTCCATACTGGTTTTGTCTACCTAGCACTCACTGTTTCCGAGATATAGATTATTTTTAGGTTGGGTCATTCTGGAAGTGACTTGTGCGGATGGAATATGTAATTTTTGTTTTCTCGGAAAGGACTTAAGCGATTTGCAATCGGATTGATTCATTTGAAAGCCAATAATAATATCTACAATTCCATACTGGTTTTGTCTACCTAGCACTCACAGTTTCCGAG
This sequence comes from Stomoxys calcitrans, assembly GCF_963082655.1. Classification (NCBI taxonomy): domain Eukaryota; kingdom Metazoa; phylum Arthropoda; class Insecta; order Diptera; family Muscidae; genus Stomoxys; species Stomoxys calcitrans. The sequence continues at coordinate 60,223,830 of NC_081555.1, read as the reverse complement.
ATATAGAATAATTTTATGTGGGGTCATTCTGGAAGTGACTTGTGCGGATGGAATATGTAATTTTCGTTTTTCTCGGAAACGACTTAAGCGATTTGCAATCGGATTGATTCATTTGAAAGCCAATAATAATATCTACAATACCATACTGGTTTTGTCTACCTAGCACTTACCGTTTCCGAGATATACATTATTTTTAGGTTGGTTCATTCTGGAAGTGACTTGTGCGGATGGAATATGTAATTTTCGTTTTTCTCGGAAACGACTTAAGCGATTTGCAATCGGATTGATTCGTTTGAAAGCCAAAAATAATATCTAGAATACTATACTGGTTTTGTTTACCTAGCTCTTACCGTTTCCGAGATATAGATTATTTTTAGGTTGGTTCATCCTGAAAGTGACTTGTGCGGATGGAATATGCAATATTCGATTTTCTCGAAAACGACTTAAGCGATTTGCAATCGGTTTGATTCGTTTCAAAGCCAATAATAATATCTAGAATTCTATACAGGTTTTGTCTACATAGCTCTTATTGTTTCCGAGATATAGATTATTTTTAGGTTGGGTCATTCTGGAAGTGACTTGTGCGGATGGAATATGTAATTTTCTTTTTTCTCGGAAACGACTTAAGCGATTTGCAATCGGATTGATTCATTTGAAAGCCAATAATAATATCTACAATTCCATACTGGTTTTGTCTACCTAGCACTCACAGTTTCCGAGATATAGAATAATTTTATGTTGGTTCATTTTGGAAGTGACTTGTGCGGATGGAATATGTAATTTTCGTTTTTCTCGGAAACGATTTAAGCGATTCGCAATCGGATTGATTCATTTGAAAGCCAACAATAATATCTACAATACCATACTGGTTTTGTCTACCTAGCACTCACAGTTTCCGAGATATAGATTATTTTTAGGTTGGGTCATTCTGGAAGTGACTTGTGCGGATGGAATATGTAATTTTCGTTTTTCTCGGAAATGACTTAAGCGATTTGCAATCGGATTGATGCGTTTGAAAGCCAATAATAATATCTACAATTCCATACTGGTTTTGTCTACCTAGCATTCACAGTTTCCGAGATATAGAATAATTTTATATTGTTCCATTCTGTAAGTGACTTGTGCGGATGGAATATGTAATTTTCGTTTTTCTCGGAAACGACTTAAGCGATTTGCAATCGGATTGATTCATTTGAAAGCCAATAATAATATGTACAATTCCATACTGGTTTTGTCTATCTAGCACTTACCGTTTCCGAGATAAAATTATTTTTAGGTTGGGTCATTCTGGAAGTGACTTGTGCGGATGGAATATGTAATTTTTGTTTTTCTCGGAAACGACTTAAGCGATTTGCAATCGGATTGATTCATTTGAAAGCCAATAATAATATCTACAATTCCATACTGGTTTTGTCTACCTAGCACTCACAGTTTCCGAGATATAGAATAATTTTATGTTGGTTCATTCTGGAAGTGACTTGTGCCGATGGAATATGTAATTTTCGTTTTTCTCGGAAACGACTTAAGCGATTTGCAATCGGATTGATTCGTTTGAAAGCCAATAATAATATCTACAATTCCATACTGGTTTTGTCTACCTAGCACTTACCGTTTCCGAGATAAAATTATTTTTAGGTTGGGTCATTCTGGTAGTGACTTGTGCGGATGGAATATGTAATTTTTGTTTTTCTCGGAAACGACTTAAGCGATTTGCAATCGGATTGATTCATTTGAAAGCCAATAATAATATCTACAATTCCATACTGGTTTCGTCTACATAGCTCTTATTGTTTTCGAGATATAGATTATTTTTAGGGTGGGTCATTCTGGAAGTGACTTGTGCGGATGGAATATGTAATTTTCGTTTTTCTCGGGAACGACTTAAGCGATTTGCAATCGGATTGATTCGTTTGAAAGCCAATAATAATATCTACAATTCCATACTGGTTTTGTCTACCTAGCACTCACAGTTTCCGAGATATAGAATAATTTTATGTTGGTTCATTCTGGAAGTGACTTGTGCGGATGGAATATGTAATTTTCGTTTTTCTCGGAAACGCCTTAAGCGATTTGCAATCGGATTGATTCGTTTGAAAGCCAATAATAATATCTACAATTCCATACTGGTTTTGTCTACCTAGCACTCACAGTTTCCGAGATATAGAATAATTTTATGTTGGTTCATTCTGGAAGTGACTTGTGCGGATGGAATATGTAATTTTCGTTTTTCTCGGAAACGACTTAAGCGATTTGCAATCGGATTGATTCGTTTGAAAGCCAATAATAATATCTACCATTCCATACTGGTTTTGTCTACCTAGCGCTCACAAATTCCGAGATATAGATTATTTTTAGGTTGGGTCATTCTGGAAGTGACTTGTGCGGATGGAATATGTAATTTTCGTTTTTCTCGGAAACGATTTAGGCAATTTGCAATCGGATTGATTCATTTGAAAGCCAATAATAATATCTGCAATACCATACTGGTTTTGTCTACCTAGCACTCACAAATTCCGAGATATAGATTATTTTTAGGTTGGGTCATTCTGAAAGTGACTTGTGCGGATGGAATATGTAATTTTCGTTTTTCTCTGAAACCACTTAATCGATTTGCAATCGGATTGATTCGTTTGAAAGCCTATAAAAATATCGACAATTCCATACTGGTTTTGTCTACCTAGCACTCACTGTTTCCGAGATATAGATTATTTTTAGGTTGGGTCATTCTGGAAGTGACTTGTGCGGATGGAATATGTAATTTTTGTTTTCTCGGAAAGGACTTAAGCGATTTGCAATCGGATTGATTCATTTGAAAGCCAATAATAATATCTACAATTCCATACTGGTTTTGTCTACCTAGCACTCACAGTTTCCGAGATATAGAATAATTTTATGTGGGGTCATTCTGGAAGTGACTTGTGCGGATGGAATATGTAATTTTCGTTTTTCTCGGAAACGACTTAAGCGATTTGCAATCGGATTGATTCATTTGAAAGCCAATAATAATATCTACAATACCATACTGGTTTTGTCTACCTAGCACTTACCGTTTCCGAGATATACATTATTTTTAGGTTGGTTCATTCTGGAAGTGACTTGTGCGGATGGAATATGTAATTTTCGTTTTTCTCGGAAACGACTTAAGCGATTTGCAATCGGATTGATTCGTTTGAAAGCCAAAAATAATATCTAGAATACTATACTGGTTTTGTTTACCTAGCTCTTACCGTTTCCGAGATATAGATTATTTTTAGGTTGGTTCATCCTGAAAGTGACTTGTGCGGATGGAATATGCAATATTCGATTTTCTCGAAAACGACTTAAGCGATTTGCAATCGGTTTGATTCGTTTCAAAGCCAATAATAATATCTAGAATTCTATACAGGTTTTGTCTACATAGCTCTTATTGTTTCCGAGATATAGATTATTTTTAGGTTGGGTCATTCTGGAAGTGACTTGTGCGGATGGAATATGTAATTTTCTTTTTTCTCGGAAACGACTTAAGCGATTTGCAATCGGATTGATTCATTTGAAAGCCAATAATAATATCTACAATTCCATACTGGTTTTGTCTACCTAGCACTCACAGTTTCCGAGATATAGAATAATTTTATGTTGGTTCATTTTGGAAGTGACTTGTGCGGATGGAATATGTAATTTTCGTTTTTCTCGGAAACGATTTAAGCGATTCGCAATCGGATTGATTCATTTGAAAGCCAACAATAATATCTACAATACCATACTGGTTTTGTCTACCTAGCACTCACAGTTTCCGAGATATAGATTATTTTTAGGTTGGGTCATTCTGGAAGTGACTTGTGCGGATGGAATATGTAATTTTCGTTTTTCTCGGAAATGACTTAAGCGATTTGCAATCGGATTGATGCGTTTGAAAGCCAATAATAATATCTACAATTCCATACTGGTTTTGTCTACCTAGCATTCACAGTTTCCGAGATATAGAATAATTTTATATTGTTCCATTCTGTAAGTGACTTGTGCGGATGGAATATGTAATTTTCGTTTTTCTCGGAAACGACTTAAGCGATTTGCAATCGGATTGATTCATTTGAAAGCCAATAATAATATGTACAATTCCATACTGGTTTTGTCTATCTAGCACTTACCGTTTCCGAGATAAAATTATTTTTAGGTTGGGTCATTCTGGAAGTGACTTGTGCGGATGGAATATGTAATTTTTGTTTTTCTCGGAAACGACTTAAGCGATTTGCAATCGGATTGATTCATTTGAAAGCCAATAATAATATCTACAATTCCATACTGGTTTTGTCTACCTAGCACTCACAGTTTCCGAGATATAGAATAATTTTATGTTGGTTCATTCTGGAAGTGACTTGTGCCGATGGAATATGTAATTTTCGTTTTTCTCGGAAACGACTTAAGCGATTTGCAATCGGATTGATTCGTTTGAAAGCCAATAATAATATCTACAATTCCATACTGGTTTTGTCTACCTAGCACTTACCGTTTCCGAGATAAAATTATTTTTAGGTTGGGTCATTCTGGTAGTGACTTGTGCGGATGGAATATGTAATTTTTGTTTTTCTCGGAAACGACTTAAGCGATTTGCAATCGGATTGATTCATTTGAAAGCCAATAATAATATCTACAATTCCATACTGGTTTCGTCTACATAGCTCTTATTGTTTTCGAGATATAGATTATTTTTAGGGTGGGTCATTCTGGAAGTGACTTGTGCGGATGGAATATGTAATTTTCGTTTTTCTCGGGAACGACTTAAGCGATTTGCAATCGGATTGATTCGTTTGAAAGCCAATAATAATATCTACAATTCCATACTGGTTTTGTCTACCTAGCACTCACAGTTTCCGAGATATAGAATAATTTTATGTTGGTTCATTCTGGAAGTGACTTGTGCGGATGGAATATGTAATTTTCGTTTTTCTCGGAAACGCCTTAAGCGATTTGCAATCGGATTGATTCGTTTGAAAGCCAATAATAATATCTACAATTCCATACTGGTTTTGTCTACCTAGCACTCACAGTTTCCGAGATATAGAATAATTTTATGTTGGTTCATTCTGGAAGTGACTTGTGCGGATGGAATATGTAATTTTCGTTTTTCTCGGAAACGACTTAAGCGATTTGCAATCGGATTGATTCGTTTGAAAGCCAATAATAATATCTACCATTCCATACTGGTTTTGTCTACCTAGCGCTCACAAATTCCGAGATATAGATTATTTTTAGGTTGGGTCATTCTGGAAGTGACTTGTGCGGATGGAATATGTAATTTTCGTTTTTCTCGAAAACGACTTAAGCGATTTGCAATCGGATTGATTCGTTTGAAAGCCAATAATAATATCTACAATTCCATACTGGTTTTGTCTACATTGCGCATAGCACTCACAGTTTCCGAGATATAGAATAATTTTATGTTGGGTCATTCTGGAAGTGACTTGTGCGGATGGAATATGTAATTTTCGTTTTTCTCGGAAACGACTTAAGCGATTTGCAATCGGATTGATTCGTTTGAAAGCCAATAATAATATCTACAATTCCATACTGGTTTTGTCTACCTAGCACTCACAGTTTCCGAGATATAGAATAATTTTATGTTGGTTCATTCTGGAAGTGGCTTGTGCGGATGGAATATGTAATTTTCGTTTTTCTCGGAAACGATTTAAGCGATTTGCAATCGGATTGATTCATTTGAAAGCCAATAATAATATCTACAATACCATACTGGTTTTGTCTACCTAGCACTCACAGTTTCCGAGATATAGAATAATTTTATGTTGGTTCATTCTGGAGGTGACTTGTGCGGATGGAATATATAATTTTCGTTTTTCTCGGAAACGACTTAAGCCATTCGCAATCGGATTGATTCGTTTGAAAGGCAATAATAATATCTACAATTCCATACTGGTTTTGTCTACCTAACACTCACAGATTCCCAGATATAGAATAATTTTATGTTGGTTCATTCTGGAAGTGACTTGTGCGGATGGAATATGTAATTTTCGTTTTTCTCGGAAACGACTTAAGCGATTTGCAATCGGATTGATTCATTTGAAAGCCAATAACAATATCTACAATACCATACTGGTTTTGTCTACCTAGCACTCACAAATTCCGAGATATAGATTATTTTTAGGTTGGGTCATTCTGGAAGTGACTTGTGCGGATGGAATATGTAATTTTCGTTTTTCTCGGAAACGACTTAAGCGATTTGCAATCGGATTGATTCGTTTGAAAGCCAATAATAATATCTACAATTCCATACTGGTTTGGTCTACCTAGCACTCACAGTTTCCGAGATATAGAATAATTTTATGTTGGTTCATTCTGGAAGTGACTTGTGCCGATGGAATATGTAATTTTCGTTTTTCTCGGAAACGACTTAAGCGATTTGCAATCGGATTGATTCGTTTGAAAGCCAATAATAATATCTACAATTCCATACTGGTTTGGTCTACCTAGCACTCACAGTTTCCGAGATATAGAATAATTTTATGTTGGTTCATTCTGGAAGTGACTTGTGCGGATGGAATATGTAATTTTCGTTTTTCTCGGAAACGACTTAAGCGATTTGCAATCGGATTGATTCGTTTGAAAGCCAAAAATAATATCTAGAATACTATACTGGTTTTGTTTACCTAGCTCTTACCGTTTCCGAGATATAGATTATTTTTAGGTTGGTTCATCCTGAAAGTGACTTGTGCGGATGGAATATGCAATATTCGATTTTCTCGAAAACGACTTAAGCGATTTGCAATCGGTTTGATTCGTTTCAAAGCCAATAATAATATCTAGAATTCTATACAGGTTTTGTCTACATAGCTCTTATTGTTTCCGAGATATAGATTATTTTTAGGTTGGGTCATTCTGGAAGTGACTTGTGCGGATGGAATATGTAATTTTCTTTTTTCTCGGAAACGACTTAAGCGATTTGCAATCGGATTGATTCATTTGAAAGCCAATAATAATATCTACAATTCCATACTGGTTTTGTCTACCTAGCACTCACAGTTTCCGAGATATAGAATAATTTTATGTTGGTTCATTTTGGAAGTGACTTGTGCGGATGGAATATGTAATTTTCGTTTTTCTCGGAAACGATTTAAGCGATTCGCAATCGGATTGATTCATTTGAAAGCCAACAATAATATCTACAATACCATACTGGTTTTGTCTACCTAGCACTCACAGTTTCCGAGATATAGATTATTTTTAGGTTGGGTCATTCTGGAAGTGACTTGTGCGGATGGAATATGTAATTTTCGTTTTTCTCGGAAATGACTTAAGCGATTTGCAATCGTATTGATGCGTTTGAAAGCCAATAATAATATCTACAATTCCATACTGGTTTTGTCTACCTAGCATTCACAGTTTCCGAGATATAGAATAATTTTATATTGTTCCATTCTGTAAGTGACTTGTGCGGATGGAATATGTAATTTTCGTTTTTCTCGGAAACGACTTAAGCGATTTGCAATCGGATTGATTCATTTGAAAGCCAATAATAATATGTACAATTCCATACTGGTTTTGTCTATCTAGCACTTACCGTTTCCGAGATAAAATTATTTTTAGGTTGGGTCATTCTGGAAGTGACTTGTGCGGATGGAATATGTAATTTTTGTTTTTCTCGGAAACGACTTAAGCGATTTGCAATCGGATTGATTCATTTGAAAGCCAATAATAATATCTACAATTCCATACTGGTTTTGTCTACCTAGCACTCACAGTTTCCGAGATATAGAATAATTTTATGTTGGTTCATTCTGGAAGTGACTTGTGCCGATGGAATATGTAATTTTCGTTTTTCTCGGAAACGACTTAAGCGATTTGCAATCGGATTGATTCGTTTGAAAGCCAATAATAATATCTACAATTCCATACTGGTTTTGTCTACCTAGCACTTACCGTTTCCGAGATAAAATTATTTTTAGGTTGGGTCATTCTGGTAGTGACTTGTGCGGATGGAATATGTAATTTTTGTTTTTCTCGGAAACGACTTAAGCGATTTGCAATCGGATTGATTCACTTGAAAGCCAATAATAATATCTACAATTCCATACTGGTTTCGTCTACATAGCTCTTATTGTTTTCGAGATATAGATTATTTTTAGGGTGGGTCATTCTGGAAGTGACTTGTGCGGATGGAATATGTAATTTTCGTTTTTCTCGGAAACGACTTAAGCGATTTGCAATCGGATTGATTCGTTTGAAAGCCAATAATAATATCTACAATTCCATACTGGTTTTGTCTACCTAGCACTCACAGTTTCCGAGATATAGAATAATTTTATGTTGGTTCATTCTGGAAGTGACTTGTGCGGATGGAATATGTAATTTTCGTTTTTCTCGGAAACGCCTTAAGCGATTTGCAATCGGATTGATTCGTTTGAAAGCCAATAATAATATCTACAATTCCATACTGGTTTTGTCTACCTAGCACTCACAGTTTCCGAGATATAGAATAATTTTATGTTGGTTCATTCTGGAAGTGACTTGTGCGGATGGAATATGTAATTTTCGTTTTTCTCGGAAACGACTTAAGCGATTTGCAATCGGATTGATTCGTTTGAAAGCCAATAATAATATCTACCATTCCATACTGGTTTTGTCTACCTAGCGCTCACAAATTCCGAGATATAGATTATTTTTAGGTTGGGTCATTCTGGAAGTGACTTGTGCGGATGGAATATGTAATTTTCGTTTTTCTCGAAAACGACTTAAGCGATTTGCAATCGGATTGATTCGTTTGAAAGCCAATAATAATATCTACAATTCCATACTGGTTTTGTCTACATTGCGCATAGCACTCACAGTTTCCGAGATATAGAATAATTTTATGTTGGGTCATTCTGGAAGTGACTTGTGCGGATGGAATATGTAATTTTCGTTTTTCTCGGAAACGACTTAAGCGATTTGCAATCGGATTGATTCGTTTGAAAGCCAATAATAATATCTACAATTCCATACTGGTTTTGTCTACCTAGCACTCACAGTTTCCGAGATATAGAATAATTTTATGTTGGTTCATTCTGGAAGTGGCTTGTGCGGATGGAATATGTAATTTTCGTTTTTCTCGGAAACGATTTAAGCGATTTGCAATCGGATTGATTCATTTGAAAGCCAATAATAATATCTACAATACCATACTGGTTTTGTCTACCTAGCACTCACAGTTTCCTAGATATAGAATAATTTTATGTTGGTTCATTCTGGAGGTGACTTGTGCGGATGGAATATATAATTTTCGTTTTTCTCGGAAACGACTTAAGCCATTCGCAATCGGATTGATTCGTTTGAAAGGCAATAATAATATCTACAATTCCATACTGGTTTTGTCTACCTAGCACTCACAGATTCCCAGATATAGAATAATTTTATGTTGGTTCATTCTGGAAGTGACTTGTGCGGATGGAATATGTAATTTTCGTTTTTCTCGGAAACGACTTAAGCGATTTGCAATCGGATTGATTCATTTGAAAGCCAATAACAATATCTACAATACCATACTGGTTTTGTCTACCTAGCACTCACAAATTCCGAGATATAGATTATTTTTAGGTTGGGTCATTCTGGAAGTGACTTGTGCGGATGGAATATGTAATTTTCGTTTTTCTCGGAAACGACTTAAGCGATTTGCAATCGGATTGATTCGTTTGAAAGCCAATAATAATATCTACAATTCCATACTGGTTTGGTCTACCTAGCACTCACAGTTTCCGAGATATAGAATAATTTTATGTTGGTTCATTCTGGAAGTGACTTGTGCCGATGGAATATGTAATTTTCGTTTTTCTCGGAAACGACTTAAGCGATTTGCAATCGGATTGATTCGTTTGAAAGCCAATAATAATATCTACAATTCCATACTGGTTTTGTCTACCTAGCACTCACAGTTTCCGAGATATAGAATAATTTTATGTTGGTTCATTCTGGAGGTGACTTGTGTGGATGGAATATGTAATTTTCGTTTTTCTCGGAAACGACTTAAGCGATTTGCAATCGGATTGACTCATTTGAAAGCCAATTATAATATCTACAATTCCATACTGGTTTTGTCTACCTAGCACTCACAGTTTCCGAGATATAAATTATTTTTAATGCTGGTTCATTCTGGAAGTGACTTGTGCGGATGGAATATGTAATTTTCGTTTTTCTCGGAAACGATTTAGGCGATTTGCAATCGGATTGATTCATTTGAAAGCCAATAATAATATCTACAATACCATACTGGTTTTGTCTACCTAGCACTCACAAATTCCGAGATATAGATTATTTTTAGGTTGGGTCATTCTGGAAGTGACTTGTGCGGATGGAATATGTAATTTTCGTTTTTCTCGGAAACGACTTAAGCGATTTGCAATCGGATTGATTCATTTGAAAGCCAATAATAATATGTACAATTCCATACTGGTTTTGTCTACCTAGCACTTACCGTTTCCGAGATAAAATTATTTTTAGGTTGGGTCATTCTGGAAGTGACTTGTGCGGATGGAATATGTAATTTTCGTTTTTCTCGGAAACGACTTAAGCGATTTGCAATCGGATTGATTCATTTGAAAGCCAATAATAATATCTACAATTCCATACTGGTTTCGTCTACATAGCTCTTATTGTTTTCGAGATATAGATTATTTTTAGGGTGGGTCATTCTGGAAGTGACTTGTGCGGATGGAATATGTAATTTTCGTTTTTCTCGGAAACGACTTAAGCGATTTGCAATCGGATTGATTCGTTTGAAAGCCAATAATAATATCTACAATTCCATACTGGTTTTGTCTACCTAGCACTCACAGTTTCCGAGATATAGAATAATTTTATGTTGGTTCATTCTGGAAGTGACTTGTGCGGATGGAATATGTAATTTTCGTTTTTCTCGGAAACGCCTTAAGCGATTTGCAATCGGATTGATTCGTTTGAAAGCCAATAATAATATCTACAATTCCATACTGGTTTGGTCTACCTAGCACTCACAGTTTCCGAGATATAGAATAATTTTATGTTGGTTCATTCTGGAAGTGACTTGTGCGGATGGAATATGTAATTTTCGTTTTTCTCGGAAACGATTTAGGCGATTTGCAATCGGATTGATTCATTTGAAAGCCAATAATAATATCTACAATACCATACTGGTTTTGTCTACCTAGCGCTCACAAATTCCGAGATATAGATTATTTTTAGGTTGGGTCATTCTGGAAGTGACTTGTGCGGATGGAATATGTAATTTTCGTTTTTCTCGAAAACGACTTAAGCGATTTGCAATCGGATTGATTCATTTGAAAGGCAATAATAATATCTACAATTCCATACTGGTTTTGTCTACAGTGCGCATAGCGCTCACAGTTTCCGAGATATAGAATATTTTTATGTTGGTTCATTCTGGAAGTGACTTGTGCGGATGGAATATGTAATTTTCGTTTTTCTCGGAAACGACTTAAGCGATTTGCAGTTCGATTGATTCATTTGAAAGCCAATAATAATATCTATAATTCCATACTGGTCTTGTCTACCTAGCACTCACAGTTTCCGAGATATAGAATAATTTTATGTTGGTTCATTCTGGAAGTGACTTGTGCGGATGGAATATGTAATTTTCGTTTTTCTCGGAAACGACTTAAGCCATTCGCAATCGGATTGATTCGTTTGAAAGGCAATAATAATATCTACAATTCCATACTGGTTTTGTCTACCTAGCACTCACAGATTCCCAGATATAGAATAATTTTATGTTGGTTCATTCTGGAAGTGACTTGTGCGGATGGAATATGTAATTTTCGTTTTTCTCGGAAACGACTTAAGCGATTTGCAATCGGATTGATTCATTTGAAAGCCAATAACAATATCTACAATACCATACTGGTTTTGTCTACCTAGCACTCACAAATTCCGAGATATAGATTATTTTTAGGTTGGCTCATTCTGGAAGTGACTTGTGCGGATGGAATATATAATTTTCGTTTTTCTCGGAAACGACTTAAGCGATTTGCAATCGGATTGATTCGTTTGAAAGCCAATAATAATATCTACAATTCCATACTGGTTTTGTCTACCTAGCACTCACAGTTTCCGAGATATAGAATAATTTTATGTGGGGTCATTCTGGAAGTGACTTGTGCGGATGGAATATGTAATTTTCGTTTTTCTCGGAAACGACTTAAGCGATTTGCAATCGGATTGATTCATTTGAAAGCCAATAATAATATCTACCATTCCATACTGGTTTTGTCTACCTAGCATTTACCGTTTCCTAGATATAAATTATTTTTAGGTTGGTTCATTCTGGAAGTGACTTGTGCGGATGGAATATGTAATTTTCGTTTTTCTCGGAAACGACATAAGCGATTTGCAATCGGATTGATTCGTTTGAAAGCCAATAATAATATCTACAATTCCATACTGGTTTTGTCTACCTAGCTCTTACCGTTTCCGAGATATAGATTATTTTTAGGTTGGTTCATTCTGGAAGTGACTTGTGCGGATGGAATATGTAATTTTCGTTTTTCTCGGAAACGACTTAAGCGATTTGCAATCGGATTGATTCATTTGAAAGCCAATAATAATATCTACAATTCCATACTGGTTTTGTCTACCTAGCACTTACCGTTTCCGAGATATAAATTAATTTTAGGTTGGTTCATTCTGGAAGTGACTTGTGCGGATGGAATATGTAATTTTTGTTTTTCTCGGAAACGACTTAAGCGATTTGCAATCCGTTTGATTGATTTGAAAGCCAATAATAATATCTACAATTCCATACTGGTCTTGTCTACCTAGCACGCACAGTTTCCGAGATATAGAATAATCTTATGTTGGTTCATTCTGGAAGTGGCTTGTGCGGATGGAATATGTAATTTTCGTTTTTCTCGGAAACGATTTAAGCGATTTGCAATCGGATTGATTCATTTGAAAGCCAATAATAATATCTACAATACCATACTGGTTTTGTCTACCTAGCACTAACAGTTTCCGAGATATAGAATAATTTTATTTGGGGTCATTCTGGAAGTGACTTGTGCGGATGGAATATGTAATTTTCGTTTTTCTCGGAAACGACTTAAGCGATTTGCAATCGGATTGATTCATTTGAAAGCCAATAATAATATCTACAATACCATACTGGTTTTGTCTACCTAGCACTAACAGTTTCCGAGATATAGAATAATTTTATTTGGGGTCATTCTGGAAGTGACTTGTGCGGATGGAATATGTAATTTTCGTTTTTCTCGGAAACGACTTAAGCGATTTGCAATCGGATTGATTCATTTGAAAGCCAATAATAATATCTACAATTCCATACTGGTTTTGTCTACCTAGCACTTACCGTTTCCGAGATATAAATTATTTTTAGGTTGGTTCATTCTGGAAGTGACTTGTGCGGATGGAATATGTAATTTTCGTTTTTCTCGGAAACGACTTAAGCGATTTGCAATCGGATTGATTCGTTTGAAAGCCAATAATAATATCTAAAATACTATACTGGTTTTGTTTACCTAGCTCTTACCGTTTCCGAGATATAGATTATTTTTAGGTTGGGTCATGCTGGAAGTGACTTGTGCGGATGGAATATGTAATTTTCGTTTTTCTCGGAAACGACTTAAGCGATTTGCAATCGGATTGATTCATTTGAAAGCCAATAATAATATCTACAATTCCATACTGGTTTTGTCTACCTAGCACTTACCGTTTCCGAGATATAGATTATTTTTAGGTTGGTTGATCCTGAAAGTGACTTGTGCGGTTGGAATATGCAATATTCGATTTTCTCGGAAACGACTTAAGCGATTTGCAATCGGTTTGATTCGTTTGAAAGCCAATAATAATATCTAGAAATCTATACAGGTTTTGTCTACATAGCTCTTATTGTTTCCGAGATATAGATTATTTTTAGGTTGGGTCATTCTGGAAGTGACTTGTGCGGATGGAATATGTAATTTTTGTTTTCTCGGAAAGGACTTAAGCGATTTGCAATCGGATTGATTCATTTGAAAGCCAATAATAATATCTACAATTCCATACTGGTTTTGTCTACCTAGCACTCACAGTTTCCGAGATATAGAATAATTTTATGTTGGTTCATTCTGGAAGTGACTTGTGCGGATGGTATATGTAATTTTCGTTTTTCTCGGAAACGATTTAAGCGATTTGCAATCGGATTGATTCGTTTGAAAGCCAATAATAATATCTACAATTCCATACTGGTTTTGTCTACCTAGCACTCACAGTTTCCAAGATATAGAATAATTTTATGTTGGTTCATTCTGGAAGTGACTTGTGCGGATGGAATATGTAATTTTCGTTTTTCTCGGAAACGACTTAAGCGATTTGCAATCGGATTGATTCATTTGAAAGCCAATAATAATATCTACAATTCCATACTGGTTTTGTCTACCTAGCACTCACAGTTTCCGAGATATAAATTATTTTTAATGCTGGTTCTTTCTGGAAGTGACTTGTGCGGATGGAATATGTAATTTTCGTTTTTCTCGGAAACGATTTAGGCGATTTGCAATCGGATTGATTCATTTGAAAGCCAATAATAATATCTACAATACCATACTGGTTTTGTCTACCTAGCACTCACAAATTCCGAGATATAGATTATTTTTAGGTTGGGTCATTCTGGAAGTGACTTGTGCGGATGGAATATGTAATTTTTGTTTTTCTCGGAAACGACTTAAGCGATTTGCAATCGGATTGATTCATTTGAAAGCCAATAATAATATCTACAATTCCATACTGGTTTCGTCTACATAGCTCTTATTGTTTTCGAGATATAGATTATTTTTAGGGTGGGTCATTCTGGAAGTGACTTGTGCGGATGGAATATGTAATTTTCGTTTTTCTCGGAAACGACTTAAGCGATTTGCAATCGGATTGATTCGTTTGAAAGCCAATAATAATATCTACAATTCCATACTGGTTTTGTCTACCTAGCACTCACAGTTTCCGAGATATAAATTATTTTTAATGCTGGTTCTTTCTGGAAGTGACTTGTGCGGATGGAATATGTAATTTTCGTTTTTCTCGGAAACGACTTAAGCCATTTGCAATCGGATTGACTCATTTGAAAGCCAATAATAATATCTACAATACCATGCTGGTTTTGTCTACCTAGCACTCACAGTTTCCGAGATATAGAATAATTTTATGTGGGGTCATTCTGGAAGTGACTTGTGCGGATGGAATATGTAATTTTCGTTTTTCTCGGAAACGACTTAAGCGATTTGCAATCGGATTGATTCATTTGAAAGCCAATAATAATATGTACAATTCCATACTGGTTTTGTCTACCTAGCACTTACCGTTTCCGAGATAAAATTATTTTTAGGTTGGGTCATTCTGGAAGTGACTTGTGCGGATGGAATATGTAATTTTTGTTTTTCTCGGAAACGACTTAAGCGATTTGCAATCGGATTGATTCATTTGAAAGCCAATAATAATATCTACATTACCATACTGGTTTCGTCTACATAGCTCTTATTGTTTTCGAGATATAGATTATTTTTAGGGTGGGTCATTCTGGAAGTGACTTGTGCGGATGGAATATGTAATTTTCGTTTTTCTCGGAAACGACTTAAGCGATTTGCAATCGGATTGATTCGTTTGAAAGCCAATAATAATATCTACAATTCCATACTGGTTTTGTCTACCTAGCACTCACAGTTTCCGAGATATAGAATAATTTTATGTTGGTTCATTCTGGAAGTGACTTGTGCGGATGGAATATGTAATTTTCGTTTTTCTCGGAAACGACTTAAGCGATTTGCAATCGGATTGATTCGTTTGAAAGCCAATAATAATATCTACAATTCCATACTGGTTTTGTCTACCTAGCACTCACAGTTTCCGAGATATAGAATAATTTTATGTTGGTTCATTCTGGAAGTGACTTGTGCGGATGGAATATGTAATTTTCGTTTTTCTCGGAAACGATTTAGGCGATTTGCAATCGGATTGATTCATTTGAAAGCCAATAATAATATCTACAATACCATACTGGTTTTGTCTACCTAGCACTCACAAATTCCGAGATATAGATTATTTATAGGTTGGGTCATTCTGGAAGTGACTTGTGCGGATGGAATATGTAATTTTCGTTTTTCTCGAAAACGACTTAAGCGATTTGGAATCGGATTGATTCGTTTGAAAGCCTATAATAATATCTACAATTCCATACTGGTTTTGTCTACCTAGCACTTACCGTTTCCGAGATATAAATTATTTTTAGGTTGGTTCATTCTGGAAGTGACTTGTGCGGATGGAATATGTAATTTTCGTTTTTCTCGGAAACGACTTAAGCGATTTGCAATCGGATTGATTCGTTTGAAAGCCAATAATAATATCTAAAATACTATACTGGTTTTGTCTACCTAGCTCTTACCGTTTCCGAGATATAGAATAATTTTATGTTGGTTCATTCTGGAAGTGGCTTGTGCGAATGGAATATGTAATTTTCGTTTTTCTCGGAAACGACTTAAGCGATTTGCAATCGGATTGATTCGTTTGAAAGCCAATAAAAATATCTACAATTCCATACTGGTTTTGTCTACCTAGCACTCACAGTTTCCGGGATATAGAATAATTTTATGTTGGTTCATTCTGGAAGTGACTTGTGCGGATGGAATATGTAATTTTCGTTTTTCTCGGAAACGATTTAGGCAATTTGCAATCGGATTGACTCATTTGAAAGCCAATAATAATATCTGCAATACCACACTGGTTTTGTCTACCTAGCACTCACAAATTCCGAGATATAGATTATTTTTAGGTTGGGTCATTCTGGAAGTAACTTGTGCGGATGGAATATGTAATTTTCTGTTTTCTCTGAAACGACTTAAGCGATTTGCAATCGGATTGATTCGTTTGAAAGCCTATAAAAATATCTACAATTCCATACTGGTTTTGTCTACCTAGCACTCACAGTTTCCGAGATATAGAATAATTTTATGTTGGTTCATTCTGGTAATGACTTGTGCGGATGGAATATGTAATTTTCGTTTTTCTCGGAAACGACTTAAGCGATTTGCAATCGGATTGATTCATTTGAAAGCCAATAATAATATCTACCATTCCATACTGGTTTTGCCTACCTAGCACTTACCGTTTCCTAGATACAAATTATTTTTAGGTTGGTTCATTCTGGAAGTGACTTGTGCGGATGGAATATGTAATTTTCGTTTGTCTCGGAAACGACTTAAGCGATTTGCAATCGGATTGATTCATTTGAAAGCCAATAATAATATCTACAATTCCATACTGGTTTTGTCTACCTAGCTCTTACCGTTTCCGAGATATAGATTATTTTTAGGTTGGGTCATACTGGAAGTGACTTGTGCGGATGGAATATGTAATTTTCGTTTTTCTCGGAAACGACTTAAGCGATTTGCAATCGGATTGATTCGTTTGAAAGCCAATAAAAATATCTACAATTCCATACTGGGTTTGTCTACCTAGCACTCACAGTTTCCGAGATATAGAATAATTTTATGTTGGTTCATTCTGGAAGTGACTTGTGCGGATGGAATATGTAATTTTCGTTTTTCTTGGAAACGATTTAGGCAATTTGCAATCGGATTGATTCATTTGAAAGCCAATAATAATATCTGCAATACCATACTGGTTTTGTCTACCTAGCACTCACAAATTCCGAGATATAGATTATTTTTAGGTTGGGTCATTCTGGAAGTGACTTGTGCGGATGGAATATGTAATTTTTGTTTTTCTCGGAAACGACTTAAGCGATTTGCAATCGGATTGATTCATTTGAAAGCCAATAATAATATCTACAATTCCATACTGGTTTTGTCTACCTAGCACTCACAGTTTCCGAGATATAAATTATTTTTAATGCTGGTTCTTTCTGGAAGTGACTTGTGCGGATGGAATATGTAATTTTCGTTTTTCTCGGAAACGATTTAGGCGATTTGCAATCGGATTGATTCATTTGAAAGCCAATAATAATATCTACAATTCCATACTGGTTTTGTCTACCTAGCTCTTACCGTTTCCGAGATATAGATTATTTTTAGGTTGGGTCATACTGGAAGTGACTTGTGCGGATGGAATATGTAATTTTCGTTTTTCTCGGAAACGACTTAAGCGATTTGCAATCGGATTGATTCGTTTGAAAGCCAATAAAAATATCTACAATTCCATACTGGTTTTGTCTACCTAGCACTCACAGTTTCCGAGATATAAATTATTTTTAATGCTGGTTCTTTCTGGAAGTGACTTGTGCGGATGGAATATGTAATTTTCGTTTTTCTCGGAAACGATTTAGGCGATTTGCAATCGGATTGATTCATTTGAAAGCCAATAATAATATCTACAATACCATACTGGTTTTGTCTACCTAGCACTCACAAATTCCGAGATATAGATTATTTTTAGGTTGGGTCATTCTGGAAGTGACTTGTGCGGATGGAATATGTAATTTTTGTTTTTCTCGGAAACGACTTAAGCGATTTGCAATCGGATTGATTCATTTGAAAGCCAATAATAATATCTACAATTCCATACTGGTTTCGTCTACATAGCTCTTATTGTTTTCGAGATATAGATTATTTTTAGGGTGGGTCATTCTGGAAGTGACTTGTGCGGATGGAATATGTAATTTTCGTTTTTCTCGGAAACGACTTAAGCGATTTGCAATCGGATTGATTCGTTTGAAAGCCAATAATAATATCTACAATTCCATACTGGTTTTGTCTACCTAGCACTCACAGTTTCCGAGATATAAATTATTTTTAATGCTGGTTCTTTCTGGAAGTGACTTGTGCGGATGGAATATGTAATTTTCGTTTTTCTCGGAAACGACTTAAGCCATTTGCAATCGGATTGACTCATTTGAAAGCCAATAATAATATCTACAATACCATGCTGGTTTTGTCTACCTAGCACTCACAGTTTCCGAGATATAGAATAATTTTATGTGGGGTCATTCTGGAAGTGACTTGTGCGGATGGAATATGTAATTTTCGTTTTTCTCGGAAACGACTTAAGCGATTTGCAATCGGATTGATTCATTTGAAAGCCAATAATAATATGTACAATTCCATACTGGTTTTGTCTACCTAGCACTTACCGTTTCCGAGATAAAATTATTTTTAGGTTGGGTCATTCTGGAAGTGACTTGTGCGGATGGAATATGTAATTTTTGTTTTTCTCGGAAACGACTTAAGCGATTTGCAATCGGATTGATTCATTTGAAAGCCAATAATAATATCTACATTACCATACTGGTTTCGTCTACATAGCTCTTATTGTTTTCGAGATATAGATTATTTTTAGGGTGGGTCATTCTGGAAGTGACTTGTGCGGATGGAATATGTAATTTTCGTTTTTCTCGGAAACGACTTAAGCGATTTGCAATCGGATTGATTCGTTTGAAAGCCAATAATAATATCTACAATTCCATACTGGTTTTGTCTACCTAGCACTCACAGTTTCCGAGATATAGAATAATTTTATGTTGGTTCATTCTGGAAGTGACTTGTGCGGATGGAATATGTAATTTTCGTTTTTCTCGGAAACGACTTAAGCGATTTGCAATCGGATTGATTCGTTTGAAAGCCAATAATAATATCTACAATTCCATACTGGTTTTGTCTACCTAGCACTCACAGTTTCCGAGATATAGAATAATTTTATGTTGGTTCATTCTGGAAGTGACTTGTGCGGATGGAATATGTAATTTTCGTTTTTCTCGGAAACGATTTAGGCGATTTGCAATCGGATTGATTCATTTGAAAGCCAATAATAATATCTACAATACCATACTGGTTTTGTCTACCTAGCACTCACAAATTCCGAGATATAGATTATTTATAGGTTGGGTCATTCTGGAAGTGACTTGTGCGGATGGAATATGTAATTTTCGTTTTTCTCGAAAACGACTTAAGCGATTTGGAATCGGATTGATTCGTTTGAAAGCCTATAATAATATCTACAATTCCATACTGGTTTTGTCTACCTAGCACTTACCGTTTCCGAGATATAAATTATTTTTAGGTTGGTTCATTCTGGAAGTGACTTGTGCGGATGGAATATGTAATTTTCGTTTTTCTCGGAAACGACTTAAGCGATTTGCAATCGGATTGATTCGTTTGAAAGCCAATAATAATATCTAAAATACTATACTGGTTTTGTCTACCTAGCTCTTACCGTTTCCGAGATATAGAATAATTTTATGTTGGTTCATTCTGGAAGTGGCTTGTGCGAATGGAATATGTAATTTTCGTTTTTCTCGGAAACGACTTAAGCGATTTGCAATCGGATTGATTCGTTTGAAAGCCAATAAAAATATCTACAATTCCATACTGGTTTTGTCTACCTAGCACTCACAGTTTCCGGGATATAGAATAATTTTATGTTGGTTCATTCTGGAAGTGACTTGTGCGGATGGAATATGTAATTTTCGTTTTTCTCGGAAACGATTTAGGCAATTTGCAATCGGATTGACTCATTTGAAAGCCAATAATAATATCTGCAATACCACACTGGTTTTGTCTACCTAGCACTCACAAATTCCGAGATATAGATTATTTTTAGGTTGGGTCATTCTGGAAGTAACTTGTGCGGATGGAATATGTAATTTTTTGTTTTCTCTGAAACGACTTAAGCGATTTGCAATCGGATTGATTCGTTTGAAAGCCTATAAAAATATCTACAATTCCATACTGGTTTTGTCTACCTAGCACTCACAGTTTCCGAGATATAGAATAATTTTATGTTGGTTCATTCTGGTAAGGACTTGTGCGGATGGAATATGTAATTTTCGTTTTTCTCGGAAACGACTTAAGCGATTTGCAATCGGATTGATTCATTTGAAAGCCAATAATAATATCTACCATTCCATACTGGTTTTGCCTACCTAGCACTTACCGTTTCCTAGATACAAATTATTTTTAGGTTGGTTCATTCTGGAAGTGACTTGTGCGGATGGAATATGTAATTTTCGTTTGTCTCGGAAACGACTTAAGCGATTTGCAATCGGATTGATTCATTTGAAAGCCAATAATAATATCTACAATTCCATACTGGTTTTGTCTACCTAGCTCTTACCGTTTCCGAGATATAGATTATTTTTAGGTTGGGTCATACTGGAAGTGACTTGTGCGGATGGAATATGTAATTTTCGTTTTTCTCGGAAACGACTTAAGCGATTTGCAATCGGATTGATTCGTTTGAAAGCCAATAAAAATATCTACAATTCCATACTGGGTTTGTCTACCTAGCACTCACAGTTTCCGAGATATAGAATAATTTTATGTTGGTTCATTCTGGAAGTGACTTGTGCGGATGGAATATGTAATTTTCGTTTTTCTTGGAAACGATTTAGGCAATTTGCAATCGGATTGATTCATTTGAAAGCCAATAATAATATCTGCAATACCATACTGGTTTTGTCTACCTAGCACTCACAAATTCCGAGATATAGATTATTTTTAGGTTGGGTCATTCTGGAAGTGACTTGTGCGGATGGAATATGTAATTTTCTTTTTTCTCGGAAACGACTTAAGCCATTCGCAATCGGATTGATTCGTTTGATAGCCTATAATAATATCTACAATTCCATACTGGTTTTGTCTACCTAGCACTTACCGTTTCCGAGATATAAATTAATTTTAGGTTGGTTCATTCTGGAAGTGACTTGTGCGGATGGAATATGTAATTTTCGTTGTTCTCGGAAACGATTTAGGCGATTTGCAATCGGATTGATTCATTTGAAAGCCAATAATAATATCTACAATACCATACTGGTTTTGTCTACCTAGCACTCACAAATTCCGAGACATAGATTATTTTTAGCTTGGGTCATTCTGGAAGTGACTTGTGCGGATGGAATATGTAATTTTCGTTTTCTCGGAAACGACTTAAGCGATTTGCAATCGGATTGATTCGTTTGATAGCCTATAATAATATCTACAATTCCATACTGGTTTTGTCTACCTAGCACTCACAGTTTCCGAGATATAGAATAATCTTATGTTGGTTCATTCTGGAAGTGACTTGTGCGGATGGAATATGTACTTTTCGTTTTTCTCGGAAACGATTTAAGCGATTTGCAATCGGATTGATTCATTTGAAAGCCAATAATAATATCTACAATACCATACTGGTTTTGTCTACCTAGCACTAACAGTTTCCGAGATATAGAATAATTTTATTTGGGGTCATTCTGGAAGTGACTTGTGCGGATGGAATATGTAATTTTCGTTTTTCTCGGAAACGACTTAAGCGATTTGCAATCGGATTGATTCATTTGAAAGCCAATAATAATATCTACAATTCCATACTGGTTTTGTCTACCTAGCACTTACCGTTTCCGAGATATAAATTATTTTTAGGTTGGTTCATTCTGGAAGTGACTTGTGCGGATGGAATATGTAATTTTCGTTTTTCTCGGAAACGACTTAAGCGATTTGCAATCGGATTGATTCGTTTGAAAGCCAATAATAATATCTAAAATACTATACTGGTTTTGTCTACCTAGCTCTTACCGTTTCCGAGATATAGAATAATTTTATGTTGGTTCATTCTGGAAGTGGCTTGTGCGAATGGAATATGTAATTTTCGTTTTTCTCGGAAACGACTTAAGCGATTTGCAATCGGATTGATTCGTTTGAAAGCCAATAAAAATATCTACAATTCCATACTGGTTTTGTCTACCTAGCACTCACAGTTTCCGAGATATAGAATAATTTTATGTGGGGTCATTCTGGAAGTGACTTGTGCGGATGGAATATGTAATTTTCGTTTTTCTCGAAAACGACTTAAGCGATTTCCAATCGGATTGATTCATTTGAAAGCCAATAATAATATCTGCAATACCATACTAGTTTTGTCTACCTAGCACTCAGAGTTTCCGAGATATAGAATAATTTTATGTGGGGTCATTCTGGAAGTGACTTGTGCGGATGGAATATGTAATTTTCGTTTTTCTCGAAAACGACTTAAGCGATTTCCAATCGGATTGATTCATTTGAAAGCCAATAATAATATCTACCATTCCATACTGGTTTTGCCTACCTAGCACTTACCGTTTCCTAGATACAAATTATTTTTAGGTTGGTTCATTCTGGAAGTGACTTGTGCGGATGGAATATGTAATTTTCGTTTGTCTCGGAAACGACTTAAGCGATTTGCAATCGGATTGATTCATTTGAAAGCCAATAATAATATCTACAATTCCATACTGGTTTTCTCTACCTAGCTCTTACCGTTTCCGAGATATAGATTATTTTTAGGTTGGGTCATACTGGAAGTGACTTGTGCGGATGGAATATGTAATTTTCGTTTTTCTCGGAAACGACTTAAGCGATTTGCAATCGGATTGATTCGTTTGAAAGCCAATAAAAATATCTACAATTCCATACTGGGTTTGTCTACCTAGCACTCACAGTTTCCGAGATATAGAATAATTTTATGTTGGTTCATTCTGGAAGTGACTTGTGCGGATGGAATATGTAATTTTCGTTTTTCTCGGAAACGATTTAGGCAATTTGCAATCGGATTGATTCGTTTGAAAGCCAATAATAATATCTGCAATACCATACTGGTTTTGTCTACCTAGCACTCACAAATTCCGAGATATAGATTATTTTTAGGTTGGGTCATTCTGGAAGTGACTTGTGCGGATGGAATATGTAATTTTCTTTTTTCTCGGAAACGACTTAAGCGATTTGCAATCGGATTGATTCGTTTGAAAGCCTATAATAATATCTACAATTCCATACTGGTTTTGTCTACCTAGCACTCACAGTTTCCAAGATATAGAATAATTTTATGTTGGTTCATTCTTTTAATGACTTGTGCGGATGAAATATGTAATTTTCGTTTTTCTCGGAAACGACTTAAGCGATTTGCAATCGGATTGATTCATTTGAAAGCCAATAATAATATCTACAATACCATACTGGTTTTGTCTACCTAGCACTCAGAGTTTCCGAGATATAGAATAATTTTATGTGGGGTCATTCTGGAAGTGACTTGTGCGGATGGAATATGTAATTTTCGTTTTTCTCGGAAACGATTTAGGCAATTTGCAATCGGATTGATTCATTTGAAAGCCAATAATAATATCTGCAATACCATACTGGTTTTGTCTACCTAGCACTCACAAATTCTGAGATATAGATTATTTTTAGGTTGGGTCATTCTGGAAGTGACTTGTGCGGATGGAATATGTAATTTTCTTTTTTCTCGGAAAATACTTAAGCGATTTGCAATCGGATTGATTCGTTTGAAAGCCTATAAAAATATCCACAATTCCATACTGGTTTTGTCTACCTAGCACTCACTGTTTCCGAGATATAGAATAATTTTATGTTGGTTCATTCTGGTAATGACTTGTGCGGATGGAATATGTAATTTTCGTTTTTCTCGGAAACGACTTAAGCGATTTGCAATCGGATTGATTCATTTGAAAGCCAATAATAATATCTACAATACCATACTGGTTTTGTCTACCTAGCACTCACAGTTTCCGAGATATAGAATAATTTTATGTGGGGTCATTCTGGAAGTGACTTGTGCGGATGGAATATGTAATTTTCGTTTTTCTCGGAAACGACTTAAGCGATTTGCAATCGGATTGATTCATTTGAAAGCCAATAATAATATCTACCATTCCATACTGGTTTTGTCTACCTAGCATTTACCGTTTCCTAGATATAAATTATTTTTAGGTTGGTTCATTCTGGAAGTGACTTGTGCGGATGGAATATGTAATTTTCGTTTTTCTCGGAAACGACTTAAGCGATTTGCAACCGGATTGATTCGTTTGAAAGCCAATAATAATATCTACAATTCCATACTGGTTTTGTCTACCTAGCTCTTACCGTTTCCGAGATATAGATTATTTTTAGGTTGGTTCATTCTGGAAGTGACTTGTGCGGATGGAATATGTAATTTTCGTTTTTCTCGGAAACGACTTAAGCGATTTGCAATCGGATTGATTCATTTGAAAGCCAATAATAATATCTACAATTCCATACTGGTTTTGTCTACCTAGCACTTACCGTTTCCGAGATATAAATTAATTTTAGGTTGGTTCATTCTGGAAGTGACTTGTGCGGATGGAATATGTAATTTTTGTTTTTCTCGGAAACGACTTAAGCGATTTGCAATCCGTTTGATTGATTTGAAAGCCAATAATAATATCTACAATTCCATACTGGTCTTGTCTACCTAGCACTCACAGTTTCCGAGATATAGAATAATTTTATGTTGGTTCATTCTGGAAGTGACTTGTGCGGATGGAATATGTAATTTTCGTTTTTCTCGGAAACGACTTAAGCGATTTGCAATCCGATTGATTCATTTGAAAGCCAATAATAATATCTACAATTCCATACTGGTCTTGTCTACCTAGCACTCACAGTTTCCGAGATATAGAATAATTTTATGTTGGTTCATTCTGGAAGTGACTTGTGCGGATGGAATATGTAATTTTCGTTTTCTCGGAAACGACTTTGCAATCGGATTGATTCGTTTGATAGCCTATAATAATATCTACAATTCCATACTGGTTTTGTCTACCTAGCACTCACAGTTTCCGAGATATAGAATAATCTTATGTTGGTTCATTCTGGAAGTGACTTGTGCGGATGGAATATATACTTTTTTTATTATTATTTATTATTTATTTATTTAATTACGGAAACCTAGCACAACAAGATATGAAATCTTATAAGTTACAGTACTAGGTAGCTTCAGGAGATAATACAGTACAGAGGTTTGAGAGAAGATTATTAAAAAATTTTATATGCTACAATATGACAATATAACAATATAAATTAAAATATTTTTACATTGAGATAAATTACTTATTTAAAATCAGTTGTTTTTAAATATATGATCATTTAAAAAATAACATCAGCTCCTTTTTGAACAGAAATGCGTTGCTTATTAGCTGTATGCTGGTAGGTATATTGTTCCAAAGACGGATGGAGTATATAAAAAATTGTTGTTCTGATCTAGAATATTTATGGCGTATCGGAATAATATTTTTTCGCCGGGTTGATCTCGCAAATTGAAGAATTTCAAATAGATAGTTGGGTTCCCCTGTATATATGATTTTATGAAGAAAAAGTAGACATTTAAATTTAAGGAGGTTGTCAAAGCTCATGTTGAATATTTGATATGAGTAGGATGATATTCTTTCGTGGCGTCTCTTTTTAAATACATATCTTGCAATACTGTTATACGCTATATGTAGCCTTTGTTTGTCGTTGTAATTGCAGTTTGCAAATATTTCAACTCCGTAAAGTAGTACTGGAACCAAGTACGATTTCGCTAATGTCATTCGAATATGTAGCGGAGTTGTGCTTTGAACTGCCCATAAGTTGCGAAGCATCCCATATGTCTTGACGATATTACTTTGAATGTGGTTTGTCCACGTTAGCCTTTCGTTGAAAGTTACACCAAGGTTAGAAGATGTTGAAACAATTCTTATTGGAGTATAATTAATTGTTAATGGGTATTGTGCAAGCAAATCCGATCCATTTTTCGAGATTACCACACACTTTGACTTTGCTGGATTAATTTTTAACTCATTTTTAGTAGCCCAGTCGTTTACACGTTCTAAGTCCTGGTTTAGTCTGTCGACGCATTCAGTTAATTTTGTTAGATGTGTACTTGTATAAAGTTGAACATCATCTGCATAAAGATGAATATTAGTGTTTCGCAAAACACTAGGCAAATCATTTACATATATGCAAAATAACAAGGGACCAAGTATAGAGCCTTGTGGGACACCACTTTTTGTATTAAGGATATTTGATACCATTCTGTTATGACAGACAGATTGCGATCTGTTGTTTAGATATGATGAAATAAGCCGGCATGCTGGTTTAGAAAAGTAAAACAGTTTCTCTAGTTTCCAAATAAGGATTGAGTGGTTGACTGTATCAAAAGCTTTGCTGTGGTCAAGCAGTACCAGAATTGATAACATGTTGTTGTCCATATTCAATCTCAGATTCTCAATAACATCGGTAAGTGCAGTTATGCAACTCCTTTGGGATCTAAAACCAGACTGTCGCTCCGTTAGTAATTTATTTGTGCATATGTAATTATTAATCTGCTTATGCATTACGCGTTCCAAAACTTTAGATAAATACGGTAAAATTGCAATTGGTCGAAAGTCATTGTTGGACTTTGGAACAGGAATAATTTTCGTGTATTTCCATGAATTAGGAAAGACAGACTTAGTTAGGATTGTATTGAATAAATATGTGAAATAAGGGAGACATTTAGGAAGCAAAATTTTCAAAAATTTAGGAGATAGCTCGTCCATTCCTTCAGCGTTGGAACTTATTGAGAGAAAACATTCCAAGACTTCACTTTGATTAACACATTGAAAGCAGAAGGTAGAGTCTGAAAGGTTATTGACCGAAGATGGTGATATATTTACGAAATTATTGATTGAAGAGTTTGGTGTCAGATTTTGGTGGTTAGCAAACATTTGATTTAAATCCTCAACATTCATGTCCGGAGTGGAAATATTTTTCTTTCCGATGCCAATACTACGAATAACCTTCCATTTTGATCCACTATCTACTGCCGTGGTAAATTTCTGACGATAGTATTCCGTTTTCAATACTTTGATTTTCTCATTGACCTGGCGTCTTGCTTCTTTGAAATTGTTATATAGATTTGTGGTTTTATAATATTTCCAACGTTTATATAGGGTATCTCTTCTTTGAATCAAATTTTTGACTTCGGGGGTAAACCAAGGCTGTTGTTTATGTATACCTTTTATTATTCGCAGGGGTACACAATAGTCATATAGCAAAGAAATGTGATGTTGCATAAAACTAACTTGGTCCTCAACAGATTCATAACCATATATTGCATCCCATGCAATATTGTTAGATAAATCGTTCAACAAGTTGTAGTTAAGTTTTCGAAAATCGCGAATCTGGTATTCTGTTTGATTTTTCTTTAGATTTACATCGTACTTTATAAATAATAAGTCGTGTTTGGAAAATGAGGGTGCAGAAAGTTGATCATACAGAAGAATTTTTTCCCGACAATTAACGAAAATGGCATCAATCAGAGTATTTCCAGTGTGAGAGTAGTGTGTAGGAATTGTGGTATTTACGGAATATAGTCCAAAAGTATTCATGGCATCAGCAAATTTACTTTCAGAAAGTAGATTGCTATTATAATCTCCAGAAATAATTCGTTTTTCTCGGAAACGATTTAAGCGATTTGCAATGGGATTGATTCATTTGAAAGCCAATAATAATATCTACAATACCATACTGGTTTTGTCTACCTAGCACTAACAGTTTCCGAGATATAGAATAATTTTATTTGGGGTCATTCTGGAAGTGACTTGTGCGGATGGAATATGTAATTTTCGTTTTTCTCGGAAACGACTTAAGCGATTTGCAATCGGATTGAATCATTTGAAAGCCAATAATAATATCTACAATGCCATACTGGTTTTGTCTACCTAGCACTTACCGTTTCCGAGATATAAATTATTTTTAGGTTGGTTCATTCTGGAAGTGACTTGTGCGGATGGAATATGTAATTTTCGTTTTTCTCGGAAACGACTTAAGCGATTTGCATTCGGATTGATTCGTTTGAAAGCCAATAATAATATCTACAATTCCATACTGGTTTTGTCTACCTAGCACTCACAGTTTCCGAGATATAGAATAATTTTATGTTGGTTCATTCTGGAAGTGACTTGTGCGGATGGAATATGTAATTTTCGTTTTTCTCGGAAACGACTTAAGCGATTTGCAATCGGATTGATTCGTTTGAAAGCCAATAATAATATCTACAATTCCATACTGGTTTTGTCTACCTAGCACTCACAGTTTCCGAGATATAGAATAATTTTATGTTGGTTCATTCTGGAAGTGACTTGTGCGGATGGAATATGTAATTTTCGTTTTTCTCGGAAACGATTTAGGCGATTTGCAATCGGATTGATTCATTTGAAAGCCAATAATAATATCTACAATACCATACTGGTTTTGTCTACCTAGCACTCACAAATTCCGAGATATAGATTATTTTTAGGTTGGGTCATTCTGGAAGTGACTTGTGCGGATGGAATATGTAATTTTCGTTTTTCTCGAAAACGACTTAAGCGATTTGGAATCGGATTGATTCGTTTGAAAGCCTATAATAATATCTACAATTCCATACTGGTTTTGTCTACCTAGCACTTACCGTTTCCGAGATATAAATTATTTTTAGGTTGGTTCATTCTGGAAGTGACTTGTGCGGATGGAATATGTAATTTTCGTTTTTCTCGGAAACGACTTAAGCGATTTGCAATCGGATTGATTCGTTTGAAAGCCAATAATAATATCTAAAATACTATACTGGTTTTGTCTACCTAGCTCTTACCGTTTCCGAGATATAGAATAATTTTATGTTGGTTCATTCTGGAAGTGGCTTGTGCGAATGGAATATGTAATTTTCGTTTTTCTCGGAAACGACTTAAGCGATTTGCAATCGGATTGATTCGTTTGAAAGCCAATAAAAATATCTACAATTCCATACTGGTTTTGTCTACCTAGCACTCACAGTTTCCGGGATATAGAATAATTTTATGTTGGTTCATTCTGGAAGTGGCTTGTGCGGATGGAATATGTAATTTTCGTTTTTCTCGGAAACGATTTAGGCAATTTGCAATCGGATTGACTCATTTGAAAGCCAATAATAATATCTGCAATACCACACTGGTTTTGTCTACCTAGCACTCACAAATTCCGAGATATAGATTATTTTTAGGTTGGGTCATTCTGGAAGTAACTTGTGCGGATGGAATATGTAATTTTCTGTTTTCTCTGAAACGACTTAAGCGATTTGCAATCGGATTGATTCGTTTGAAAGCCTATAAAAATATCTACAATTCCATACTGGTTTTGTCTACCTAGCACTCACAGTTTCCGAGATATAGAATAATTTTATGTTGGTTCATTCTGGTAATGACTTGTGCGGATGGAATATGTAATTTTCGTTTTTCTCGGAAACGACTTAAGCGATTTGCAATCGGATTGATTCATTTGAAAGCCAATAATAATATCTACCATTCCATACTGGTTTTGCCTACCTAGCACTTACCGTTTCCTAGATACAAATTATTTTTAGGTTGGTTCATTCTGGAAGTGACTTGTGCGGATGGAATATGTAATTTTCGTTTGTCTCGGAAACGACTTAAGCGATTTGCAATCGGATTGATTCATTTGAAAGCCAATAATAATATCTACAATTCCATACTGGTTTTGTCTACCTAGCTCTTACCGTTTCCGAGATATAGATTATTTTTAGGTTGGGTCATACTGGAAGTGACTTGTGCGGATGGAATATGTAATTTTCGTTTTTCTCGGAAACGACTTAAGCGATTTGCAATCGGATTGATTCGTTTGAAAGCCAATAAAAATATCTACAATTCCATACTGGGTTTGTCTACCTAGCACTCACAGTTTCCGAGATATAGAATAATTTTATGTTGGTTCATTCTGGAAGTGACTTGTGCGGATGGAATATGTAATTTTCGTTTTTCTTGGAAACGATTTAGGCAATTTGCAATCGGATTGATTCATTTGAAAGCCAATAATAATATCTGCAATACCATACTGGTTTTGTCTACCTAGCACTCACAAATTCCGAGATATAGATTATTTTTAGGTTGGGTCATTCTGGAAGTGACTTGTGCGGATGGAATATGTAATTTTCTTTTTTCTCGGAAACGACTTAAGCGATTTGCAATCGGATTGATTCGTTTGAAAGCCTATAATAATATCTACAATTCCATACTGGTTTTGTCTACCTAGCACTTACCGTTTCCGAGATATAAATTAATTTTAGGTTGGTTCATTCTGGAAGTGACTTGTGCGGATGGAATATGTAATTTTCGTTTAACTCGGAAAAGACTTAAGCGATTTGCAATCCGATTGATTGATTTGAAGGCCAATAATAATATCTACAATTCCATACTGGTCTTGTCTACCTAGCACTCACAGTTTCCGAGATATAGAATAATTTTATGTTGGTTCATTCTGGAAGTGACTTGTGCGGATGGAATATGTAATTTTCGTTTTTCTCGGAAACGACTTAAGCGATTTGCAATCCGATTGATTCATTTGAAAGCCAATAATAATATCTACAATTCCATACTGGTCTTGTCTACCTAGCACTCACAGTTTCCGAGATATAGAATAATTTTATGTTGGTTCATTCTGGAAGTGACTTGTGCGGATGGAATATGTAATTTTCGTTTTTCTCGGAAACGACTTAAGCCATTCGCAATCGGATTGATTCGTTTGATAGCCTATAATAATATCTACAATTCCATACTGGTTTTGTCTACCTAGCACTTACCGTTTCCGAGATATAAATTAATTTTAGGTTGGTTCATTCTGGAAGTGACTTGTGCGGATGGAATATGTAATTTTCGTTTTTCTCGGAAACGACTTAAGCGATTTGCAATTCGATTGATTCATTTGAAAGCCAATAATAATATCTACAATTCCATACTGGTCTTGTCTACCTAGCACTCACAGTTTCCGAGATATAGAATAATTTTATGTTGGTTCATTCTGGAAGTGACTTGTGCGGATGGAATATGTAATTTTCGTTTTTCTCGGAAACGACTTAAGCCATTCGCAATCGGATTGATTCGTTTGATAGCCTATAATAATATCTACAATTCCATACTGGTTTTTTCTACCTAGCACTTACCGTTTCCGAGATATAAATTAATTTTAGGTTGGTTCATTCTGGAAGTGACTTGTGCGGATGGAATATGTAATTTTCGTTGTTCTCGGAAACGATTTAGGCGATTTGCAATCGGATTGATTCATTTGAAAGCCAATAATAATATCTACAATACCATACTGGTTTTGTCTACCTAGCACTCACAAATTCCGAGACATAGATTATTTTTAGCTTGGGTCATTCTGGAAGTGACTTGTGCGGATGGAATATGTAATTTTCGTTTTCTCGGAAACGACTTAAGCGATTTGCAATCGGATTGATTCATTTGAAAGCCAATAATAATATCTACAATACCATACTGGTTTTGTCTACCTAGCACTAACAGTTTCCGAGATATAGAATAATTTTATTTGGGGTCATTCTGGAAGTGACTTGTGCGGATGGAATATGTAATTTTCGTTTTTCTCGGAAACGACTTAAGCGATTTGCAATCGGATTGATTCATTTGAAAGCCAATAATAATATCTACAATTCCATACTGGTTTTGTCTACCTAGCACTTACCGTTTCCGAGATATAAATTATTTTTAGGTTGGTTCATTCTGGAAGTGACTTGTGCGGATGGAATATGTAATTTTCGTTTTTCTCGGAAACGACTTAAGCGATTTGCAATCGGATTGATTCGTTTGAAAGCCAATAATAATATCTAAAATACTATACTGGTTTTGTCTACCTAGCTCTTACCGTTTCCGAGATATAGAATAATTTTATGTTGGTTCATTCTGGAAGTGGCTTGTGCGAATGGAATATGTAATTTTCGTTTTTCTCGGAAACGACTTAAGCGATTTGCAATCGGATTGATTCGTTTGAAAGCCAATAAAAATATCTACAATTCCATACTGGTTTTGTCTACCTAGCACTCACAGTTTCCGAGATATAGAATAATTTTATGTTGTTTCATTCTGGAAGTGACTTGTGCGGATGGAATATGTAATTTTCGTTTTTCTCGGAAACGATTTAGGCAATTTGCAATCGGATTGACTCATTTGAAAGCCAATAATAATATCTGCAATACCATACTGGTTTTGTCTACCTAGCACTCAGAGTTTCCGAGATATAGAATAATTTTATGTGGGGTCATTCTGGAAGTGACTTGTGCGGATGGAATATGTAATTTTCGTTTTTCTCGAAAACGACTTAAGCGATTTGCAATCGGATTGATTCATTTGAAAGCCAATAATAATATCTACCATTCCATACTGGTTTTGCCTACCTAGCACTTACCGTTTCCTAGATACAAATTATTTTTAGGTTGGTTCATTCTGGAAGTGACTTGTGCGGATGGAATATGTAATTTTCGTTTGTCTCGGAAACGACTTAAGCGATTTGCAATCGGATTGATTCATTTGAAAGCCAATAATAATATCTACAATTCCATACTGGTTTTGTCTACCTAGCTCTTACCGTTTCCGAGATATAGAATAATTTTATGTTGGTTCATTCTGGAAGTGACTTGTGCGGATGGAATATGTAATTTTCGTTTTTCTCGGAAACGACTTAAGCGATTTGCAATCGGATTGATTCGTTTGAAAGCCAATAAAAATATCTACAATTCCATACTGGGTTTGTCTACCTAGCACTCACAGTTTCCGAGATATAGAATAATTTTATGTTGGTTCATTCTGGAAGTGACTTGTGCGGATGGAATATGTAATTTTCGTTTTTCTCGGAAACGATTTAGGCAATTTGCAATCGGATTGATTCATTTGAAAGCCAATAATAATATCTGCAATACCATACTGGTTTTGTCTACCTAGCACTCACAAATTCCGAGATATAGATTATTTTTAGGTTGGGTCATTCTGGAAGTGACTTGTGCGGATGGAATATGTAATTTTCTTTTTTCTCGGAAACGACTTAAGCGATTTGCAATCGGATTGATTCGTTTGAAAGCCTATAATAATATCTACAATTCCATACTGGTTTTGTCTACCTAGCACTCACAGTTTCCAAGATATAGAATAATTTTATGTTGGTTCATTCTTTTAATGACTTGTGCGGATGAAATATGTAATTTTCGTTTTTCTCGGAAACGACTTAAGCGATTTGCAATCGG
The DNA here is from genome assembly GCF_963082655.1 of Stomoxys calcitrans. Classification (NCBI taxonomy): domain Eukaryota; kingdom Metazoa; phylum Arthropoda; class Insecta; order Diptera; family Muscidae; genus Stomoxys; species Stomoxys calcitrans. The sequence goes on along the minus strand of NC_081555.1, from coordinate 60,190,023 downwards.
ATTGATTCATTTGAAAGCCAATAATAATATCTACAATACCATACTGGTTTTGTCTACCTAGCACTCAGAGTTTCCGAGATATAGAATAATTTTATGTGGGGTCATTCTGGAAGTGACTTGTGCGGATGGAATATGTAATTTTCGTTTTTCTCGGAAACGATTTAGGCAATTTGCAATCGGATTGATTCATTTGAAAGCCAATAATAATATCTGCAATACCATACTGGTTTTGTCTACCTAGCACTCACAAATTCTGAGATATAGATTATTTTTAGGTTGGGTCATTCTGGAAGTGACTTGTGCGGATGGAATATGTAATTTTCTTTTTTCTCGGAAAATACTTAAGCGATTTGCAATCGGATTGATTCGTTTGAAAGCCTATAAAAATATCTACAATTCCATACTGGTTTTGTCTACCTAGCACTCACTGTTTCCGAGATATAGAATAATTTTATGTTGGTTCATTCTGGTAATGACTTGTGCGGATGGAATATGTAATTTTCGTTTTTCTCGGAAACGATTTAGGCGATTTGCAATCGGATTGATTCATTTGAAAGCCAATAATAATATCTACAATACCATACTGGTTTTGTCTACCTAGCACTCACAGTTTCCGAGATATAGAATAATTTTATGTGGGGTCATTCTGGAAGTGACTTGTGCGGATGGAATATGTAATTTTCGTTTTTCTCGGAAACGACTTAAGCGATTTGCAATCGGATTGATTCATTTGAAAGCCAATAATAATATCTACCATTCCATACTGGTTTTGTCTACCTAGCATTTACCGTTTCCTAGATATAAATTATTTTTAGGTTGGTTCATTCTGGAAGTGACTTGTGCGGATGGAATATGTAATTTTCGTTTTTCTCGGAAACGACTTAAGCGATTTGCAACCGGATTGATTCGTTTGAAAGCCAATAATAATATCTACAATTCCATACTGGTTTTGTCTACCTAGCTCTTACCGTTTCCGAGATATAGATTATTTTTAGGTTGGTTCATTCTGGAAGTGACTTGTGCGGATGGAATATGTAATTTTCGTTTTTCTCGGAAACGACTTAAGCGATTTGCAATCGGATTGATTCATTTGAAAGCCAATAATAATATCTACAATTCCATACTGGTTTTGTCTACCTAGCACTTACCGTTTCCGAGATATAAATTAATTTTAGGTTGGTTCATTCTGGAAGTGACTTGTGCGGATGGAATATGTAATTTTTGTTTTTCTCGGAAACGGCTTAAGCGATTTGCAATCCGTTTGATTGATTTGAAAGCCAATAATAATATCTACAATTCCATACTGGTCTTGTCTACCTAGCACTCACAGTTTCCGAGATATAGAATAATTTTATGTTGGTTCATTCTGGAAGTGACTTGTGCGGATGGAATATGTAATTTTCGTTTTTCTCGGAAACGACTTAAGCGATTTGCAATCCGATTGATTCATTTGAAAGCCAATAATAATATCTACAATTCCATACTGGTCTTGTCTACCTAGCACTCACAGTTTCCGAGATATAGAATAATTTTATGTTGGTTCATTCTGGAAGTGACTTGTGCGGATGGAATATGTAATTTTCGTTTTTCTCGGAAACGACTTAAGCCATTCGCAATCGGATTGATTCGTTTGAAAGGCAATAATAATATCTACACTTCCATACTGGTTTTGTCTACCTAGCACTCACAGATTCCCAGATATAGAATAATTTTATGTTGGTTCATTCTGGAAGTGACTTGTGCGGATGAAATATGTAATTTTCGTTTTTCTCGGAAACGATTTAGGCGATTTGCAATCGGATTGATTCATTTGAAAGCCAATAATAATATCTACAATACCATACTGGTTTTGTCTACCTAGCACTCACAAATTCCGAGATATAGATTATTTTTAGCTTGGGTCATTCTGGAAGTGACTTGTGCGGATGGAATATGTAATTTTCGTTTTCTCGGAAACGACTTTGCAATCGGATTGATTCGTTTGATAGCCTATAATAATATGTACAATTCCATACTGGTTTTGTCTACCTAGCACTCACAAATTCCGAGACATAGATTATTTTTAGCTTGGGTCATTCTGGAAGTGACTTGTGCGGATGGAATATGTAATTTTCGTTTTTCTCGGAAACGACTTAAGCGATTTGCATTCGGATTGATTCGTTTGAAAGCCAATAATAATATCTACAATACCATACTGGTTTTGTCTACCTAGCACTAACAGTTTCCGAGATATAGAATAATTTTATTTGGGGTCATTCTGGAAGTGACTTGTGCGGATGGAATATGTAATTTTCGTTTTTCTCGGAAACGACTTAAGCGATTTGCAATCGGATTGATTCATTTGAAAGCCAATAATAATATCTACAATTCCATACTGGTTTTGTCTACCTAGCACTTACCGTTTCCGAGATATAAATTATTTTTAGGTTGGTTCATTCTGGAAGTGACTTGTGCGGATGGAATATGTAATTTTCGTTTTTCTCGGAAACGACTTAAGCGATTTGCATTCGGATTGATTCATTTGAAAGCCAATAATAATATCTGCAATACCATACTGGTTTTGTCTACCTAGCACTCACAAATTCCGAGATATAGATTATTTTTAGGTTGGGTCATTCTGGAAGTGACTTGTGCGGATGGAATATGTAATTTTCTTTTTTCTCGGAAACGACTTAAGCGATTTGCAATCGGATTGATTCGTTTGAAAGCCTATAATAATATCTACAATTCCATACTGGTTTTGTCTACCTAGCACTCACAGTTTCCAAGATATAGAATAATTTTATGTTGGTTCATTCTTTTAATGACTTGTGCGGATGAAATATGTAATTTTCGTTTTTCTCGGAAACGACTTAAGCGATTTGCATTCGGATTGATTCGTTTGAAAGCCAATAATAATATCTACAATACCATACTGGTTTTGTCTACCTAGCACTAACAGTTTCCGAGATATAGAATAATTTTATTTGGGGTCATTCTGGAAGTGACTTGTGCGGATGGAATATGTAATTTTCGTTTTTCTCGGAAACGACTTAAGCGATTTGCAATCGGATTGATTCATTTGAAAGCCAATAATAATATCTACAATTCCATACTGGTTTTGTCTACCTAGCACTTACCGTTTCCGAGATATAAATTATTTTTAGGTTGGTTCATTCTGGAAGTGACTTGTGCGGATGGAATATGTAATTTTCGTTTTTCTCGGAAACGACTTAAGCGATTTGCATTCGGATTGATTCGTTTGAAAGCCAATAATAATATCTAAAATACTATACTGGTTTGGTCTACCTAGCTCTTACCGTTTCCGAGATATAGAATAATTTTATGTTGGTTCATTCTGGAAGTGGCTTGTGCGAATGGAATATGTAATTTTCGTTTTTCTCGGAAACGACTTAAGCGATTTGCAATCGGATTGATTCGTTTGAAAGCCAATAATAATATCTACAATTCCATACTGGTTTTGTCTACCTAGCACTCACAGTTTCCGAGATATAGAATAATTTTATGTTGGTTCATTCTGGAAGTGACTTGTGCGGATGGAATATGTAATTTTCGTTTTTCTCGGAAACGATTTAGGCAATTTGCAATCGGATTGACTCATTTGAAAGCCAATAATAATATCTGCAATACCATACTGGTTTTGTCTACCTAGCACTCACAAATTCCGAGATATAGATTATTTTTAGGTTGGGTCATTCTGGAAGTGACTTGTGCTGATGGAATATGTAATTTTCTTTTTTCTCTGAAACGACTTAAGCGATTTGCAATCGGATTGATTCGTTTGAAAGCCAATAATAATATTTACAATTCCATACTGGTTTTGTCTACCTAGCACTCACTGTTTCCGAGATATAGAATAATTTTATGTTGGTTCATTCTGGTAATGACTTGTGCGGATGGAATATGTAATTTTCGTTTTTCTCGGAAACGACTTAAGCGATTTGCAATCGGATTGATTCATTTGAAAGCCAATAATAATATCTACAATACCATACTGGTTTTGTCTACCTAGCACTCACAGTTTCCGAGATATAGAATAATTTTATGTGGGGTCATTCTGGAAGTGACTTGTGCGGATGGAATATGTAATTTTCGTTTTCCTCGGAAACGACTTAAGCGATTTGCAATCGGATTGATTCATTTGAAAGCCAATAATAATATCTACCATTCCATACTGGTTTTGCCTACCTAGCACTTACCGTTTCCTAGATATAAATTATTTTTAGGTTGGTTCATTCTGGAAGTGACTTGTGCGGATGGAATATGTAATTTTCGTTTTTCTCGGAAACGACTTAAGCGATTTGCAATCGGATTGATTCGTTTGAAAGCCAATAATAATATCTACAATTCCATACTGGTTTTGTCTACCTAGCTCTTACCGTTTCCGAGATATAGATTATTTTTAGGTTGGGTCATACTGGAAGTGGCTTGTGCGGATGAAATATGTAATTTTCTTTTTTCTCGGAAACGACTTAAGCGATTTGCAATCGGATTGATTCGTTTGAAAGCCTATAATAATATCTACAATTCCATACTGGTTTTGTCTACCTAGCACTCAGAGTTTCCGAGATATAGAATAATTTTATGTGGGGTCATTCTGGAAGTGACTTGTGCGGATGGAATATGTAATTTTCGTTTTTCTCGGAAACGATTTAGGCAATTTGCAATCGGATTGATTCATTTGAAAGCCAATAATAATATCTACAATACCATACTGGTTTTGTCTACCTAGCACTCACAGTTTCCGAGATATAGATTATTTTTAGGTTGGGTCATTCTGGAAGTGACTTGTGCGGATGGAATATGTAATTTTCTTTTTTCTCGGAAACGACTTAAGCGATTTGCAATCGGATTGATTCATTTGAAAGCCTATAAAAATATCTACAATTCCATACTGGTTTTGTCTACCTAGCACTCACTGTTTCCGAGATATAGAATAATTTTATGTTGGTTCATTCTGGTAATGACTTGTGCGGATGGAATATGTAATTTTCGTTTTTCTCGGAAACGACTTAAGCGATTTGCAATCGGATTGATTCATTTGAAAGCCAATAATAATATCTACAATACCATACTGGTTTTGTCTACCTAGCACTCACAGTTTCCGAGATATAGAATAATTTTATGTGGGGTCATTCTGGAAGTGACTTGTGCGGATGGAATATGTAATTTTCGTTTTTCTCGGAAACGACTTAAGCGATTTGCAATCGGATTGATTCATTTGGAAGCCAATAATAATAACTACCATTCCATGCTGGTTTTGTCTACCTAGCATTTACCGTTTCCTAGATATAAATTATTTTTAGGTTGGTTCATTCTGGAAGTGACTTGTGCGGATGGAATATGTAATTTTCGTTTTTCTCGGAAACGACTTAAGCGATTTGCAATCGGATTGATTCGTTTGAAAGCCAATAATAATATCTACAATTCCATACTGGTTTTGTCTACCTAGCTCTTACCGTTTCCGAGATATAGATTATTTTTAGGTTGGTTCATTCTGGAAGTGACTTGTGCGGATGGAATATGTAATTTTCGTTTTTCTCGGAAACGACTTAAGCGATTTGCAATCGGATTGATTCATTTGAAAGCCAATAATAATATCTACAATTCCATACTGGTTTTGTCTACCTAGCACTTACCGTTTCCGAGATATAAATTAATTTTAGGTTGGTTCATTCTGGAAGTGACTTGTGCGGATGGAATATGTAATTTTTGTTTTTCTCGGAAACGACTTAAGCGATTCGCAATCCGATTGATTCATTTGAAAGCCAATAATAATATCTACAATTCCATACTGGTCTTGTCTACCTAGCACTCACAGTTTCCGAGATATAGAATAATTTTATGTTGGTTCATTCTGGAAGTGACTTGTGCGGATGGAATATGTAATTTTCGTTTTTCTCGGAAACGACTTAAGCGATTTGCAATCCGATTGATTCATTTGAAAGCCAATAATAATATCTACAATTCCATACTGGTCTTGTCTACCTAGCACTCACAGTTTCCGAGATATAGAATAATTTTATGTTGGTTCATTCTGGAAGTGACTTGTGCGGATGGAATATGTAATTTTCGTTTTTCTCGGAAACGACTTAAGCCATTCGCAATCGGATTGATTCGTTTGAAAGGCAATAATAATATCTACAATTCCATACTGGTTTTGTCTACCTAGCACTCACAGATTCCCAGATATAGAATAATTTTATGTTGGTTCATTCTGGAAGTGACTTGTGCGGATGGAATATGTAATTTTCGTTTTTCTCGGAAACGATTTAGGCGATTTGCAATCGGATTGATTCATTTGAAAGCCAATAATAATGTCTACAATACCATACTGGTTTTGTCTACCTAGCACTTACCGTTTCCGAGACATAGATTATTTTTAGCTTGGGTCATTCTGGAAGTGACTTGTGCGGATGGAATATGTAATTTTCGTTTTCTCGGAAACGACTTAAGCGATTTGCAATCGGATTGATTCGTTTGAAAGCCAATAATAATATCTACAATTTCATACTGGTTTTGTCTACCTAGCTCTTACCGTTTCCGAGATATAGATTATTTTTAGGTTGGGTCATACTGGAAGTGACTTGTGCGGATGGAATATGTAATTTTCTTTTTTCTCGGAAACGACTTAAGCGATTTGCAATCGGATTGATTCGTTTGAAGGCCAATAATAATATCTACAATTCCATACTGGTTTTGTCTACCTAGCTCTTACCGTTTCCGAGATATAGATTATTTTTAGGTTGGGTCATACTGGAAGTGACTTGTGCGGATGGAATATGTAATTTTCTTTTTTCTCGGAAACGACTTAAGCGATTTGCAATCGGATTGATTCGTTTGAAAGCCTATAATAATATCTACAATTCCATACTGGTTTTGTCTACCTAGCACTCACTGTTTCCGAGATATAGAATAATTTTTTGGTGGTTCATTCTTTTAATGACTTGTGCGGATGGAATATGTAATTTTCGTTTTTCTCGGAAACGACTTAAGCGATTTGCAATCGGATTGATTCATTTGAAAGCCAATAATAATATCTACAATACCATACTGGTTTTGTCTACCTAGCACTCAGAGTTTCCGAGATATAGAATAATTTTATGTGGGGTCATTCTGGAAGTGACTTGTGCGGATGGAATATGTAATTTTCGTTTTTCTCGGAAACGGTTTAGGCAATTTGCAATCGGATTGATTCATTTGAAAGCCAATAATAATATCTGCAATACCATACTGGTTTTGTCTACCTAGCACCCACAAATTCTGAGATATAGATTATTTTTAGGTTGGTTCATTCTGGAAGTGACTTGTGCGGATGGAATATGTAATTTTTGTTTTTCTCGGAAACGACTTAAGCGATTCGCAATCCGTTTGATTGATTTGAAAGCCAATAATAATATCTACAATTCCATACTGGTCTTGTCTACCTAGCACTCACAGTTTCCGAGATATAGAATAATTTTATGTTGGTTCATTCTGGAAGTGACTTGTGCGGATGGAATATGTAATTTTCGTTTTTCTCGGAAACGACTTAAGCGATTTGCAATCCGATTGATTCATTTGAAAGCCAATAATAATATCTACAATTCCATACTGGTCTTGTCTACCTAGCACTCACAGTTTCCGAGATATAGAATAATTTTATGTTGGTTCATTCTGGAAGTGACTTGTGCGGATGGAATATGTAATTTTCGTTTTTCTCGGAAACGACTTAAGCCATTCGCAATCGGATTGATTCGTTTGAAAGGCAATAATAATATCTACAATTCCATACTGGTTTTGTCTACCTAGCACTCACAGATTCACAGATATAGAATAATTTTATGTTGGTTCATTCTGGAAGTGACTTGTGCGGATGGAATATGTAATTTTCGTTTTTCTCGGAAACGATTTAGGCGATTTGCAATCGGATTGATTCATTTGAAAGCCAATAATAATGTCTACAATACCATACTGGTTTTGTCTACCTAGCACTCACAAATTCCGAGACATAGATTATTTTTAGCTTGGGTCATTCTGGAAGTGACTTGTGCGGATGGAATATGTAATTTTCGTTTTCTCGGAAACGACTTAAGCGATTTGCAATCGGATTGTTTCGTTTGATAGCCTATAATAATATCTACAATTCCATACTGGTTTTGTCTACCTAGCACTCACAGTTTCCGAGATATAGAATAATCTTATGTTGGTTCATTCTGGAAGTGACTTGTGCGGATGGAATATGTACTTTTCGTTTTTCTCGGAAACGATTTAAGCGATTTGCAATCGGATTGATTCATTTGAAAGCCAATAATAATATCTACAATACCATACTGGTTTTGTCTACCTAGCACTAACAGTTTCCGAGATATAGAATAATTTTATTTGGGGTCATTCTGGAAGTGACTTGTGCGGATGGAATATGTAATTTTCGTTTTTCTCGGAAACGACTTAAGCGATTTGCAATCGGATTGATTCATTTGAAAGCCTATAAAAATATCTACAATTCCATACTGGTTTTGTCTACCTAGCACTCACTGTTTCCGAGATATAGAATAATTTTATGTGGGGTCATTCTGGAAGTGACTTGTGCGGATGGAATATGTAATTTTCGTTTTTCTCGGAAACGACTTAAGCGATTTGCAATCGGATTGATTCATTTGGAAGCCAATAATAATATCTACCATTCCATGCTGGTTTTGTCTACCTAGCATTTACCGTTTCCTAGATATAAATTATTTTTAGGTTGGTTCATTCTGGAAGTGACTTGTGCGGATGGAATATGTAATTTTCGTTTTTCTCGGAAACGACTTAAGCGATTTGCAATCGGATTGATTCGTTTGAAAGCCAATAATAATATCTACAATTCCATACTGGTTTTGTCTACCTAGCTCTTACCGTTTCCGAGATATAGATTATTTTTAGGTTGGTTCATTCTGGAAGTGACTTGTGCGGATGGAATATGTAATTTTCGTTTTTCTCGGAAACGACTTAAGCGATTTGCAATCGGATTGATTCATTTGAAAGCCAATAATAATATCTACAATTCCATACTGGTTTTGTCTACCTAGCACTTACCGTTTCCGAGATATAAATTAATTTTAGGTTGGTTCATTCTGGAAGTGACTTGTGCGGATGGAATATGTAATTTTTGTTTTTCTCGGAAACGACTTAAGCGATTCGCAATCCGTTTGATTGATTTGAAAGCCAATAATAATATCTACAATTCCATACTGGTCTTGTCTACCTAGCACTCACAGTTTCCGAGATATAGAATAATTTTATGTTGGTTCATTCTGGAAGTGACTTGTGCGGATGGAATATGTAATTTTCGTTTTTCTCGGAAACGACTTAAGCGATTTGCAATCCGATTGATTCATTTGAAAGCCAATAATAATATCTACAATTCCATACTGGTCTTGTCTACCTAGCACTTACAGTTTCCGAGATATAGAATAATTTTATGTTGGTTCATTCTGGAAGTGACTTGTGCGGATGGAATATGTAATTTTCGTTTTTCTCGGAAACGACTTAAGCCATTCGCAATCGGATTGATTCGTTTGAAAGGCAATAATAATATCTACAATTCCATACTGGTTTTGTCTACCTAGCACTCACAGATTCCCAGATATAGAATAATTTTATGTTGGTTCATTCTGGAAGTGACTTGTGCGGATGGAATATGTAATTTTCGTTTTTCTCGGAAACGATTTAGGCGATTTGCAATCGGATTGATTCATTTGAAAGCCAATAATAATGTCTACAATACCATACTGGTTTTGTCTACCTAGCACTCACAAATTCCGAGACATAGATTATTTTTTGTTGGTTCATTCTGGAAGTGACTTGTGCGGATGGAATATGTAATTTTCGTTTTCTCGGAAACGACTTAAGCGATTTGCAATCGGATTGTTTCGTTTGATAGCCTATAATAATATCTACAATTCCATACTGGTTTTGTCTACCTAGCACTCACAGTTTCCGAGATATAGAATAATCTTATGTTGGTTCATTCTGGAAGTGACTTGTGCGGATGGAATATGTACTTTTCGTTTTTCTCGGAAACGATTTAAGCGATTTGCAATCGGATTGATTCATTTGAAAGCCAATAATAATATCTACAATACCATACTGGTTTTGTCTACCTAGCACTAACAGTTTCCGAGATATAGAATAATTTTATTTGGGGTCATTCTGGAAGTGACTTGTGCGGATGGAATATGTAATTTTCGTTTTTCTCGGAAACGACTTAAGCGATTTGCAATCGGATTGATTCATTTGAAAGCCAATAATAATATCTACAATTCCATACTGGTTTTGTCTACCTAGCACTCACAGTTTCCGAGATATAGGATAATCTTATGTTGGTTCATTCTGGAAGTGACTTGTGCGGAAGGAATATGTAATTTTCGTTTTTCTCGGAAACGATTTAAGCGATTTGCAATCGGATTGATTCATTTGAAAGCCAATAATAATATCTACAATTCCATACTGGTTTTGTCTACTAGCACTTACCGTTTCCGAGATATAGATTATTTTTAGGTTGGTTCATTCTGGAAGTGACTTGTGCGGATGGAATATGTAATTTTCTTTTTTCTCGGAAACGACTTAAGCGATTTGCAATCGGATTGATTCGTTTGAAAGCCAATAATAATATCTACAATACCATACTGGTTTTGTCTACCTAGCTCTTACCGTTTCCGAGATATAGAATAATTTTATGTTGGTTCATTCTGGAAGTGACTTGTGCGGGTGGAATATGTAATTTTCGTTTTTCTCGGAAACGATTTAGGCAATTTGCAATCGGATTGATTCATTTGAAAGCCAATAATAATATCTGCAATACCATACTGGTTTTGTCTACCTAGCACTCACAAATTATGAGATTAGATTAGGTTGGGTCATTCTGGAAGTGACTTGTGCGGATGGAATATGTAATTTTCTTTTTTCTCTTAAACGACTTAAGCGATTTGCAATCGGATTGATTCGTTTGAAAGCCTATAAAAATATCTACAATTCCATACTGGTTTTGTCTACCTAGCACTCACTGTTTCCGAGATATAGAATAATTTTATGTTGGTTCATTCTGGTAATGACTTGTGCGGATGGAATATATAATTTTCGTTTTTCTCGGAAACGACTTAAGCGATTTGCAATCGGATTGATTCATTTGAAAGCCAATAATAATATCTACAATACCATACTGGTTTTGTCTACCTAGCACTCACAGTTTCCGAGATATAGAATAATTTTATGTGGGGTCATTCTGGAAGTGACTTGTGCGGATGGAATATGTAATTTTCGTTTTTCTCGGAAACGACTTAAGCGATTTGCAATCCGATTGATTGATTTGAAAGCCAATAATAATATCTACAATTCCATACTGGTCTTGTCTACCTAGCACTCACAGTTTCCGACATATAGAATAATTTTATGTTGGTTCATTCTGGAAGTGACTTGTGCGGATGGAATATGTAATTTTCGTTTTTCTCGGAAACGACTTAAGCGATTTGCAATCCGATTGATTGATTTGAAAGCCAATAATAATATCTACAATTCCATACTTGTCTTGTCTACCTAGCACTCACAGTTTCCGACATATAGAATAATTTTATGTTGGTTCATTCTGGAAGTGACTTGTGCGGATGGAATATGTAATTTTCGTTTTTCTCGGAAACGACTTAAGCGATTTGCAATCGGATTGATTCATTTGAAAGCCAATAATAATATCTACAATTCCATACTGGTCTTGTCTACCTAGCACTCACAGTTTCCGAGATATAGAATAATTTTATGTTGGTTCATTCTGGAAGTGACTTGTGCGGATGAAATATGTAATTTTCGTTTTTCTCGGAAACGATTTAGGCGATTTGCAATCGGATTGATTCGTTTGAAGGCCAATAATAATATCTACAATTCCATACTGGTTTTGTCTACCTAGCTCTTACCGTTTCCGAGATATAGATTATTTTTAGGTTGGGTCATACTGGAAGTGACTTGTGCGGATGGAATATGTAATTTTCTTTTTTCTCGGAAACGACTTAAGCGATTTGCAATCGGATTGATTCGTTTGAAAGCCTATAATAATATCTACAATTCCATACTGGTTTTGTCTACCTAGCACTCACTGTTTCCGAGATATAGAATAATTTTTTGGTGGTTCATTCTTTTAATGACTTGTGCGGATGGAATATGTAATTTTCGTTTTTCTCGGAAACGACTTAAGCGATTTGCAATCGGATTGATTCATTTGAAAGCCAATAATAATATCTACAATACCATACTGGTTTTGTCTACCTAGCACTCAGAGTTTCCGAGATATAGAATAATTTTATGTGGGGTCATTCTGGAAGTGACTTGTGCGGATGGAATATGTAATTTTCGTTTTTCTCGGAAACGGTTTAGGCAATTTGCAATCGGATTGATTCATTTGAAAGCCAATAATAATATCTGCAATACCATACTGGTTTTGTCTACCTAGCACCCACAAATTCTGAGATATAGATTATTTTTAGGTTGGTTCATTCTGGAAGTGACTTGTGCGGATGGAATATGTAATTTTTGTTTTTCTCGGAAACGACTTAAGCGATTCGCAATCCGTTTGATTGATTTGAAAGCCAATAATAATATCTACAATTCCATACTGGTCTTGTCTACCTAGCACTCACAGTTTCCGAGATATAGAATAATTTTATGTTGGTTCATTCTGGAAGTGACTTGTGCGGATGGAATATGTAATTTTCGTTTTTCTCGGAAACGACTTAAGCGATTTGCAATCCGATTGATTCATTTGAAAGCCAATAATAATATCTACAATTCCATACTGGTCTTGTCTACCTAGCACTCACAGTTTCCGAGATATAGAATAATTTTATGTTGGTTCATTCTGGAAGTGACTTGTGCGGATGGAATATGTAATTTTCGTTTTTCTCGGAAACGACTTAAGCCATTCGCAATCGGATTGATTCGTTTGAAAGGCAATAATAATATCTACAATTCCATACTGGTTTTGTCTACCTAGCACTCACAGATTCACAGATATAGAATAATTTTATGTTGGTTCATTCTGGAAGTGACTTGTGCGGATGGAATATGTAATTTTCGTTTTTCTCGGAAACGATTTAGGCGATTTGCAATCGGATTGATTCATTTGAAAGCCAATAATAATGTCTACAATACCATACTGGTTTTGTCTACCTAGCACTCACAAATTCCGAGACATAGATTATTTTTAGCTTGGGTCATTCTGGAAGTGACTTGTGCGGATGGAATATGTAATTTTCGTTTTCTCGGAAACGACTTAAGCGATTTGCAATCGGATTGTTTCGTTTGATAGCCTATAATAATATCTACAATTCCATACTGGTTTTGTCTACCTAGCACTCACAGTTTCCGAGATATAGAATAATCTTATGTTGGTTCATTCTGGAAGTGACTTGTGCGGATGGAATATGTACTTTTCGTTTTTCTCGGAAACGATTTAAGCGATTTGCAATCGGATTGATTCATTTGAAAGCCAATAATAATATCTACAATACCATACTGGTTTTGTCTACCTAGCACTAACAGTTTCCGAGATATAGAATAATTTTATTTGGGGTCATTCTGGAAGTGACTTGTGCGGATGGAATATGTAATTTTCGTTTTTCTCGGAAACGACTTAAGCGATTTGCAATCGGATTGATTCATTTGAAAGCCTATAAAAATATCTACAATTCCATACTGGTTTTGTCTACCTAGCACTCACTGTTTCCGAGATATAGAATAATTTTATGTGGGGTCATTCTGGAAGTGACTTGTGCGGATGGAATATGTAATTTTCGTTTTTCTCGGAAACGACTTAAGCGATTTGCAATCGGATTGATTCATTTGGAAGCCAATAATAATATCTACCATTCCATGCTGGTTTTGTCTACCTAGCATTTACCGTTTCCTAGATATAAATTATTTTTAGGTTGGTTCATTCTGGAAGTGACTTGTGCGGATGGAATATGTAATTTTCGTTTTTCTCGGAAACGACTTAAGCGATTTGCAATCGGATTGATTCGTTTGAAAGCCAATAATAATATCTACAATTCCATACTGGTTTTGTCTACCTAGCTCTTACCGTTTCCGAGATATAGATTATTTTTAGGTTGGTTCATTCTGGAAGTGACTTGTGCGGATGGAATATGTAATTTTCGTTTTTCTCGGAAACGACTTAAGCGATTTGCAATCGGATTGATTCATTTGAAAGCCAATAATAATATCTACAATTCCATACTGGTTTTGTCTACCTAGCACTTACCGTTTCCGAGATATAAATTAATTTTAGGTTGGTTCATTCTGGAAGTGACTTGTGCGGATGGAATATGTAATTTTTGTTTTTCTCGGAAACGACTTAAGCGATTCGCAATCCGTTTGATTGATTTGAAAGCCAATAATAATATCTACAATTCCATACTGGTCTTGTCTACCTAGCACTCACAGTTTCCGAGATATAGAATAATTTTATGTTGGTTCATTCTGGAAGTGACTTGTGCGGATGGAATATGTAATTTTCGTTTTTCTCGGAAACGACTTAAGCGATTTGCAATCCGATTGATTCATTTGAAAGCCAATAATAATATCTACAATTCCATACTGGTCTTGTCTACCTAGCACTTACAGTTTCCGAGATATAGAATAATTTTATGTTGGTTCATTCTGGAAGTGACTTGTGCGGATGGAATATGTAATTTTCGTTTTTCTCGGAAACGACTTAAGCCATTCGCAATCGGATTGATTCGTTTGAAAGGCAATAATAATATCTACAATTCCATACTGGTTTTGTCTACCTAGCACTCACAGATTCCCAGATATAGAATAATTTTATGTTGGTTCATTCTGGAAGTGACTTGTGCGGATGGAATATGTAATTTTCGTTTTTCTCGGAAACGATTTAGGCGATTTGCAATCGGATTGATTCATTTGAAAGCCAATAATAATGTCTACAATACCATACTGGTTTTGTCTACCTAGCACTCACAAATTCCGAGACATAGATTATTTTTTGTTGGTTCATTCTGGAAGTGACTTGTGCGGATGGAATATGTAATTTTCGTTTTCTCGGAAACGACTTAAGCGATTTGCAATCGGATTGTTTCGTTTGATAGCCTATAATAATATCTACAATTCCATACTGGTTTTGTCTACCTAGCACTCACAGTTTCCGAGATATAGAATAATCTTATGTTGGTTCATTCTGGAAGTGACTTGTGCGGATGGAATATGTACTTTTCGTTTTTCTCGGAAACGATTTAAGCGATTTGCAATCGGATTGATTCATTTGAAAGCCAATAATAATATCTACAATACCATACTGGTTTTGTCTACCTAGCACTAACAGTTTCCGAGATATAGAATAATTTTATTTGGGGTCATTCTGGAAGTGACTTGTGCGGATGGAATATGTAATTTTCGTTTTTCTCGGAAACGACTTAAGCGATTTGCAATCGGATTGATTCATTTGAAAGCCAATAATAATATCTACAATTCCATACTGGTTTTGTCTACCTAGCACTCACAGTTTCCGAGATATAGGATAATCTTATGTTGGTTCATTCTGGAAGTGACTTGTGCGGAAGGAATATGTAATTTTCGTTTTTCTCGGAAACGATTTAAGCGATTTGCAATCGGATTGATTCATTTGAAAGCCAATAATAATATCTACAATTCCATACTGGTTTTGTCTACTAGCACTTACCGTTTCCGAGATATAGATTATTTTTAGGTTGGTTCATTCTGGAAGTGACTTGTGCGGATGGAATATGTAATTTTCTTTTTTCTCGGAAACGACTTAAGCGATTTGCAATCGGATTGATTCGTTTGAAAGCCAATAATAATATCTACAATACCATACTGGTTTTGTCTACCTAGCTCTTACCGTTTCCGAGATATAGAATAATTTTATGTTGGTTCATTCTGGAAGTGACTTGTGCGGGTGGAATATGTAATTTTCGTTTTTCTCGGAAACGATTTAGGCAATTTGCAATCGGATTGATTCATTTGAAAGCCAATAATAATATCTGCAATACCATACTGGTTTTGTCTACCTAGCACTCACAAATTATGAGATTAGATTAGGTTGGGTCATTCTGGAAGTGACTTGTGCGGATGGAATATGTAATTTTCTTTTTTCTCTTAAACGACTTAAGCGATTTGCAATCGGATTGATTCGTTTGAAAGCCTATAAAAATATCTACAATTCCATACTGGTTTTGTCTACCTAGCACTCACTGTTTCCGAGATATAGAATAATTTTATGTTGGTTCATTCTGGTAATGACTTGTGCGGATGGAATATATAATTTTCGTTTTTCTCGGAAACGACTTAAGCGATTTGCAATCGGATTGATTCATTTGAAAGCCAATAATAATATCTACAATACCATACTGGTTTTGTCTACCTAGCACTCACAGTTTCCGAGATATAGAATAATTTTATGTGGGGTCATTCTGGAAGTGACTTGTGCGGATGGAATATGTAATTTTCGTTTTTCTCGGAAACGACTTAAGCGATTTGCAATCCGATTGATTGATTTGAAAGCCAATAATAATATCTACAATTCCATACTGGTCTTGTCTACCTAGCACTCACAGTTTCCGACATATAGAATAATTTTATGTTGGTTCATTCTGGAAGTGACTTGTGCGGATGGAATATGTAATTTTCGTTTTTCTCGGAAACGACTTAAGCGATTTGCAATCCGATTGATTGATTTGAAAGCCAATAATAATATCTACAATTCCATACTTGTCTTGTCTACCTAGCACTCACAGTTTCCGACATATAGAATAATTTTATGTTGGTTCATTCTGGAAGTGACTTGTGCGGATGGAATATGTAATTTTCGTTTTTCTCGGAAACGACTTAAGCGATTTGCAATCGGATTGATTCATTTGAAAGCCAATAATAATATCTACAATTCCATACTGGTCTTGTCTACCTAGCACTCACAGTTTCCGAGATATAGAATAATTTTATGTTGGTTCATTCTGGAAGTGACTTGTGCGGATGAAATATGTAATTTTCGTTTTTCTCGGAAACGATTTAGGCGATTCGCAATCAGCACTCACTGTTTCCGAGATATAGAATAATTTTATGTTGGTTCATTCTGGTAATGACTTGTGCGGATGGAATATGTAATTTTCGTTTTTCTCGGAAACGACTTAAGCGATTTGCAATCGGATTGATTCATTTGAAAGCCAATAATAATATCTACAATACCATACTGGTTTTGTCTACCTAGCACTCACAGTTTCCGAGATATAGAATAATTTTTTGTGGAGTCATTCTGGAAGTGACTTGTGCGGATGGAATATGTAATTTTCGTTTTTCTCGGAAACGAGTCATTCTGGAAGTGACTTGTGCGGATGGAATATGTAATTTTCGTTTTTCTCGGAAACGACTTAAGCGATTTGCAATCGGATTGATTCATTTGAAAGCCAATAATAATATCTACCATTCCATACTGGTTTTGCCTACCTAGCACTTACCGTTTCCGAGATATAAATTATTTTTAGGTTGGTTCATTCTGGAAGTGACTTGTGCGGATGGAATATGTAATTTTCGTTTTTCCCGGAAACGACTTAAGCGATTTGCAATCCGATTGATTGATTTGAAAGCCAATAATAATATCTACAATTCCATACTGGTCTTGTCTACCTAGCACTCACAGTTTCCGAGATATAGAATAATTTTATGTTGGTTCATTCTGGAAGTGACTTGTGCGGATGGAATATGTAATTTTCGTTTTTCTCGGAAACGACTTAAGCGATTTGCAATTCGATTGATTCATTTGAAAGCCAATAATAATATCTACAATTCCATACTGGTCTTGTCTACCTAGCACTCACAGTTTCCGAGATATAGAATAATTTTATGTTGGTTCATTCTGGAAGTGACTTGTGCGGATGGAATATGTAATTTTCGTTTTTCTCGAAAACGATTTAGGCGATTCGCAATCGGATTGATTCGTTTGAAAGGCAATAATAATATCTACAATTCCATACTGGTTTTGTCTACCTAGCACTCACAGATTCCCAGATATAGAATAATTTTATGTTGGTTCATTCTGGAAGTGACTTGTGCGGATGGAATATGTAATTTTCGTTTTTCTCGGAAACGATTTAGGCGATTTGCAATCGGATTGATTCATTTGAAAGCCAATAATAAAATCTACAATACCATACTGGTTTTGTCTACCTAGCACTCACAAATTCCGAGATATAGATTATTTTTAGCTTGGGTCATTCTGGAAGTGACTTGTGCGGATGGAATATGTAATTTTCGTTTTCTCGGAAACGACTTAAGCGATTTGCAATCGGATTGATTCGTTTGATAGCCTATAATAATATCTACAATTCCATACTGGTTTTGTCTACCTAGCACTCACAGTTTCCGAGATATAGAATAATCTTATGTTGGTTCATTCTGGAAGTGACTTGTGCGGATGGAATATGTAATTTTCGTTTTTCTCGGAAACGATTTAGGCAATTTGCAATCGGATTGACTCATTTGAAAGCCAATAATAATATCTGCAATACCATACTGGTTTTGTCTACCTAGCACTCACAAATTCCGAGATATAGATTATTTTTAGGTTGGGTCATTCTGGAAGTGACTTGTGCTGATGGAATATGTAATTTTCTTTTTTCTCTGAAACGACTTAAGCGATTTGCAATCGGATTGATTCGTTTGAAAGCCTATAAAAATATCTACAATTCCATACTGGTTTTGTCTACCTAGCACTCACTGTTTCCGAGATATAGAATAATTTTATGTTGGTTCATTCTGGTAATGACTTGTGCGGATGGAATATGTAATTTTCGTTTTTCTCGGAAACGACTTAAGCGATTTGCAATCGGATTGATTCATTTGAAAGCCAATAATAATATCTACAATACCATACTGGTTTTGTCTACCTAGCACTCACAGTTTCCGAGATATAGAATAATTTTATGTGGGGTCATTCTGGAAGTGACTTGTGCGGATGGAATATGTAATTTTCGTTTTTCTCGGAAACGACTTAAGCGATTTGCAATCGGATTGATTCATTTGAAAGCCAATAATAATATCTACCATTCCATACTGGTATTGCCTACCTAGCACTTACCGTTTCCTAGATAAAAATTATTTTTAGGTTGGTTCATTCTGGAAGTGACTTGTGCGGATGGAATATGTAATTTTCGTTTTTCTCGGAAACGACTTAAGCGATTTGCAATCGGATTGATTCGTTTGAAAGCCAATAATAATATCTACAATTCCATACTGGTTTTGTCTACCTAGCACTCACAGTTTCCGAGATATAGAATAATTTTATGTTGGTTCATTCTGGAAGTGACTTGTGCGGATGGAATATGTAATTTTCGTTTTTCTCGGAAACGACTTAAGCGATTTGCAATTCGATTGATTCATTTGAAAGCCAATAATAATATCTACAATTCCATACTGGTCTTGTCTACCTAGCACTCACAGTTTCCGAGATATAAAATAATTTTATGTTGGTTCATTCTGGAAGTGACTTGTGCGGATGGAATATGTAATTTTCGTTTTTCTCGGAAACGATTTAGGCGATTCGCAATCAGCACTCACTGTTTCCGAGATATAGAATAATTTTATGTTGGTTCACTCTGGTAATGACTTGTGCGGATGGAATATGTAATTTTCGTTT
This sequence comes from Stomoxys calcitrans, assembly GCF_963082655.1. Lineage (NCBI taxonomy): Eukaryota > Metazoa > Arthropoda > Insecta > Diptera > Muscidae > Stomoxys > Stomoxys calcitrans. The sequence continues at coordinate 60,170,351 of NC_081555.1, read as the reverse complement.
TTCTCGGAAACGATTTAGGCGATTCGCAATCAGCACTCACAGTTTCCGAGATATAGAATAATTTTATGTTGGTTCATTCTGGAAGTGACTTGTGCGGATGGAATATGTAATTTTCGTTTTTCTCGGAAACGACTTAAGCGATTTGCAATCGGATTGATTCGTTTGAAAGCCAATAATAATATCTACAATTCCATACTGGTTTTGTCTACCTAGCACTCACAGTTTCCGAGATATAGAATAATTTTATGTGGGGTCATTCTGGAAGTGACTTGTGCGGATGGAATATGTAATTTTCGTTTTTCTCGGAAACGACTTAAGCGATTTGCAATCGGATTGATTCGTTTGAAAGCCAATAATAATATCTACCATTCCATACTGGTTTTGTCTACCTAGCATTTACCGTTTCCTAGATATAAATTATTTTTAGGTTGGTTCATTCTGGAAGTGACTTGTGCGGATGGAATATGTAATTTTCGTTTTTCTCGGAAACGACTTAAGCGATTTGCAATCGGATTGATTCGTTTGAAAGCCAATAATAATATCTACAATTCCATACTGGTTTTGTCTACCTAGCTCTTACCGTTTCCGAGATATAGATTATTTTTAGGTTGGTTCATTCTGGAAGTGACTTGTGCGGATGGAATATGTAATTTTCGTTTTTCTCGGAAACGACTTAAGCGATTTGCAATCGGATTGATTCATTTGAAAGCCAATAATAATATCTACAATTCCATACTGGTTTTGTCTACCTAGCACTTACCGTTTCCGAGATATAAATTAATTTTAGGTTGGTTCATTCTGGAAGTGACTTGTGCGGATGGAATATGTAATTTTTGTTTTTCCCGGAAACGACTTAAGCGATTCGCAATCCGTTTGTTTGATTTGAAAGCCAATAATAATATCTACAATTCCATACTGGTCTTGTCTACCTAGCACTCACAGTTTCCGAGATATAGAATAATTTTATGTTGGTTCATTCTGGAAGTGACTTGTGCGGATGGAATATGTAATTTTCGTTTTTCTCGGAAACGACTTAAGCGATTTGCAATCCGATTGATTCATTTGAAAGCCAATAATAATATCTACAATTCCATACTGGTCTTGTCTACCTAGCACTCACAGTTTCCGAGATATAGAATAATTTTATGTTGGTTCATTCTGGAAGTGACTTGTGCGGATGGAATATGTAATTTTCGTTTTTCTCGGAAACGACTTAAGCCATTCGCAATCGGATTGATTCGTTTGAAAGGCAATAATAATATCTACAATTCCATACTGGTTTTGTCTACCTAGCACTCACAGATTCCCAGATATAGAATAATTTTATGTTGGTTCATTCTGGAAGTGACTTGTGCGGATGGAATATGTAATTTTCGTTTTTCTCGGAAACGATTTAGGCGATTTGCAATCGGATTGATTCATTTGAAAGCCAATAATAATGTCCACAATACCATACTGGTTTTGTCTACCTAGCACTCACAAATTCCGAGACATAGATTATTTTTAGCTTGGGTCATTCTGGAAGTGACTTGTGCGGATGGAATATGTAATTTTCGTTTTCTCGGAAACGACTTAAGCGATTTGCAATCGGATTGTTTCGTTTGATAGCCTATAATAATATCTACAATTCCATACTGGTTTTGTCTACCTAGCACTCACAGTTTCCGAGATATAGAATAATCTTATGTTGGTTCATTCTGGAAGTGACTTGTGCGGATGGAATATGTACTTTTCGTTTTTCTCGGAAACGATTTAAGCGATTTGCAATCGGATTGATTCATTTGAAAGCCAATAATAATATCTACAATACCATACTGGTTTTGTCTACCTAGCACTAACAGTTTCCGAGATATAGAATAATTTTATTTGGGGTCATTCTGGAAGTGACTTGTGCGGATGGAATATGTAATTTTCGTTTTTCTCGGAAACGACGTAAGCGATTTGCAATCGGATTGATTCATTTGAAAGCCAATAATAATATCTACAATTCCATACTGGTTTTGTCTACCTAGCACTCACAGTTTCCGAGATATAGGATAATCTTATGTTGGTTCATTCTGAAAGTGACTTGTGCGGAAGGAATATGTAATTTTCGTTTTTCTCGGAAACGATTTAAGCGATTTGCAATCGGATTGATTCATTTGAAAGCCAATAATAATATCTACCATTCCATACTGGTTTTGTCTACTAGCACTTACCGTTTCCGAGATATAGATTATTTTTAGGTTGGTTCATTCTGGAAGTGACTTGTGCGGATGGAATATGTAATTTTCTTTTTTCTCGGAAACGACTTAAGCGATTTGCAATCGGATTGATTCGTTTGAAAGCCAATAATAATATCTACAATACCATACTGGTTTTGTCTACCTAGCTCTTACCGTTTCCGAGATATAGAATAATTTTATGTTGGTTCATTCTGGAAGTGACTTGTGCGGGTGGAATATGTAATTTTCGTTTTTCTCGGAAACGATTTAGGCAATTTGCAATCGGATTGATTCATTTGAAAGCCAATAATAATATCTGCAATACCATACTGGTTTTGTCTACCTAGCACTCACAAATTATGAGATTAGATTAGGTTGGGTCATTCTGGAAGTGACTTGTGGGGATGGAATATGTAATTTTCTTTTTTCTCTTAAACGACTTAAGCGATTTGCAATCGGATTGATTCGTTTGAAAGCCTATAAAAATATCTACAATTCCATACTGGTTTTGTCTACCTAGCACTCACTGTTTCCGAGATATAGAATAATTTTATGTTGGTTCATTCTGGTAATGACTTGTGCGGATGGAATATATAATTTTCGTTTTTCTCGGAAACGACTTAAGCGATTTGCAATCGGATTGATTCATTTGAAAGCCAATAATAATATCTACAATACCATACTGGTTTTGTCTACCTAGCACTCACAGTTTCCGAGATATAGAATAATTTTATGTGGGGTCATTCTGGAAGTGACTTGTGCGGATGGAATATGTAATTTTCGTTTTTCTCGGAAACGACTTAAGCGATTTGCAATCGGATTGATTCATTTGAAAGCCAATAATAATATCTACCATTCCATACCGGTTTTGCCTACCTAGCACTTACCGTTTACGAGATATAAATTATTTTTAGGTTGGTTCATTCTGGAAGTGACTTGTGCGGATGGAATATGTAATTTTCGTTTTTCTCGGAAACGACTTAAGCGATTTGCAATCCGATTGATTGATTTGAAAGCCAATAATAATATCTACAATTCCATACTGGTCTTGTCTACCTAGCACTCACAGTTTCCGACATATAGAATAATTTTATGTTGGTTCATTCTGGAAGTGACTTGTGCGGATGGAATATGTAATTTTCGTTTTTCTCGGAAACGACTTAAGCGATTTGCAATCCGATTGATTGATTTGAAAGCCAATAATAATATCTACAATTCCATACTTGTCTTGTCTACCTAGCACTCACAGTTTCCGACATATAGAATAATTTTATGTTGGTTCATTCTGGAAGTGACTTGTGCGGATGGAATATGTAATTTTCGTTTTTCTCGGAAACGACTTAAGCGATTTGCAATCGGATTGATTCATTTGAAAGCCAATAATAATATCTACAATTCCATACTGGTCTTGTCTACCTAGCACTCACAGTTTCCGAGATATAGAATAATTTTATGTTGGTTCATTCTGGAAGTGACTTGTGCGGATGAAATATGTAATTTTCGTTTTTCTCGGAAACGATTTAGGCGATTCGCAATCAGCACTCACTGTTTCCGAGATATAGAATAATTTTATGTTGGTTCATTCTGGTAATGACTTGTGCGGATGGAATATGTAATTTTCGTTTTTCTCGGAAACGACTTAAGCGATTTGCAATCGGATTGATTCATTTGAAAGCCAATAATAATATCTACAATACCATACTGGTTTTGTCTACCTAGCACTCACAGTTTCAGAGATATAGAATAATTTTTTGTGGAGTCATTCTGGAAGTGACTTGTGCGGATGGAATATGTAATTTTCGTTTTTCTCGGAAACGACTTAAGCGATTTGCAATCGGATTGATTCATTTGAAAGCCAATAATAATATCTACCATTCCATACTGGTTTTGCCTACCTAGCACTTACCGTTTCCGAGATATAAATTATTTTTAGGTTGGTTCATTCTGGAAGTGACTTGTGCGGATGGAATATGTAATTTTCGTTTTTCTCGGAAACGGCTTAAGCGATTTGCAATCCGATTGATTGATTTGAAAGCCAATAATAATATCTACAATTCCATACTGGTCTTGTCTACCTAGCACTCACAGTTTCCGAGATATAGAATAATTTTATGTTGGTTCATTCTGGAAGTGACTTGTGCGGATGGAATATGTAATTTTCGTTTTTCTCGGAAACGACTTAAGCGATTTGCAATTCGATTGATTCATTTGAAAGCCAATAATAATATCTACAATTCCATACTGGTCTTGTCTACCTAGCACTCACAGTTTCCGAGATATAGAATAATTTTATGTTGGTTCATTCTGGAAGTGACTTGTGCGGATGGAATATGTAATTTTCGTTTTTCTCGAAAACGATTTAGGCGATTCGCAATCGGATTGATTCGTTTGAAAGGCAATAATAATATCTACAATTCCATACTGGTTTTGTCTACCTAGCACTCACAGATTCCCAGATATAGAATAATTTTATGTTGGTTCATTCTGGAAGTGACTTGTGCGGATGGAATATGTAATTTTCGTTTTTCTCGGAAACGATTTAGGCGATTTGCAATCGGATTGATTCATTTGAAAGCCAATAATAAAATCTACAATACCATACTGGTTTTGTCTACCTAGCACTCACAAATTCCGAGATATAGATTATTTTTAGCTTGGGTCATTCTGGAAGTGACTTGTGCGGATGGAATATGTAATTTTCGTTTTCTCGGAAACGACTTAAGCGATTTGCAATCGGATTGATTCGTTTGATAGCCTATAATAATATCTACAATTCCATACTGGTTTTGTCTACCTAGCACTCACAGTTTCCGAGATATAGAATAATCTTATGTTGGTTCATTCTGGAAGTGACTTGTGCGGATGGAATATGTACTTTTCGTTTTTCTCGGAAACGATTTAAGCGATTTGCAATCGGATTGATTCATTTGAAAGCCAATAATAATATCTACAATACCATACTGGTTTTGTCTACCTAGCACTAACAGTTTCCGAGATATAGAATAATTTTATTTGGGGTCATTCTGGAAGTGACTTGTGCGGATGGAATATGTAATTTTCGTTTTTCTCGGAAACGACTTAAGCGATTTGCAATCGGATTGATTCATTTGAAAGCCAATAATAATATCTACAATTCCATACTGGTTTTGTCTACCTAGCACTTACCGTTTCCGAGATATAAATTATTTTTAGGTTGGTTCATTCTGGAAGTGACTTGTGCGGATGGAATATGTAATTTTCGTTTTTCTCGGAAACGACTTAAGCGATTTGCAATCGGATTGATTCGTTTGAAAGCCAATAATAATATCTAAAATACTATACTGGTTTTGTCTACCTAGCTCTTACCGTTTCCGAGATATAGAATAATTTTATGTTGGTTCATTCTGGAAGTGGCTTGTGCGAATGGAATATGTAATTTTCTTTTTTCTCGGAAACGACTTAAGCGATTTGCAATCGGATTGATACGTTTGAAAGCCAATAAAAATATCTACAATTCCATACTGGTTTTGTCTACCTAGCACTCACAGTTTCCGAGATATAGAATAATTTTATGTTGGTTCATTCTGGAAGTGACTTGTGCGGATGGAATATGTAATTTTCGTTTTTCTCGGAAACGATTTAGGCAATTTGCAATCGGATTGACTCATTTGAAAGCCAATAATAATATCTGCAATACCATACTGGTTTTGTCTACCTAGCACTCACAAATTCCGAGATATAGATTATTTTTAGGTTGGGTCATTCTGGAAGTGACTTGTGCTGATGGAATATGTAATTTTCTTTTTTCTCTGAAACGACTTAAGCGATTTGCAATCGGATTGATTCGTTTGAAAGCCTATAAAAATATCTACAATTCCATACTGGTTTTGTCTACCTAGCACTCACTGTTTCCGAGATATAGAATAATTTTATGTTGGTTCATTCTGGTAATGACTTGTGCGGATGGAATATGTAATTTTCGTTTTTCTCGGAAACGACTTAAGCGATTTGCAATCGGATTGATTCATTTGAAAGCCAATAATAATATCTACAATACCATACTGGTTTTGTCTACCTAGCACTCACAGTTTCCGAGATATAGAATAATTTTATGTGGGGTCATTCTGGAAGTGACTTGTGCGGATGGAATATGTAATTTTCGTTTTTCTCGGAAACGACTTAAGCGATTTGCAATCGGATTGATTCATTTGAAAGCCAATAATAATATCTACCATTCCATACTGGTATTGCCTACCTAGCACTTACCGTTTCCTAGATATAAATTATTTTTAGGTTGGTTCATTCTGGAAGTGACTTGTGCGGATGGAATATGTAATTTTCGTTTTTCTCGGAAACGACTTAAGCGATTTGCAATCGGATTGATTCGTTTGAAAGCCAATAATAATATCTACAATTCCATACTGGTTTTGTCTACCTAGCACTCACAGTTTCCGAGATATAGAATAATTTTATGTTGGTTCATTCTGGAAGTGACTTGTGCGGATGGAATATGTAATTTTCGTTTTTCTCGGAAACGACTTAAGCGATTTGCAATTCGATTGATTCATTTGAAAGCCAATAATAATATCTACAATTCCATACTGGTCTTGTCTACCTAGCACTCACAGTTTCCGAGATATAGAATAATTTTATGTTGGTTCATTCTGGAAGTGACTTGTGCGGATGGAATATGTAATTTTCGTTTTTCTCGGAAACGATTTAGGCGATTCGCAATCAGCACTCACTGTGTCCGAGATATAGAATAATTTTATGTTGGTTCATTCTGGTAATGACTTGTGCGGATGGAATATGTAATTTTCGTTTTTCTCGGAAACGATTTAGGCGATTCGCAATCAGCACTCACTGTTTCCGAGATATAGAATAATTTTATGTTGGTTCATTCTGGAAGTGACTTGTGCGGATGGAATATGTAATTTTCGTTTTTCTCGGAAACGACTTAAGCGATTTGCAATCGGATTGATTCGTTTGAAAGCCAATAATAATATCTACAATTCCATACTGGTTTTGTCTACCTAGCACTCACAGTTTCCGAGATATAGAATAATTTTATGTGGGGTCATTCTGGAAGTGACTTGTGCGGATGGAATATGTAATTTTCGTTTTTCTCGGAAACGACTTAAGCGATTTGCAATCGGATTGATTCGTTTGAAAGCCAATAATAATATCTACCATTCCATACTGGTTTTGTCTACCTAGCATTTACCGTTTCCTAGATATAAATTATTTTTAGGTTGGTTCATTCTGGAAGTGACTTGTGCGGATGGAATATGTAATTTTCGTTTTTCTCGGAAACGACTTAAGCGATTTGCAATCGGATTGATTCGTTTGAAAGCCAATAATAATATCTACAATTCCATACTGGTTTTGTCTACCTAGCTGTTACCGTTTCCGAGATATAGATTATTTTTAGGTTGGTTCATTCTGGAAGTGACTTGTGCGGATGGAATATGTAATTTTCGTTTTTCTCGGAAACGACTTAAGCGATTTGCAATCGGATTGATTCATTTGAAAGCCAATAATAATATCTACAATTCCATACTGGTTTTGTCTACCTAGCACTTACCGTTTCCGAGATATAAATTAATTTTTGGTTGGTTCATTCTGGAAGTGACTTGTGCGGATGGAATATGTAATTTTTTTTTTCTCGGAAACGACTTAAGCGATTTGCAATCCGTTTGATTGATTTGAAAGCCAATAATAATATCTACAATTCCATACTGGTCTTGTCTACCTAGCACTCACAGTTTCCGAGATATAGAATAATTTCATGTTGGTTCATTCTGGAAGTGACTTGTGCGGATGGAATATGTAATTTTCGTTTTTCTCGGAAACGACTTAAGCGATTTGCAATCCGATTGATTCATTTGAAAGCCAATAATAATATCTACAATTCCATACTGGTTTTGTCTACCTAGCACTCACAGTTTCCGAGATATAGAATAATTTTATGTTGGTTCATTCTGGAAGTGACTTGTGCGGATGGAATATGTAATTTTCGTTTTTCTCGGAAACGACTTAAGCCATTCGCAATCGGATTGATTCGTTTGAAAGGCAATAATAATATCTACAATTCCATACTGGTTTTGTCTACCTAGCACTCACAGATTCCCAGATATAGAATAATTTTATGTTGGTTCATTCTGGAAGTGACTTGTGCGGATGGAATATGTAATTTTCGTTTTTCTCGGAAACGATTTAGGCGATTTGCAATCGGATTGATTCATTTGAAAGCCAATAATAATGTCTACAATACCATACTGGTTTTGTCTACCTAGCACTCACAAATTCCGAGACATAGATTATTTTTAGCTTGGGTCATTCTGAAAGTGACTTGTGCGGATGGAATATGTAATTTTCGTTTTCTCGGAAACGACTTAAGCGATTTGCAATCGGATTGATTCGTTTGAAAGCCAATAACAATATCTACAATTCCATACTGATTTTGTCTACCTAGCACTCAAGTTTCCGAGATATGGAATATTTTTAGGTTGGGTCATTCTGGAAGTGACTTGTGCGGATGGAATATGTAATTTTCGTTTTTCTCGGAAACGACTTAAGCGATTTGCAATCGGATTAAATCATTTGAAAGCCTATAATAATATCTAGAATACTATACTGGTTTTGTCTACCTAGCACTCACAGTTTCCGAGATATAGATTATTTTTAGGTTGGGTCATTCTGGAAGTGACTTGTGCGGATGGAATATGTAATTTTCGTTTTTCTCGGAAACGACTTAAGCGATTTGCAATCGGATTGATTCATTTGAAAGCCAATAATAATATCTACAATTCCATACTGGTTTTGTCTACCTAGCACTCACAGTTTCCGAGATATAGGATAATCTTATGTTGGTTCATTCTGGAAGTGACTTGTGCGGAAGGAATATGTAATTTTCGTTTTTCTCGGAAACGATTTAAGCGATTTGCAATCGGATTGATTTATTTGAAAGCCAATAATAATATCTACAATTCCATACTGGTTTTGTCTACCTAGCACTTACCGTTTCCGAGATATAGATTATTTTTAGGTTGGTTCATTCTGGAAGTGACTTGTGCGGATGGAATATGTAATTTTCGTTTTTCTCGGAAACGACTTGAAACGTTTGAAAGCCAATAATAATATCTAAAATACTATACTGGTTTTGTCTACCTAGCTCTTACCGTTTCCGAGATATAGAATAATTTTATGTTGGTTCATTCTGGAAGTGGCTTGTGCGGATGGAATATGTAATTTTCGTTTTTCTCGGAAACGACTTAAGCCATTCGCAATCGGATTGATTCGTTTGAAAGGCAATAATAATATCTACAATTCCATACTGGTTTTGTCTACCTAGCACTCACAGATTCCCAGATATAGAATAATTTTATGTTGGTTCATTCTGGAAGTGATTTGCAATCGGATTGATTCATTTGAAAGCCAATAATAATGTCTACAATACCATACTGGTTTTGTCTACCTAGCACTCACAAATTCCGAGACATAGATTATTTTTAGCTTGGGTCATTCTGGAAGTGACTTGTGCGGATGGAATATGTAATTTTCGTTTTTCTCGGAAACGACTTAAGCGATTTGCAATCCGATTGATTGATTTGAAAGCCAATAATAATATCTACAATTCCATACTGGTCTTGTCTACCTAGCACTCACAGTTTCCGAGATATAGAATAATTTTATGTTGGTTCATTCTGGAAGTGACTTGTGCGGATGGAATATGTAATTTTCGTTTTTCTCGGAAACGACTTAAGCGATTTGGAATTCGATTGATTCATTTGAAAGCCAATAATAATATCTACAATTCCATACTGGTCTTGTCTACCTAGCACTCACAGTTTCCGAGATATAGAATAATTTTATGTTGGTTCATTCTGGAAGTGACTTGTGCGGATGGAATATGTAATTTTCGTTTTTCTCGGAAACGATTTAGGCGATTCGCAATCGGATTGATTCGTTTGAAAGGCAATAATAATATCTACAATTCCATACTGGTTTTGTCTACCTAGCACTCACAGATTCCCAGATATAGAATAATTTTATGTTGGTTCATTCTGGAAGTGACTTGTGCGGATGGAATATGTAATTTTCGTTTTTCTCGGAAACGATTTAGGCGATTTGCAATCGGATTGATTCATTTGAAAGCCAATAATAAAATCTACAATACCATACTGGTTTTGTCTACCTAGCACTCACAAATTCCGAGATATAGATTATTTTTAGCTTGGGTCATTCTGGAAGTGACTTGTGCGGATGGAATATGTAATTTTCGTTTTCTCGGAAACGACTTAAGCGATTTGCAATCGGATTGATTCGTTTGATAGCCTATAATAATATCTTAAATTCCATACTGGTTTTGTCTACCTAGCACTCACAGTTTCCGAGATATAGAATAATTTTATGTTGGTTCATTCTGGAAGTGACTTGTGCGGATGGAATATGTAATTTTCGTTTTTCTCGGAAACGACTTAAGCGATTTGCAATTCGATTGATTCATTTGAAAGCCAATAATAATATCTACAATTCCATACTGGTCTTGTCTACCTAGCACTCACAGTTTCCGAGATATAGAATAATTTTATGTTGGTTCATTCTGGAAGTGACTTGTGCGGATGGAATATGTACTTTTCGTTTTTCTCGGAAACGATTTAAGCGATTTGCAATCGGATTGATTCATTTGAAAGCCAATAATAATATCTACAATACCATACTGGTTTTGTCTACCTAGCACTATCAGTTTCCGAGATATAGAATAATTTTATGTTGGTTCATTCTGGAAGTGACTTGTGCGGATGGAATATGTAATTTTCGTTTTTCTCGGAAACGACTTAAACGATTTGCAATCGGATTGATTCATTTGAAAGCCAATAATAATATCTACAATTCCATACTGGTTTTGTCTACCTAGCACTTACCGTTTCCGAGATATAAATTATTTTTAGGTTGGTTCATTCTGGAAGTGACTTGTGCGGATGGAATATGTAATTTTCGTTTTTCTCGGAAACGACTTAAGCGATTTGCAATCGGATTGATTCGTTTGAAAGCCAATAATAATATCTAAAATACTATACTGGTTTTGTCTACCTAGCTCTTACCGTTTCCGAGATATAGAATAATTTTATGTTGGTTCATTCTGGAAGTGGCTTGTGCGAATGGAATATGTAATTTTCTTTTTTCTCGGAAACGACTTAAGCGATTTGCAATCGGATTGATTCGTTTGAAAGCCAATAAAAATATCTACAATTCCATACTGGTTTTGTCTACCTAGCACTCACAGTTTCCGAGATATAGAATAATTTTATGTTGGTTCATTCTGGAAGTGACTTGTGCGGATGGAATATGTAATTTTCGTTTTTCTCGGAAACGATTTAGGCGATTCGCAATCAGCACTCACTGTTTCCGAGATATAGAATAATTTTATGTTGGTTCATTCTGGTAATGACTTGTGCGGATGGAATATGTAATTTTCGTTTTTCTCGGAAACGATTTAGGCGATTCGCAATCAGCACTCACTGTTTCCGAGATATAGAATAATTTTATGTTGGTTCATTCTGGAAGTGACTTGTGCGGATGGAATATGTAATTTTCGTTTTTCTCGGAAACGACTTAAGCGATTTGCAATCGGATTGATTCGTTTGAAAGCCAATAATAATATCTACAATTCCATACTGGTTTTGTCTACCTAGCACTCACAGTTTCCGAGATATAGAATAATTTTATGTGGGGTCATTCTGGAAGTGACTTGTGCGGATGGAATATGTAATTTTCGTTTTTCTCGGAAACGACTTAAGCGATTTGCAATCGGATTGATTCATTTGAAAGCCAATAATAATATCTACCATTCCATACTGGTTTTGTCTACCTAGCATTTACCGTTTCCTAGATATAAATTATTTTTAGGTTGGTTCATTCTGGAAGTGACTTGTGCGGATGGAATATGTAATTTTCGTTTTTCTCGGAAACGACTTAAGCGATTTGCAATCGGATTGATTCGTTTGAAAGCCAATAATAATATCTACAATTCCATACTGGTTTTGTCTACCTAGCTCTTACCGTTTCCGAGATATAGATTATTTTTAGGTTGGTTCATTCTGGAAGTGACTTGTGCGGATGGAATATGTAATTTTCGTTTTTCTCGGAAACGACTTAAGCGATTTGCAATCGGATTGATTCATTTGAAAGCCAATAATAATATCTACAATTCCATACTGGTTTTGTCTACCTAGCACTTACCGTTTCCGAGATATAAATTAATTTTAGGTTGGTTCATTCTGGAAGTGACTTGTGCGGATGGAATATGTAATTTTTTTTTCTCGGAAACGACTTAAGCGATTTCCAATCCGTTTGATTGATTTGAAAGCCAATAATAATATCTACAATTCCATACTGGTCTTGTCTACCTAGCACTCACAGTTTCCGAGATATAGAATAATTTTATGTTGGTTCATTCTGGAAGTGACTTGTGCGGATGGAATATGTAATTTTCGTTTTTCTCGGAAACGACTTAAGCGATTTGCAATCCGATTGATTCATTTGAAAGCCAATAATAATATCTACAATTCCATACTGGTTTTGTCTACCTAGCACTCACAGTTTCCGAGATATAGAATAATTTTATGTTGGTTCATTCTGGAAGTGACTTGTGCGGATGGAATATGTAATTTTCGTTTTTCTCGGAAACGACTTAAGCCATTCGCAATCGGATTGATTCGTTTGAAAGGCAATAATAATATCTACAATTCCATACTGGTTTTGTCTACCTAGCACTCACAGATTCCCAGATATAGAATAATTTTATGTTGGTTCATTCTGGAAGTGACTTGTGCGGATGGAATATGTAATTTTCGTTTTTCTCGGAAACGATTTAGGCGATTTGCAATCGGATTGATTCATTTGAAAGCCAATAATAATGTCTACAATACCATACTGGTTTTGTCTACCTAGCACTCACAAATTCCGAGACATAGATTATTTTTAGCTTGGGTCATTCTGGAAGTGACTTGTGCGGATGGAATATGTAATTTTCGTTTTCTCGGAAACGACTTAAGCGATTTGCAATCGGATTGATTCGTTTGATAGCCTATAATAATATCTACAATTCCATACTGGTTTTGTCTACCTAGCACTCACAGTTTCCGAGATATAGAATAATCTTATGTTGGTTCATTCTGGAAGTGACTTGTGCGGATGGAATATATACTTTTCGTTTTTCTCGGAAACGATTTAAGCGATTTGCAATCGGATTGATTCATTTGAAAGTCAATAATAATATCTACAATACCATACTGGTTTTGTCTACCTAGCACTCACAGTTTCCGAGATATAGAATAATTTTATTTGGGGTCATTCTGGAAGTGACTTGTGCGGATGGAATATGTAATTTTCGTTTTTCTCGGAAACGACTTAAGCGATTTGCAATCGGATTGATTCATTTGAAAGCCAATAATAATATCTACAATTCCATACTGGTTTTGTCTACCTAGCACTCACAGTTTCCGAGATATAGGATAATCTTATGTTGGTTCATTCTGGAAGTGACTTGTGCGGAAGGAATATGTAATTTTCGTTTTTCTCGGAAACGATTTAAGCGATTTGCAATCGGATTGATTCATTTGAAAGCCAATAATAATATCTACAATTCCATACTGGTTTTGTCTACCTAGCACTTACCGTTTCCGAGATATAGATTATTTTTAGGTTGGTTCATTCTGGAAGTGACTTGTGCGGATGGAATATGTAATTTTCGTTTTTCTCGGAAACGACTTGAAACGTTTGAAAGCCAATAATAATATCTAAAATACTATACTGGTTTTGTCTACCTAGCTCTTACCGTTTCCGAGATATAGAATAATTTTATGTTGGTTCATTCTGGAAGTGGCTTGTGCGGATGGAATATGTAATTTTCGTTTTTCTCGGAAACGACTTAAGCCATTCGCAATCGGATTGATTCGTTTGAAAGGCAATAATAATATCTACAATTCCATACTGGTTTTGTCTACCTAGCACTCACAGATTCCCAGATATAGAATAATTTTATGTTGGTTCATTCTGGAAGTGATTTGCAATCGGATTGATTCATTTGAAAGCCAATAATAATGTCTACAATACCATACTGGTTTTGTCTACCTAGCACTCACAAATTCCGAGACATAGATTATTTTTAGCTTGGGTCATTCTGGAAGTGACTTGTGCGGGTGGAATATGTAATTTTCGTTTTCTCGGAAACGACTTAAGCGATTTGCAATCGGATTGATTCGTTTGATAGCCTATAATAATATCTACAATTCCATACTGGTTTTGTCTACCTAGCACTCACAGTTTCCGAGATACAGAATAATCTTATGTTGGTTCATTCTGGAAGTGACTTGTGCGGATGGAATATATACTTTTCGTTTTTCTCGGAAACGATTTAAGCGATTTGCAATCGGATTGATTCATTTGAAAGCCAATAATAATATCTACAATACCATACTGGTTTTGTCTACCTAGCACTAACAGTTTCCGAGATATAGAATAATTTTATTTGGGGTCATTCTGGAAGTGGCTTGTGCGGATGGAATATGTAATTTTCGTTTTTCTCGGAAACGACTTAAGCGATTTGCAATCGGATTGATTCATTTGAAAGCCAATAATAATATCTACAATTCCATACTGGTTTTGTCTACCTAGCACTCACAGTTTCCGAGATATAGGATAATCTTATGTTGGTTCATTCTGGAAGTGACTTGTGCGGAAGGAATATGTAATTTTCGTTTTTCTCGGAAACGATTTAAGCGATTTGCAATCGGATTGATTCATTCGAAAGCCAATAATAATATCTACAATTCCATACTGGTTTTGTCTACCTAGCACTTACAGTTTCCGAGATATAGATTATTTTTAGGTTGGTTCATTCTGGAAGTGACTTGTGCGGATGGAATATGTAATTTTCTTTTTTCTCGGAAACGACTTAAGCGATTTGCAATCGGATTGATTCGTTTGAAAGCCAATAATAATATCTAAAATACTATACTGGTTTTGTCTACCTAGCTCTTACCGTTTCCGAGATATAGAATAATTTTATGTTGGTTCATTCTGGAAGTGGCTTGTGCGGATGGAATATGTAATTTTCGTTTTTCTCTGAAACGACTTAAGCGATTTGCAATCGGATTGATTCGTTTGAAAGCCAATAAAAATATCTACAATTCCATACTGGTTTTGTCTACCTAGCACTCTCAGTTTCCGAGATATAGAATAATTTTATGTTGGTTCATTCTGGAAGTGACTTGTGCGGATGGAATATGTAATTTTCGTTTTTCTCGGAAACGACTTAACCGATTTGCAATCGGATTGATTCATTTGAAAGCCAATAATAATATCTGCAATACCATACTGGTTTTGTCTACCTAGCACTCACAAATTCCGAGATTAGATTAGGTTGGGTCATTCTGGAAGTGACTTGTGCGGATGGAATATGTAATTTTCTTTTTTCTCTTAAACGACTTAAGCGATTTGCAATCGGATTGATTCGTTTGAAAGCCTATAAAAATATCTACAATTCCATACTGGTTTTGTCTACCTAGCACTCACTGTTTCCGAGATATAGAATAATTTTATGTTGGTTCATTCTGGTAATGACTTGTGCGGATGGAATATGTAATTTTCGTTTTTCTCGGAAACGACTTAAGCGATTTGCAATCGGATTGATTCATTTGAAAGCCAATAATAATATCTACAATACCATACTGGTTTTGTCTACCTAGCACTCACAGTTTCCGAGATATAGAATAATTTTATGTGGGGTCATTCTGGAAGTGACTTGTGCGGATGGAATATGTAATTTTCGTTTTTCTCGAAAACGACTTAAGCGATTTGCAATCGGATTGATTCATTTGAAAGCCAATAATAATATCTACAATTCCATACTGGTCTTGTCTACCTAGCACTTACCGTTTCCGAGATATAGATTATTTTTAGGTTGGTTCATTCTGGAAGTGGCTTGTGCGGATGGAATATGTAATTTTCGTTTTTCTCTGAAACGACTTAAGCGATTTGCAATCGGATTGATTCGTTTGAAAGCCAATAAAAATATCTACAATTCCATACTGGTTTTGTCTACCTAGCACTCTCAGTTTCCGAGATATAGAATAATTTTATGTTGGTTCATTCTGGAAGTGACTTGTGCGGATGGAATATGTAATTTTCGTTTTTCTCGGAAACGACTTAAGCGATTTGCAATTCGATTGATTCATTTGAAAGCCAATAATAATATCTAAAATTCCATACTGGTCTTGTCTACCTAGCACTCACAGTTTCCGAGATATAGAATAATTTTATGTTGGTTCATTCTGGAAGTGACTTGTGCGGATGGAATATGTAATTTTCGTTTTTCTCGGAAACGATTTAGGCGATTCGCAATCGGATTGATTCGTTTGAAAGGCAATAATAATATCTACAATTCCATACTGGTTTTGTCTACCTAGCACTCACAGATTCCCAGATATAGAATAATTTTATGTTGGTTCATTCTGGAAGTGACTTGTGCGGATGGAATATGTAATTTTCGTTTTTCTCGGAAACGATTTAGGCGATTTGCAATCGGATTGATTCATTTGAAAGCCAATAATAAAATCTACAATGCCATACTGGTTTTGTCTACCTAGCACTCACAAATTCCGAGATATAGATTATTTTTAGCTTGGGTCATTCTGGAAGTGACTTGTGCGGATGGAATATGTAATTTTCGTTTTCTCGGAAACGACTTAAGCGATTTGCAATCAGATTGATTCGTTTGATAGCCTATAATAATATCTACAATTCCATACTGGTTTTGTCTACCTAGCACTCACAGTTTCCGAGATATAGAATAATCTTATGTTGGTTCATTCTGGAAGTGACTTGTGCGGATGGAATATGTACTTTTCGTTTTTCTCGGAAACGATTTAAGCGATTTGCAATCGGATTGATTCATTTGAAAGCCAATAATAATATCTAAAATTCCATACTGGTCTTGTCTACCTAGCACTCACAGTTTCCGAGATATAGAATAATTTTATGTTGGTTCATTCTGGAAGTGACTTGTGCGGATGGAATATGTAATTTTCGTTTTTCTCGGAAACGATTTAGGCGATTCGCAATCGGATTGATTCGTTTGAAAGGCAATAATAATATCTACAATTCCATACTGGTTTTGTCTACCTAGCACTCACAGATTCCCAGATATAGAATAATTTTATGTTGGTTCATTCTGGAAGTGACTTGTGCGGATGGAATATGTAATTTTCGTTTTTCTCGGAAACGATTTAGGCGATTTGCAATCGGATTGATTCATTTGAAAGCCAATAATAAAATCTACAATGCCATACTGGTTTTGTCTACCTAGCACTCACAAATTCCGAGATATAGATTATTTTTAGCTTGGGTCATTCTGGAAGTGACTTGTGCGGATGGAATATGTAATTTTCGTTTTCTCGGAAACGACTTAAGCGATTTGCAATCAGATTGATTCGTTTGATAGCCTATAATAATATCTACAATTCCATACTGGTTTTGTCTACCTAGCACTCACAGTTTCCGAGATATAGAATAATCTTATGTTGGTTCATTCTGGAAGTGACTTGTGCGGATGGAATATGTACTTTTCGTTTTTCTCGGAAACGATTTAAGCGATTTGCAATCGGATTGATTCATTTGAAAGCCAATAATAATACTGGTTTTGTCTACCTAGCACTAACAGTTTCCGAGATATAGAATAATTTTATTTAGGGTCATTCTGGAAGTGACTTGTGCGGATGGAATATGTAATTTTCGTTTTTCTCGGAAACGACTTAAGCGATTTGCAATCGGATTGATTCATTTGAAAGCCAATAATAATATCTACAATTCCATACTGGTTTTGTCTACCTAGCACTTACCGTTTCCGAGATATAAATTATTTTTAGGTAGGTTCATTCTGGAAGTGACTTGTGCGGATGGAATATGTAATTTTCGTTTTTCTCGGAAACGACTTAAGCGATTTGCAATCGGATTGATTCGTTTGAAAGCCAATAATAATATCTAAAATACTATACTGGTTTTGTCTACCTAGCTCTTACCGTTTCCGAGATATAGAATAATTTTATGTTGGTTCATTCTGGAAGTGGCTTGTGCGAATGGAATATGTAATTTTCGTTTTTCTCGGAAACGACTTAAGCGATTTGCAATCGGATTGATTCGTTTGAAAGCCAATAATAATATCTACCATTCCATACTGGTTTTGTCTACCTAGCATTTACCGTTTCCTAGATATAAATTATTTTTAGGTTGGTTCATTCTGGAAGTGACTTGTGCGGATGGAATATGTAATTTTCGTTTTTCTCGGAAACGACTTAAGCGATTTGCAATCGGATTGATTCGTTTGAAAGCCAATAATAATATCTATAATTCCATACTGGTTTTGTCTACCTAGCACTCACAGTTTCCGAGATATAGATTATTTTTAGGTTGGTTCATTCTGGAAGTGACTTGTGCGGATGGAATATGTAATTTTCGTTTTTCTCGGAAACGACTTAAGCGATTTGCAATCGGATTGATTCATTTGAAAGCCAATAATAATATCAACAATTCCATACTGGTTTTGTCTACCTAGCACTTACCGTTTCCGAGATATAAATTAATTTTAGATTGGTTCATTCTGGAAGTGACTTGTGCGGATGGAATATGTAATTTTTGTTTTTCTCGGAAACGACTTAAGCGATTTGCAATCCGTTTGATTGATTTGAAAGCCAATAATAGTATCTACAATTCCATACTGGTCTTGTCTACCTAGCACTCACAGTTTCCGAGATATAGAATAATTTTATGTTGGTTCATTCTGGAAGTGACTTGTGCGGATGGAATATGTAATTTTCGTTTTTCTCGGAAACGACTTAAGCGATTTGCAATCCGATTGATTCATTTGAAAGCCAATAATAATATTTAAAATTCCATACTGGTTTTGTCTACCTAGCACTCACAGTTTCCGAGATATAGAATAATTTTATGTTGGTTCATTCTGGAAGTGACTTGTGCGGATGGAATATGTAATTTTCGTTTTTCTCGGAAATGACTTAAGCCATTCGCAATCGGATTGATTCGTTTGAAAGGCAATAATAATATCTACAATTCCATACTGTCTACCTAGCACTCACAGATTCCCAGATATAGAATAATTTTATGTTGGTTCATTCTGGAAGTGACTTGTGCGGATGGAATATGTAATTTTCGTTTTTCTCGGAAACGATTTAGGCGATTTGCAATCGGATTGATTCATTTGAAAGCCAATAATAATGTCTACAATACCATACTGGTTTTGTCTACCTAGCACTCACAAATTCCGAGACATAGATTATTTTTAGCTTGGGTCATTCTGGAAGTGACTTGTGCGGATGGAATATGTAATTTTCGTTTTCTCGGAAACGACTTAAGCGATTTGCAATCGGATTGATTCGTTTGATAGCCTATAATAATATCTACAATTCCATACTGGTTTTGTCTACCTAGCACTCACAGTTTCCGAGATATAGAATAATCTTATGTTGGTTCATTCTGGAAGTGACTTGTGCGGATGGAATATGTAATTTTCGTTTTTCTCGGAAACGACTTAAGCGATTTGCAATCGGATTGATTCGTTTGAAAGCCTATAAAAATATCTACAATTCCATACTGGTTTTGTCTACCTAGCACTCACTGTTTCCGAGATATAGAATAATTTTATGTGGGGTCATTCTGGAAGTGACTTGTGCGGATGGAATATGTAATTTTCGTTTTTCTCGGAAACGACTTAAGCGATTTGCAATCGGATTGATTCATTTGAAAGCCAATAATAATATCTACCATTCCATACTGGTTTTGCCTACCTAGCACTTACCGTTTACGAGATATAAATTATTTTTAGGTTGGTTCATTCTGGAAGTGACTTGTGCGGATGGAATATGTAATTTTCGTTTTTCTCGGAAACGACTTAAGCGATTTGCAATCCAATTGATTCATTTGAAAGCCAATAATAATATCTACAATTTCATACTGGTCTTGTCTACCTAGCACTCACAGTTTCCGAGATATAGAATAATTTTATGTTGGTTCATTCTGGAAGTGACTTGTGCGGATGGAATATGTAATTTTCGTTTTTCTCGGAAACGATTTAGGCGATTCGCAATCAGCACTCACTGTTTCCGAGATATAAATTATTTTTATGTTGGTTCATTCTGGAAGTGACTTGTGCGGATGGAATATGTAATTTTCGTTTTTCTCGGAAACGACTTAAGCGATTTGCAATCCGATTGATTGATTTGAAAGCCAATAATAATATCTACAATTCCATACTGGTCTTGTCTACCTAGCACTCACAGTTTTCGAGATATAGAATAATTTTATGTTGGTTCATTCTGGAAGTGACTTGTGCGGATGGAATATGTAATTTTCGTTTTTCTCGGAAACGACTTAAGCGATTTGCAATTCGATTGATTCATTTGAAAGCCAATAATAATATCTAAAATTCCATACTGGTCTTGTCTACCTAGCACTCACAGTTTCCGAGATATAGAATAATTTTATGTTGGTTCATTCTGGAAGTGACTTGTGCGGATGGAATATGTAATTTTCGTTTTTCTCGGAAACGATTTAGGCGATTCGCAATCGGATTGATTCGTTTGAAAGGCAATAATAATATCTACAATTCCATACTGGTTTTGTCTACCTAGCACTCACAGATTCCCAGATATAGAATAATTTTATGTTGGTTCATTCTGGAAGTGACTTGTGCGGATGGAATATGTAATTTTCGTTTTTCTCGGAAACGATTTAGGCGATTTGCAATCGGATTGATTCATTTGAAAGCCAATAATAAAATCTACAATACCATACTGGTTTTGTCTACCTAGCACTCACAAATTCCGAGATATAGATTATTTTTAGCTTGGGTCATTCTGGAAGTGACTTGTGCGGATGGAATATGTAATTTTCGTTTTCTCGGAAACGACTTAAGCGATTTGCAATCAGATTGATTCGTTTGATAGCCTATAATAATATCTACAATTCCATACTGGTTTTGACTACCTAGCACTCACAGTTTCCGAGATATAGAATAATCTTATGTTGGTTCATTCTGGAAGTGACTTGTGCGGATGGAATATGTACTTTTCGTTTTTCTCGGAAACGATTTAAGCGATTTGCAATCGGATTGATTCATTTGAAAGCCAATAATAATACTGGTTTTGTCTACCTAGCACTAACAGTTTCCGAGATATAGAATAATTTTATTTAGGGTCATTCTGGAAGTGACTTGTGCGGATGGAATATGTAATTTTCGTTTTTCTCGGAAACGACTTAAGCGATTTGCAATCGGATTGATTCATTTGAAAGCCAATAATAATATCTACAATTCCATACTGGTTTTGTCTACCTAGCACTTACCGTTTCCGAGATATAAATTATTTTTAGGTAGGTTCATTCTGGAAGTGACTTGTGCGGATGGAATATGTAATTTTCGTTTTTCTCGGAAACGACTTAAGCGATTTGCAATCGGATTGATTCGTTTGAAAGCCAATAATAATATCTAAAATACTATACTGGTTTTGTCTACCTAGCTCTTACCGTTTCCGAGATATAGAATAATTTTATGTTGGTTCATTCTGGAAGTGGCTTGTGCGAATGGAATATGTAATTTTCGTTTTTCTCGGAAACGACTTAAGCGATTTGCAATCGGATTGATTCGTTTGAAAGCCAATAATAATATCTACCATTCCATACTGGTTTTGTCTACCTAGCATTTACCGTTTCCTAGATATAAATTATTTTTAGGTTGGTTCATTCTGGAAGTGACTTGTGCGGATGGAATATGTAATTTTCGTTTTTCTCGGAAACGACTTAAGCGATTTGCAATCGGATTGATTCGTTTGAAAGCCAATAATAATATCTATAATTCCATACTGGTTTTGTCTACCTAGCACTCACAAATTCCGAGACATAGATTATTTTTAGCTTGGGTCATTCTGGAAGTGACTTGTGCGGATGGAATATGTAATTTTCGTTTTCTCGGAAACGACTTAAGCGATTTGCAATCGGATTGATTCGTTTGATAGCCTATAATAATATCTACAATTCCATACTGGTTTTGTCTACCTAGCACTCACAGTTTCCGAGATATAGAATAATCTTATGTTGGTTCATTCTGGAAGTGACTTGTGCGGCGTTTTTCTCGGAAACGAATTAAGCGATTTGCAATCGGATTGATTCATTTGAAAGCCAATAATAATATCTACAATACCATGCTGGTTTTGTCTACCTAGCACTAGCAGTTTCCGAGATATAGAATAATTTTATTTGGGGTCATTCTGGAAGTGACTTGTGCGGATGGAATATGTAATTTTCGTTTTTCTCGGAAACGACTTAAGCGATTTGCAATCGGATTGATTCATTTAAAAGCCAATAATAATATCTACAATTCCATACTGGTTTTGTCTACCTAGCACTCACAGTTTCCGAGATATAGGATAATCTTATGTTGGTTCATTCTGGAAGTGACTTATGCGGAAGGAATATGTAATTTTCGTTTTTCTCGGAAACGATTTAAGCGATTTGCAATCCGATTGATTCATTTGAAAGCCAATAATAATATCTACAATTCCATACTGGTTTTGTCTACCTAGCACTTACCGTTTCCGAGATATAGATTATTTTTAGGTTGGTTCATTCTGGAAGTGACTTGTGCGGATGGAATATGTAATTTTCTTTTTTCTCGGAAACGACTTAAGCGATTTGCAATCGGATTGATTCGTTTGAAAGCCAATAATAATATCTAAAATACTATACTGGTTTTGTCTACCTAGCTCTTACCGTTTCCGAGATATAGAATAATTTTATGTTGGTTCATTCTGGAAGTGGCTTGTGCGGATGGAATATGTAATTTTCGTTTTTCTCGGAAACGACTTAAGCGATTTGCAATCGGATTGATTCATTTGAAAGCCAATAAAAATATCTACAATTCCATACTGGTTTTGTCTACCTAGCACTCTCAGTTTCCGAGATATAGAATAATTTTATGTTGGTTCATTCTGGAAGTGACTTGTGCGGATGGAATATGTAATTTTCGTTTTTCTCGGAAACGATTTAGGCAATTTGCAATCGGATTGATTCATTTGAAAGCCAATAATAATATCTGCAATACCATACTGGTTTTGTCTACATAGCACTCACAAATTCCGAGATTAGATTAGGTTGGGTCATTCTGGAAGTGACTTGTGCGGATGGAATATGTAATTTTCTTTTTTCTCTTAAACGACTTAAGCGATTTGCAATCGGATTGATTCGTTTGAAAGCCTATAAAAATATCTACAATTCCATACTGGTTTTGTCTACCTAGCACTCACTGTTTCCGAGATATAGAATAATTTTATGTTGGTTCATTCTGGTAATGACTTGTGCGGATGGAATATGTAATTTTCGTTTTTCTCGGAAACGACTTAAGCGATTTGCAATCGGATTGATTCATTTGAAAGGCAATAATAATATCTACAATACCATACTAGTTTTGTCTACCTAGCACTCACAGTTTCCGAGATATAGAATAATTTTATGTGGGGTCATTCTGGAAGTGACTTGTGCGGATGGAATATGTAATTTTCGTTTTTCTCGGAAACGACTTAAGCGATTTGCAATCGGATTGATTCATTTGAAAGCCAATAATAATATCTACCATTCCATACTGGTTTTGCCTACCTAGCACTTACCGTTTACGAGATATAAATTATTTTTAGGTTGGTTCATTCTGGAAGTGACTTGTGCGGATGGAATATGTAATTTTCGTTTTTCTCGGAAACGACTTAAGCGATTTGCAATCCAATTGATTCATTTGAAAGCCAATAATAATATCTACAATTTCATACTGGTCTTGTCTACCTAGCACTCACAGTTTCCGAGATATAGAATAATTTTTTGTTGGTTCATTCTGGAAGTGACTTGTGCGGATGGAATATGTAATTTTCGTTTTTCTCGGAAGCGATTTAGGCGATTCGCAATCAGCACTCACTGTTTCCGAGATATAAATTATTTTTATGTTGGTTCATTCTGGAAGTGACTTGTGCGGATGGAATATGTAATTTTCGTTTTTCTCGGAAACGACTTAAGCGATTTGCAATCCGATTGATTGATTTGAAAGCCAATAATAATATCTACAATTCCATACTGGTCTTGTCTACCTAGCACTCACAGTTTTCGAGATATAGAATAATTTTATGTTGGTTCATTCTGGAAGTGACTTGTGCGGATGGAATATGTAATTTTCGTTTTTCTCGGAAACGACTTAAGCGATTTGCAATTCGATTGATTCATTTGAAAGCCAATAATAATATCTAAAATTCCATACTGGTCTTGTCTACCTAGCATTCACAAATTCCGAGATGTAGATTATTTTTAGCTTGGGTCATTCTGGAAGTGACTTGTGCGGATGGAATATGTAATTTTCGTTTTCTCGGAAACGACTTAAGCGATTTGCAATCAGATTGATTCGTTTGATAGCCTATAATAATATCTACAATTCCATACTGGTTTTGTCTACCTAGCACTCACAGTTTCCGAGATATAGAATAATCTTATGTTGGTTCATTCTGGAAGTGACTTGTGCGGATGGAATATGTACTTTTCGTTTTTCTCGGAAACGATTTAAGCGATTTGCAATCGGATTGATTCATTTGAAAGCCAATAATAATATCTACAATACCATACTGGTTTTGTCTACCTAGCACTAACAGTTTCCGAGATATAGAATAATTTTATTTGGGGTCATTCTGGAAGTGACTTGTGCGGATGGAATATGTAATTTTCGTTTTTCTCGGAAACGACTTAAGCGATTTGCAATCGGATTGATTCGTTTGAAAGCCAATAATAATATCTAAAATACTATACTGGTTTTGTCTACCTAGCTCTTACCGTTTCCGAGATATAGAATAATTTTATGTTGGTTCATTCTGGAAGTGGCTTGTGCGAATGGAATATGTAATTTTCGTTTTTCTCGGAAACGACTTAAGCGATTTGCAATCGGATTGATTCGTTTGAAAGCCAATAAAAATATCTACAATTCCATACTGGTTTTGTCTACCTAGCACTCACAGTTTCCGAGATATAGAATAATTTTATGTTGGTTCATTCTGGAAGTGACTTGTGCGGATGGAATATGTAATTTTCGTTTTTCTCGGAAACGATTTAGGCAATTTGCAATCGGATTGACTCATTTGAAAGCCAATAAAAATATCTACAATTCCATACTGGTTTTGTCTACCTAGCACTCACAGTTTCCGAGATATAGAATAATTTTATGTTGGTTCATTCTGGAAGTGACTTGTGCTGATGGAATATGTAATTTTCTTTTTTCTCTGAAACGACTTAAGCGATTTGCAATCGGATTGATTCGTTTGAAAGCCTATAAAAATACCTACAATTCCATACTGGTTTTGTCTACCTAGCACTCACTGTTTCCGAGATATAGAATAATTTTATGTTGGTTCATTCTGGTGATGACTTGTGCGGATGGAATATGTAATTTTCGTTTTTCTCGGAAACGACTTAAGCGATTTGCAATCGGATTGATTCATTTGAAAGCCAATAATAATATCTACAATACCATACTGGTTTTGTCTACCTAGCACTCACAGTTTCCGAGATATAGAATAATTTTATGTGGGGTCATTCTGGAAGTGACTTGTGCGGATGGAATATGTAATTTTCGTTTTTCTCGGAAACGACTTAAGCGATTTGCAATAGGATTGATTCATTTGAAAGCCAATAATAATATCTACCATTCCATACTGGTATTGCCTACCTAGCACTTACCGTTTCCTAGATATAAATTATTTTTAGGTTGGTTCATTCTGGAAGTGACTTGTGCGGATGGAATATGTAATTTTCGTTTTTCTCGGAAACGACTTAAGCGATTTGCAATCGGATTGATTCGTTTGAAAGCCAATAATAATATCTACAATTCCATACTGGGTTTGTCTACCTAGCACTCACAGTTTCCGAGATATAGAATAATTTTATGTTGGTTCATTCTGGAAGTGACTTGTGCGGATGGAATATGTAATTTTCGTTTTTCTCGGAAACGACTTAAGCGATTTGCAATTCGATTGATTCATTTGAAAGCCAATAATAATATCTACAATTCCATACTGGTCTTGTCTACCTAGCACTCACAGTTTCCGAGATATAGAATAATTTTATGTTGGTTCATTCTGGAAGTGACTTGTGCGGATGGAATATGTAATTTTCGTTCTTCTCGGAAACGATTTAGGCGATTCGCAATCGTATTGATTCGTTTGAAAGGCAATAATAATATCTACAATTCCATACTGGTTTTGTCTACCTAGCACTCACAGATTCCTAGATATAGAATAATTTTATGTTGGTTCATTCTGGAAGTGACTTGTGCGGATGGAATATGTAATTTTCGTTTTTCTCGGAAACGATTTAGGCGATTTGCAATCGGATTGATTCATTTGAAAGCCAATAATAAAATCTACAATACCATACTGGTTTTGTCTACGTAGCACTCACAAATTCCGAGATATAGATTATTTTTAGCTTGGGTCATTCTGGAAGTGACTTGTGCGGATGGAATATGTAATTTTCGTTTTCTCGGAAACGACTTAAGCGATTTGCAATCGGATTGATTCGTTTGATAGCCTATAATAATATCTACAATTCCATACTGGTTTTGTCTACCTAGCACTCACAGTTTCCGAGATATAGAATAATCTTATGTTGGTTCATTCTGGAAGTGACTTGTGCGGATGGAATATGTACTTTTCGTTTTTCTCGGAAACGATTTAAGCGATTTGCAATCGGATTGATTCATTTGAAAGCCAATAATAATATCTACAATACCATACTGGTTTTGTCTACCTAGCACTAACAGTTTCCGAGATATAGAATAATTTTATTTGGGGTCATTCTGGAAGTGACTTGTGCGGATGGAATATGTAATTTTCGTTTTTCTCGGAAACGACTTAAGCGATTTGCAATCGGATTGATTCATTTGAAAGCCAATAATAATATCTACAATTCCATGCTGGTTTTGTCTACCTAGCACTTACCGTTTCCGAGATATAAATTATTTTTAGGTTGGTTCATTCTGGAAGTGACTTGTGCGGATGGAATATGTAATTTTCGTTTTTCTCGGAAACGACTTAAGCGATTTGCAATCGGATTGATTCGTTTGAAAGCCAATAATAATATCTAAAATACTATACTGGTTTTGTCTACCTAGCTCTTATCGTTTCCGAGATATAGAATAATTTTATGTCGGTTTATTCTGGAAGTGGCTTGTGCGAATGGAATATGTAATTTTCGTTTTTCTCGGAAACGACTTAAGCGATTTGCAATCGGATTGATTCGTTTGAAAGCCAATAAAAATATCTACAATTCCATACTGGTTTTGTCTACCTACAACTCACAGTTTCCGAGATATAGAATAATTTTATGTTGGTTCATTCTGGAAGTGACTTGTGCGGATGGAATATGTAATTTTCGTTTTTCTCGGAAACGATTTAGGCAATTTGCAATCGGATTGACTCATTTGAAAGCCAATAATAATATCTGCAATTCCATACTGGTTTTGTCTACCTAGCACTCACAAATTCTGAGATATAGATTATTTTTAGGTTGGGTCATTCTGGAAGTGACTTGTGCTGATGGAATATGTAATTTTCTTTTTTCTCTGAAACGACTTAAGCGATTTGCAATCGGATTGATTCGTTTGAAAGCCTATAAAAATATCTACAATTCCATACTGGTTTTGTCTACCTAGCACTCACTGTTTCCGAGATATAGAATAATTTTATGTTGGTTCATTCTGGTAATGATTTGTGCGGATGGAATATGTAATTTTCGTTTTTCTCGGAAACGACTTAAGCGATTTGCAATCGGATTGATTCATTTGAAAGCCAATAATAATATCTACAATACCATACTTGTTTTTTCTACCTAGCACTCACAGTTTCCGAGATATAGAATAATTTTATGTAGGGTCATTCTGGAAGTGACTTGTGCGGATGGAATATGTAATTTTCGTTTTTCTTGGAAACGACTTAAGCGATTTGCAATCGGATTGATTCATTTGAAAGCCAATAATAATATCTACCATTCCATACTGGTATTGCCTACCTAGCACTTACCGTTTCCTAGATATAAATTATTTTTAGGTTGGTTCATTCTGGAAGTGACTTGTGCGGATGGAATATGTAATTTTCGTTTTTCTCGGAAATGACTTAAGCGAATTGCAATCGGATTGATTCGTTTGAAAGCCAATAATAATATCTACAATTCCATACTGGTTTTGTCTACCTAGCACTCACAGTTTCCGAGATATAGAATAATTTTATGTTGGTTCATTCTGGAAGTGACTTGTGCGGATGGAATATGTAATTTTCTTTTTTCTCTGAAACGACTTAAGCGATTTGCAATCGGATTGATTCGTTTGAAAGCCTATAAAAATATCTACAATTCCATACTGGTTTTGTCTACCTAGCACTCACTGTTTCCGAGATATAGAATAATTTTATGTTGGTTCATTCTGGTAATGACTTGTGCGGATGGAATATGTAATTTTCGTTTTTCTCGGAAACGACTTAAGCGATTTGCAATCGGATTGATTCATTTGAAAGCCAATAATAATATCTACAACACCATACTGGTTTTGTCTACCTAGCACTCACAGTTTCCGAGATATAGAATAATTTTATGTGGGGTCATTCTGGAAGTGACTTGTGCGGATGGAATATGTAATTTTCGTTTTTCTCGGAAACGACTTAAGCGATTTGCAATCGGATTGATTCATTTGAAAGCCAATAATAATATCTACCATTCCATACTGGTTTTGCCTACCTAGCACTTACCGTTTCCGAGATATAAATTATTTTTAGGTTGGTTCATTCTGGAAGTGACTTGTGCGGATGGAATATGTAATTTTCGTTTTTCTCGGAAACGACTTGAGCGATTTGCAATCCGATTGATTGATTTGAAAGCCAATAATAATATCTACAATTCCATACTGGTCTTTCTACCTAGCGCTCACAGTTTCCGAGATATAGAATAATTTTATGTTGGTTCATTCTGGAAGTGACTTGTGCGGATGGAATATGTAATTTTCGTTTTTCTCGGAAACGACTTAAGAGATTTGCAATTCGATTGATTCATTTGAAAGCCAATAATAATATCTACAATTCCATACTGGTCTTGTCTACCTAGCACTCACAGTTTCCGAGATATAGAATAATTTTATGTTGGTTCATTCTGGAAGTGACTTGTGCGGATGGAATATGTAAATTTCGTTTTTCTCGGAAACGACTTAAGCCATTCGCAATCGGATTGATTCGTTTGAAAGGCAATAATAATATCTACAATTCCATACTGGTTTTGTCTACCTAGCACTCACAGATTCCCAGATATAGAATAATTTTATGTTGGTTCATTCTGGAAGTGACTTGTGCGGATAGAATATGTAATTTTCGTTTTTCTCGGAAACGATTTAGGCGATTTGCAATCGGATTGATTCATTTGAAAGCCAATAATAATATCTACAATACCATACTGGTTTTGTCTACCTAGCACTCACAAATTCCGAGATATAGATTATTTTTAGCTTGGGTCATTCTGGAAGTGACTTGTGCGGATGGAATATATAATTTTCGTTTTTCTCGGAAACGACTTAAGCGATTTGCAATCGGATTGATTCGTTTGAAAGCCAATAATAATATCTACAATTCCATACTGGTTTTGTCTACCTAGCTCTTACCGTTTCCGAGATATAGATTATTTTTAGGTTGGGTCATTCTGGAAGTGACTTGTGCGGATGGAATGTATAATTTTCGATTTTTTCGGAAACGACTTAAGCGATTTGCAATCGGATTGATTCGTTTGAAAGCCAATAATAATATCTACAATTCCATACTGGTTTTGTCTACCTAGCACTCAAAGTTTCCGAGATACAGAATAATTTTATGTTGGTTTATTCTGGAAGTGACTTGTGCGGATGGAATATGTAATTTTCGTTTTTCTCGGAAACGACTTAACCGATTTGCAATCGGATTGATTCGTTTGAAAGCCAATAATAATATCTACAATTCCATACTGGTTTTGTCTACCTAGCACTCACAGTTTCCGAGATATAATATAATTTTATGTTGGTTCATTTTGGAAGTGACTTGTGCGGATGGAATATGTAATTTTTGTTTTTCTCGGAAACGACTTAAGCGATTTGCAATCGGATTGATTCATTTGAGAGCCAATAATAATATCTACAATTCCATACTGGTTTTGTCTACCTAGCACTTACCGTTTCCGAGATATAAATTAATTTTAGGTTGGTTCATTCTGGAAGTGACTTTGCGGATGGAATATGTAATTTTTGTTTTTCTCGGAAACGACTTAAGCGATTTGCAATCCGTTTGATTGATTTGAAAGCCAATAATAATATCTACAATTCCATACTGGTCTTGTCTACCTAGCACTCACCGTTTCCGAGATATAGAATAATTTTATGTTGGTTCATTCTGGAAGTGACTTGTGCGGATGGAATATGTAATTTTCGTTTTTCTCGGAAACGACTTAAGCGATTTGCAATCCGATTGATTCATTTGAAAGCCAATAATAATATCTACAATTCCATACTGGTTTTGTCTACCTAGCACTCACAGTTTCCGAGATATAGAATAATTTTATGTTGGTTCATTCTGGAAGTGACTTGTGCGGATGGAATATGTAATTTTTGTTTTTCTCGGAAACGACTTAAGCGATTTGCAATCGGATTGATTCATTTGAAAGCCAATAATAATATCTACAATACCATGCTGGTTTTGTCTACCTAGCACTCACAGTTTCCGAGATATAGAATAATTTTATGTGGGGTCATTCTGGAAGTGACTTGTGCGGATGGAATATGTAATTTTCGTTTTTCTCGGAAACGACTTAAGCGATTTGCAATCGGATTGATCCATTTGAAAGCCAATAATAATATCTACAATTCCATACCGGTCTTGTCTACCTAGCACTCACAGTTTCCGAGATATAGAATAATTTTATATGGGGTCATTCTGGAAGTGACTTGTGCGGATGGAATATGTAATTTTCGTTTTTCTCGGAAACGACTTAAGCGATTTGCAATCGGATTGATTCATTTGAAAGCCAATAATAATATCTACCATTCCATACTGGTTTTGTCTACCTAGCATTTACCGTTTCCTAGATATAAATTATTTTTAGGTTGGTTCATTCTGGAAGTGACTTGTGCGGATGGAATATGTAATTTTCGTTTTTCTCGGAAACGACTTAAGCGATTTGCAATCGGATTGATTCGTTTGAAAGCCAATAATAATATCTACAATTCCATACTGGTTTTGTCTACCTAGCTCTTACCGTTTCCGAGATATAGATTATTTTTAGGTTGGTTCATTCTGGAAGTGACTTGTGCGGATGGAATATGTAATTTTCGTTTTTCTCGGAAACGACTTAAGCGATTTGCAATCGGATTGATTCATTTGAAAGCCAATAATAATATCTACAATTCCATACTGGTTTTGTCTACCTAGCACTCACAGTTTCCGAGATATAGAATAATTTTATGTGGGGTCATTCTGGAAGTGACTTGTGCGGATGGAATATGTAATTTTCGTTTTTGTCGGAAACGACTTAAGCGATTTGCAATCGGATTGATTCATTTGAAAGCCAATAATAATATCTACAATTCCATACTGGTTTTGTCTACCTAGCACTCACAGTTTCCGAGATACAGAATAATTTTATGTTGGTTTATTCTGGAAGTGACTTGTGCGGATGGAATATATAATTTTCGTTTTTCTCGGAAACGACTTAAGCGATTTGCAATCGGATTGATTCGTTTGAAAGCCAATAATAATATCTACAATTCCATACTGGTTTTGTCTACCTAGCTCTTACCGTTTCCGAGATATAGATTATTTTTAGGTTGGGTCATTCTGGAAGTGACTTGTGCGGATGGAATATGTAATTTTCGATTTTTTCGGAAACGACTTAAGCGATTTGCAATCGGATTGATTCGTTTGAAAGCCAATAATAATATCTACAATTCCATACTGGTTTTGTCTACCTAGCACTCACAGTTTCCGAGATACAGAATAATTTTATGTTGGTTTATTCTGGAAGTGACTTGTGCGGATGGAATATGTAATTTTCGTTTTTCTCGGAAACGACTTAACCGATTTGCAATCGGATTGATTCGTTTGAAAGCCAATAATAATATCTACAATTCCATACTGGTTTTGTCTACCTAGCACTCACAGTTTCCGAGATACAGAATAATTTTATGTTGGTTCATTTTGGAAGTGACTTGTGCGGATGGAATATGTAATTTTTGCTTTTCTCGGAAACGACTTAAGCGATTTGCAATCGGATTGATTCATTTGAAAGCCAATAATAATATCTACAATTCCATACTGGTTTTGTCTACCTAGCACTTACCGTTTCCGAGATATAAATTAATTTTAGGTTGGTTCATTCTGGAAGTGACTTGTGCGGATGGAATATGTAATTTTTGTTTTTCTCGGAAACGACTTAAGCGATTTGCAATCCGTTTGATTGATTTGAAAGCCAATAATAATATCTACAATTCCATACTGGTCTTGTCTACCTAGCACTCACAGTTTCCGAGATATAGAATAATTTTATGTTGGTTCATTCTGGAAGTGACTTGTGCGGATGGAATATGTAATTTTCGTTTTTCTCGGAAACGACTTAAGCGATTTGCAATCCGATTGATTCATTTGAAAGCCAATAATAATATCTACAATTCCATACTGGTTTTGTCTACCTAGCACTCACAGTTTCCGAGATATAGAATAATTTTATGTTGGTTCATTCTGAAAGTGACTTGTGCGGATGGAATATGTAATTTTCGTTTTTCTCGGAAACGACTTAAGCCATTCGCAATCGGATTGATTCGTTTGAAAGGCAATAATAATATCTACAATTCCATACTGGTTTTGTCTACCTAGCACTCACAGATTCCCAGATATAGAATAATTTTATGTTGGTTCATTCTGGAAGTGACTTGTGCGGATGGAATATGTAATTTTCGTTTTTCTCGGAAACGATTTAGGCGATTTGCAATCGGATTGATTCATTTGAAAGCCAATAATAATATCTACAATACCATACTGGTTTTGTCTACCTAGCACTCACAAATTCCGAGACATAGATTATTTTTAGCTTGGGTCATTCTGGAAGTGACTTGTGCGGATGGAATATGTAATTTTCGTTTTCTCGGAAACGACTTAAGCGATTTGCAATCGGATTGATTCGTTTGATAGCCTATAATACTATCTACAATTCCATGCTGGTTTTGTCTACCTAGCACTCACAGTTTCCGAGATATAGAATAATCTTATGTTGGTTCATTCTGGAAGTGACTTGTGCGGATGGAATATGTACTTTTCGTTTTTCTCGGAAACGATTTAAGCGATTTGCAATCGGATTGATTCATTTGAAAGCCAATAATAATATCTACAATACCATACTGGTTTTGTCTACCTAGCACTAACAGTTTCCGAGATATAGAATAATTTTATTTGGGGTCATTCTGGAAGTGACTTGTGCGGATGGAATATGTAATTTTCGTTTTTCTCGGAAACGACTTAAGCGATTTGCAATCGGATTGATTCATTTGAAAGCCAATAATAATATCTACAATTCCATACTGGTTTTGTCTACCTAGCACTCACAGTTTCCGAGATATAGGATAATCTTATGTTGGTTCATTCTGGAAGTGACTTGTGCGGAAGGAATATGTAATTTTCGTTTTTCTCGGAAACGACTTAAGCGATTTGCAATCGGATTGATTCATTTGAAAGCCAATAATAATATCTACAATTCCATACTGGTTTTGTCTACCTAGCACTCACAATTTCCGAGATATAGAATAATTTTATGTTGGTTCATTCTGGAAGTGACTTGTGCGGATGGAATATGTAATTTTCGTTTTTCTCGGAAACGACTTAAGCGATTTGCAATCGGATTAATTCATTTGAAAGCCTATAATAATATCTACAATTATATACTGAGTATGTCTACCTAGCACTTACAGTTTCCGAGATACAGAATAATTTTATGTTGGTTTATTCTGGAAGTGACTTGTGCGGATGGAATATGTAATTTTCGTTTTTCTCGGAAACGACTTAAGCGATTTGCAATCGGATTGATTCGTTTGAAAGCCAATAATAATATCTACAATTCCATACTGGTTTTGTCTACCTAGCTCTTACCGTTTCCGAGATATAGATTATTTTTTGGTTGGGTCATTCTGGTAGTGACTTGTGCGGATGGAATATGTAATTTTCAATTTTTTCGGAAACGACTTAAGCGATTTGCAATCGGATTGATTCGTTTGAAAGCCAATAATAATATCTACAATTCCATACTGGTTTTGTCTACCTAGCACTCACAGTTCTATATCTCGGAATAATTTTATGTTGGTTTATTCTGGAAGTGACTTGTGCGGATGGAATATGTAATTTTCGTTTTTCTCGGAAACGACTTAAGCGATTTGCAATCGGATTGATTCGTTTGAAAGCCAATAATAATATCTACAATTCCATACTGGTTTTGTCTACCTACAACTCACAGTTTCCGAGATATAATATAATTTTATGTTGGTTCATTTTGGAAGTGACTTGTGTGGATGGAATATGTAATTTTTGTTTTTCTCGGAAACGACTTAAGCGATTTGCAATCGGATTGATTCATTTGAAAGCCAATAATAATATCTACAATTCCATACTGGTTTTGTCTACCTAGCACTTACCGTTTCCGAGATATAAATTAATTTTAGGTTGGTTCATTCTGGAAGTGACTTGTGCGGATGGAATATGTAATATTTGTTTTTCTCGGAAACGACTTAAGCGATTTGCAATCCGTTTGATTGATTTGAAAGCCAATAATAATATCTACAATTCCATACTGGTCTTGTCTACCTAGCACTCACAGTTTCCGAGATATAGAATAATTTTATGTTGGTTCATTCTGGAAGTGACTTGTGCGGATGGAATATGTAATTTTCGTTTTTCTCGGAAACGACTTAAGCGATTTGCAATCCGATTGATTCATTTGAAAGCCAATAATAATATCTACAATTCCATACTGGTCTTGTCTACCTAGCACTCACAGTTTCCGAGATATAGAATAATTTTATGTTGGTTCATTCTGGAAGTGACTTGTGCGGATGGAATATGTAATTTTCGTTTTTCTCGGAAACGACTTAAGCCATTCGCAATCGGATTGATTCGTTTGAAAGGCAATAATAATATCT
Organism: Stomoxys calcitrans; assembly: GCF_963082655.1. Classification (NCBI taxonomy): domain Eukaryota; kingdom Metazoa; phylum Arthropoda; class Insecta; order Diptera; family Muscidae; genus Stomoxys; species Stomoxys calcitrans. Next base: position 60,134,834 of record NC_081555.1, on the reverse strand, counting down.
ACAATTCCATACTGGTTTTGTCTACCTAGCACTCACAGATTCCCAGATATAGAATAATTTTATGTGGGTTCATTCTGGAAGTGACTTGTGCGGATGGAATATGAAATTTTCGTATTTCTCGGAAACGATTTAGGCGATTTGCACTCGGATTGATTCATTTGAAAGCCAATAATAATATCTACAATACCATACTGGTTTTGTCTACCTAGCACTCACAAATTCCGAGACATAGATTATTTTTAGCTTGGGTCATTCTGGAAGTGACTTGTGCGGATGGAATATGTAATTTTCGTTTTCTCGGAAACGACTTAAGCGATTTGCAATCGGATTGATTCGTTTGATAGCCTATAATAATATCTACAATTCCATGCTGGTTTTGTCTACCTAGCACTCACAGTTTCCGAGATATAGAATAATCTTATGTTGGTTCATTCTGGAAGTGACTTGTGCGGATGGAATATGTACTTTTCGTTTTTCTCGGAAACGATTTAAGCGATTTGCAATCGGATTGATTCATTTGAAAGCCAATAATAATATCTACAATACCATACTGGTTTTGTCTACCTAGCACTAACAGCTTCCGAGATATAGAATAATTTTATTTGGGGTCATTCTGGAAGTGACTTGTGCGGATGGAATATGTAATTTTCGTTTTTCTCGGAAACGACTTAAGCGATTTGCAATCGGATTGATTCATTTGAAAGCCAATAATAATATCTACAATTCCATACTGGTTTTGTCTACCTAGCACTCACAGTTTCCGAGATATAGGATAATCTTATGTTGGTTCATTCTGGAAGTGACTTGTGCGGAAGGAATATGTAATTTTCGTTTTTCTCGGAAACGACTTAAGCGATTTGCAATCGGATTGATTCATTTGAAAGCCAATAATAATATCTACAATTCCATACTGGTTTTGTCTACCTAGCACTCACAATTTCCGAGATATAGAATAATTTTATGTTGGTTCATTCTGGAAGTGACTTGTGCGGATGGAATATGTAATTTTCGTTTTTCTCGGAAACGACTTAAGCGATTTGCAATCGGATTAAATCATTTGAAAGCCTATAATAATATCTACAATTCCATACTGGTTTTGTCTACCTAGCACTCACAGTTTCCGAGATACAGAATAATTTTATGTTGGTTTATTCTGGAAGTGACTTGTGCGGATGGAATATGTAATTTTCGTTTTTCTCGGAAACGACTTAAGCGATTTGCAATCGGATTGATTCGTTTGAAAGCCAATAATAATATCTACAATTCCATACTGGTTTTGTCTACCTAGCTCTTACCGTTTCCGAGATATAGATTATTTTTAGGTTGGGTCATTCTGGAAGTGACTTGTGCGGATGGAATGTGTAATTTTCGATTTTTTCGGAAACGACTTAAGCGATTTGCAATCGGATTGATTCGTTTGAAAGCCAATAATAATATCTACAATTCCATACTGGTCTTGTCTACCTAGCACTCACAGTTTCCGAGATATAGAATAATTTTATGTTGGTTCATTCTGGAAGTGACTTGTGCGGATGGAATATGTAATTTTCGTTTTTCTCGGAAACGACTTAAGCGATTTGCAATCCGATTGATTCATTTGAAAGCCAATAATAATATCTACAATTCCATACTGGTCTTGTCTACCTAGCACTCACAGTTTCCGAGATATAGAATAATTTTATGTTGGTTCATTCTGGAAGTGACTTGTGCGGATTGAATATGTAATTTTCGTTTTTCTCGGAAACGACTTAAGCCATTCGCAATCGTATTGATTCGTTTGAAAGGCAACAATAATATCTACAATTCCATACTGGTTTTGTCTACCTAGCACTCACAGATTCCCAGGTATAGAATAATTTTATGTTGGTTCATTCTGGAAGTGACTTGTGCGGATGGAATATGTAATTTTCGATTTTGTCGGAAACGATTTAGGCGATTTGCAATCGGATTGATTCATTTGAAAGCCAATAATAATATCTACAATACCATACTGGTTTTGTCTACCTAGCACTCACAAATTCCGAGACATAGATTATTTTTAGCTTGGGTCATTCTGGAAGTGACTTGTGCGGATGGAATATGTAATTTTCGTTTTCTCGGAAACGACTTAAGCGATTTGCAATCGGATTGATTCGTTTGATAGCCTATAATAATATCTACAATTCCATGCCGGTTTTGTCTACCTAGCACTCACAGTTTCCGAGATATAGAATAATCTTATGTTGGTTCATTCTGGAAGTGACTTGTGCGGATGGAATATGTAATTTTCGTTTTTCTCGGAAACGACTTAAGCGATTTGCAATCCGTTTGATTGATTTGAAAGCCAATAATAATATCTACAATTCCATACTGGTCTTGTCTACCTAGCACTCACAGTTTCCGAGATATAGAATAATTTTATGTTGGTTCATTCTGGAAGTGACTTGTGCGGATGGAATATGTAATTTTCGTTTTTCTCGGAAACGACTTAAGCGATTTGCAATCCGATTGATTCATTTGAAAGCCAATAATAATATCTACAATTCCATACTGGTCTTGTCTACCTAGCACTCACAGTTTCCGAGATATAGAATAATTTTATGTTGGTTCATTCTGGAAGAGACTTGTGCGGATTGAATATGTAATTTTCGTTTTTCTCGGAAACGACTTAAGCCATTCGCAATCGGATTGATTCGTTTGAAAGGCAACAATAATATCTACAATTCCATACTGGTTTTGTCTACCTAGCACTCACAGATTCCCAGATATAGAATAATTTTATGTTGGTTCATTCTGGAAGTGACTTGTGCGGATGGAATATGTAATTTTCGTTTTTCTCGGAAACGATTTAGGCGATTTGCAATCGGATTGATTCATTTGAAAGCCAATAATAATATCTACAATACCATACTGGTTTTGTCTACCTAGCACTCACAAATTCCGAGACATAGATTATTTTTAGCTTGGGTCATTCTGGAAGTGACTTGTGCGGATGGAATATGTAATTTTCGTTTTCTCGGAAACGACTTAAGCGATTTGCAATCGGATTGATTCGTTTGATAGCCTATAATAATATCTACAATTCCATGCTGGTTTTGTCTACCTAGCACTCACAGTTTCCGAGATATAGAATAATCTTATGTTGGTTCATTCTGGAAGTGACTTGTGCGGATGGAATATGTAATTTTCGTTTTTCTCGGAAACGACTTAAGCGATTTGCAATCCGTTTGATTGATTTGAAAGTCAATAATAATATCTACAATTCCATACTGGTCTTGTCTACCTAGCACTCACAGTTTCCGAGATATAGAATAATTTTATGTTGGTTCATTCTGGAAGTGACTTGTGCGGATGGAATATGTAATTTTCGTTTTTCTCGGAAACGACTTAAGCGATTTGCAATCCGATTGATTCATTTGAAAGCCAATAATAATATCTACAATTCCATACTGGTCTTGTCTACCTAGCACTCACAGTTTCCGAGATATAGAATAATTTTATGTTGGTTCATTCTGGAAGTGACTTGTGCGGATTGAATATGTAATTTTCGTTTTTCTCGGAAACGACTTAAGCCATTCGCAATCGGATTGATTCGTTTGAAAGGCAACAATAATATCTACAATTCCATACTGGTTTTGCCTACCTAGCAGTCACAGATTTCCAGATATAGAATAATTTTATGTTGGTTCATTCTGGAAGTGACCTGTGCGGATGGAATATGTACTTTTCGTTTTTCTCGGAAACGATTTAAGCGATTTGCAATCGGATTGATTCATTTGAAAGCCAATAATAATATCTACAATACCATACTGGTTTTGTCTACCTAGCACTCACAAATTCCGAGACATAGATTATTTTTAGCTTGGGTCATTCTGGAAGTGACTTGTGCGGATGGAATATGTAATTTTCGTTTTCTCGGAAACGACTTAAGCGATTTGCAATCGGATTGATTCGTTTGATAGCCTATAATAATATCTACAATTCCATGCTGGTTTTGTCTACCTAGCACTCACAGTTTCCGAGATATAGAATAATCTTATGTTGGTTCATTCTGGAAGTGACCTGTGCGGATGGAATATGTACTTTTCGTTTTTCTCGGAAACGATTTAAGCGATTTGCAATCGGATTGATTCATTTGAAAGCCAATAATAATATCTACAATACCATACTGGTTTTGTCTACCTAGCACTAACAGTTTCCGAGATATAGAATAATTTTATTTGGGGTCATTCTGGAAGTGACTTGTGCGGATGGAATATGTAATTTTCGTTTTTCTCGGAAACGATTTAAGCGATTTGCAATCGGATTGATTCATTTGAAAGCCAATAATAATATCTACAATTCCATACTGGTTTTGTCTACCTAGCACTCACAGTTTCCGAGATATAGGATAATCTTATGTTGGTTCATTCTGGAAGTGACTTGTGCGGAAGGAATATGTACTTTTCGTTTTTCTCGGAAACGATTTAAGCGATTTGCAATCGGATTGATTCATTTGAAAGCCAATAATAATATCTACAATTCCATACTGGTTTTGTCTACCTAGCACTTACCGTTTCCGAGATATAGATTATTTTTAGGTTGGTTCATTCTGGAAGTGACTTGTGCGGATGGAATATGTAATTTTCTTTTTTCTCGGAAACGACTTAAGCGATTTGCAATCGGATTGATTCGTTTGAAAGCCAATAATAATATCAAAAATACTATACTGGTTTTGTCTACCTAGCTCTTACCGTATCCGAGATATAGAATAATTTTATGTTGGTTCATTCTGGAAGTGGCTTGTGCGGATGGAATATGTAATTTTCGTTTTTCTCGGAAACGACTTAAGCGATTTGCAATCGGATTGATTCGTTTGAAAGCCAATAAAAATATCTGCAATACCATACTGGTTTTGTCTACCTAGCACTCACAGTTTCCGAGATATAGAATAATTTTATGTTGGTTCATTCTGGAAGTGACTTGTGCGGATGGAATATGTAATTTTCGTTTTTCTCGGAAACGATTTAGGCAATTTGCAATCGGATTGATTCATTTGAAAGCCAATAATAATATCTGCAATACCATACTGGTTTTGTCTACCTAGCACTCACAAATTCCGAGATTAGATTAGGTTGGGTCATTCTGGAAGTGACTTGTGCGGATGGAATATGTAATTTTCTTTTTTCTCTGAAACGACTTAAGCGATTTGCAATCGGATTGATTCGTTTGAAAGCCTATAAAAATATCTACAATTCCATACTGGTTTTGTCTACCTAGCACTCACAGTTTCCGAGATATAGAATAATTTTATGTTGGTTCATTCTGGTAATGACTTGTGCGGATGGAATATGTAATTTTCGTTTTTCTCGGAAACGACTTAAGCGATTTGCAATCGGATTGATTCATTTGAAAGCCAATAATAATATCTACAATACCATACTGGTTTTGTCTACCTAGCACTCACAGTTTCCGTGATATAGAATAATTTTATGTGGGGTCATTCTGGAAGAGACTTGTGCGGATGGAATATGTAATTTTCGTTTTTCTCGGAAACGACTTAAGCGATTTGCAATCGGATTGATTCATTTGAAAGCCAATAATAATATCTACCATTCCATACTGGTTTTGCCTACCTAGCACTTACCGTTTCCGAGATATAAATTATTTTTAGGTTGGTTCATTCTGGAAGTGACTTGTGCGGATTGAATATGTAATTTTCGTTTTTCTCGGAAACGACTTAAGCGATTTGCAATCGGATTGATTCGTTTGAAAGCCAATAATAATATCTACAATTCCATACTGGTTTTGTCTACCTAGCTCTTACCGTTTCCGAGATATAGATTATTTTTAGGTTGGGTCATACTGGAAGTGACTTGTGCGGATGGAATATGTAATTTTCGTTTTTCTCGGAAACGACTTAAGCGATTTGCAATCGGATTGATTCGTTTGAAAGCCAAAAAAAAATATCTACAATTCCATATTGGTTTTGTCTACCTAGCACTCACAGTTTCCGAGATATAGAAAAATCTAATGTTGGTTCATTCTGGAAGTGACTTGTGCGGATGGAATATGTAATTTGTTTACCTAGCTCTTATCGTTTCCGAGATATAGAATAATTTTATGTTGGTTCATTCTGGAAGTGGCTTGTGCGGATGGAATATGTAATTTTCGTTTTTCTCGGAAACGACTTAAGCGATTTGCAATCGGATTGTTTCGTTTGAAAGCCAATAAAAATATCTACAATTCCATACTGGTTTTGTCTACCTAGCACTAACAGTTTCCGAGATATAGAATAATTTTATTTGGGGTCATTCTGGAAGTGACTTGTGCGGATGGAATATGTAATTTTCGTTTTTCTCGGAAACGATTTAAGCGATTTGCAATCGGATTGATTCATTTGAAAGCCAATAATAATATCTACAATTCCATACTGGTTTTGTCTACCTAGCACTCACAGTTTCCGAGATATAGGATAATCTTATGTTGGTTCATTCTGGAAGTGACTTGTGCGGAAGGAATATGTACTTTTCGTTTTTCTCGGAAACGATTTAAGCGATTTGCAATCGGATTGATTCATTTGAAAGCCAATAATAATATCTACAATTCCATACTGGTTTTGTCTACCTAGCACTTACCGTTTCCGAGATATAGATTATTTTTAGGTTGGTTCATTCTGGAAGTGACTTGTGCGGATGGAATATGTAATTTTCTTTTTTCTCGGAAACGACTTAAGCGATTTGCAATCGGATTGATTCGTTTGAAAGCCAATAATAATATCAAAAATACTATACTGGTTTTGTCTACCTAGCTCTTACCGTTTCCGAGATATAGAATAATTTTATGTTGGTTCATTCTGGAAGTGGCTTGTGCGGATGGAATATGTAATTTTCGTTTTTCTCGGAAACGACTTAAGCGATTTGCAATCGGATTGATTCGTTTGAAAGCCAATAAAAATATCTGCAATACCATACTGGTTTTGTCTACCTAGCACTCACAGTTTCCGAGATATAGAATAATTTTATGTTGGTTCATTCTGGAAGTGACTTGTGCGGATGGAATATGTAATTTTCGTTTTTCTCGGAAACGATTTAGGCAATTTGCAATCGGATTGATTCATTTGAAAGCCAATAATAATATCTGCAATACCATACTGGTTTTGTCTACCTAGCACTCACAAATTCCGAGATTAGATTAGGTTGGGTCATTCTGGAAGTGACTTGTGCGGATGGAATATGTAATTTTCTTTTTTCTCTGAAACGACTTAAGCGATTTGCAATCGGATTGATTCGTTTGAAAGCCTATAAAAATATCTACAATTCCATACTGGTTTTGTCTACCTAGCACTCACTGTTTCCGAGATATAGAATAATTTTATGTTGGTTCATTCTGGTAATGACTTGTGCGGATGGAATATGTAATTTTCGTTTTTCTCGGAAACGACTTAAGCGATTTGCAATCGGATTGATTCATTTGAAAGCCAATAATAATATCTACAATACCATACTGGTTTTGTCTACCTAGCACTCACAGTTTCCGAGATATAGAATAATTTTATGTGGGGTCATTCTGGAAGTGACTTGTGCGGATTGAATATGTAATTTTCGTTTTTCTCGGAAACGATTTAAGCGATTTGCAATCGGATTGATTCATTTGAAAGCCAATAATAATATCTACCATTCCATACTGGTTTTGCCTACCTAGCATTTACCGTTTCCGAGATATAAATTATTTTTAGGTTGGTTCATTCTGGAAGTGACTTGTGCGGATGGAATATGTAATTTTCGTTTTTCTCGGAAACGACTTAAGCGATTTGCAATCGGATTGATTCGTTTGAAAGCCAATAATAATATCTACAATTCCATACTGGTTTTGTCTACCTAGCTCTTACCGTTTCCGAGATATAGATTAATTTTATGTGGGGTCATACTGGAAGTGACTTGTGCGGATGGAATATGTAATTTTCGTTTTTCTCGGAAACGACTTAAGCGATTTGCAATCGGATTGATTCGTTTGAAAGCCAATAAAAATATCTACAATTCCATATTGGTTTTGTCTACCTAGCACTCACAGTTTCCGAGATATAGAATAATCTTATGTTGGTTCATTCTGGAAGTGACTTGTGCGGATGGAATATGTAATTTTCGTTTTTCTCGGAAACGATTTAGGCAATTTGCAATCGGATTGATTCATTTGAAAGCCAATAATAATATCTGCAATACCATACTGGTTTTGTCTACCTAGCACTCACAAATTCCGAGATATAGATTATTTTTAGGTTGGGTCATTCTGGAAGTGACTTGTGCGGATGGAATATGTAATTTTCGTTTTTCTCGGAAACGACTTAAGCGATTTGCAATCGGATTGATTCGTTTGAAAGCCTATAATAATATCTACAATTCCATACTGGTTTTGTCTACCTAGCACTCACTGTTTCCGAGATATAGAATAATTTTAAGTTGGTTCATTCTTTTAATGACTTGTGCGGATGGAATATGTAATTTTCGTTTTTCTCGGAAACGATTTAGGCAATTTGCAATCGGATTGATTCATTTGAAAGCCAATAATAATATCTGCAATACCATACTGGTTTTGTCTACCTAGCACTCACAAATTCCGAGATTAGATTAGGTTGGGTCATTCTGGAAGTGACTTGTGCGGATGGAATATGTAATTTTCTTTTTTCTCTGAAACGACTTAAGCGATTTGCAATCGGATTGATTCGTTTGAAAGCCTATAAAAATATCTACAATTCCATACTGGTTTTGTCTACCTAGCACTCACTGTTTCCGAGATATAGAATAATTTTATGTTGGTTCATTCTGGTAATGACTTGTGCGGATGGAATATGTAATTTTCGTTTTTCTCGGAAACGACTTAAGCGATTTGCAATCGGATTGATTCATTTGAAAGCCAATAATAATATCTACAATACCATACTGGTTTTGTCTACATAGCACTCACAGTTTCCGAGATATAGAATAATTTTATGTGGGGTCATTCTGGAAGTGACTTGTGCGGATGGAATATGTAATTTTCGTTTTTCTCGGAAACGACTTAAGCGATTTGCAATCGGATTGATTCATTTGAAAGCCAATAATAATATCTACCATTCCATACTGGTTTTGCCTACCTAGCACTTACCGTTTCCGAGATATAAATTATTTTTAGGTTGGTTCATTCTGGAAGTGACTTGTGCGGATGGAATATGTAATTTTCGTTTTTCTCGGAAACGACTTAAGCGATTTGCAATCGGATTGATTCGTTTGAAAGCCAATAATAATATCTACAATTCCATACTGGTTTTGTCTACCTAGCTCTTACCGTTTGCGAGATATAGATTAATTTTATGTGGGGTCATACTGGAAGTGACTTGTGCGGATGGAATATGTAAATTTCGTTTTTCTCGGAAACGACTTAAGCGATTTGCAATCGGATTGATTCGTTTGAAAGCCAATAAAAATATCTACAATTCCATATTGGTTTTGTCTACCTAGCACTCACAGTTTCCGAGATATAGAATAATCTTATGTTGGTTCATTCTGGAAGTGACTTGTGCGGATGGAATATGTAATTTTCGTTTTTCTCGGAAACGATTAAGGCAATTTGCAATCGGATTGATTCATTTGAAAGCCAATAATAATATCTGCAATACCATACTGGTTTTGTCTACCTAGCACTCACAAATTCCGAGATATAGATTATTTTTAGGTTGGGTCATTCTGGAAGTGACTTGTGCGGATGGAATATGTAATTTTCTTTTTTCTCGGAAACGACTTAAGCGATTTGCAATCGGATTGATTCATTTGAAAGCCTATAATAATATCTACAATTCCATACTGGTTTTGTCTACCTAGCACTCACTGTTTCCGAGATATAGAATAATTTTATGTTGGTTCATTCTGGAAGTGACTTGTGCGGATGGAATATGTAATTTTCGTTTTTCTCGGAAACGACTTAAGCGATTTGCAATCGGATTGATTCGTTTGAAAGCCAATAAAAATATCTACAATTCCATATTGGTTTTGTCTACCTAGCACTCACAGTTTCCGAGATATAGAATAATCTTATGTTGGTTCGTTCTGGAAGTGACTTGTGCGGATGGAATATGTAATTTTCGTTTTTCTCGGAAACGATTTAGGCAATTTGCAATCGGATTGATTCATTTGAAAGCCAATAATAATATCTGCAATACCATACTGGTTTTGTCTACCTAGCACTCACAAATTCCGAGATATAGATTATTTTTAGGTTGGGTCATTCTGGAAGTGACTTGTGCGGATGGAATATGTAATTTTCGTTTTTCTCGGAAACGACTTAAGCGATTTGCAATCGGATTGATTCGTTTGAAAGCCTATAATAATATCTACAATTCCATACTGGTTTTGTCTACCTAGCACTCACTGTTTCCGAGATATAGAATAATTTTAAGTTGGTTCATTCTTTTAATGACTTGTGCGGATGGAATATGTAATTTTCGTTTTTCTCGGAAACGATTTAGGCAATTTGCAATCGGATTGATTCATTTGAAAGCCAATAATAATATCTGCAATACCATACTGGTTTTGTCTACCTAGCACTCACAAATTCCGAGATTAGATTAGGTTGGGTCATTCTGGAAGTGACTTGTGCGGATGGAATATGTAATTTTCTTTTTTCTCTGAAACGACTTAAGCGATTTGCAATCGGATTGATTCGTTTGAAAGCCTATAAAAATATCTACAATTCCATACTGGTTTTGTCTACCTAGCACTCACTGTTTCCGAGATATAGAATAATTTTATGTTGGTTCATTCTGGTAATGACTTGTGCGGATGGAATATGTAATTTTCGTTTTTCTCGGAAACGACTTAAGCGATTTGCAATCGGATTGATTCATTTGAAAGCCAATAATAATATCTACAATACCATACTGGTTTTGTCTACCTAGCACTCACAGTTTCCGAGATATAGAATAATTTTATGTGGGGTCATTCTGGAAGTGACTTGTGCGGATGGAATATGTAATTTTCGTTTTTCTCGGAAACGACTTAAGCGATTTGCAATCGGATTGATTCATTTGAAAGCCAATAATAATATCTACCATTCCATACTGGTTTTGCCTACCTAGCACTTACCGTTTCCGAGATATAAATTATTTTTAGGTTGGTTCATTCTGGAAGTGACTTGTGCGGATGGAATATGTAATTTTCGTTTTTCTCGGAAACGACTTAAGCGATTTGCAATCGGATTGATTCGTTTGAAAGCCAATAATAATATCTACAATTCCATACTGGTTTTGTCTACCTAGCACTAACAGTTTCCGAGATATAGAATAATTTTATTTTGAGTCATTCTGGAAGTGACTTGTGCGGATGGAATATGTAAATTTCGTTTTTCTCGGAAACGACTTAAGCGATTTGCAATCGGATTGATTCGTTTGAAAGCCAATAAAAATATCTACAATTCCATATTGGTTTTGTCTACCTAGCACTCACAGTTTCCGAGATATAGAATAATCTTATGTTGGTTCATTCTGGAAGTGACTTGTGCGGATGGAATATGTAATTTTCGTTTTTCTCGGAAACGACTTAAGCGATTTGCAATCGGATTGATTCGTTTGAAAGCCAATAATAATATCTACAATTCCATACTGGTTTTGTCTACCTAGCTCTTACCGTTTCCGAGATATAGATTATTTTTAGGTTGGGTCATTCTGGAAGTGACTTGTGCGGATGGAATATGTAATTTTCTTTTTTCTCGGAAACGACTTAAGCGATTTGCAATCGGATTGATTCATTTGAAAGCCTATAATAATACCTACAATTCCATACTGGTTTTGTCTACCTAGCACTCACTGTTTCCGAGATATAGAATAATTTTATGTTGGTTCATTCTTTTAATGACTTGTGCGGATGGAATATGTAATTTTCTTTTTTCTCGGAAACGACTTAAGCGATTTGCAATCGGATTGATTCATTTGAAAGCCAATAATAATATCTACAATTCCATACTGGTTTTGTCTACCTAGCTCTTACCGTTTCCGAGATATAGATTATTTTTAGGTTGGGTCATACTGGAAGTGACTTGTGCGGATGGAATATGTAAATTTCGTTTTTCTCGGAAACGACTTAAGCGATTTGCAATCGGATTGATTCGTTTGAAAGCCAATAAAAATATCTACAATTCCATACTGGTTTTGTCTACCTAGCACTCACAGTTTCCGAGATATAGAATAATTTTATGTTGGTTCATTCTGGAAGTGACTTGTGCGGATGGAATATGTAACTTTCGTTTTTCTCGGAAACGATTTAGGCAATTTGCAATCGGATTGATTCATTTAAAAGCCAATAATAATATCTGCAATACCATACTGGTTTTGTCTACCTAGCACTCACAAATTCCGAGATATAGATTATTTTTAGGTTGGGTCATTCTGGAAGTGACTTGTGCGGATGGAATATGTAATTTTCTTTTTTTCTCGGAAACGACTTAAGCGATTTGCAATCCGATTGATTCGTTTGAAAGCCTATAATAATATCTAAAATTCCATACTGGTTTTGTCTACCTAGCACTCACTGTTTCCGAGATATAGAATAATTTTATGTTGGTTCATTCTGGTAATGACTTGTGCGGATGGAATATATAATTTTCGTTTTTCTCGGAAACGACTTAAGCTATTTGCAATCGGATTGATTCATTTGAAAGCCAATAATAATATCTACAATACCATACTGGTTTTGTCTACCTATCACTCACAGTTTCCGAGATATAAAATAGTTTTATGTGGGGTCATTCTGGAAGTGACTTGTACGGATGGAATATGTAATTTTCGTTTTTCTCGGAAACGACTTAAGCGATTTGCAATCGGATTGATTCGTTTGAAAGCCAATAATAATATCTAAAATACTATACTGGTTTTGTCTACCTAGCTCTTACCGTTTCCGAGATATAGAATAATTTTATGTTGGTTCATTCTGGAAGTGACTTGTGCGGATGGAATATGTAATTTTCGTTTTTCTCGGAAACGACTTAAGCGATTTGCAATCGGATTGATTCGTTTGAAAGCCAATAAAAATATCTACAATTTCATACTGGTTTTGTCTACCTAGCACTCACAGTTTCCGAGATATAGATTAATTTTATGTTGGTTCATTCTGGAAGCGACTTGTGCGGATGGAATATGTAATTTTCGTTTTTCTCGGAAACGATTTAGGCAATTTGCAATCGGATTGATTCATTTGAAAGCCAATAATAATATCTGCAATACCATACTGGTTTTGTCTACCTAGCACTCACAAATTCCGAGATATAGATTATTTTTAGGTTGGGTCATTCTGGAAGTGACTTGTGCGGATGGAATATGTAATTTTCTTTTTTCTCGGAAACGACTTAAGCGATTTGCAATCGGATTGATTCGTTTGAAAGCCAATAATAATATCTAAAATACTATACTGGTTTTGTCTACCTAGCTCTTACCGATTACGAGATATAGAATAATTTTATGTTGGTTCATTCTGGAAGTGGCTTGTGCGGATGGAATATGTAATTTTCGTTTTCCTCGGAAACGACTTAAGCGATTTGCAATCGGATTGATTCGTTTGAAAGCCAATAAAAATATCTACAATTCCATAATGGTTTTGTCTACCTAGCACTCACAGTTTCCGAGATATAGAATAATTTTATGTTGGTTCATTCTGGAAGTGACTTGTGCGGATGGAATATGTAATTTTTGTTTTTCTCGGAAACGATTTAGGCAATTTGCAATCGGATTGATTCATTTGAAAGCCAATAATAATATCTGCAATACCATACTGGTTTTGTCTACCTAGCACTCACAAATTCCGAGATTAGATTAGGTTGGGTCATTCTGGAAGTGACTTGTGCGGATGGAATATGTAATTTTCTTCTTTCTCTGAAACGACTTAAGCGATTTGCAATCGGATTGATTCGTTTGAAAGCCTATAAAAATATCTACAATTCCATACTGGTTTTGTCTACCTAGCACTCACTGTTTCCGAGATATAGAATAATTTTATGTTGGTTCATTCTGGTAATGACTTGTGCGGATGGAATATGTAATTTTCGTTTTTCTCGGAAACGACTTAAGCGATTTGCAATCGGATTGATTCATTTGAAAGCCAATAATAATATCTACAATACCATACTGGTTTTGTCTACCTAGCACTCACAGTTTCCGAGATATAGAATAATTTTATGTGGGGTCATTCTGGAAGTGACTTGTGCGGATGGAATATGTAATTTTCGTTTTTCTCGGAAACGACTTAAGCGATTTGCAATCGGATTGATTCATTTGAAAGCCAATATTAATATCTACCATTCCATACTGGTTTTGCCTACCTAGCACTTACCGTTTCCTAGATATAAATTATTTTTAGGTTGGTTCATTCTGGAAGTGACTTGTGCGGATGGAATATGTAATTTTCGTTTTTCTCGGAAACGACTTAAGCGATTTGCAATCGGATTGATTCGTTTGAAAGCCAATAATAATATCTACAATTCCATACTGGTTTTGTCTACCTAGCTCTTACCGTTTCCGAGATATAGATTATTTTTAGCTTGGGTCATACTGGAAGTGACTTGTGCGGATGGAATATGTAATTTTCTTTTTTCTCGGAAACGACTTAAGCGATTTGCAATCGGATTGATTCGTTTGAAAGCCAATAAAAATATCTACGATTCCATATTGGTTTTGTCTACCTAGCACTCACAGTTTCCGAGATATAGAATAATCTTATGTTGGTTCATTCTGGAAGTGACTTGTGCGGATTGAATATGTAATTTTCGTTTTTCTCGGAAACGATTTTGGCAATTTGCAATCGGATTGATTCATTTGAAAGCCAATAATAATATCTACAATTCCATACTGGTTTTGTCTACCTAGCACTAACAGTTTCCGAGATATAGAATAATTTTATTTTGAGTCATTCTGGAAGTGACTTGTGCGGATGGAATATGTAAATTTCGTTTTTCTCGGAAACGACTTAAGCGATTTGCAATCGGATTGATTCGTTTGAAAGCCAATAATAATATCTACAATTCCATACTGGTTTTGTCTACCTAGCACTAACAGTTTCCGAGATATAGAATAATTTTATTTTGAGTCATTCTGGAAGTGACTTGTGCGGATGGAATATGTAAATTTCGTTTTTCTCGGAAACGACTTAAGCGATTTGCAATCGGATTGATTCGTTTGAAAGCCAATAAAAATATCTACAATTCCATATTGGTTTTGTCTACCTAGCACTCACAGTTTCCGAGATATAGAATAATCTTATGTTGGTTCATTCTGGAAGTGACTTGTGCGGATGGAATATGTAATTTTCGTTTTTCTCGGAAACGATTAAGGCAATTTGCAATCGGATTGATTCATTTGAAAGCCAATAATAATATCTGCAATACCATACTGGTTTTGTCTACCTAGCACTCACAAATTCCGAGATATAGATTATTTTTAGGTTGGGTCATTCTGGAAGTGACTTGTGCGGATGGAATATGTAATTTTCTTTTTTCTCGGAAACGACTTAAGCGATTTGCAATCGGATTGATTCATTTGAAAGCCTATAATAATACCTACAATTCCATACTGGTTTTGTCTACCTAGCACTCACTGTTTCCGAGATATAGAATAATTTTATGTTGGTTCATTCTTTTAATGACTTGTGCGGATGGAATATGTAATTTTCTTTTTTCTCGGAAACGACTTAAGCGATTTGCAATCGGATTGATTCATTTGAAAGCCAATAATAATATCTACAATTCCATACTGGTTTTGTCTACCTAGCTCTTACCGTTTCCGAGATATAGATTATTTTTAGGTTGGGTCATACTGGAAGTGACTTGTGCGGATGGAATATGTAAATTTCGTTTTTCTCGGAAACGATTTAAGCGATTTGCAATCGGATTGATTCGTTTGAAAGCCAATAAAAATATCTACAATTCCATACTGGTTTTGTCTACCTAGCACTCACAGTTTCCGAGATATAGAATAATTTTATGTTGGTTCATTCTGGAAGTGACTTGTGCGGATGGAATATGTAACTTTCGTTTTTCTCGGAAACGATTTAGGCAATTTGCAATCGGATTGATTCATTTAAAAGCCAATAATAATATCTGCAATACCATACTGGTTTTGTCTACCTAGCACTCACAAATTCCGAGATATAGATTATTTTTAGGTTGGGTCATTCTGGAAGTGACTTGTGCGGATGGAATATGTAATTTTCTTTTTTTCTCGGAAACGACTTAAGCGATTTGCAATCCGATTGATTCGTTTGAAAGCCTATAATAATATCTAAAATTCCATACTGGTTTTGTCTACCTAGCACTCACTGTTTCCGAGATATAGAATAATTTTATGTTGGTTCATTCTGGTAATGACTTGTGCGGATGGAATATATAATTTTCGTTTTTCTCGGAAACGACTTAAGCTATTTGCAATCGGATTGATTCATTTGAAAGCCAATAATAATATCTACAATACCATACTGGTTTTGTCTACCTATCACTCACAGTTTCCGAGATATAGAATAGTTTTATGTGGGGTCATTCTGGAAGTGACTTGTACGGATGGAATATGTAATTTTCGTTTTTCTCGGAAACGACTTAAGCGATTTGCAATCGGATTGATTCGTTTGAAAGCCAATAATAATATCTAAAATACTATACTGGTTTTGTCTACCTAGCTCTTACCGTTTCCGAGATATAGAATAATTTTATGTTGGTTCATTCTGGAAGTGACTTGTGCGGATGGAATATGTAATTTTCGTTTTTCTCGGAAACGACTTAAGCGATTTGCAATCGGATTGATTCGTTTGAAAGCCAATAAAAATATCTACAATTTCATACTGGTTTTGTCTACCTAGCACTCACAGTTTCCGAGATATAGATTAATTTTATGTTGGTTCATTCTGGAAGCGACTTGTGCGGATGGAATATGTAATTTTCGTTTTTCTCGGAAACGATTTAGGCAATTTGCAATCGGATTGATTCATTTGAAAGCCAATAATAATATCTGCAATACCATACTGGTTTTGTCTACCTAGCACTCACAAATTCCGAGATATAGATTATTTTTAGGTTGGGTCATTCTGGAAGTGACTTGTGCGGATGGAATATGTAATTTTCTTTTTTCTCGGAAACGACTTAAGCGATTTGCAATCGGATTGATTCGTTTGAAAGCCAATAATAATATCTAAAATACTATACTGGTTTTGTCTACCTAGCTCTTACCGATTACGAGATATAGAATAATTTTATGTTGGTTCATTCTGGAAGTGGCTTGTGCGGATGGAATATGTAATTTTCGTTTTTCTCGGAAACGACTTAAGCGATTTGCAATCGGATTGATTCGTTTGAAAGCCAATAAAAATATCTACAATTCCATACTGGTTTTGTCTACCTAGCACTCACAGTTTCCGAGATATAGAATAATTTTATGTTGGTTCATTCTGGAAGTGACTTGTGCGGATGGAATATGTAATTTTTGTTTTTCTCGGAAACGATTTAGGCAATTTGCAATCGGATTGATTCATTTGAAAGCCAATAATAATATCTGCAATACCATACTGGTTTTGTCTACCTAGCACTCACAAATTCCGAGATTAGATTAGGTTGGGTCATTCTGGAAGTGACTTGTGCGGATGGAATATGTAATTTTCTTCTTTCTCTGAAACGACTTAAGCGATTTGCAATCGGATTGATTCGTTTGAAAGCCTATAAAAATATCTACAATTCCATACTGGTTTTGTCTACCTAGCACTCACTGTTTCCGAGATATAGAATAATTTTATGTTGGTTCATTCTGGTAATGACTTGTGCGGATGGAATATGTAATTTTCGTTTTTCTCGGAAACGACTTAAGCGATTTGCAATCGGATTGATTCATTTGAAAGCCAATAATAATATCTACAATACCATACTGGTTTTGTCTACCTAGCACTCACAGTTTCCGAGATATAGAATAATTTTATGTGGGGTCATTCTGGAAGTGACTTGTGCGGATGGAATATGTAATTTTCGTTTTTCTCGGAAACGACTTAAGCGATTTGCAATCGGATTGATTCATTTGAAAGCCAATATTAATATCTACCATTCCATACTGGTTTTGCCTACCTAGCACTTACCGTTTCCTAGATATAAATTATTTTTAGGTTGGTTCATTCTGGAAGTGACTTGTGCGGATGGAATATGTAATTTTCGTTTTTCTCGGAAACGACTTAAGCGATTTGCAATCGGATTGATTCGTTTGAAAGCCAATAATAATATCTACAATTCCATACTGGTTTTGTCTACCTAGCTCTTACCGTTTCCGAGATATAGATTATTTTTAGCTTGGGTCATACTGGAAGTGACTTGTGCGGATGGAATATGTAATTTTCTTTTTTCTCGGAAACGACTTAAGCGATTTGCAATCGGATTGATTCGTTTGAAAGCCAATAAAAATATCTACGATTCCATATTGGTTTTGTCTACCTAGCACTCACAGTTTCCGAGATATAGAATAATCTTATGTTGGTTCATTCTGGAAGTGACTTGTGCGGATTGAATATGTAATTTTCGTTTTTCTCGGAAACGATTTTGGCAATTTGCAATCGGATTGATTCATTTGAAAGCCAATAATAATATCTACAATTCCATACTGGTTTTGTCTACCTAGCACTAACAGTTTCCGAGATATAGAATAATTTTATTTTGAGTCATTCTGGAAGTGACTTGTGCGGATGGAATATGTAAATTTCGTTTTTCTCGGAAACGACTTAAGCGATTTGCAATCGGATTGATTCGTTTGAAAGCCAATAAAAATATCTACAATTCCATATTGGTTTTGTCTACCTAGCACTCACAGTTTCCGAGATATAGAATAATCTTATGTTGGTTCATTCTGGAAGTGACTTGTGCGGATGGAATATGTAATTTTCGTTTTTCTCGGAAACGGTTAAGGCAATTTGCAATCGGATTGATTCATTTGAAAGCCAATAATAATATCTGCAATACCATACTGGTTTTGTCTACCTAGCACTCACAAATTCCGAGATATAGATTATTTTTAGGTTGGGTCATTCTGGAAGTGACTTGTGCGGATGGAATATGTAATTTTCTTTTTTCTCGGAGACGACTTAAGCGATTTGCAATCGGATTGATTCGTTTGAAAGCCTATAATAATATCTACAATTCCATACTGGTTTTGTCTACCTAGCACTCACTGTTTCCGAGATATAGAATAATTTTATGTTGGTTCATTCTTTTAATGACTTGTGCGGATGGAATATGTAATTTTCGTTTTTCTCGGAAACGACTTAAGCGATTTGCAATCGGATTGATTCATTTGAAAGCCAATAATAATATCTACAATACCATACTGGTTTTGTCTACCTAGCACTCACAGTTTCCGAGATATAGAATAATTTTATGTGGGGTCATTCTAGAAGTGTCTTGTGCGGATGGAATATGTAATTTTCGTTTTTCTCGGAAACGACTTAAGCGATTTGCAATCGGATTGAATCATTTGAAAGCCAATAATAATATCTACCATTCCATACTGGTTTTGTCTACCTAGCACTCACTGTTTCCGAGATATAGAATAATTTTATGTTGGTTCATTCTGGTAATGACTTGTGCGGATGGAATAAGTAATTTTCGTTTTTCTCGGAAACGACTTAAGCGATTTGCAATCGGATTGATTCGTTTGAAAGCCTATAATAATATCTACAATTCCATACTGGTTTTGTCTACCTAGCACTCACTGTTTCCGAGATATAGAATAATTTTATGTTGGTTCATTCTGGTAATGACTTGTGCGGATGGAATATGTAATTTTCGTTTTTCTCGGAAACGACTTAAGCTATTTGCAATCGGATTGATTCATTTGAAAGCCAATAATAATATCTACAATACCATACTGGTTTTGTCTACCTAGCACTCACAGTTTCCGAGATATAGAATAATTTTCTGTGGGGTCATTCTGGAAGTGACTTGTACGGATGGAATATGTAATTTTCGTTTTTCTCGGAAACGACTTAAGCGATTTGCAATCGGATTGATTCGTTTGAAAGCCAATCATAATATCTAAAATACTATATTGGTTTTGTCTACCTAGCTCTTACCGTTTCCGAGATATAGAATAATTTTATGTTGGTTCATTCTGGAAGTGGCTTGTGCGGATGGAATATGTAATTTTCGTTTTTCTCGGAAACGACTTAAGTGATTTGCAATCGGATTGATTCGTTTGAAAGCCAATAAAAATATCTACAATTCCATACTGGTTTTGTCTACCTAGCACTCACAGTTTCCGAGATATAGAATAATGTTATGTTTGTTCATTCTGGAAGTGACTTGTGCGGATGGAATATGTAATTTTCGTTTTTCTCGGAAACGATTTAGACAATTTGCAATCGGATTGATTCATTTGAAAGCCAATAATAATATCTGCAATACCATACTGGTTTTGTCTACCTAGCACTCACAAATTCCGAGATATAGATTATTTTTAGGTTGGGTCATTCTGGAAGTGACTTGTGCGGATGGAATATGTAATTTTCGTTTTTCTCGGAAACGACTTAAGCGATTTGCAATCGGATTGATTCGTTTGAAAGCCAATAATAATATCTACAATTCCATACTGGTTTTGTCTACCTAGCTCTTACCGTTTCCGAGATATAGATTAATTTTATGTGGGGTCATACTGGAAGTGACTTGTGCGGATGGAATATGTAAATTTCGTTTTTCTCGGAAACGACTTAAGCGATTTGCAATCGGATTGATTCGTTTGAAAGCCAATAAAAATATCTACAATTCCATATTGGTTTTGTCTACCTAGCACTCACAGTTTCCGAGATATAGAATAATCTTATGTTGGTTCATTCTGGAAGTGACTTGTGCGGATGGAATATGTAATTTTCGTTTTTCTCGGAAACGATTAAGGCAATTTGCAATCGGATTGATTCATTTGAAAGCCAATAATAATATCTGCAATACCATACTGGTTTTGTCTACCTAGCACTCACAAATTCCGAGATATAGATTATTTTTAGGTTGGGTCATTCTGGAAGTGACTTGTGCGGATGGAATATGTAATTTTCTTTTTTCTCGGAAACGACTTAAGCGATTTGCAATCGGATTGATTCATTTGAAAGCCTATAATAATATCTACAATTCCATACTGGTTTTGTCTACCTAGCACTCACTGTTTCCGAGATATAGAATAATTTTATGTTGGTTCATTCTGGAAGTGACTTGTGCGGATGGAATATGTAATTTTCGTTTTTCTCGGAAACGACTTAAGCGATTTGCAATCGGATTGATTCGTTTGAAAGCCAATAAAAATATCTACAATTCCATATTGGTTTTGTCTACCTAGCACTCACAGTTTCCGAGATATAGAATAATCTTATGTTGGTTCGTTCTGGAAGTGACTTGTGCGGATGGAATATGTAATTTTCGTTTTTCTCGGAAACGATTTAGGCAATTTGCAATCGGATTGATTCATTTGAAAGCCAATAATAATATCTGCAATACCATACTGGTTTTGTCTACCTAGCACTCACAAATTCCGAGATATAGATTATTTTTAGGTTGGGTCATTCTGGAAGTGACTTGTGCGGATGGAATATGTAATTTTCGTTTTTCTCGGAAACGACTTAAGCGATTTGCAATCGGATTGATTCGTTTGAAAGCCTATAATAATATCTACAATTCCATACTGGTTTTGTCTACCTAGCACTCACTGTTTCCGAGATATAGAATAATTTTAAGTTGGTTCATTCTTTTAATGACTTGTGCGGATGGAATATGTAATTTTCGTTTTTCTCGGAAACGATTTAGGCAATTTGCAATCGGATTGATTCATTTGAAAGCCAATAATAATATCTGCAATACCATACTGGTTTTGTCTACCTAGCACTCACAAATTCCGAGATTAGATTAGGTTGGGTCATTCTGGAAGTGACTTGTGCGGATGGAATATGTAATTTTCTTTTTTCTCTGAAAGGACTTAAGCGATTTGCAATCGGATTGATTCGTTTGAAAGCCTATAAAAATATCTACAATTCCATACTGGTTTTGTCTACCTAGCACTCACTGTTTCCGAGATATAGAATAATTTTATGTTGGTTCATTCTGGTAATGACTTGTGCGGATGGAATATGTAATTTTCGTTTTTCTCGGAAACGACTTAAGCGATTTGCAATCGGATTGATTCATTTGAAAGCCAATAATAATATCTACAATACCATACTGGTTTTGTCTACCTAGCACTCACAGTTTCCGAGATATAGAATAATTTTATGTGGGGTCATTCTGGAAGTGACTTGTGCGGATGGAATATGTAATTTTCGTTTTTCTCGGAAACGACTTAAGCGATTTGCAATCGGATTGATTCATTTGAAAGCCAATAATAATATCTACCATTCCATACTGGTTTTGCCTACCTAGCACTTACCGTTTCCGAGATATAAATTATTTTTAGGTTGGTTCATTCTGGAAGTGACTTGTGCGGATGGAATATGTAATTTTCGTTTTTCTCGGAAACGACTTAAGCGATTTGCAATCGGATTGATTCGTTTGAAAGCCAATAATAATATCTACAATTCCATACTGGTTTTGTCTACCTAGCACTAACAGTTTCCGAGATATAGAATAATTTTATTTTGAGTCATTCTGGAAGTGACTTGTGCGGATGGAATATGTAAATTTCGTTTTTCTCGGAAACGACTTAAGCGATTTGCAATCGGATTGATTCGTTTGAAAGCCAATAAAAATATCTACAATTCCATATTGGTTTTGTCTACCTAGCACTCACAGTTTCCGAGATATAGAATAATCTTATGTTGGTTCATTCTGGAAGTGACTTGTGCGGATGGAATATGTAATTTTCGTTTTTCTCGGAAACGATTAAGGCAATTTGCAATCGGATTGATTCATTTGAAAGCCAATAATAATATCTGCAATACCATACTGGTTTTGTCTACCTAGCACTCACAAATTCCGAGATATAGATTATTTTTAGGTTGGGTCATTCTGGAAGTGACTTGTGCGGATGGAATATGTAATTTTCTTTTTTCTCGGAAACGACTTAAGCGATTTGCAATCGGATTGATTCATTTGAAAGCCTATAATAATACCTACAATTCCATACTGGTTTTGTCTACCTAGCACTCACTGTTTCCGAGATATAGAATAATTT
The DNA here is from genome assembly GCF_963082655.1 of Stomoxys calcitrans. Lineage (NCBI taxonomy): Eukaryota > Metazoa > Arthropoda > Insecta > Diptera > Muscidae > Stomoxys > Stomoxys calcitrans. Next base: position 60,111,694 of record NC_081555.1, on the reverse strand, counting down.
TATGTTGGTTCATTCTTTTAATGACTTGTGCGGATGGAATATGTAATTTTCTTTTTTCTCGGAAACGACTTAAGCGATTTGCAATCGGATTGATTCATTTGAAAGCCAATAATAATATCTACAATTCCATACTGGTTTTGTCTACCTAGCTCTTACCGTTTCCGAGATATAGATTATTTTTAGGTTGGGTCATACTGGAAGTGACTTGTGCGGATGGAATATGTAAATTTCGTTTTTCTCGGAAACGACTTAAGCGATTTGCAATCGGATTGATTCGTTTGAAAGCCAATAAAAATATCTACAATTCCATACTGGTTTTGTCTACCTAGCACTCACAGTTTCCGAGATATAGAATAATTTTATGTTGGTTCATTCTGGAAGTGACTTGTGCGGATGGAATATGTAACTTTCGTTTTTCTCGGAAACGATTTAGGCAATTTGCAATCGGATTGATTCATTTAAAAGCCAATAATAATATCTGCAATACCATACTGGTTTTGTCTACCTAGCACTCACAAATTCCGAGATATAGATTATTTTTAGGTTGGGTCATTCTGGAAGTGACTTGTGCGGATGGAATATGTAATTTTCTTTTTTTCTCGGAAACGACTTAAGCGATTTGCAATCCGATTGATTCGTTTGAAAGCCTATAATAATATCTAAAATTCCATACTGGTTTTGTCTACCTAGCACTCACTGTTTCCGAGATATAGAATAATTTTATGTTGGTTCATTCTGGTAATGACTTGTGCGGATGGAATATATAATTTTCGTTTTTCTCGGAAACGACTTAAGCTATTTGCAATCGGATTGATTCATTTGAAAGCCAATAATAATATCTACAATACCATACTGGTTTTGTCTACCTATCACTCACAGTTTCCGAGATATAGAATAGTTTTATGTGGGGTCATTCTGGAAGTGACTTGTACGGATGGAATATGTAATTTTCGTTTTTCTCGGAAACGACTTAAGCGATTTGCAATCGGATTGATTCGTTTGAAAGCCAATAATAATATCTAAAATACTATACTGGTTTTGTCTACCTAGCTCTTACCGTTTCCGAGATATAGAATAATTTTATGTTGGTTCATTCTGGAAGTGACTTGTGCGGATGGAATATGTAATTTTCGTTTTTCTCGGAAACGACTTAAGCGATTTGCAATCGGATTGATTCGTTTGAAAGCCAATAAAAATATCTACAATTTCATACTGGTTTTGTCTACCTAGCACTCACAGTTTCCGAGATATAGATTAATTTTATGTTGGTTCATTCTGGAAGCGACTTGTGCGGATGGAATATGTAATTTTCGTTTTTCTCGGAAACGATTTAGGCAATTTGCAATCGGATTGATTCATTTGAAAGCCAATAATAATATCTGCAATACCATACTGGTTTTGTCTACCTACCACTCACAAATTCCGAGATATAGATTATTTTTAGGTTGGGTCATTCTGGAAGTGACTTGTGCGGATGGAATATGTAATTTTCTTTTTTCTCGGAAACGACTTAAGCGATTTGCAATCGGATTGATTCGTTTGAAAGCCAATAATAATATCTAAAATACTATACTGGTTTTGTCTACCTAGCTCTTACCGATTACGAGATATAGAATAATTTTATGTTGGTTCATTCTGGAAGTGGCTTGTGCGGATGGAATATGTAATTTTCGTTTTTCTCGGAAACGACTTAAGCGATTTGCAATCGGATTGATTCGTTTGAAAGCCAATAAAAATATCTACAATTCCATACTGGTTTTGTCTACCTAGCACTCACAGTTTCCGAGATATAGAATAATTTTATGTTGGTTCATTCTGGAAGTGACTTGTGCGGATGGAATATGTAATTTTTGTTTTTCTCGGAAACGATTTAGGCAATTTGCAATCGGATTGATTCATTTGAAAGCCAATAATAATATCTGCAATACCATACTGGTTTTGTCTACCTAGCACTCACAAATTCCGAGATTAGATTAGGTTGGGTCATTCTGGAAGTGACTTGTGCGGATGGAATATGTAATTTTCTTCTTTCTCTGAAACGACTTAAGCGATTTGCAATCGGATTGATTCGTTTGAAAGCCTATAAAAATATCTACAATTCCATACTGGTTTTGTCTACCTAGCACTCACTGTTTCCGAGATATAGAATAATTTTATGTTGGTTCATTCTGGTAATGACTTGTGCGGATGGAATATGTAATTTTCGTTTTTCTCGGAAACGACTTAAGCGATTTGCAATCGGATTGATTCATTTGAAAGCCAATAATAATATCTACAATACCATACTGGTTTTGTCTACCTAGCACTCACAGTTTCCGAGATATAGAATAATTTTATGTGGGGTCATTCTGGAAGTGACTTGTGCGGATGGAATATGTAATTTTCGTTTTTCTCGGAAACGACTTAAGCGATTTGCAATCGGATTGATTCATTTGAAAGCCAATATTAATATCTACCATACCATACTGGTTTTGCCTACCTAGCACTTACCGTTTCCTAGATATAAATTATTTTTAGGTTGGTTCATTCTGGAAGTGACTTGTGCGGATGGAATATGTAATTTTCGTTTTTCTCGGAAACGACTTAAGCGATTTGCAATCGGATTGATTCGTTTGAAAGCCAATAATAATATCTACAATTCCATACTGGTTTTGTCTACCTAGCTCTTACCGTTTCCGAGATATAGATTATTTTTAGCTTGGGTCATACTGGAAGTGACTTGTGCGGATGGAATATGTAATTTTCTTTTTTCTCGGAAACGACTTAAGCGATTTGCAATCGGATTGATTCGTTTGAAAGCCAATAAAAATATCTACGATTCCATATTGGTTTTGTCTACCTAGCACTCACAGTTTCCGAGATATAGAATAATCTTATGTTGGGTCATTCTGGAAGTGACTTGTGCGGATTGAATATGTAATTTTCGTTTTTCTCGGAAACGATTTTGGCAATTTGCAATCGGATTGATTCATTTGAAAGCCAATAATAATATCTACAATTCCATACTGGTTTTGTCTACCTAGCACTAACAGTTTCCGAGATATAGAATAATTTTATTTTGAGTCATTCTGGAAGTGACTTGTGCGGATGGAATATGTAAATTTCGTTTTTCTCGGAAACGACTTAAGCGATTTGCAATCGGATTGATTCGTTTGAAAGCCAATAAAAATATCTACAATTCCATATTGGTTTTGTCTACCTAGCACTCACAGTTTCCGAGATATAGAATAATCTTATGTTGGTTCATTCTGGAAGTGACTTGTGCGGATGGAATATGTAATTTTCGTTTTTCTCGGAAACGGTTAAGGCAATTTGCAATCGGATTGATTCATTTGAAAGCCAATAATAATATCTGCAATACCATACTGGTTTTGTCTACCTAGCACTCACAAATTCCGAGATATAGATTATTTTTAGGTTGGGTCATTCTGGAAGTGACTTGTGCGGATGGAATATGTAATTTTCTTTTTTCTCGGAAACGACTTAAGCGATTTGCAATCGGATTGATTCGTTTGAAAGCCTATAATAATATCTACAATTCCATACTGGTTTTGTCTACCTAGCACTCACTGTTTCCGAGATATAGAATAATTTTATGTTGGTTCATTCTTTTAATGACTTGTGCGGATGGAATATGTAATTTTCGTTTTTCTCGGAAACGACTTAAGCGATTTGCAATCGGATTGATTAATTTGAAAGCCAATAATAATATCTACAATACCATACTGGTTTTGTCTACCTATCACTCACAGTTTCCGAGATATAGAATAATTTTATGTGGGGTCATTCTAGAAGTGTCTTGTGCGGATGGAATATGTAATTTTCGTTTTTCTCGGAAACGACTTAAGCGATTTGCAATCGGATTGATTCATTTGAAAGCCAATAATAATATCTACCATTCCATACTGGTTTTGTCTACCTAGCACTCACTGTTTCCGAGATATAGAATAATTTTATGTTGGTTCATTCTGGTAATGACTTGTGCGGATGGAATAAGTAATTTTCGTTTTTCTCGGAAACGACTTAAGCGATTTGCAATCGGATTGATTCATTTGAAAGCCTATAATAATATCTACAATTCCATACTGGTTTTGTCTACCTAGCACTCACTGTTTCCGAGATATAGAATAATTTTATGTTGGTTCATTCTGGTAATGACTTGTGCGGATGGAATATGTAATTTTCGTTTTTCTCGGAAACGACTTAAGCGATTTGCAATCGGATTGATTCATTTGAAAGCCAATAATAATATCTACAATTCCATACTGGTTTTGTCTACCTAGCACTCACAGTTTCCGAGATATAGAATAATTTTATGTGGGGTCATTCTGGAAGTGACTTGTGCGGATGGAATATGTAATTTTCGTTTTTCTCGGAAACGACTTAAGCGATTTGCAATCGGATTGATTCGTTTGAAAGCCAATAATAATATCTACAATTCCATACTGGTTTTGTCTACCTAGCACTTACAGTTTCCGAGATATAGAATAATTTTATGTTGGTTCATTCTGGAAGTGACTTGTGCGGATGGAATATGTAATTTTCGTTTTTCTCGGAAACGACTTAAGCGATTTGCAATCGGATTGATTCGTTTGAAAGCCAATAATAATATCTACAATTCCATACTGGTTTTGTCTACCTAGCACTCACAGTTTCCGAGATATAGAATAATTTTATGTTGGTTCATTCTGGTAGTGACTTGTGCGGATGGAATATGTAATTTTCGTTTTTCTCGGAAACGACTTAAGCGATTTGCAATCGGATTGATTCGTTTGAAAGCCAATAATAATATCTACAATTCCATACTGGTTTTGTCTACCTAGCACTTACAGTTTCCGAGATATAGAATAATTTTATGTTGGTTCATTCTGGAAGTGACTTGTGCGGATGGAATATGTAATTTTCGTTTTTCTCGGAAACGACTTAAGCGATTTGCAATCGGATTGATTCGTTTGAAAGCCAATAATAATATCTACAATTCCATACTGGTTTTGTCTACCTAGCACTCACAGTTTCCGAGATATAGAATAATTTTATGTTGGTTCATTCTGGTAGTGACTTGTGCGGATGGAATATGTAATTTTCGTTTTTCTCGGAAACGACTTAAGCGATTTGCAATCGGATTGATTCGTTTGAAAGCCGATAATAATATCTACAATTCCATACTGGTTTTGTCTACCTAGCACTTACAGTTTCCGAGATATAGATTAATTTTATGCTGGTTCATTCTGGAAGTGACTTGTGCGGATGGAATATGTAATTTTCGTTTTTCTCGGAAACGACTTAAGCGATTTGCAATCGGATTGATTCGTTTGAAAGCCAATAATAATATCTACAATTCCATACTGGTTTTGTCTACCTAGCACTCACAGTTTCCGAGATATAGAATAATTTTATGTTGGTTCATTCTGGTAGTGACTTGTGCGGATGGAATATGTAGTTTTCGTTTTTCTCGGAAACGACTTAAGCGATTTGCAATCGGATTGATTCGTTTGAAAGCCAATAATAATATCTACAATTCCATACTGGTTTTGTCTACCTAGCACTCACAGTTTCCGAGATATAGATTAATTTTATGCTGGTTCATTCTGGAAGTGACTTGTGCGGATGGAATATGTAATTTTCGTTTTTCTCGGAAACGATTTAGGCAATTTGCAATCGGATTGATTCATTTGAAAGCCAATAATAATATCTGCAATACCATACTGGTTTTGTCTACCTAGCACTCACAAATTCCGAGATTAGATTAGGTTGGGTCATTCTGGAAGTGACTTGTGCGGATGGAATATGTAATTTTCTTTTTTCTCGGAAACGACTTAAGCGATTTGCAATCGGATTGATTCGTTTGAAAGCCTATAATAATATCTACAATTCCATACTGGTTTTGTCTACCTAGCACTCACTGTTTCCGAGATATAGAATAATTTTATGTTGGTTCATTCTGGTAATGACTTGTGCGGATGGAATATGTAATTTTCGTTTTTCTCGGAAACGACTTAAGCGATTTGCAATCGGATTGATTCATTTGAAAGCCAATAATAATATCTACAATACCATACTGGTTTTGTCTACCTAGCACTCACAGTTTCCGAGATATAGAATAATTTTATGTGGGGTCATTCTGGAAGTGACTTGTGCGGATGGAATATGTAATTTTCGTTTTTCTCGGAAACGACTTAAGCGATTTGCAATCGGATTGATTCATTTGAAAGCCAATAATAATATCTACCATTCCATACTGGTTTTGTCTACCTAGCTCTTACCGTTTCCGAGATATAGATTATTTTTAGGTTGGGTCATTCTGGAAGTGACTTGTGCGGATGGAATATGTAATTTTCGTTTTTCTCGGAAACGACTTAAGCGATTTGCAATCGGATTGATTCATTTGAAAGCCAATAATAATATCTACAATACCATACTGGTTTTGTCTACCTAGCACTCACAGTTTCCGAGATATAGAATAATTTTATGTGGGGTCATTCTAGAAGTGTCTTGTGCGGATGGAATATGTAATTTTCGTTTTTCTCGGAAACGACTTAAGCGATTTGCTATCGGATTGATTCATTTGAAAGCCAATAATAATATCTACCATTCCATACTGGTTTTGTCTACCTAGCACTCACTGTTTCCGAGATATAGAATAATTTTATGTTGGTTCATTCTGGTAATGACTTGTGCGGATGGAATAAGTAATTTTCGTTTTTCTCGGAAACGACTTAAGCGATTTGCAATCGGATTGATTCGTTTGAAAGCCAATAATAATATCTACAATTCCATACTGGTTTTGTCTACCTAGCTCTTACCGTTTCCGAGATATAGTATATTTTTAGGTTGGGTCATACTGGAAGTGACTTGTGCGGATGGAATATGTAATTTTCGTTTTTCTCGGAAACGACTTAAACGATTTGCAATCGGATTGATTCGTTTGAAAGCCAATAAAAAATCTTCAATTCCATACTGGTTTTGTCTACCTAGCACTCACAGTTTCCGAGATATAGAATAATTTTATGTTGGTTCATTCTGGAAGTGACTTGTGCGGATGGAATATGTAATTTTCGTTTTTCTCGGAAACGATTTAGGCAATTTGCAATCGGATTGATTCATTTGAAAGCCAATAATAATATCTGCAATACCATACTGGTTTTGTCTACCTAGCACTCACAAATTCCGAGATATAGATTATTTTTAGGTTGGGTCATTCTGGAAGTGACTTGTGCGGATGGAATATGTAATTTTCTTTTTTCTCGGAAACGACTTAAGCGATTTGCAATCGGATTGATTCGTTTGAAAGCCTATAATAATATCTACAATTCCATACTGGTTTTGTCTACCTAGCACTCACTGTTTCCGAGATATAGAATAATTTTATGTTGGTTCATTCTGGTAATGACTTGTGCGGATGGAATATGTAATTTTCGTTTTTCTCGGAAACGACTTAAGCTATTTGCAATCGGATTGATTCATTTGAAAGCCAATAATAATATCTACAATACCATACTGGTTTTGTCTACCTAGCACTCACAGTTTCCGAGATATAGAATAATTTTATGTGGGGTCATTCTGGAAGTGACTTGTACGGATGGAATATGTAATTTTCGTTTTTCTCGGAAACGACTTAAGCGATTTGCAATCGGATTGATTCGTTTGAAAGCCAATCACAATATCTAAAATACTATACTGGTTTTGTCTACCTAGCTCTTACCGTTTCCGAGATATAGAATAATTTTATGTTGGTTCATTCTGGAAGTGGCTTGTGCGGATGGAATATGTAATTTTCGTTTTTCTCGGAAACGACTTATGCGATTTGCAATCGGATTGATTCGTTTGAAAGCCAATAATAATATCTGCAATACCATACTGGTTTTGTCTACCTAGCACTCACAAATTCCGAGATATAGATTATTTTTAGGTTGGGTCATTCTGGAAGTGACTTGTGCGGATGGAATATGTAATTTTCTTTTTTCTCGGAAACGACTTAAGCGATTTGCAATCGGATTGATTCGTTTGAAAGCCTATAATAATATCTACAATTCCATACTGGTTTTGTCTACCTAGCACTTACAGTTTCCGAGATATAGATTAATTTTATGCTGGTTCATTCTGGAAGTGACTTGTGCGGATGGAATATGTAATTTTCGTTTTTCTCGGAAACGACTTAAGCGATTTGCAATCGGATTGATTCGTTTGAAAGCCAATAATAATATCTACAATTCCATACTGGTTTTGTCTACCTAGCACTCACAGTTTCCGAGATATAGAATAATTTTATGTTGGTTCATTCTGGTAGTGACTTGTGCGGATGGAATATGTAGTTTTCGTTTTTCTCGGAAACGACTTAAGCGATTTGCAATCGGATTGATTCGTTTGAAAGCCAATAATAATATCTACAATTCCATACTGGTTTTGTCTACCTAGCACTCACAGTTTCCGAGATATAGAATAATTTTATGTTGGTTCATTCTGGAAGTGACTTGTGCGGATGGAATATGTAATTTTCGTTTTTCTCGGAAACGATTTAGGCAATTTGCAATCGGATTGATTCATTTGAAAGCCAATAATAATATCTGCAATACCATACTGGTTTTGTCTACCTAGCACTCACAAATTCCGAGATTAGATTAGGTTGGGTCATTCTGGAAGTGACTTGTGCGGATGGAATATGTAATTTTCTTTTTTCTCGGAAACGACTTAAGCGATTTGCAATCGGATTGATTCGTTTGAAAGCCTATAATAATATCTACAATTCCATACTGGTTTTGTCTACCTAGCACTCACTGTTTCCGAGATATAGAATAATTTTATGTTGGTTCATTCTGGTAATGACTTGTGCGGATGGAATATGTAATTTTCGTTTTTCTCGGAAACGACTTAAGCGATTTGCAATCGGATTGATTCATTTGAAAGCCAATAATAATATCTACAATACCATACTGGTTTTGTCTACCTAGCACTCACAGTTTCCGAGATATAGAATAATTTTATGTGGGGTCATTCTGGAAGTGACTTGTGCGGATGGAATATGTAATTTTCGTTTTTCTCGGAAACGACTTAAGCGATTTGCAATCGGATTGATTCATTTGAAAGCCAATAATAATATCTACCATTCCATACTGGTTTTGTCTACCTAGCTCTTACCGTTTCCGAGATATAGATTATTTTTAGGTTGGGTCATTCTGGAAGTGACTTGTGCGGATGGAATATGTAATTTTCGTTTTTCTCGGAAACGACTTAAGCGATTTGCAATCGGATTGATTCATTTGAAAGCCAATAATAATATCTACAATACCATACTGGTTTTGTCTACCTAGCACTCACAGTTTCCGAGATATAGAATAATTTTATGTGGGGTCATTCTAGAAGTGTCTTGTGCGGATGGAATATGTAATTTTCGTTTTTCTCGGAAACGACTTAAGCGATTTGCTATCGGATTGATTCATTTGAAAGCCAATAATAATATCTACCATTCCATACTGGTTTTGTCTACCTAGCACTCACTGTTTCCGAGATATAGAATAATTTTATGTTGGTTCATTCTGGTAATGACTTGTGCGGATGGAATAAGTAATTTTCGTTTTTCTCGGAAACGACTTAAGCGATTTGCAATCGGATTGATTCGTTTGAAAGCCAATAATAATATCTACAATTCCAGACTGGTTTTGTCTACCTAGCTCTTACCGTTTCCGAGATATAGTATATTTTTAGGTTGGGTCATACTGGAAGTGACTTGTGCGGATGGAATATGTAATTTTCGTTTTTCTCGGAAACGACTTAAACGATTTGCAATCGGATTGATTCGTTTGAAAGCCAATAAAAAATCTTCAATTCCATACTGGTTTTGTCTACCTAGCACTCACAGTTTCCGAGATATAGAATAATTTTATGTTGGTTCATTCTGGAAGTGACTTGTGCGGATGGAATATGTAATTTTCGTTTTTCTCGGAAACGATTTAGGCAATTTGCAATCGGATTGATTCATTTGAAAGCCAATAATAATATCTGCAATACCATACTGGTTTTGTCTACCTAGCACTCACAAATTCCGAGATATAGATTATTTTTAGGTTGGGTCATTCTGGAAGTGACTTGTGCGGATGGAATATGTAATTTTCTTTTTTCTCGGAAACGACTTAAGCGATTTGCAATCGGATTGATTCGTTTGAAAGCCTATAATAATATCTACAATTCCATACTGGTTTTGTCTACCTAGCACTCACTGTTTCCGAGATATAGAATAATTTTATGTTGGTTCATTCTGGTAATGACTTGTGCGGATGGAATATGTAATTTTCGTTTTTCTCGGAAACGACTTAAGCTATTTGCAATCGGATTGATTCATTTGAAAGCCAATAATAATATCTACAATACCATACTGGTTTTGTCTACCTAGCACTCACAGTTTCCGAGATATAGAATAATTTTATGTGGGGTCATTCTGGAAGTGACTTGTACGGATGGAATATGTAATTTTCGTTTTTCTCGGAAACGACTTAAGCGATTTGCAATCGGATTGATTCGTTTGAAAGCCAATCACAATATCTAAAATACTATACTGGTTTTGTCTACCTAGCTCTTACCGTTTCCGAGATATAGAATAATTTTATGTTGGTTCATTCTGGAAGTGGCTTGTGCGGATGGAATATGTAATTTTCGTTTTTCTCGGAAACGACTTATGCGATTTGCAATCGGATTGATTCGTTTGAAAGCCAATAAAAATATCTACAATTCCATACTGGTTTTGTCTACCTAGCACTCACAGTTTCCGAGATATAGATTAATTTTATGTTGGTTCATTCTGGAAGTGACTTGTGCGGATGGAATATGTAATTTTCGTTTTTCTCGGAAACGATTTAGGCAATTTGCAATCGGATTGATTCATTTGAAAGCCAATAATAATATCTGCAATACCATACTGGTTTTGTCTACCTAGCACTCACAAATTCCGAGATATAGATTATTTTTAGGTTGGGTCATTCTGGAAGTGACTTGTGCGGATGGAATATGTAATTTTCGTTTTTCTCGGAAACGACTTAAGCGATTTGCAATCGGATTGATTCGTTTGAAAGCCTATAATAATATCTACAATTCCATACTGGTTTTGTCTACCTAGCACTCACTGTTTCCGAGATATAGAATAATTTTATGTTGGTTCATTCTGGTAATGACTTGTGCGGATGGAATATGTAATTTTCGTTTTTCTCGGAAACGACTTAAGCGATTTGCAATCGGATTGATTCATTTGAAAGCCAATAATAATATCTACAATACCATACTGGTTTTGTCTACCTAGCACTCACAGTTTCCGAGATATAGAAAAATTTTATGTTGGTTCATTCTGATAGTGACTTGTGCGGATGGAATATGTAATTTTCGTTTTTCTCGGAAACGACTTAAGCGATTTGCAATCGGATTGATTCGTTTGAAAGCCAATAATAATATCTACAATTCCATACTGGTTTTGTCTACCTAGCACTCACAGTTTCCGAGATATAGAATAATTTTATGTGGGGTCATTCTGGAAGTGACTTGTGCGGATGGAATATGTAATTTTCGTTTTTCTCGGAAACGACTTAAGCGATTTGCAATCGGATTGATTCATTTGAAAGCCAATAATAATATCTACCATTCCATACTGGTTTTGTCTACCTAGCTCTTACCGTTTCCGAAATATAGATTATTTTTAGGTTGGGTCATTCTGGAAGTGACTTGTGCGGATGGAATATGTAATTTTCGTTTTTCTCGCAAACGACTTAAGCGATTTGCAATCGGATTGATTCGTTTGAAAGCCAATAATAATATCTACAATTCCATACTGGTTTTGTCTACCTAGCACTCACAGTTTCCGAGATATAGAATAATTTTATGTTGGTTCATTCTGGTAGTGACTTGTGCGGATGGAATATGTAATTTTCGTTTTTCTCGGAAACGACTTAAGCGATTTGCAATCGGATTGATTCGTTTGAAAGCCAATAATAATATCTACAATTCCATACTGGTTTTGTCTACCTAGCACTTACAGTTTCCGAGATATAGAATAATTTTAAGTTGGTTCATTCTGGTAGTGACTTGTGCGGATGGAATATGTAATTTTCGTTTTTCTCGGAAACGACTTAAGCGATTTGCAATCGGATTGATTCGTTTGAAAGCCAATAATAATATCTACAATTCCATACTGGTTTTGTCTACCTAGCACTCACAGTTTCCGAGATATAGAATAATTTTATGTTGGTTCATTCTGGTAGTGACTTGTGCGGATGGAATATGTAATTTTCGTTTTTCTCGGAAACGACTTAAGCGATTTGCAATCGGATTGATTCGTTTGAAAGCCAATAATAATATCTACAATTCCATACTGGTTTTGTCTACCTAGCACTCACAGTTTCCGAGATATAGATTAATTTTATGCTGGTTCATTCTGGAAGTGACTTGTGCGGATGGAATATGTAATTTTCGTTTTTCTCGGAAACGATTTAGGCAATTTGCAATCGGATTGATTCATTTGAAAGCCAATAATAATATCTGCAATACCATACTGGTTTTGTCTACCTAGCACTCACAAATTCCGAGATATAGATTATTTTTAGGTTGGGTCATTCTGGAAGTGACTTGTGCGGATGGAATATGTAATTTTCTTTTTTCTCGGAAACGACTTAAGCGATTTGCAATCGGATTGATTCGTTTGAAAGCCTATAATAATATCTACAATTCCATACTGGTTTTGTCTACCTAGCACTCACTGTTTCCGAGATATAGATTATTTTTAGGTTGGGTCATTCTGGAAGTGACTTGTGCGGATGGAATATGTAATTTTCGTTTTTCTCGGAAACGACTTAAGCGATTTGCAATCGGATTGATTCGTTTGAAAGCCAATAATAATATCTACAATTCCATACTGGTTTTGTCTACCTAGCACTCACAGTTTCCGAGATATAGAATAATTTTATGTTGGTTCATTCTGGAAGTGACTTGTGCGGATGGAATATGTAATTTTCGTTTTTCTCGGAAACGACTTAAGCGAGTTGCAATCGGATTGATTCGTTTGAAAGCCAATAATAATATCTACAATTCCATACTGGTTTTGTCTACCTAGCACTCACAGTTTCCGAGATATAGAATAATTTTATGTTGGTTCATTCTGGAAGTGACATGTGCGGATGGAATATGTAATTTTCGTTTTTCTCGGAAACGATTTAGGCGATTTGCAATCGGATTGATTCATTTGAAAGCCAATAATAATATCTACAATACCATACTGGTTTTGTCTACCTAGCTCTTACCGTTTCCGAGATATAGATTATTTTTAGGTTGGGTCATTCTGGAAGTGACTTGTGCGGATGGAATATGTAATTTTCGTTTTTCTCGGAAACGACTTAAGCGATTTGCAATCGGATTGATTCGTTTGAAAGCCAATAATAATATCTACAATTCCATACAGGCTTTGTCTACCTAGCACTCACAGTTTCCGAGATATAGAATAATTTTATGTTGGTTCATTCTGGAAGTGACTTGGGCGGATGGAATATGTAATTTTCGTTTTTCTCGGAAACGACTTAAGCGATTTGCAATCGGATTGATTCGTTTGAAAGCCAATAATAATATCTACAATTCCATACTGGTTTTGTCTACCTAGCACTCACAGTTTCCGAGATATAGAATAATTTTATGTTGGTTCATTCTGGAAGTGACTTGTGCGGATGGAATATGTAATTTTCGTTTTTCTCGGAAACGATTTAGGCAATTTGCAATCGGATTGATTCATTTGAAAGCCAATAATAATATCTGCAATACCATACTGGTTTTGTCTACCTAGCACTCACAAATTCCGAGATATAGATTATTTTTAGGTTGGGTCATTCTGGAAGTGACTTGTGCGGATGGAATATGTAATTTTCTTTTTTCTCGGAAACGACTTAAGCGATTTGCAATCGGATTGATTCGTTTGAAAGCCTATAATAATATCTACAATTCCATACTGGTTTTGTCTACCTAGCACTCACTGTTTCCGAGATATAGAATAATTTTATGTTGGTTCATTCTGGAAGTGACTTGTACGGATGGAATATGTAATTTTCGTTTTTCTCGGAAACGACTTAAGCGATTTGCAATCGGATTGATTCGTTTGAAAGCCAATCACAATATCTAAAATACTATACTGGTTTTGTCTACCTAGCTCTTACCGTTTCCGAGATATAGAATAATTTTATGTTGGTTCATTCTGGAAGTGGCTTGTGCGGATGGAATATGTAATTTTCGTTTTCCTCGGAAACGACTTATGCGATTTGCAATCGGATTGATTCGTTTGAAAGCCAATAAAAATATCTACAATTCCATACTGGTTTTGTCTACCTAGCACTCACAGTTTCCGAGATATAGATTAATTTTATGTTGGTTCATTCTGGACGTGACTTGTGCGGATGGAATATGTAATTTTCGTTTTTCTCGGAAACGATTTAGGCAATTTGCAATCGGATTGATTCATTTGAAAGCCAATAATAATATCTGCAATACCATACTGGTTTTGTCTACCTAGCACTCACAAATTCCGAGATATAGATTATTTTTAGGTTGGGTCATTCTGGAAGTGACTTGTGCGGATGGAATATGTAATTTTCGTTTTTCTCGGAAACGACTTAAGCGATTTGCAATCGGATTGATTCGTTTGAAAGCCTATAATAATATCTACAATTCCATACTGGTTTTGTCTACCTAGCACTCACTGTTTCCGAGATATAGAATAATTTTATGTTGGTTCATTCTGGTAATGACTTGTGCGGATGGAATATGTAATTTTCGTTTTTCTCGGAAACGACTTAAGCGATTTGCAATCGGATTGATTCATTTGAAAGCCAATAATAATATCTACAATACCATACTGGTTTTGTCCACCTAGCACTCACAGTTTCCGAGATATAGAATAATTTTATGTGGGGTCATTCTGGAAGTGACTTGTGCGGATGGAATATGTAATTTTCGTTTTTCTCGGAAACAACTTAAGCGATTTGCAATCGGATTGATTCATTTGAAAGCCAATAATAATATCTACCATTCCGTACTGGTTTTGGTCTACCTAGCTCTTACCGTTTCCGAAATATAGATTATTTTTAGGTTGGGTCATTCTGGAAGTGACTTGTGCGGATGGAATATGTAATTTTCGTTTTTCTCGGAAACGACTTAAGCGATTTGCAATCGGATTGATTCATTTGAAAGCCAATAATAATATCTACCATTCCATACTGGTTTTGTCTACCTAGCTCTTACCGTTTCCGAAATATAGATTATTTTTAGGTTGGGTCATTCTGGAAGTGACTTGTGCGGATGGAATATGTAATTTTCGTTTTTCTCGGAAACGACTTAAGCGATTTGCAATCGGATTGATTCGTTTGAAAGCCAATAATAATATCTACAATTCCATACTGGTTTTGTCTACCTAGCACTCACAGTTTCCGAGATATAGAATAATTTTATGTTGGTTCATTCTGGTAGTGACTTGTGCGGATGGAATATGTAATTTTCGTTTTTCTCGGAAACGACTTAAGCGATTTGCAATCGGATTGATTCGTTTGAAAGCCAATAATAATATCTACAATTCCATACTGGTTTTGTCTACCTAGCACTTACAGTTTCCGAGATATAGAATAATTTTAAGTTGGTTCATTCTGGTAGTGACTTGTGCGGATGGAATATGTAATTTTCGTTTTTCTCGGAAACGACTTAAGCGATTTGCAATCGGATTGATTCGTTTGAAAGCCAATAATAATATCTACAATTCCATACTGGTTTTGTCTACCTAGCACTCACAGTTTCCGAGATATAGAATAATTTTATGTTGGTTCATTCTGGTAGTGACTTGTGCGGATGGAATATGTAATTTTCGTTTTTCTCGGAAACGACTTAAGCGATTTGCAATCGGATTGATTCGTTTGAAAGCCAATAATAATATCTACAATTCCATACTGGTTTTGTCTACCTAGCACTCACAGTTTCCGAGATATAGATTAATTTTATGCTGGTTCATTCTGGAAGTGACTTGTGCGGATGGAATATGTAATTTTCGTTTTTCTCGGAAACGATTTAGGCAATTTGCAATCGGATTGATTCATTTGAAAGCCAATAATAATATCTGCAATACCATACCTACCTAGCACTAACAAATTCCGAGATATAGATTATTTTTAGGTTGGGTCATTCTGGAAGTGACTTGTGCGGATGGAATATGTAATTTTCTTTTTTCTCGGAAACGACTTAAGCGATTTGCAATCGGATTGATTCGTTTGAAAGCCTATAATAATATCTACAATTCCATACTGGTTTTGTCTACCTAGCACTCACTGTTTCCGAGATATAGAATAATTTTATGTTGGTTCATTCTGGTAATGACTTGTGCGGATGGAATATGTAATTTTCGTTTTTCTCGGAAACGACTAAAGCGATTTGCAATCGGATTGATTCATTTGAAAGCCAATAATAATATCTACAATACCATACTGGTTTTGTCTACCTAGCACTCACAGTTTCCGAGATATAGAATAATTTTATGTGGGGTCATTCTGGAAGTGACTTGTGCGGATGGAATATGTAATTTTCGTTTTTCTCGGAAACGACTTAAGCGATTTGCAATCGGATTGATTCATTTGAAAGCCAATAATAATATCTACCATTCCATACTGGTTTTGTCTACCTAGCTCTTACCGTTTCCGAGATATAGATTATTTTTAGGTTGGGTCATTCTGGAAGTGACTTGTGCGGATGGAATATGTAATTTTCGTTTTTCTCGGAAACGACTTAAGCGATTTGCAATCGGATTGATTCGTTTGAAAGCCAATAATAATATCTACAATTCCATACTGGTTTTGTCTACCTAGCACTCACAGTTTCCGAGATATAGAATAATTTTATGTTGGTTCATTCTGGAAGTGACTTGTGCGGATGGAATATGTAATTTTCGTTTTTCTCGGAAACGACTTAAGCGAGTTGCAATCGGATTGATTCGTTTGAAAGCCAATAATAATATCTACAATTCCATACTGGTTTTGTCTACCTAGCACTCACAGTTTCCGAGATATAGAATAATTTTATGTTGGTTCATTCTGGAAGTGACATGTGCGGATGGAATATGTAATTTTCGTTTTTCTCGGAAACGATTTAGGAGATTTGCAATCGGATTGATTCATTTGAAAGCCAATAATAATATCTACAATACCATACTGGTTTTGTCTACCTAGCTCTTACCGTTTCCGAGATATAGATTATTTTTAGGTTGGGTCATTCTGGAAGTGACTTGTGAGGATGGAATATGTAATTTTCGTTTTTCTCGGAAACGACTTAAGCGATTTGCAATCGGATTGATTCGTTTGAAAGCCAATAATAATATCTACAATTCCATACTGGTTTTGTCTACCTAGCACTCACAGTTTCCGAGATATAGAATAATTTTATGTTGGTTCATTCTGGAAGTGACTTGTGCGGATGGAATATGTAATTTTCGTTTTTCTCGGAAACGATTTAGGCGATTTGCAATCGGATTGATTCATTTGAAAGCCAATAATAATATCTACAATACCATACTGGTTTTGTCTACCTAGCACTCACAAATTCCGAGATATAGATTATTTTTAGGTTGGGTCATTCTGGAAGTGACTTGTGCGGATGGAATATATAATTTTCGTTTTTCTCGGAAACGACTTAAGCGATTTGCAATCGGATTGATTCGTTTGAAAGCCTATAATAATATCTACAATTCCATACTGGTTTTGTCTACATTGCGCATAGCACTCACAGTTTCCGAGATAAAGAATAATTTTATGTTGGTTCATTCTGGAAGTGACTTGTGCGGATGGAATATGTAATTTTCGTTTTTCTCGGAAACGACTTAAGTGATTTGCAATCGGATTGATTCATTTGAAAGCCAATAATAATATCTACAATTCCATACTGGGTTTGTCTACCTAGCACTTACCGTTTCCGAGATATAAATTAATTTTAGGTTGGTTCATTCTGGAAGTGACTTGTGCGGATGGAATATGTAATTTTCGTTTTTCTCGGAAACGACTTAAGCGATTTGCAATCCGATTGATTCATTTGAAAGCCAATAATAATATCTACAATTCCATACTGGTCTTGTCTACCTAGCACTCACAGTTTCCGAGATATAGAATAATTTTATGTTGGTTCATTCTGGAAGTGACTTGTGCGGATGGAATATGTAATTTTCGTTTTTCTCGGAAACGACTTAAGCGATTTGCAATCCGATTGATTCATTTGAAAGCCAATAATAATATCTACAATTCCATACTGGTCTTGTCTACCTAGCACTCACAGTTTCCGAGATATAGAATAATTCTATGTTGGTTCATTCTGGAAGTGACTTATGCGGATGGAATATGTAATTTTCGTTTTTCTCGGAAACGACTTAAGCCTTTCGCAATCGGATTGATTCGTTTGAAAGGCAATAATAATATCTACAATTCCATACTGGTTTTGTCTACCTAGCACTCACTGTTTCCGAGATATAGAATAATTTTATGTTGGTTCATTCTGGTAATGACTTGTGCGGATGGAATATGTAATTTTCGTTTTTCTCGGAAACGACTTAAGCGATTTGCAATCGGATTGATTCATTTGAAAGCCATTAATAATATCTACAATACCATACTGGTTTTGTCTACCTAGCACTCACAGTTTCCGAGATATAGAATAATTTTATGTGGGGTCATTCTGGAAGTGACTTGTGCGGATGGAATATGTAATTTTCGTTTTTCTCGGAAACGACTTAAGCGATTTGCAATCGGATTGATTCATTTGAAAGCCAATAATAATATCTACCATTCCATACTGGTTTTGTCTACCTAGCTCTTACCGTTTCCGAGATATAGATTATTTTTAGGTTGGGTCATTCTGGAAGTGACTTGTGCGGATGGAATATGTAATTTTCGTTTTTCTCGGAAACGACTTAAGCGATTTGCAATCGGATTGCTTCGTTTGAAAGCCAATAATAATATCTACAATTCCATACTGGTTTTGTCTACCTATCACTCACAGTTTCCGAGATATAGAATAATTTTATGTTGGTTCATTCTGGAAGTGACTTGTGCGGATGGAATATGTAATTTTCGTTTTTCTCGGAAACGACTTAAGCGAGTTGCAATCGGATTGATTCGTTTGAAAGCCAATAATAATATCTACAATTCCATACTGGTTTTGTCTACCTAGCACTCACAGTTTCCGAGATATAGAATAATTTTATGTTGGTTCATTCTGGAAGTGACTTGTGCGGATGGAATATGTAATTTTCGTTTTTCTCGGAAACGATTTAGGCGATTTGCAATCGGATTGATTTATTTGAAAGCCAATAATAATATCTACAATACCATACTGGTTTTGTCTACCTACCTCTTACCGTTTCCGAGAGATAGATTATTTTTAGGTTGGGTCATTCTGGAAGTGACTTGTGCCGATGGAATATGTAATTTTCGTTTTTCTCGGAAACGACTTAAGCGATTTGCAATCGGATTGATTCGTTTGAAAGCCAATAATAATATCTACAATTCTATACTGGTTTTGTCTACCTAGCACTCACAGTTTCCGAGATATAGAATAATTTTATGTTGGTTCATTCTGGAAGTGACTTGTGCGGATGGAATATGTAATTTTCGTTTTTCTCGGAAACGACTTAAGCGATTTGCAATCGGATTGATTCGTTTGAAAGCCAATAATAATATCTACAATTCCATACTGGTTTTGTCTACCTAGCACTCACAGTTGTCGTTTTTCTCGGAAACGATTTAGGCGATTTGCAATCGGATTGATTCATTTGAAAGCCAATAATAATATCTACAATACCATACTGGTTTTGTCTACCTAGCACTCACAAATTCCGAGATATAGATTATTTTTAGGTTGGGTCATTGTGGAAGTGACTTGTGCGGATGGAATATATAATTTTCGTTTTTCTCGGAAACGACTTAAGCGATTTGCAATCGGATTGATTCGTTTGAAAGCCTATAATAATATCTACAATTCCATACTGGTTTTGTCTACCTAGCACTTACCGTTTCCGAGATATAAATTAATTTTAGGTTGGTTCATTCTGGAAGTGACTTGTGCGGATGGAATATGTAATTTTCGTTTTTCTCGGAAACGACTTAAGCGATTTGCAATCCGATTGATTCATTTGAAAGCCAATAATAATATCTACAATTCCATACTGGTCTTGTCTACCTAGCACTCACAGTTTCCGAGATATAGAATAATTTTATGTTGGTTCATTCTGGAAGTGACTTGTACGGATGGAATATGTAATTTTCGTTTTTCTCGGAAACGACTTAAGCGAGTTGCAATCGGATTGATTCGTTTGAAAGCCAATAATAATATCTACAATTCCATACTGGTTTTGTCTACCTAGCACTCACAGTTTCCGAGATATAGAATAATTTTATGTTGGTTCATTCTGGAAGTGACATGTGCGGATGGAATATGTAATTTTCGTTTTTCTCGGAAACGATTTAGGCGATTTGCAATCGGATTGATTCATTTGAAAGCCAATAATAGTATCTACAATACCATACTGGTTTTGTCTACCTAGCTCTTACCGTTTCCGAGATATAGATTATTTTTAGGTTGGGTCATTCTGGAAGTGACTTGTGCGGATGGAATATGTAATTTTCGTTTTTCTCGGAAACGACTTAAGCGATTTGCAATCGGATTGATTCGTTTGAAAGCCAATAATAATATCTACAATTCCATACAGGCTTTGTCTACCTAGCACTCACAGTTTCCGAGATATAGAATAATTTTATGTTGGTTCATTCTGGAAGTGACTTGGGCGGATGGAATATGTAATTTTCGTTTTTCTCGGAAACGACTTAAGCGATTTGCAATCGGATTGATTCGTTTGAAAGCCAATAATAATATCTACAATTCCATACTGGTTTTGTCTACCTAGCACTCACAGTTTCCGAGATATAGAATAATTTTATGTTGGTTCATTCTGGAAGTGACTTGTGCGGATGGAATATGTAATTTTCGTTTTTCTCGGAAACGATTTAGGCAATTTGCAATCGGATTGATTCATTTGAAAGCCAATAATAATATCTGCAATACCATACTGGTTTTGTCTACCTAGCACTCACAAATTCCGAGATATAGATTATTTTTAGGTTGGGTCATTCTGGAAGTGACTTGTGCGGATGGAATATGTAATTTTCTTTTTTCTCGGAAACGACTTAAGCGATTTGCAATCGGATTGATTCGTTTGAAAGCCTATAATAATATCTACAATTCCATACTGGTTTTGTCTACCTAGCACTCACTGTTTCCGAGATATAGAATAATTTTATGTTGGTTCATTCTGGAAGTGACTTGTACGGATGGAATATGTAATTTTCGTTTTTCTCGGAAACGACTTAAGCGATTTGCAATCGGATTGATTCGTTTGAAAGCCAATCACAATATCTAAAATACTATACTGGTTTTGTCTACCTAGCTCTTACCGTTTCCGAGATATAGAATAATTTTATGTTGGTTCATTCTGGAAGTGGCTTGTGCGGATGGAATATGTAATTTTCGTTTTCCTCGGAAACGACTTATGCGATTTGCAATCGGATTGATTCGTTTGAAAGCCAATAAAAATATCTACAATTCCATACTGGTTTTGTCTACCTAGCACTCACAGTTTCCGAGATATAGATTAATTTTATGTTGGTTCATTCTGGACGTGACTTGTGCGGATGGAATATGTAATTTTCGTTTTTCTCGGAAACGATTTAGGCAATTTGCAATCGGATTGATTCATTTGAAAGCCAATAATAATATCTGCAATACCATACTGGTTTTGTCTACCTAGCACTCACAAATTCCGAGATATAGATTATTTTTAGGTTGGGTCATTCTGGAAGTGACTTGTGCGGATGGAATATGTAATTTTCGTTTTTCTCGGAAACGACTTAAGCGATTTGCAATCGGATTGATTCGTTTGAAAGCCTATAATAATATCTACAATTCCATACTGGTTTTGTCTACCTAGCACTCACTGTTTCCGAGATATAGAATAATTTTATGTTGGTTCATTCTGGTAATGACTTGTGCGGATGGAATATGTAATTTTCGTTTTTCTCGGAAACGACTTAAGCGATTTGCAATCGGATTGATTCATTTGAAAGCCAATAATAATATCTACAATACCATACTGGTTTTGTCCACCTAGCACTCACAGTTTCCGAGATATAGAATAATTTTATGTGGGGTCATTCTGGAAGTGACTTGTGCGGATGGAATATGTAATTTTCGTTTTTCTCGGAAACAACTTAAGCGATTTGCAATCGGATTGATTCATTTGAAAGCCAATAATAATATCTACCATTCCGTACTGGTTTTGGTCTACCTAGCTCTTACCGTTTCCGAAATATAGATTATTTTTAGGTTGGGTCATTCTGGAAGTGACTTGTGCGGATGGAATATGTAATTTTCGTTTTTCTCGGAAACGACTTAAGCGATTTGCAATCGGATTGATTCATTTGAAAGCCAATAATAATATCTACCATTCCATACTGGTTTTGTCTACCTAGCTCTTACCGTTTCCGAAATATAGATTATTTTTAGGTTGGGTCATTCTGGAAGTGACTTGTGCGGATGGAATATGTAATTTTCGTTTTTCTCGGAAACGACTTAAGCGATTTGCAATCGGATTGATTCGTTTGAAAGCCAATAATAATATCTACAATTCCATACTGGTTTTGTCTACCTAGCACTCACAGTTTCCGAGATATAGAATAATTTTATGTTGGTTCATTCTGGTAGTGACTTGTGCGGATGGAATATGTAATTTTCGTTTTTCTCGGAAACGACTTAAGCGATTTGCAATCGGATTGATTCGTTTGAAAGCCAATAATAATATCTACAATTCCATACTGGTTTTGTCTACCTAGCACTTACAGTTTCCGAGATATAGAATAATTTTAAGTTGGTTCATTCTGGTAGTGACTTGTGCGGATGGAATATGTAATTTTCGTTTTTCTCGGAAACGACTTAAGCGATTTGCAATCGGATTGATTCGTTTGAAAGCCAATAATAATATCTACAATTCCATACTGGTTTTGTCTACCTAGCACTCACAGTTTCCGAGATATAGAATAATTTTATGTTGGTTCATTCTGGTAGTGACTTGTGCGGATGGAATATGTAATTTTCGTTTTTCTCGGAAACGACTTAAGCGATTTGCAATCGGATTGATTCGTTTGAAAGCCAATAATAATATCTACAATTCCATACTGGTTTTGTCTACCTAGCACTCACAGTTTCCGAGATATAGATTAATTTTATGCTGGTTCATTCTGGAAGTGACTTGTGCGGATGGAATATGTAATTTTCGTTTTTCTCGGAAACGATTTAGGCAATTTGCAATCGGATTGATTCATTTGAAAGCCAATAATAATATCTGCAATACCATACCTACCTAGCACTAACAAATTCCGAGATATAGATTATTTTTAGGTTGGGTCATTCTGGAAGTGACTTGTGCGGATGGAATATGTAATTTTCTTTTTTCTCGGAAACGACTTAAGCGATTTGCAATCGGATTGATTCGTTTGAAAGCCTATAATAATATCTACAATTCCATACTGGTTTTGTCTACCTAGCACTCACTGTTTCCGAGATATAGAATAATTTTATGTTGGTTCATTCTGGTAATGACTTGTGCGGATGGAATATGTAATTTTCGTTTTTCTCGGAAACGACTAAAGCGATTTGCAATCGGATTGATTCATTTGAAAGCCAATAATAATATCTACAATACCATACTGGTTTTGTCTACCTAGCACTCACAGTTTCCGAGATATAGAATAATTTTATGTGGGGTCATTCTGGAAGTGACTTGTGCGGATGGAATATGTAATTTTCGTTTTTCTCGGAAACGACTTAAGCGATTTGCAATCGGATTGATTCATTTGAAAGCCAATAATAATATCTACCATTCCATACTGGTTTTGTCTACCTAGCTCTTACCGTTTCCGAGATATAGATTATTTTTAGGTTGGGTCATTCTGGAAGTGACTTGTGCGGATGGAATATGTAATTTTCGTTTTTCTCGGAAACGACTTAAGCGATTTGCAATCGGATTGATTCGTTTGAAAGCCAATAATAATATCTACAATTCCATACTGGTTTTGTCTACCTAGCACTCACAGTTTCCGAGATATAGAATAATTTTATGTTGGTTCATTCTGGAAGTGACTTGTGCGGATGGAATATGTAATTTTCGTTTTTCTCGGAAACGACTTAAGCGAGTTGCAATCGGATTGATTCGTTTGAAAGCCAATAATAATATCTACAATTCCATACTGGTTTTGTCTACCTAGCACTCACAGTTTCCGAGATATAGAATAATTTTATGTTGGTTCATTCTGGAAGTGACATGTGCGGATGGAATATGTAATTTTCGTTTTTCTCGGAAACGATTTAGGAGATTTGCAATCGGATTGATTCATTTGAAAGCCAATAATAATATCTACAATACCATACTGGTTTTGTCTACCTAGCTCTTACCGTTTCCGAGATATAGATTATTTTTAGGTTGGGTCATTCTGGAAGTGACTTGTGCGGATGGAATATGTAATTTTCGTTTTTCTCGGAAACGACTTAAGCGATTTGCAATCGGATTGATTCGTTTGAAAGCCAATAATAATATCTACAATTCCATACTGGTTTTGTCTACCTAGCACTCACAGTTTCCGAGATATAGAATAATTTTATGTTGGTTCATTCTGGAAGTGACTTGTGCGGATGGAATATGTAATTTTCGTTTTTCTCGGAAACGATTTAGGCGATTTGCAATCGGATTGATTCATTTGAAAGCCAATAATAATATCTACAATACCATACTGGTTTTGTCTACCTAGCACTCACAAATTCCGAGATATAGATTATTTTTAGGTTGGGTCATTCTGGAAGTGACTTGTGCGGATGGAATATATAATTTTCGTTTTTCTCGGAAACGACTTAAGCGATTTGCAATCGGATTGATTCGTTTGAAAGCCTATAATAATATCTACAATTCCATACTGGTTTTGTCTACATTGCGCATAGCACTCACAGTTTCCGAGATAAAGAATAATTTTATGTTGGTTCATTCTGGAAGTGACTTGTGCGGATGGAATATGTAATTTTCGTTTTTCTCGGAAACGACTTAAGTGATTTGCAATCGGATTGATTCATTTGAAAGCCAATAATAATATCTACAATTCCATACTGGGTTTGTCTACCTAGCACTTACCGTTTCCGAGATATAAATTAATTTTAGGTTGGTTCATTCTGGAAGTGACTTGTGCGGATGGAATATGTAATTTTCGTTTTTCTCGGAAACGACTTAAGCGATTTGCAATCCGATTGATTCATTTGAAAGCCAATAATAATATCTACAATTCCATACTGGTCTTGTCTACCTAGCACTCACAGTTTCCGAGATATAGAATAATTTTATGTTGGTTCATTCTGGAAGTGACTTGTGCGGATGGAATATGTAATTTTCGTTTTTCTCGGAAACGACTTAAGCGATTTGCAATCCGATTGATTCATTTGAAAGCCAATAATAATATCTACAATTCCATACTGGTCTTGTCTACCTAGCACTCACAGATTCCGAGATATAGAATAATTCTATGTTGGTTCATTCTGGAAGTGACTTATGCGGATGGAATATGTAATTTTCGTTTTTCTCGGAAACGACTTAAGCCTTTCGCAATCGGATTGATTCGTTTGAAAGGCAATAATAATATCTACAATTCCATACTGGTTTTGTCTACCTAGCACTCACTGTTTCCGAGATATAGAATAATTTTATGTTGGTTCATTCTGGTAATGACTTGTGCGGATGGAATATGTAATTTTCGTTTTTCTCGGAAACGACTTAAGCGATTTGCAATCGGATTGATTCATTTGAAAGCCATTAATAATATCTACAATACCATACTGGTTTTGTCTACCTAGCACTCACAGTTTCCGAGATATAGAATAATTTTATGTGGGGTCATTCTGGAAGTGACTTGTGCGGATGGAATATGTAATTTTCGTTTTTCTCGGAAACGACTTAAGCGATTTGCAATCGGATTGATTCATTTGAAAGCCAATAATAATATCTACCATTCCATACTGGTTTTGTCTACCTAGCTCTTACCGTTTCCGAGATATAGATTATTTTTAGGTTGGGTCATTCTGGAAGTGACTTGTGCGGATGGAATATGTAATTTTCGTTTTTCTCGGAAACGACTTAAGCGATTTGCAATCGGATTGCTTCGTTTGAAAGCCAATAATAATATCTACAATTCCATACTGGTTTTGTCTACCTATCACTCACAGTTTCCGAGATATAGAATAATTTTATGTTGGTTCATTCTGGAAGTGACTTGTGCGGATGGAATATGTAATTTTCGTTTTTCTCGGAAACGACTTAAGCGAGTTGCAATCGGATTGATTCGTTTGAAAGCCAATAATAATATCTACAATTCCATACTGGTTTTGTCTACCTAGCACTCACAGTTTCCGAGATATAGAATAATTTTATGTTGGTTCATTCTGGAAGTGACTTGTGCGGATGGAATATGTAATTTTCGTTTTTCTCGGAAACGATTTAGGCGATTTGCAATCGGATTGATTTATTTGAAAGCCAATAATAATATCTACAATACCATACTGGTTTTGTCTACCTACCTCTTACCGTTTCCGAGAGATAGATTATTTTTAGGTTGGGTCATTCTGGAAGTGACTTGTGCCGATGGAATATGTAATTTTCGTTTTTCTCGGAAACGACTTAAGCGATTTGCAATCGGATTGATTCGTTTGAAAGCCAATAATAATATCTACAATTCTATACTGGTTTTGTCTACCTAGCACTCACACTTTCCGAGATATAGAATAATTTTATGTTGGTTCATTCTGGAAGTGACTTGTGCGGATGGAATATGTAATTTTCGTTTTTCTCGGAAACGACTTAAGCGATTTGCAATCGGATTGATTCGTTTGAAAGCCAATAATAATATCTACAATTCCATACTGGTTTTGTCTACCTAGCACTCACAGTTGTCGTTTTTCTCGGAAACGATTTAGGCGATTTGCAATCGGATTGATTCATTTGAAAGCCAATAATAATATCTACAATACCATACTGGTTTTGTCTACCTAGCACTCACAAATTCCGAGATATAGATTATTTTTAGGTTGGGTCATTGTGGAAGTGACTTGTGCGGATGGAATATATAATTTTCGTTTTTCTCGGAAACGACTTAAGCGATTTGCAATCGGATTGATTCGTTTGAAAGCCTATAATAATATCTACAATTCCATACTGGTTTTGTCTACCTAGCACTTACCGTTTCCGAGATATAAATTAATTTTAGGTTGGTTCATTCTGGAAGTGACTTGTGCGGATGGAATATGTAATTTTCGTTTTTCTCGGAAACGACTTAAGCGATTTGCAATCCGATTGATTCATTTGAAAGCCAATAATAATATCTACAATTCCATACTGGTCTTGTCTACCTAGCACTCACAGTTTCCGAGATATAGAATAATTTTATGTTGGTTCATTCTGGAAGTGACTTGTGCGGATGGAATATGTAATTTTCGTTTTTCTCGGAAACGACTTAAGCGATTTGCAATCCGATTGATTCATTTGAAAGCCAATAATAATATCTACAATTCCATACTGGTCTTGTCTACCTAGCACTCACAGTTTCCGAGATATAGAATAATTCTATGTTGGTTCATTCTGGAAGTGACTTATGCGGATGGAATATGTAATTTTCGTTTTTCTCGGAAACGACTTAAGCCATTCGCAATCGGATTGATTCGTTTGAAAGCCAATAATAATATCTACAATACCATACTGGTTTTGTCTACCTAGCACTCACAGTTTCCGAGATATAGAATAATTTTATGTTGGTTCATTCTGGAAGTGACTTGTGCGGATGGAATATGTAATTTTCGTTTTTCTCGGAAACGATTTAGGCGATTTGCAATCGGATTGATTCATTTGAAAGCCAATAATAATATCTACAATACCATACTGGTTTTGTCTACCTAGCACTCACAAATTCCAAGACATAGATTATTTTTAGCTTGGGTCATTCTGGAAGTGACTTGTGCGGATGGAATATGTAATTTTCTTTTTTCTCGGAAACGACTTAAGCGATTTGCAATCGGATTGATTCGTTTGAAAGCCTATAATAATATCTACAATTCCATACTGGTTTTGTCTACCTAGCACTCACAGTTTCCGAGATATAGAACAATTTTATTTGGGTTCATTCTGGAAGTGACTTGTGCGGATGGAATATGTAATTTTCGTTTTTCTCGGAAACGACTTAAGCGATTTGCAATCGGATTGATTCATTTGAAAGCCAATAATAATATCTACAATACCATACTGGTTTTGTCTACCTAGCACTCACAAATTCCAAGACATAGATTATTTTTAGCTTGGGTCATTCTGGAAGTGACTTGTGCGGATGGAATATGTACTTTTCGTTTTTCTCGGAAACGATTTAAGCGATTTGCAATCGGATTGATTCATTTGAAAGCCAATAATAATATCTACAATACCATACTGGTTTTGTCTACCTAGCACTAACAGTTTCCGAGATATAGAACAATTTTATTTGGGTTCATTCTGGAAGTGACTTGTGCGGATGGAATATGTAATTTTCGTTTTTCTCGGAAACGACTTAAGCGATTTGCAATCGGATTGATTCATTTGAAAGCCAATAATAATATCTACCATTCCATACTGGTTTTGTCTACCTAGCACTCACAGTTTCCGAGATATAGAATAATCTTATGTTGGTTCATTCTGGAAGTGACTTGTGCGGATGGAATATGTACTTTTCGTTTTTCTCGGAAACGATTTAAGCGATTTGCAATCGGATTGATTAATTTGAAAGCCAATAATAATATCTACAATACCATACTGGTTTTGTCTACCTAGCACTAACAGTTTCCGAGATATAGAACAATTTTATTTGGGTTCATTCTGGAAGTGACTTGTGCGGATGGAATAAGTAATTTTGTTTTTCTCGGAAACGACTTAAGCGATTTGCAATCGGATTGATTCGTTTGAAAGCCAATAAAAATATCTACAATTCCATACTGGTTTTGTCTACCTAGCACTCACAGTTTCCGAGATATAGAATAATTTTATGTTGGTTCATTCTGGAAGTGACTTGTGCGGATGGAATATGTAATTTTCGTTTTTCTCGGAAACGACTTAAGCGATTTGCAATCGGATTGATTCATTTGAAAGCCAATAATAATATCTACAATACCATACTGGTTTTGTCTACCTAGCACTCACAAATTCCAAGACATAGATTATTTTTAGCTTGGGTCATTCTGGAAGTGACTTGTGCGGATGGAATATGTACTTTTCGTTTTTCTCGGAAACGATTTAAGCGATTTGCAATCGGATTGATTCATTTGAAAGCCAATAATAATATCTACAATACCATACTGGTTTTGTCTACCTAGCACTAACAGTTTCCGAGATATAGAACAATTTTATTTGGGTTCATTCTGGAAGTGACTTGTGCGGATGGAATATGTAATTTTCGTTTTTCTCGGAAACGACTTAAGCGATTTGCAATCGGATTGATTCATTTGAAAGCCAATAATAATATCTACCATTCCATACTGGTTTTGTCTACCTAGCACTCACAGTTTCCGAGATATAGAATAATCTTATGTTGGTTCATTCTGGAAGTGACTTGTGCGGATGGAATATGTACTTTTCGTTTTTCTCGGAAACGATTTAAGCGATTTGCAATCGGATTGATTAATTTGAAAGCCAATAATAATATCTACAATACCATACTGGTTTTGTCTACCTAGCACTAACAGTTTCCGAGATATAGAACAATTTTATTTGGGTTCATTCTGGAAGTGACTTGTGCGGATGGAATAAGTAATTTTGTTTTTCTCGGAAACGACTTAAGCGATTTGCAATCGGATTGATTCGTTTGAAAGCCAATAAAAATATCTACAATTCCATACTGGTTTTGTCTACCTAGCACTCACAGTTTCCGAGATATAGAATAATTTTATGTTGGTTCATTCTGGAAGTGACTTGTGCGGATGGAATATGTAATTTTCGTTTTTCTCGGAAACGACTTAAGCGATTTGCAATCGGATTGATTCATTTGAAAGCCAATAATAATATCTGCAATACCATACTGGTTTTGTCTACCTAGCACTCACAAATTCCGAGATATAGATTATTTTTAGGTTGGGTCATTCTGGAAGTGACTTGTGCGGATGGAATATATAATTTTCTTTTTTCTCGGAAACGACTTAAGCGATTTGCAATCGGATTGATTCGTTTGAAAGCCTATAATAATATCTACAATTCCATACTGGTTTTGTCTACCTAGCACTCACTGTTTCCGAGATATAGAATAATTTTATGTTGGTTCATTCTGGTAATGACTTGTGCGGATGGAATATGTAATTTTCGTTTTTCTCGGAAACGACTTAAGCGATTTGCAATCGGATTGATTCATTTGAAAGCCAATAATAATATCTACAATACCATACTAGTTTTGTCTACCTAGCACTCACAGTTTCCGAGATATAGAATAATTTTATGTGGGGTCATTCTGGAAGTGACTTGTGCGGATGGAATATGTAATTTTCGTTTTTCTCGGAAATGACTTAAGCGATTTGCAATCGGATTGATTCGTTTGAAAGCCAATAATAATATCTAAAATACTATACTGGTTTTGTCTACCTAGCTCTTACCGTTTCCGAGATATAGAATAATTTTATGTTGGTTCATTCTGGAAGTGGCTTGTGCGGATGGAATATGTAATTTTCGTTTTTCTCGGAAACGACTTAAGCGATTTGCAATCGGATAGATTAGTTTGAAAGCCTATAATAATATCTACAATTCCATACTGGTTTTGTCTACCTAGCACTCACTGTTTCCGAGATATAGAATAATTTTATGTTGGTTCATTCTGGTAATGACTTGTGCGGATGGAATATGTAATTTTCGTTTTTCTCGGAAACGACTTAAGCGATTTGCAATCGGATTGATTCATTTGAAAGCCAATAATAATATCTACAATACCATACTGGTTTTGTCTACCTAGCACTCACAGTTTCCGAGATATAGAATAATTTTATGTGGGGTCATTCTGGAAGTGACTTGTGCGGATGGAATATGTAATTTTCGGTTTTCTCGGAAACGACTTAAGCGATTTGCAATCGGATTGATTCATTTGAAAGCCAATAATAATATCTACCATTCCATACTGGTTTTGTCTACCTAGCTCTTGCCGTTTCCGAGATATAGATTATTTTAAGGTTGGGTCATACTGGAAGTGACTTGTGCGGTTGGAATATGTAATTTTCGTTTTTCTCATAAACGACTTAAGCGATTTGCAATCGGATTGATTCGTTTGAAAGCCAATAATAATATCTACAATTCCATACTGGTTTTGTCTACCTAGCTCTTACCGTTTCCGAGATATAGATTATTTTTAGGTTGGGTCATACTGGAAGTGACTTGTGCGGTTGGAATATGTAATTTTCGTTTTTGTCGGAAACGACTTAAGCAATTTGCAATCGGATTGATTCAGTTGAACGCCAATAATAATATCTACTATTCCATACTGGTTTGTCAACCTAGCACTCACAGTTTCCGAGATATAGATTATTTTTAGGTTGGGTCATTCTGGAAGTGACTTGTGCGGATGGAATATGTAATTTTCGTTTTTCTCGGAAACGACTTAAGCGATTTGCAATCGGATTGATTCGTTTGAAAGCCAATAATAATATCTACAATTCCATACTGGTTTTGTCTACCTAGCTCTTACCGTTTCCGAGATATAGATTATTTTTAGGTTGGGTCATACTGGAAGTGACTTCTTCGGTTGGAATATGTAATTTTCGTTTTTCTTGGAAACGACTTAAGCGATTTGCAATCGGATTGATTAGATTGAAAGCCTATAATAATATCTACAATTCCATACTGGTTTTGTCTACCTAGCACTCACTGTTTCCGAGATATAGATTATTTTTAGGTTGGGTCATTCTGGAAGTGACTTGTGCGGATGGAATATGTAATTTTCGTTTTTCTCGGAAACGACTTAAGCGATTTGCAATCGGATTGATTAGTTTGAAAGCCTATAATAATATCTACAATTCCGGATTGATTCATTTGAAAGCCTATAATAATATCTACAATTCCATACTGGTTTTGTCTACCTAGCATTCACTGTTTCCGAGATATAGATTATTTTTAGGTTGGGTCATTCTGGAAGTGACTTGTGCGGATGGAATATGTAATTTTCTTTTTTCTCGGAAACGACTTAAGCGATTTGCAATCGGATTGATTAGTTTGAAAGCCTATAATAATATCTACAATTCCATACTGGTCTTGTCTACCTAGCACTCACTGTTTCCGAGATATAGAATAATTTTATGTTGGTTCATTCTGGTAATGACTTGTTCGGATGGAATATATAATTTTCGTTTTTCTCGGAAACGACTTAAGCGATTTGCAATCGGATTGATTCATTTGAAAGCCAATAATAATATCTACAATACCATACTGGTTTTGTCTACCTAGCACTCACAGTTTCCGAGATATAGAATAATTTTATGTGGGGTCATTCTGGAAGTGACTTGTGCGGATGGAATATGTAATTTTCGTTTTTCTCGGAAACGACTTAAGCGATTTGCAATCGGATTGATTCATTTGAAAGCCAATAATAATATCTACCATTCCATACTGGTTTTGTCTACCTAGCACTTACCGTTTCCGAGATATAAATTATTTTTAGGTTGGTTCATTCTGGAAGTGACTTGTGCGGATGGAATATGTAATTTTCGTTTTTCTCATAAACGACTTAAGCGATTTGCAATCGGATTGATTCGTTTGAAAGCCAATAATAATATCTACAATTCCATACTGGTTTTGTCTACCTAGCTCTTACCGTTTCCGAGATATAGATTATTGAATCGGATTGATTCGTTTGAAAGCCAATAATAATATCTACAATTCCATACTGGTTTTGTCTACCTAGCACTCACAGTTTCCGAGATATAGAATAATTTTATGTTGGTTCATTCTGGAAGTGACTTGTGCGGAAGGAATATGTAATTTTCGATTTTCTCCGAAACGACATAGGCGATTTGCAATCGGATTGATTCATTTGAAAGACAATAATAATATCTACCATTCCATACTGGTTATGTCTATCTAGCACTCACAGTTTCCGAGATATAGATTATTTTTAGGTTGGTTCATTCTGGAAGTGACTTGTGCGGATGGAATATGTAATTTTCGTTTTTCTCGGAAATGACTTAAGCGATTTGCAATCGGATTGATTCGTTTGAAAGCCAATAATAATATCTACAATTCCATACTGGTTTTGTCTACCTAGCATTCACAGTTTCCGAGATATAGAATAATTTTATATTTGTTCATTCTGGAAGTGACTTGTGCGGATGGAATATGTAATTTTCGTTTTTCTCGGAAACGACTTAAGCGATTTGCAATCGGATTAATTCATTTGAAAGCCAATAATAATATGTACAATTCCATACTGGTTTTGTCTACCTAGCACTTACCGTTTCCGAGATAAAATTATTTTTAGGTTGGGTCATTCTGGAAGTGACTTGTGCGGATGGAATATGTAATTTTTGTTTTTCTCGGAAACGACTTAAGCGATTTGCAATCGGATTGATTCATTTGAAAGCCAATAATAATATCTACAATTCCATACTGGTTTTGTCTACATAGCTCTTATTGTTTTCGAGATATAGATTATTTTTAGGTTGGGTCATTCTGGAAGTGACTTGTGCGGATGGAATATGTAATTTTCGTTTTTCTCGGAAACGACTTAAGCGATTTGCAATCGGATTGATTCGTTTGAAAGCCAATAATAATATCTACAATTCCATACTGGTTTTGTCTACCTAGCACTCACAGTTTCCGAGATATAGAATAATTTTATGTTTGTTCATTCTGGAAGTGACTTGTGCGGATGGAATATGTAATTTTCGTTTTTCTCGGAAACGACTTAAGCGATTTGCAATCGGATTGATTCGTTTGAAAGATAATTCCATAATGGTTTTGTCTACCTAGCACTCACAGTTTCCGAGATATAAAATAATTTTATGTTGGGTCATTCTGGAAGTGACTTGTGCGGATGGAATATGTAACTTTCGTTTTTCTCGGAAACGATTTAGGCGTTTTCCAATCGGATTAATTAATTTGAAAGCCAAAATAATATCTACAATACCATACTGGTTTTGTCTACCTAGCACTCACAAATTCCGAGATATAGATTATTTTTAGGTTGGGTCATTCTGGAAGTGACTTGTGCAGATGGAATATGTAATTTTCGTTTTTCTCGGAAACGACTTAAGCGGTTTGCAATCGGATTGATTCGTTTGAAAGCCTATAATAATATCTACAATTCCATACTGGTTTTGTCTACCTAGCACTCACAGTTTCCGAGATATAGAATAATTTTATGTTGGTTCATTCTGGAAGTGACTTGTGCGGATGGAATATGTAATTTTCGTTTTTCTCGGAAACGACTTAAGCGATTTGCAATCGGATTGATTCATTTGAAAGCCCATAATAATATCTACAATACCATACAGGTTTTGTCTACCTAGCTCTTACCGTTTCCGAGATATAGAATAATTTTATGTGGGGTCATTCTGGAAGTGACTTGTGCGGATGGAATGTGTAATTTTCGTTTTTCTCGGAAACGACTTAAGCGATTTGCAATCGGATTGATTCATTTGAAAGCCAATAATAATATCTACAATTCCATACTGGTTTTGTCTACCTAGCACTTACCGTTTCCGAGATATAAATTAATTTTAGGTTGGTTCATTCTGGAAGTGACTTGTGCGGATGGAATATGTAATTTTCGTTTTTCTCGGAAACGACTTAAGCGATTGGCAATCGGATTGATTCGTTTGAAAGCCAATAATAATATCTAGAATACTATACTGGTTTTGTCTACCTAGCTCTTACCGTTTCCGAGATATAGAATAATTTTATGTTGGTTCATTCTGGAAGTGGCTTGTGCGGATGGAATATGTAATTTTCGTTTTTCTCGGAAACGACTTAAGCGATTAGCAATCGGATTGATTCGTTTGAAAGCCAATAAAAATATCTACAATTCCATACTGGTTTTGTCTACATAGCTCTTATTGTTTTCGAGATATAGATTATTTTTAGGTTGGGTCATTCTGGAAGTGACTTGTGCGGATGGAATATGTAATTTTCGTTTTTCTCGGAAACGACTTAAGCGATTTGCAATCGGATTGATTCATTTGAAAGCCAATAATAATATCTACAATTACATACTGGTTTTGTATACATAGCTCTTATTGTTTTCGAGATATAGATTATTTTTAGGTTGGGTCATTCTGGAAGTGACTTGTGCGGATGGAATATGTAATTTTCGTTTTTCTCGGAAACGACTTAAGCGATTTGCAATCGGATTGATTCATTTGAAAGTCAATAATAATATGTACAATTCCGTACTGGTTTTGTCTACCTAGCACTTACCGTTACCGAGATAAAATTATCTTTAGGTTGGGTCATTCTGGAAGTGACTTGTGCGGATGGAATAGGTAATTTTTGTTTTTCTCGGAAACGACTTAAGCGATTTGCAATCGGATTGATTCATTTGAAAGCCAATAATAATATCTACAATTCCATACTGGTTTTGTCTATATAGCTCTTATTGTTTTCGAGATATAGATTATTTTTAGGTTGGGTCATTCTGGAAGTGACTTGTGCGAATGGAATATGTAATTTTCGTTTTTCTCGGAAACGACTTAAGCGATTTGCAATCGGATTGATTCGTTTGAAAGCCAATAACAATATCTACAATTCCATACTGGTTTTGTCTACCTAGCACTAACAGTTTCCGAGATATAGAATAATTTTATTTTGAGTCATTCTGGAAGTGACTTGTGCGGATGGAATATGTAATTTTCGTTTTTCTCGGAAACGACTTAAGCGATTTGCAATATGTAATTTTCGTTTTTCTCGGAAACGACTTACGCGATTTGCAATCGGATTGATACGTTTGAAAGCCAATAATAATATCTACAATTCCATACTGGTTTTGTCTACCTAGCACTCACAGTTTCCGAGATATAGAATAATTTTATGTTGGTTCATTCTAGAAGTGACTTGTGCGGATGGAATATGTAATTTTCGTTTTTCTCGGAAACGATTTAGGCGATTTGCAATCGGATTGATTCATTTGAAAGCCAATAATAATATCTACAATTCCATACTGGTTTTGTCTACCTAGCACTCACAAATTCCGAGATATAGATTATGTTTTGGTTGGGTCATTCTGAAAGTGACTTGTGCGGATGGAATATGTAATTTTCGTTTTTCTCGGAAACGACTTAAGCGATTTGCAGTCGGATTGATTCGTTTGAAAGCCTATAATAATATCTACAATTCCATACTGATTTTGTCTACCTAGCACTCACAGTCTCCGAGATATAGAATAATCTTATGTTGGTTCATTCTGGAAGTGACTTGTGCGGATAGAATATGTAATTTTCGTTTTTCTCGGAAACGATTTAAGCGATTTGCAAACGGATTGATTCATTTGAAAGCCAATAATAATATCTACAATACCATACTGGTTTTGTCTACCTAGCACTCACAGTTTCCGAGATATAGAATAATTTTATTTGGAGTCATTCTGGAAGTGACTTGTGCGGATGGAATATGTAATTTTCGTTTTTCTCGGAAACGACTTAAGCGATTTGCAATCGGATTGATTCATTTGAAAGCCAATAATAATATCTACAATTCCATACTGGTTTTGTCTACCTAGCACTTTCCGTTTGCGAGATATAAATTATTTTTAGGTTGGTTCATTTTGGAAGTGACTTTGCGGATGGAATATATAATTTTCGTTTTTCTCGGAAACGACTTAAGCGATTTGCAATCGGATTGATTCGTTTGAAAGCCAATAATAATATCTAGAATACTATACTGGTTTTGTCTACCTAGCACTCACAGTTTCCGAGATATAGAATAATTTTATGTTGGTTCATTCTGGAAGTGACTTGTGCGGATGGAATACATATGTAATTTTCGTTTTTCTCGGAAACGATTTAGGCAATTTGCAATCGGATTGATTCGTTTGAAAGCCAATAATAATATCTGCAATACCATACTGGTTTTGTCTACCTAGCACTCACAAATTCCGAGATATAGATTATTTTTATGTTGGGTCATTCTGGAAGTGACTTGTGCGGATGGAATATGTAATTTTCTTTTTTCTCGGAAACGACTTAAGTGAGTTGCAATCGGATTAATTCGTTTGAAAGCCTATAATAATATCTACAATTTCATACTGGTTTTGTCTACCTAGCACTCACAGTTTCCGAGATATAGAATAATTTTATGTTGGTTCATTCTGGTAATGACTTGTGCGGATGGAATATGTAATTTTCGTTTTTCTCGGAAACGACTTAAGCGATTTGCAATCGGATTGATTCGTTTGAAAGCCAATAAAAATACCTACAATTCCATACTGGTTTTGTCTACCTAGCACTCACAGTTTCCGAGATATAGAATAATTTTATGTTGGTTCATTCTGGAAGTGACTTGTGCGGATGGAATATGTAATTTTCGTTTTTCTCGGAAACGATTTAGGCAATTTGCAATCGGATTGATTCATTTGAAAGCCAATAATAATATCTGCAATACCATAATGGTTTTGTCTACCTAGCACTCACAAATTCCGAGATATAGATTATTTTTAGTTTGGGTCATTCTGGAAGTGACTTGTGCGGATGGAATAGGTAATTTTCTTTTTTCTCGGAAACGACTTAAGCGATTTGCAATCGGATTGATTCGTTTAAAAGCCTATAATAATATCTACAATTTCATACTGGTTTTGTCTACCTAGCACTCACAGTTTCCGAGATATAGAATAATTTTATGTTGGTTCATTCTGGTAATGACTTGTGCGGATGGAATATGTAATTTTCGTTTTTCTCGGAAACGACTTAAGCCAATTGCAATCGGATTGACTCATTTGAAAGCCAATAATAATATCTACAATACCATACTGGTGTTGTCTACCTAGCACTCACAGTTTCCGAGATATAGAATAATTTTATGTGGGGTCATTTTGGAAGTGACTTGTGCGGATGGAATATGTAATTTTCGTTTTTCTCGGAAACGACTTAAGCGATTTGCAATCGGATAGATTCATTTGAAAGCCAATAATAATATCTACAATTCCATACTGGTCTAGTCTACCTAGCACTCACAGTTTCCGAGATATAGAATAATTTTATGTTGGTTCATTCTGGAAGTGTCTTGTGCGGATGGAATATGTAATTTTCGTTTTTCTCGGAAACGACTTAACTGATTTGCAATCGGATTGATTCGTTTGAAAGCCAATAAAAATATCTACAATTCCATACTGGTTTTTTCTACCTAGCTCTTACCGTTTCCGAGATATAGAATAATTTTATGTTGGTTCATTCTGGAAGTGGCTTGTGCGGATGGAATATGTAATTTTCGTTTTTCTCGGAAACGACTTAAGCGATTGGCAATCGGATAGATTCGTTTGAAAGCCAATAAAAATATCTACAATTCCATACTGGTTTTGTCTACATAGCTCTTATTGTTTTCGAGATATAGATTATTTTTAGGTTGGGTCATTCTGGAAGTGACTTGTGCGGATGGAATATGTAATTTTCGTTTTTCTCGGAAACGACTTAAGCGATTTGCAATCGGATTGATTCGCTTGAAAGCCAATAAAAATATCTACAATTCCATACTGGTTTTGTCTACCTAGCTCTTACCGTTTCCGAGATATAGAATAATTTTATGTTGGTTCATTCTGGAAGTGGCTTGTGCGAATGGAATATGTAATTTTCGTTTTTCTCGGAAACGACTTAAGCGATTTCAATCGGATTGATTCGTTTGAAAGCCAATAAAAATATCTACAATTCCATACTGGTTTTGTCTACATAGCTCTTATTGTTTTCGAGATATAGATTATTTTTAGGTTGGGTCATTCTGGAAGTGACTTGTGCGGATGGAAAATGTAATTTTCGTTTTTCTCGGAAACGACTTAAGCGATTTGCAATCGGATTGATTCGTTTGAAAGCCAATAATAATATCTACAATTCCATACTGGTTTTGTCTACCTAGCACTAACAGTTTCCGAGATATAGAATAATTTTATTTTGAGTCATTCTGGAAGTGACTTGTGCGGATGGAATATGTAATTTTCGTTTTTCTCGGAAACGACTTAAGCGATTTGCAATATGTAATTTTCGTTTTTCTAGGAAACGACTTAAGCGGTTTGCAATCGGATTGATTCGTTTGAAAGCCTATAATAATATCTACAATTCCATACTGGTTTTGTCTACCTACCACTCACAGTTTCCGAGATATAGAATAATTTTATGTTGGTTCATTCTGGAAGTGACTTGTGCGGATGGAATATGTAATTTTCGTTTTTCTCGGAAACGACTTACGCGATTTGCAATCGGATTGATACGTTTGAAAGCCAATAATAATATGTACAATTCCATACTGGTTTTGTCTACCTAGCACTCACAGTTTCCGAGATATAGAATAATTTTATGTTGGTTCATTCTAGAAGTGACTTGTGCGGATGGAATATGTAATTTTCGTTTTTCTCGGAAACGATTTAGGCGATTTGCAATCGGATTGATTCATTTGAAAGCCAATAATAATATCTACAATTCCATACTGGTTTTGTCTACCTAGCACTCACAAATGCCGAGATATAGATTATGTTTTGGTTGGGTCATTCTGGAAGTGACTTGTGCGGATGGAATATGTAATTTTCGTTTTTCTCGGAAACGACTTAAGCGATTTGCAGTCGGATTGATTCGTTTGAAAGCCTATAATAATATCTACAATTCCATACTGATTTTGTCTACCTAGCACTCACAGTCTCCGAGATATAGAATAATCTTATGTTGGTTCATTCTGGAAGTGACTTGTGCGGATGGAATATGTAATTTTTGTTTTTCTCGGAAACGATTTAAGCGATTTGCAATCGGATTGATTCATTTGAAAGCCAATAATAATATCTACAATACCATACTGGTTTTGTCTACCTAGCACTAACAGTTTCCGAGATATAGAATAATTTTATTTGGAGTCATTCTGGAAGTGACTTGTGCGGATGGAATATGTAATTTTCGTTTTTCTCGGAAACGACTTAAGCGATTTGCAATCGGATTGATTCATTTGAAAGCCAATAATAATATCTACAATTCCATACTGGTTTTGTCTACCTAGCACTTTCCGTTTCCGAGATATAAATTATTTTTAGGTTGGTTCATTCTGGAAGTGACTTTGCGGATGGAATATGTAATTTTCGTTTTTCTCGGAAACGACTTAAGCGATTTGCAATCGGATTGATTCGTTTGAAAGCCAATAATAATATCTACAATTCCATACTGGTCTAGTCTACCTAGCACTCACAGTTTCCGAGATATAGAATAATTTTATGTTGGTTCATTCTGGAAGTGTCTTGTGCGGATGGAATATGTAATTTTCGTTTTTCTCGGAAACGACTTAACTGATTTGCAATCGGATTGATTCGTTTGAAAGCCAATAAAAATATCTACAATTCCATACT
Organism: Stomoxys calcitrans; assembly: GCF_963082655.1. NCBI lineage: Eukaryota > Metazoa > Arthropoda > Insecta > Diptera > Muscidae > Stomoxys > Stomoxys calcitrans. The sequence continues at coordinate 60,071,012 of NC_081555.1, read as the reverse complement.
GGTTTTTTCTACCTCTTATTGTTTTCGAGATATAGATTATTTTTAGGTTGGGTCATTCTGGAAGTGACTTGTGCGGATGGAAAATGTAATTTTCGTTTTTCTCGGAAACGACTTAAGCGATTTGCAATCGGATTGATTCGTTTGAAAGCCAATAATAATATCTACAATTCCATACTGGTTTTGTCTACCTAGCACTAACAGTTTCCGAGATATAGAATAATTTTATTTTGAGTCATTCTGGAAGTGACTTGTGCGGATGGAATATGTAATTTTCGTTTTTCTCGGAAACGACTTAAGCGATTTGCAATATGTAATTTTCGTTTTTCTAGGAAACGACTTAAGCGGTTTGCAATCGGATTGATTCGTTTGAAAGCCTATAATAATATCTACAATTCCATACTGGTTTTGTCTACCTACCACTCACAGTTTCCGAGATATAGAATAATTTTATGTTGGTTCATTCTGGAAGTGACTTGTGCGGATGGAATATGTAATTTTCGTTTTTCTCGGAAACGACTTACGCGATTTGCAATCGGATTGATACGTTTGAAAGCCAATAATAATATGTACAATTCCATACTGGTTTTGTCTACCTAGCACTCACAGTTTCCGAGATATAGAATAATTTTATGTTGGTTCATTCTAGAAGTGACTTGTGCGGATGGAATATGTAATTTTCGTTTTTCTCGGAAACGATTTAGGCGATTTGCAATCGGATTGATTCATTTGAAAGCCAATAATAATATCTACAATTCCATACTGGTTTTGTCTACCTAGCACTCACAAATGCCGAGATATAGATTATGTTTTGGTTGGGTCATTCTGGAAGTGACTAGTGCGGATGGAATATGTAATTTTCGTTTTTCTCGGAAACGACTTAAGCGATTTGCAGTCGGATTGATTCGTTTGAAAGCCTATAATAATATCTACAATTCCATACTGATTTTGTCTACCTAGCACTCACAGTCTCCGAGATATAGAATAATCTTATGTTGGTTCATTCTGGAAGTGACTTGTGCGGATGGAATATGTAATTTTTGTTTTTCTCGGAAACGATTTAAGCGATTTGCAATCGGATTGATTCATTTGAAAGCCAATAATAATATCTACAATACCATACTGGTTTTGTCTACCTAGCACTAACAGTTTCCGAGATATAGAATAATTTTATTTGGAGTCATTCTGGAAGTGACTTGTGCGGATGGAATATGTAATTTTCGTTTTTCTCGGAAACGACTTAAGCGATTTGCAATCGGATTGATTCATTTGAAAGCCAATAATAATATCTACAATTCCATACTGGTTTTGTCTACCTAGCGCTTTCCGTTTCCGAGATATAAATTATTTTTAGGTTGGTTCATTCTGGAAGTGACTTTGCGGATGGAATATGTAATTTTCGTTTTTCTCGGAAACGACTTAAGCGATTTGCAATCGGATTGATTCGTTTGAAAGCCAATAATAATATCTACAATTTCATACTGGTTTTGTCTACCTAGCACTCACAGTTTCCGAGATATAGAATAATTTTATGTTGGTTCATTCTGGTAATGACTTGTGCGGATGGAATATGTAATTTTCGTTTTTCTCGGAAACGACTTAAGCGATTTGCAATCGGATTGATTCGTTTGAAAGCCAATAAAAATACCTACAATTCCATACTGGTTTTGTCTACCTAGCACTCACAAATTCCGAGATATAGAATAATTTTATGTTGGTTCATTCTGGAAGTGACTTGTGCGGATGGAATATGTAATTTTCGTTTTTCTCGGAAACGATTTAGGCAATTTGCAATCGGATTGATTCATTTGAAAGCCAATAATAATATCTGCAATACCATAGTGGTTTTGTCTACCTAGCTCTTACCGTTTCCGAGATATAGATTATTTTTAGTTTGGGTCATTCTGGAAGTGACTTGTGCGGATGGAATATGCAATTTTCTTTTTTCTCGGAAACGACTTAAGCGATTTGCAATCGGATTGATTCGTTTAAAAGCCTATAATAATATCTACAATTTCATACTGGTTTTGTCTACCTAGCACTCACAGTTTCCGAGATATAGAATAATTTTATGTTGGTTCATTCTGGTAATGACTTGTGCGGATGGAATATGTAATTTTCGTTTTTCTCGGAAACGACTTAAGCCATTTGCAATCGGATTGACTCATTTGAAAGCCAATAATAATATCTACAATACCATACTGGTTTTGTCTACCTAGCACTCACAGTTTCCGAGATATAGAATAATTTTATGTGGGGTCATTTTGGAAGTGACTTGTGCGGATGGAATATGTAATTTTCGTTTTTCTCGAAAACGACTTAAGCGATTTGCAATCGGATTGATTCATTTGAAAGCCAATAATAATATCTACAATTCCATACTGGTCTAGTCTACCTAGCACTCACAGTTTCCGAGATATAGAATAATTTTATGTTGGTTCATTCTGGAAGTGTCTTGTGCGGATGGAATATGTAATTTTCGTTTTTCTCGGAAACGACTTAACTGATTTGCAATCGGATTGATTCGTTTGAAAGCCAATAAAAATATCTACAATTCCATTTTGGTTTTTTCTACCTAGCTCTTACCGTTTCCGAGATATAGAATAATTTTATGTTGGTTCATTCTGGAAGTGGCTTGTGCGGATGGAATATGTAATTTTCGTTTTTCTCGGAAACGACTTAAGCGATTTCAATCGGATTGATTCGTTTGAAAGCCAATAAAAATATCTACAATTCCATACTGGTTTTGTCTACATAGCTCTTATTGTTTTCGAGATATAGATTATTTTTAGGTTGGGTCATTCTGGAAGTGACTTGTGCGGATGGAATATGTAATTTTCGTTTTTCTCGGAAACGACATAAGCGATTTGCAATCGGATTGATTCGTTTGAAAGCCAATAAAAATATCTACAATTCCATACTGGTCTTGTCTACATAGCTCTTATTGTTTTTGAGATATAGAATAATTTTATGTTGGTTCATTCTGGAAGACGCTGTGCGGATGGAATATGTATTTTTCGTTTTTCTCGGAAACGACTTAAGCGATTTGCAATCGGATTGATTCATTTGAAAGCCAATAATAATATGTACAATTCCGTACTGGTTTTGTCTACCTATCACTTACCGTTTCCGAGATAAAATTATTTTTAGGTTGGCTCATTCTGGAAGTGACTTGTGCGGATGGAATATGTAATTTTTGTTTTTCTCGGAAACGACTTAAGCCATTTGCAATCGGATTGATTCATTTGAAAGCCAATAATAATATCTACAATTCCATACTGGTTTTGTCTATATAGCTCTTATAGTTTTCGAGATATAGATTATTTTTAGGTTGGGTCATTCTGGAAGTGACTTGTGCGGATGGAATATGTAATTTTCGTTTTTCTCGGAAACGACTTAAGCGATTTGCAATCGGATTGATTCGTTTGAAAGCCAATAATAATATCTACAATTCCATACTGGTTTTGTCTACCTAGCACTCACAGTTTCCGAGATATAGAATAATTTTATGTTGGTTCATTCTGGAAGTGACTTGTGCGGATGGAATATGTAATTTTCGTATTTCTCGGAAACGACTTAAGCGATTTGCAATCGGATTGATACGTTTGAAAGCCAATAATAATATCTACAATTCCATACTGGTTTTGTCTACCTAGCACTAACAGTTTCCGAGATATAGAATAATTTTATTTGGAGTCATTCTGGAAGTGACTTGTGCGGATTGAATATGTAATTTTCGCTTTTCTCGGAAACGACTTAAGTGATTTGCAATCGGATTGATTCGTTTGAAAGCCAATAATAATATCTACAATTCCATACTGGTTTTGTCTACCTAGCACTTTCCGTTTCCGAGATATAAATTATTTTTAGGTTGGTTCATTCTGGAAGTGACTTGGGCGGATGGAATATGTAATTTTCGTTTTTCTAGGAAACGACTTAAGCGATTTGCAATCGGATTGATTCGTTTGAAAGCCAATAATAATATCTAGAATACTATACTGGTTTTGTCTACCTAGCTCTTACCGTTTCCGAGATATAGAATAATTTTATGTTGGGTCATTCTTGAAGTGACTTGTGCGGATGGAATATGTAATTTTCTTTTTTCTCGGAAACGACTTAAGCGATTTGCAATCGGATTAATTCGTTTGAAAGCCTATAATAATATCTACAATTTCATACTGGTTTTGTCTACCTAGCACTCACAGTTTCCGAGATATAGAATAATTTTATGTTGGTTCATTCTGGTAATGACTTGTGCGGATGGAATATGTAATTTTCGTTTTTCTCGGAAACGACTTAAGCCATTTGCAATCGGATTGACTCATTTGAAAGCCAATAATAATATCTACAATACCATGCTGGTTTTGTCTACCTAGCACTCACAGTTTCCGAGATATAGAATAATTTTATGTGGGGTCATTTTGGAAGTGACTTGTGCGGATGGAATATGTAATTTTCGTTTTTCTCGGAAACGACTTAAGCGATTTGCAGTCGGATTGATTCGTTTGAAAGCCTATAATAATATCTACAATTCCATACTGATTTTGTCTACCTAGCACTCACAGTCTCCGAGATATAGAATAATCTTATGTTGGTTCATTCTGGAAGTGACTTGTGCGGATGGAATATGTAATTTTTGTTTTTCTCGGAAACGATTTAAGCGATTTGCAATCGGATTGATTCATTTGAAAGCCAATAATAATATCTACAATACCATACTGGTTTTGTCTACCTAGCACTCACAAATTCCGAGATATAGATTATTTTTTGGTTGGGTCATTCTGGAAGTGACTTGTGCGGATGGAATATGTAATTTTCGTTTTTCTCGGAAACGACTTAAGCGATTTGCAATCGGATTGATTCGTTTGAAAGCCTATAATAATATCTACAATTCCATACTGACTTTGTCTACCTAGCACTCACAGTCTCCGAGATATAGAATAATCTTATGTTGGTTCATTCTGGAAGTGACTTGTGCGGATGGAATATGTAATTTTCGTTTTTCTCGGAAACGACTTAAGCGATTTGCAATCGGATTGATTCGTTTGAAAGCCTATAATAATATCTACAATTCCATACTGATTTTGTCTACCTAGCACTCACAGTCTCCGAGATATAGAACAATCTTATGTTGGTTCATTCTGGAAGTGACTTGTGCGGATGGAATATGTAATTTTCGTTTTTCTCGGAAACGATTTAAGCGATTTGCAATCGGATTGATTCATTTGAAAGCCAATAATAATATCTACAATTCCATACTGGTTTTGTCTACCTAGCACTTTCCGTTTCCGAGATAAAAATTATTTTTAGGTTGGTTCATTCTGGAAGTGACTTGTGCGGATGGAATATGTAATTTTCGTTTTTCTCGGAAACGACTTAAGCGATTTGCAATCGGATTGATTCGTTTGAAAGCCAATAATAATATCTAGAATACTATACTGGTTTTGTCTACCTAGCTCTTACCGTGTCCGAGATATAGAATAATTTTATGTTGGTTCATTCTGGAAGTGGCTTGTGCGGATGGAATATGTAATTTTCGTCTTTCTCGGAAACTACTTAAGCGATTTGCAATCGGATTGATTCGTTTAAAAGCCAATAAAAATATCTACAATTCCATACTGGTGTTGTCTACCTAGCACTCACAGTTTCCGAGATATAGAATAATTTTATGTTGGTTCATTCTGGTAATGACTTGTGCGGATGGAATATGTAATTTTCGTTTTTCTCGGAAACGACTTAAGCCATTTGCAATCGGATTGTCTCATTTGAAAGCCAATAATAATATCTACAATACCATGCTGGTTTTGTCTACCTAGCACTCACAGTTTCCGAGATATAGGATAATTTTATGTGGGGTCATTTTGGATGTGACTTGTGCGGATGGAATATGTATTTTTCGTTTTTCTCGGAAACGACTTAAGCGATTTGCAATCGGATTGATTCATTTGAAAGCCAATAATAATATGTACAATTCCGTACTGGTTTTGTCTACCTAGCACTTACCGTTTCCGAGATAAAATTGTTTTTAGGTTGGGTCATTCTGGAAGTGACTTGTGCGGATGGAATATGTAATTTTTGTTTTTCTCGGAAACGACTTAAGCGATTTGCAATCGGATTGATTCGTTTGAAAGCCTATAATAATATATACAGTTCCATACTGGTTTTGTCTACATAGCCCTTATTGTTTTCGAGATATAGATAATTTTTAGGTTGGGTCATTCTGGAAGTGACTTGTGCGGATGGAATATGTAATTTTCGTTTTTCTCGGAAACGACTTATTTTTAGGTTGGGTCATTCTGGAAGTGACTTGTGCGGATGGAATATGTAATTTTTGTTTTTCTCGGAAACGACTTAAGCGATTTGCAATCGGATTGATTCGTTTGAAAGCCAATAAAAATATCTACAATTCCATACTGGTTTTGTCTACCTAGCTCTTACCGTTTCCGAGATATAGAATAATTTTATGTTGGTTCATTCTGGAAGTGACTTGTGCGGATGGAATATGTAATTTTCGTTTTTCTCGAAAACGACTTAAGCGATTTGCAATCGGATTGATTCGTTTGAAAGCCTATAATAATATCTACAATTCCATACTGATTTTGTCTACCTAGCACTCACAGTCTCCGAGATATAGAATAATCTTATGTTGGTTCATTCTGGAAGTGACTTGTGCGGATGGAATATGTAATTTTCGTTTTTCTCGGAAACGACTTAAGCGATTTGCAATCGGATTGATTCGTTTGAAAGCCTATAATAATATCTACAATTCCATACTGATTTTGTCTACCTAGCACTCACAGTCTCCGAGATATAGAATAATCTTATGTTGGTTCATTCTGGAAGTGACTTGTGCGGATGGAATATGTAATTTTCGTTTTTCTCGGAAACGATTTAAGCGATTTGCAATCGGATTGATTCATTTGAAAGCCAATAATAATATCTACAATTCCATACTGGTTTTGTCTACCTAGCACTTTCCGTTTCCGAGATATAAATTATTTTTAGGTTGGTTCATTCTGGAAGTGACTTGTGCGGATGGAATATGTAATTTTCGTTTTTCTCGGAAACGACTTAAGCGATTTGCAATCGGATTGATTCGTTTGAAAGCCAATAATAATATCTAGAATACTATACTGGTTTTGTCTACCTAGCTCTTACCGTGTCCGAGATATAGAATAATTTTATGTTGGTTCATTCTGGAAGTGGCTTGTGCGGATGGAATATGTAATTTTCGTCTTTCTCGGAAACTACTTAAGCGATTTGCAATCGGATTGATTCGTTTGAAAGCCAATAAAAATATCTACAATTCCATACTGGTGTTGTCTACCTAGCACTCACAGTTTCCGAGATATAGAATAATTTTATGTTGGTTCATTCTGGTAATGACTTGTGCGGATGGAATATGTAATTTTCGTTTTTCTCGGAAACGACTTAAGCCATTTGCAATCGGATTGTCTCATTTGAAAGCCAATAATAATATCTACAATACCATGCTGGTTTTGTCTACCTAGCACTCACAGTTTCCGAGATATAGAATAATTTTATGTGGGGTCATTTTGGATGTGACTTGTGCGGATGGAATGTGTATTTTTCGTTTTTCTCGGAAACGACTTAAGCGATTTGCAATCGGATTGATTCATTTGAAAGCCAATAATAATATGTACAATTCCGTACTGGTTTTGTCTACCTAGCACTTACCGTTTCCGAGATAAAATTGTTTTTAGGTTGGGTCATTCTGGAAGTGACTTGTGCGGATGGAATATGTAATTTTTGTTTTTCTCGGAAACGACTTAAGCGATTTGCAATCGGATTGATTCGTTTGAAAGCCTATAATAATATATACAGTTCCATACTGGTTTTGTCTACCTAGCTCTTACCGTTTCCGAGATATAGAATAATTTTATGTTGGTTCATTCTGGAAGTGGCTTGTGCGGATGGAATATGTAATTTTCGTTTTTCTCGGAAACGACTTATGCGATTTGCAATCGGATTGATTCGTTTGAAAGCCAATAAAAATATCTACAATTCCATACTGGTTTTGTCTACATAGCTCTTACCGTGTCCGAGATATAGAATAATTTTATGTTGGTTCATTCTGGAAGTGGCTTGTGCGGATGGAATATGTAATTTTCGTCTTTCTCGGAAACTACTTAAGCGATTTGCAATCGGATTGATTCGTTTGAAAGCCAATAAAAATATCTACAATTCCATACTGGTGTTGTCTACCTAGCACTCACAGTTTTCGAGATATAGAATAATTTTATGTTGGTTCATTCTGGTAATGACTTGTGCGGATGGAATATGTAATTTTCGTTTTTCTCGGAAACGACTTAAGCCATTTGCAATCGGATTGTCTCATTTGAAAGCCAATAATAATATCTACAATACCATGCTGGTTTTGTCTACCTAGCACTCACAGTTTCCGAGATATAGAATAATTTTATGTGGGGTCATTTTGGATGTGACTTGTGCGGATGGAATATGTATTTTTCGTTTTTCTCGGAAACGACTTAAGCGATTTGCAATCGGATTGATTCATTTGAAAGCCAATAATAATATGTACAATTCCGTACTGGTTTTGTCTACCTAGCACTTACCGTTTCCGAGATAAAATTGTTTTTAGGTTGGGTCATTCTGGAAGTGACTTGTGCGGATGGAATATGTAATTTTCTTTTTTCTCGGAAACGACTTAACTGATTTGCAATCGGATTGATTCGTTTGAAAGCCAATAAAAATATCTACAATTCCATTTTGGTTTTTTCTACCTAGCTCTTACCGTTTCCGAGATATAGAATAATATTATGTTGGTTCATTCTGGAAGTGGCTTGTGCGGATGGAATATGTAATTTTCGTTTTTCTCGGAAACGACTTAAGCGATTTCAATCGGATTGATTCGTTTGAAAGCCAATAAAAATATCTACAATTCCATACTGGTTTTGTCTACATAGCTCTTATTGTTTTCGAGATATAGATTATTTTTAGGTTGGGTCATTCTGGAAGTGACTTGTGCGGATGGAATATGTAATTTTCGTTTTTCTCGGAAACGACATAAGCGATTTGCAATCGGATTGATTCGTTTGAAAGCCAATAAAAATATCTACAATTCCATACTGGTCTTGTCTACATAGCTCTTATTGTTTTTGAGATATAGAATAATTTTATGTTGGTTCATTCTGGAAGACGCTGTGCGGATGGAATATGTATTTTTCGTTTTTCTCGGAAACGACTTAAGCGATTTGCAATCGGATTGATTCATTTGAAAGCCAATAATAATATGTACAATTCCGTACTGGTTTTGTCTACCTATCACTTACCGTTTCCGAGATAAAATTATTTTTAGGTTGGCTCATTCTGGAAGTGACTTGTGCGGATGGAATATGTAATTTTTGTTTTTCTCGGAAACGACTTAAGCCATTTGCAATCGGATTGATTCATTTGAAAGCCAATAATAATATCTACAATTCCATACTGGTTTTGTCTATATAGCTCTTATAGTTTTCGAGATATAGATTATTTTTAGGTTGGGTCATTCTGGAAGTGACTTGTGCGGATGGAATATGTAATTTTCGTTTTTCTCGGAAACGACTTAAGCGATTTGCAATCGGATTGATTCGTTTGAAAGCCAATAATAATATCTACAATTCCATACTGGTTTTGTCTACCTAGCACTCACAGTTTCCGAGATATAGAATAATTTTATGTTGGTTCATTCTGGAAGTGACTTGTGCGGATGGAATATGTAATTTTCGTATTTCTCGGAAACGACTTAAGCGATTTGCAATCGGATTGATACGTTTGAAAGCCAATAATAATATCTACAATTCCATACTGGTTTTGTCTACCTAGCACTAACAGTTTCCGAGATATAGAATAATTTTATTTGGAGTCATTCTGGAAGTGACTTGTGCGGATTGAATATGTAATTTTCGCTTTTCTCGGAAACGACTTAAGTGATTTGCAATCGGATTGATTCGTTTGAAAGCCAATAATAATATCTACAATTCCATACTGGTTTTGTCTACCTAGCACTTTCCGTTTCCGAGATATAAATTATTTTTAGGTTGGTTCATTCTGGAAGTGACTTGGGCGGATGGAATATGTAATTTTCGTTTTTCTAGGAAACGACTTAAGCGATTTGCAATCGGATTGATTCGTTTGAAAGCCAATAATAATATCTAGAATACTATACTGGTTTTGTCTACCTAGCTCTTACCGTTTCCGAGATATAGAATAATTTTATGTTGGGTCATTCTTGAAGTGACTTGTGCGGATGGAATATGTAATTTTCTTTTTTCTCGGAAACGACTTAAGCGATTTGCAATCGGATTAATTCGTTTGAAAGCCTATAATAATATCTACAATTTCATACTGGTTTTGTCTACCTAGCACTCACAGTTTCCGAGATATAGAATAATTTTATGTTGGTTCATTCTGGTAATGACTTGTGCGGATGGAATATGTAATTTTCGTTTTTCTCGGAAACGACTTAAGCCATTTGCAATCGGATTGACTCATTTGAAAGCCAATAATAATATCTACAATACCATGCTGGTTTTGTCTACCTAGCACTCACAGTTTCCGAGATATAGAATAATTTTATGTGGGGTCATTTTGGAAGTGACTTGTGCGGATGGAATATGTAATTTTCGTTTTTCTCGGAAACGACTTAAGCGATTTGCAGTCGGATTGATTCGTTTGAAAGCCTATAATAATATCTACAATTCCATACTGATTTTGTCTACCTAGCACTCACAGTCTCCGAGATATAGAATAATCTTATGTTGGTTCATTCTGGAAGTGACTTGTGCGGATGGAATATGTAATTTTTGTTTTTCTCGGAAACGATTTAAGCGATTTGCAATCGGATTGATTCATTTGAAAGCCAATAATAATATCTACAATACCATACTGGTTTTGTCTACCTAGCACTCACAAATTCCGAGATATAGATTATTTTTTGGTTGGGTCATTCTGGAAGTGACTTGTGCGGATGGAATATGTAATTTTCGTTTTTCTCGGAAACGACTTAAGCGATTTGCAATCGGATTGATTCGTTTGAAAGCCTATAATAATATCTACAATTCCATACTGACTTTGTCTACCTAGCACTCACAGTCTCCGAGATATAGAATAATCTTATGTTGGTTCATTCTGGAAGTGACTTGTGCGGATGGAATATGTAATTTTCGTTTTTCTCGGAAACGACTTAAGCGATTTGCAATCGGATTGATTCGTTTGAAAGCCTATAATAATATCTACAATTCCATACTGATTTTGTCTACCTAGCACTCACAGTCTCCGAGATATAGAACAATCTTATGTTGGTTCATTCTGGAAGTGACTTGTGCGGATGGAATATGTAATTTTCGTTTTTCTCGGAAACGATTTAAGCGATTTGCAATCGGATTGATTCATTTGAAAGCCAATAATAATATCTACAATTCCATACTGGTTTTGTCTACCTAGCACTTTCCGTTTCCGAGATATAAATTATTTTTAGGTTGGTTCATTCTGGAAGTGACTTGTGCGGATGGAATATGTAATTTTCGTTTTTCTCGGAAACGACTTAAGCGATTTGCAATCGGATTGATTCGTTTGAAAGCCAATAATAATATCTAGAATACTATACTGGTTTTGTCTACCTAGCTCTTACCGTGTCCGAGATATAGAATAATTTTATGTTGGTTCATTCTGGAAGTGGCTTGTGCGGATGGAATATGTAATTTTCGTCTTTCTCGGAAACTACTTAAGCGATTTGCAATCGGATTGATTCGTTTAAAAGCCAATAAAAATATCTACAATTCCATACTGGTGTTGTCTACCTAGCACTCACAGTTTCCGAGATATAGAATAATTTTATGTTGGTTCATTCTGGTAATGACTTGTGCGGATGGAATATGTAATTTTCGTTTTTCTCGGAAACGACTTAAGCCATTTGCAATCGGATTGTCTCATTTGAAAGCCAATAATAATATCTACAATACCATGCTGGTTTTGTCTACCTAGCACTCACAGTTTCCGAGATATAGAATAATTTTATGTGGGGTCATTTTGGATGTGACTTGTGCGGATGGAATATGTATTTTTCGTTTTTCTCGGAAACGACTTAAGCGATTTGCAATCGGATTGATTCATTTGAAAGCCAATAATAATATGTACAGTTCCGTACTGGTTTTGTCTACCTAGCACTTACCGTTTCCGAGATAAAATTGTTTTTAGGTTGGGTCATTCTGAAAGTGACTTGTGCGGATGGAATATGTAATTTTTGTTTTTCTCGGAAACGACTTAAGCGATTTGCAATCGGATTGATTCGTTTGAAAGCCTATAATAATATATACAGTTCCATACTGGTTTTGTCTACATAGCTCTTATTGTTTTCGAGATATAGATAATTTTTAGGTTGGGTCATTCTGGAAGTGACTTGTGCGGATGGAATATGTAATTTTCGTTTTTCTCGGAAACGACTTATTTTTAGGTTGGGTCATTCTGGAAGTGACTTGTGCGGATGGAATATGTAATTTTTGTTTTTCTCGGAAACGACTTAAGCGATTTGCAATCGGATTGATTCGTTTGAAAGCCAATAAAAATATCTACAATTCCATACTGGTTTTGTCTACCTAGCTCTTACCGTTTCCGAGATATAGAATAATTTTATGTTGGTTCATTCTGGAAGTGACTTGTGCGGATGGAATATGTAATTTTCGTTTTTCTCGAAAACGACTTAAGCGATTTGCAATCGGATTGATTCGTTTGAAAGCCTATAATAATATCTACAATTCCATACTGATTTTGTCTACCTAGCACTCACAGTCTCCGAGATATAGAATAATCTTATGTTGGTTCATTCTGGAAGTGACTTGTGCGGATGGAATATGTAATTTTCGTTTTTCTCAGAAACGACTTAAGCGATTTGCAATCGGATTGATTCGTTTGAAAGCCTATAATAATATCTACAATTCCATACTGATTTTGTCTACCTAGCACTCACAGTCTCCGAGATATAGAATAATCTTATGTTGGTTCATTCTGGAAGTGACTTGTGCGGATGGAATATGTAATTTTCGTTTTTCTCGGAAACGATTTAAGCGATTTGCAATCGGATTGATTCATTTGAAAGCCAATAATAATATCTACAATTCCATACTGGTTTTGTCTACCTAGCACTTTCCGTTTCCGAGATATAAATTATTTTTAGGTTGGTTCATTCTGGAAGTGACTTGTGCGGATGGAATATGTAATTTTCGTTTTTCTCGGAAACGACTTAAGCGATTTGCAATCGGATTGATTCGTTTGAAAGCCAATAATAATATCTAGAATACTATACTGGTTTTGTCTACCTAGCTCTTACCGTGTCCGAGATATAGAATAATTTTATGTTGGTTCATTCTGGAAGTGGCTTGTGCGGATGGAATATGTAATTTTCGTCTTTCTCGGAAACTACTTAAGCGATTTGCAATCGGATTGATTCGTTTGAAAGCCAATAAAAATATCTACAATTCCATACTGGTGTTGTCTACCTAGCACTCACAGTTTCCGAGATATAGAATAATTTTATGTTGGTTCATTCTGGTAATGACTTGTGCGGATGGAATATGTAATTTTCGTTTTTCTCGGAAACGACTTAAGCCATTTGCAATCGGATTGTCTCATTTGAAAGCCAATAATAATATCTACAATACCATGCTGGTTTTGTCTACCTAGCACTCACAGTTTCCGAGATATAGAATAATTTTATGTGGGGTCATTTTGGATGTGACTTGTGCGGATGGAATGTGTATTTTTCGTTTTTCTCGGAAACGACTTAAGCGATTTGCAATCGGATTGATTCATTTGAAAGCCAATAATAATATGTACAATTCCGTACTGGTTTTGTCTACCTAGCACTTACCGTTTCCGAGATAAAATTGTTTTTAGGTTGGGTCATTCTGGAAGTGACTTGTGCGGATGGAATATGTAATTTTTGTTTTTCTCGGAAACGACTTAAGCGATTTGCAATCGGATTGATTCGTTTGAAAGCCTATAATAATATATACAGTTCCATACTGGTTTTGTCTACCTAGCTCTTACCGTTTCCGAGATATAGAATAATTTTATGTTGGTTCATTCTGGAAGTGGCTTGTGCGGATGGAATATGTAATTTTCGTTTTTCTCGGAAACGACTTATGCGATTTGCAATCGGATTGATTCGTTTGAAAGCCAATAAAAATATCTACAATTCCATACTGGTTTTGTCTACATAGCTCTTACCGTGTCCGAGATATAGAATAATTTTATGTTGGTTCATTCTGGAAGTGGCTTGTGCGGATGGAATATGTAATTTTCGTCTTTCTCGGAAACTACTTAAGCGATTTGCAATCGGATTGATTCGTTTGAAAGCCAATAAAAATATCTACAATTCCATACTGGTGTTGTCTACCTAGCACTCACAGTTTTCGAGATATAGAATAATTTTATGTTGGTTCATTCTGGTAATGACTTGTGCGGATGGAATATGTAATTTTCGTTTTTCTCGGAAACGACTTAAGCCATTTGCAATCGGATTGTCTCATTTGAAAGCCAATAATAATATCTACAATACCATGCTGGTTTTGTCTACCTAGCACTCACAGTTTCCGAGATATAGAATAATTTTATGTGGGGTCATTTTGGATGTGACTTGTGCGGATGGAATATGTATTTTTCGTTTTTCTCGGAAACGACTTAAGCGATTTGCAATCGGATTGATTCATTTGAAAGCCAATAATAATATGTACAATTCCGTACTGGTTTTGTCTACCTAGCACTTACCGTTTCCGAGATAAAATTGTTTTTAGGTTGGGTCATTCTGGAAGTGACTTGTGCGGATGGAATATGTAATTTTCTTTTTTCTCGGAAACGACTTAAGCGATTTGCAATCGGATTGATTAGTTTGAAAGCCTATAATAATATCTACAGTTCCATACTGGTTTTGTCTACCTAGCTCTTACCGTTTCCGAGATATAGAATAATTTTATGTTGGTTCATTCTGGAAGTGACTTGTGCGGATGGAATATGTAATTTTCGTTTTTCTCAGAAACGACTTATGCGATTTGCAATCGGATTGATTCGTTTGAAAGCCAATAAAAATATCTACAATTCCATACTGGTTTTGTTTACATAGCTCTTATTGTTTTCGAGATATAGATTATTTTTAGGTTGGGTCATTCTGGAAGTGACTTGTGCGGATGGAATATGTAATTTTCGTTTTCCTCGGAAACGACTTAAGCGATTTGCAATCGGATTGATTCGTTTGAAAGCCAATAAAAATATCTACAATTCCATACTGGTTTTGTCTACCTAGCTCTTACCGTTTCCGAGATATAGAATAATTTTATGTTGGTTCATTCTGGAAGTGACTTGTGCGGATGGAATATGTAATTTTCGTTTTTCTCGGAAACGATTTAGGCGATTTGCAATCGGATTGATTCATTTGAAAGCCAATAATAATATCTACAATACCATACTGGTTTTGTCTACCTAGCACTCACAAATTCCGAGATATAGATTATTTTTTGGTTGGGTCATTCTGGAAGTGACTTGTGCGGATGGAATATGTAATTTTCGTTTTTCTCGGAAACGACTTAAGCGATTTGCAATCGGATTGATTCGTTTGAAAGCCTATAATAATATCTACAATTCCATACTGATTTTGTCTACCTAGCACTCACAGTCTCCGAGATATAGAATAATCTTATGTTGGTTCATTCTGGAAGTGACTTGTGCGGATGGAATATATAACTTTCGTTTTTCTCGGAAACGATTTAAGCGATTTGCAATCGGATTGATTCATTTGAAAGCCAATAATAATATCTACAATACCATACTGGTTTTGTCTACCTAGCACTAACAGTTTCCGAGATATAGAATAATTTTATTTGGAGTCATTCTGGAAGTGACTTGTGCGGATGGAATATGTAATTTTCGTTTTTCTCGGAAACGACTTAAGCGATTTGCAATCGGATTGATTCATTTGAAAGCCAATAATAATATCTACAATTCCATACTGGTTTTGTCTACCTAGCACTTTCCGTTTCCGAGATATAAATTATTTTTAGGTTGGTTCATTCTGGAAGTGACTTGTGCGGATGGAATATGTAATTTTCGTTTTTCTCGGAAACGACTTAAGCGATTTGCAATCGGATTGATTCGTTTGAAAGCCAATAATAATATCTAGAATACTATGCTGGTTTTGTCTACCTAGCTCTTACCGTGTCCGAGATATAGATTATTTTATGTTGGTTCATTCTGGAAGTGGCTTGTGCGGATGGAATATGTAATTTTCGTCTTTCTCGGAAACTACTTAAGCGATTTGCCATCGGATTGATTCGTTTGAAAGCCAATAAAAATATCTACAATTCCATACTGGTGTTGTCTACCTAGCACTCACAGTTTCCGAGATATAGAATAATTTTACGTTGGGTCATTCCGGAAGTGACTTGTGCGGATGGAATATGTAATTTTCGTTTTTCTCGGAAACGACTTAAGCGATTTGCAATCGGATTGATTCATTTGAAAGCCTATAATAATATCTACAATTTCATACTGGTTTTGTCTACCTAGCACTCACAGTTTCCGAGATATAGAATAATTTTATGTTGGTTCATTCTGGTAATGACTTGTGCGGATGGAATATGTAATTTTCGTTTTCTCGGAAACGACTTAAGCGATTTGCAATCGGATTGATTCGTTTGATAGCCTATAATAATATCTACAATTCCATACTGGTTTTGTCTACCTAGCACTCACAGTTTCCGAGATATAGAATAATCTTATGTTGGTTCATTCTGGAAGTGATTTGTGCGGCGTTTTTCTCGGAAACGACTTAAGCGATTTGCAATCGGATTGATTCGTTTGAAAGCCAATAAAAATACCTACAATTCCATACTGGTTTTGTCTACCTAGCACTCACAAATTCCGAGATATAGAATAATTTTATTTGGAGTCATTCTGGAAGTGACTTGTGCGGATGGAATATGTAATTTTCGTTTTTCTCGGAAACGATTTAGGCAATTTGCAATCGGATTGATTCATTTGAAAGCCAATAATAATATCTGCAATACCATACTGGTTTTGTCTACCTAGCACTCACAAATTCCGAGATATAGATTATTTTTATGTTGGGTCATTCTGGAAGTGACTTGTGCGGATGGAATATGTAATTTTTGTTTTTCTCGGAAACGACTTAAGTGAGTTGCAATTGGATTAATTCGTTTGAAAGCCTATAATAATATCTACAATTTCATACTGGTTTTGTCTACCTAGCACTCACAGTTTCCGAGATATAGAATAATTTTATGTTGGTTCATTCTGGTAATGACTTGTGCGGATGGAATATGTAATTTTCGTTTTTCTCGGAAACGACTTAAGCGATTTGCAATCGGATTGATTCGTTTGAAAGCCAATAAAAATACCTACAATTCCATACTGGTTTTGTCTACCTAGCACTCACAGTTTCCGAGATATAGAATAATTTTATGTTGGTTCATTCTGGAAGTGACTTGTGCGGATGGAATATGTAATTTTCGTTTTTCTCGGAAACGATTTAGGCAATTTGCAATCGGATTGATTCATTTGAAAGCCAATAATAATATCTGCAATACCATAATGGTTTTGTCTACCTAGCACTCACAAATTCCGAGATATAGATTATTTTTAGTTTGGGTCATTCTGGAAGTGGCTTGTGCGGATGGAATATGTAATTTTCTTTTTTCTCGGAAACGACTTAAGCGATTTGCAATCGGATTGATTCGTTTGAAAGCCAATAAAAATATCTACAATTCCATACTGGTTTTGTCTACCTAGCTCTTACCGTTTCCGAGATATAGAATAATTTTATGTTGGTTCATTCTGGAAGTGGCTTGTGCGAATGGAATATGTAATTTTCGTTTTTCTCGGAAACGACTTAAGCGATTTCAATCGGATTGATTCGTTTGAAAGCCAATAAAAATATCTACAATTCCATACTGGTTTTGTCTACATAGCTCTTATTGTTTTCGAGATATAGATTATTTTTAGGTTGGGTCATTCTGGAAGTGACTTGTGCGGATGGAAAATGTAATTTTCGTTTTTCTCGGAAACGACTTAAGCGATTTGCAATCGGATTGATTCGTTTGAAAGCCAATAATAATATCTACAATTCCATACTGGTTTTGTCTACCTAGCACTAACAGTTTCCGAGATATAGAATAATTTTATTTTGAGTCATTCTGGAAGTGACTTGTGCGGATGGAATATGTAATTTTCGTTTTTCTCGGAAACGACTTAAGCGATTTGCAATATGTAATTTTCGTTTTTCTAGGAAACGACTTAAGCGGTTTGCAATCGGATTGATTCGTTTGAAAGCCTATACATAATAATATCTACAATTCCATACTGGTTTTGTCTACCTACCACTCACAGTTTCCGGGATATAGAATAATTTTATGTTGGTTCATTCTGGAAGTGACTTGTGCGGATGGAATATGTAATTTTCGTTTTTCTCGGAAACGACTTACGCGATTTGCAATCGGATTGATACGTTTGAAAGCCAATAATAATATCTACAATTCCATTCTGGTTTTGTCTACCTAGCACTCACAGTTTCCGAGATATAGAATAATTTTATGTTGGTTCATTCTAGAAGTGACTTGTGCGGATGGAATATGTAATTTTCGTTTTTCTCGGAAACGATTTAGGCGATTTGCAATCGGATTGATTCATTTGAAAGCCAATAATAATATCTACAATTCCATACTGGTTTTGTCTACCTAGCACTCACAAATGCCGAGATATAGATTATGTTTTGGTTGGGTCATTCTGGAAGTGACTTGTGCGGATGGAATATGTAATTTTCGTTTTTCTCGGAAACGACTTAAGCGATTTGCAATCGGATTGATTCGTTTGAAAGCCTATAATAATATCTACAATTCCATACTGATTTTGTCTACCTAGCACTCACAGTCTCCGAGATATAGAATAATCTTATGTTGGTTCATTCTGGAAGTGACTTGTGCGGATGGAATATGTAATTTTCGTTTTTCTCGGAAACGATTTAAGCGATTTGCAATCGGATTGATTCATTTGAAAGCCAATAATAATATCTACAATACCATACTGGTTTTGTCTACCTAGCACTAACAGTTTCCGAGATATAGAATAATTTTATTTGGAGTCATTCTGGAAGTGACTTGTGCGGATGGAATATGTAATTTTCGTTTTTCTCGGAAACGACTTAAGCGATTTGCAATCGTATTGATTCATTTGAAAGCCAATAATAATATCTACAATTCCATACTGGTTTTGTCTACCTAGCACTTTCCGTTTCCGAGATATAAATTATTTTTAGGTTGGTTCATTCTGGAAGTGACTTTGCGGATGGAATATGTAATTTTCGTTTTTCTCGGAAACGACTTAAGCGATTTGCAATCGGATTGATTCGTTTGAAAGCCAATAATAATATCTAGAATACTATACTGGTTTTGTCTACCTAGCACTCACAGTTTCCGAGATATAGAATAATTTTATGTTGGTTCATTCTGGAAGTGACTTGTGCGGATGGAATACATATGTAATTTTCGTTTTTCTCGGAAACGATTTAGGCAATTTGCAATCGGATTGATTCATTTGAAAGCCAATAATAATATCTGCAATACCATACTGGTTTTGTCTACCTAGCACTCACAAATTCCGAGATATAGATTATTTTTATGTTGGGTCATTCTGGAAGTGACTTGTGCGGATGGAATATGTAATTTTCTTTTTTCTCGGAAACGACTTAAGCGATTTGCAGTCGGATTGATTCGTTTGAAAGCCTATAATAATATCTACAATTTCATACTGGTTTTGTCTACCTAGCACTCACAGTTTCCGAGATATAGAATAATTTTATGTTGGTTCATTCTGGTAATGACTTGTGCGGATGGAATATGTAATTTTCGTTTTTCTCGGAAACGACTTAAGCGATTTGCAATCGGATTGATTCGTTTGAAAGCCAATAAAAATACCTACAATTCCATACTGGTTTTGTCTACCTAGCACTCACAAATTCCGAGATATAGAATAATTTTATGTTGGTTCATTCTGGAAGTGACTTGTGCGGATGGAATATGTAATTTTCGTTTTTCTCGGAAACGATTTAGGCAATTTGCAATCGGATTGATTCATTTGAAAGCCAATAATAATATCTGCAATACCATAGTGGTTTTGTCTACCTAGCACTCACAAATTCCGAGATATAGATTATTTTTAGTTTGGGTCATTCTGGAAGTGACTTGTGCGGATGGAATATGTAATTTTCTTTTTTCTCGGAAACGACTTAAGCGATTTGCAATCGGATTGATTCGTTCAAAAGCCTATAATAATATCTACAATTTCATACTGGTTTTGTCTACCTAGCACTCACAGTTTCCGAGATATAGAATAATTTTATGTTGGTTCATTCTGGTAATGACTTGTGCGGATGGAATATGTAATTTTCGTTTTTCTCGGAAACGACTTAAGCCATTTGCAATCGGATTGACTCATTTGAAAGCCAATAATAATATCTACAATACCATACTGGTTTTGTCTACCTAGCACTCACAGTTTCCGAGATATAGAATAATTTTATGTGGGGTCATTTTGGAAGTGACTTGTGCGGATGGAATATGTAATTTTCGTTTTTCTCGGAAACGACTTAAGCGATTTGCAATCGGATTGATTCATTTGAAAGCCAATAATAATATCTACAATTCCATACTGGTCTAGTCTACCTAGCACTCACAGTTTCCGAGATATAGAATAATTTTATGTTGGTTCATTCTGGAAGTGTCTTGTGCGGATGGAATATGTAATTTTCGTTTTTCTCGGAAACGACTGAACTGATTTGCAATCGGATTGATTCGTTTGAAAGCCAATAAAAATATCTACAATTCCATACTGGTTTTTTCTACCTAGCTCTTACCGTTTCCGAGATATAGAAAAATTTTATGTTGGTTCATTCTGGAAGTGGCTTGTGCGGATGGAATATGTAATTTTCGTTTTTCTCGGAAACGACTTAAGCGATTGGCAATCGGATTGATTCGTTTGAAAGCCAATAATAATATCTAGAATACTATACTGGTTTTGTCTACATAGCTCTTATTGTTTTCGAGATATAGATTATTTTTAGGTTGGGTCATTCTGGAAGTGACTTGTGCGGATGGAATATGTAATTTTCGTTTTTCTCGGAAACGACTTAAGCGATTTGCAATCGGATTGATTCGCTTGAAAGCCAATAAAAATATCTACAATTCCATACTGGTTTTGTCTACCTAGCTCTTACCGTTTCCGAGATATATAATAATTTTATGTTGGTTCATTCTGGAAGTGGCTTGTGCGGATGGAATATGTAATTTTCGTTTTTCTCGGAAACGACTAAAGCGATTTCAATCGGATTGATTCGTTTGAAAGCCAATAAAAATATCTACAATTCCATACTGGTTTTGTCTACATAGCTCTTATTGTTTTCGAGATATAGATTATTTTTAGGTTGGGTCATTCTGGAAGTGACTTGTGCGGATGGAATATGTAATTTTCGTTTTTCTCGGAAACGACATAAGCGATTTGCAATCGGATTGATTCGTTTGAAAGCCAATAAAAATATCTACAATTCCATACTGGTCTTGTCTACATAGCTCTTATTGTTTTTGAGATATAGAATAATTTTATGTTGGTTCATTCTGGAAGACGCTGTGCGGATGGAATATGTATTTTTCGTTTTTCTCGGAAACGACTTAAGCGATTTGCAATCGGATTGATTCATGTGAAAGCCAATAATAATATGTACAATTCCGTACTGGTTTTGTCTACCTAGCACTTACCGTTTCCGAGATAAAATTATTTTTAGGTTGGCTCATTCTGGAAGTGACTTGTGCGGATGGAATATGTAATTTTTGTTTTTCTCGGAAACGACTTAAGCCATTTGCAATCGGATTGATTCATTTGAAAGCCAATAATAATATCTACAATTCCATACTGGTTTTGTCTTTATAGCTCTTATTGTTTTCGAGATATAGATTATTTTTAGGTTGGGTCATTCTGGAAGTGACTTGTGCGGATGGAATATGTAATTTTCGTTTTTCTCGGAAACGACTTAAGCGATTTGCAATCGGATTGATTCGTTTGAAAGCCAATAATAATATCTACAATTCCATACTGGTTTTGTCTACCTAGCACTCACAGTTTCCGAGATATAGAATAATTTTATGTTGGTTCATTCTGGAAGTGACTTGTGCGGATGGAATATGTAATTTTCGTATTTCTCGGAAGCGACTTAAGCGATTTGCAATCGGATTGATACGTTTGAAAGCCAATAATAATATCTACAATTCCATACTGGTTTTGTCTACCTAGCACTCACAGTTTCCGAGATATAGAATAATTTTATGTTGGTTCATTCTGGAAGTGACTTGTGCGGATGGAATATGTATTTTTCGTTTTTCTCGGAAACGACTTAAGCGATTTGCAATCGGATTGATTCATTTGAAAGCCAATAATAATATGTACAATTCCGTACTGGTTTTGTCTACCTAGCACTTACCGTTTCCGAGATAAAATTATTTTTAGGTTGGCTCATTCTGGAAGTGACTTGTGCGGATGGAATATGTAATTTTTGTTTTTCTCGGAAACGACTTAAGCCATTTGCAATCGGATTGATTCATTTGAAAGCCAATAATAATATCTACAATTCCATACTGGTTTTGTCTATATAGCTCTTATTGTTTTCGAGATATAGATTATTTTTAGGTTGGGTCATTCTGGAAGTGACTTGTGCGGATGGAATATGTAATTTTCGTTTTTCTCGGAAACGACTTAAGCGATTTGCAATCGGATTGATACGTTTGAAAGCCAATAATAATATCTACAATTCCATACTGGTTTTGTCTACCTAGCACTCACAGTTTCCGAGATATAGAATAATTTTATGTTGGTTCATTCTGGAAGTGACTTGTGCGGATGGAATATGTAATTTTCGTATTTCTCGGAAACGACTTAAGCGATTTGCAATCGGATTGATACGTTTGAAAGCCAATAATAATATCTACAATTCCATACTGGTTTTGTCTACCTAGCACTAACAGTTTCCGAGATATAGAATAATTTTATTTGGAGTCATTCTGGAAGTGACTTGTGCGGAGGGAATATGTAATTTTCGTTTTTCTCGGAAACGACTTAAGTGATTTGCAATCGGATTGATTCGTTTGAAAGCCAATAATAATATCTACAATTCCATACTGGTTTTGTCTACCTAGCACTTTCCGTTTCCGAGATATAAATTATTTTTAGGTTGGTTCATTCTGGAAGTGACTTGGGCGGATGGAATATGTAATTTTCGTTTTTCTCGGAAACGACTTAAGCGATTTGCAATCGGATTGATTCGTTTGAAAGCCAATAATAATATCTAGAATACTATACTGGTTTTGTCTACCTAGCTCTTACCGTTTCCGAGATATAGAATAATTTTATGTTGGTTCATTCTTGAAGTGGCTTGTGCGGATGGAATATGTAATTTTCGTCTTTCTCGGAAACTACTTAAGCGATTTGCAATCGGATTGATTCGTTTGAAAGCCAATAGAAATAAATACAATTCCATACTGGTGTTGTCTACCTAGCACTCACAGTTTCCGAGATATAGAATAATTTTAGGTTGGGTCATTCTGGAAGTGACTTGTGCGGATGGAATATGTAATTTTCTTTTTTCTCGGAAACGACTTAAGCGATTTGCAATCGGATTGATTCGTTTGAAAGCCTATAATAATATTTACAATTTCATACTGGTTTTGTCTACCTAGCACTCACAGTTTCCGAGATATGTTGGTTCATTCTGGTAATGACTTGTGCGGATGGAATATGTAATTTTCGTTTTTCTCGGAAACGACTTAAGCCATTTGCAATCGGATTGACTCATTTGAAAGCCAATAATAATATCTACAATACCATGCTGGTTTTGTCTACCTAGCACTCACAGTTTCCGAGATATAGAATAATTTTATGTGGGGTCATTTTGGAAGTGACTTGTGCGGATGGAATATGTAATTTTCGTTTTTCTCCGAAACGACTTAAGCGATTTGCAATCGGATTGATTCATTTGAAAGCCAATAATAATATCTGCAATACCATACTGGTTTTGTCTACCTAGCACTCACAGTTTCCGAGATATAGAATAATTTTATGTTGGTTCATTCTGGAAGTGTCTTGTGCGGATGGAATATGTACTTTTCGTTTTTCTCGGAAACGACTTAAGCGATTGGCAATCGGATTGATGCGTTTGAAAGCCAATAAAAATATCTACAATTCCATACTGGTTTTGTCTACATAGCTCTTATTGTTTTCGAGATATAGAATAATTTTATGTTGGTTCATTCTGGAAGTGTCTTGTGCGGATGGAATATGTAATTTTCGTTTTTCTCGGAAACGATTTAGGCAATTTGCAATCGGATTGATTCATTTGAAAGCCAATAATAATATCTGCAATACCATACTGGTTTTGTCTACCTAGCACTCACAGTTTCCGAGATATAGAATAATTTTATGTTGGTTCATTCTGGAAGTGTCTTGTGCGGATGGAATATGTAATTTTCGTTTTTCTCGGAAACGACTTAAGTGAATTGCAATCGGATTGATTCATTTGAAAGCCAATAAAAATATCTAGAATACTATACTGGTTTTGTCTACATAGCTCTTATTGTTTTCGAGATATAGATTATTTTTAGGTTGGGTCATTCTGGAAGTGACTTGTGCGGATGGAATATGTAATTTTCGATAAAAATATCTACAATTCCATACTGGTCTTGTCTACATAGCTCTTATTGTTTTTGAGATATAGAATAATTTTATGTTGGTTCATTCTGGAAGACGCTGTGCGGATGGAATATGTAATTTTCGTTTTTCTCGGAAACGACTTAAGCGATTTGCAATCGGATTGATTCATTTGAAAGCCAATAATAATATGTACAATTCCGTACTGGTTTTGTCTACCTAGCACTTACCGTTTCCGAGATAAAATTATTTTTAGGTTGGCTCATTCTGGAAGTGACTTGTGCGGATGGAATATGTAATTTTTGTTTTTCTCGGAAACGACTTAAGCCATTTGCAATCGGATTGATTCATTTGAAAGCCAATAATAATATCTACAATTCCATACTGGTTTTGTCTATATAGCTCTTATTGTTTTCGAGATATAGATTATTTTTAGGTTGGGTCATTCTGGAAGTGACTTGTGCGGATGGAATATGTAATTTTCGTTTTTCTCGGAAACGACTTAAGCGATTTGCAATCGGATTGATTCGTTTGAAAGCCAATAATAATATCTACAATTCCATACTGGTTTTGTCTACCTAGCACTCACAGTTTCCGAGATATAGAATAATTTTATGTTGGTTCATTCTGGAAGTGACTTGTGCGGATGGAATATGTAATTTTCGTATTTCTCGGAAGCGACTTAAGCGATTTGCAATCGGATTGATACGTTTGAAAGCCAATAATAATATCTACAATTCCATACTGGTTTTGTCTACCTAGCACTCACAGTTTCCGAGATATAGAATAATTTTATGTTGGTTCATTCTGGAAGTGACTTGTGCGGATGGAATATGTAATTTTCGTATTTCTCGGAAACGACTTAAGCGATTTGCAATCGGATTGTCTCATTTGAAAGCCAATAATAATATCTACAATTCCATACTGGTTTTGTCTACCTAGCACTAACAGTTTCCGAGATATAGAATAATTTTATTTGGAGTCATTCTGGAAGTGACTTGTGCGGATGGAATATGTAATTTTCGTTTTTCTCGGAAATGACTTAAGTGATTTGCAATCGGATTGATTCGTTTGAAAGCCAATAATAATATCTACAATTCCATACTGGTTTTGTCTACCTAGCACTTTCCGTTTCCGAGATATAAATTATTTTTAGGTTGGTTCATTCTGGAAGTGACTTGGGCGGATGGAATATGTAATTTTCGTTTTTCTCGGAAACGACTTAAGCGATTTGCAATCGGATTGATTCGTTTGAAAGCCAATAATAATGTCTAGAATACTATACTGGTTTTGTCTACCTAGCTCTTACCTTTTCCGAGATATAGAATAATTTTATGTTGGTTCATTCTTGAAGTGGCTTGTGCGGATGGAATATGTAATTTTCGTCTTTCTCGGAAACTACTTAAGCGATTTGCAATCGGATTGATTCGTTTGAAAGCCAATAAAAATAAATACAATTCCATACTGGTGTTGTCTACCTAGCACTCACAGTTTCCGAGATATAGAATAATTTTAGGTTGGGTCATTCTGGAAGTGACTTGTGCGGATGGAATATGTAATTTTCTTTTTTCTCGGAAACGACTTAAGCGATTTGCAATCGGATTGATTCGTTTGAAAGCCTATAATAATATTTACAATTTCATACTGGTTTTGTCTACCTAGCACTCACAGTTTCCGAGATATAGAATAATTTTATGTTGGTTCATTCTGGTAATGACTTGTGCGGATGGAATATGTAATTTTCGTTTTTCTCGGAAACGACTTAAGCCATTTGCAATCGGATTGACTCATTTGAAAGCCAATAGTAATATCTACAATACCATGCTGGTTTTGTCTACCTAGCACTCACAGTTTCCGAGATATAGAATAATTTTATGTGGGGTCATTTTGGAAGTGACTTGTGCGGATGGAATATGTAATTTTCGTTTTTCTCGGAAACGACTTAAGCGATTTGCAATCGGATTGATTCATTTGAAAGCCAATAATAATATCTGCAATACCATACTGGTTTTGTCTACCTAGCACTCACAGTTTCCGAGATATAGAATAATTTTATGTTGGTTCATTCTGGAAGTGTCTTGTGCGGATGGAATATGTACTTTTCGTTTTTCTCGGAAACGACTTAAGCGATTGGCAATCGGATTGATTCGTTTGAAAGCCAATAAAAATATCTACAATTCCATACTGGTTTTGTCTACATAGCTCTAATTGTTTTCGAGATATACAGCGTGGCTGATGAATATTGCTACAATGATGAATATTGCTACATTTTTTTTTCGGTGTATGGAATACATTTTTCTTTTATTCATGTTAAATTAAATTATTAAATTAATTATTAAATTATTATTAATTAAATTAATTAATTAATTAATTAAATTAATTATTAAATTATTATTATTAAATAGAAAAAAAGTTATTACATTTTTTTTTGGTAGCGGCTTTCATCAGCCACCCTGTAGAATAATTTTATGTTGGTTCATTCTGGAAGTGTCTTGTGCGGATGGAATATGTAATTTTCGTTTTCCTCGGAAACGATTTAGGCAATTTGCAATCGGATTGATTCATTTGAAAGCCAATAATAATATCTGCAATACCATACTGGTTTTGTCTACCTAGCACTCACAGTTTCCGAGAGATAGAATAATTTTATGTTGGTTCATTCTGGAAGTGTCTTGTGCGGATGGAATATGTAATTTTCGTTTTTCTCGGAAACGACTTAAGTGAATTGCAATCGGATTGATTCATTTGAAAGCCAATAAAAATATCTGCAATACCATACTAATTTTGTCTACCTAGCACTCACAGTTTCCGAGATATAGAATAATTTTATGTTGGTTCATCTGGAAGTGTCTTGTGCGGATGGAATATGTAATTTTCGTTTTTCTCGGAAACGATTTAAGCGAATTGCAATCGGATTGATTCGTTTGAAAGCCAATAATAATATCTAGAATACTATACTGGTTTTGTCTACCTAGCTCTTACCGTGTCCGAGATATAGAATAATTTTATGTTGGTTCATTCTGGAAGTGGCTTGTGCGGATGGAATATGTACTTTTCGTTTTTCTCGGAAACGACTTAAGCGATTGGCAATCGGATTGATTCGTTTGAAAGCCAATAAAAATATCTACAATTCCATACTGGTTTTGTCTACATAGCTCTAATTGTTTTCGAGATATAGAATAATTTTATGTTGGTTCATTCTGGAAGTGTCTTGTGCGGATGGAATATGTAATTTTCGTTTTTCTCGGAAACGATTTAGGCAATTTGCAATCGGATTGATTCATTTGAAAGCCAATAATAATATCTGCAATACCATACTGGTTTTGTCTACCTAGCACTCACAGTTTCCGAGAGATAGAATAATTTTATGTTGGTTCATTCTGGAAGTGTCTTGTGCGGATGGAATATGTAATTTTCGTTTTTCTCGGAAACGACTTAAGTGAATTGCAATCGGATTGATTCATTTGAAAGCCAATAAAAATATCTGCAATACCATACTAATTTTGTCTACCTAGCACTCACAGTTTCCGAGATATAGAATAATTTTATGTTGGTTCATCTGGAAGTGTCTTGTGCGGATGGAATATGTAATTTTCGTTTTTCTCGGAAACGATTTAAGCGATTTGCAATCGGATTGATTCGTTTGAAAGCCAATAATAATATCTAGAATACTATACTGGTTTTGTCTACCTAGCTCTTACCGTGTCCGAGATATAGAATAATTTTATGTTGGTTCATTCTGGAAGTGGCTTGTGCGGATGGAATATGTAATTTTCGTCTTTCTCGGAAACGACTTAAGCGATTTGCAATCGGATTGATTCGTTTAAAAGCCAATAAAAATATCTACAATTCCATACTGGTGTTGTCTACCTAGCACTCACAGTTTCCGAGATATAGAATAATTTTATGTTGGTTCATTCTGGTAATGACTTGTGCGGATGGAATATGTAATTTTCGTTTTTCTCGGAAACGACTTAAGCCATTTGCAATCGGATTGTCTCATTTGAAAGCCAATAATAATATCTACAATACCATGCTGGTTTTGTCTACCTAGCACTCACAGTTTCCGAGATATAGAATAATTTTATGTGGGGTCATTTTGGATGTGACTTGTGCGGATGGAATATGTATTTTTCGTTTTTCTCGGAAACGACTTAAGCGATTTGCAATCGGATTGATTCATTTGAAAGCCAATAATAATATGTACAATTCCGTACTGGTTTTGTCTACCTAGCACTTACCGTTTCCGAGATAAAATTGTTTTTAGGTTGGGTCATTCTGGAAGTGACTTGTGCGGATGGAATATGTAATTTTTGTTTTTCTCGGAAACGACTTAAGCGATTTGCAATCGGATTGATTCGTTTGAAAGCCTATAATAATATATACAGTTCCATACTGGTTTTGTCTACATAGCTCTTATTGTTTTCGAGATATAGATAATTTTTAGGTTGGGTCATTCTGGAAGTGACTTGTGCGGATGGAATATGTAATTTTCGTTTTTCTCGGAAACGACTTATTTTTAGGTTGGGTCATTCTGGAAGTGACTTGTGCGGATGGAATATGTAATTTTTGTTTTTCTCGGAAACGACTTAAGCGATTTGCAATCGGATTAATTCGTTTGAAAGCCAATAAAAATATCTACAATTCCATACTGGGTTTGTCTACCTAGCTCTTACCGTTTCCGAGATATAGAATAATTTTATGTTGGTTCATTCTGGAAGTGACTTGTGCGGATGGAATATGTAATTTTCGTTTTTCTCGAAAACGACTTAAGCGATTTGCAATCGGATTGATTCGTTTGAAAGCCTATAATAATATCTACAATTCCATACTGATTTTGTCTACCTAGCACTCACAGTCTCCGAGATATAGAATAATCTTATGTTGGTTCATTCTGGAAGTGACTTGTGCGGATGGAATATGTAATTTTCGTTTTTCTCGGAAACGACTTAAGCGATTTGCAATCGGATTGATTCGTTTGAAAGCCTATAATAATATCTACAATTCCATACTGATTTTGTCTACCTAGCACTCACAGTCTCCGAGATATAGAATAATCTTATGTTGGTTCATTCTGGAAGTGACTTGTGCGGATGGAATATGTAATTTTCGTTTTTCTCGGAAACGATTTAAGCGATTTGCAATCGGATTGATTCATTTGAAAGCCAATAATAATATCTACAATTCCATACTGGTTTTGTCTACCTAGCACTTTCCGTTTCCGAGATATAAATTATTTTTAGGTTGGTTCATTCTGGAAGTGACTTGTGCGGATGGAATATGTAATTTTCGTTTTTCTCGGAAACGACTTAAGCGATTTGCAATCGGATTGATTCGTTTGAAAGCCAATAATAATATCTAGAATACTATACTGGTTTTGTCTACCTAGCTCTTACCGTGTCCGAGATATAGAATAATTTTATGTTGGTTCATTCTGGAAGTGGCTTGTGCGGATGGAATATGTAATTTTCGTCTTTCTCGGAAACTACTTAAGCGATTTGCAATCGGATTGATTCGTTTGAAAGCCAATAAAAATATCTACAATTCCATACTGGTGTTGTCTACCTAGCACTCACAGTTTCCGAGATATAGAATAATTTTATGTTGGTTCATTCTGGTAATGACTTGTGCGGATGGAATATGTAATTTTCGTTTTTCTCGGAAACGACTTAAGCCATTTGCAATCGGATTGTCTCATTTGAAAGCCAATAATAATATCTACAATACCATGCTGGTTTTGTCTACCTAGCACTCACAGTTTCCGAGATATAGAATAATTTTATGTGGGGTCATTTTGGATGTGACTTGTGCGGATGGAATGTGTATTTTTCGTTTTTCTCGGAAACGACTTAAGCGATTTGCAATCGGATTGATTCATTTGAAAGCCAATAATAATATGTACAATTCCGTACTGGTTTTGTCTACCTAGCACTTACCGTTTCCGAGATAAAATTGTTTTTAGGTTGGGTCATTCTGGAAGTGACTTGTGCGGATGGAATATGTAATTTTTGTTTTTCTCGGAAACGACTTAAGCGATTTGCAATCGGATTGATTCGTTTGAAAGCCTATAATAATATATACAGTTCCATACTGGTTTTGTCTACCTAGCTCTTACCGTTTCCGAGATATAGAATAATTTTATGTTGGTTCATTCTGGAAGTGGCTTGTGCGGATGGAATATGTAATTTTCGTCTTTCTCGGAAACTACTTAAGCGATTTGCAATCGGATTGATTCGTTTGAAAGCCAATAAAAATATCTACAATTCCATACTGGTGTTGTCTACCTAGCACTCACAGTTTTCGAGATATAGAATAATTTTATGTTGGTTCATTCTGGTAATGACTTGTGCGGATGGAATATGTAATTTTCGTTTTTCTCGGAAACGACTTAAGCCATTTGCAATCGGATTGTCTCATTTGAAAGCCAATAATAATATCTACAATACCATGCTGGTTTTGTCTACCTAGCACTCACAGTTTCCGAGATATAGAATAATTTTATGTGGGGTCATTTTGGATGTGACTTGTGCGGATGGAATAAGTATTTTTCGTTTTTCTCGGAAACGACTTAAGGGATTTGCAATCGGATTGATTCATTTGAAAGCCAATAATAATATGTACAATTCCGTACTGGTTTTGTCTACCTAGCACTTACCGTTTCCGAGATAAAATTGTTTTTAGGTTGGGTCATTCTGGAAGTGACTTGTGCGGATGGAATATGTAATTTTCTTTTTTCTCGGAAACGACTTAAGCGATTTGCAATCGGATTGATTAGTTTGAAAGCCTATAATAATATCTACAGTTCCATACTGGTTTTGTCTACCTAGCTCTTACCGTTTCCGAGATATAGAATAATTTTATGTTGGTTCATTCTGGAAGTGACTTGTGCGGATGGAATATGTAATTTTCGTTTTTCTCGGAAACGACTTATGCGATTTGCAATCGGATTGATTCGTTTGAAAGCCAATAAAAATATCTACAATTCCATACTGGTTTTGTCTACATAGCTCTTATTGTTTTCGAGATATAGATTATTTTTAGGTTGGGTCATTCTGGAAGTGACTTGTGCGGATGGAATATGTAATTTTCGTTTTCCTCGGAAACGACTTAAGCGATTTGCAATCGGATTGATTCGTTTGAAAGCCAATAAAAATATCTACAATTCCATATTGGTTTTGTCTACCTAGCTCTTACCGTTTCCGAGATATAGAATAATTTTATGTTGGTTCATTCTGGAAGTGACTTGTGCGGATGGAATATGTAATTTTCGTTTTTCTCGGAAACGATTTAGGCGATTTGCAATCGGATTGATTCATTTGAAAGCCAATAATAATATCTACAATACCATACTGGTTTTGTCTACCTAGCACTCACAAATTCCGAGATATAGATTATTTTTTGGTTGGGTCATTCTGGAAGTGACTTGTGCGGATGGAATATGTAATTTTCGTTTTTCTCGGAAACGACTTAAGCGATTTGCAATCGGATTGATTCGTTTGAAAGCCTATAATAATATCTACAATTCCATACTGATTTTGTCTACCTAGCACTCACAGTCTCCGAGATATAGAATAATCTTATGTTGGTTCATTCTGGAAGTGACTTGTGCGGATGGAATATATAACTTTCGTTTTTCTCGGAAACGATTTAAGCGATTTGCAATCGGATTGATTCATTTGAAAGCCAATAATAATATCTACAATACCATACTGGTTTTGTCTACCTAGCACTAACAGTTTCCGAGATATAGAATAATTTTATTTGGAGTCATTCTGGAAGTGACTTGTGCGGATGGAATATGTAATTTTCGTTTTTCTCGGAAACGACTTAAGCGATTTGCAATCGGATTGATTCATTTGAAAGCCAATAATAATATCTACAATTCCATACTGGTTTTGTCTACCTAGCACTTTCCGTTTCCGAGATATAAATTATTTTTAGGTTGGTTCATTCTGGAAGTGACTTGTGCGGATGGAATATGTAATTTTCGTTTTTCTCGGAAACGACTTAAGCGATTTGCAATCGGATTGATTCGTTTGAAAGCCAATAATAATATCTAGAATACTATGCTGGTTTTGTCTACCTAGCTCTTACCGTGTCCGAGATATAGATTATTTTATGTTGGTTCATTCTGGAAGTGGCTTGTGCGGATGGAATATGTAATTTTCGTCTTTCTCGGAAACTACTTAAGCGATTTGCCATCGGATTGATTCGTTTGAAAGCCAATAAAAATATCTACAATTCCATACTGGTGTTGTCTACCTAGCACTCACAGTTTCCGAGATATAGAATAATTTTACGTTGGGTCATTCCGGAAGTGACTTGTGCGGATGGAATATGTAATTTTCGTTTTTCTCGGAAACGACTTAAGCGATTTGCAATCGGATTGATTCATTTGAAAGCCTATAATAATATCTACAATTTCATACTGGTTTTGTCTACCTAGCACTCACAGTTTCCGAGATATAGAATAATTTTATGTTGGTTCATTCTGGTAATGACTTGTGCGGATGGAATATGTAATTTTCGTTTTCTCGGAAACGACTTAAGCGATTTGCAATCGGATTGATTCGTTTGATAGCCTATAATAATATCTACAATTCCATACTGGTTTTGTCTACCTAGCACTCACAGTTTCCGAGATATAGAATAATCTTATGTTGGTTCATTCTGGAAGTGATTTGTGCGGCGTTTTTCTCGGAAACGACTTAAGCGATTTGCAATCGGATTGATTCGTTTGAAAGCCAATAAAAATACCTACAATTCCATACTGGTTTTGTCTACCTAGCACTCACAAATTCCGAGATATAGAATAATTTTATTTGGAGTCATTCTGGAAGTGACTTGTGCGGATGGAATATGTAATTTTCGTTTTTCTCGGAAACGATTTAGGCAATTTGCAATCGGATTGATTCATTTGAAAGCCAATAATAATATCTGCAATACCATACTGGTTTTGTCTACCTAGCACTCACAAATTCCGAGATATAGATTATTTTTATGTTGGGCCATTCTGGAAGTGACTTGTGCGGATGGAATATGTAATTTTCTTTTTTCTCGGAAACGACTTAAGTGAGTTGCAATTGGATTAATTCGTTTGAAAGCCTATAATAATATCTACAATTTCATACTGGTTTTGTCTACCTAGCACTCACAGTTTCCGAGATATAGAATAATTTTATGTTGGTTCATTCTGGTAATGACTTGTGCGGATGGAATATGTAATTTTCGTTTTTCTCGGAAACGACTTAAGCGATTTGCAATCGGATTGATTCGTTTGAAAGCCAATAAAAATACCTACAATTCCATACTGGTTTTGTCTACCTAGCACTCACAGTTTCCGAGATATAGAATAATTTTATGTTGGTTCATTCTGGAAGTGACTTGTGCGGATGGAATATGTAATTTTCGTTTTTCTCGGAAACGATTTAGGCAATTTGCAATCGGATTGATTCATTTGAAAGCCAATAATAATATCTGCAATACCATAATGGTTTTGTCTACCTAGCACTCACAAATTCCGAGATATAGATTATTTTTAGTTTGGGTCATTCTGGAAGTGGCTTGTGCGGATGGAATATGTAATTTTCTTTTTTCTCGGAAACGACTTAAGCGATTTGCAATCGGATTGATTCGTTTGAAAGCCAATAAAAATATCTACAATTCCATACTGGTTTTGTCTACCTAGCTCTTACCGTTTCCGAGATATAGAATAATTTTATGTTGGTTCATTCTGGAAGTGGCTTGTGCGAATGGAATATGTAATTTTCGTTTTTCTCGGAAACGACTTAAGCGATTTCAATCGGATTGATTCGTTTGAAAGCCAATAAAAATATCTACAATTCCATACTGGTTTTGTCTACATAGCTCTTATTGTTTTCGAGATATAGATTATTTTTAGGTTGGGTCATTCTGGAAGTGACTTGTGCGGATGGAAAATGTAATTTTCGTTTTTCTCGGAAACGACTTAAGCGATTTGCAATCGGATTGATTCGTTTGAAAGCCAATAATAATATCTACAATTCCATACTGGTTTTGTCTACCTAGCACTAACAGTTTCCGAGATATAGAATAATTTTATTTTGAGTCATTCTGGAAGTGACTTGTGCGGATGGAATATGTAATTTTCGTTTTTCTCGGAAACGACTTAAGCGATTTGCAATATGTAATTTTCGTTTTTCTAGGAAACGACTTAAGCGGTTTGCAATCGGATTGATACGTTTGAAAGCCAATAATAATATCTACAATTCCATTCTGGTTTTGTCTACCTAGCACTCACAGTTTCCGAGATATAGAATAATTTTATGTTGGTTCATTCTAGAAGTGACTTGTGCGGATGGAATATGTAATTTTCGTTTTTCTCGGAAACGACTTACGCGATTTGCAATCGGATTGATACGTTTGAAAGCCAATAATAATATCTACAATTCCATTCTGGTTTTGTCTACCTAGCACTCACAGTTTCCGAGATATAGAATAATTTTATGTTGGTTCATTCTAGAAGTGACTTGTGCGGATGGAATATGTAATTTTCGTTTTTCTCGGAAACGATTTAGGCGATTTGCAATCGGATTGATT
This sequence comes from Stomoxys calcitrans, assembly GCF_963082655.1. Classification (NCBI taxonomy): domain Eukaryota; kingdom Metazoa; phylum Arthropoda; class Insecta; order Diptera; family Muscidae; genus Stomoxys; species Stomoxys calcitrans. The sequence continues at coordinate 60,035,663 of NC_081555.1, read as the reverse complement.
CATTTGAAAGCCAATAATAATATCTACAATTCCATACTGGTTTTGTCTACCTAGCACTCACAAATGCCGAGATATAGATTATGTTTTGGTTGGGTCATTCTGGAAGTGACTTGTGCGGATGGAATATGTAATTTTCGTTTTTCTCGGAAACGACTTAAGCGATTTGCAATCGGATTGATTCGTTTGAAAGCCTATAATAATATCTACAATTCCATACTGATTTTGTCTACCTAGCACTCACAGTCTCCGAGATATAGAATAATCTTATGTTGGTTCATTCTGGAAGTGACTTGTGCGGATGGAATATGTAATTTTCGTTTTTCTCGGAAACGATTTAAGCGATTTGCAATCGGATTGATTCATTTGAAAGCCAATAATAATATCTACAATACCATACTGGTTTTGTCTACCTAGCACTAACAGTTTCCGAGATATAGAATAATTTTATTTGGAGTCATTCTGGAAGTGACTTGTGCGGATGGAATATGTAATTTTCGTTTTTCTCGGAAACGACTTAAGCGATTTGCAATCGTATTGATTCATTTGAAAGCCAATAATAATATCTACAATTCCATACTGGTTTTGTCTACCTAGCACTTTCCGTTTCCGAGATATAAATTATTTTTAGGTTGGTTCATTCTGGAAGTGACTTTGCGGATGGAATATGTAATTTTCGTTTTTCTCGGAAACGACTTAAGCGATTTGCAATCGGATTGATTCGTTTGAAAGCCAATAATAATATCTAGAATACTATGCTGGTTTTGTCTACCTAGCACTCACAGTTTCCGAGATATAGAATAATTTTATGTTGGTTCATTCTGGAAGTGACTTGTGCGGATGGAATACATATGTAATTTTCGTTTTTCTCGGAAACGATTTAGGCAATTTGCAATCGGATTGATTCATTTGAAAGCCAATAATAATATCTGCAATACCATACTGGTTTTGTCTACCTAGCACTCACAAATTCCGAGATATAGATTATTTTTATGTTGGGTCATTCTGGAAGTGACTTGTGCGGATGGAATATGTAATTTTCTTTTTTCTCGGAAACGACTTAAGCGATTTGCAGTCGGATTGATTCGTTTGAAAGCCTATAATAATATCTACAATTTCATACTGGTTTTGTCTACCTAGCACTCACAGTTTCCGAGATATAGAATAATTTTATGTTGGTTCATTCTGGTAATGACTTGTGCGGATGGAATATGTAATTTTCGTTTTTCTCGGAAACGACTTAAGCGATTTGCAATCGGATTGATTCGTTTGAAAGCCAATAAAAATACCTACAATTCCATACTGGTTTTGTCTACCTAGCACTCACAAATTCCGAGATATAGAATAATTTTATGTTGGTTCATTCTGGAAGTGACTTGTGCGGATGGAATATGTAATTTTCGTTTTTCTCGGAAACGATTTAGGCAATTTGCAATCGGATTGATTCATTTGAAAGCCAATAATAATATCTGCAATACCATAGTGGTTTTGTCTACCTAGCACTCACAAATTCCGAGATATAGATTATTTTTAGTTTGGGTCATTCTGGAAGTGACTTGTGCGGATGGAATATGTAATTTTCTTTTTTCTCGGAAACGACTTAAGCGATTTGCAATCGGATTGATTCGTTTAAAAGCCTATAATAATATCTACAATTTCATACTGGTTTTGTCTACCTAGCACTCACAGTTTCCGAGATATAGAATAATTTTATGTTGGTTCATTCTGGTAATGACTTGTGCGGATGGAATATGTAATTTTCGTTTTTCTCGGAAACGACTTAAGCCATTTGCAATCGGATTGACTCATTTGAAAGCCAATAATAATATCTACAATTCCATACTGGTCTAGTCTACCTAGCACTCACAGTTTCCGAGATATAGAATAATTTTATGTTGGTTCATTCTGGAAGTGTCTTGTGCGGATGGAATATGTAATTTTCGTTTTTCTCGGAAACGACTGAACTGATTTGCAATCGGATTGATTCGTTTGAAAGCCAATAAAAATATCTACAATTCCATACTGGTTTTTTCTACCTAGCTCTTACCGTTTCCGAGATATAGAAAAATTTTATGTTGGTTCATTCTGGAAGTGGCTTGTGCGGATGGAATATGTAATTTTCGTTTTTCTCGGAAACGACTTAAGCGATTGGCAATCGGATTGATTCGTTTGAAAGCCAATAATAATATCTAGAATACTATACTGGTTTTGTCTACATAGCTCTTATTGTTTTCGAGATATAGATTATTTTTAGGTTGGGTCATTCTGGAAGTGACTTGTGCGGATGGAATATGTAATTTTCGTTTTTCTCGGAAACGACTTAAGCGATTTGCAATCGGATTGATTCGCTTGAAAGCCAATAAAAATATCTACAATTCCATACTGGTTTTGTCTACCTAGCTCTTACCGTTTCCGAGATATAGAATAATTTTATGTTGGTTCATTCTGGAAGTGGCTTGTGCGGATGGAATATGTAATTTTCGTTTTTCTCGGAAACGACTTAAGCGATTTCAATCGGATTGATTCGTTTGAAAGCCAATAAAAATATCTACAATTCCATACTGGTTTTGTCTACATAGCTCTTATTGTTTTCGAGATATAGATTATTTTTAGGTTGGGTCATTCTGGAAGTGACTTGTGCGGATGGAATATGTAATTTTCGTTTTTCTCGGAAACGACATAAGCGATTTGCAATCGGATTGATTCGTTTGAAAGCCAATAAAAATATCTACAATTCCATACTGGTCTTGTCTACATAGCTCTTATTGTTTTTGAGATATAGAATAATTTTATGTTGGTTCATTCTGGAAGACGCTGTGCGGATGGAATATGTATTTTTCGTTTTTCTCGGAAACGACTTAAGCGATTTGCAATCGGATTGATTCATGTGAAAGCCAATAATAATATGTACAATTCCGTACTGGTTTTGTCTACCTAGCACTTACCGTTTCCGAGATAAAATTATTTTTATGTTGGGTCATTCTGGAAGTGACTTGTGCGGATGGAATATGTAATTTTCTTTTTTCTCGGAAACGACTTAAGCGATTTGCAGTCGGATTGATTCATTTGAAAGCCAATAATAATATCTACAATTCCATACTGGTTTTGTCTACCTAGCACTCACAGTTTCCGAGATATAGAATAATTTTATGTTGGTTCATTCTGGAAGTGACTTGTGCGGATGGAATATGTATTTTTCGTTTTTCTCGGAAACGACTTAAGCGATTTGCAATCGGATTGATTCATTTGAAAGCCAATAATAATATGTACAATTCCGTACTGGTTTTGTCTACCTAGCACTTACCGTTTCCGAGATAAAATTATTTTTAGGTTGGCTCATTCTGGAAGTGACTTGTGCGGATGGAATATGTAATTTTTGTTTTTCTCGGAAACGACTTAAGCCATTTGCAATCGGATTGATTCATTTGAAAGCCAATAATAATATCTACAATTCCATACTGGTTTTGTCTATATAGCTCTTATTGTTTTCGAGATATAGATTATTTTTAGGTTGGGTCATTCTGGAAGTGACTTGTGCGGATGGAATATGTAATTTTCGTTTTTCTCGGAAACGACTTAAGCGATTTGCAATCGGATTGATACGTTTGAAAGCCAATAATAATATCTACAATTCCATACTGGTTTTGTCTACCTAGCACTCACAGTTTCCGAGATATAGAATAATTTTATGTTGGTTCATTCTGGAAGTGACTTGTGCGGATGGAATATGTAATTTTCGTATTTCTCGGAAACGACTTAAGCGATTTGCAATCGGATTGATACGTTTGAAAGCCAATAATAATATCTACAATTCCATACTGGTTTTGTCTACCTAGCACTAACAGTTTCCGAGATATAGAATAATTTTATTTGGAGTCATTCTGGAAGTGACTTGTGCGGAGGGAATATGTAATTTTCGTTTTTCTCGGAAACGACTTAAGTGATTTGCAATCGGATTGATTCGTTTGAAAGCCAATAATAATATCTACAATTCCATACTGGTTTTGTCTACCTAGCACTTTCCGTTTCCGAGATATAAATTATTTTTAGGTTGGTTCATTCTGGAAGTGACTTGGGCGGATGGAATATGTAATTTTCGTTTTTCTCGGAAACGACTTAAGCGATTTGCAATCGGATTGATTCGTTTGAAAGCCAATAATAATATCTAGAATACTATACTGGTTTTGTCTACCTAGCTCTTACCGTTTCCGAGATATAGAATAATTTTATGTTGGTTCATTCTTGAAGTGGCTTGTGCGGATGGAATATGTAATTTTCGTCTTTCTCGGAAACTACTTAAGCGATTTGCAATCGGATTGATTCGTTTGAAAGCCAATAAAAATAAATACAATTCCATACTGGTGTTGTCTACCTAGCACTCACAGTTTCCGAGATATAGAATAATTTTAGGTTGGGTCATTCTGGAAGTGACTTGTGCGGATGGAATAAGTAATTTTCTTTTTTCTCGGAAACGACTTAAGCGATTTGCAATCGGATTGATTCGTTTGAAAGCCTATAATAATATTTACAATTTCATACTGGTTTTGTCTACCTAGCACTCACAGTTTCCGAGATATAGAATAATTTTATGTTGGTTCATTCTGGTAATGACTTGTGCGGATGGAATATGTAATTTTCGTTTTTCTCGGAAACGACTTAAGCCATTTGCAATCGGATTGACTCATTTGAAAGCCAATAATAATATCTACAATACCATGCTGGTTTTGTCTACCTAGCACTCACAGTTTCCGAGATATAGAATAATTTTATGTGGGGTCATTTTGGAAGTGACTTGTGCGGATGGAATATGTAATTTTCGTTTTTCTCGGAAACGACTTAAGCGATTTGCAATCGGATTGATTCATTTGAAAGCCAATAATAATATCTGCAATACCATACTGGTTTTGTCTACCTAGCACTCACAGTTTCCGAGATATAGAATAATTTTATGTTGGTTCATTCTGGAAGTGTCTTGTGCGGATGGAATATGTACTTTTCGTTTTTCTCGGAAACGACTTAAGCGATTGGCAATCGGATTGATTCGTTTGAAAGCCAATAAAAATATCTACAATTCCATACTGGTTTTGTCTACATAGCTCTTATTGTTTTCGAGATATAGAATAATTTTATGTTGGTTCATTCTGGAAGTGTCTTGTGCGGATGGAATATGTAATTTTCGTTTTTCTCGGAAACGATTTAGGCAATTTGCAATCGGATTGATTCATTTGAAAGCCAATAATAATATCTGCAATACCATACTGGTTTTGTCTACCTAGCACTCACAGTTTCCGAGATATAGAATAATTTTATGTTGGTTCATTCTGGAAGTGTCTTGTGCGGATGGAATATGTAATTTTCGTTTTTCTCGGAAACGACTTAAGTGAATTGCAATCGGATTGATTCATTTGAAAGCCAATAAAAATATCTAGAATACTATACTGGTTTTGTCTACATAGCTCTTATTGTTTTCGAGATATAGATTATTTTTAGGTTGGGTCATTCTGGAAGTGACTTGTGCGGATGGAATATGTAATTTTCGATAAAAATATCTACAATTCCATACTGGTCTTGTCTACATAGCTCTTATTGTTTTTGAGATATAGAATAATTTTATGTTGGTTCATTCTGGAAGACGCTGTGCGGATGGAATATGTATTTTTCGTTTTTCTCGGAAACGACTTAAGCGATTTGCAATCGGATTGATTCATTTGAAAGCCAATAATAATATGTACAATTCCGTACTGGTTTTGTCTACCTAGCACTTACCGTTTCCGAGATAAAATTATTTTTAGGTTGGCTCATTCTGGAAGTGACTTGTGCGGATGGAATATGTAATTTTTGTTTTTCTCGGAAACGACTTAAGCCATTTGCAATCGGATTGATTCATTTGAAAGCCAATAATAATATCTACAATTCCATACTGGTTTTGTCTATATAGCTCTTATTGTTTTCGAGATATAGATTATTTTTAGGTTGGGTCATTCTGGAAGTGACTTGTGCGGATGGAATATGTAATTTTCGTTTTTCTCGGAAACGACTTAAGCGATTTGCAATCGGATTGATTCGTTTGAAAGCCAATAATAATATCTACAATTCCATACTGGTTTTGTCTACCTAGCACTCACAGTTTCCGAGATATAGAATAATTTTATGTTGGTTCATTCTGGAAGTGACTTGTGCGGATGGAATATGTAATTTTCGTATTTCTCGGAAGCGACTTAAGCGATTTGCAATCGGATTGATACGTTTGAAAGCCAATAATAATATCTACAATTCCATACTGGTTTTGTCTACCTAGCACTCACAGTTTCCGAGATATAGAATAATTTTATGTTGGTTCATTCTGGAAGTGACTTGTGCGGATGGAATATGTAATTTTCGTATTTCTCGGAAACGACTTAAGCGATTTGCAATCGGATTGTCTCATTTGAAAGCCAATAATAATATCTACAATTCCATACTGGTTTTGTCTACCTAGCACTAACAGTTTCCGAGATATAGAATAATTTTATTTGGAGTCATTCTGGAAGTGACTTGTGCGGATGGAATATGTAATTTTCGTTTTTCTCGGAAATGACTTAAGTGATTTGCAATCGGATTGATTCGTTTGAAAGCCAATAATAATATCTACAATTCCATACTGGTTTTGTCTACCTAGCACTTTCCGTTTCCGAGATATAAATTATTTTTAGGTTGGTTCATTCTGGAAGTGACTTGGGCGGATGGAATATGCAATTTTCGTTTTTCTCGGAAACGACTTAAGCGATTTGCAATCGGATTGATTCGTTTGAAAGCCAATAATAATATCTAGAATACTATACTGGTTTTGTCTACCTAGCTCTTACCGTTTCCGAGATATAGAATAATTTTATGTTGGTTCATTCTTGAAGTGGCTTGTGCGGATGGAATATGTAATTTTCGTCTTTCTCGGAAACTACTTAAGCGATTTGCAATCGGATTGATTCGTTTGAAAGCCAATAAAAATAAATACAATTCCATACTGGTGTTGTCTACCTAGCACTCACAGTTTCCGAGATATAGAATAATTTTAGGTTGGGTCATTCTGGAAGTGACTTGTGCGGATGGAATATGTAATTTTCTTTTTTCTCGGAAACGACTTAAGCGATTTGCAATCGGATTGATTCGTTTGAAAGCCTATAATAATATTTACAATTTCATACTGGTTTTGTCTACCTAGCACTCACAGTTTCCGAGATATAGAATAATTTTATGTTGGTTCATTCTGGTAATGACTTGTGCGGATGGAATATGTAATTTTCGTTTTTCTCGGAAACGACTTAAGCCATTTGCAATCGGATTGATTCATTTGAAAGCCAATAATAATATCTACAATACCATGCTGGTTTTGTCTACCTAGCACTCACAGTTTCCGAGATATAGAATAATTTTATGTGGGGTCATTTTGGAAGTGACTTGTGCGGATGGAATATGTAATTTTCGTTTTTCTCGGAAACGTCTTAAGCGATTTGCAATCGGATTGATTCATTTGAAAGCCAATAATAATATCTGCAATACCATACTGGTTTTGTCTACCTAGCACTCACAGTTTCCGAGATATAGAATAATTTTATGTTGGTTCATTCTGGAAGTGTCTTGTGCGGATGGAATATGTACTTTTCGTTTTTCTCGGAAACGACTTAAGCGATTGGCAATCGGATTGATTCGTTTGAAAGCCAATAAAAATATCTACAATTCCATACTGGTTTTGTCTACATAGCTCTAATTGTTTTCGAGATATAGAATAATTTTATGTTGGTTCATTCTGGAAGTGTCTTGTGCGGATGGAATATGTAATTTTCGTTTTTCTCGGAAACGATTTAGGCAATTTGCAATCGGATTGATTCATTTGAAAGCCAATAATAATATCTGCAATACCATACTGGTTTTGTCTACCTAGCACTCACAGTTTCCGAGAGATAGAATAATTTTATGTTGGTTCATTCTGGAAGTGTCTTGTGCGGATGGAATATGTAATTTTCGTTTTTCTCGGAAACGACTTAAGTGAATTGCAATCGGATTGATTCATTTGAAAGCCAATAAAAATATCTGCAATACCATACTAATTTTGTCTACCTAGCACTCACAGTTTCCGAGATATAGAATAATTTTATGTTGGTTCATCTGGAAGTGTCTTGTGCGGATGGAATATGTAATTTTCGTTTTTCTCGGAAACGACTTAAGTGATTTGCAATCGGATTGATTCGTTTGAAAGCCAATAAAAATATCTACAATTCCATACTGGTTTTGTCTACATAGCTCTTATTGTTTTCGAGATATAGATTATTTTTAGGTTGGGTCATTCTGGAAGTGACTTGTGCGGATGGAATATGTAATTTTCGTTTTTCTCGGAAACGACTTAAGTGATTTGCAATCGGATTGATTCGTTTGAAAGCCAATAAAAATATCTACAATTCCATACTGGTTTTGTCTACCTAGCTCTTACCGTTTCCGAGATATAGAATAATTTTATGTTGGTTCATTGTGGAAGTGGCTTGTGCGGATGGAATATGTAATTTTCGTTTTTCTCGGAAACGACTTAAGCGATTGGCAATCGGATTGATTCGTTTGAAAGCCAATAAAAATATCTACAATTCCATACTGGTTTTGTCTACATAGCTCTTATTGTTTTCGAGATATAGATTATTTTTAGGTTGGGTCATTCTGGAAGTGACTTGTGCGGATGGAATATGTAATTTTCGTTTTTCTCGGAAACGACTTAAGCGATTTGCAATCGGATTGATTCGTTTGAAAGCCAATAAAAATATCTACAATTCCATACTGGTTTTGTCTACCTAGCTCTTACAGTTTCCGAGATATAGAATAATTTTATGTTGGTTCATTCTGGAAGTGGCTTGTGCGGATGGAATATGTAATTTTCGTTTTTCTCGGAAACGACTTAAGCGATTTTAATCGGATTGATTCGTTTGAAAGCCAATAAAAATATCTACAATTCCATACTGGTTTTGTCTACATAGCTCTTATTGTTTTCGAGATATAGATTATTTTTAGGTTGGGTCATTCTGGAAGTGATTTGTGCGGATGGAATATGTAATTTTCGTTTTTCTCGGAAACGACTTAAGCGATTTGCAATCGGATTGATTCGTTTGAAAGCCAATAAAAATATCTACAATTCCATACTGGTTTTGTCTACCTAGCTCTTACAGTTTCCGAGATATAGAATAATTTTATGTTGGTTCATTCTGGAAGTGGCTTGTGCGGATGGAATATGTAATTTTCGTTTTTCTCGGAAACGACTTAAGCGATTTTAATCGGATTGATTCGTTTGAAAGCCAATAAAAATATCTACAATTCCATACTGGTTTTGTCTACATAGCTCTTATTGTTTTCGAGATATAGACTATTTTTAGGTTGGGTCATTCTGGAAGTGACTTGTGCGGATGGAATATGTAATTTTCGTTTTTCTCGGAAACGACTTAAGCGATTTGCAATCGCATTGATTCGTTTGAAAGCCAATAAAAATATCTACAATTCCGTACTGGTTTTGTCTACCTAGCACTTACCGTTTCCGAGATAAAATTATTTTTAGGTTGGGTCATTCTGGAAGTGACTTGTGCGGATGGAATATATAATTTTTGTTTTTCTCGGAAACGACTTAAGCGATTTGCAATCGGATTGATTCGTTTGAAAGCCAATGAAAATATCTACAATTCCATACTGGTTTTGTCTACATAGCTCTTATTGTTTTCGAGATATAGATTATTTTTAGGTTGGGTCATTCTGGAAGTGACTTGTGCGGATGGAATATGTAATTTTCGTTTTTCTCGGAAACGACTTATTTTTAGGTTGGGTCATTCTGGAAGTGACTTGTGCGGATGGAATATGTAATTTTCGTTTTTCTCGGAAACGACTTAAGCGATTTGCAATCGGATTGATTCGTTTGAAAACCAATGAAAATATCTACAATTCCATACTGGTTTTGTCTACATAGCTCTTATTGTTTTCGAGATATAGATTATTTTTAGGTTGGGTCATTCTGGAAGTGACTTGTGCGGATGGAATATGTAATTTTCGTTTTTCTCGGAAACGACTTATTTTTAGGTTGGGTCATTCTGGAAGTGACTTGTGCGGATGGAATATGTAATTTTTGTTTTTCTCGGAAACGACTTAAGCGATTTGCAGTCGGATTGATTCGTTTGAAAGCCAATAAAAATATCTACAATTCCATACTGGTTTTGTCTACCTAGCTCTTACCGTTTCCGAGATATAGAATAATTTTATGTTGGTTCATTCTGGAAGTGACTTGTGCGGATGGAATATGTAATTTTCGTTTTTCTCGGAAACGACTTAAGCGATTTGCAATCGGATTGATTCATTTGAAAGCCAATAATAATATCTACAATACCATACTGGTTTTGTCTACCTAGCACTCACAAATTCCGAGATATAGATTATTTTTTGGTTGGGTCATTCTGGAAGTGACTTGTGCGGATGGAATATGTAATTTTCGTTTTTCTCGGAAACGACTTAAGCGATTTGCAATCGGATTGATTCGTTTGAAAGCCAATAAAAATATCTACAATTCCATACTGGTTTTGTCTACCTAGCTCTTACAGTTTCCGAGATATAGAATAATTTTATGTTGGTTCATTCTGGAAGTGGCTTGTGCGGATGGAATATGTAATTTTCGTTTTTCTCGGAAACGACTTAAGCGATTTTAATCGGATTGATTCATTTGAAAGCCAATAAAAATATCTACAATTCCATACTGGTTTTGTCTACATAGCTCTTATTGTTTTCGAGATATAGATTATTTTTAGGTTGGGTCATTCTGGAAGTGATTTGTGCGGATGGAATATGTAATTTTCGTTTTTCTCGGAAACGACTTAAGCGATTTGCAATCGGATTGATTCGTTTGAAAGCCAATAAAAATATCTACAATTCCATACTGGTTTTGTCTACCTAGCTCTTACAGTTTCCGAGATATAGAATAATTTTATGTTGGTTCATTCTGGAAGTGGCTTGTGCGGATGGAATATGTAATTTTCGTTTTTCTCGGAAACGACTTAAGCGATTTTAATCGGATTGATTCGTTTGAAAGCCAATAAAAATATCTACAATTCCATACTGGTTTTGTCTACATAGCTCTTATTGTTTTCGAGATATAGACTATTTTTAGGTTGGGTCATTCTGGAAGTGACTTGTGCGGATGGAATATGTAATTTTCGTTTTTCTCGGAAACGACTTAAGCGATTTGCAATCGCATTGATTCGTTTGAAAGCCAATAAAAATATCTACAATTCCGTACTTGTTTTGTCTACCTAGCACTTACCGTTTCCGAGATAAAATTATTTTTAGGTTGGGTCATTCTGGAAGTGACTTGTGCGGATGGAATATATAATTTTTGTTTTTCTCGGAAACGACTTAAGCGATTTGCAATCGGATTGATTCGTTTGAAAGCCAATGAAAATATCTACAATTCCATACTGGTTTTGTCTACATAGCTCTTATTGTTTTCGAGATATAGATTATTTTTAGGTTGGGTCATTCTGGAAGTGACTTGTGCGGATGGAATATGTAATTTTCGTTTTTCTCGGAAACGACTTATTTTTAGGTTGGGTCATTCTGGAAGTGACTTGTGCGGATGGAATATGTAATTTTCGTTTTTCTCGGAAACGACTTAAGCGATTTGCAATCGGATTGATTCGTTTGAAAACCAATGAAAATATCTACAATTCCATACTGGTTTTGTCTACATAGCTCTTATTGTTTTCGAGATATAGATTATTTTTAGGTTGGGTCATTCTGGAAGTGACTTGTGCGGATGGAATATGTAATTTTCGTTTTTCTCGGAAACGACTTATTTTTAGGTTGGGTCATTCTGGAAGTGACTTGTGCGGATGGAATATGTAATTTTTGTTTTTCTCGGAAACGACTTAAGCGATTTGCAGTCGGATTGATTCGTTTGAAAGCCAATAAAAATATCTACAATTCCATACTGGTTTTGTCTACCTACCACTCACAGTTTCCGAGATATAGAATAATTTTATGTTGGTTCATTCTGGAAGTGACTTGTGCGGATGGAATATGTAATTTTCGTTTTTCTCGGAAACGACTTAAGCGATTTGCAATCGGATTGATTCATTTGAAAGCCAATAATAATATCTACAATACCATACTGGTTTTGTCTACCTAGCACTCACAAATTCCGAGATATAGATTATTTTTTGGTTGGGTCATTCTGGAAGTGACTTGTGCGGATGGAATATGTAATTTTCGTTTTTCTCGGAAACGACTTAAGCGATTTGCAATCGGATTGATTCGTTTGAAAGCCTATAATAATATCTACAATTCCATACTGATTTTGTCTACCTAGCACTCACAGTCTCCGAGATATAGAATAATCTTATGTTGGTTCATTCTGGAAGTGACTTGTGCGGATGGAATATGTAATTTTCGTTTTTCTCGGAAACGATTTAAGCGATTTGCAATCGGATTGATTCATTTGAAAGCCAATAATATCTACAATTCCATACTGGTTTTGTCCACCTAGCACTCACAGTTTCCGAGATATAGAATAATTTTATTTGGAGTCATTCTGGAAGTGACTTGTGCGGATGGAATATATAATTTTCGTTTTTCTCGGAAACGACTTAAGCGATTTGCAATCGGATTGATTCATTTGAAAGCCAATAATAATATCTACAATTCCATACTGGTTTTGTCTACCTAGCACTTTCCATTTCCGAGATATAAATTATTTTTAGGTTGGTTCATTCTGGAAGTGACTTGTGCGGATGGAATATGTAATTTTCGTTTTTCTCGGAAACGACTTAAGCGATTTGCAATCGGATTGATTCGTTTGAAAGCCAATAATAATATCTAGAATACTATACTGGTTTTGTCTACCTAGCTCTTACCGTGTCCGAGATATAGAATAATTTTATGTTGGTTCATTCTGGAAGTGGCTTGTGCGGATGGAATATGAAATTTCGTCTTTCTCGGAAACTACTTAAGCGATTTGCAATCGGATTGATTCGTTTGAAAGCCAATAAAAATATCTACAGTTCCATACTGGTTTTGTCTACCTAGCTCTTACCGTTTCCGAGATATAGAATAATTTTATGTTGGTTCATTCTGGAAGTGACTTGTGCGGATGGAATATGTAATTTTCGTTTTTCTCGGAAGCGACTTAAGCGATTTGCAATCGGATTGATTCGTTTGAAAGCCAATGAAAATATCTACAATTCCATACTGGTTTTGTCTACATAGCTCTTATTGTTTTCGAGATATAGATTATTTTTAGGTTGGGTCATTCTGGAAGTGACTTGTGCGGATGGAATATGTAATTTTCGTTTTTCTCGGAAACGACTTATTTTTAGGTTGGGTCATTCTGGAAGTGACTTGTGCGGATGGAATATGTAATTTTTGTTTTTCTCGGAAACGACTCAAGCGATTTGCAATCGGATTGATTCGTTTGAAAGCCAATAAAAATATCTACAATTCCATACTGGTTTTGTCTACCTAGCTCTTACCGTTTCCGAGATATAGAATAATTTTATGTTGGTTCATTCTGGAAGTGACTTGTGCGGATGGAATATGTAATTTTCGTTTTTCTCGGAAACGACTTAAGCGATTTGCAATCGGATTGATTCATTTGAAAGCCAATAATAATATCTACAATACCATACTGGTTTTGTCTACCTAGCACTCACAAATTCCGAGATATAGATTATTTTTTGGTTGGGTCATTCTGGAAGTGACTTGTGCGGATGGAATATGTAATTTTCGTTTTTCTCGGAAACGACTTAAGCGATTTGCAATCGGATTGATTCGTTTGAAAGCCTATAATAATATCTACAATTCCATACTGATTTTGTCTACCTAGCACTCACAGTCTCCGAGATATAGAATAATCTTATGTTGGTTCATTCTGGAAGTGACTTGTGCGGATGGAATATGTAATTTTCGTTTTTCTCGGAAACGACTTAAGCGATTGGCAATCGGATTGATTCGTTTGAAAGCCTATAATAATATCTACAATTCCATACTGATTTTGTCTACCTAGCACTCACAGTCTCCGAGATATAGAATAATCTTATGTTGGTTCATTCTGGAAGTGACTTGTGCGGATGGAATATGTAATTTTCGTTTTTCTCGGAAACGATTTAAGCGATTTGCAATCGGATTGATTCATTTGAAAGCCAATAATAATATCTACAATTCCATACTGGTTTTGTCTACCTAGCACTTTCCGTTTCCGAGATATAAATTATTTTTAGGTTGGTTCATTCTGGAAGTGACTTGTGCGGATGGAATATGTAATTTTCGTTTTTCTCGGAAACGACTTAAGCGATTTGCAATCGGATTGATTCGTTTGAAAGCCAATAATAATATCTAGAATACTATACTGGTTTTGTCTACCTAGCTCTTACCGTGTCCGAGATATAGAATAATTTTATGTTGGTTCATTCTGGAAGTGGCTTGTGCGGATGGAATATGTAATTTTCGTCTTTCTCGGAAACTACTTAAGCGATTTGCAATCGGATTGATTCGTTTGAAAGCCAATAATAATATCTACAATTCCATACTGGTGTTGCCTACCTAGCACTCACAGTTTCCGAGATATAGAATAATTTTATGTTGGTTCATTCTGGTAATGACTTGTGCGGATGGAATATGTAATTTTCGTTTTTCTCGGAAACGACTTAAGCCATTTGCAATCGGATTGTCTCATTTGAAAGCCAATAATAATATCTACAATACCATGCTGGTTTTGTCTACCTAGCACTCACAGTTTCCGAGATATAGAATAATTTTATGTAGGGTCATTTTGGATGTGACTTGTGCGGATGGAATATGTATTTTTCGTTTTTCTCGGAAACGACTTAAGCGATTTGCAATCGGATTGATTCATTTGAAAGCCAATAATAATATGTACAATTCCGTACTGGTTTTGTCTACCTAGCACTTACCGTTTCCGAGATAAAATTGTTTTTAGGTTGGGTCATTCTGGAAGTGACTTGTGCGGATGGAATATGTAATTTTTGTTTTTCTCGGAAACTACTTAAGCGATTTGCAATCGGATTGATTCGTTTGAAAGCCTATAATAATATATACAGTTCCATACTGGTTTTGTCTACCTAGCTCTTACCGTTTCCGAGATATAGAATAATTTTATGTTGGTTCATTCTGGAAGTGACTTGTGCGGATGGAATATATATGTAATTTTCGTTTTTCTCGGAAACGACTTATGCGATTTGCAATCGGATTGATTCGTTTGAAAGCCAATAATAATATCTACAATTCCATACTGGTTTTGTCTACCTAGCACTCACAGTTTCCGAGATATAGAATAATTTTATTTGGAGTCATTCTGGAAGTGACTTGTGCGGATGGAATATATAATTTTCGTTTTTCTCGGAAACGACTTAAGCGATTTGCAATCGGATTGATTCGTTTGAAAGCCAATAATAATATCTAGAATACTATACTGGTTTTGTCTACCTAGCTCTTACCGTGTCCGAGATATAGAATAATTTTATGTTGGTTCATTCTGGAAGTGGCTTGTGCGGATGGAATATGTAATTTTCGTCTTTCTCGGAAACTACTTAAGCGATTTGCAATCGGATTGATTCGTTTGAAAGCCAATAATAATATCTACAATTCCATACTGGTTTTGTCTACCTAGCACTCACAGTTTCCGAGATATAGAATAATTTTATTTGGAGTCATTCTGGAAGTGACTTGTGCGGATGGAATATATAATTTTCGTTTTTCTCGGAAACGACTTAAGCGATTTGCAATCGGATTGATTCATTTGAAAGCCAATAATAATATCTACAATTCCATACTGGTTTTGTCTACCTAGCACTTTCCATTTCCGAGATATAAATTATTTTTAGGTTGGTTCATTCTGGAAGTGACTTGTGCGGATGGAATATGTATTTTTCGTTTTTCTCGGAAACGACTTAAGCGATTTGCAATCGGATTGATTCGTTTGAAAGCCAATAATAATATCTAGAATACTATACTGGTTTTGTCTACCTAGCTCTTACCGTGTCCGAGATATAGAATAATTTTATGTTGGTTCATTCTGGAAGTGGCTTGTGCGGATGGAATATGAAATTTCGTCTTTCTCGGAAACTACTTAAGCGATTTGCAATCGGATTGATTCGTTTGAAAGCCAATAAAAATATCTACAGTTCCATACTGGTTTTGTCTACCTAGCTCTTACCGTTTCCGAGATATAGAATAATTTTATGTTGGTTCATTCTTGAAGTGACTTGTGCGGATGGAATATGTAATTTTCGTTTTTCTCGGAAACGACTTAAGCGATTTGCAATCGGATTGATTCGTTTGAAAGCCAATGAAAATATCTACAATTCCATACTGGTTTTGTCTACATAGCTCTTATTGTTTTCGAGATATAGATTATTTTTAGGTTGGGTCATTCTGGAAGTGACTTGTGCGGATGGAATATGTAATTTTCGTTTTTCTCGGAAACGACTTATTTTTAGGTTGGGTCATTCTGGAAGTGACTTGTGCGGATGGAATATGTAATTTTTGTTTTTCTCGGAAACGACTCAAGCGATTTGCAATCGGATTGATTCGTTTGAAAGCCAATAAAAATATCTACAATTCCATACTGGTTTTGTCTACCTAGCTCTTACCGTTTCCGAGATATAGAATAATTTTATGTTGGTTCATTCTGGAAGTGACTTGTGCGGATGGAATATGTAATTTTCGTTTTTCTCGGAAACGACTTAAGCGATTTGCAATCGGATTGATTCATTTGAAAGCCAATAATAATATCTACAATACCATACTGGTTTTGTCTACCTAGCACTCACAAATTCCGAGATATAGATTATTTTTTGGTTGGGTCATTCTGGAAGTGACTTGTGCGGATGGAATATGTAATTTTCGTTTTTCTCGGAAACGACTTAAGCGATTTGCAATCGGATTGATTCGTTTGAAAGCCTATAATAATATCTACAATTCCATACTGATTTTGTCTACCTAGCACTCACAGTCTCCGAGATATAGAATAATCTTATGTTGGTTCATTCTGGAAGTGACTTGTGCGGATGGAATATGTAATTTTCGTTTTTCTCGGAAACGACTTAAGCGATTTGCAATCGGATTGATTCGTTTGAAAGCCTATAATAATATCTACAATTCCATACTGATTTTGTCTACCTAACACTCACAGTCTCCGAGATATAGAATAATCTTATGTTGGTTCATTCTGGAAGTGACTTGTGCGGATGGAATATGTAATTTTCGTTTTTCTCGGAAACGATTTAAGCGATTTGCAATCGGATTGATTCATTTGAAAGCCAATAATAATATCTACAATTCCATACTGGTTTTGTCTACCTAGCACTTTCCGTTTCCGAGATATAAATTATTTTTAGGTTGGTTCATTCTGGAAGTGACTTGTGCGGATGGAATATGTAATTTTCGTTTTTCTCGGAAACGACTTAAGCGATTTGCAATCGGATTGATTCGTTTGAAAGCCAATAATAATATCTAGAATACTATACTGGTTTTGTCTACCTAGCTCTTACCGTGTCCGAGATATAGAATAATTTTATGTTGGTTCATTCTGGAAGTGGCTTGTGCGGATGGAATATGTAATTTTCGTCTTTCTCGGAAACTACTTAAGCGATTTGCAAACGGATTGATTCGTTTGAAAGCCAATAATAATATCTACAATTCCATACTGGTGTTGCCTACCTAGCACTCACAGTTTCCGAGATATAGAATAATTTTATGTTGGTTCATTCTGGTAATGACTTGTGCGGATGGAATATGTAATTTTCGTTTTTCTCGGAAACGACTTAAGCCATTTGCAATCGGATTGTCTCATTTGAAAGCCAATAATAATATCTACAATACCATGCTGGTTTTGTCTACCTAGCACTCACAGTTTCCGAGATATAGAATAATTTTATGTGGGGTCATTTTGGATGTGACTTGTGCGGATGGAATATGTATTTTTCGTTTTTCTCGGAAACGACTTAAGCGATTTGCAATCGGATTGATTCATTTGAAAGCCAATAATAATATGTACAATTCCGTACTGGTTTTGTCTACCTAGCACTTACCGTTTCCGAGATAAAATTGTTTTTAGGTTGGGTCATTCTGGAAGTGACTTGTGCGGATGGAATATGTAATTTTTGTTTTTCTCGGAAACTACTTAAGCGATTTGCAATCGGATTGATTCGTTTGAAAGCCTATAATAATATATACAGTTCCATACTGGTTTTGTCTACCTAGCTCTTACCGTTTCCGAGATATAGAATAATTTTATGTTGGTTCATTCTGGAAGTGACTTGTGCGGATGGAATATATATGTAATTTTCGTTTTTCTCGGAAACGACTTATGCGATTTGCAATCGGATTGATTCGTTTGAAAGCCAATAAAAATATCTACAATTCCATACTGGTTTTGTCTACCTAGCTCTTACCGTTTCCGAGATATAGAATAATTTTATGTTGGTTCATTCTGGAAGTGACTTGTGCGGATGGAATATGTAATTTTCGTTTTTCTCGGAAACGATTTAGGCGATTTGCAATCGGATTGATTCATTTGAAAGCCAATAATAATATCTACAATACCATACTGGTTTTGTCTACCTAGCACTCACAAATTCCGAGATATAGATTATTTTTTGGTTGGGTCATTCTGGAAGTGACTTGTGCGGATGGAATATGTAATTTTCGTTTTTCTCGGAAACGACTTAAGCGATTTGCAATCGGATTGATTCGTTTGAAAGCCTATAATAATATCTACAATTCCATACTGATTTTGTCTACCTAGCACTCACAGTCTCCGAGATATAGAATAATCTTATGTTGGTTCATTCTGGAAGTGACTTGTGCGGATGGAATATATAACTTTCGTTTTTCTCGGAAACGATTTAAGCGATTTGCAATCGGATTGATTCATTTGAAAGCCAATAATAATATCTGCAATACCATACTGGTTTTGTCTACCTAGCACTAACAGTTTCCGAGATATAGAATAATTTTATTTGGAGTCATTCTGGAAGTGACTTGTGCGGATGGAATATGTAATTTTCGTTTTTCTCGGAAACGACTTAAGCGATTTGCAATCGGATTGATTCATTTGAAAGCCAATAATAATATCTACAATTCCATACTGGTTTTGTCTACCTAGCACTTTCCGTTTCCGAGATATAAATTATTTTTAGGTTGGTTCATTCTGGAAGTGACTTGTGCGGATGGAATATGTAATTTTCGTTTTTCTCGGAAACGACTTAAGCGATTTGCAATCGGATTGATTCGTTTGAAAGCCAATAATAATATCTAGAATACTATGCTGGTTTTGTCTACCTAGCTCTTACCGTGTCCGAGATATAGATTATTTTATGTTGGTTCATTCTGAAAGTGGCTTGTGCGGATGGAATATGTAATTTTCGTCTTTCTCGGAAACTACTTAAGCGATTTGCCATCGGATTGATTCGTTTGAAAGCCAATAAAAATATCTACAATTCCATACTGGTGTTGTCTACCTAGCACTCACAGTTTCCGAGATATAGAATAATTTTACGTTGGGTCATTCCGGAAGTGACTTGTGCGGATGGAATATGTAATTTTCGTTTTTCTCGGAAACGACTTAAGCGATTTGCAATCGGATTAATTCGTTTGAAAGCCTATAATAATATCTACAATTTCATACTGGTTTTGTCTACCTAGCACTCACAGTTTCCGAGATATAGAATAATTTTATGTTGGTTCATTCTGGTAATGACTTGTGCGGATGGAATATGTAATTTTCGTTTTTCTCGGAAACGACTTAAGCCATTTGCAATCGGATTGACTCATTTGAAAGCCAATAATAATATCTACTATACCATGCTGGTTTTGTCTACCTAGCACTCACAGTTTCCGAGATATAGAATAATTGTATGTGGGGTCATTTTGGAAGTGACTTGTGCGGATGGAATATGTAATTTTCGTTTTTCTCGGAAACGACTTAAGCGATTTGCAATCGAATTGATTCATTTGAAAGCCAATAATAATATCTGCAATACCATACTGGTTTTGTCTACCTAGCACTCACAGTTTCCGAGATATAGAATAATTTTATGTTGGTTCATTCTGGAAGTGTCTTGTGCGGATGGAATATGTAATTTTCGTTTTTCTCGGAAACGATTTAGGCAATTTGCAATCGGATTGATTCATTTGAAAGCCAATAATAATATCTGCAATACCATACTGGTTTTGTCTACCTAGCACTCACAAATTCCGAGATATAGATTATTTTTAGGTTGGGTCATTCTGGAAGTGACTTGTGCGGATGGAATATGTAATTTTCTTTTTTCTCGGAAACGACTTAAGCGATTTGCAATCGGATTGATTCGTTTGAAAGCCTATAATAATATCTACAATTTCATACTGGTTTTGTCTACCTAGCACTCACAGTTTCCGAGATATAGAATAATTTTATGTTGGTTCATTCTGGTAATGACTTGTGCGGATGGAATATGTAATTTTCGTTTTTCTCGGAAACGACTTAAGCCATTTGCAATCGGATTGACTTATTTGAAAGCCAATAATAATATCTACAAAACCATGCTGGTATTGTCTACCTAGCACTCACAGTTTCCGAGATATAGAATAATTTTATGTGGGGTCATTTTGGAAGTGACTTGTGCGGATGGAATATGTAATTTTCGTTTTTCTCGGAAACGACTTAAGCGATTTGCAAACGGATTGATTCATTTGAAAGCCAATAATAATATCTACAATTCCATACTGGTCTTGTCTACCTAGCACTCACAGTTTCCGAGATATAGAATAATTTTATGTTGGTTCATTCTGGAAGTGTCTTGTGCGGATGGAATATGTAATTTTCTTTTTTCTCGGAAACGACTTAAGTGATTTGCAATCGGATTGATTCGTTTGAAAGCCAATAAAAATATCTACAATTCCATACTGGTTTTGTCTACCTAGCTCTTACCGTTTCCGAGACATAGAATAATTTTATGTTGGTTCTTTCTGGAAGTGGCTTGTGCGGATGGAATATGTAATTTTCGTTTTTCTCGGAAACGACTTAAGCGATTGGCAATCGGATTGATTCGTTTGAAAGCCAATAAAAATATCTACAATTCCATACTGGTTTTGTCTACATAGCTCTTATTGTCTTCGAGATATAGATTATTTTTAGGTTGGGTCATTCTGGAAGTGACTTGTGCGGATGGAATATGTAATTTTCGTTTTTCTCGGAAACGACTTAAGCGATTTGCAATCGAATTGATTCGTTTGAAAGCCAATAAAAATATCTACAATTCCATACTGGTTTTGTCTACCTAGCTCTTACCGTTTCCGAGATATAGAATAATTTTATGTTGGTTCATTCTGGAAGTGGCTTGTGCGGATGGAATATGTAATTCTCGTTTTTCTCGGAAACGACTTAAGCGATTTCAATCGGATTGATTCGTTTGAAAGCCGATAAAAATATCTACAATTCCATACTGGTTTTGTCTACATAGCTCTTATTGTTTTCGAGATATAGATTATTTTTAGGTTGGGTCATTCTGGAAGTGACTTGTGCGGATGGAATATGTAATTTTCGTTTTTCTCGGAAACGACTTAAGCGATTTGCAATCGGATTGATTCGTTTGAAAGCCAATAATAATATATACAATTCCATACTGATTTTGTCTACATAGCCAATAATAATATCTAGAATACTATACTGGTTTTGTCTACCTAGCTCTTACCGTTTCCGAGATATAGAATAATTTTATGTTGGTTCATTCTGGAAGTGGCTTGTGCGGATGGAATATGTAATTTTCGTTTTTCTCGGAAACGATTTAGGCAATTTGCAATCGGATTGATTCATTTGAAAGCCAATAATAATATCTGCAATACCATACTGGTTTTGTCTACCTAGCACTCACAAATTCCGAGATATAGATTATTTTTAGGTTGGGTCATTCTGGAAGTGACTTGTGCGGATGGAATATGTAATTTTCTTTTTTCTCGGAAACGACTTAAGCGATTTGCAATCGGATTGATTCGTTTGAAAGCCTATAATAATATCTACAATTTCATACTGGTTTTGTCTACCTAGCACTCACAGTTTCCGAGATATAGAATAATTTTATGTTGGTTCATTCTGGTAATGACTTGTGCGGATGGAATATGTAATTTTCGTTTTTCTCGGAAACGACTTAAGCCATTTGCAATCGGATTGACTCATTTGAAAGCCAATAATAATATCTACAATACCATGCTGGTCTTGTCTACCTAGCACTCACAGTTTCCGAGATATAGAATAATTTTATGTGGGGTCATTTTGGAAGTGACTTGTGCGGATGGAATATGTAATTTTCGTTTTTCTCGGAAACGACTTAAGCGATTTGCAATCGAATTGATTCATTTGAAAGCCAATAATAATATCTGCATTACCATACTGGTTTTGTCTACCTAGCACTCACAGTTTCCGAGATATAGAATAATTTTATGTTGGTTCATTCTGGAAGTGTCTTGTGCGGTTGGAATATGTAATTTTCGTTTTTCTCGGAAACGATTTAGGCAATTTGCAATCGGATTGATTCATTTGAAAGCCAATAATAATATCTGCAATACCATACTGGTTTTGTCTACCTAGCACTCACAAATTCCGAGATATAGATTATTTTTAGGTTGGGTCATTCTGGAAGTGACTTGTGCGGATGGAATATGTAATTTTCTTTTTTCTCGGAAACGACTTAAGCGATTTGCAATCGGATTGATTCGTTTGAAAGCCTATAATAATATCTACAATTTCATACTGGTTTTGTCTACCTAGCACTCACAGTTTCCGAGATATAGAATAATTTTATGTTGGTTCATTCTGGTAATGACTTGTGCGGATGGAATATGTAATTTTCGTTTTTCTCGGAAACGACTTAAGCCATTTGCAATCGGATTGACTCATTTGAAAGCCAATAATAATATCTACAAAACCATGCTGGTTTTGTCTACCTAGCACTCACAGTTTCCGAGCTATAGAATAATTTTATGTGGGGTCATTTTGGAAGTGACTTGTGCGGATGGAATATGTAATTTTCGTTTTTCTCGGAAACGACTTAAGCGATTTGCAAACGGATTGATTCATTTGAAAGCCAATAATAATATCTACAATTCCATACTGGTTTTGTCTACCTAGCACTCACAGTTTCCGAGATATAGAATAATTTTATGTTGGTTCATTCTGGAAGTGTCTTGTGCGGATGGAATATGTAATTTTCTTTTTTCTCGGAAACGACTTAAGCCATTTGCAATAGGATTGATTCGTTTGAAAGCCAATAAAAATATATACAATTCCATACTGGTTTTGTCTATCTAGCTCTTACCGTTTCCGAGACATAGAATAATTTTATGTTGGTTCATTCTGGAAGTGGCTTGTGCGGATGGAATATGTAATTTTCGTTTTTCTTGGAAACGACTTAATCGATTGGCAATCGGATTGATTCGTTTGAAAGCCAATAAAAATATCTACAATTCCATACTGGTTTTGTCTACATAGCTCTTATTGTCTTCGAGATATAGATTATTTTTAGGTTGGGTCATTCTGGAAGTGACTTGTGCGGATGGAATATGTAATTTTCGTTTTTCTCGGAAACGACTTAAGCGATTTGCAATCGGATTGATTCGTTTGAAAGCCAATAAAAATATCTACAATTCCATACTGGTTTTGTCTACCTAGCTCTTACCGTTTCCGAGATATAGAATAATTTTATGTTGGTTCATTCTGGAAGTGGCTTGTGCGGATGGAATATGTAATTCTCGTTTTTCTCGGAAACGACTTAAGCGATTGGCAATCGGATTGATTCGTTTGAAAGCCAATAAAAATATCTACAATTCCATACTGGTTTTGTCTACATAGCTCTTATTGTCTTCGAGATATAGATTATTTTTAGGTTGGGTCATTCTGGAAGTGACTTGTGCGGATGGAATATGTAATTTTCGTTTTTCTCGGAAACGACTTAAGCGATTTGCAATCGGATTGATTCGTTTGAAAGCCAATAAAAATATCTACCATTCCATACTGGTTTTGTCTACCTAGCTCTTACCGTTTCCGAGATATAGAATAATTTTATGTTGGTTCATTCTGGAAGTGGCTTGTGCGGATGGAATATGTAATTCTCGTTTTTCTCGGAAACGACTTAAGCGATTTCAATCGGATTGATTCGTTTGAAAGCCAATAAAAATATCTACAATTCCATACTGGTTTTGTCTACATAGCTCTTATTGTTTTCGAGATATAGAATAATTTTATGTGGGGTCATTCTGGAAGTGACTTGTGCGGATGGAATATGTAATTTTCGTTTTTCTCGGAAACGACTTAAGCGATTCGCAATCGGATTGATTCGTTTGAAAGCCAATAATAATATCTACAATTCCATACTGGTTTTGCCTACCTAGCACTCACAGTTTCCGAGATATAGAATAATTTTATGTTGGTTCATTCTGGAAGTGACTTGTGCGGATGGAATATGTAATTTTTGTTTTTCTCGGAAACGACTTAAGCGATTTGCAATCGGATTGATTCGTTTGAAAGCCTATAATAATATCTACAATTCCATACTGATTTTGTCTACCTAGCACTCACAGTCTCCGAGATATAGAATAATCTTATGTTGGTTCATTCTGGAAGTGACTTGTGCGGATGGAATATGTAATTTTCGTTTTTCTCGGAAACGATTTAAGCGATTTGCAATCGGATTGATTCATTTGAAAGCCAATAATAATATCTACAATTCCATACTGGTTTTGTCTACCTAGCACTTTCCGTTTCCGAGATATAAATTATTTTTAGGTTGGTTCATTCTGGAAGTGACTTGTGCGGATGGAATATGTAATTTTCGTTTTTCTCGGAAACGATTTAAGCGATTTGCAATCGGATTGATTCATTTGAAAGCCAATAATAATATCTACAATTCCATACTGGTTTTGTCTACCTAGCACTTTCCGCTTCCGAGATATAAATTATTTTTAGGTTGGTTCATTCTGGAAGTGACTTGTGCGGATGGAATATGTAATTTTCGTTTTTCTCGGAAACGACTTAAGCGATTTGCAATCGGATTGATTCGTTTGAAAGCCAATAATAATATCTAGAATACTATACTGGTTTTGTCTACCTAGCTCTTACCGTGTCCGAGATATAGAATAATTTTATGTTGGTTCATTCTGGAAGTGGCTTGTGCGGATGGAATATGTAATTTTCGTCTTTCTCGGAAACTACTTAAGCGATTTGCAATCGGATTGATTCGTTTGAAAGCCAATAATAATATCTAGATTACTATACTGGTTTTGTCTACCTAGCTCTTACCTTGTCCGAGATATAAATTATTTTTAGGTTGGTTCATTCTGGAAGTGACTTGTGCGGATGGAATATGTAATTTTCGTTTTTCTCGGAAACGACTTAAGCGATTTGCAATCGGATTGATTCGTTTGAAAGCCTATAATAATATCTACAATTCCATACTGATTTTGTCTACCTAGCACTCACAGTCTCCGAGATATAGAATAATTTTATGTTGGTTCATTCTGGAAGTGACTTGTGCGGATGGAATATGTAATTTTTGTTTTTCTCGGAAACGACTTAAGCGATTTGCAATCGGATTGATTCGTTTGAAAGCCAATAAAAATATCTACAATTCCATACTGGTTTTGTCTACATAGCTCTTATTGTCTTCGAGATATAGATTATTTTTAGGTTGGGTCATTCTGGAAGTGACTTGTGCGGATGGAATATGTAATTTTCGTTTTTCTCGGAAACGACTTAAGCGATTTGCAATCGGATTGATTCGTTTGAAAGCCAATAAAAATATCTACAATTCCTTACTGGTGTTGTCTACCTAGCACTCACAGTTTCCGAGATATAGAATAATTTTAGGTTGGGTCATTCCGGAAGTGACTTGTGCGGATGGAATATGTAATTTTCTTTTTTCTCGGAAACGACTTAAGCGATTTGCAATCGGATTGATTCGTTTGAAAGCCTATAATAATATCTACAATTTCATACTGGTTTTGTCTACCTAGCACTCACAGTTTCCGAGATATAGAATAATTTTATGTTGGTTCATTCTGGAAGTGACTTGTGCGGATGGAATATGTAATTTTCGTTTTTCTCGGAAACGATTTAGGCGATTTGCAATCGGATTGATTCATTTGAAAGCCAATAATAATATCTACAATACCATACTGGTTTTGTCTGCCTAGCACTCACAAATTCCGAGATATAGAATAATTTTATTTGGAGTCATTCTGGAAGTGACTTGTGCGGATGGAATATGTAATTTTCGTTTTTCTCGGAAACGACTTAAGCGATTTGCAATCGGATTGATTCGTTTGAAAGCCTATAATAATATCTACAATTCCATACTGATTTTGTCTACCTAGCACTCACAGTCTCCGAGATATAGAATAATCTTATGTTGGTTCATTCTGGAAGTGACTTGTGCGGATGGAATTTGTAATTTTCGTTTTTCTCGGAAACGATTTAAGCGATTTGCAATCGGATTGATTCATTTGAAAGCCAATAATAATATCTACAATTCCATACTGATTTTGTCTACCTAGCACTCACAGTCTCCGAGATATAGAATAATCTTATGTTGGTTCATTCTGGAAGTGACTTGTGCGGATGGAATTTGTAATTTTCGTTTTTCTCGGAAACGATTTAAGCGATTTGCAATCGGATTGATTCATTTGAAAGCCAATAATAATATCTACAATACCATACTGGTTTTGTCTACCTAGCACTAACAGTTTCCGAGATATAGAATAATCTTATGTTGGTTCATTCTGGAAGTGACTTGTGCGGATGGAATTTGTAATTTTCGTTTTTCTCGGAAACGATTTAAGCGATTTGCAATCGGATTGATTCATTTGAAAGTCAATAATAATATCTACAATTCCATACTGGTTTTGTCTACCTAGCACTTTCCGTTTCCGAGATATAAATTATTTTTAGGTTGGTTCATTCTGGAAGTGACTTGTGCGGATTGAATATGTAATTTTCGTTTTTCTCGGAAACGACTTAACCGATTTGCAATCGGATTGATCCGTTTAAAAGCCAATAATAATATCTAGAATACTATACTGGTTTTGTCTACCTAGCTCTTACCGTGTCCGAGATATAAATTATTTTTAGGTTGGGTCATTCTGGAAGTGACTTGTGCGGATGGAATATGTAATTTTCTTTTTTCTCGGAACGACTTAAGCGATTTGCAATCGGATTGATTCATTTGAAAGTCAATAATAATATCTACAATTCCATACTGGTTTTGTCTACCTAGCACTTTCCGTTTCCGAGATATAAATTATTTTTAGGTTGGTTCATTCTGGAAGTGACTTGTGCGGATGGAATATGTAATTTTCGTTTTTCTCGGAAACGACTTAAGCGATTTGCAATCGGATTGATTCATTTGAAAGTCAATAATAATATCTACAATTCCATACTGGTTTTGTCTACCTAGCACTTTCCGTTTCCGAGATATAAATTATTTTTAGGTTGGTTCATTCTGGAAGTGACTTGTGCGGATGGAATATGTAATTTTCGTTTTTCTCGGAAACGACTTAACCGATTTGCAATCGGATTGATCCGTTTAAAAGCCAATAATAATATCTAGAATACTATACTGGTTTTGTCTACCTAGCTCTTACCGTGTCCGAGATATAAATTATTTTTAGGTTGGGTCATTCTGGAAGTGACTTGTGCGGATGGAATATGTAATTTTCTTTTTTCTCGGAACGACTTAAGCGATTTGCAATCGGATTGATTCGTTTGAAAGCCTATAATAATATCTACAATTTCATACTGGTTTTGTCTACCTAGCACTCACAGTTTCCGAGATATAGAATAATTTTATGTTGGTTCATTCTGGTAATGACTTGTGCGGATGGAATATGTAATTTTCGTTTTTCTCGGAAACGACTTAAGCCATTTGCAATCGGATTGACTCATTTGAAAGCCAATAATAATATCTACAATACCATGCTGGTTTTGTCTACCTAGCACTCACAGTTTCCGAGATATAGAATAATTTTATGTGGGGTCATTTTTGAAGTGACTTGTGCGGATGGAATATGTAATTTTCGTTTTTCTCGGAAACGACTTAAGCGATTTGCAATCGGATTGATTCATTTGAAAGCCAATAATAATATCTACAATTCCATACTGGTCTTGTCTACCTAGCACTCACAGTTTCCGAGATATAGAATAATTTTATGTTGGTTCATTCTGGAAGTGTCTTGTGCGGATGGAATATGTAATTTTCTTTTTTCTCGGAAACGACTTAAGTGATTTGCAATCAGATTGATTCGTTTGAAAGCCAATAAAAATATCTATAATTCCATACTGGTTTTGTCTACCTAGCTCTTACCGTTTCCGAGATATAGAATAATTTTATGTTGGTTCATTCTGGAAGTGGCTTGTGCGGATGGAATATGTAATTTTCGTTTTTCTCGGAAACGACTTAAGCGATTTGCAATCGGATTGATTCGTTTGAAAGCCAATAAAAATATCTACAATTCCATACTGGTTTTGTCTACATAGCTCTTATTGTCTTCGAGATATAGATTATTTTTAGGTTGGGTCATTCTGGAAGTGACTTGTGCGGATGGAATATGTAATTTTCGTTTTTCTCGGAAACGACTTAAGCGATTTGCAATCGGATTGATTCGTTTGAAAGCCAATAAAAATATCTACAATTCCATACTGGTTTTGTCTACCTAGCTCTTACCGTTTCCGAGATATAGAATAATTTTATGTTGGTTCATTCTGGAAGTGGCTTGTGCGGATGGAATATGTAATTCTCGTTTTTCTTGGAAACGACTTAAGCGATTTCAATCGGATTGATTCGTTTGAAAGCCAATAAAAATATCTACAATTCCATACTGGTTTTGTCTACATAGCTCTTATTGTTTTCGAGATATAGAATATTTTTAGGTTGGGTCATTCTGGAAGTGACTTGTGCGGATGGAATATGTAATTTTCGTTTTTCTCGGAAACGACTTAAGCGATTTGCAATCGGATTGATTCGTTTGAAAGCCAATAAAAATATCTACAATTCCATACTGGTTTTGTCTATTCGAGATATGGAATAATTTATTGTTGGTTCATTTTGGAAGTGGCTTGTGCGGATGGAATATGTATTTTTCGTTTTTCTCGGAAACGACTTAAGCGATTTGCAATCGGATTGATTCATTTGAAAGCCAATAATAATATGTACAATTCCGTACTGGTTTTGTCTACCTAGCACTTACCGTTTCCGAGATAAAATTATTTTTAGGTTGGGTCATTCTGGAAGTGACTTGTGCGGATGGAATATGTAATTTTTGTTTTTCTCGGAAACGACTTAAGCGATTTGCAATCGGATTGATTCATTTGAAAGCCAATAATAATATCTACAATTCCATACTGGTTTTGTCTATATAGCTCTTATTGTTTTCGAGATATAGATTATTTTTTGGTTGGGTCATTCTGGAAGTGACTTGTGCGGATGGAATATGTAATTTTTGTTTTTCTCGGAAACGACTTAAGCGATTGCAATCGGATTGATTCATTTGAAAGCCAATAATAATATCTACAATTCCATACTGGTTTTGTCTATATAGCTCTTATTGTTTTCGAGATATAGAATAATTTTATGTGGGGTCATTCTGGAAGTGACTTGTGCGGATGGAATATGTAATTTTCGTTTTTCTCGGAAACGACTTAAGCGATTCACAATCGGATTGATTCGTTTGAAAGCCAATAATAATATCTACAATTCCATACTGGTTTTGCCTACCTAGCACTCACAGTTTCCGAGATATAGAATAATTTTATGTTGGTTCATTCTGGAAGTGACTTGTGCGGATGGAATATGTAATTTTCGTTTTTCTCGGAAACTACTTAAGCGATTTGCAATCGGATTGATACGTTTGAAAGCCAATAATAATATCTACAATTCCATACTGGTTTTGTCTACCTAGCACTCACAGTTTCCGAGATATAGAATAATTTTATGTTGGTTCATTCTGGAAGTGACTTGTGCGGATGGAATATGTAATTTTCGTTTTTCTCGGAAACGATTTAGGCGATTTGCAATCGGATTGATTCATTTGAAAGCCAACAATAATATCTACAATACCATACTGGTTTTGTCTGCCTAGCACTCACAAATTCCGAGATATAGAATATTTTTTGGTTGGGTCATTCTGGAAGTGACTTGTGCGGATGGAATATGTAATTTTCGTTTTTCTCGGAAACGACTTAAGCGATTTGCAATCGGATTGATTCGTTTGAAAGCCTATAATAATATCTACAATTCCATACTGATTTTGTCTACCTAGCACTCACAGTCTCCGAGATATAGAATAATTTTATGTTGGTTCATTCTGGAAGTGACTTGTGCGGATGGAATATGTAATTTTCGTTTTTCTCGGAAACGACTTAAGCGATTTGCAATCGGATTGATTCATTTGAAAGCCAATAATAATATCTACAATTCCATACTGGTTTTGTCTACCTAGCACTTTCCGTTTCCGAGATATAAATTATTTTTAGGTTGGTTCATTCTGGAAGTGACTTGTGCGGATGGAATATGTAATTTTCGTTTTTCTCGGAAACGACTTAAGCGATTTGCAATCGGATTGATTCGTTTGAAAGCCAAAAATAATATCTAGAATACTATACTGGTTTTGTCTACCTAGTTCTTACCGTTTCCGAGATATAGAATAATTTTATGTTGGTTCATTCTGGAAGTGGCTTGTGCGAATGGAATATGTAATTTTCATCTTTCTCGGAAACTACTTAAGCGATTTGCAATCGGATTGATTCGTTTGAAAGCCAATAAAAATATCTACAATTCCATACTGGTTTTGTCTACCTAGCACTCACAGTATCCGAGATATAGAATAATCTTATGTTGGTTCATTCTGGAAGTGACTTGTGCGGTGCGGATATCTACAATTCCATACTGGTTTTGTCTACATAGCTCTTATTGTCTTCGAGATATAGATTATTTTTAGGTTGGGTCATTCTGGAAGTGACTTGTGCGGATGGAATATGTAATTTTCGTTTTTCTCGGAAACGACTTAAGCGATTTGCAATCGGATTGATTCGTTTGAAAGCCAATAAAAATATCTACAATTCCATACTGGTTTTGTCTACCTAGCTCTTACCGTTTCCGAGATATAGAATAATTTTATGTTGGTTCATTCTGGAAGTGGCTTGTGCGGATGGAATATGTAATTCTCGTTTTTCTTGGAAACGACTTAAGCGATTTCAATCGGATTGATTCGTTTTAAAGCCAATAAAAATATCTACAATTCCATACTGGTTTTGTCTACATAGCTCTTATTGTTTTCGAGATATAGATTATTTTTAGGTTGGGCCATTCTGGAAGTGACTTGTGCGGATGAAATATGTAATTTTCGTTTTTCTCGGAAACGACTTAAGCGATTTGCAATCGGATTGATTCGTTTGAAAGCCAATAAAAATATCTACAATTCCATACTGGTTTTGTCTACATAGCTCTTATTGTTTTCGAGATATAGAATAATTTTATGTTGGTACATTTTGGAAGTGGCTTGTGCGGATGGAATATGTATTTTTCGTTTTTCTCGGAAACGACTTAAGCGATTTGCAATCGGATTGATTCATTTGAAAGCCAATAATAATATGTACAATTCCGTACTGGTTTTGTCTACCAAGCACTTACCGTTTCCGAGATAAAATTATTTTTAGGTTGGGTCATTCTGGAAGTGACTTGTGCGGATGGAATATGTAATTTTTGTTTTTCTCGGAAACGACTTAAGCGATTTGCAATCGGATTGATTCATTTGAAAGCCAATAATAATATCTACAATTCCATACTGGTTTTGTCTATATAGCTCTTATTGTTTTCGAGATATAGATTATTTTTTGGTTGGGTCATTCTGGAAGTGACTTGTGCGGATGGAATATGTAATTTTTGTTTTTCTCGGAAACGACTTAAGCGATTGCAATCGGATTGATTCATTTGAAAGCCAATAATAATATCTACAATTCCATACTGGTTTTGTCTATATAGCTCTTATTGTTTTCGAGATATAGAATAATTTTATGTGGGGTCATTCTGGAAGTGACTTGTGGGGATGGAATATGTAATTTTCGTTTTTCTCGGAAACGACTTAAGCGACTCGCAATCGGATTGATTCGTTTGAAAGCCAATAATAATATCTACAATTCCATACTGGTTTTGCCTACCTAGCACTCACAGTTTCCGAGATATAGAATAATTTTATGTTGGTTCATTCTGGAAGTGACTTGTGCGGATGGAATATGTAATTTTCGTTTTTCTCGGAAACGACTTAAGCGATTTGCAATCGGATTGATTCGTTTGAAAGCCAATAAAAATATCTACAATTCCATACTGGTTTTGTCTACCTAGCTCTTACCGTTTCCGAGATATAGAATAATTTTATGTTGGTTCATTCTGGAAGTGGCTTGTGCGGATGGAATATGTAATTCTCGTTTTTCTTGGAAACGACTTAAGCGATTTCAATCGGATTGATTCGTTTGAAAGCCAATAAAAATATCTACAATTCCATACTGGTTTTGTCTACATAGCTCTTATTGTTTTCGAGATATAGATTATTTTTAGGTTGGGCCATTCTGGAAGTGACTTGTGCGGATGAAATATGTAATTTTCGTTTTTCTCGGAAACGACTGAAGCGATTTGCAATCGGATTGATTCGTTTGAAAGCCAATAAAAATATCTACAATTCCATACTGGTTTTGTCTACATAGCTCTTATTGTTTTCGAGATATAGAATAATTTTATGTTGGTACATTTTGGAAGTGGCTTGTGCGGATGGAATATGTATTTTTCGTTTTTCTCGGAAACGACTTAAGCGATTTGCAATCGGATTGATTCGTTTGAAAGCCAATAAAAATATCTACAATTCCATACTGGTTTTGTCTACATAGCTCTTACCGTTTCCGAGATATAGAATAATTTTATGTGGGGTCATTCTGGAAGTGACTTGTGGGGATGGAATATGTAATTTTCGTTTTTCTCGGCAACGACTTAAGCGACTCGCAATCGGATTGATTCGTTTGAAAGACAATAATAATATCTACAATTCCATACTGGTTTTGTCTACCTAGCACTTTCCGTTTCCGAGATATAAATTATTTTTAGGTTGGTTCATTCTGGAAGTGACTTGTGCGGATGGAATATGTAATTTTCGTTTTTCTCGGAAACGACTTAAGCGATTTGCAATCGGATTGATTCGTTTGAAAGCCAATAATAATATCTAGAATACTATGCTGGTTTTGTCTACCTAGCTCTTACCGTGTCCGAGATATAGATTATTTTATGTTGGTTCATTCTGGAAGTGGCTTGTGCGGATGGAATATGTAATTTTCGTCTTTCTCGGAAACTACTTAAGCGATTTGCCATCGGATTGATTCGTTTGAAAGCCAATAAAAATATCTACAATTCCATACTGGTGTTGTCTACCTAGCACTCACAGTTTCCGAGATATAGAATAATTTTACGTTGGGTCATTCCGGAAGTGACTTGTGCGGATGGAATATGTAATTTTCGTTTTTCTCGGAAACGACTTAAGCGATTTGCAATCGGATTGATTCATTTGAAAGCCTATAATAATATCTACAATTTCATACTGGTTTTGTCTACCTAGCACTCACAGTTTCCGAGATATAGAATAATTTTATGTTGGTTCATTCTGGTAATGACTTGTGCGGATGGAATATGTAATTTTCGTTTTCTCGGAAACGACTTAAGCGATTTGCAATCGGATTGATTCGTTTGATAGCCTATAATAATATCTACAATTCCATACTGGTTTTGTCTACCAAGCACTTACCGTTTCCGAGATAAAATTATTTTTAGGTTGGGTCATTCTGGAAGTGACTTGTGCGGATGGAATATGTAATTTTTGTTTTTCTCGGAAACGACTTAAGCGATTTGCAATCGGATTGATTCATTTGAAAGCCAATAATAATATCTACAATTCCATACTGGTTTTGTCTATATAGCTCTTATTGTTTTCGAGATATAGATTATTTTTTGGTTGGGTCATTCTGGAAGTGACTTGTGCGGATGGAATATGTAATTTTTGTTTTTCTCGGAAACGACTTAAGCGATTGCAATCGGATTGATTCATTTGAAAGCCAATAATAATATCTACAATTCCATACTGGTTTTGTCTATATAGCTCTTATTGTTTTCGAGATATAGAATAATTTTATGTGGGGTCATTCTGGAAGTGACTTGTGGGGATGGAATATGTAATTTTCGTTTTTCTCGGAAACGACTTAAGCGACTCGCAATCGGATTGATTCGTTTGAAAGCCAAAAATAATATCTACAATTCCATACTGGTTTTGCCTACCTAGCACTCACAGTTTCCGAGATATAGAATAATTTTATGTTGGTTCATTCTGGAAGTGACTTGTGCGGATGGAATATGTAATTTTCGTTTTTCTCGGAAACGACTTAAGCGATTTGCAATCGGATTGATACGTTTGAAAGCCAATAATAATATCTACAATTCCATACTGGTTTTGTCTACCTAGCACTCACAGTTTCCGAGATATAGAATAATTTTATGTTGGTTCATTCTGAAAGTGACTTGTGCGGATGGAATATGTAATTTTCGTTTTTCTCGGAAACGATTTAGGCGATTTGCAATCGGATTGATTCATTTGAAAGCCAATAATAATATCTACAATACCATACTGGTTTTGTCTGCCTAGCACTCATAAATTCCGAGATATAGAATATTTTTTGGTTGGGTCATTCTGGAAGTGACTTGTGCGGATGGAATATGTAATTTTCGTTTTTCTCGGAAACGACTTAAGCGATTTGCAATCGGATTGATTCGTTTGAAAGCCTATAATAATATCTACAATTCCATACTGATTTTGTCTACCTAGCACTCACAGTCTCCGAGATATAGAATAATCTTATGTTGGTTCATTCTGGAAGTGACTTGTGCGGATGGAATATGTAATTTTCGTTTTTCTCGGAAACGATTTAAGCGATTTGCAATCGGAATGATTCGTTTGAAAGCCAATAATAACATCTACAATACCATACTGGTTTTGTCTACCTAGCACTAACAGTTTCCGAGATATAGAATAATTTTATTTGGAGTCATTCTGGAAGTGACTTGTGCGGATGGAATATGTAATTTTCGTTTTTCTCGGAAACGACTTAAGCGATTTGCAATCGGATTGATTCATTTGAAAGCCAATAATAATATCTACAATTCCATACTGGTTTTGTCTACCTAGCACTTTCCGTTTCCGAGATATAAATTATTTTTAGGTTGGTTCATTCTGGAAGTGACTTGTGCGGATGGAATATGTAATTTTCGTTTTTCTCGGAAACGACTTAAGCGATTTGCAATCGGATTGATTCATTTGAAAGCCAAAAATAATATCTAGAA
The DNA here is from genome assembly GCF_963082655.1 of Stomoxys calcitrans. NCBI lineage: Eukaryota > Metazoa > Arthropoda > Insecta > Diptera > Muscidae > Stomoxys > Stomoxys calcitrans. Next base: position 60,000,207 of record NC_081555.1, on the reverse strand, counting down.
TACTATACTGGTTTTGTCTACCTAGTTCTTACCGTTTCCGAGATATAGAATAATTTTATGTTGGTTCATTCTGGAAGTGGCTTGTGCGGATGGCATATGTAATTTTCGTCTTTCTCGGAAACTACTTAAGCGATTTGCAATCGGATTGATTCGTTTGAAAGCCAATAAAAATATCTACAATTCCATACTGGTTTTGTCTACCTAGCACTCACAGTATCCGAGATATAGAATAATCTTATGTTGGTTCATTCTGGAAGTGACTTGTGCGGATGGAATATGTAATTTTCTTTTTTCTCGGAAACGACTTAAGCGATTTGCAATCGGATTGATTCGTTTGAAAGCCTATAATAATATCTACAATTTCATACTGGTTTTGTCTACCTAGCACTCACAGTTTCCGAGATATAGAATTCTGGTAATGACTTGTGCGGATGGAATATGTACTTTTCGTTTTTCTCGGAAACGACTTAAGCGATTTGCAATAGGATTGATTCGTTTGAAAGCCAATAAAAATATCTACAATTCCATACTGGTTTTGTCTACCTAGCACTCACAGTTTCCGAGATATAGAATAATTTTATGTTGGTTCATTCTGGAAGTGACTTGTGCGGATGGAATATGTAATTTTCGTTTTTCTCGGAAACGATTTAGGCAATTTGCAATCGGATTGATTCGTTTGAAAGCCTATAATAATATCTACAATTTCATTCTGGTTTTGTGTACCTAGCACTCACAGTTTCCGAGATATCGAATAATTTTATGTTGGTTCATTCTGGTAATGACTTGTGCGGATGGAATATGTACTTTTCGATTTTCTCGGAAACGACTTAAGCCATTTGCAATCGGATTGACTCATTTGAAAGCCAATAATAATATCTACAATACCATGCTGGTTTTGTCTACCTAGCACTCACAGTTTCCGAGATATAGAATAATTTTATGTTGGTTCATTCTGGAAGTGACTTGTGCGGATGGAATATGTAATTTTCGTTTTTCTCGGAAACGACTTAAGCGATTTGCAATCGGATTGATTCGTTTGAAAGCCAATAATAGTATCTACAATTCCATACTGGCTTTGTCTACCTAGCACTCACAGTTTCCGAGATATAGAATAATTTTATGTTTGTTCATTCTGGAAGTGACTTGTGCGGATGGAATATGTAATTTTCGTTTTTCTCGGAAACGACTTAAGTCATTTGCAATCGGATTGACTCATTTGAAAGCCAATAATAATATCTACAATACCATGCTGGTTTTGTGTACCTAGCACTCACAGTTTCCGAGATATCGAATAATTTTATGTTGGTTCATTCTGGTAATGACTTGTGCGGATGGAATATGTAATTTTCGTTTTTCTCGGAAACGACTTAAGTCATTTGCAATCGGATTGACTCATTTGAAAGCCAATAATAATATCTACAATACCATGCTGGTTTTGTCTACCTAGCACTCACAGTTTCCGAGATATAGAATAATTTTATGTTGGTTCATTCTGGAAGTGACTTGTGCGGATGGAATATGTAATTTTTGTTTTTCTCGGAAACGACTTAAGCGATTTGCAATCGGATTGATTCGTTTGAAAGCCAATAATAATATCTACAATTCCATACTGGTTTTGTCTACCTAGCACTCACAGTTTCCGAGATATAAAATAATTTTATGTTGGTTCATTCTGGACATGACTTGTGCGGATGGAATATGTAACTTTCGTCTTTCTCGGAAACGATTTAGGCGATTTGCAATCGGATTGATTCATTTGAAAGCCAATAATAATATCTACAATACCATACTGGTTTTGTCTACCTAGCACTCACAGTATCCGAGATATAGAATAATCTTATGTTGGTTCATTCTGGAAGTGACTTGTGCGGATGGAATATGTAATTTTCTTTTTTCTCGGAAACGACTTAAGCGATTCGCAATCGGATTGATTCGTTTGAAAGCCAATAATAATATCTACAATTCCATACTGGCTTTGCCTACCTAGCACTCACAGTTTCCGAGATATAGAATAATTTTATGTGGGGTCATTCAGGAAGTGACTTGTGCGGATGGAATATGTAATTTTCTTTATTCTCGGAAACGACTTAAGCGATTCGCAATCGGATTGATTCATTTGAAAGCCAGTAATAATATCTACAATTCCATACTGGTTTTTTCTACCTAGCGCTCACAGTTTCCGAGATATAGAATAATTTTATGTGGGGTCATTCTGGAAGTGACTTGTGCGGATGGAATATGTAATTTTCTTTATTCTCGGAAACGACTTAAGCGATTCGCAATCGGATTGATTCATTTGAAAGCCAGTAATAATATCTACAATTCCATACTGGTTTTGTCTACCTAGCACTCACAGTTTCCGAGATATAGATTATTTTTATATTGGTTCATTCTGGAAGTGACTTGTGCGGATGGAATATGTAATTTTCGTTTTTCTCGGAAACGACTTAAGCGATTTGCAATCGGATTGATGCGTTTGATAGCCAATAATAATATCTACAACTCCATACTGGTTTTGTGTACCTAGCTCTTACCGTTTCCGAGATATAGATTATTTTTAGGTTGGGTCATTCTGGAAGTGACTTGTGCGGATGGAATATGTAATTTTCGATTTTGTCGGAAACGACTTAAGCGATTTGCAATCGGATCGATTCAGTTGAAAGCCAATAATAATATCTACAATTCCATACTGGTTTTGTCTACCTAACACTCACAGTTTCCGAGATATAGATTATTTTTATGTTGGTTCATTCTGGAAGTGACTTGTGCGGATGGAATATGTAATTTTCGTTTTTCTCGGAAACGACTTAAGCGATTTGCAATCGGATTGATACGTTTGAAAGCCAATAATAATATCTACAATTCCATATTGGTTTTGTCTACCTAGCACTCACAGTTTCCGAGATATAGAATAATTTTATGTTGGTTCATTCTGGAAGTGACTTGTGCGGATGGAATATGTAATTTTCGTTTTTCTCGGAAACGATTTAGGCGATTTGCAATCGGATTGATACGTTTGAAAGCCAATAATAATATCTACAATTCCATACTGGTTTTGTCTACCTAGCACTCACAGTTTCCGAGATATAGAATAATTTTATGTTGGTTCATTCTGGAAGTGACTTGTGCGGATGGAATATGTAATTTTCGTTTTTCTCGGAAACGATTTAGGCGATTTGCAATCGGATTGATTCATTTGAAAGCCAATAATAATATCTACAATACCATACTGGTTTTGTCTGCCTAGCACTCACAAATTCCGAGAAATAGAATATTTTTTGGTTGGGTCATTCTGGAAGTGACTTGTGCGGATGGAATATGTAATTTTCGTTTTTCTCGGAAACGACTTAAGCGATTTGCAATAGGATTGATTCGTTTGAAAGCCAATAAAAATATCTACAATTCCATACTGGTTTTGTCTACCTAGCACTCACAGTTTCCGAGATATAGAATAATTTTATGTTGGTTCATTCTGGAAGTGACTTGTGCGGATGGAATATGTAATTTTCGTTTTTCTCGGAAACGATTTAGGCAATTTGCAATCGGATTGATTCGTTTGAAAGCCTATAATAATATCTACAATTTCATACTGGTTTTGTGTACCTAGCACTCACAGTTTCCGAGATATCGAATAATTTTATGTTGGTTCATTCTGGTAATGACTTGTGCGGATGGAATATGTACTTTTCGTTTTTCTCGGAAACGACTTAAGCCATTTGCAATCGGATTGACTCATTTGAAAGCCAATAATAATATCTACAATACCATGCTGGTTTTGTCTACCTAGCACTCACAGTTTCCGAGATATAGAATAATTTTATGTTGGTTCATTCTGGAAGTGACTTGTGCGGATGGAATATGTAATTTTCGTGTTTCTCGGAAACGACTTAAGCGATTTGCAATCGGATTGATTCGTTTGAAAGCCAATAATAGTATCTACAATTCCATACTGGCTTTGTCTACCTAGCACTCACAGTTTCCGAGATATAGAATAATTTTATGTTTGTTCATTCTGGAAGTGACTTGTGCGGATGGAATATGTAATTTTCGTTTTTCTCGGAAACGACTTAAGCGATTTGCAATCGGATTGATTCGTTTGAAAGCCAATAATAATATCTACAATACCATACTGGTTTTGTCTACCTAGCACTCACAAATTCCGAGATATAGATTATTTTTAGGTTGGGTCATTCTGGAAGTGACTTGTGCGGATGGAATATGTAATTTTCGTTTTTCTCGGAAACGACTTAAGCGATTTGCAATCGGATTGATTCGTTTGAAAGCCTATAATAATATCTACAATTTCATACTGGTTTTGTGTACCTAGCACTCACAGTTTCCGAGATATAGAATAATTTTATGTTGGTTCATTCTGGTAATGACTTGTGCGGATGGAATATGTAATTTTCGTTTTTCTCGGAAACGACTTAAGTCATTTGCAATCGGATTGACTCATTTGAAAGCCAATAATAATATATACAATACCATGCTGGTTTTGTCTACCTAGCACTCACAGTTTCCGAGATATAGAATAATTTTATGTTGGTTCATTCTGGAAGTGACTTGTGCGGATGGAATATGTAATTTTCGTTTTTCTCGGAAACGACTTAAGCGATTTGCAATCGGATTGATTCGTTTGAAAGCCAATAATAATATCTACAATTCCATACTGGTTTTGTCTACCTAGCACTCACAGTTTCCGAGATATAAAATAATTTTATGTTGGTTCATTCTGGACATGACTTGTGCGGATGGAATATGTAACTTTCGTCTTTCTCGGAAACGATTTAGGCGATTTGCAATCGGATTGATTCATTTGAAAGCCAATAATAATATCTACAATACCATACTGGTTTTGTCTACCTAGCACTCACAGTATCCGAGATATAGAATAATCTTATGTTGGTTCATTCTGGAAGTGACTTGTGCGGATGGAATATGTAATTTTCTTTTTTCTCGGAAACGACTTAAGCGATTCGCAATCGGATTGATTCGTTTGAAAGCCAATAATAATATCTACAATACCATACTGGTTTTGTCTACCTAGCACTCACAAATTCCGAGATATAGATTATTTTTAGGTTGGGTCATTCTGGAAGTGACTTGTGCGGATGGAATATGTAATTTTCGTTTTTCTCGGAAACGACTTAAGCGATTTGCAATCGGATTGATTCGTTTGAAAGCCAATAATAATATCTAGAATACTATACTGGTTTTGTCTACCTAGCTCTTACCGTTTCCGAGATATAGAATAATTTTATGTTGGTTCATTCTGGTAATGACTTGTGCGGATGGAATATGTAATTTTCGTTTTTCTCGGAAACGACTTAAGCGATTTGCAATCGGATTGATTCGTTTGAAAGCCTATAATAATATCTACAATTTCATACTGGTTTTGTGTACCTAGCACTCACAGTTTCCGAGATATAGAATAATTTTATGTTGGTTCATTCTGGTAATGACTTGTGCGGATGGAATATGTAATTTTCGTTTTTCTCGGAAACGACTTAAGTCATTTGCAATCGGATTGACTCATTTGAAAGCCAATAATAATATCTACAATACCATGCTGGTTTTGTCTACCTAGCACTCACAGTTTCCGAGATATAGAATAATTTTATGTTGGTTCATTCTGGAAGTGACTTGTGCGGATGGAATATGTAATTTTCGTTTTTCTCGGAAACGACTTAAGCGATTTGCAATCGGATTGATTCGTTTGAAAGCCAATAATAATATCTACAATTCCATACTGGTTTTGTCTACCTAGCACTCACAGTTTCCGAGATATAAAATAATTTTATGTTGGTTCATTCTGGACATGACTTGTGCGGATGGAATATGTAACTTTCGTCTTTCTCGGAAACGATTTAGGCGATTTGCAATCGGATTGATTCATTTGAAAGCCAATAATAATATCTACAATACCATACTGGTTTTGTCTACCTAGCACTCACAGTATCCGAGATATAGAATAATCTTATGTTGGTTCATTCTGGAAGTGACTTGTGCGGATGGAATATGTAATTTTCTTTTTTCTCGGAAACGACTTAAGCGATTCGCAATCGGATTGATTCGTTTGAAAGCCAATAATAATATCTACAATTCCATACTGGCTTTGCCTACCTAGCACTCACAGTTTCCGAGATATAGAATAATTTTATGTGGGGTCATTCAGGAAGTGACTTGTGCGGATGGAATATGTAATTTTCTTTATTCTCGGAAACGACTTAAGCGATTCGCAATCGGATTGATTCATTTGAAAGCCAGTAATAATATCTACAATTCCATACTGGTTTTTTCTACCTAGCGCTCACAGTTTCCGAGATATAGAATAATTTTATGTGGGGTCATTCTGGAAGTGACTTGTGCGGATGGAATATGTAATTTTCTTTATTCTCGGAAACGACTTAAGTCATTTGCAATCGGATTGACTCATTTGAAAGCCAATAATAATATCTACAATTCCATACTGGTTTTGTCTACCTAGCACTCACAGTTTCCGAGATATAGATTATTTTTATATTGGTTCATTCTGGAAGTGACTTGTGCGGATGGAATATGTAATTTTCGTTTTTCTCGGAAACGACTTAAGCGATTTGCAATCGGATTGATGCGTTTGATAGCCAATAATAATATCTACAACTCCATACTGGTTTTGTGTACCTAGCTCTTACCGTTTCCGAGATATAGATTATTTTTAGGTTGGGTCATTCTGGAAGTGACTTGTGCGGATGGAATATGTAATTTTCGATTTTGTCGGAAACGACTTAAGCGATTTGCAATCGGATCGATTCAGTTGAAAGCCAATAATAATATCTACAATTCCATACTGGTTTTGTCTACCTAACACTCACAGTTTCCGAGATATAGATTATTTTTATGTTGGTTCATTCTGGAAGTGACTTGTGCGGATGGAATATGTAATTTTCGTTTTTCTCGGAAACGACTTAAGCGATTTGCAATCGGATTGATACGTTTGAAAGCCAATAATAATATCTACAATTCCATATTGGTTTTGTCTACCTAGCACTCACAGTTTCCGAGATATAGAATAATTTTATGTTGGTTCATTCTGGAAGTGACTTGTGCGGATGGAATATGTAATTTTCGTTTTTCTCGGAAACGATTTAGGCGATTTGCAATCGGATTGATACGTTTGAAAGCCAATAATAATATCTACAATTCCATACTGGTTTTGTCTACCTAGCGCTCACAGTTTCCGAGATATAGAATAATTTTATGTTGGTTCATTCTGGAAGTGACTTGTGCGGATGGAATATGTAATTTTCGTTTTTCTCGGAAACGATTTAGGCGATTTGCAATCGGATTGATTCATTTGAAAGCCAATAATAATATCTACAATACCATACTGGTTTTGTCTGCCTAGCACTCACAAATTCCGAGATATAGAATATTTTTTGGTTGGGTCATTCTGGAAGTGACTTGTGCGGATGGAATATGTAATTTTCGTTTTTCTCGGAAACGACTTAAGCGATTTGCAATCGGATTGATTCGTTTGAAAGCCTATAATAATATCTACAATTCCATACTGATTTTGTCTACCTAGCACTCACAGTCTCCGAGATATAGAATAATCTTATGTTGGTTCATGGAATATGTAATTTTCGTCTTTCTCGGAAACTACTTAAGCGATTTGCAATCGGATTGATTCGTTTGAAAGCCCATAATAATATCTAGAATACTATACTGGTTTTGTCTACCTAGCTCTTACCGTGTCCGAGATATAAATTATTTTTAGGTTGGTTCATTCTGGAAGTGACTTGTGCGGATGGAATATGTAATTTTCGTCTTTCTCGGAAACTACTTAAGCGATTGGCATCGGATTGATTTGTTTGAAAGCCAATAAAAATATCTACAATTCCTTACTGGTGTTGTCTACCTAGCACTCACAGTTTCCGAGATATAGAATAATTTTAGGTTGGGTCATTCCGGAAGTGACTTGTGCGGATGGAATATGTAATTTTCTTTTTTCTCGGAAACGACTTAAGCGATTTGCAATCGGATTGATTCGTTTGAAAGCCTATAATAATATCTACAATTTCATACTGGTTTTGTCTACCTAGCACTCACAGTTTCCGAGATATAGAATAATTTTATGTTGGTTCATTCTGGAAGTGACTTGTGCGGATGGAATATGTAATTTTCGTTTTTCTCGGAAACGATTTAGACGATTTGCAATCGGATTGATTCATTTGAAAGCCAATAATAATATCTACAATACCATACTGGTTTTGTCTGCCTAGCACTCACAGTCTCCGAGATATAGAATAATCTTATGTTGGTTCATTCTGGAAGTGACTTGTGCGGATGGAATTTGTAATTTTCGTTTTTCTCGGAAACGACTTAAGCGATTTGCAATCGGATTGATTCGTTTGAAAGCCTATAATAATATCTACAATTCCATACTGATTTTGTCTACCTAGCACTCACAGTCTCCGAGATATAGAATAATCTTATGTTGGTTCATTCTGGAAGTGACTTGTGCGGATGGAATTTGTAATTTTCGTTTTTCTCGGAAACGATTTAAGCGATTTGCAATCGGATTGATTCATTTGAAAGCCAATAATAATATCTACAATACCATACTGGTTTTGTCTACCTAGCACTAACAGTTTCCGAGATATAGAATAATTTTATTTGGAGTCATTCTGGAAGTGACTTGTGCGGATGGAATATGTAATTTTCGTTTTTCTCGGAAACGACTTAAGCGATTTGCAATCGGATTGATTCATTTGAAAGCCAATAATAATATCTACAATTCCATACTGGTTTTGTCTACCTAGCACTTTCCGTTTCCGAGATATAGAATAATTTTATTTGGAGTCATTCTGGAAGTGACTTGTGCGGATGGAATATGTAATTTTCGTTTTTCTCGGAAACGACTTAAGCGATTTGCAATCGGATTGATTCATTTGAAAGCCAATAATAATATCTACAATTCCATACTGGTTTTGTCTACCTAGCACTTTCCGTTTCCGAGATATAAATTATTTTTAGGTTGGTTCATTCTGGAAGTGACTTGTGCGGATGGAATATGTAATTTTAGTTTTTCTCGGAAACGACTTAAGCGATTTGCAATCGGATTGATTCATTTGAAAGCCAATAATAATATCTACAATTCCATACTGATTTTGTCTACCTAGCACTCACAGTCTCCGAGATATAGAATAATCTTATGTTGGTTCATTCTGGAAGTGACTTGTGCGGATGGAATTTGTAATTTTCGTTTTTCTCGGAAACGATTTAAGCGATTTGCAATCGGATTGATTCATTTGAAAGCCAATAATAATATCTACAATACCATACTGGTTTTGTCTACCTAGCACTAACAGTTTCCGAGATATAGAATAATTTTATTTGGAGTCATTCTGGAAGTGACTTGTGCGGATGGAATTTGTAATTTTCGTTTTTCTCGGAAACGATTTAAGCGATTTGCAATCGGATTGATTCATTTGAAAGCCAATAATAATATCTACAATTCCATACTGATTTTGTCTACCTAGCACTCACAGTCTCCGAGATATAGAATAATCTTATGTTGGTTCATTCTGGAAGTGACTTGTGCGGATGGAATATGTAATTTTCGTTTTTCTCGGAAACGATTTAGGCGATTTGCAATCGGATTGATACGTTTGAAAGCCAATAATAATATCTACAATTCCAAACTGGTTTTGTCTACCTAGCGCTCACAGTTTCCGAGATATAGAATAATTTTATGTTGGTTCATTCTGGAAGTGACTTGTGCGGATGGAATATGTAATTTTCGTTTTTCTCGGAAACGATTTAGGCGATTTGCAATCGGATTGATTCATTTGAAAGCCAATAATAATATCTACAATACCATACTGGTTTTGTCTGCCTAGCACTCACAAATTCCGAGATATAGAATATTTTTTGGTTGGGTCATTCTGGAAGTGACTTGTGCGGATGGAATATGTAATTTTCGTTTTTCTCGGAAACGACTTAAGCGATTTGCAATCGGATTGATTCGTTTGAAAGCCTATAATAATATCTACAATTCCATACTGATTTTGTCTACCTAGCACTCACAGTCTCCGAGATATAGAATAATCTTATGTTGGTTCATGGAATATGTAATTTTCGTCTTTCTCGGAAACTACTTAAGCGATTTGCAATCGGATTGATTCGTTTGAAAGCCAATAATAATATCTAGAATACTATACTGGTTTTGTCTACCTAGCTCTTACCGTGTCCGAGATATAAATTATTTTTAGGTTGGTTCATTCTGGAAGTGACTTGTGCGGATGGAATATGTAATTTTCGTCTTTCTCGGAAACTACTTAAGCGATTGGCATCGGATTGATTTGTTTGAAAGCCAATAAAAATATCTACAATTCCTTACTGGTGTTGTCTACCTAGCACTCACAGTTTCCGAGATATAGAATAATTTTAGGTTGGGTCATTCCGGAAGTGACTTGTGCGGATGGAATATGTAATTTTCTTTTTTCTCGGAAACGACTTAAGCGATTTGCAATCGGATTGATTCGTTTGAAAGCCTATAATAATATCTACAATTTCATACTGGTTTTGTCTACCTAGCACTCACAGTTTCCGAGATATAGAATAATTTTATGTTGGTTCATTCTGGAAGTGACTTGTGCGGAAGGAATATGTAATTTTCGTTTTTCTCGGAAACGATTTAGACGATTTGCAATCGGATTGATTCATTTGAAAGCCAATAATAATATCTACAATACCATACTGGTTTTGTCTGCCTAGCACTCACAGTCTCCGAGATATAGAATAATCTTATGTTGGTTCATTCTGGAAGTGACTTGAGCGGATGGAATTTGTAATTTTCGTTTTTCTCGGAAACGACTTAAGCGATTTGCAATCGGATTGATTCGTTTGAAAGCCTATAATAATATCTACAATTCCATACTGATTTTGTCTACCTAGCACTCACAGTCTCCGAGATATAGAATAATCTTATGTTGGTTCATTCTGGAAGTGACTTGTGCGGATGGAATTTGTAATTTTCGTTTTTCTCGGAAACGATTTAAGCGATTTGCAATCGGATTGATTCATTTGAAAGCCAATAATAATATCTACAATACCATACTGGTTTTGTCTACCTAGCACTAACAGTTTCCGAGATATAGAATAATTTTATTTGGAGTCATTCTGGAAGTGACTTGTGCGGATGGAATATGTAATTTTCGTTTTTCTCGGAAACGACTTAAGCGATTTGCAATCGGATTGATTCATTTGAAAGCCAATAATAATATCTACAATTCCATACTGGTTTTGTCTACCTAGCACTTTCCGTTTCCGAGATATAGAATAATTTTATTTGGAGTCATTCTGGAAGTGACTTGTGCGGATGGAATATGTAATTTTCGTTTTTCTCGGAAACGACTTAAGCGATTTGCAATCGGATTGATTCATTTGAAAGCCAATAATAATATCTACAATTCCATACTGGTTTTGTCTACCTAGCACTTTCCGTTTCCGAGATATAAATTATTTTTAGGTTGGTTCATTCTGGAAGTGACTTGTGCGGATGGAATATGTAATTTTCGTTTTTCTCGGAAACGACTTAAGCGATTTGCAATCGGATTGATTCATTTGAAAGCCAATAATAATATCTACAATTCCATACTGATTTTGTCTACCTAGCACTCACAGTCTCCGAGATATAGAATAATCTTATGTTGGTTCATTCTGGAAGTGACTTGTGCGGATGGAATTTGTAATTTTCGTTTTTCTCGGAAACGATTTAAGCGATTTGCAATCGGATTGATTCATTTGAAAGCCAATAATAATATCTACAATACCATACTGGTTTTGTCTACATAGCACTAACAGTTTCCGAGATATAGAATAATTTTATTTGGAGTCATTCTGGAAGTGACTTGTGCGGATGGAATTTGTAATTTTCGTTTTTCTCGGAAACGATTTAAGCGATTTGCAATCGGATTGATTCATTTGAAAGCCAATAATAATATCTACAATTCCATACTGATTTTGTCTACCTAGCACTCACAGTCTCCGAGATATAGAATAATCTTATGTTGGTTCATTCTGGAAGTGACTTGTGCGGATGGAATTTGTAATTTTCGTTTTTCTCGGAAACGATTTAAGCGATTTGCAATCGGATTGATTCATTTGAAAGCCAATAATAATATCTACAATACCATATTGGTTTTGTCTACCTAGCACTAACAGTTTCCGAGATATAGAATAATTTTATTTGGAGTCATTCTGGAAGTGACTTGTGCGGAGGGAATATGTAATTTTCGTTTTTCTCGGAAACGACTTAAGCGATTTGCAATCGGATTGATTCGTTTGAAAGCCTATAATAATATCTACAATTCCATACTGATTTTGTCTACCTAGCACTCACAGTCTCCGAGATATAGAATAATCTTATGTTGGTTCATTCTGGAAGTGACTTGTGCGGATGGAATATATAATTTTCGTTTTTCTCGGAAACGATTTAGGCGATTTGCAATCGGATTGACTCATTTGAAAGCCAATAATAATATCTACAATACCATACTGGTTTTGTCTACCTAGCACTAACAGTTTCCGAGATATAGAATAATTTTATTTGGAGTCATTCTGGAAGTGACTTGTGCGGATGGAATATGTAATTTTCGTTTTTCTCGGAAAAGACTTAAGCGATTTGCAATCGGATTGATTCGTTTGAAAGCCTATAATAATATCTACAATTCCATACTGATTTTGTCTACCTAGCACTCACAGTCTCCGAGATATAGAATAATCTTATGTTGGTTCATTCTGGAAGTGACTTGTGCGGATGGAATTTGTAATTTTCGTTTTTCTCGGAAACGATTTAAGCGATTTGCAATCGGATTGATTCATTTGAAAGCCAATAATAATATCTACAATACCATACTGGTTTTGTCTACCTAGCACTAACAGTTTCCGAGATATAGAATAATTTTATTTGGAGTCATTCTGGAAGTGACTTGTGCGGATGGAATATGTAATTTTCGTTTTTCTCGGAAACGACTTAAGCGATTTGCAATCGGATTGATTCATTTGAAAGCCAATAATAATATCTACAATTCCATACTGGTTTTGTCTACCTAGCACTTTCCGTTTCCGAGATATAAATTATTTTTAGGTTGGTTCATTCTGGAAGTGACTTGTGCGGATGGAATATGTAATTTTCGTTTTTCTCGGAAACGACTTAACCGATTTGCAATCGGATTGATCCGTTTAAAAGCCAATAATAATATCTAGAATACTATACTGGTTTTGTCTACCTAGGTCTTACCGTGTCCGAGATATAAATTATTTTTAGGTTGGGTCATTCTGGAAGTGACTTGTGCGGATGGAATATGTAATTTTCTTTTTTCTCGGAACGACTTAAGCGATTTGCAATCGGATTGATTCGTTTGAAAGCCTATAATAATATCTACAATTTCATACTGGTTTTGTCTACCTAGCACTCACAGTTTCCGAGATATAGAATAATTTTATGTTGGTTCATTCTGGTAATGACTTGTGCGGATGGAATATGTAATTTTCGTTTTTCTCGGAAACGACTTAAGCCATTTGCAATCGGATTGACTCATTTGAAAGCCAATAATAATATCTACAATACCACGCTGGTTTTGTCTACCTAGCACTCACAGTTTCCGAGATATAGAATAATTTTATGTGGGGTCATTTTGGAAGTGACTTGTGCGGATGGAATATGTAATTTTCGTTTTTCTCGGAAACGACTTAAGCGATTTGCAATCGGATTGATTCATTTGAAAGCCAATAATAATATCTACAATTCCATACTGGTCTTGTCTACCTAGCACTCACAGTTTCCGAGATATAGAATAATTTTATGTTGGTTCATTCTGGAAGTGTCTTGTGCGGATGGAATATGTAATTTTCGTTTTTCTCGGAAACGACTTAAGTGATTTGCAATCAGATTGATTCGTTTGAAAGCCAATAAAAATATCTACAATTCCATACTGGTTTTGTCTACCTAGCTCTTACCGTTTCCGAGATATAGAATAATTTTATGTTGGTTCATTCTGGAAGTGGCTTGTGCGGATGGAATATGTAATTTTCGTTTTTCTCGGAAACGACTTAAGCGATTGGCAATCGGATTGATTCGTTTGAAAGCCAATAAAAATATCTACAATTCCATACTGGTTTTGTCTACATAGCTCTTATTGTCTTCGAGATATAGATTATTTTTAGGTTGGGTCATTCTGGAAGTGACTTGTGCGGATGGAATATGTAATTTTCGTTTTTCTCGGAAACGACTTAAGCGATTTGCAATCGGATTGATTCGTTTGAAAGCCAATAAAAATATCTACAATTCCATACTGGTTTTGTCTACCTAGCTCTTACCGTTTCCGAGATATAGAATAATTTTATGTTGGTTCATTCTGGAAGTGGCTTGTGAGGATGGAATATGTAATTCTCGTTTTTCTTGGAAACGACTTAAGCGATTTCAATCGGATTGATTCGTTTGAAAGCCAATAAAAATATCTACAATTCCATACTGGTTTTGTCTACATAGCTCTTATTGTTTTCGAGATATAGATTATTTTTAGGTTGGGTCATTCTGGAAGTGACTTGTGCGGATGGAATATGTAATTTTCGTTTTTCTCGGAAACGACTTAAGCGATTTGCAATCGGATTGATTCGTTTGAAAGCCAATAAAAATATCTACAATTCCATACTGGTTTTGTCTACATAGCTCTTATTGTTTTCGAGATATGGAATAATTTTATGTTGGTTCAGTTTGGAAGTGGCTTGTGCGGATGGAATATGTATTTTTCGTTTTTCTCGGAAACGACTTAAGCGATTTGCAATCGGATTGATTCATTTGAAAGCCAATAATAATATGTACAATTCCGTACTGGTTTTGTCTACCTAGCACTTACCGTTTCCGAGATAAAATTATTTTTAGGTTGGGTCATTCTGGAAGTGACTTGTGCGGATGGAATATGTAATTTTTGTTTTTCTCGGAAACGACTTAAGCGATTTGCAATCGGATTGATTCATTTGAAAGCCAATAATAATATCTACAATTCCATACTGGTTTTGTCTATATAGCTCTTATTGTTTTCGAGATATAGATTATTTTTTGGTTGGGTCATTCTGGAAGTGACTTGTGCGGATGGAATATGTAATTTTTGTTTTTCTCGGAAACGACTTAAGCGATTGCAATCGGATTGATTCATTTGAAAGCCAATAATAATATCTACAATTCCATACTGGTTTTGTCTCTATAGCTCTTATTGTTTTCGAGATATAGAATAATTTTATGTGGGGTCATTCTGGAAGTGACTTGTGCGGATGGAATATGTAATTTTCGTTTTTCTCGGAAACGACTTAAGCGATTCACAATCGGATTGATTCGTTTGAAAGCCAATAATAATATCTACAATTCCATACTGGTTTTGCCTACCTAGCACTCACAGTTTCCGAGATATAGAATAATTTTATGTTGGTTCATTCTGGAAGTGACTTGTGCGGATGGAATATGTAATTTTCGTTTTTCTCGGAAACTACTTAAGCGATTTGCAATCGGATTGATACGTTTGAAAGCCAATAATAATATCTACAATTCCATACTGGTTTTGTCTACCTAGCACTCACAGTTTCCGAGATATAGAATAATTTTATGTTGGTTCATTCTGGAAGTGACTTGTGCGGATGGAATATGTAATTTTCGTTTTTCTCGGAAACGATTTAGGCGATTTGCAATCGGATTGATTCATTTGAAAGCCAATAATAATATCTACAATACCATACTGGTTTTGTCTGCCTAGCACTCACAAATTCCGAGATATAGAATATTTTTTGGTTGGGTCATTCTGGAAGTGACTTGTGCGGATGGAATATGTAATTTTCGTTTTTCTCGGAAACGACTTAAGCGATTTGCAATCGGATTGATTCGTTTGAAAGCCTATAATAATATCTACAATTCCATACTGATTTTGTCTACCTAGCACTCACAGTCTCCGAGATATAGAATAATTTTATGTTGGTTCATTCTGGAAGTGACTTGTGCGGATGGAATATGTAATTTTCGTTTTTCTCGGAAACGACTTAAGCGATTTGCAATCGGATTGATTCATTTGAAAGCCAATAATAATATCTACAATTCCATACTGGTTTTGTCTACCTAGCACTTTCCGTTTCCGAGATATAAATTATTTTTAGGTTGATTCATTCTGGAAGTGACTTGTGCGAATGGAATATGTAATTTTCGTTTTTCTCGGAAACGACTTAAGCGATTTGCAATCGGATTGATTCGTTTGAAAGCCAAAAATAATATCTAGAATACTATACTGGTTTTGTCTACCTAGTTCTTACCGTTTCCGAGATATAGAATAATTTTATGTTGGTTCATTCTGGAAGTGGCTTGTGCGGATGGAATATGTAATTTTCATCTTTCTCGGAAACTACTTAAGCGATTTGCAATCGGATTGATTCGTTTGAAAGCCAATAAAAATATCTACAATTCCATACTGGTTTTGTCTACCTAGCACTCACAGTATCCGAGATATAGAATAATCTTATGTTGGTTCATTCTGGAAGTGACTTGTGCGGTGCGGATATCTACAATTCCATACTGGTTTTGTCTACATAGCTCTTATTGTCTTCGAGATATAGATTATTTTTAGGTTGGGTCATTCTGGAAGTGACTTGTGCGGATGGAATATGTAATTTTCGTTTTTCTCGGAAACGACTTAAGCGATTTGCAATCGGATTGATTCGTTTGAAAGCCAATAAAAATATCTACAATTCCATACTGGTTTTGTCTACCTAGCTCTTACCGTTTCCGAGATATAGAATAATTTTATGTTGGTTCATTCTGGAAGTGACTTGTGCGGATGGAATATGTAATTCTCGTTTTTCTTGGAAACGACTTAAGCGATTTCAATCGGATTGATTCGTTTGAAAGCCAATAAAAATATCTACAATTCCATACTGGTTTTGTCTACATAGCTCTTATTGTTTTCGAGATATAGAATAATTTTATGTTGGTACATTTTGGAAGTGGCTTGTGCGGATGGAATATGTATTTTTCGTTTTTCTCGGAAACGACTTAAGCGATTTGCAATCGGATTGATTCATTTGAAAGCCAATAATAATATGTACAATTCCGTACTGGTTTTGTCTACCAAGCACTTACCGTTTCCGAGATAATTATTTTTAGGTTGGGTCATTCTGGAAGTGACTTGTGCGGATGGAATATGTAATTTTTGTTTTTCTCGGAAACGACTTAAGCGATTTGCAATCGGATTGATTCATTTGAAAGCCAATAATAATATCTACAATTCCATACTGGTTTTGTCTATATAGCTCTTATTGTTTTCGAGATATAGATTATTTTTTGGTTGGGTCATTCTGGAAGTGACTTGTGCGGATGGAATATGTAATTTTTGTTTTTCTCGGAAACGACTTAAGCGATTGCAATCGGATTGATTCATTTGAAAGCCAATAATAATATCTACTATTCCATACTGGTTTTGTCTATATAGCTCTTATTGTTTTCGAGATATAGAATAATTTTATGTGGGGTCATTCTGGAAGTGACTTGTGCGGATGGAATATGTAATTTTCGTTTTTCTCGGAAACGACTTAAGCGATTCGCAATCGGATTGATTCGTTTGAAAGCCAATAATAATATCTACAATTCCATACTGGTTTTGCCTACCTAGCACTCACAGTTTCCGAGATATAGAATAATTTTATGTTGGTTCATTCTGGAAGTGACTTGTGCGGATGGAATATGTAATTTTCGTTTTTCTCGGAAACGACTTAAGCGATTTGCAATCGGATTGATACGTTTGAAAGCCAATAATAATATCTACAATTCCATACTGGTTTTGTCTACCTAGCACTCACAGTTTCCGAGATATAGAATAATTTTATGTTGGTTCATTCTGAAAGTGACTTGTGCGGATGGAATATGTAATTTTCGTTTTTCTCGGAAACGACTTAAGCGATTTGCAATCGGATTGATTCGTTTGAAAGCCTATAATAATATCTACAATTCCATACTGATTTTGTCTACCTAGCACTCACAGTCTCCGAGATATAGAATAATCTTATGTTGGTTCATTCTGGAAGTGACTTGTGCGGATGGAATATGTAATTTTCGTTTTTCTCGGAAACGATTTAAGCGATTTGCAATCGGAATGATTCGTTTGAAAGCCAATAATAACATCTACAATACCATACTGGTTTTGTCTACCTAGCACTAACAGTTTCCGAGATATAGAATAATTTTATTTGGAGTCATTCTGGAAGTGACTTGTGCGGATGGAATATGTAATTTTCGTTTTTCTCGGAAACGACTTAAGCGATTTGCAATCGGATTGATTCATTTGAAAGCCAATAATAATATCTACAATTCCATACTGGTTTTGTCTACCTAGCACTTTCCGTTTCCGAGATATAAATTATTTTTAGGTTGGTTCATTCTGGAAGTGACTTGTGCGGATGGAATATGTAATTTTCGTTTTTCTCGGAAACGACTTAAGCGATTTGCAATCGGATTGATTCATTTGAAAGCCAAAAATAATATCTAGAATACTATACTGGTTTTGTCTACCTAGTTCTTACCGTTTCCGAGATATAGAATAATTTTATGTTGGTTCATTCTGGAAGTGGCTTGTGCGGATGGCATATGTAATTTTCGTCTTTCTCGGAAACTACTTAAGCGATTTGCAATCGGATTGATTCGTTTGAAAGCCAATAAAAATATCTACAATTCCATACTGGTTTTGTCTACCTAGCACTCACAGTATCCGAGATATAGAATAATCTTATGTTGGTTCATTCTGGAAGTGACTTGTGCGGATGGAATATGTAATTTTCTTTTTTCTCGGAAACGACTTAAGCGATTTGCAATCGGATTGATTCGTTTGAAAGCCTATAATAATATCTACAATTTCATACTGGTTTTGTCTACCTAGCACTCACAGTTTCCGAGATATAGAATTCTGGTAATGACTTGTGCGGATGGAATATGTAATTTTCGTTTTTCTCGGAAACGACTTAAGCGATTTGCAATAGGATTGATTCGTTTGAAAGCCAATAAAAATATCTACAATTCCATACTGGTTTTGTCTACCTAGCACTCACAGTTTCCGAGATATAGAATAATTTTATGTTGGTTCATTCTGGAAGTGACTTGTGCGGATGGAATATGTAATTTTCGTTTTTCTCGGAAACGATTTAGGCAATTTGCAATCGGATTGATTCGTTTGAAAGCCTATAATAATATCTACAATTTCATACTGGTTTTGTGTACCTAGCACTCACAGTTTCCGAGATATCGAATAATTTTATGTTGGTTCATTCTGGTAATGACTTGTGCGGATGGAATATGTACTTTTCGTTTTTCTCGGAAACGACTTAAGCCATTTGCAATCGGATTGACTCATTTGAAAGCCAATAATAATATCTACAATACCATGCTGGTTTTGTCTACCTAGCACTCACAGTTTCCGAGATATAGAATAATTTTATGTTGGTTCATTCTGGAAGTGACTTGTGCGGATGGAATATGTAATTTTCGTTTTTCTCGGAAACGACTTAAGCGATTTGCAATCGGATTGATTCGTTTGAAAGCCAATAATAGTATCTACAATTCCATACTGGCTTTGTCTACCTAGAACTCACAGTTTCCGAGATATAGAATAATTTTATGTTTGTTCATTCTGGAAGTGACTTGTGCGGATGGAATATGTAATTTTCGTTTTTCTCGGAAACGACTTAAGCGATTTGCAATCGGATTGATTCGTTTGAAAGCCAATAATAATATCTACAATACCATACTGGTTTTGTCTACCTAGCACTCACAAATTCCGAGATATAGATTATTTTTAGGTTGGGTCATTCTGGAAGTGACTTGTGCGGATGGAATATGTAATTTTCGTTTTTCTCGGAAACGACTTAAGCGATTTGCAATCGGATTGATTCGTTTGAAAGCCTATAATAATATCTACAATTTCATACTGGTTTTGTGTACCTAGCACTCACAGTTTCCGAGATATAGAATAATTTTATGTTGGTTCATTCTGGTAATGACTTGTGCGGATGGAATATGTACTTTTCGTTTTTCTCGGAAACGACTTAAGTCATTTGCAATCGGATTGACTCATTTGAAAGCCAATAATAATATCTACAATACCATGCTGGTTTTGTCTACCTAGCACTCACAGTTTCCGAGATATAGAATAATTTTATGTTGGTTCATTCTGGAAGTGACTTGTGCGGATGGAATATGTAATTTTCGTTTTTCTCGGAAACGACTTAAGCGATTTGCAATCGGATTGATTCATTTGAAAGCCAATAATAATATCTACAATTCCATACTGGTTTTGTCTATATAGCTCTTGTTTTCGAGATATAGAATAATTTTATGTGGGGTCATTCTGGAAGTGACTTGTGCGGATGGAATATGTAATTTTCGTTTTTCTCGGAAACGACTTAAGCGATTCGCAATCGGATTGATTCGTTTGAAAGCACAGTTTCCGAGATATAAAATAATTTTATGTTGGTTCATTCTGGACATGACTTGTGCGGATGGAATATGTAACTTTCGTCTTTCTCGGAAACGATTTAGGCGATTTGCAATCGGATTGATTCATTTGAAAGCCAATAATAATATCTACAATACCATACTGGTTTTGTCTACTTAGCACTCACAGTATCCGAGATATAGAATAATCTTATGTTGGTTCATTCTGGAAGTGACTTGTGCGGATGGAATATGTAATTTTCTTTTTTCTCGGAAACGACTTAAGCGATTCGCAATCGGATTGATTCGTTTGAAAGCCAATAATAATATCTACAATTCCATACTGGCTTTGCCTACCTAGCACTCACAGTTTCCGAGATATAGAATAATTTTATGTGGGGTCATTCAGGAAGTGACTTGTGCGGATGGAATATGTAATTTTCTTTATTCTCGGAAACGAATTAAGCGATTCGCAATCGGATTGATTCATTTGAAAGCCAGTAATAATATCTACAATTCCATACTGGTTTTTTCTACCTAGCGCTCACAGTTTCCGAGATATAGAATAATTTTATGTGGGGTCATTCTGAAGGTGACTTGTGCGGATGGAATATGTAATTTTCTTTATTCTCGGAAACGACTTAAGCGATTCGCAATCGGATTGATTCATTTGAAAGCCAGTAATAATATCTACAATTCCATACTGGTTTTGTCTACCTAGCACTCACAGTTTCCGAGATATAGATTATTTTTATATTGGTTCATTCTGGAAGTGACTTGTGCGGATGGAATATGTAATTTTCGTTTTTCTCGGAAACGACTTAAGCGATTTGCAATCGGATTGATGCGTTTGATAGCCAATAATAATATCTACAACTCCATACTGGTTTTGTGTACCTAGCTCTTACCGTTTCCGAGATATAGATTATTTTTAGGTTGGGTCATTCTGGAAGTGACTTGTGCGGATGGAATATGTAATTTTCGATTTTGTCGGAAACGACTTAAGCGATTTGCAATCGGATCGATTCAGTTGAAAGCCAATAATAATATCTACAATTCCATACTGGTTTTGTCTACCTAACACTCACAGTTTCCGAGATATAGATTATTTTTATGTTGGTTCATTCTGGAAGTGACTTGTGCGGATGGAATATGTAATTTTCGTTTTTCTCGGAAACGACTTAAGCGATTTGCAATCGGATTGATACGTTTGAAAGCCAATAATAATATCTACAATTCCATATTGGTTTTGTCTACCTAGCACTCACAGTTTCCGAGATATAGAATAATTTTATGTCGGTTCATTCTGGAAGTGACTTGTGCGGATGGAATATGTAATTTTCGTTTTTCTCGGAAACGATTTAGGCGATTTTAATCGGATTGATACGTTTGAAAGCCAATAATAATATCTACAATTCCATACTGGTTTTGTCTACCTAGCACTCACAGTTTCCGAGATATAGAATAATTTTATGTTGGTTCATTCTGGAAGTGACTTGTGCGGATGGAATATGTAATTTTCGTTTTTCTCGGAAACGATTTAGGCGATTTGCAATCGGATTGATTCATTTGAAAGCCAATAATAATATCTACAATACCATACTGGTTTTGTCTGCCTAGCACTCACAAATTCCGAGATATAGAATATTTTTTGGTTGGGTCATTCTGGAAGTGACTTGTGCGGATGGAATATGTAATTTTCGTTTTTCTCGGAAACGACTTAAGCGATTTGCAATCGGATTGATTCGTTTGAAAGCCTATAATAATATCTACAATTCCATACTGATTTTGTCTACCTAGCACTCACAGTCTCCGAGATATAGAATAATCTTATGTTGGTTCATTCTGGAAGTGACTTGTGCGGATGGAATATGTAATTTTCGTTTTTCTCGGAAACGATTTAAGCGATTTGCAATCGGATTGATTCGTTTGAAAGCCAATAATAACATCTACAATACCATACTGGTTTTGTCTACCTAGCACTAACAGTTTCCGAGATATAGAATAATTTTATTTGGAGTCATTCTGGAAGTGACTTGTGCGGATGGAATATGTAATTTTCGTTTTTCTCGGAAACGACTTAAGCGATTTGCAATCGGATTGATTCATTTGAAAGCCAATAATAATATCTACAATTCCATACTGGTTTTGTCTACCTAGCACTTTCCGTTTCCGAGATATAAATTATTTTTAGGTTGGTTCATTCTGGAAGTGACTTGTGCGGATGGAATATGTAATTTTCGTTTTTCTCGGAAACGACTTAAGCGATTTGCAATCGGATTGATTCGTTTGAAAGCCAAAAATAATATCTAGAATACTATACTGGTTTTGTCTACCTAGTTCTTACCGTTTCCGAGATATAGAATAATTTTATGTTGGTTCATTCTGGAAGTGGCTTGTGCGGATGGAATATGTAATTTTCGTCTTTCTCGGAAACTACTTAAGCGATTTGCAATCGGATTGATTCGTTTGAAAGCCAATAAAAATATCTACAATTTCATACTGGTTTTGTCTACCTAGCACTCACAGTTTCCGAGATATAGAGTAATTTTATGTTGGTTCATTCTGGTAATGACTTGTGCGGATGGAATATGTAATTTTCGTTTTTCTCGGAAACGACTTAAGCGATTTGCAATAGGATTGATTCGTTTGAAAGCCAATAAAAATATCTACAATTCCATACTGGTTTTGTCTACCTAGCACTCACAGTTTCCGAGATATAGAATAATTTTATGTTGGTTCATTCTGGAAGTGACTTGTGCGGATGGAATATGTAATTTTCGTTTTTCTCGGAAACGATTTAGGCAATTTGCAATCGGATTGATTCGTTTGAAAGCCTATAATAATATCTACAATTTCATACTGGTTTTGTGTACCTAGCACTCACAGTTTCCGAGATATAGAATAATTTTATGTTGGTTCATTCTGGTAATGACTTGTGCGGATGGAATATGTACTTTTCGTTTTTCTCGGAAACGACTTAAGCCATTTGCAATCGGATTGACTCATTTGAAAGCCAATAATAATATCTACAATACCATGCTGGTTTTGTCTACCTAGCACTCACAGTTTCCGAGATATAGAATAATTTTATGTTGGTTCATTCTGGAAGTGACTTGTGCGGATGGAATATGTAATTTTCGTTTTTCTCGGAAACGACTTAAGCGATTTGCAATCGGATTGATTCGTTTGAAAGCCTATGATAATATCTACAATTCCATACTGGCTTTGTCTACCTAGCACTCACAGTTTCCGAGATATAGAATAATTTTATGTTTGTTCATTCTGGAAGTGACTTGTGCGGATGGAATATGTAATTTTCGTTTTTCTCGGAAACGACTTAAGCGATTTGCAATCGGATTGATTCGTTTGAAAGCCAATAATAATATCTACAATACCATACTGGTTTTGTCTACCTAGCACTCACAAATTCCGAGATATAGATTATTTTTAGGTTGGGTCATTCTGGAAGTGACTTGTGCGGATGGAATATGTAATTTTCGTTTTTCTCGGAAACGACTTAAGCGATTTGCAATCGGATTGATTCGTTTGAAAGCCAATAATAGTATCTACAATTTCATACTGGTTTTGTGTACCTAGCACTCACAGTTTCCGAGATATAGAATAATTTTATGTTGGTTCATTCTGGTAATGACTTGTGCGGATGGAATATGTACTTTTCGTTTTTCTCGGAAACGACTTAAGCCATTTGCAATCGGATTGACTCATTTGAAAGCCAATAATAATATCTACAATACCATGCTGGTTTTGTCTACCTAGCACTCACAGTTTCCGAGATATAGAATAATTTTATGTTGTTTCATTCTGGAAGTGACTTGTGCGGATGGAATATGTAATTTTCGTTTTTCTCGGAAACGACTTAAGCGATTTGCAATCGGATTGATTCGTTTGAAAGCCAATAATAATATCTACAATTCCATACTGGTTTTGTCTACCTAGCACTCACAGTTTCCGAGATATAAAATAATTTTATGTTGGTTCATTCTGGTAATGACTTGTGCGGATGGAATATGTACTTTTCGTTTTTCTCCGAAACGACTTAAGCCATTTGCAATCGGATTGACTCATTTGAAAGCCAATAATAATATCTACAATACCATGCTGGTTTTGTCTACCTAGCACTCACAGTTTCCGAGATATAGAATAATTTTATGTTGGTTCATTCTGGAAGTGACTTGTGCGGATGGAATATGTAATTTTCGTTTTTCTCGGAAACGACTTAAGCGATTTGCAATCGGATTGATTCGTTTGAAAGCCAATAATAATATCTACAATTCCATACTGGTTTTGTCTACCTAGCACTCACAGTTTCCGAGATATAAAATAATTTTTTGTTGGTTCATTCTGGACATGACTTGTGCGGATGGAATATGTAACTTTCGTCTTTCTCGGAAACGATTTAGGCGATTTGCAATCGGATTGATTCATTTGAAAGCCAATAATAATATCTACAATACCATACTGGTTTTGTCTACCTAGCACTCACAAATTCCGAGATATAGATTATTTTTAGGTTGGGTCATTCTGGAAGTGACTTGTGCGGATGGAATATGTAATTTTCGTTTTTCTCGGAAACGACTTAAGCGATTTGCAATCGGATTGATTCGTTTGAAAGCCTATAATAATATCTACAATTCCATACTGGTTTTGTCTACCTAGCTCTTACCGTTTCCGAGATATAGATTATTTTTAGGTTGGGTCATTCTGGAAGTGACTTGTGCGGATGGAATATGTAATTTTCGTTTTTCTCGGAAACGACTTAAGCGATTTGCAATCGGATTGATTCGTTTGAAAGCCTATAATAATATCTACAATTTCATACTGGTTTTGTGTACCTAGCACTCACAGTTTCCGAGATATAGAATAATTTTATGTTGGTTCATTCTGGTAATGACTTGTGCGGATGGAATATGTACTTTTCGTTTTTCTCCGAAACGACTTAAGCCATTTGCAATCGGATTGACTCATTTGAAAGCCAATAATAATATCTACAATACCATGCTGGTTTTGTCTACCTAGCACTCACAGTTTCCGAGATATAGAATAATTTTATGTTGGTTCATTCTGGAAGTGACTTGTGCGGATGGAATATGTAATTTTCGTTTTTCTCGGAAACGACTTAAGCGATTTGCAATCGGATTGATTCGTTTGAAAGCCAATAATAATATCTACAATTCCATACTGGTTTTGTCTACCTAGCACTCACAGTTTCCGAGATATAAAATAATTTTATGTTGGTTCATTCTGGACATGACTTGTGCGGATGGAATATGTAACTTTCGTCTTTCTCGGAAACGATTTAGGCGATTTGCAATCGGATTGATTCATTTGAAAGCCAATAATAATATCTACAATACCATACTGGTTTTGTCTACCTAGCACTCACAAATTCCGAGATATAGATTATTTTTAGGTTGGGTCATTCTGGAAGTGACTTGTGCGGATGGAATATGTAATTTTCGTTTTTCTCGGAAACGACTTAAGCGATTTACAATCGGATTGATTCGTTTGAAAGCCTATAATAATATCTACAATTCCATACTGGTTTTGTCTACCTAGCTCTTACCGTTTCCGAGATATAGAATAATTTTATGTTGGTTCATTCTGGAAGTGACTTGTGCGGATGGAATATGTAATTTTCGTTTTTCTCGGAAACGATTTAGGCGATTTGCAATCGGATTGATTCATTTGAAAGCCAATAATAATATCTACAATACCATACTGGTTTTGTCTGCCTAGCACTCACAAATTCCGAGATATAGAATATTTTTTGGTTGGGTCATTCTGGAAGTGACTTGTGCGGATGGAATATGTAATTTTCGTTTTTCTCGGAAACGACTTAAGCGATTTGCAATCGGATTGATTCGTTTGAAAGCCTATAATAATATCTACAATTCCATACTGATTTTGTCTACCTAGCACTCACAGTCTCCGAGATATAGAATAATCTTATGTTGGTTCATTCTGGAAGTGACTTGTGCGGATGGAATATGTAATTTTCGTTTTTCTCGGAAACGATTTAAGCGATTTGCAATCGGATTGATTCGTTTGAAAGCCAATAATAACATCTACAATACCATACTGGTTTTGTCTACCTAGCACTAACAGTTTCCGAGATATAGAATAATTTTATTTGGAGTCATTCTGGAAGTGACTTGTGCGGATGGAATATGTAATTTTCGTTTTTCTCGGAAACGACTTAAGCGATTTGCAATCGGATTGATTCATTTGAAAGCCAATAATAATATCTACAATTCCATACTGGTTTTGTCTACCTAGCACTTTCCGTTTCCGAGATATAAATTATTTTTAGGTTGGTTCATTCTGGAAGTGACTTGTGCGGATGGAATATGTAATTTTCGTTTTTCTCGGAAACGACTTAAGCGATTTGCAATCGGATTGATTCGTTTGAAAGCCAAAAATAATATCTAGAATACTATACTGGTTTTGTCTACCTAGTTCTTACCGTTTCCGAGATATAGAATAATTTTATGTTGGTTCATTCTGGAAGTGGCTTGTGCGGATGGAATATGTAATTTCCGTCTTTCTCGGAAACTACGTAAGCGATTTGCAATCGGATTGATTCGTTTGAAAGCCAATAAAAATATCTACAATTTCATACTGGTTTTGTCTACCTAGCACTCACAGTTTCCGAGATATAGAGTAATTTTATGTTGGTTCATTCTGGTAATGACTTGTGCGGATGGAATATGTAATTTTCGTTTTTCTCGGAAACGACTTAAGCGATTTGCAATAGGATTGATTCGTTTGAAAGCCAATAAAAATATCTACAATTCCATACTGGTTTTGTCTACCTAGCACTCACAGTTTCCGAGATATAGAATAATTTTATGTTGGTTCATTCTGGAAGTGACTTGTGCGGATGGAATATGTAATTTTCGTTTTTCTCGGAAACGATTTAGGCAATTTGCAATCGGATTGATTCGTTTGAAAGCCTATAATAATATCTACAATTTCATACTGGTTTTGTGTACCTAGCACTCACAGTTTCCGAGATATAGAATAATTTTATGTTGGTTCATTCTGGTAATGACTTGTGCGGATGGAATATGTACTTTTCGTTTTTCTCGGAAACGACTTAAGCCATTTGCAATCGGATTGACTCATTTGAAAGCCAATAATAATATCTACAATACCATGCTGGTTTTGTCTACCTAGCACTCACAGTTTCCGAGATATAGAATAATTTTATGTTGGTTCATTCTGGAAGTGACTTGTGCGGATGGAATATGTAATTTTCGTTTTTCTCGGAAACGACTTAAGCGATTTGCAATCGGATTGATTCGTTTGAAAGCCTATGATAATATCTACAATTCCATACTGGCTTTGTCTACCTAGCACTCACAGTTTCCGAGATATAGAATAATTTTATGTTTGTTCATTCTGGAAGTGACTTGTGCGGATGGAATATGTAATTTTCGTTTTTCTCGGAAACGACTTAAGCGATTTGCAATCGGATTGATTCGTTTGAAAGCCAATAATAATATCTACAATACCATACTGGTTTTGTCTACCTAGCACTCACAAATTCCGAGATATAGATTATTTTTAGGTTGGGTCATTCTGGAAGTGACTTGTGCGGATGGAATATGTAATTTTCGTTTTTCTCGGAAACGACTTAAGCGATTTGCAATCGGATTGATTCGTTTGAAAGCCAATAATAGTATCTACAATTTCATACTGGTTTTGTGTACCTAGCACTCACAGTTTCCGAGATATAGAATAATTTTATGTTGGTTCATTCTGGTAATGACTTGTGCGGATGGAATATGTAATTTTCGTTTTTCTCGGAAACGACTTAAGCCATTTGCAATCGGATTGACTCATTTGAAAGCCAATAATAATATCTACAATACCATGCTGGTTTTGTCTACCTAGCACTCACAGTTTCCGAGATATAGAATAATTTTATGTTGTTTCATTCTGGAAGTGACTTGTGCGGATGGAATATGTAATTTTCGTTTTTCTCGGAAACGACTTAAGCGATTTGCAATCGGATTGATTCGTTTGAAAGCCAATAATAATATCTACAATTCCATACTGGTTTTGTCTACCTAGCACTCACAGTTTCCGAGATATAAAATAATTTTATGTTGGTTCATTCTGGTAATGACTTGTGCGGATGGAATATGTACTTTTCGTTTTTCTCCGAAACGACTTAAGCCATTTGCAATCGGATTGACTCATTTGAAAGCCAATAATAATATCTACAATACCATGCTGGTTTTGTCTACCTAGCACTCACAGTTTCCGAGATATAGAATAATTTTATGTTGGTTCATTCTGGAAGTGACTTGTGCGGATGGAATATGTAATTTTCGTTTTTCTCGGAAACGACTTAAGCGATTTGCAATCGGATTGATTCGTTTGAAAGCCAATAATAATATCTACAATTCCATACTGGTTTTGTCTACCTAGCACTCACAGTTTCCGAGATATAAAATAATTTTTTGTTGGTTCATTCTGGACATGACTTGTGCGGATGGAATATGTAACTTTCGTCTTTCTCGGAAACGATTTAGGCGATTTGCAATCGGATTGATTCATTTGAAAGCCAATAATAATATCTACAATACCATACTGGTTTTGTCTACCTAGCACTCACAAATTCCGAGATATAGATTATTTTTAGGTTGGGTCATTCTGGAAGTGACTTGTGCGGATGGAATATGTAATTTTCGTTTTTCTCGGAAACGACTTAAGCGATTTGCAATCGGATTGATTCGTTTGAAAGCCTATAATAATATCTACAATTCCATACTGGTTTTGTCTACCTAGCTCTTACCGTTTCCGAGATATAGATTATTTTTAGGTTGGGTCATTCTGGAAGTGACTTGTGCGGATGGAATATGTAATTTTCGTTTTTCTCGGAAACGACTTAAGCGATTTGCAATCGGATTGATTCGTTTGAAAGCCTATAATAATATCTACAATTTCATACTGGTTTTGTGTACCTAGCACTCACAGTTTCCGAGATATAGAATAATTTTATGTTGGTTCATTCTGGTAATGACTTGTGCGGATGGAATATGTACTTTTCGTTTTTCTCCGAAACGACTTAAGCCATTTGCAATCGGATTGACTCATTTGAAAGCCAATAATAATATCTACAATACCATGCTGGTTTTGTCTACCTAGCACTCACAGTTTCCGAGATATAGAATAATTTTATGTTGGTTCATTCTGGAAGTGACTTGTGCGGATGGAATATGTAATTTTCGTTTTTCTCGGAAACGACTTAAGCGATTTGCAATCGGATTGATTCGTTTGAAAGCCAATAATAATATCTACAATTCCATACTGGTTTTGTCTACCTAGCACTCACAGTTTCCGAGATATAAAATAATTTTATGTTGGTTCATTCTGGACATGACTTGTGCGGATGGAATATGTAACTTTCGTCTTTCTCGGAAACGATTTAGGCGATTTGCAATCGGATTGATTCATTTGAAAGCCAATAATAATATCTACAATACCATACTGGTTTTGTCTACCTAGCACTCACAAATTCCGAGATATAGATTATTTTTAGGTTGGGTCATTCTGGAAGTGACTTGTGCGGATGGAATATGTAATTTTCGTTTTTCTCGGAAACGACTTAAGCGATTTACAATCGGATTGATTCGTTTGAAAGCCTATAATAATATCTACAATTCCATACTGGTTTTGTCTACCTAGCTCTTACCGTTTCCGAGATATAGAATAATTTTATGTTGGTTCATTCTGGAAGTGACTTGTGCGGATGGAATATGTAATTTTCGTTTTTCTCGGAAACGACTAAAGCGATTTGCAATCGGATTGATTCGTTTGAAAGCCAATGAAAATATCTACAATTCCATACTGGTTTTGTCTACCTAGCTCTTACCGTTTCCGAGATATAGAATAATTTTATGTTGGTTCATTCTGGAAGTGACTTGTGCGGATGGAATATGTAATTTTCGTTTTTCTCGGAAACGACTTAAGCGATTTGCAATCGGATTGATTCGTTTGAAAGCCTATAATAATATCTACAATTCCATACTGGTTTTGTCTACCTAGCACTCACAAATTCCGAGATATAGATTATTTTTAGGTTGGGTCATTCTGGAAGTGACTTGTGCGGATGGAATATGTAATTTTCGTTTTTCTCGGAAACGACTTAAGCGATTTGCAATCGGATTGATTCGTTTGAAAGCCAATAAAAATATCTACAATTCCATACTGGTTTTGTCTACCTAGCTCTTACCGTTTCCGAGATATAGAATAATTTTATGTTGGTTCATTCTGGAAGTGGCTTGTGCGGATGGAATATGTAATTTTCGTTTTTCTCGGAAACGACTTAAGCGATTTGCAATCGGATTGATTCGTTTGAAAGCCAATAATAATATCTACAATTCCATACTGGCTTTGTCTACCTAGCACTCACAGTATCCGAGATATAGAATAATTTTATGTTTGTTCATTCTGGAAGTGACTTGTGCGGATGGAATATGTAATTTTCGTTTTTCTCGGAAACGACTTAAGCGATTTGCAATCGGATTGATTCGTTTGAACGCCAATAATAATATCTACAATTCCATACTGGTTTTGTCTACCTAGCACTCACAGTTTCCGAGATATAAAATAATTTTAAGTTGGTTCATTCTGGACATGACTTGTGCGGATGGAATATGTAACTTTCGTCTTTCTCGGAAACGATTTAGGCGATTTGCATTCGGATTGATTCATTTGAAAGCCAATAATAATATCTACAATACCATACTGGTTTTGTCTACCTAGCACTCACAAATTCCGAGATATAGATTATTTTTAGGTTGGGTCATTCTGGAAGTGACTTGTGCGGATGGAATATGTAATTTTCGTTTTTCTCGGAAACGACTTAAGCGATTTGCAATCGGATTGATTCGTTTGAAAGCCAATAAAAATATCTACAATTCCATACTGGTTTTATCTACCTAGCTCTTACCGGTTCCGAGATATAGAATACTTTTATGTTGGTTCATTCTGGAAGTGACTTGTGCGGATGGAATATGTAATTTTCGTTTTTCTCGGAAACGACTTAAGCGATTTGCAATCGGATTGATTCGTTTGAAAGCCAATGAAAATATCTACAATTCCATACAGGTTTTGTCTACATAGCTCTAATTGTTTTCGAGATATAGATTATTTTTAGGTTGGGTCATTCTGGAAGTGACTTGTGCGGATGGAATATGTAATTTTCGTTTTTCTCGGAAACGACTTAAGCGATTTGCAATCGGATTGATTCGTTTGAAAGCCAATAAAAATATCTACAATTCCATACTGGTTTTGTCTACCCAGCTCTTACCGTTTCCGAGATATAGAATAATTTTATGTTGGTTCATTCTGGAAGTGACTTGTGCGGATGGAATATGTAATTTTCGTTTTTCTCGGAAACGACTTAAGCGATTTGCAATCGGATTGATTCGTTTGAAAGCCAATAAAAATATCTACAATTCCATACTGGTTTTGTCTACCTAGCACTCACAGATTCCGAGGTATAGAATAATTTTATGTTGGTTCATTCTGGAAGTGACTTGTGCGGATGGAATATGTAATTTTCGTTTTTCTCGGAAACGATTTAGGCAATTTGCAATCGGATTGATTCATTTGAAAGCCAATAATAATATCTGCAATACCATACTGGTTTTGTCTACCTAGCACTCTTAAATTCCGAGATATAGATTTTTTTAGGTTGGGTCATTCTGGAAGTGACTTGTGCGGATGGAATATGTAATTTTCTTTTTTCTCGGAAACGACTTAAGCGATTTGCAATCGGATTGATTCGTTTGAAAGCCTATAATAATATCTACAATTTCATACTGGTTTTGTCTACCTAACACTCACAGTTTCCGAGATATAGAATAATTTTATGTTGGTTCATTTTGGTAATGACTTGTGCGGATGGAATATGTAATTTTCGTTTTTCTCGGAAACGACTTAAGCCATTTGCAATCGGATTGACTCATTTGAAAGCCAATAATAATATCTACAATACCATGCTGGTTTTGTCTACCTAGCACTCACAGTTTCCGAGATATAGAATAATTTTATGTGGGGTCATTTTGGAAGTGACTTGTGCGGATGGAATATGTAATTTTCGTTTTTCTCGGAAACGACTTAAGCGATTTGCAATCGGATTGATTCATTTGAAAGCCAATAATAATATCTACAATTCCATACTGGTTTTGTCTACCTAGCACTCACAGTTTCCGAGATATAGAATAATTTTATGTTGGTTCATTCAGGAAGTGTCTTGTGCGGACGGAATATGTAATTTTCGTTTTTCTCGGAAACGACTTAAGTGATTTGCAATCGGATTGATTCGTTTGAAAGCCAATGAAAATATCTACAATTCCATACTGGTTTTGTCTACCTAGCTCTTACCGTTTCCGAGATATAGAATAATTTTATGTTGGTTCATTCTGGAAGTGGCTTGTGCGGATGGAATATGTAATTTTCGTTTTTCTCGGAAACGACTTAAGCGATTTGCAATCGGATTGATTCGTTTGAAAGCCAATAAAAATATCTACAATTCCATACTGGTTTTGTGTACCTAGCACTCACAGTTTCCGAGATATAGAATAATTTTATGTTGGTTCATTCTGGTAATGACTTGTGCGGATGGAATATGTACTTTTCGTTTTTCTCGGAAACGACTTAAGCGATTTGCAATCGGATTGATTCGTTTGAAAGCCAATAAAAATATCTACAATTCCATACTGGTTTTGTCTACATAGCTCTTATTGTTTTCGAGATATAGATTATTTTTAGGTTGGGTCATTCTGGAAGTGACTTGTGCGGATGGAATATGTAATTTTCGTTTTTCTCGGAAACGACTTAAGCAATCGGATTGATTCGTTTGAAAGCCAATAAAAATATCTACAATTCCATACTGGTTTTGTCTACCTAGCACTCACAGTTTCCGAGATATAGAATAATTTTATGTTGGTTCATTCTGGAAGTGACTTGTGCGGATGGAATATATAATTTTCGTTTTTCTCGGAAACGACTTAAGCCATTTGCAATCGGATTGACTCATTTGAAAGCCAATAATAATATCTACAATACCATGCTGGTTTTGTCTACCTAGCACTCACAGTTTCCGAGATATAGAATAATTTTATGTGGGGTCATTTTGGAAGTGACTTGTGCGGATGGAATATGTAATTTTCGTTTTTCTCGGAAACGACTTAAGCGATTTGCAATCCGATTGATTCATTTGAAAGCCAATAATAATATCTACAATTCCATACTGGTTTTGTCTACCTAGCACTCACAGTTTCCGAGATATAGAATAATTTTATGTTGGTTCATTCTGGAAGTGTCTTGTGCGGATGGAATATGTAATTTTCGTTTTTCTCGGAAACGACTTAAGCGATTTGCAATCGGATTGATTCATTTGAAAGCCAATAATAATATCTACAATTCCATTCTGGTTTTGTCTACCTAGCACTCACAGTTTCCGAGATATAGAATAATTTTATGTTGGTTCATTCTGGAAGTGTCTTGTGCGGATGGAATATGTAATTTTCGTTTTTCTCGGAAACGACTTAAGTGATTTGCAATCGGATTGATTCGTTTGAAAGCCAATAAAAATATCTACAATTCCATACTGGTTTTGTCTACCTAGCTCTTACCGTTTCCGAGATATAGAATAATTTTATGTTGGTTCATTCTGGAAGTGGCTTGTGCGGATGGAATATGTAATTTTCGTTTTTCTCGGAAACGACTTAAGCGATTTCAATCGGATTGATTCTTTTGAAAGCCAATAAAAATATCTACAATTCCATACTGGTTTTGTCTACATAGCTCTTTTTGTTTTCGAGATATAGATTATTTTTAGGTTGGGTCATTCTGGAAGTGACTTGTGCGGATGGAATATGTAATTTTCGTTTTTCTCGGAAACGACTTAAGCGATTTGCAATCGGATTGATTCCTTTGAAAGCCAATAAAAATATCTACAATTCCATACTGGTTTTGTCTACATAGCTCTTATTGTTTTCGAGATATAGAATAATTTTATGTTGGTTCATTCTGGAAGTGGCTTGTGCGGATGGAATATGTAATTTTCGTTTTTCTCGGAAACGACTTAAGCGATTTGCAATCGGATTGATTCATTTGAAAGCCAATAATAATATCTACAATTCCATACTGGTCTTGTCTACCTAGCACTCACAGTTTCCGAGATATAGAATAATTTTATGTTGGTTCATTCTGGAAGTGTCTTGTGCGGATGGAATATGTAATTTTCGTTTTTCTCGGAAACGACTTAAGCGATTGGCAATCGGATTGATTCGTTTGAAAGCCAATAAAAATATCTACAATTCCATACTGGTTTTGTCTACATAGCTCTTATTGTTTTCGAGATATAGATTATTTTTAGGTTGGGTCATTCTGGAAGTGACTTGTTCGGATGGAATATGTAATTTTCGTTTTTCTCGGAAACGACTTAAGCGATTTGCAATCGGATTGATTCGTTTGAAAGCCAATAAAAATATCTACAATTCCATACTGGTTTTGTCTACCTAGCTCTTACCGTTTCCGAGATATAGAATAATTTTATGTTGGTTCATTCTGGAAGTGGCTTGTGCGGATGGAATATGTAATTTTCGTTTTTCTCGGAAACGACTTAAGCGATTTCAATCGGATTGAATCGTTTGAAAGCCAATAAAAATATCTACAATTCCATACTGGTTTTGTCTACATAGCTCTTATTGTTTTCGAGATATAGATTATTTTTAGGTTGGGTCATTCTGGAAGTGACTTGTGCGGATGGAATATGTAATTTTCGTTTTTCTCGGAAACGACTTAAGCGATTTGCAATCGGATTGATTCGTTTGAAAGCCTATAAAAATATCTACAATTCCATACTGGTTTTGTCTACATAGCTCTTATTGTTTTCGAGATATAGAATAATTTTATGTTGGTTCATTCTGGAAGTGGCTTGTGCGGATGGAATATGTATTTTTCGTTTTTCTCGGAAACGACTTAAGCGATTTGCAATCGGATTGATTAATTTGAAAGCCAATAATAATATGTACAATTCCGTACTTGTTTTGTCTACCTAGCACTTACCGTTTCCGAGATAAAATTATTTTTAGGTTGGGTCATTCTGGAAGTGACTTGTGCGGATGGAATATGTAATTTTCGTTTTTCTCGGAAACGACTTAAGCGATTTGCAATCGGATTGATTCATTTGAAAGCCAATAATAATATGTACAATTCCGTACTTGTTTTGTCTACCTAGCACTTACCGTTTCCGAGATAAAATTATTTTTAGGTTGGGTCATTCTGGAAGTGACTTGTGCGGATGGAATATGTATTTTTCGTTTTTCTCGGAAACGACTTAAGCGATTTGCAATCGGATTGATTCATTTGAAAGCCAATAATAATATCTACAATTCCATACTGGTCTTGTCTACCTAGCACTCACAGTTTCCGAGATATAGAATAATTTTATGTTGGTTCATTCTGGAAGTGTCTTGTGCGGATGGAATATGTAATTTTCGTTTTTCTCGGAAACGACTTAAGTGATTTGCAATCGGATTGATTCGTTTGAAAGCCAATAAAAATATCTACAATTCCATACTGGTTTTGTCTACCTAGCACTCACAGTTTCCGAGATATAGAATAATTTTATGTTGGTTCATTCTGGAAGTGGCTTGTGCGGATGGAATATGTAATTTTCGTTTTTCTCGGAAACGACTTAAGCGATTTCAATCGGATTGATTCGTTTGAAAGCCAGTAAAAATATCTACAATTCCATACTGGTTTTGTCTACATAGCTCTTATTGTTTTCGAGATATAGATTACTTTTAGGTTGGGTCATTCTGGAAGTGACTTGTGCGGATGGAATATGTAATTTTCGTTTTTCTCGGAAACGACTTAAGCGATTTGCAATCGGAATGATTCGTTTGAAAGCCAATAAAAATATCTACAATTCCATACTGGTTTTGTCTACATAGCTCTTATTGTTTTCGAGATATAGAATAATTTTATGTTGGTTCATTCTGGAAGTGGCTTGTGCGGATGGAATATGTATTTTTCGTTTTTCTCGGAAACGACTTAAGCGATTTGCAATCGGATTGATTCATTTGAAAGCCAATAATAATATCTACAATTCCATACTGGTCTTGTCTACCTAGCACTCACAGTTTCCGAGATATAGAATAATTTTATGTTGGTTCATTCAGGAAGTGTCTTGTGCGGATGGAATATGTAATTTTCGTTTTTCTCGGAAACGACTTAAGTGATTTGCAATCGGATTGATTCGTTTGAAAGCCAATAAAAATATCTACAATTCCATACTGGTTTTGTCTACCTAGCTCTTACCGTTTCCGAGATATAGAATAATTTTATGTTGGTTCATTCTGGAAGTGGCTTGTGCGGATGGAATATGTAATTTTCGTTTTTCTCGGAAACGACTTAAGCGATTGGCAATCGGATTGATTCGTTTGAAAGCCAATAAAAATATCTACAATTCCATACTGGTTTTGTCTACATAGCTCTTATTGTTTTCGAGATATAGATTATTTTTAGGTTGGGTCATTCTGGAAGTGACTTGTGCGGATGGAATATGTAATTTTCGTTTTTCTCGGAAACGACTTAAGCGATTTGCAATCGGATTGATTCGTTTGAAAGCCAATAAAAATATCTACAATTCCATACTGGTTTTGTCTACATAGCTCTTATTGTTTTCGAGATATAGATTATTTTTAGGTTGGGTCATTCTGGAAGTGACTTGTGCGGATGGAATATGTAATTTTCTTTTTTCTCGGAAACGACTTAAGCGATTTGCAATCGGATTGATTCGTTTGAAAGCCAATAAAAATATCTACAATTCCATACTGGTTTTGTCTACATAGCTCTTATTGTTTTCGAGATATAGAATAATTTTATGTTGGTTCATTCTGGAAGTGGCTTGTGCGGATGGAATATGTAATTTTCGTTTTTCTCGGAAACGACTTAAGCGATTTGCAATCGGATTGATTCATTTGAAAGCCAATAATAATATCTACAATTCCATACTGGTCTTGTCTACCTAGCACTCACAGTTTCCGAGATATAGAATAATTTTATGTTGGTTCATTCTGGAAGTGTCTTGTGCGGATGGAATATGTAATTTTCGTTTTTCTCGGAAACGACTTAAGCCATTTGCAATCGGATTGACTCATTTGAAAGCCAATAATAATATCTACAATACCATGCTGGTTTTGTCTACCTAGCACTCACAGTTTCCGAGATATAGAATAATTTGATGTGGGGTCATTTTGGAAGTGACTTGTGCGGATGGAATATGTAATTTTCGTTTTTCTCGGAAACGACTTAAGCGATTTGCAATCGGATTGATTCATTTGAAAGCCAATAATAATATCTACAATTCCATACTGGTTTTGTCTACCTAGCACTCACAGTTTCCGAGATATAGAATAATTTTATGTTGGTTCATTCTGGAAGTGTCTTGTGCGGATGGAATATGTAATTTTCGTTTTTCTCGAAAACGACTTAAGCGATTTGCAATCGGATTGATTCATTTGAAAGCCAATAATAATGTCTACAATTCCATTCTGGTTTTGTCTACCTAGCACTCACAGTTTCCGAGATATAGAATAATTTTATGTTGGTTCATTCTGGAAGTGTCTTGTGCGGATGGAATATGTAATTTTCGTTTTTCTCGGAAACGACTTAAGTGATTTGCAATCGGATTGATTCGTTTGAAAGCCAATAAAAATATCTACAATTCCATACTGGTTTTGTCTACCTAGCTCTTACCGTTTCCGAGATATAGAATAATTTTATGTTGGTTCATTCTGGAAGTGGCTTGTGCGGATGGAATATGTAATTTTCGTTTTTCTCGGAAACGACTTAAGCGATTTCAATCGGATTGATTCGTTTGAAAGCCAATAAAAATATCTACAATTCCATACTGGTTTTGTCTACATAGCTCTTATTGTTTTCGAGATATAGATTATTTTTAGGTTGGGTCATTCTGGAAGTGACTTGTGCGGATGGAATATGTAATTTTCGTTTTTCTCGGAAACGACTTAAGCGATTTGCAATCGGATTGATTCGTTTGAAAGCCAATAAAAATATCTACAATTCCATACTGGTTTTGTCTACATAGCTCTTATTGTTTTCGAGATATAGAATAATTTTATGTTGGTTCATTCTGGAAGTGACTTGTGCGGATGGAATATGTAATTTTCGTTTTTCTCGGAAACGACTTAAGCGATTTGCAATCGGATTGATTCATTTGAAAGCCAATAATAATATCTACAATTCCATACTGGTCTTGTCTACCTAGCACTCACAGTTTCCGAGACATAGAATAATTTTATGTTGGTTCATTCTGGAAGTGTCTTGTGCGGATGGAATATGTAATTTTCGTTTTTCTCGGAAACGACTTAAGTGATTTGCAATCGGATTGATTCGTTTGAAAGCCAATAAAAATATCTACAATTCCATACTGGTTTTGTCTACCTAGCTCTTACCGTTTCCGAGATATAGAATAATTTTATGTTGGTTCATTCTGGAAGTGGCTTGTGCGGATGGAATATGTAATTTTCGTTTTTCTCGGAAACGACTTAAGCGATTGGCAATCGGATTGATTCGTTTGAAAGCCAATAAAAATATCTACAATTCCATACTGGTTTTGTCTACATAGCTCTTATTGTTTTCGAGATATAGATTATTTTTAGGTTGGGTCATTCTGGAAGTGACTTGTGCGGATGGAATATGTAATTTTCGTTTTTCTCGGAAACGACTTAAGC
Organism: Stomoxys calcitrans; assembly: GCF_963082655.1. NCBI lineage: Eukaryota > Metazoa > Arthropoda > Insecta > Diptera > Muscidae > Stomoxys > Stomoxys calcitrans. The sequence continues at coordinate 59,960,889 of NC_081555.1, read as the reverse complement.
GATTTGCAATCGGATTGATTCGTTTGAAAGCCAATAAAAATATCTACAATTCCATACTGGTTTTGTCTACCTAGCTCTTACCGTTTCCGAGATATAGAATAATTTTATGTTGGTTCATTCTGGAAGTGGCTTGTGCGGATGGAATATGTAATTTTCGTTTTTCTCGGAAACGATTTAAGCGATTTCAATCGGATTGATTCGTTTGAAACCCAATAAAAATATCTACAATTCCATACTGGTTTTGTCTACATAGCTCTTATTGTTTTCGAGATATAGATTATTTTTAGGTTGGGTCATTCTGGAAGTGACTTGTGCGGATGGAATATGTAATTTTCGTTTTTCTCGGAAACGACTTAAGCGATTTGCAATCGGATTGATTCGTTTGAAAGCCAATAAAAATATCTACAATTCCATACTGGTTTTGTCTACATAGCTCTTATTGTTTTCGAGATATAGAATAATTTTATGTTGGTTCATTCTGGAAGTGGCTTGTGCGGATGGAATATGTATTTTTCGTTTTTCTCGGAAACGACTTAAGCGATTTGCAATCGGATTGATTCATTTGTAAGCCAATAATAATATGTACAATTCCGAACTTGTTTTGTCTACCTAGCACTCACAGTTTCCGAGATATAGAATAATTTTATGTTGGGTCATTCTGGAAGTGACTTGTGCGGATGGAATATGTATTTTTCGTTTTTCTCGGAAACGACTTAAGCGATTTGCAATCGGATTGATTCATTTGAAAGCCAATAATAATATCTACAATTCCATACTGGTCTTGTCTACCTAGCACTCACAGTTTCCGAGATATAGAATAATTTTATGTTGGTTCATTCTGGAAGTGTCTTGTGCGGATGGAATATGTAATTTTCGTTTTTCTCGGAAACGACTTAAGCGATTTGCAATCGGATTGATTCGTTTGAAAGCCAATAAAAATATCTACAATTCCATACTGGTTTTGTCTACCTAGCACTCACAGTTTCCGAGATATAGAATAATTTTATGTTGGTTCATTCTGGAAGTGTCTTGTGGGGATGGAATATGTAATTTTCATTTTTCTCGGAAACGACTTAAGCGATTTGCAATCGGATTGATTCATTTGAAAGCCAATAATAATATCTACAATTCCATACTGGTCTTGTCTACCTAGCACTCACAGTTTCCGAGATATAAAATAATTTTATGTTGGTTCATTCTGGTAATGACTTGTGCGGATGGAATATGTACTTTTCGTTTTTCTCGGAAACGACTTAAGTGATTTGCAATCGGATTGATTCGTTTGAAAGCCAATAAAAATATCTACAATTCCATACTGGTTTTGTCTACCTAGCTCTTACCGTTTCCGAGATATAGAATAATTTTATGTTGGTTCATTCTGGAAGTGGCTTGTGCGGATGGAATATGTAATTTTCGTTTTTCTCGGAAACGACTTAAGCGATTGGCAATCGGATTGATTCGTTTGAAAGCCAATAAAAATATCTACAATTCCATACTGGTTTTGTCTACATAGCTCTTATTGTTTTCGAGATATAGATTATTTTTAGGTTGGGTCATTCTGGAAGTGACTTGTTCGGATGGAATATGTAATTTTCGTTTTTCTCGGAAACGACTTAAGCGATTTGCAATCGGATTGATTCGTTTGAAAGCCAATAAAAATATCTACAATTCCATACTGGTTTTGTCTACATAGCTCTTATTGTTTTTGAGATATAGAATAATTTTATGTTGGTTCATTCTGGAAGTGGCTTGTGCGGATGGAATATGTATTTTTCGTTTTTCTCGGAAACGACTTAAGCGATTTGCAATCGGATTGATTCATTTGAAAGCCAATAATAATATGTACAATTCCGTACTTGTTTTGTCTACCTAGCACTTACCGTTTTCGAGATAAAATTATTTTTAGGTTGGGTCATTCTGGAAGTGACTTGTGCGGATGGAATATGTAATTTTTGTTTTTCTCGGAAACGACTTAAGCGATTTGCAATCGGATTGATTCATTTGAAAGCCAATAATAATATCTACAATTCCATACTGGTTTTGTCTATATAGCTCTTATTGTTTTCGAGATATAGATTATTTTTAGGTTGGGTCATTCTGGAAGTGACTTGTGCGGATGGAATATGTAATTTTCGTTTTTCTCGGAAACGACTTGTGCGGATGGAATATGTAATTTTCGTTTTTCTCGGAAACGACTTAAGCGATTTGCAATCGGATTGATTCATTTGAAAGCCAATAATAATATCTACAATTCCATACTGGTCTTGTCTACCTAGCACTCACAGTTTCCGAGATATAGAATAATTTTATGTTGGTTCATTCTGGAAGTGTCTTGTGCGGATGGAATATGTAATTTTCGTTTTTCTCGGAAACGACTTAAGTGATTTGCAATCGGATTGATTCGTTTGAAAGCCAATAAAAATATCTACAATTCCATACTGGTTTTGTCTACCTAGCACTCACAGTTTCCGAGATATAGAATAATTTTATGTTGGTTCATTCTGGAAGTGTCTTGTGCGGATGGAATATGTAATTTTCGTTTTTCTCGGAAACGACTTAAGCGATTTGCAATCGGATTGATTCATTTGAAAGCCAATAATAATATCTACAAATCTATACTGGTTTTGTCTACCTAGCTCTTACCGTTTCCGAGATATAGAATAATTTTATGTTGGTTCATTCTGGAAGTGTCTTGTGCGGATGGAATATGTAATTTTCGTTTTTCTCGGAAACGACTTAAGTGATTTGCAATCGGATTGATTCGTTTGAAAGCCAATAAAAATATCTACAATTCCATACTGGTTTTGTCTATCTAGCTCTTACCGTTTCCGAGATATAGAATAATTTTATGTTGGTTCATTCTGGAAGTGGCTTGTGCGGATGGAATATGTAATTTTCGTTTTTCTCGGAAACGACTTAAGCGATTTCAATCGGATTGATTCGTTTGAAAGCCAATAAAAATATCTACAATTCCATACTGGTTTTGTCTGCATAGCTCTTATTGTTTTCGAGATATAGATTATTTTTAGGTTGGGTCATTCTGGAAGTGACTTGTGCGGATGGAATATGTAATTTTCGTTTTTCTCGGTAACGACTTAAGCGATTTGCAATCGGATTGATTCGTTTGAAAGCCACTAAAAATATCTACAATTCCATACTGGTTTTGTCTACATAGCTCTTATTGTTTTCGAGATATAGAATAATTTTATGTTGGTTCATTCTGGAAGTGGCTTGTGCGGATGGAATATGTATTTTTCGTTTTTCTCGGAAACGACTTAAGCGATTTGCAATCGGATTGATTCATTTGAAAGCCAATAATAATATCTACAATTCCATACTGGTCTTGTCTACCTAGCACTCACAGTTTCCGAGATATAGAATAATTTTATGTTGGTTCATTCTGGTAATGACTTGTGCGGATGGAATATGTAATTTTCGTTTTTCTCGGAAACGACTTAAGCGATTGGCAATCGGATTGATTCGTTTGAAAGCCAATAAAAATATCTACAATTCCATACTGGTTTTGTCTACATAGCTCTTATTGTTTTCGAGATATAGATTATTTTTAGGTTGGGTCATTCTGGAAGTGACTTGTGCGGATGGAATATGTAATTTTCGTTTTTCTGGGAAACGACTTAAGCGATTTGCAATCGGATTGATTCGTTTGAAAGCCAATAAAAATATCTACAATTCCATACTGGTTTTGTCTACCTAGCTCTTACCGTTTCCGAGATATAGAATAATTTTATGTTGGTTCATTCTGGAAGTGGCTTGTGCGGATGGAATATATAATTTTCGTTTTTCTCGGAAACGACTTAAGCGATTTCAATCGGATTGATTCGTTTGAAAGCCAATGAAAATATCTACAATTCCATACTGGTTTTGTCTACATAGCTCTTATTGTTTTCGAGATATAGATTATGTCTAAACCAATAGTTTAGACTTATTCATAATTTAAAAGTAACTGAATTTTACTTTATCTTTAATTACATTTAAATATCAGCCTTGAATTTAAAGTTTGAAAAGCATTGTTAAACGAAAACCTATCGAAGTTACTAAGTAATTGGATTTTAATTGTGAATTATTATAAAAGATACTTTACTACCGTTTAAGTTTCTTGGTGAGCTAATTAGCATTAAAAGTCAGTCGTCTCATAACCCTTGATACGGTAAGCTCACCCAAAGAATAAAACCCACACTCAGCAAATCTTAACTCTGGTTCTTTTATTTCTTTGTCTCGTTTCCATACTTTGTCCAATGGTTCATAATTTCTCACCTATCGAGAAATTGTGCCAAACCACTGACATCTCATCTTCTCCCAGCTTAATAAAGGCAAGCACATCTGCTGTCCCCCACAACCTCCAACACATACAGTCCAAACATTGATTTGCATTGGTGGCGACCAATAGATTCAACAAACATCATCTTGCTCCACCAATCCCCCCATACTCCAATCTAGTTTAAACATGGTCCACTCGAGGAGAGAACACTCAAACCAGCAAAGATCAACATCAAGCGTAAGCGAAGAGAGCAGAAGGTAAATAATGATAGAAAATAAATTTACCAAATTAGTTCATTTGTGACGTTGGTTGATACACATAACCTATATTGCGATAATCAAAAACCACATTTTACGTTCGAATGTCGTACAAAAACAAAAAACCCCTTAAAATTGAAGAATACCGCTTATTCGAATCAAATTTGCTTATCAAAAAATAGCTATTTAAAGTCGTGAAAACGCTTACAAATTTGTAACTGAAATTCTAAACAAAAAAAAAAAAATCGGAAAAGTGAAAAATTACAAGAAAAATTGTAAAATTTGCTTCCTGGTAAAGTAAATTTCGTCATAATTCGCGTTATACCCAAAAAAAAAAATACGGAAGGAGAAATTAAAAAGGAAAATTGTGAAAACGGAAAAATTATATGATTGCCGGTTTAAAAAAAAAAAAAAAACAGTTATAAAGTGAGATTTTTTAAATTCCAATATATGTGATTTTAAACCTCCTTCTACCGAATTTCGTTTTCCCGTTCGGCAAAGTCCAAAAAACGTAAAAGCACAAAATAAGAAAAGAGGAACCGCTATATTACAAAAACGAAAGATTTAGAAAAATTCAAAAATAGCAATTTTTCTCGTTCTTTCTATACCATAAAAACAGTTATAAAATTTATTACATTTGCTATACACATCTAAATTATCAGCTACTTCCATTGCCCCTTCCTCTTATTTCAACAGTTTCTATTTTAACTCCCCTTTTGTTCTTTGCATCATGTCATTTACTCTTAATACTTAATTTGTTGTAACCTGCAGTAAAACAAAAAAAAAAAAAAACGAAAAGTGCAACTACTGAAAGATAAAAAAGAGAAAAGAAACAAATCCATACATACAATGAGGTGGAAAGCAAATTTGTGATAAAGAGAACAACTGGAATCTTTAGTATTCTCTTGAGTGTTTTTAAGCAAAAAAAAAATGTCAAACCTGTAGCGCCCACAATTTCTATATAGAACAAAACGGAATTAGAATTTTATTATTAGTGGAATTTAGAAGAATTTTATCACGCTACACTGGATTTAAATTAAAACAAAAAAACGGATTCGGTTTCGGTAAATAATTTAACAAAATGTTTATTTCCGCTTTATAGCCAAGTTACATTTTGCACCTATCTTGTTGCTACTAACCCATTTGTACTAACACCAGACACAGAAAAAATTGAAAACATATGTGAGCCTCAAGATTGAAAAGAAGGAAAGAAACAAAGGGAGCAATCTAATTTGCATCTGGATTGAAAAGATTTTATACTTGAAATTTGTTGGCACAGTGTGTTAAAGCTATCATAAAATGCAAAGAATTCTTATCTACAAAAAAGAAATTCGTTAAATATATTGGAAATCACGTCATACAATATGCTCACATTGTAAATAGATGCTCAAAAATCCTTAAGACGAAACAAGGACATAGAAATTACACTCAAAGAAATTCAATAGTTAATTTCTTTTTACAATACAAATTTAAAAATTTTCAAGTATTTTTTTTTCACACATATTTTTTGATAACCAACTAAAAAAAATATTAATATTTTATATCAATTTCTCTAATGCAATTTATATCTCATGTTATAAAAATATACAACCCCTAAGCAATTCTGCATTTGATCAAAGTCACATTCTTATTCAAAGTTTCTAACGCCGAGTTGAATTATATTAGACTTCGTATGTGAGTGACGGATTTAGTATCCAATCGCATATGAAATGTATGAAGATATTTGTTGTTTATGGTGATCAAGGCATACAAAGGATACCGTTACGAAAAAGGAATTAGATTTTCTTATCAACGGATTTCTAATCGGATTGAGAAGTATACGAAGATTATTCCTTGTGTAAAGTTTAGTGTCAACTGACTAGAATGACACGAGGAATATTTTTTTCTGATGTAAACTCTTATCTCTAAAAGGTCTACAAGGTACCTTAAGACGACTCTATGCCATTGGAGTTTCGCAGAATTTTTTCGCTCTAAGTGGATTGGCTACGGCTATATGAAGCCTATGTTTGTTTATGGGATTTCTCATTAAGACGAAAAATACCTAAGGTTTACAAAATACCTTATAGCTACTTACTTTTTCAACTGAAGTGTAGCAACTTTTCGTCATCTAACCCATTTTAATTTGGTCTTCGTAGGGCCTGAAAGTGTGTCAAAGCCAATTTTCCTACATACTCTACTTTACAAAACTTCAATGGTACTCCTTTTCGACTGAAGGTTATCAATTTTACAATTTGGGTGTAGTACAGCCCTATAGTACCACTAGCCACAGGCAAGAGATTTGGATAGATATCTGAGTTACTTTCTCTCGAGGTTTAGTAGAGCGTTTCACAAACCATTTGGCTGCAGAGAAAGTATTGTTTGGAACAATCTTTCCGCATATATCGAATCTTCAGTATTTCGTAGATTTTCTCCTCATTTTGGAGAAGAAATTTCGTCAATATGACGGATCCCGCTGGTCAGAGCAGTTCTACATTGGGCAATAGTGCAAGGGACAGCCTTGTTTCTAAGCCGTCTCTGATTCACGAGAAGTTTCTTTTCGACTGTGACCACTTAATCAGTTTTTGCTCGTCTTTCGAGAAAACGGATATTACAGATCAGACGGACTCCCTCCTTGAGGTTAAATTAGAGGACTTGGAGAACCGTTGGAGAAAACTTCAACAAGATTATGAGAGTGTTAATCTCTCCCCAGAATCCTCTAGTGACAAGGACTTCAAGGAGAACGTAAAGATCAACTTCAACTTTTGTTCCGAGGCATATTATGAGACCCGATCTCAGATTATGGATATTTTAAGAATATCCAGTGGTGCAGTCCCCCGTAATACTGCACGATTCAGCCTTGCGCCTGATAGGCCTATGAATACACAGGTTTCTGACAGCTCGAGTATATGCATAAAAGTACCCCCATGCGATACCGAGATCTTCAAGGGTAGTTATGAGGAATGGCCATCATTCCGTGATATGTTCACTGCCGTTTATGTCAATCACCCCAAGCTTACGCCGGCCCAAAAACTTTTTCATTTACGGAATAAAACAAGAGGCAATGCAGGTGCCATTGTGAAAAGATATTCTCTCTGCGACGAGAATTTTATACTAGCATGGAGCGCATTAAAGACTCGTTATGAGAATAAACGAGTATTGGTAGACAACCAACTGAAAATATTATTTAATATTCCCGTAGCCACGCAGGAAAGCAGTAAATCCTTGCAGGATGTGCACTCTACGGTAAACGATTGCCTCAGCACGTTAAAATCCCTGGATGTAAAAGTCGAGAGTTGGGATCCCTTCCTGATATATTTAGTATCCACAAAACTCCCAGAGGAGACAATTTCTCAGTGGGAGCAGTCGTTAAAGTCCCATCGTGAGCTACCTAGTTGGTCCCAAATGGACGAGTTCTTACTCAATCGATTTGAAGTTGTAGAACGAATTTCGAATTTTAAATATTCAAAAGATCGAAGTAGTCTGCCCCCAAAGTATTCATCTCAGAGCTTGAATAAAATTCAGACTTATACGTCTCAGGAAAAGCTCAATAAGACATGCCCATTATGCAAACAGAATCACAGTATTCGTGTTTGCCCCGATTTTCATAAATTTTCCCCTCAGGAACGGGTGGATTTTGTGTATAAGAACAAAATTTGCAATAACTGCCTATCGGATGCCCATTTGAAGAATAAATGTAAGAGCAAGAACACTTGCCTATCTTGTCGAAAGCATCACCATACTCTTTTACATTTAAACCAGGATCTGAAACCGCATCGGAATGTTCAAGTTGCTAGTTCAGATGTATCTCCTAATAATACAGATCTCACAAGGTGCGATACCTGTTTCACATCCGACACTAATTCACCGTCGACATCAAAAGAGGCTCATACTCACGTAAATGCGAATTGCTCCCATAGTGACGAAACAATCTTGCTTAGAACTGCCATAGTGCAGCTTGAACACAGAGGTGAACTCTTTACGATTCGAGCCTTGATTGACCCAGGTTCTCAAAGAACCTTTCTTTCTGAAAGGATAAGGAGACTATTGCAAATTCCCTATCGTAGATCATTCTTCGAGATTGGAGGCATTGGGGCAACCACCCAGATGGCCGATAAGGAATGCTATATCGAACTCTACTCCTCGAGACATGATATTAGATTTTCAATAAGCGCCATTATATTACCGAAGGTCACAAGGAAGTTGCCTTCAGTTTCTTTTGATATTCCGAATTCTCCGGAGCTCGATAAACTCGATTTGGCTGACCCGCATTTTAATAGATCATCTAATATCGACCTCATATTAGGAAACGATTCCGAACGGTTCATCAATATCGAAGGAATTCGAAGGAATGTTTGTGGAGTAGCCTCGGCCTACAATACCATATTTGGGTGGGTTCTCAGTGGCCCGATCCCTACAGAAACAATTCAGGTATTTACGACGAAGATCATTTCATCTGATACTACCCCTTTGAACGAAATTCTTCGCAAGTTTTGGGAATTGGAGGAAGTCCCAGCGATCTCTACTACCTCAGCCTCGGACAAATACTGTGAGGAGTTTTTCTCTAGGACAACCTATCGGGACCCTGATGGTCGCTACGTTGTAAGACTCCCATTTAGGAAGGATTTTCCTCACGATATATTCCTGGGCTCTTCAAGATTCCTGTCTCTTGGTCAGTATACCAGGATGGACAGAACCCTCAGTAAGGATATCGAACTTCGTGATCAATACAACTCTGTCCTGAAGGAATATATTTCTTTGGGACACATGGAGGAAACGTCCTGTCAAGAAAATTGCAATGAAGGAAAATTTTATTCATTTTACCTTCCCCATCATGCGGTAGTCCGCCCAGACCACAAGTCCACGAAAGTTCGTGTCGTTTTTAATGCGTCTCGTAAGACTAAATCTGGTCATTCGTTGAACGACGTCCTATATACAGGTCCCTCACTCCAAACAGATTTAATATCTACAATACTCAATTGGAGAAAATACAAGTATGTATACAGTGGGGACATACAAAAAATGTATCGTCAGATTAAGATACATCCCGATGATAGAGCTTATCAAAGAATCTTGTTCCAAAAAGATTTAACTAGCCCGATTAAAGATTACCATTTGAACACGGTAACCTTCGGCATTAACTGTGCTCCTTTTCTCGCAATACGTACATTATTGCAACTAGCTTCCGACTCAGAGGAAAAGTTCCCCCAAGTTTCAGAAATATTACGACGGGAGACATACGTCGATGACATCTTATCAGGTGGATTTTCTATTGAAGAAACCACCAATTCTCAAAGTTTGCTGATAGCCGTACTGAAGTCAGCGGGGTTCCCTCTGAAGAAAATCATGGCAAACGACCCCGGTTTACTCAAGGACTTACCGGCGGAAGATTTATACGACTCAGACTTTCTTAGATTCTCGGAGGCTAGTTTGGCGAAAACCCTTGGCATCAAATGGAATGCCTTGAGCGATAGGTTTTCATATACTGTTATTCCGTCTCAAGACACCGAAACTACCACAAAGCGTCAGGTACTCTCCCACATTGCCCAGCTATTTGATCCGGCTGGTTGGATAGCTCCTGTGATTGTAAGAGCCAAGATGCTCATGCAGCAGCTCTGGCTAGAATCTTCTGGTTGGGATGAGGAAATATCTTCGGATTCTCAACAAATCTGGAAAATTTTGCTGAACGATCTAGCTCATATCGATGTCATATCAGTCCCACGTTGGATTAGATACATGCCCAACGACGAGATCGAATTTCATGGTTTCAGTGATGCATCGAAAGCCGCTTATTGCGCTTGCGTATATATTAGGTGTAAAACTTCTACCTCAACTGTGTTTTCCAACTTATTCATTGCGAAGAGCAAAGTAGCACCCTTAAAACCTATCTCCTTACCCAAATTGGAACTCAGTGGGGCCCTCCTATTGGCTCATCTTATTGACTATGTATCTAAATTACACCAGAAGAAGACAACTTCAATTACATTATGGTCGGACTCGACCATTGTCCTTGGATGGCTATCAAAACCACCACACACTTGGGAAACGTTCGTGGCAAATCGTACGTCCCAAATCCACGAACTCACTTCTGGTGCAAAATGGAGATATGTCTCCACGCATGACAATCCAGCCGATCTTGGCACAAGAGGCTGCAAGCCTCAAGACCTAACGACTAGCTCCCTTTGGTGGAATGGTCCATCTTGGCTCCCAAATCCAGAATCTACATGGCCTAAAAGAAACCCTATTATTCCAGAATTAGCGAAAAAGCTTGTTCAATCGCATCCGACAGCCACTGAGGAGCCTGATATAATGTTACGATTCTCTTCGTACTCTCGAGCGCTACGAGTCCTTTCATATGTATTCCGCTTCTACCATAACTCACACCCTCATATGAGAAGCAATTTTAGAATTCGGACAACTGAACTAACGCAAGTTGAGCTTCAATTTACAAAAACCCGATTAATTTGTTTAGCTCAGAGACAGTTTTACAAGTCCGAATACGAAGCTCTACTGAATTCAGATACCATATCTTTTAAAAGCAGTTTATTGCCGTTGAACCCCTTTTTGGACTCTGAAGGCATAATTCGAGTGAACGGTCGACTTGCAGATTCGGCTCTGCCCTACAGGGAGCGTCATCCAATAATTCTGCCTGGTAACTCCCAATTTTGTCTGCTCTATTTATCTCATTTACACAATTTTCTCGCCCATGCCGAGGTGAATCAGATGTGCCGTTTGGCACAAACAGAATACTACATTTCTCGTTTGAAAGCCCGCGTGAAAAGTATAGTACATAAATGCAAAACATGTATTATATATAAACACAAACCCAGCTCTCAGATAATGGCTCCTTTACCCGTGGATAGATGTACATTCTCTCCACCATTCCATGTAACCGGAATTGACTTTGCAGGGCCATTTGAACTCAAAAGCTCTGCCCTAAGGAGAGCTCCCACCATAAAAGGATACGCTTCCGTATTTGTGTGCTTTAGCACCAAAGCCATCCATTTGGAACCATGTTCTGAGTTGTCTTCAGCAGCTTTTGAAGCTGCTTTTGCTCGTTTCGTAGGGAGGCGAGGGCTCCCCTGCAGAATATTCTCAGACAACGGCCGCAACTTTGTTGGTGCCAGCAGGGCATTAATTCGTGAATTTTCACAATTCCTTAAGTCCATTTCTAGCGATATTAGCCAAAAGTATATTATTCACGGATTTGAGTGGAAATTTATACCACCCCATGCTCCTCATATGGGCGGCCTATGGGAAGCGGCCGTCAAAAGCTTTAAAATCCACTTTAGGAAGTTAGCAGGCGCACATAAGTTTACTTTCGAGCAATTCTCGACACTTTTGGCTCGAATAGAGGGAGTTCTGAACTCCCGCCCGATTTCGGCCATGACGGAAGACCCTTTGGATCTAACTGCTTTAACCCCAGGCCACTTTTTAAGAGGCTCTCCTATACTTGCACTTCCAGAACCAATATCTCCCAATCTTTCGATGATAAACAAATGGATGAAATTGAAAGCACTACACCATCAATTCTCAATCCGATGGAAGGAAGATTATTTAAAAACCTTACATAAGCGGTACAAATGGAAGACTCCCACTCCGAACTTAAAAGTAAACGACTTAGTCGTCGTCATAGATGATTTACTTCCACCCTATGAGTGGCGCTTAGGTAGAATTGTAAAGACATATCCAGGTTCTGATGGAAATATACGAGTCGCAGATGTACGCACAGAAACTGGAGTTATAAATAGGCCCATAGCAAAATTATGCTATTTACCCCTCTCTAATGACACAAACAACCCATAATTTCAAGCTTCATATTTGCTCACCTCATAAATGAACTTGCACTAACAATCTTGTATATTTCAGAACATCAATCCATCATCAGCAACGGTCGCCCAACATGTATAAATGCAAGTTATGCAATAAGTTCCACGCACTGAAGGTTTGTCCCAAATTTCTGAAAATGACGCCAAAACAGCGAAATGTTTTGGTACTTAAAGAAACGTACTGCGTAAATTGTCTTGCAAGAAGCCACAGATTCCGCGATTGTCGATCCCGCAATATGTGCAGAAGATGCGGAAGGCCACACAATACTTTACTTCACCCCAATTACACGAATCGAAAAGGAAACCAGACCAGCAACAACAGCACCAAAAGCGGCAACAACAGTGGCAACAACAGTAGCAACAACAGCAGAGACAATAACAACAGCAACAACAACCAATGTGAATCTGGGGCAAATCAGAAAATTTTGTCTGAAGCTATTCGTGCGTTAGCAACCGTTCTATGTTCGTCACCAAAGTGATTTTGTCCGCGGTGGCAGCATGTCTAAACCAATAGTTTAGACTTATTCATAATTTAAAAGTAACTGAATTTTACTTTATCTTTAATTACATTTAAATATCAGCCTTGAATTTAAAGTTTGAAAAGCATTGTTAAACGAAAACCTATCGAAGTTACTAAGTAATTGGATTTTAATTGTGAATTATTATAAAAGATACTTTACTACCGTTTAAGTTTCTTGGTGAGCTAATTAGCATTAAAAGTCAGTCGTCTCATAACCCTTGATACGGTAAGCTCACCCAAAGAATAAAACCCACACTCAGCAAATCTTAACTCTGGTTCTTTTATTTCTTTGTCTCGTTTCCATACTTTGTCCAATGGTTCATAATTTCTCACCTATCGAGAAATTGTGCCAAACCACTGACATCTCATCTTCTCCCAGCTTAATAAAGGCAAGCACATCTGCTGTCCCCCACAACCTCCAACACATACAGTCCAAACATTGATTTGCATTGGTGGCGACCAATAGATTCAACAAACATCATCTTGCTCCACCAATCCCCCCATACTCCAATCTAGTTTAAACAGATTATTTTTAGGTTGGGTCATTCGGAAGTGACTTGTGCGGATGGAATATGTAATTTTCGTTTTTCTCGGAAACGACTTAAGCGATTTGCATTCGGATTGATTCGTTTGAAAGCCAATAAAAATATCTACAATTCCATACTGGTTTTGTCTACATAGCTCTTATTGTTTTCGAGATATAGAATAATTTTATGTTGGTTCATTCTGGAAGTGGCTTGTGCGGATGGAATATGTATTTTTCGTTTTTCTCGGAAACGACTTAAGCGATTTGCAATCGGATTGATTCATTTGAAAGCCAATAATAATATGTACAATTCCGTACTTGTTTTGTCTACCTAGCACTTACCGTTTCCGAGATAAAATTATTTTTAGGTTGGGTCATTCTGGAAGTGACTTGTGCGGATGGAATATGTAATTTTTGTTTTTCTCGGAAACGACTTAAGCGATTTGCAATCGGATTGATTCATTTGAAAGCCAATAAAAATATCTACAATTCCATACTGGTCTTGTCTATATAGCTCTTATTGTTTTCGAGATATAGATTATTTTTAGGTTGGGTCATTCTGGAAGTGACTTGTGCGGATGGAATATGTAATTTTCGTTTTTCCCGGAAACGACTTGTGCGGATGGAATATGTAATTTTCGTTTTTCTCGGAAACGACTTAAGCGCTTGCAATCGGATTGATTCGTTTGAAAGCCAATAATAATATCTACAATTCCATACTGGTTTTGTCTACCTACCACTCACAGTTTCCGAGATATAGAATAATTTTATGTTGGTTCATTCTGGAAGTGGCTTGTGCGGATGGAATATGTAATTTTCGTTTTTCTCGGAAACGACTTAAGCGATTTGCAATCGGATTGATACGTTTGAAATCCAATAATAATATCTACAATTCCATACTGGTTTTGTCTACCTAGCACTCACAGTTTCCGAGATATAGAATAATTTGATGTTGGTTCATTCTGGAAGTGACTTGTGCGGATGGAATATGTAATTTTCGTTTTTCTCGGAAACGACTTAAGCGATTTGCAATCGGATTGATTCATTTGAAAGCCAATAATAATATCTACAATACCATACTGGTTTTGTCTACCTAGCACTCACAAATTCCGAGATATAGATTATTTTTTGGTTGGGTCATTCTGGAAGTGACTTGTGCGGATGGAATATGTAATTTTCGTCTTTCTCGGAAACTACTTAAGCGATTTGTAATCGGATTGATTCGTTTGAAAGCCAATAAAAATATCTACAATTCCATACTGGTGTTGTCTACCTAGCACTCACAGTTTCCGAGATATAGAATAATTTTAGGTTGGGTCATTCTGGAAGTGACTTGTGCGGATGGAATATGTAATTTTCTTTTTTCTCGGAAACGACTTAAGCGATTTGCAATCGGATTGATTCGTTTGAAAGCCTATAATAATATCTACAATTTCATACTGGTTTTGTCTACCTAGCACTCACAGTTTCCGAGATATAGAATAATTTTATGTTGGTTCATTCTGGAAGTGGCTTGTGCGGATGGAATATGTAATTTTCGTTTTTCTCGGAAACGACTTAAGCCATTTGCAATCGGATTGACTCATTTGAAAGCCAATAATAATATCTACAATACGCTGGTTTTGTCTACCTAGCACTCACAGTTTCCGAGATATAGAATAATTTTAAATGGGGTCATTCTGGAAGTGACTTGTGCGGATGGAATATGTAATTTTCGTTTTTCTCGGAAACGACTTAAGCGATTTGCAATCGGATTGATTCATTGTAAAGCCATTAATAATATCTACAATTCCATACTGGTCTTGTCTACCTAGCACTCACAGTTTCCGAGATATAGAATAATTTTATGTTGGTTCATTCTGGAAGTGTCTTGTGCAGATGGAATATGTAATTTTCGTTTTTCTCGGAAACGACTTAAGTGATTTGCAATCGGATTGATTCGTTTGAAAGCCAATGAAAATATCTACAATTCCATACTGGTTTTGTCTACCTAGCTCTTACCGTTTCCGAGATATAGAATAATTTTATGTTGGTTCATTCTGGAAGTGGCTTGTGCGGATGGAATATATAATTTTCGTTTTTCTCGGAAACGACTTAAGCGATTTGCAATCGGATTGATTCGTTTGAAAGCCAATAATAATATCTACAATTCCATACTGGTTTTGTCTACATAGCTCTTATTGTTTTCGAGATATAGATTATTTTTAGGTTGGGTCATTCTGGAAGTGACTTGTGCGGATGGAATATGTAATTTTGGTTTTTCTCGGAAACGACTTAAGCGATTTGCAATCGTATTGATTCGTTTAAAAGCCAATAAAAATATCTACAATTCCATACTGGTTTTGTCTACCTAGCTCTTACCGTTTCCGAGATATAGAATAATTTTATGTTGGTTCATTCTGGAAGTGGCTTATGCGGATGGAATATGTAATTTTCGTTTTTCTCGGAAACGACTTAAGCGATTTGCAATCGGATTGATTCATTTGAAAGCCAATAAAAATATATACAATTCCATACTGGTTTTGTCTACATAGCTCTTATTGTTTTCGAGATATAGATTATTTTTAGGTTGGGTCATTCTGGAAGTGACTTGTGCGGATGGAATATTTAATTTTCGTTTTTCTCGGAAACGACTTAAGCGATTTGTAATCGTATTGATTCGTTTGAAAGCCAATAATAATATCTACAATTCCATACTGGCTTTGTCTACCTAGCACTCACAGTTTCCGAGATATAGAATAATTTTATGTTTGTTCATTCTGGAAGTGACTTGTGCGAATGGAATATGTAATTTTCGTTTTTCTCGGAAACGACTTAAGCGATTTGCAATCGGATTGATTCGTTTGAAAGCCAATAATAATATCTACAATTCCATACTGGTTTTGTCTACCTAGCACTCACAGTTTCCGAGATATAAAATAATTTTATGTTGGTTCATTCTGGACATGACTTGCGCGGATGGAATATGTAACTTTCGTTTTTCTCGGAAACGATTTTGGCGATTTGCAATCGGATTGATTCATTTGAAAGCCAATAATAATATCTACAATACCATACTGGTTTTGTCTACCTAGCACTCACAAATTCCGAGATATAGATTATTTTTAGGTTGGGTCATTCTGGAAGTGACTTGTGCGGATGGAATATGTAATTTTCTTTTTTCTCGGAAACGACTTAAGCGATTTGCAATCGGATTGATTCGTTTGAAAGCCTATGATAATATCTACAATTTCATACTGGTTTTGTCTACCTAGCGCTCACAGTTTCCGAGATATAGAATAATTTTATGTTGGTTCATTCTGGTAGTGACTTGTGCGGATGGAATATGTAATTTTCGTTTTTCTCGGAAACGACTTAAGCGATTTGCAATCGGATTGATTCGTTTGAAAGCCAATGAAAATATCTACAATTCCATACTGGTTTTGTCTACCTAGCACTCACAGTTTCCGAGATATAGAATAATTTTATGTTGGTTCATTCTGGTAATGACTTGTGCGGATGGAATATGTAATTTTCGTTTTTCTCGGAAACGACTTAAGCCATTTGCAATCGGATTGACTCATTTGAAAGCCAATAATAATATCTACAATACCATGCTGGTTTTGTCTACCTAGCACTCACAGTTTCCGAGATATAGAATAATTTTATGTGGGGTCATTTTGGAAGTGACTTGTGCGGATGGAATATGTAATTTTCGTTTTTCTCGGAAACGACTTAAGCGATTTGCAATCGGATTGATTCGTTTGAAAGCCAATAAAAATATCTACAATTCCATACTGGTTTTGTCTACCTAGCTCTTACCGTTTCCGTGATATAGAATAATTTTATGTTGGTTCATTCTGGAAGTGACTTGTGCGGATGGAATATGTAATTTTCGTTTTTCTCGGAAACGATTTAGGCAATTTGCAATCGGATTGATTCATTTGAAAGCCAATAATAATATCTGCAATACCATACTGGTTTTGTCTACCTAGCACTCACAAATTCCGAGATATAGATTATTTTTAGGTTGGGTCATTCTGGAAGTGACTTGTGCGGATGGAATATATAATTTTCTTTTTTTCTCGGAAACGACTTAAGCGATTTGCAATCGGATTGATTCGTGTGAAAGCCTATGATAATATCTACAATTTCATACTGGTTTTGTCTACCTAGCGCTCACAGTTTCCGAGATATAGAATAATTTTATGTTGGTTCATTCTGGTAATGACTTGTGCGGATGGAATATGTAATTTTCGTTTTTCTCGGAAACGACTTAAGCCATTTGCAATCGGATTGACTCATTTGAAAGCCAATAATAATATCTACAATACCATGCTGGTTTTGTCTACCTAGCACTCACAGTTTCCGAGATATAGAATAATTTTATGTTGGTTCATTCTGGAAGTGGCTTGTGCGGATGGAATATGTAATTTTCGTTTTTCTCGGAAACGACTTAAGCGATTTCAATCGGATTGATTCGTTTGAAAGCCAATAAAAATGTCTACAATTCCATACTGGTTTTGTCTACATAGCTCTTATTGTTTTCGACATATAGAATAATTTTAAGTTTGGTTCATTCTGGAAGTGGCTTGTGCGGATGGAATATGTATTTTTCGTTTTTCTCGGAAAAGACTTAAGCGATTTGCAATCGGATTGATTCATTTGAAAGCCAATAATAATATGTACAATTCCGTACTGGTTTTGTCTACCTAGCACTTACCGTTTCCGAGATAAAATTATTTTTAGTTTGGGTCATTCTGGAAGTGACTTTACGGATGGAATATGTAATTTTTGTTTTTCTCGGAAACGACTTAAGCGATTTGCAATCGGATTGATTCATTTGAAAGCCAATAAAAATATCTACAATTCCATACTGGTTTTGTCTATATAGCTCTTATTGTTTTCGAGATATAGATTATTTTTTGGTTGGGTCATTCTGGAAGTGACTTGTGCGGATGGAATATGTAATTTTCGTTTTTCTCGGAAACGACTTAAGCGATTTGCAATCGGATTGATTCGTTTGAAAGCCAATAATAATATCTACAATTCCATACTGGCTTTGTCTACCTAGCACTCACAGTTTCCGAGATATAGAATAATTTTATGTTGGTTCATTCTGGAAGTGGCTTGTGCGGATGGAATATGTAATTTTCGTTTTTCTCGGAAACGACTTAAGCCATTTGCAATCGGATTGACTCATTTGAAAGCCAATAATAATATCTACAATACGCTGGTTTTGTCTACCTAGCACTCACAGTTTCCGAGATATAGAATAATTTTAAATGGGGTCATTCTGGAAGTGACTTGTGCGGATGGAATATGTAATTTTCGTTTTTCTCGGAAACGACTTAAGCGATTTGCAATCGGATTGATTCATTGTAAAGCCATTAATAATATCTACAATTCCATACTGGTCTTGTCTACCTAGCACTCACAGTTTCCGAGATATAGAATAATTTTATGTTGGTTCATTCTGGAAGTGTCTTGTGCAGATGGAATATGTAATTTTCGTTTTTCTCGGAAACGACTTAAGTGATTTGCAATCGGATTGATTCGTTTGAAAGCCAATGAAAATATCTACAATTCCATACTGGTTTTGTCTACCTAGCTCTTACCGTTTCCGAGATATAGAATAAATTTATGTTGGTTCATTCTGGAAGTGGCTTGTGCGGATGGAATATATAATTTTCGTTTTTCTCGGAAACGACTTAAGCGATTTGCAATCGGATTGATTCGTTTGAAAGCCAATAATAATATCTACAATTCCATACTGGTTTTGTCTACATAGCTCTTATTGTTTTCGAGATATAGATTATTTTTAGGTTGGGTCATTCTGGAAGTGACTTGTGCGGATGGAATATGTAATTTTGGTTTTTCTCGGAAACGACTTAAGCGATTTGCAATCGTATTGATTCGTTTAAAAGCCAATAAAAATATCTACAATTCCATACTGGTTTTGTCTACCTAGCTCTTACCGATTCCGAGATATAGAATAATTTTATGTTGGTTCATTCTGGAAGTGGCTTATGCGGATGGAATATGTAATTTTCGTTTTTCTCGGAAACGACTTAAGCGATTTGCAATCGGATTGATTCATTTGAAAGCCAATAAAAATATATACAATTCCATACTGGTTTTGTCTACATAGCTCTTATTGTTTTCGAGATATAGATTATTTTTAGGTTGGGTCATTCTGGAAGTGACTTGTGCGGATGGAATATTTAATTTTCGTTTTTCTCGGAAACGACTTAAGCGATTTGCAATCGTATTGATTCGTTTGAAAGCCAATAATAATATCTACAATTCCATACTGGCTTTGTCTACCTAGCACTCACAGTTTCCGAGATATAGAATAATTTTATGTTTGTTCATTCTGGAAGTGACTTGTGCGAATGGAATATGTAATTTTCGTTTTTCTCGGAAACGACTTAAGCGATTTGCAATCGGATTGATTCGTTTGAAAGCCAATAATAATATCTACAATTCCATACTGGTTTTGTCTACCTAGCACTCACAGTTTCCGAGATATAAAATAATTTTATGTTGGTTCATTCTGGACATGACTTGCGCGGATGGAATATGTAACTTTCGTTTTTCTCGGAAACGATTTTGGCGATTTGCAATCGGATTGATTCATTTGAAAGCCAATAATAATATCTACAATACCATACTGGTTTTGTCTACCTAGCACTCACAAATTCCGAGATATAGATTATTTTTAGGTTGGGTCATTCTGGAAGTGACTTGTGCGGATGGAATATGTAATTTTCTTTTTTCTCGGAAACGACTTAAGCGATTTGCAATCGGATTGATTCGTTTGAAAGCCTATGATAATATCTACAATTTCATACTGGTTTTGTCTACCTAGCGCTCACAGTTTCCGAGATATAGAATAATTTTATGTTGGTTCATTCTGGTAGTGACTTGTGCGGATGGAATATGTAATTTTCGTTTTTCTCGGAAACGACTTAAGCGATTTGCACTCGGATTGATTCGTTTGAAAGCCAATGAAAATATCTACAATTCCATACTGGTTTTGTCTACCTAGCACTCACAGTTTCCGAGATATAGAATAATTTTATGTTGGTTCATTCTGGTAATGACTTGTGCGGATGGAATATGTAATTTTCGTTTTTCTCGGAAACGACTTAAGCCATTTGCAATCGGATTGACTCATTTGAAAGCCAATAATAATATCTACAATACCATGCTGGTTTTGTCTACCTAGCACTCACAGTTTCCGAGATATAGAATAATTTTATGTGGGGTCATTTTGGAAGTGACTTGTGCGGATGGAATATGTAATTTTCGTTTTTCTCGGAAACGACTTAAGCGATTTGCAATCGGATTGATTCGTTTGAAAGCCAATAAAAATATCTACAATTCCATACTGGTTTTGTCTACCTAGCTCTTACCGTTTCCGTGATATAGAATAATTTTATGTTGGTTCATTCTGGAAGTGACTTGTGCGGATGGAATATGTAATTTTCGTTTTTCTCGGAAACGATTTAGGCAATTTGCAATCGGATTGATTCATTTGAAAGCCAATAATAATATCTGCAATACCATACTGGTTTTGTCTACCTAGCACTCACGAATTCCGAGATATAGATTATTTTTAGGTTGGGTCATTCTGGAAGTGACTTGTGCGGATGGAATATATAATTTTCTTTTTTCTCGGAAACGACTTAAGCGATTTGCAATCGGATTGATTCGTGTGAAAGCCTATGATAATATCTACAATTTCATACTGGTTTTGTCTACCTAGCGCTCACAGTTTCCGAGATATAGAATAATTTTATGTTGGTTCATTCTGGTAATGACTTGTGCGGATGGAATATGTAATTTTCGTTTTTCTCGGAAACGACTTAAGCCATTTGCAATCGGATTGACTCATTTGAAAGCCAATAATAATATCTACAATACCATGCTGGTTTTGTCTACCTAGCACTCACAGTTTCCGAGATATAGAATAATTTTATGTTGGTTCATTCTGGAAGTGGCTTGTGCGGATGGAATATGTAATTTTCGTTTTTCTCGGAAACGACTTAAGCGATTTCAATCGGATTGATTCGTTTGAAAGCCAATAAAAATGTCTACAATTCCATACTGGTTTTGTCTACATAGCTCTTATTGTTTTCGACATATAGAATAATTTTAAGTTTGGTTCATTCTGGAAGTGGCTTGTGCGGATGGAATATGTATTTTTCGTTTTTCTCGGAAACGACTTAAGCGATTTGCAATCGGATTGATTCATTTGAAAGCCAATAAAAATATCTACAATTCCATACTGGTTTTGTCTATATAGCTCTTATTGTTTTCGAGATATAGATTATTTTTAGGTTGGGTCATTCTGGAAGTGACTTGTGCGGATGGAATATGTAATTTTCGTTTTTCTCGGAAACGACTTAAGCGATTTGCAATCGGATTTATTCGTTTGAAAGCCAATAATAATATGTACAATTCCGTACTGGTTTTGTCTACCTAGCACTTACCGTTTCCGAGATAAAATTATTTTTTAGTTTGGGTCATTCTGGAAGTGACTTTACGGATGGAATATGTAATTTTTGTTTTTCTCGGAAACGACTTAAGCGATTTGCAATCGGATTGATTCATTTGAAAGCCAATAAAAATATCTACAATTCCATACTGGTTTTGTCTATATAGCTCTTATTGTTTTCGAGATATAGATTATTTTTAGGTTGGGTCATTCTGGAAGTGACTTGTGCGGATGGAATATGTAATTTTCGTTTTTCTCGGAAACGACTTAAGCGATTTGCAATCGGATTTATTCGTTTGAAAGCCAATAATAATATCTACAATTCCATACTGGTTTTGTCTACCTACCACTCACAGTTTCCGAGATATAGAATAATTTTATGTTGGTTCATTCTGGAAGTGACTTGTGCGGATGGAATATGTAATTTTCGTTTTTCTCGGAAACGACTTAAGCGATTTGCAATCGGATTGATACGTTTAAAAGCCAATAATAATATCTACAATTCCATACTGGTTTTGTCTACCTAGCACTCACAAATTCCGAGATATAGATTATTTTTTGGTTGGGTCATTCTGGAAGTGACTTGTGCGGATGGAATATGTAATTTTCGTTTTTCTCGGAAACGACTTAAGCGATTTGCAATCGGATTGATTCGTTTGAAAGCCAATAATAATATCTAGAATACTATACTGGTTTTGTCTACCTAGCTCTTACCGTTTCCGAGATATAGAATAATTTTATGTTGGTTCATTCTGGAAGTGGCTTGTGCGGATGGAATATATAATTTTCGTCTTTCTCGGAAACTACTTAAGCGATTTGCAATCGGATTGATTCGTTTGAAAGCCAATAAAAATATCTACAATTCCATACTGGTTTTGTCTATATAGCTCTTATTGTTTTCGAGATATAGATTATTTTTAGGTTGGGTCATTCTGGAAGTGACTTGTGCGGATGGAATATGTAATTTTCGTTTTTCTCGGAAACGACTTAAGCGATTTGCAATCGGATTTATTCGTTTGAAAGCCTATAATAATATCTACAATTCCATACTGATTTTGTCTACCTAGCACTCACAGTCTCCGAGATATAGAATAATCTTATGTTGGTTCATTCTGGAAGTGACTTGTGCGGATGGAATATGTAATTTTCGTTTTTCTCGGAAACGACTTAAGCGATTTGCAATCGGATTGATTCATTTGAAAGCCAATAATAATATCTACAATTCCATACTGGTTTTGTCTACCTAGCACTTTCCGTTTCCGAGATATAAATTATTTTTAGGTTGGTTCATTCTGGAAGTGACTTGTGCGGATGGAATATGTAATTTTCGTTTTTCTCGGAAACGACTTAAGCGATTTGCAATCGGATTGATTCGTTTGAAAGCCAATAATAATATCTAGAATACTATACTGGTTTTGTCTACCTAGCTCTTACCGTTTCCGAGATATAGAATAATTTTATGTTGGTTCATTCTGGAAGTGGCTTGTGCGGATGGAATATATAATTTTCGTCTTTCTCGGAAACTACTTAAGCGATTTGCAATCGGATTGATTCGTTTGAAAGCCAATAAAAATATCTACAATTCCATACTGGTGTTGTCTACCTAGCACTCACAGTTTCCGAGATATAGAATAATTTTAGGTTGGGTCATTCTGGAAGTGACTTGTGCGGATGGAATATGTAATTTTCTTTTTTCTCGGAAACGACTTAAGCGATTTGCAATCGGATTGATTCGTTTGAAAGCCAATAATAATATCTACAATTCCATACTGGTTTTGTCTACATAGCTCTTATTGTTTTCGAGATATAGATTATTTTTAGGTTGGGTCATTCTGGAAGTGACTTGTGCGGATGGAATATGTAATTTTGGTTTTTCTCGGAAACGACTTAAGCGATTTGCAATCGTATTGATTCGTTTAAAAGCCAATAAAAATATCTACAATTCCATACTGGTTTTGTCTACCTAGCTCTTACCGTTTCCGAGATATAGAATAATTTTATGTTGGTTCATTCTGGAAGTGGCTTGTGCGGATGGAATATGTAATTTTCGTTTTTCTCGGAAACGACTTAAGCGATTTGCAATCGGATTGATTCATTTGAAAGCCAATAAAAATATCTACAATTCCATACTGGTTTTGTCTACATAGCTCTTATTGTTTTCGAGATATAGATTATTTTTAGGTTGGGTCATTCTGGAAGTGACTTGTGCGGATGGAATATTTAATTTTCGTTTTTCTCGGAAACGACTTAAGCGATTTGCAATCGTATTGATTCGTTTGAAAGCCAATAATAATATCTACAATTCCATACTGGCTTTGTCTACCTAGCACTCACAGTTTCCGAGATATAGAATAATTTTATGTTTGTTCATTCTGGAAGTGACTTGTGCGAATGGAATATGTAATTTTCGTTTTTCTCGGAAACGACTTAAGCGATTTGCAATCGGATTGATTCGTTTGAAAGCCAATAATAATATCTACAATTCCATACTGGTTTTGTCTACCTAGCACTCACAGTTTCCGAGATATAAAATAATTTTATGTTGGTTCATTCTGGACATGACTTGCGCGGATGGAATATGTAACTTTCGTTTTTCTCGGAAACGATTTTGGCGATTTGCAATCGGATTGATTCATTTGAAAGCCAATAATAATATCTACAATACCATACTGGTTTTGTCTACCTAGCACTCACAAATTCCGAGATATAGATTATTTTTAGGTTGGGTCATTCTGGAAGTGACTTGTGCGGATGGAATATGTAATTTTCTTTTTTCTCGGAAACGACTTAAGCGATTTGCAATCGGATTGATTCGTTTGAAAGCCTATGATAATATCTACAATTTCATACTGGTTTTGTCTACCTAGCGCTCACAGTTTCCGAGATATAGAATAATTTTATGTTGGTTCATTCTGGTAGTGACTTGTGCGGATGGAATATGTAATTTTCGTTTTTCTCGGAAACGACTTAAGCGATTTGCAATCGGATTGATTCGTTTGAAAGCCAATGAAAATATCTACAATTCCATACTGGTTTTGTCTACCTAGCACTCACAGTTTCCGAGATATAGAATAATTTTATGTTGGTTCATTCTGGTAATGACTTGTGCGGATGGAATATGTAATTTTCGTTTTTCTCGGAAACGACTTAAGCCATTTGCAATCGGATTGATTCATTTGAAAGCCAATAATAATATCTACAATACCATGCTGGTTTTGTCTACCTAGCACTCACAGTTTCCGAGATATAGAATAATTTTATGTGGGGTCATTTTGGAAGTGACTTGTGCGGATGGAATATGTAATTTTCGTTTTTCTCGGAAACGACTTAAGCGATTTGCAATCGGATTGATTCGTTTGAAAGCCAATAAAAATATCGACAATTCCATACTGGTTTTGTCTACCTAGCTCTTACCGTTTCCGTGATATAGAATAATTTTATGTTGGTTCATTCTGGAAGTGACTTGAGCGGATGGAATATGTAATTTTCGTTTTTCTCGGAAACGATTTAGGCAATTTGCAATCGGATTGATTCATTTGAAAGCCAATAATAATATCTGCAATACCATACTGGTTTTGTCTACCTAGCACTCACGAATTCCGAGATATAGATTATTTTTAGGTTGGATCATTCTGGAAGTGACTTGTGCGGATGGAATATATAATTTTCTTTTTTTCTCGGAAACGACTTAAGCCATTTGCAAACGGATTGACTCATTTGAAAGCCAATAATAATATCTACAATACCATGCTGGTTTTGTCTACCTAGCACTCACAGTTTCCGAGATATAGAATAATTTTATGTTGGTTCATTCTGGAAGTGGCTTGTGCGGATGGAATATGTAATTTTCGTTTTTCTCGGAAACGACTTAAGCGATTTCAATCGGATTGATTCGTTTGAAAGCCAATAAAAATGTCTACAATTCCGTACTGGTTTTGTCTACCTAGCACTTACCGTTTCCGAGATAAAATTATTTTTAGTTTGGGTCATTCTGGAAGTGACTTTACGGATGGAATATGTAATTTTTGTTTTTCTCGGAAACGACTTAAGCGATTTGCAATCGGATTGATTCATTTGAAAGCCAATAAAAATATCTACAATTCCATACTGGTTTTGTCTATATAGCTCTTATTGTTTTCGAGATATAGATTATTTTTAGGTTGGGTCATTCTGGAAGTGACTTGTGCGGATGGAATATGTAATTTTCGTTTTTCTCGGAAACGACTTAAGCGATTTGCAATCGGATTGATTCGTTTGAAAGCCAATAATAATATCTACAATTCCATACTGGTTTTGTCTACCTACCACTCACAGTTTCCGAGATATAGAATAATTTTATGTTGGTTCATTCTGGAAGTGTCTTGTGCGGATGGAATATGTAATTTTCGTTTTTCTCGGAAACGACTTAAGCGATTTGCAATCGGATTGATTCGTTTGAAAGCCAATAAAAATATCTACAATTCCATACTGGTTTTGTCTACCTAGCACTCACAGTTTCCGAGATATAGAATAATTTTATGTTGGTTCATTCTGGAAGTGTCTTGTGGGGATGGAATATGTAATTTTCATTTTTCTCGGAAACGACTTAAGCGATTTGCAATCGGATTGATTCATTTGAAAGCCAATAATAATATCTACAATTCCATACTGGTCTTGTCTACCTAGCACTCACAGTTTCCGAGATATAAAATAATTTTATGTTGGTTCATTCTGGTAATGACTTGTGCGGATGGAATATGTACTTTTCGTTTTTCTCGGAAACGACTTAAGTGATTTGCAATCGGATTGATTCGTTTGAAAGCCAATAAAAATATCTACAATTCCATACTGGTTTTGTCTACCTAGCTCTTACCGTTTCCGAGATATAGAATAATTTTATGTTGGTTCATTCTGGAAGTGGCTTGTGCGGATGGAATATGTAATTTTCGTTTTTCTCGGAAACGACTTAAGCGATTGGCAATCGGATTGATTCGTTTGAAAGCCAATAAAAATATCTACAATTCCATACTGGTTTTGTCTACATAGCTCTTATTGTTTTCGAGATATAGATTATTTTTAGGTTGGGTCATTCTGGAAGTGACTTGTGCGGATGGAATATGTAATTTTCGTTTTTCTCGGAAACGACTTAAGCGATTTGCAATCGGATTGATTCGTTTGAAAGCCAATAAAAATATCTACAATTCCATACTGGTTTTGTCTACATAGCTCTTATTGTTTTTGAGATATAGAATAATTTTATGTTGGTTCATTCTGGAAGTGGCTTGTGCGGATGGAATATGTATTTTTCGTTTTTCTCGGAAACGACTTAAGCGATTTGCAATCGGATTGATTCATTTGAAAGCCAATAATAATATGTACAATTCCGTACTTGTTTTGTCTACCTAGCACTTACCGTTTTCGAGATAAAATTATTTTTAGGTTGGGTCATTCTGGAAGTGACTTGTGCGGATGGAATATGTAATTTTTGTTTTTCTCGGAAACGACTTAAGCGATTTGCAATCGGATTGATTCATTTGAAAGCCAATAATAATATCTACAATTCCATACTGGTTTTGTCTATATAGCTCTTATTGTTTTCGAGATATAGATTATTTTTAGGTTGGGTCATTCTGGAAGTGACTTGTGCGGATGGAATATGTAATTTTCGTTTTTCTCGGAAACGACTTGTGCGGATGGAATATGTAATTTTCGTTTTTCTCGGAAACGACTTAAGCGATTTGCAATCGGATTGATTCATTTGAAAGCCAATAATAATATCTACAATTCCATACTGGTCTT
Organism: Stomoxys calcitrans; assembly: GCF_963082655.1. Lineage (NCBI taxonomy): Eukaryota > Metazoa > Arthropoda > Insecta > Diptera > Muscidae > Stomoxys > Stomoxys calcitrans. The sequence continues at coordinate 59,933,242 of NC_081555.1, read as the reverse complement.
GTCTACCTAGCACTCACAGTTTCCGAGATATAGAATAATTTTATGTTGGTTCATTCTGGAAGTGTCTTGTGCGGATGGAATATGTAATTTTCGTTTTTCTCGGAAACGACTTAAGTGATTTGCAATCGGATTGATTCGTTTGAAAGCCAATAAAAATATCTACAATTCCATACTGGTTTTGTCTACCTAGCACTCACAGTTTCCGAGATATAGAATAATTTTATGTTGGTTCATTCTGGAAGTGTCTTGTGCGGATGGAATATGTAATTTTCGTTTTTCTCGGAAACGACTTAAGCGATTTGCAATCGGATTGATTCATTTGAAAGCCAATAATAATATCTACAAATCTATACTGGTTTTGTCTACCTAGCTCTTACCGTTTCCGAGATATAGAATAATTTTATGTTGGTTCATTCTGGAAGTGTCTTGTGCGGATGGAATATGTAATTTTCGTTTTTCTCGGAAACGACTTAAGTGATTTGCAATCGGATTGATTCGTTTGAAAGCCAATAAAAATATCTACAATTCCATACTGGTTTTGTCTATCTAGCTCTTACCGTTTCCGAGATATAGAATAATTTTATGTTGGTTCATTCTGGAAGTGGCTTGTGCGGATGGAATATGTAATTTTCGTTTTTCTCGGAAACGACTTAAGCGATTTCAATCGGATTGATTCGTTTGAAAGCCAATAAAAATATCTACAATTCCATACTGGTTTTGTCTGCATAGCTCTTATTGTTTTCGAGATATAGATTATTTTTAGGTTGGGTCATTCTGGAAGTGACTTGTGCGGATGGAATATGTAATTTTCGTTTTTCTCGGTAACGACTTAAGCGATTTGCAATCGGATTGATTCGTTTGAAAGCCACTAAAAATATCTACAATTCCATACTGGTTTTGTCTACATAGCTCTTATTGTTTTCGAGATATAGAATAATTTTATGTTGGTTCATTCTGGAAGTGGCTTGTGCGGATGGAATATGTATTTTTCGTTTTTCTCGGAAACGACTTAAGCGATTTGCAATCGGATTGATTCATTTGAAAGCCAATAATAATATCTACAATTCCATACTGGTCTTGTCTACCTAGCACTCACAGTTTCCGAGATATAGAATAATTTTATGTTGGTTCATTCTGGTAATGACTTGTGCGGATGGAATATGTAATTTTCGTTTTTCTCGGAAACGACTTAAGCGATTGGCAATCGGATTGATTCGTTTGAAAGCCAATAAAAATATCTACAATTCCATACTGGTTTTGTCTACATAGCTCTTATTGTTTTCGAGATATAGATTATTTTTAGGTTGGGTCATTCTGGAAGTGACTTGTGCGGATGGAATATGTAATTTTCGTTTTTCTGGGAAACGACTTAAGCGATTTGCAATCGGATTGATTCGTTTGAAAGCCAATAAAAATATCTACAATTCCATACTGGTTTTGTCTACCTAGCTCTTACCGTTTCCGAGATATAGAATAATTTTATGTTGGTTCATTCTGGAAGTGGCTTGTGCGGATGGAATATATAATTTTCGTTTTTCTCGGAAACGACTTAAGCGATTTCAATCGGATTGATTTGTTTGAAAGCCAATGAAAATATCTACAATTCCATACTGGTTTTGTCTACATAGCTCTTATTGTTTTCGAGATATAGATTATTTTTAGGTTGGGTCATTCGGAAGTGACTTGTGCGGATGGAATATGTAATTTTCGTTTTTCTCGGAAACGACTTAAGCGATTTGCATTCGGATTGATTCGTTTGAAAGCCAATAAAAATATCTACAATTCCATACTGGTTTTGTCTACATAGCTCTTATTGTTTTCGAGATATAGAATAATTTTATGTTGGTTCATTCTGGAAGTGGCTTGTGCGGATGGAATATGTATTTTTCGTTTTTCTCGGAAACGACTTAAGCGATTTGCAATCGGATTGATTCATTTGAAAGCCAATAATAATATGTACAATTCCGTACTTGTTTTGTCTACCTAGCACTTACCGTTTCCGAGATAAAATTATTTTTAGGTTGGGTCATTCTGGAAGTGACTTGTGCGGATGGAATATGTAATTTTTGTTTTTCTCGGAAACGACTTAAGCGATTTGCAATCGGATTGATTCATTTGAAAGCCAATAAAAATATCTACAATTCCATACTGGTCTTGTCTATATAGCTCTTATTGTTTTCGAGATATAGATTATTTTTAGGTTGGGTCATTCTGGAAGTGACTTGTGCGGATGGAATATGTAATTTTCGTTTTTCCCGGAAACGACTTGTGCGGATGGAATATGTAATTTTCGTTTTTCTCGGAAACGACTTAAGCGCTTGCAATCGGATTGATTCGTTTGAAAGCCAATAATAATATCTACAATTCCATACTGGTTTTGTCTACCTACCACTCACAGTTTCCGAGATATAGAATAATTTTATGTTGGTTCATTCTGGAAGTGACTTGTGCGGATGGAATATGTAATTTTCGTTTTTCTCGGAAACGACTTAAGCGATTTGCAATCGGATTGATACGTTTGAAATCCAATAATAATATCTACAATTCCATACTGGTTTTGTCTACCTAGCACTCACAGTTTCCGAGATATAGAATAATTTGATGTTGGTTCATTCTGGAAGTGACTTGTGCGGATGGAATATGTAATTTTCGTTTTTCTCGGAAACGACTTAAGCGATTTGCAATCGGATTGATTCATTTGAAAGCCAATAATAATATCTACAATACCATACTGGTTTTGTCTACCTAGCACTCACAAATTCCGAGATATAGATTATTTTTTGGTTGGGTCATTCTGGAAGTGACTTGTGCGGATGGAATATGTAATTTTCGTCTTTCTCGGAAACTACTTAAGCGATTTGTAATCGGATTGATTCGTTTGAAAGCCAATAAAAATATCTACAATTCCATACTGGTGTTGTCTACCTAGCACTCACAGTTTCCGAGATATAGAATAATTTTAGGTTGGGTCATTCTGGAAGTGACTTGTGCGGATGGAATATGTAATTTTCTTTTTTCTCGGAAACGACTTAAGCGATTTGCAATCGGATTGATTCGTTTGAAAGCCTATAATAATATCTACAATTTCATACTGGTTTTGTCTACCTAGCACTCACAGTTTCCGAGATATAGAATAATTTTATGTTGGTTCATTCTGGAAGTGGCTTGTGCGGATGGAATATGTAATTTTCGTTTTTCTCGGAAACGACTTAAGCCATTTGCAATCGGATTGACTCATTTGAAAGCCAATAATAATATCTACAATACGCTGGTTTTGTCTACCTAGCACTCACAGTTTCCGAGATATAGAATAATTTTAAATGGGGTCATTCTGGAAGTGACTTGTGCGGATGGAATATGTAATTTTCGTTTTTCTCGGAAACGACTTAAGCGATTTGCAATCGGATTGATTCATTGTAAAGCCATTAATAATATCTACAATTCCATACTGGTCTTGTCTACCTAGCACTCACAGTTTCCGAGATATAGAATAATTTTATGTTGGTTCATTCTGGAAGTGTCTTGTGCAGATGGAATATGTAATTTTCGTTTTTCTCGGAAACGACTTAAGTGATTTGCAATCGGATTGATTCGTTTGAAAGCCAATGAAAATATCTACAATTCCATACTGGTTTTGTCTGCATAGCTCTTATTGTTTTCGAGATATAGATTATTTTTAGGTTGGGTCATTCTGGAAGTGACTTGTGCGGATGGAATATGTAATTTTCGTTTTTCTCGGTAACGACTTAAGCGATTTGCAATCGGATTGATTCGTTTGAAAGCCACTAAAAATATCTACAATTCCATACTGGCTTTGTCTACATAGCTCTTATTGTTTTCGAGATATAGAATAATTTTATGTTGGTTCATTCTGGAAGTGGCTTGTGCGGATGGAATATGTATTTTTCGTTTTTCTCGGAAACGACTTAAGCGATTTGCAATCGGATTGATTCATTTGAAAGCCAATAATAATATGTACAATTCCGTACTTGTTTTGTCTACCTAGCACTTACCGTTTTCGAGATAAAATTATTTTTAGGTTGGGTCATTCTGGAAGTGACTTGTGCGGATGGAATATGTAATTTTTGTTTTTCTCGGAAACGACTTAAGCGATTTGCAATCGGATTGATTCATTTGAAAGCCAATAATAATATCTACAATTCCATACTGGTTTTGTCTATATAGCTCTTATTGTTTTCGAGATATAGATTATTTTTAGGTTGGGTCATTCTGGAAGTGACTTGTGCGGATGGAATATGTAATTTTCGTTTTTCTCGGAAACGACTTGTGCGGATGGAATATGTAATTTTCGTTTTTCTCGGAAACGACTTAAGCGATTTGCAATCGGATTGATTCATTTGAAAGCCAATAATAATATCTACAATTCCATACTGGTCTTGTCTACCTAGCACTCACAGTTTCCGAGATATAGAATAATTTTATGTTGGTTCATTCTGGAAGTGTCTTGTGCGGATGGAATATGTAATTTTCGTTTTTCTCGGAAACGACTTAAGTGATTTGCAATCGGATTGATTCGTTTGAAAGCCAATAAAAATATCTACAATTCCATACTGGTTTTGTCTACCTAGCACTCACAGTTTCCGAGATATAGAATAATTTTATGTTGGTTCATTCTGGAAGTGTCTTGTGCGGATGGAATATGTAATTTTCGTTTTTCTCGGAAACGACTTAAGCGATTTGCAATCGGATTGATTCATTTGAAAGCCAATAATAATATCTACAAATCTATACTGGTTTTGTCTACCTAGCTCTTACCGTTTCCGAGATATAGAATAATTTTATGTTGGTTCATTCTGGAAGTGTCTTGTGCGGATGGAATATGTAATTTTCGTTTTTCTCGGAAACGACTTAAGTGATTTGCAATCGGATTGATTCGTTTGAAAGCCAATAAAAATATCTACAATTCCATACTGGTTTTGTCTATCTAGCTCTTACCGTTTCCGAGATATAGAATAATTTTATGTTGGTTCATTCTGGAAGTGGCTTGTGCGGATGGAATATGTAATTTTCGTTTTTCTCGGAAACGACTTAAGCGATTTCAATCGGATTGATTCGTTTGAAAGCCAATAAAAATATCTACAATTCCATACTGGTTTTGTCTGCATAGCTCTTATTGTTTTCGAGATATAGATTATTTTTAGGTTGGGTCATTCTGGAAGTGACTTGTGCGGATGGAATATGTAATTTTCGTTTTTCTCGGTAACGACTTAAGCGATTTGCAATCGGATTGATTCGTTTGAAAGCCACTAAAAATATCTACAATTCCATACTGGTTTTGTCTACATAGCTCTTATTGTTTTCGAGATATAGAATAATTTTATGTTGGTTCATTCTGGAAGTGGCTTGTGCGGATGGAATATGTATTTTTCGTTTTTCTCGGAAACGACTTAAGCGATTTGCAATCGGATTGATTCATTTGAAAGCCAATAATAATATCTACAATTCCATACTGGTCTTGTCTACCTAGCACTCACAGTTTCCGAGATATAGAATAATTTTATGTTGGTTCATTCTGGTAATGACTTGTGCGGATGGAATATGTAATTTTCGTTTTTCTCGGAAACGACTTAAGCGATTGGCAATCGGATTGATTCGTTTGAAAGCCAATAAAAATATCTACAATTCCATACTGGTTTTGTCTACATAGCTCTTATTGTTTTCGAGATATAGATTATTTTTAGGTTGGGTCATTCTGGAAGTGACTTGTGCGGATGGAATATGTAATTTTCGTTTTTCTGGGAAACGACTTAAGCGATTTGCAATCGGATTGATTCGTTTGAAAGCCAATAAAAATATCTACAATTCCATACTGGTTTTGTCTACCTAGCTCTTACCGTTTCCGAGATATAGAATAATTTTATGTTGGTTCATTCTGGAAGTGGCTTGTGCGGATGGAATATATAATTTTCGTTTTTCTCGGAAACGACTTAAGCGATTTCAATCGGATTGATTTGTTTGAAAGCCAATGAAAATATCTACAATTCCATACTGGTTTTGTCTACATAGCTCTTATTGTTTTCGAGATATAGATTATTTTTAGGTTGGGTCATTCGGAAGTGACTTGTGCGGATGGAATATGTAATTTTCGTTTTTCTCGGAAACGACTTAAGCGATTTGCATTCGGATTGATTCGTTTGAAAGCCAATAAAAATATCTACAATTCCATACTGGTTTTGTCTACATAGCTCTTATTGTTTTCGAGATATAGAATAATTTTATGTTGGTTCATTCTGGAAGTGGCTTGTGCGGATGGAATATGTATTTTTCGTTTTTCTCGGAAACGACTTAAGCGATTTGCAATCGGATTGATTCATTTGAAAGCCAATAATAATATGTACAATTCCGTACTTGTTTTGTCTACCTAGCACTTACCGTTTCCGAGATAAAATTATTTTTAGGTTGGGTCATTCTGGAAGTGACTTGTGCGGATGGAATATGTAATTTTTGTTTTTCTCGGAAACGACTTAAGCGATTTGCAATCGGATTGATTCATTTGAAAGCCAATAAAAATATCTACAATTCCATACTGGTCTTGTCTATATAGCTCTTATTGTTTTCGAGATATAGATTATTTTTAGGTTGGGTCATTCTGGAAGTGACTTGTGCGGATGGAATATGTAATTTTCGTTTTTCCCGGAAACGACTTGTGCGGATGGAATATGTAATTTTCGTTTTTCTCGGAAACGACTTAAGCGCTTGCAATCGGATTGATTCGTTTGAAAGCCAATAATAATATCTACAATTCCATACTGGTTTTGTCTACCTACCACTCACAGTTTCCGAGATATAGAATAATTTTATGTTGGTTCATTCTGGAAGTGACTTGTGCGGATGGAATATGTAATTTTCGTTTTTCTCGGAAACGACTTAAGCGATTTGCAATCGGATTGATACGTTTGAAATCCAATAATAATATCTACAATTCCATACTGGTTTTGTCTACCTAGCACTCACAGTTTCCGAGATATAGAATAATTTGATGTTGGTTCATTCTGGAAGTGACTTGTGCGGATGGAATATGTAATTTTCGTTTTTCTCGGAAACGACTTAAGCGATTTGCAATCGGATTGATTCATTTGAAAGCCAATAATAATATCTACAATACCATACTGGTTTTGTCTACCTAGCACTCACAAATTCCGAGATATAGATTATTTTTTGGTTGGGTCATTCTGGAAGTGACTTGTGCGGATGGAATATGTAATTTTCGTCTTTCTCGGAAACTACTTAAGCGATTTGTAATCGGATTGATTCGTTTGAAAGCCAATAAAAATATCTACAATTCCATACTGGTGTTGTCTACCTAGCACTCACAGTTTCCGAGATATAGAATAATTTTAGGTTGGGTCATTCTGGAAGTGACTTGTGCGGATGGAATATGTAATTTTCTTTTTTCTCGGAAACGACTTAAGCGATTTGCAATCGGATTGATTCGTTTGAAAGCCTATAATAATATCTACAATTTCATACTGGTTTTGTCTACCTAGCACTCACAGTTTCCGAGATATAGAATAATTTTATGTTGGTTCATTCTGGAAGTGGCTTGTGCGGATGGAATATGTAATTTTCGTTTTTCTCGGAAACGACTTAAGCCATTTGCAATCGGATTGACTCATTTGAAAGCCAATAATAATATCTACAATACGCTGGTTTTGTCTACCTAGCACTCACAGTTTCCGAGATATAGAATAATTTTAAATGGGGTCATTCTGGAAGTGACTTGTGCGGATGGAATATGTAATTTTCGTTTTTCTCGGAAACGACTTAAGCGATTTGCAATCGGATTGATTCATTGTAAAGCCATTAATAATATCTACAATTCCATACTGGTCTTGTCTACCTAGCACTCACAGTTTCCGAGATATAGAATAATTTTATGTTGGTTCATTCTGGAAGTGTCTTGTGCAGATGGAATATGTAATTTTCGTTTTTCTCGGAAACGACTTAAGTGATTTGCAATCGGATTGATTCGTTTGAAAGCCAATGAAAATATCTACAATTCCATACTGGTTTTGTCTACCTAGCTCTTACCGTTTCCGAGATATAGAATAATTTAATGTTGGTTCATTCTGGAAGTGGCTTGTGCGGATGGAATATATAATTTTCGTTTTTCTCGGAAACGACTTAAGCGATTTGCAATCGGATTGATTCGTTTGAAAGCCAATAATAATATCTACAATTCCATACTGGTTTTGTCTACATAGCTCTTATTGTTTTCGAGATATAGATTATTTTTAGGTTGGGTCATTCTGGAAATGACTTGTGCGGATGGAATATGTAATTTTGGTTTTTCTCGGAAACGACTTAAGCGATTTGCAATCGTATTGATTCGTTTAAAAGCCAATAAAAATATCTACAATTCCATACTGGTTTTGTCTACCTAGCTCTTACCGTTTCCGAGATATAGAATAATTTTATGTTGGTTCATTCTGGAAGTGGCTTATGCGGATGGAATATGTAATTTTCGTTTTTCTCGGAAACGACTTAAGCGATTTGCAATCGGATTGATTCATTTGAAAGCCAATAAAAATATATACAATTCCATACTGGTTTTGTCTACATAGCTCTTATTGTTTTCGAGATATAGATTATTTTTAGGTTGGGTCATTCTGGAAGTGACTTGTGCGGATGGAATATTTAATTTTCGTTTTTCTCGGAAACGACTTAAGCGATTTGTAATCGTATTGATTCGTTTGAAAGCCAATAATAATATCTACAATTCCATACTGGCTTTGTCTACCTAGCACTCACAGTTTCCGAGATATAGAATAATTTTATGTTTGTTCATTCTGGAAGTGACTTGTGCGAATGGAATATGTAATTTTCGTTTTTCTCGGAAACGACTTAAGCGATTTGCAATCGGATTGATTCGTTTGAAAGCCAATAATAATATCTACAATTCCATACTGGTTTTGTCTACCTAGCACTCACAGTTTCCGAGATATAAAATAATTTTATGTTGGTTCATTCTGGACATGACTTGCGCGGATGGAATATGTAACTTTCGTTTTTCTCGGAAACGATTTTGGCGATTTGCAATCGGATTGATTCATTTGAAAGCCAATAATAATATCTACAATACCATACTGGTTTTGTCTACCTAGCACTCACAAATTCCGAGATATAGATTATTTTTAGGTTGGGTCATTCTGGAAGTGACTTGTGCGGATGGAATATGTAATTTTCTTTTTTCTCGGAAACGACTTAAGCGATTTGCAATCGGATTGATTCGTTTGAAAGCCTATGATAATATCTACAATTTCATACTGGTTTTGTCTACCTAGCGCTCACAGTTTCCGAGATATAGAATAATTTTATGTTGGTTCATTCTGGTAGTGACTTGTGCGGATGGAATATGTAATTTTCGTTTTTCTCGGAAACGACTTAAGCGATTTGCAATCGGATTGATTCGTTTGAAAGCCAATGAAAATATCTACAATTCCATACTGGTTTTGTCTACCTAGCACTCACAGTTTCCGAGATATAGAATAATTTTATGTTGGTTCATTCTGGTAATGACTTGTGCGGATGGAATATGTAATTTTCGTTTTTCTCGGAAACGACTTAAGCCATTTGCAATCGGATTGACTCATTTGAAAGCCAATAATAATATCTACAATACCATGCTGGTTTTGTCTACCTAGCACTCACAGTTTCCGAGATATAGAATAATTTTATGTGGGGTCATTTTGGAAGTGACTTGTGCGGATGGAATATGTAATTTTCGTTTTTCTCGGAAACGACTTAAGCGATTTGCAATCGGATTGATTCGTTTGAAAGCCAATAAAAATATCTACAATTCCATACTGGTTTTGTCTACCTAGCTCTTACCGTTTCCGTGATATAGAATAATTTTATGTTGGTTCATTCTGGAAGTGACTTGTGCGGATGGAATATGTAATTTTCGTTTTTCTCGGAAACGATTTAGGCAATTTGCAATCGGATTGATTCATTTGAAAGCCAATAATAATATCTGCAATACCATACTGGTTTTGTCTACCTAGCACTCACGAATTCCGAGATATAGATTATTTTTAGGTTGGGTCATTCTGGAAGTGACTTGTGCGGATGGAATATATAATTTTCTTTTTTTCTCGGAAACGACTTAAGCGATTTGCAATCGGATTGATTCGTGTGAAAGCCTATGATAATATCTACAATTTCATACTGGTTTTGTCTACCTAGCGCTCACAGTTTCCGAGATATAGAATAATTTTATGTTGGTTCATTCTGGTAATGACTTGTGCGGATGGAATATGTAATTTTCGTTTTTCTCGGAAACGACTTAAGCCATTTGCAATCGGATTGACTCATTTGAAAGCCAATAATAATATCTACAATACCATGCTGGTTTTGTCTACCTAGCACTCACAGTTTCCGAGATATAGAATAATTTTATGTTGGTTCATTCTGGAAGTGGCTTGTGCGGATGGAATATGTAATTTTCGTTTTTCTCGGAAACGACTTAAGCGATTTCAATCGGATTGATTCGTTTGAAAGCCAATAAAAATGTCTACAATTCCATACTGGTTTTGTCTACATAGCTCTTATTGTTTTCGACATATAGAATAATTTTAAGTTTGGTTCATTCTGGAAGTGGCTTGTGCGGATGGAATATGTATTTTTCGTTTTTCTCGGAAAAGACTTAAGCGATTTGCAATCGGATTGATTCATTTGAAAGCCAATAATAATATGTACAATTCCGTACTGGTTTTGTCTACCTAGCACTTACCGTTTCCGAGATAAAATTATTTTTAGTTTGGGTCATTCTGGAAGTGACTTTACGGATGGAATATGTAATTTTTGTTTTTCTCGGAAACGACTTAAGCGATTTGCAATCGGATTGATTCATTTGAAAGCCAATAAAAATATCTACAATTCCATACTGGTTTTGTCTATATAGCTCTTATTGTTTTCGAGATATAGATTATTTTTAGGTTGGGTCATTCTGGAAGTGACTTGTGCGGATGGAATATGTAATTTTCGTTTTTCTCGGAAACGACTTAAGCGATTTGCAATCGGATTTATTCGTTTGAAAGCCAATAATAATATCTACAATTCCATACTGGTTTTGTCTACCTACCACTCACAGTTTCCGAGATATAGAATAATTTTATGTTGGTTCATTCTGGAAGTGACTTGTGCGGATGGAATATGTAATTTTCGTTTTTCTCGGAAACGACTTAAGCGATTTGCAATCGGATTGATACGTTTAAAAGCCAATAATAATATCTACAATTCCATACTGGTTTTGTCTACCTAGCACTCACAAATTCCGAGATATAGATTATTTTTTGGTTGGGTCATTCTGGAAGTGACTTGTGCGGATGGAATATGTAATTTTCGTTTTTCTCGGAAACGACTTAAGCGATTTGCAATCGGATTGATTCGTTTGAAAGCCAATAATAATATCTACAATTCCATACTGGCTTTGTCTACCTAGCACTCACAGTTTCCGAGATATAGAATAATTTTATGTTGGTTCATTCTGGAAGTGGCTTGTGCGGATGGAATATGTAATTTTCGTTTTTCTCGGAAACGACTTAAGCCATTTGCAATCGGATTGACTCATTTGAAAGCCAATAATAATATCTACAATACGCTGGTTTTGTCTACCTAGCACTCACAGTTTCCGAGATATAGAATAATTTTAAATGGGGTCATTCTGGAAGTGACTTGTGCGGATGGAATATGTAATTTTCGTTTTTCTCGGAAACGACTTAAGCGATTTGCAATCGGATTGATTCATTGTAAAGCCATTAATAATATCTACAATTCCATACTGGTCTTGTCTACCTAGCACTCACAGTTTCCGAGATATAGAATAATTTTATGTTGGTTCATTCTGGAAGTGTCTTGTGCAGATGGAATATGTAATTTTCGTTTTTCTCGGAAACGACTTAAGTGATTTGCAATCGGATTGATTCGTTTGAAAGCCAATGAAAATATCTACAATTCCATACTGGTTTTGTCTACCTAGCTCTTACCGTTTCCGAGATATAGAATAAATTTATGTTGGTTCATTCTGGAAGTGGCTTGTGCGGATGGAATATATAATTTTCGTTTTTCTCGGAAACGACTTAAGCGATTTGCAATCGGATTGATTCGTTTGAAAGCCAATAATAATATCTACAATTCCATACTGGTTTTGTCTATATAGCTCTTATTGTTTTCGAGATATAGATTATTTTTAGGTTGGGTCATTCTGGAAGTGACTTGTGCGGATGGAATATGTAATTTTGGTTTTTCTCGGAAACGACTTAAGCGATTTGCAATCGTATTGATTCGTTTAAAAGCCAATAAAAATATCTACAATTCCATACTGGTTTTGTCTACCTAGCTCTTACCGTTTCCGAGATATAGAATAATTTTATGTTGGTTCATTCTGGAAGTGGCTTATGCGGATGGAATATGTAATTTTCGTTTTTCTCGGAAACGACTTAAGCGATTTGCAATCGGATTGATTCATTTGAAAGCCAATAAAAATATATACAATTCCATACTGGTTTTGTCTACATAGCTCTTATTGTTTTCGAGATATAGATTATTTTTAGGTTGGGTCATTCTGGAAGTGACTTGTGCGGATGGAATATTTAATTTTCGTTTTTCTCGGAAACGACTTAAGCGATTTGCAATCGTATTGATTCGTTTGAAAGCCAATAATAATATCTACAATTCCATACTGGCTTTGTCTACCTAGCACTCACAGTTTCCGAGATATAGAATAATTTTATGTTTGTTCATTCTGGAAGTGACTTGTGCGAATGGAATATGTAATTTTCGTTTTCTCGGAAACGACTTAAGCGATTTGCAATCGGATTGATTCGTTTGAAAGCCAATAATAATATCTACAATTCCATACTGGTTTTGTCTACCTAGCACTCACAGTTTCCGAGATATAAAATAATTTTATGTTGGTTCATTCTGGACATGACTTGCGCGGATGGAATATGTAACTTTCGTTTTTCTCGGAAACGACTTAAGCCATTTGCAATCGGATTGACTCATTTGAAAGCCAATAATAATATCTACAATACCATGCTGGTTTTGTCTACCTAGCACTCACAGTTTCCGAGATATAGAATAATTTTATGTGGGGTCATTTTGGAAGTGACTTGTGCGGATGGAATATGTAATTTTCGTTTTTCTCGGAAACGACTTAAGCGATTTGCAATCGGATTGATTCGTTTGAAAGCCAATAAAAATATCTACAATTCCATACTGGTTTTGTCTACCTAGCTCTTACCGTTTCCGTGATATAGAATAATTTTATGTTGGTTCATTCTGGAAGTGACTTGTGCGGATGGAATATGTAATTTTCGTTTTTCTCGGAAACGATTTAGGCAATTTGCAATCGGATTGATTCATTTGAAAGCCAATAATAATATCTGCAATACCATACTGGTTTTGTCTACCTAGCACTCACGAATTCCGAGATATAGATTATTTTTAGGTTGGGTCATTCTGGAAGTGACTTGTGCGGATGGAATATATAATTTTCTTTTTTTCTCGGAAACGACTTAAGCGATTTGCAATCGGATTGATTCGTGTGAAAGCCTATGATAATATCTACAATTTCATACTGGTTTTGTCTACCTAGCGCTCACAGTTTCCGAGATATAGAATAATTTTATGTTGGTTCATTCTGGTAATGACGTGTGCGGATGGAATATGTAATTTTCGTTTTTCTCGGAAACGACTTAAGCCATTTGCAATCGGATTGACTCATTTGAAAGCCAATAATAATATCTACAATACCATGCTGGTTTTGTCTACCTAGCACTCACAGTTTCCGAGATATAGAATAATTTTATGTTGGTTCATTCTGGAAGTGGCTTGTGCGGATGGAATATGTAATTTTCGTTTTTCTCGGAAACGACTTAAGCGATTTCAATCGGATTGATTCGTTTGAAACCCAATAAAAATGTCTACAATTCCATACTGGTTTTGTCTACATAGCTCTTATTGTTTTCGACATATAGAATAATTTTAAGTTTGGTTCATTCTGGAAGTGGCTTGTGCGGATGGAATATGTATTTTTCGTTTTTCTCGGAAAAGACTTAAGCGATTTGCAATCGGATTGATTCATTTGAAAGCCAATAATAATATGTACAATTCCGTACTAGTTTTGTCTACCTAGCACTTACCGTTTCCGAGATAAAATTATTTTTTAGTTTGGGTCATTCTGGAAGTGACTTTACGGATGGAATATGTAATTTTTGTTTTTCTCGGAAACGACTTAAGCGATTTGCAATCGGATTGATTCATTTGAAAGCCAATAAAAATATCTACAATTCCATACTGGTTTTGTCTATATAGCTCTTATTGTTTTCGAGATATAGATTATTTTTAGGTTGGGTCATTCTGGAAGTGACTTGTGCGGATGGAATATGTAATTTTCGTTTTTCTCGGAAACGACTTAAGCGATTTGCAATCGGATTTATTCGTTTGAAAGCCAATAATAATATCTACAATTCCATACTGGTTTTGTCTACCTACCACTCACAGTTTCCGAGATATAGAATAATTTTATGTTGGTTCATTCTGGAAGTGACTTGTGCGGATGGAATATGTAATTTTCGTTTTTCTCGGAAACGACTTAAGCGATTTGCAATCGGATTGATACGTTTAAAAGCCAATAATAATATCTACAATTCCATACTGGTTTTGTCTACCTAGCACTCACAAATTCCGAGATATAGATTATTTTTTGGTTGGGTCATTCTGGAAGTGACTTGTGCGGATGGAATATGTAATTTTCGTTTTTCTCGGAAACGACTTAAGCGATTTGCAATCGGATTGATTCGTTTGAAAGCCTATAATAATATCTACAATTCCATACTGATTTTGTCTACCTAGCACTCACAGTCTCCGAGATATAGAATAATCTTATGTTGGTTCATTCTGGAAGTGACTTGTGCGGATGGAATATGTAATTTTCGTTTTTCTCGGAAACGACTTAAGCGATTTGCAATCGGATTGATTCATTTGAAAGCCAATAATAATATCTACAATTCCATACTGGTTTTGTCTACCTAGCACTTTCCGTTTCCGAGATATAAATTATTTTTAGGTTGGTTCATTCTGGAAGTGACTTGTGCGGATGGAATATGTAATTTTCGTTTTTCTCGGAAACGACTTAAGCGATTTGCAATCGGATTGATTCGTTTGAAAGCCAATAATAATATCTAGAATACTATACTGGTTTTGTCTACCTAGCTCTTACCGTTTCCGAGATATAGAATAATTTTATGTTGGTTCATTCTGGAAGTGGCTTGTGCGGATGGAATATATAATTTTCGTCTTTCTCGGAAACTACTTAAGCGATTTGCAATCGGATTGATTCGTTTGAAAGCCAATAAAAATATCTACAATTCCATACTGGTGTTGTCTACCTAGCACTCACAGTTTCCGAGATATAGAATAATTTTAGGTTGGGTCATTCTGGAAGTGACTTGTGCGGATGGAATATGTAATTTTCTTTTTTCTCGGAAACGACTTAAGCGATTTGCAATCGGATTGATTCGTTTGAAAGCCAATAATAATATCTACAATTCCATACTGGTTTTGTCTACATAGCTCTTATTGTTTTCGAGATATAGATTATTTTTAGGTTGGGTCATTCTGGAAGTGACTTGTGCGGATGGAATATGTAATTTTGGTTTTTCTCGGAAACGACTTAAGCGATTTGCAATCGTATTGATTCGTTTAAAAGCCAATAAAAATATCTACAATTCCATACTGGTTTTGTCTACCTAGCTCTTACCGTTTCCGAGATATAGAATAATTTTATGTTGGTTCATTCTGGAAGTGGCTTGTGCGGATGGAATATGTAATTTTCGTTTTTCTCGGAAACGACTTAAGCGATTTGCAATCGGATTGATTCATTTGAAAGCCAATAAAAATATCTACAATTCCATACTGGTTTTGTCTACATAGCTCTTATTGTTTTCGAGATATAGATTATTTTTAGGTTGGGTCATTCTGGAAGTGACTTGTGCGGATGGAATATTTAATTTTCGTTTTTCTCGGAAACGACTTAAGCGATTTGCAATCGTATTGATTCGTTTGAAAGCCAATAATAATATCTACAATTCCATACTGGCTTTGTCTACCTAGCACTCACAGTTTCCGAGATATAGAATAATTTTATGTTTGTTCATTCTGGAAGTGACTTGTGCGAATGGAATATGTAATTTTCGTTTTTCTCGGAAACGACTTAAGCGATTTGCAATCGGATTGATTCGTTTGAAAGCCAATAATAATATCTACAATTCCATACTGGTTTTGTCTACCTAGCACTCACAGTTTCCGAGATATAAAATAATTTTATGTTGGTTCATTCTGGACATGACTTGCGCGGATGGAATATGTAACTTTCGTTTTTCTCGGAAACGATTTTGGCGATTTGCAATCGGATTGATTCATTTGAAAGCCAATAATAATATCTACAATACCATACTGGTTTTGTCTACCTAGCACTCACAAATTCCGAGATATAGATTATTTTTAGGTTGGGTCATTCTGGAAGTGACTTGTGCGGATGGAATATGTAATTTTCTTTTTTCTCGGAAACGACTTAAGCGATTTGCAATCGGATTGATTCGTTTGAAAGCCTATGATAATATCTACAATTTCATACTGGTTTTGTCTACCTAGCGCTCACAGTTTCCGAGATATAGAATAATTTTATGTTGGTTCATTCTGGTAGTGACTTGTGCGGATGGAATATGTAATTTTCGTTTTTCTCGGAAACGACTTAAGCGATTTGCAATCGGATTGATTCGTTTGAAAGCCAATGAAAATATCTACAATTCCATACTGGTTTTGTCTACCTAGCACTCACAGTTTCCGAGATATAGAATAATTTTATGTTGGTTCATTCTGGTAATGACTTGTGCGGATGGAATATGTAATTTTCGTTTTTCTCGGAAACGACTTAAGCCATTTGCAATCGGATTGACTCATTTGAAAGCCAATAATAATATCTACAATACCATGCTGGTTTTGTCTACCTAGCACTCACAGTTTCCGAGATATAGAATAATTTTATGTGGGGTCATTTTGGAAGTGACTTGTGCGGATGGAATATGTAATTTTCGTTTTTCTCGGAAACGACTTAAGCGATTTGGAATCGGATTGATTCGTTTGAAAGCCAATAAAAATATCGACAATTCCATACTGGTTTTGTCTACCTAGCTCTTACCGTTTCCGTGATATAGAATAATTTTATGTTGGTTCATTCTGGAAGTGACTTGAGCGGATGGAATATGTAATTTTCGTTTTTCTCGGAAACGATTTAGGCAATTTGCAATCGGATTGATTCATTTGAAAGCCAATAATAATATCTGCAATACCATACTGGTTTTGTCTACCTAGCACTCACGAATTCCGAGATATAGATTATTTTTAGGTTGGATCATTCTGGAAGTGACTTGTGCGGATGGAATATATAATTTTCTTTTTTTCTCGGAAACGACTTAAGCCCTTTGCAAACGGATTGACTCATTTGAAAGCCAATAATAATATCTACAATACCATGCTGGTTTTGTCTACCTAGCACTCACAGTTTCCGAGATATAGAATAATTTTATGTTGGTTCATTCTGGAAGTGGCTTGTGCGGATGGAATATGTAATTTTCGTTTTTCTCGGAAACGACTTAAGCGATTTCAATCGGATTGATTCGTTTGAAAGCCAATAAAAATGTCTACAATTCCGTACTGGTTTTGTCTACCTAGCTCTTACCGTTTCCGAGATAAAATTATTTTTAGTTTGGGTCATTCTTGAAGTGACTTTACGGATGGAATATGTAATTTTTGTTTTTCTCGGAAACGACTTAAGCGATTTGCAATCGGATTGATTCATTTGAAAGCCAATAAAAATATCTACAATTCCATACTGGTTTTGTCTATATAGCTCTTATTGTTTTCGAGATATAGATTATTTTTAGGTTGGGTCATTCTGGAAGTGACTTGTGCGGATGGAATATGTAATTTTCGTTTTTCTCGGAAACGACTTAAGCGATTTGCAATCGGATTGATTCGTTTGAAAGCCAATAATAATATCTACAATTCCATACTGGTTTTGTCTACCTACCACTCACAGTTTCCGAGATATAGAATAATTTTATGTTGGTTCATTCTGGAAGTGACTTGTGCGGATGGAATATGTAATTTTCGTTTTTCTCGGAAACGACTTAAGCGATTTGCAATCGGATTGATACGTTTAAAAGCCAATAATAATATCTACAATTCCATACTGGTTTTGTCTACCTAGCACTCACAAATTCCGAGATATAGATTATTTTTTGGTTGGGTCATTCTGGAAGTGACTTGTGCGGATGGAATATGTAATTTTCGTTTTTCTCGGAAACGACTTAAGCGATTTGCAATCGGATTGATTCGTTTGAAAGCCTATAATAATATCTACAATTCCATACTGATTTTGTCTACCTAGCACTCACAGTCTCCGAGATATAGAATAATCTTATGTTGGTTCATTCTGGAAGTGACTTGTGCGGATGGAATATGTAATTTTCGTTTTTCTCGGAAACGATTTAGGCGATTTGCAATCGGATTGATTCATTTGAAAGCCAATAATAATATCTACAATACCATACTGGGTTTGTCTACCTAGCACTAACAGTTTCCGAGATATAGAATATTTTATTTGGAGTCATTCTGGAAGTGACTTGTGCGGATGGAATATGTAATTTTCGTTTTTCTCGGAAACGACTTAAGCGATTTGCAATCGGATTGATTCATTTGAAAGCCAATAATAATATCTACAATTCCATACTGGTTTTGTCTACCTAGCACTCACAGTTTCCGAGATATAGAATAATTTTATGTTGGTTCATTCTGGAAGTGGCTTGTGCGGATGGAATATGTAATTTTCGTTTTTCTCGGAAACGACTTAAGCCATTTGCAAACGGATTGACTCATTTGAAAGCCAATAATAATATCTACAATACCATGCTGGTTTTGTCTACCTAGCACTCACAGTTTCCGAGATATAGAATAATTTTATGTTGGTTCATTCTGGAAGTGGCTTGTGCGGATGGAATATGTAATTTTCGTTTTTCTCGGAAACGACTTAAGCGATTTCAATCGGATTGATTCGTTTGAAAGCCAATAAAAATGTCTACAATTCCGTACTGGTTTTGTCTACCTAGCTCTTACCGTTTCCGAGATAAAATTATTTTTAGTTTGGGTCATTCTGGAAGTGACTTTACGGATGGAATATGTAATTTTTGTTTTTCTCGGAAACGACTTAAGCGATTTGCAATCGGATTGATTCATTTGAAAGCCAATAAAAATATCTACAATTCCATACTGGTTTTGTCTATATAGCTCTTATTGTTTTCGAGATATAGATTATTTTTAGGTTGGGTCATTCTGGAAGTGACTTGTGCGGATGGAATATGTAATTTTCGTTTTTCTCGGAAACGACTTAAGCGATTTGCAATCGGATTGATTCGTTTGAAAGCCAATAATAATATCTACAATTCCATACTGGTTTTGTCTACCTACCACTCACAGTTTCCGAGATATAGAATAATTTTATGTTGGTTCATTCTGGAAGTGACTTGTGCGGATGGAATATGTAATTTTCGTTTTTCTCGGAAACGACTTAAGCGATTTGCAATCGGATTGATACGTTTAAAAGCCAATAATAATATCTACAATTCCATACTGGTTTTGTCTACCTAGCACTCACAAATTCCGAGATATAGATTATTTTTTGGTTGGGTCATTCTGGAAGTGACTTGTGCGGATGGAATATGTAATTTTCGTTTTTCTCGGAAACGACTTAAGCGATTTGCAATCGGATTGATTCGTTTGAAAGCCTATAATAATATCTACAATTCCATACTGATTTTGTCTACCTAGCACTCACAGTCTCCGAGATATAGAATAATCTTATGTTGGTTCATTCTGGAAGTGACTTGTGCGGATGGAATATGTAATTTTCGTTTTTCTCGGAAACGATTTAGGCGATTTGCAATCGGATTGATTCATTTGAAAGCCAATAATAATATCTACAATACCATACTGGGTTTGTCTACCTAGCACTAACAGTTTCCGAGATATAGAATATTTTATTTGGAGTCATTCTGGAAGTGACTTGTGCGGATGGAATATGTAATTTTCGTTTTTCTCGGAAACGACTTAAGCGATTTGCAATCGGATTGATTCATTTGAAAGCCAATAATAATATCTACAATTCCATACTGGTTTTGTCTACCTAGCACTCACAGTTTCCGAGATATAGAATAATTTTATGTTGGTTCATTCTGGAAGTGGCTTGTGCGGATGGAATATGTAATTTTCGTTTTTCTCGGAAACGACTTAAGCCATTTGCAAACGGATTGACTCATTTGAAAGCCAATAATAATATCTACAATACCATGCTGGTTTTGTCTACCTAGCACTCACAGTTTCCGAGATATAGAATAATTTTATGTTGGTTCATTCTGGAAGTGGCTTGTGCGGATGGAATATGTAATTTTCGTTTTTCTCGGAAACGACTTAAGCGATTTCAATCGGATTGATTCGTTTGAAAGCCAATAAAAATGTCTACAATTCCGTACTGGTTTTGTCTACCTAGCTCTTACCGTTTCCGAGATAAAATTATTTTTAGTTTGGGTCATTCTGGAAGTGACTTTACGGATGGAATATGTAATTTTTGTTTTTCTCGGAAACGACTTAAGCGATTTGCAATCGGATTGATTCATTTGAAAGCCAATAAAAATATCTACAATTCCATACTGGTTTTGTCTATATAGCTCTTATTGTTTTCGAGATATAGATTATTTTTAGGTTGGGTCATTCTGGAAGTGACTTGTGCGGATGGAATATGTAATTTTCGTTTTTCTCGGAAACGACTTAAGCGATTTGCAATCGGATTGATTCGTTTGAAAGCCTATAATAATATCTACAATTCCATACTGATTTTGTCTACCTAGCACTCACAGTCTCCGAGATATAGAATAATCTTATGTTGGTTCATTCTGGAAGTGACTTGTGCGGATGGAATATGTAATTTTCGTTTTTCTCGGAAACGATTTAGGCGATTTGCAATCGGATTGATTCATTTGAAAGCCAATAATAATATCTACAATACCATACTGGGTTTGTCTACCTAGCACTAACAGTTTCCGAGATATAGAATATTTTATTTGGAGTCATTCTGGAAGTGACTTGTGCGGATGGAATATGTAATTTTCGTTTTTCTCGGAAACGATTTAGGCGATTTGCAATCGGATTGATTCATTTGAAAGCCAATAATAATATCTACAATACCATACTGGGTTTGTCTACCTAGCACTAACAGTTTCCGAGATATAGAATATTTTATTTGGAGTCATTCTGGAAGTGACTTGTGCGGATGGAATATGTAATTTTCGTTTTTCTCGGAAACGACTTAAGCGATTTGCAATCGGATTGATTCATTTGAAAGCCAATAATAATATCTACAATTCCATACTGGTTTTGTCTACCTAGCACTTTCCGTTTCCGAGATATAAATTATTTTTAGGTTGGTTCATTCTGGAAGTGACTTGTGCGGATGGAATATGTAATTTTCGTTTTTCTCGGAAACGACTTAAGCGATTTGCAATCGGATTGATTCGTTTGAAAGCCTATAATAATATCTACAATTCCATACTGGTTTTGTCTACCTAGCACTCACGGTTTCGGAGATATAGAATAATTTTATGTTGGTTCATTCTGGAAGTGGCTTGTGCGGATGGAATATATAATTTTCGTCTTTCTCGGAAACTACTTAAGCGATTTGCAATCGGATTGATTCGTTTGAAAGCCAATAAAAATATCTACAATTCCATACTGGTGTTGTCTACCTAGCACTCACAGTTTCCGAGATATAGAATAATTTTAGGTTGGGTCATTCTGGAAGTGACTTGTGCGGATGGAATATGTAATTTTCTTTTTTCTCGGAAACGACTTAAGCGATTTGCAATCGGATTGATTCGTTTGAAAGCCTATAATAATATCTACAATTTCATACTGGTTTTGTCTACCTAGCACTCACAGTTTCCGAGATATAGAATAATTTTATGTTGGTTCATTCTGGTAATGACTTGTGCGGATGGAATATGTAATTTTCGTTTTTCTCGGAAACGACTTAAGCGATTTGCAATCGTATTGATTCGTTTGAAAGCCAATAATAATATCTACAATACCATGCTGGTTTTGTCTACCTAGCACTCACAGTTTCCGAGATATAGAATAATTTTATGTGGGGTCATTCTGGAAGTGACTTGTGCGGATGGAATATGTAATTTTCGTTTTTCTCGGAAACGACTTAAGCGATTTGCAATCGGATTGATTCATTTGAAAGCCAATAATAATATCTACAATTCCATACTGGTCTTGTCTACCTAGCACTCACAGTTTCCGAGATATAGAATAATTTTATGTTGGTTCATTCTGGAAGTGTCTTGTGCGGATGGAATATGTAATTTTCGTTTTTCTCGGAAACGACTTAAGCGATTTGCAATCGGATTGATTCGTTTGAAAGCCAATAAAAATATCTACAATTCCATACTGGTTTTGTCTACATAGCTCTTATTGTTTTCGAGATATAGATTATTTTTAGGTTGGGTCATTCTGGAAGTGACTTGTGCGGATGGAATATGTAATTTTCGTTTTTCTCGGAAACGACTTAAGCGATTTGCAATCGGATTGATTCGTTTGAAAGCCAATAAAAATATCTACAATTCCATACTGGTTTTGTCTACCAAGCTCTTACCGTTTCCGAGATATAGAATAATTTTATGTTGGTTCATTCTGGAAGTGGCTTGTGCGGATGGAATATGTAATTTTCGTTTTTCTCGGAAACGACTTAAGCGATTTGCAATCGGATTGATTCGTTTGAAAGCCAATAAAAGTATCTACAATTCCATACTGGTTTTGTCTACATAGCTCTTATTGTTTTCGAGATATAGATTATTTTTAAGTTGGGTCATTCTGGAAGTGACTTGTGCGGATGGAATATGTAATTTTCGTTTTTCTCGGAAACGACTTAAGCGATTTGCAATCGGATTGATTCGTTTGAAAGCCAATAATAATATCTACAATTCCATACTGGCTTTGTCTACCTAGCACTCACAGTTTCCGAGATATAGAATAATTTTATGTTTGTTCATTCTGGAAGTGACTTGTGCGGATGGAATATATAATTTTCGTTTTTCTCGGAAACGACTTAAGCGATTTGCAATCGGATTGATTCGTTTGAAAGCCAATAATAATATCTACAATTCCATACTGGTTTTGTCTACCTAGCACTCACAGTTTCCGAGATATAAAATAATTTTATGTTGGTTCATTCTGGACATGACTTGTGCGGATGGAATATGTAACTTTCGTTTTTCTCGGAAACGATTTAGGCGATTTGCAATCGGATTGATTCATTTGAAAGCCAATAATAATATCTACAATACCATACTGGTTTTGTCTACCTAGCACTCACAAATTCCGAGATATAGATTATTTTTAGATTGGGTCATTCTGGAAGTGACTTGTGCGGATGGAATATGTAATTTTCGTTTTTCTCGGAAACGACTTGAGCGATTTGCAATCGGATTGATTCGTTTGAAAGCCTATAATAATATCTACAATTCCATACTGGTTTTGTCTACCTAGCTCTTATCGTTTCCAAGATATAGAATAATTTTATGTTGGTTCATTCTGGAAGTGACTTGTGCGGATGGAATATGTAATTTTCGTTTTTCTCGGAAACGACTTAAGCGATTTGCAATCGGATTGATTCGTTTGAAAGCCAATGAAAATATCTACAATTCCATACTGGCTTTGTCTACATAGCTCTTATTGTTTTCGAGATATAGATTATTTTTAGGTTGGGTCATTCTGGAAGTGACTTGTGCGGATGGAATATGTAATTTTCGTTTTTTTCGGAAACGACTTAAGCGATTTGCAATCGGATTGATTCGTTTGAAAGCCAATAAAAATATCTACAATTCCATACTGGTTTTGTCTACATAGCTCTTATTGTTTTCGAGATATAGAGTATTTTTAGGTTGGTTCATTCTGGAAGTGACTTGTGCGGATGGAATATGTAATTTTCGTTTTTCTCGGAAACGACTTAAGCGATTTGCATTCGGATTGATTCGTTTGAAAGCCAATGAAAATATCTACAATTCCATACTGGCTTTGTCTACATAGCTCCTATTGTTTTAGAGATATAGATTATTTTTAGGTTGGGTCATTCTGGAAGTGACTTGTGCGGATGGAATATGTAATTTTCGTTTTTCTCGGAAACGACTTAAGCGATTTGCAATCGGATTGATTCGTTTGAAAGCCAATAAAAATATCTACAATTCCATACTGGTTTTGTCTACATAGCTCTTATTGTTTTCGAGATATAGATTATTTTTAGGTTGGGTCATTCTGGAAGTGACTTGTGCGGATGGAATATGTAATTTTCGTTTTTCTCGGAAACGACTTAAGCGATTTGCAATCGGATTGATTCATTTGAAAGCCAATAATAATATCTACAATTCCATACTGGTCTTGTCTACCTAGCACTCACAGTTTCCGAGATATAGAATAATTTTATGTTGGTTCATTCTGGTAATGACTTGCGCGGATGGAATATGTAATTTTCGTTTTTCTCGGAAACGACTTAAGCCATTTGCAATCGGATTGACTCATTTGAAAGCCAATAATAATATCTACAATACCATGCTGGTTTTGTCTACCTAGCACTCACAGTTTCCGAGATATAGAATAATTTTATGTGGGGTCATTCTGGAAGTGACTTGTGCGGATGGAATATGTAATTTTCGTTTTTCTCGGAAACGACTTAAGCGATTTGCAATCGGATTGATTCATTTGAAAGCCAATAATAATATCTACAATTCCATACTGGTCTTGTCTACCTAGCACTCACAGTTTCCGAGGTATAGAATAATTTTATGTTGGTTCATTCTGGAAGTGTCTTGTGCGGATGGAATATGTAATTTTCGTTTTTCTCGGAAACGACTTAAGTGATTTGCAATCGGATTGATTCGTTTGAAAGCCAATAAAAATATCTACAATTCCATACTGGTTTTGTCTACCTAGCTCTTACCGTTTCCGAGATATAGAATAATTTTATGTTGGTTCATTCTGGAAGTGGCTTGTGCGGATGGAATATGTAATTTTCGTTTTTCTCGGAAACGACTTAAGCGATTTGCAATCGGATTGATTCGTTTGAAAGCCAATAAAAATATCTACAATTCCATACTGGTTTTGTCTACATAGCTCTTATTGTTTTCGAGATATAGATTATTTTTAGGTTGGGTCATTCTGGAAGTGACTTGTGCGGATGGAATATGTAATTTTCGTTTTTCTCGGAAACGACTTAAGCGATTTGCAATCGGATTGATTCGTTTGAAAGCCAATAAAAATATCTACAATTCCATACTGGTTTTGTCTACATAGCTCTTATTGTTTTCGAGATATAGATTATTTTTAGGTTGGGTCATTCTGGAAGTGACTTGTGCGGATGGAATATGTAATTTTCGTTTTTCTCGGAAACGACTTAAGCGATTTGCAATCGGATTGATTCGTTTGAAAGCCTATAATAATATCTACAATTCCATACTGGTTTTGTCTACCTAGCACTCACAGTTTCCGAGATATAGAATAATTTTATGTGGGGTCATTCTGGAAGTGACTTGTTCGGATGGAATATGTAATTTTCGTTTTTCTCGGAAACGACTTAAGCGATTTGCAATCGGATTGATTCATTTGAAAGCCAATAATAATATCTACAATTCCATACTGGTCTTGTCTACCTAGCACTCACAGTTTCCGAGATATAGAATAATTTTATGTTGGTTCATTCTGGAAGTGTCTTGTGCGGATGGAATATGTAATTTTCGTTTTTCTCGGAAACGACTTAAGCGATTTGCAATCGGATTGATTCATTTGAAAGCCAATAATAATATCTACAATTCCATACTGGTCTTGTCTACCTAGCACTCACAGTTTCCGAGATATAGAATAATTTTATGTTGGTTCATTCTGGAAGTGTCTTGTGCGGATGGAATATGTAATTTTCATTTTTCTCGGAAACGACTTAAGCGATTTGCAATCGGATTGATTCGTTTGAAAGCCAATAAAAATATCTACAATTCCATACTGGTTTTGTCTACCTAGCTCTTACCGTTTCCGAGATATAGAATAATTTTATGTTGGTTCATTCTGGAAGTGGCTCGTGCGGATGGAATATGTAATTTTCGTTTTTCTCGGAAACGACTTAAGCGATTTGCAATCGGATTGATTCGTTTGAAAGCCAATAAAAATATCTACAATTCCATACTGGTTTTGTCTACATAGCTCTTATTGTTTTCGAGATATAGATTATTTTTAGGTTGGGTCATTCTGGAAGTGACTTGTGCGGATGGAATATGTAATTTTCGTTTTTCTCGGAAACGACTTAAGCGATTTGCAATCGGATTGATTCGTTTGAAAGCCAATAAAAATATCTACAATTCCATACTGGTTTTGTCTACCAAGCTCTTACCGTTTCCGAGATATAGAATAATTTTATGTTGGTTCATTCTGGAAGTGACTTGTGCGGATGGAATATGTAATTTTCGTTTTTCTCGGAAACGACTTAAGCGATTTGCAATCGGATTGATTCGTTTGAAAGCCAATAAAAGTATCTACAATTCCATACTGGTTTTGTCTACATAGCTCTTATTGTTTTCGAGATATAGATTATTTTTAGGTTGGGTCATTCTGGAAGTGACTTGTGCGGATGGAATATGTAATTTTCGTTTTTCTCGGAAACGACTTAAGCGATTTGCAATCGGATTGATTCGTTTGAAAGCCAATAATAATATCTACAATTCCATACTGGCTTTGTCTACCTAGCACTCACAGTTTCCGAGATATAGAATAATTTTATGTTTGTTCATTCTGGAAGTGACTTGTGCGGATGGAATATATAATTTTCGTTTCTCTCGGAAACGACTTAAGCGATTTGCAATCGGATTGATTCGTTTGAAAGCCAATAATAATATCTACAATTCCATACTGGTTTTGTCTACCTAGCACTCACAGTTTCCGAGATATAAAATAATTTTATGTTGGTTCATTCTGGACATGACTTGTGCGGATGGAATATGTAACTTTCGTTTTTCTCGGAAACGATTTAGGCGATTTGCAATCGGATTGATTCATTTGAAAGCCAATAATAATATCTACAATACCATACTGGTTTTGTCTACCTAGCACTCACAAATTCCGAGATATAGTTTATTTTTAGGTTGGGTCATTCTGGAAGTGACTTGTGCGGATGGAATATGTAATTTTCGTTTTTCTCGGAAACGACTTAAGCGATTTGCAATCGGATTGATTCGTTTGAAAGCCTATAATAATATCTACAATTCCATACTGGTTTTGTCTACCTAGCTCTTATCGTTTCCAAGATATAGAATAATTTTATGTTGGTTCATTCTGGAAGTGACTTGTGCGGATGGAATATGTAATTTTCGTTTTTCTCGGAAACGACTTAAGCGATTTGCAATCGGATTGATTCGTTTGAAAGCCAATAAAAATATCTACAATTCCATACTGGCTTTGTCTACATAGCTCTTATTGTTTCGAGATATAGATTATTTTTAGGTTGGGTCATTCTGGAAGTGACTTGTGCGGATGGAATATGTAATTTTCGTTTTTTTCGGAAACGACTTAAGCGATTTGCAATCGGATTGATTCGTTTGAAAGCCAATAAAAATATCTACAATTCCA
Source organism: Stomoxys calcitrans (assembly GCF_963082655.1). NCBI lineage: Eukaryota > Metazoa > Arthropoda > Insecta > Diptera > Muscidae > Stomoxys > Stomoxys calcitrans. Next base: position 59,905,435 of record NC_081555.1, on the reverse strand, counting down.
TACTGGTTTTGTCTACATAGCTCTTATTGTTTTCGAGATATAGATTATTTTTAGGTTGGTTCATTCTGGAAGTGACTTGTGCGGATGGAATATGTAATTTTCGTTTTTCTCGGAAACGACTTAAGCGATTTGCAATCGGATTGATTCATTTGAAAGCCAGTGAAAATATCTACAATTCCATACTGGCTTTGTCTACATAGCTCTTATTGTTTTCGAGATATAGATTATTTTTAGGTTGGGTCATTCTGGAAGTGACTTGTGCGGATGGAATATGTAATTTTCGTTTTTCTCGGAAACGACTTAAGCGATTTGCAATCGGATTGATTCGTTTGAAAGCCAATAAAAATATCTACAATTCCATACTGGTTTTGTCTACATAGCTCTTATTGTTTTCGAGATATAGATTATTTTTAGGTTGGGTCATTCTGGAAGTGACTTGTGCGGATGGAATATGTAATTTTCGTTTTTCTCGGAAACGACTTAAGCGATTTGCAATCGGATTGATTCGTTTGAAAGCCAATAATAATATCTACAATTCCATACTGGCTTTGTCTACCTAGCACTCACAGTTTCCGAGATATAGAATAATTTTATGTTTGTTCATTCTGGAAGTGACTTGTGCGGATGGAATATATAATTTTCGTTTCTCTCGGAAACGACTTAAGCGATTTGCAATCGGATTGATTCGTTTGAAAGCCAATAATAATATCTACAATTCCATACTGGTTTTGTCTACCTAGCACTCACAGTTTCCGAGATATAAAATAATTTTATGTTGGTTCATTCTGGACATGACTTGTGCGGATGGAATATGTAACTTTCGTTTTTCTCGGAAACGATTTAGGCGATTTGCAATCGGATTGATTCATTTGAAAGCCAATAATAATATCTACAATACCATACTGGTTTTGTCTACCTAGCACTCACAAATTCCGAGATATAGTTTATTTTTAGGTTGGGTCATTCTGGAAGTGACTTGTGCGGATGGAATATGTAATTTTCGTTTTTCTCGGAAACGACTTAAGCGATTTGCAATCGGATTGATTCGTTTGAAAGCCTATAATAATATCTACAATTCCATACTGGTTTTGTCTACCTAGCTCTTATCGTTTCCAAGATATAGAATAATTTTATGTTGGTTCATTCTGGAAGTGACTTGTGCGGATGGAATATGTAATTTTCGTTTTTCTCGGAAACGACTTAAGCGATTTGCAATCGGATTGATTCGTTTGAAAGCCAATAAAAATATCTACAATTCCATACTGGCTTTGTCTACATAGCTCTTATTGTTTCGAGATATAGATTATTTTTAGGTTGGGTCATTCTGGAAGTGACTTGTGCGGATGGAATATGTAATTTTCGTTTTTTTCGGAAACGACTTAAGCGATTTGCAATCGGATTGATTCGTTTGAAAGCCAATAAAAATATCTACAATTCCATACTGGTTTTGTCTACATAGCTCTTATTGTTTTCGAGATATAGATTATTTTTAGGTTGGTTCATTCTGGAAGTGACTTGTGCGGATGGAATATGTAATTTTCGTTTTTCTCGGAAACGACTTAAGCGATTTGCAATCGGATTGATTCATTTGAAAGCCAGTGAAAATATCTACAATTCCATACTGGCTTTGTCTACATAGCTCTTATTGTTTTCGAGATATAGATTATTTTTAGGTTGGGTCATTCTGGAAGTGACTTGTGCGGATGGAATATGTAATTTTCGTTTTTCTCGGAAACGACTTAAGCGATTTGCAATCGGATTGATTCGTTTGAAAGCCAATAAAAATATCTACAATTCCATACTGGTTTTGTCTACATAGCTCTTATTGTTTTCGAGATATAGATTATTTTTAGGTTGGGTCATTCTGGAAGTGACTTGTGCGGATGGAATATGTAATTTTCGTTTTTCTCGGAAACGACTTAAGCGATTTGCAATCGGATTGATTCGTTTGAAAGCCAATAATAATATGTACAATTCCGTACTGGTTTTGTCTACCTACCACAAACAGTTTCCGAGATATAGAATAATTTTATGTTGGTTCATTCTGGAAGTGACTTGTGCGGATGGAATATGTAATTTTCGTTTTTCTCGGAAACGACTTAAGCGATTTGCAATCGGATTGATTCATTTGAAAGCCAATAATAATATCTACAATTCCATACTGGTTTTGTCTACCTAGCACTCACAGTTTCGGAGATATAGAATAATTTTATGTTGGTTCATTCTGGAAGTGACTTGTGCGGATGGAATATGTAATTTTCGTTTTTCTCGGAAACGACTTAAGCGATTTGCAATCGGATTGATTCATTTGAAAGCCAATAATAATATCTACAATACCATACTGGTTTTGTCTACCTAGCACTCACAAATTCCGAGATATAGATCATTTTTTGGTTGGGTCATTCTGGAAGTGACTTGTGCGGATGGAATATGTAATTTTCGTTTTTCTCGGAAACGACTTAAGCGATTTGCAATCGTATTGATTCGTTTGAAAGCCTATAATAATATCTACAATTCCATACTGATTTTGTCTACCTAGCACTCACAGTCTCCGAGATATAGAATAATCTTATGTTGGTTCATTCTGGAAGTGACTTGTGCGGATGGAATATGTAATTTTCGTTTTTCTCGGAAACGATTTAAGCGGTTTGCAATCGGATTGATTCATTTGAAAGCCAATAATAATATCTACAATACCATACTGGTTTTGTCTACCTAGCACTAACAGTTTCCGAGATATAGAATAATTTTATTTGGAGTCATTCTGGAAGTGACTTGTGCGGATGGAATATGTAATTTTCGTTTTTCTCGGAAACGACTTAAGCGATTTGCAATCGGATTGATTCATTTGAAAGCCAATAATAATATCTACAATTCCATACTGGTTTTGTCTACCTAGCACTTTCCGTTTCCGAGATATAAATTATTTTTAGGTTGGTTCATTCTGGAAGTGACTTGTGCGGATGGAATATGTAATTTTCGTTTTTCTCGGAAACGACTTAAGCGATTTGCAATTGGATTGATTCTTTTGAAAGCCAATAATAATATCTAGAATACTATACTGGTTTTGTCTACCTAGCTCTTACCGTTTCCGAGATATAGAATAATTTTATGTTGGTTCATTCTGGAAGTGGCTTGTGCGGATGGAATATGTAATTTTCGTTTTTCTCGGAAACGATTTAGGCAATTTGCAATCGGATTGATTCATTTGAAAGCCAATAATAATATCTGCAATACCATACTGGTTTTGTCTACCTAGCACTCACAAATTCCGAGATATAGATTATTTTTAGGTTGGGTCATTCTGGAAGTGACTTGTGCGGATGGAATATGTAATTTTCGTTTTTCTCGGAAACGACTTAAGCGATTTGCAATCGGATTGATTCGTTTGAAAGCCTATAATAATATCTAGAATACTATACTGGTTTTGTCTACCTAGCTCTTACCGTTTCCGAGATATAGAATAATTTTATGTTGGTTCATTCTGGAAGTGGCATGTGCGGATGGAATATATAATTTTCGTCTTTCTCGGAAACTACTTAAGCGATTTGCAATCGGATTGATTCGTTTGAAAGCCAATAAAAATATCTACAATTCCATACTGGTGTTGTCTACCTAGCACTCACAGTTTCCGAGATATAGAATAATTTTAGGTTGGGTCATTCTGGAAGTGACTTGTGCGGATGGAATATGTAATTTTCTTTTTTCTCGGAAACGACTTAAGCGATTTGCAATCGGATTGATTCGTTTGAAAGCCTATAATAATATCTACAATTTCATACTGGTTTTGTCTACCTAGCACTCACGGTTTCGGAGATATAGAATAATTTTATGTTGGTTCATTCTGGTAATGACTTGTGCGGATGGAATATGTAATTTTCGTTTTTCTCGGAAACGACTTAAGCGATTTGCAATAGGATTGATTCGTTTGAAAGCCAATAAAAATATATACAATTCCATACTGGTTTTGTCTACCTAGAACTCTCAAATTCCGAGATATAGATTATTTTTAGGTTGGGCCATTCTGGAAGTGACTTGTGCGGATGGAATATGTAATTTTTTTTTCTCGGAAACGACTTAAGCGATTTGCAATCGTATTGATTCGTTTGAAAGCCTATAATAATATCTACAATGCCATACTGATTTTGTCTACCTAGCACTCACAGTCTCCGAGATATAGAATAATCTTATGTTGGTTCATTCTGGAAGTGACTTGTGCGGATGGAATATGTAATTTTCGTTTTTCTCGGAAACGATTTAAGCGGTTTGCAATCGGATTGATTCATTTGAAAGCCAATAATAATATCTACAATACCATACTGGTTTTGTCTACCTAGCACTAACAGTTTCCGAGATATAGAATAATTTTATTTGGAGTCATTCTGGAAGTGACTTGTGCGGATGGAATATGTAATTTTCGTTTTTCTCGGAAACGACTTAAGCGATTTGCAATCGGATTGATTCATTTGAAAGCCAATAATAATATCTACAATTCCATACTGGTTTTGTCTACCTAGCACTTTCCGTTTCCGAGATATAAATTATTTTTAGGTTGGTTCATTCTGGAAGTGACTTGTGCGGATGGAATATGTAATTTTCGTTTTTCTCGGAAACGACTTAAGCGATTTGCAATTGGATTGATTCTTTTGAAAGCCAATAATAATATCTAGAATACTATACTGGTTTTGTCTACCTAGCTCTTACCGTTTCCGAGATATAGAATAATTTTATGTTGGTTCATTCTGGAAGTGGCTTGTGCGGATGGAATATGTAATTTTCGTTTTTCTCGGAAACGATTTAGGCAATTTGCATTCGGATTGATTCATTTGAAAGCCAATAATAATATCTGCAATACCATACTGGTTTTGTCTACCTAGCACTCACAAATTCCGAGATATAGATTATTTTTAGGTTGGGTCATTCTGGAAGTGACTTGTGCGGATGGAATATGTAATTTTCTTTTTTCTCGGAAACGACTTAAGCGATTTGCAATCGGATTGATTCGTTTGAAAGCCTATAATAATATCTAGAATACTATACTGGTTTTGTCTACCTAGCTCTTACCGTTTCCGAGATATAGAATAATTTTATGTTGGTTCATTCTGGAAGTGGCACTTTCCGTTTCCGAGATATAAATTATTTTTAGGTTGGTTCATTCTGGAAGTGACTTGTGCGGATGGAATATGTAATTTTCGTTTTTCTCGGAAACGACTTAAGCGATTTGCAATTGGATTGATTCTTTTGAAAGCCAATAATAATATCTAGAATACTATACTGGTTTTGTCTACCTAGCTCTTACCGTTTCCGAGATATAGAATAATTTTATGTTGGTTCATTCCGGAAGTGGCTTGTGCGGATGGAATATGTAATTTTCGTTTTTCTCGGAAACGATTTAGGCAATTTGCAATCGGATTGATTCATTTGAAAGCCAATAATAATATCTGCAATACCATACTGGTTTTGTCTACCTAGCACTCACAAATTCCGAGATATAGATTATTTTTAGGTTGGGTCATTCTGGAAGTGACTTGTGCGGATGGAATATGTAATTTTCTTTTTTCTCGGAAACGACTTAAGCGATTTGCAATCGGATTGATTCGTTTGAAAGCCTATAATAATATCTACAATTTCATACTGGTTTTGTCTACCTAGCACTCACAGTTTCCGAGATATAGAATAATTTTATGTTGGTTCATTCTGGTCATGACTTGTGCGGATGGAATATGTAATTTTCGTTTTTCTCGGAAACGACTTAAGCGATTTGCAATCGGATTGATTCGTTTGAAAGCCAATAAAAATATCTACAATTCCATACTGGTTTTGTCTACCTAGCACTCACAGTTTCCGAGATATAGAATAATTTTATGTTGGTTCATTCTGGAAGTGACTTGTGCGGATGGAATATGTAATTTTCGTTTTTCTCGGAAACGATTTAGGCAATTTGCAATCGGATTGATTCATTTGAAAGCCACTAATAATATCTGCAATACCATACTGGTTTTGTCTACCTAGCACTCACAAATTCCAAGATATAGATTATTTTTAGGTTGGGTCATTCTGGAAGTGACTTGTGCGGATGGAATATGTAATTTTCTTTTTTCTCGGAAACGACTTAAGCGATTTGCAATCGGATTGATTCGTTTGAAAGCCTATAATAATATCTACAATTTCATACTGGTTTTGTCTACCTAGCACTCACAGTTTCCGAGATATAGAATAATTTTATGTTGGTTCATTCTGGTAATGACTTGTGCGGATGGAATATGTAATTTTCGTTTTTCTCGGAAACGACTTAAGCCATTTGCAATCGGATTGACTCATTTGAAAGCCAATAATAATATCTACAATACCATGCTGGTTTTGTCTACCTAGCACTCACAGTTTCCGAGATATAGAATAATTTTATGTGGGGTCATTCTGGAAGTGACTTGTGCGGATGGAATATGTAATTTTCGTTTTTCTCGGAAAAGACTTAAGTGATTTGCAATCGGATTGATTCGTTTGAAAGCCAATAAAAATATCTACAATTCCATACTGGTTTTGTCTACCTAGCACTAACAGTTTCCGAGATATAGAATAATTTTATTTGGAGTCATTCTGGAAGTGACTTGTGCGGATGGAATATGTAATTTTCGTTTTTCTCGGAAACGACTTAAGCGATTTGCAATCGGATTGATTTATTTGAAAGCCAATAATAATATCTACAATTCCATACTGGTTTTGTCTACCTAGCACTTTCCGTTTCCGAGATCTAAATTATTTTTAGGTTGGTTCATTCTGGAAGTGACTTGTGCGGATGGAATATGTAATTTTCGTTTTTCTCGGAAACGACTTAAGCGATTTGCAATCGGATTGATTCGTTTGAAAGCCAATAATAATATGTACAATTCCGTACTGGTTTTGTCTACCTACCACAAACAGTTTCCGAGATATAGAATAATTTTTTGTTGGTTCATTCTGGAAGTGACTTGTGCGGATGGAATATGTAATTTTCGTTTTTCTCGGAAACGACTTAAGCGATTTGCAATCGGATTGATTCATTTGAAAGCCAATAATAATATCTACAATTCCATACTGGTTTTGTCTACCTAGCACTCACAGTTTCCGAGATATAGAATAATTTTATGTTGGTTCATTCTGGAAGTGACTTGTGCGGATGGAATATGTAATTTTCGTTTTTCTCGGAAACGACTTAAGCGATTTGCAATCGGATTGGTTCATTTGAAAGCCAATAATAATATCTACAATACCATACTGGTTTTGTCTACCTAGCACTCACAAATTCCGAGATATAGATAATTTTTTGGTTGGGTCATTCTGGAAGTGACTTGTGCGGATGGAATATGTAATTTTCGTTTTTCTCGGAAACGACTTAAGCGATTTGCAATCGTATTGATTCGTTTGAAAGCCTATAATAATATCTACAATTCCATACTGATTTTGTCTACCTAGCACTCACAGTCTCCGAGATATAGAATAATCTTATGTTGGTTCATTCTGGAAGTGACTTGTGCGGATGGAATATGTAATTTTCGTTTTTCTCGGAAACGATTTAAGCGGTTTGCAATCGGATTGATTCATTTGAAAGCCAATAATAATATCTACAATACCATACTGGTTTTGTCTACCTAGCACTAACAGTTTCCGAGATATAGAATAATTTTATTTGGAGTCATTCTGGAAGTGACTTGTGCGGATGGAATATGTAATTTTCGTTTTTCTCGGAAACGACTTAAGCGATTTGCAATCGGATTGATTCATTTGAAAGCCAATAATAATATCTACAATTCCATACTGGTTTTGTCTTCCTAGCACTTTCCGTTTCCGAGATATAAATTATTTTTAGGTTGGTTCATTCTGGAAGTGACTTGTGCGGATGGAATATGTAATTTTCGTTTTTCTCGGAAACAACTTAAGCGATTTGCAATTGGATTGATTCTTTTGAAAGCCAATAATAATATCTAGAATACTATACTGGTTTTGTCTACCTAGCTCTTACCGTTTCCGAGATATAGAATAATTTTATGTTGGTTCATTCTGGAAGTGGCTTGTGCGGATGGAATATGTAATTTTCGTTTTTCTCGGAAACGATTTAGGCAATTTGCAATCGGATTGATTCATTTGAAAGCCAATAATAATATCTGCAATACCATACTGGTTTTGTCTACCTAGCACTCACAAATTCCGAGATATAGATTATTTTTAGGTTGGGTCATTCTGGAAGTGACTTGTGCGGATGGAATATGTAATTTTCTTTTTTCTCGGAAACGACTTAAGCGATTTGCAATCGGATTGATTCGTTTGAAAGCCTATAATAATATCTACAATTTCATACTGGTTTTGTCTACCTAGCACTCACAGTTTCCGAGATATAGAATAATTTTATGTTGGTTCATTCTGGTAATGACTTGTGCGGATGGAATATGTAATTTTCGTTTTTCTCGGAAACGACTTAAGCGATTTGCAATCGGATTGATTCGTTTGAAAGCCAATAAAAATATCTACAATTCCATACTGGTTTTGTCTACCTAGCACTCACAGTTTCCGAGATATAGAATAATTTTATGTTGGTTCATTCTGGAAGTGACTTGTGCGGATGGAATATGTAATTTTCGTTTTTCTCGGAAACGATTTAGGCAATTTGCAATCGGATTGATTCATTTGAAAGCCAATAATAATATCTGCAATACCATACTGGTTTTGTCTACCTAGCACTCACAAATTCCGAGATATAGATTATTTTTAGGTTGGGTCATTCTGGAAGTGACTTGTGCGGATGGAATATGTAATTTTCGTTTTTCTCGGAAAAGACTTAAGTGATTTGCAATCGGATTGATTCGTTTGAAAGCCTATAATAATATCTACAATTTCATACTGGTTTTGTCTACCTAGCACTCACAGTTTCCGAGATATAGAATAATTTTATGTTGGTTCATTCTGGTAATGACTTGTGCGGATGGAATATGTAATTTTCGTTTTTCTCGGAAACGACTTAAGCGATTTGCAATCGGATTGATTCGTTTGAAAGCCAATAAAAATATCTACAATTCCATACTGGTTTTGTCTACCTAGCACTCACAGTTTCCGAGATATAGAATAATTTTATGTTGGTTCATTCTGGAAGTGACTTGTGCGGATGGAATATGTAATTTTCGTTTTTCTCGGAAACGATTTAGGCAATTTGCAATCGGATTGATTCATTTGAAAGCCAATAATAATATCTGCAATACCATACTTGTTTTGTCTACCTAGCACTCACAAATTCCGAGATATAGATTATTTTTAGGTTGGGTCATTCTGGAAGTGACTTGTGCGGATGGAATATGTAATTTTCTTTTTTCTCGGAAACGACTTAAGCGATTTGCAATCGGATTGATTCGTTTGAAAGCCTATAATAATATCTACAATTTCATACTGGTTTTGTCTACCTAGCACTCACAGTTTCCGAGATATAGAATAATTTTATGTTGGTTCATTCTGGTAATGACTTGTGCGGATGGAATATGTAATTTTCGTTTTTCTCGGAAACGACTTAAGCGATTTGCAATCGGATTGATTCGTTTGAAAGCCAATAAAAATATCTACAATTCCATACTGGTTTTGTCTACCTAGCACTCACAGTTTCCGAGATATAGAATAATTTTATGTTGGTTCATTCTGGAAGTGACTTGTGCGGATGGAATATGTAATTTTCGTTTTTCTCGGAAACGACTTAAGCCATTTGCAATCGAATTGACTCATTTGAAAGCCAATAATAATATCTACAATACCATGCTGGTTTTGTCTACCTAGCACTCACAGTTTCCGAGATATAGAATAATTTTATGTGGGGTCATTCTGGAAGTGACTTGTGCGGATGGAATATGTAATTTTCGTTTTTCTCGGAAAAGACTCAAGTGATTTGTAATCGGATTGATTCGTTTGAAAGCCAATAAAAATATCTACAATTCCATACTGGTTTTGTCTACCTAGCACTAACAGTTTCCGAGATATAGAATAATTTTATTTGGAGTCATTCTGGAAGTGACTTGTGCGGATGGAATATGTAATTTTCGTTTTTCTCGGAAACGACTTAAGCGATTTGCAATCGGATTGATTTATTTGAAAGCCAATAATAATATCTACAATTCCATACTGGTTTTGTCTACCTAGCACTTTCCGTTTCCGAGATATAAATTATTTTTAGGTTGGTTCATTCTGGAAGTGACTTGTGCGGATGGAATATGTAATTTTCGTTTTTCTCGGAAACGACTTAAGCAATTTGCAATCGGATTGATTCGTTTGAATGCCAATAATAATATCTAGAATACTATACTGGTTTTGTCTACCCAGCTCTTACCGTTTCCGAGATATAGAATAATTTTATGTTGGTTCATTCTGGAAGTGGCTTGTGCGGATGGAATATGTAATTTTCGTCTTTCTCGGAAACTACTTAAGCGATTTGCAATCGGATTGATTCGTTTGAAAGCCAATAATAATATCTACAATTCCATACTGGTTTTGTCTACCTAGCTCTTACCGTTTCCGAGATATAGAATAATTTTATGTTGGTTCATTCTGGAAGTGGCTTGTGCGGATGGAATATGTAATTTTCGTTTTTCTCGGAAACGACTTAAGCGATTTGCAATCGGATTGATTCGTTTGAAAGCCAATAATAATGTCTACAATTCCATACTGGTTTTGTCTACCTAGCACTCACAGTTTCCGAGATATAGAATAATTTTATGTTGGTTCATTCTGGAAGTGGCTTGTGCGGATGGAATATGTAATTTTCGTCTTTCTCGGAAACGACTTAAGCGATTTGCAATCGGATTGATTCATTTGAAAGCCAATAATAATATCTACAATACCATACTGGGTTTGTCTACCTAGCACTCACAAATTCCGAGATATAGATTATTTTTTGGTTGGGTCATTCTGGAAGTGACTTGTGCGGATGGAATATGTAATTTTCGTTTTTCTCGGAAACGACTTAAGCGATTTGCAATCGGATTGATTCGTTTGAAAGCCAATAATAATGTCTACAATTCCATACTGGTTTTGTCTACCTACCACAAACAGTTTCCGAGATATAGAATAATTTTATGTTGGTTCATTCTGGAAGTGACTTGTGCGGATGGAATATGTAATTTTCGTTTTTCTCGGAAACGACTTAAGCGATTTGCAATCGGATTGATTCGTTTGAAAGCCAATAATAATGTCTACAATTCCATACTGGTTTTGTCTACCTAGCACTCACAGTTTCCGAGATATAGAATAATTTTATGTTGGTTCATTCTGGAAGTGGCTTGTGCGGATGGAATATGTAATTTTCGTCTTTCTCGGAAACTACTTAAGCGATTTGCAATCGGATTGATTCATTTGAAAGCCAATAATAATATCTACAATACCATACTGGGTTTGTCTACCTAGCACTTACAAATTCCGAGATATAGATTATTTTGTGGTTGGGTCATTCTGGAAGTGACTTGTGCGGATGGAATATGTAATTTTCGTTTTTCTCGGAAACGACTTAAGCGATTTGCAATCGTATTGATTCATTTGAAAGCCTATAATAATATCTACAATTCCATACTGATTTTGTCTACCTAGCACTCACAGTCTTCGAGACATAGAATAATCTTATGTTGGTTCATTCTGGAAGTGACTTGTGCGGATGGAATATGTAATTTTCGTTTTTCTCGGAAACGACTTAAGCGATTTGCAATCGGATTGATTCATTTGAAATCCAATAATAATATCTACAATTCCATACTGGTTTTGTCTACCTAGCACTTTCCGTTTCCGAGATATACATTATTTTTAGGTTGGTTCATTCTGGAAGTGACTTGTGCGGATGGAATATGTAATTTTCGTTTTTCTCGGAAACGACTTAAGCGATTTGCAATCGGATTGATTCGTTTGAAAGCCAATAATAATATCTAGAATACTATACTGGTTTTGTCTACCTAGCTCTTACCGTTTCCGAGATATAGAATAATTTTATGTTGGTTCATTCTGGAAGTGGCTTGTGCGGATGGAATATGTAATTTTCGTTTTTCTCGGAAACGACTTAAGCGATTTGCAATCGGATTGATTCATTTGAAAGCCAATAATAATATCTACAATTCCATACTGGTTTTGTCTACCTACCATAAACAGTTTCCGAGATATAGAATAATTTATGTTGGTTCATTCTGGAAGTGACTTGTGCGGATGGAATATGTAATTTTCGTTTTTCTCGGAAACGACTTAAGCGATTTGCAATCGGATTGATTCGTTTGAAAGCCAATAATAATGTCTACAATTCAATACTGGTTTTGTCTACCTAGCACTCACAGTTTCCGAGATATAGAATAATTTTATGTTGGTTCATTCTGGAAGTGACTTGTGCGGATGGAATATGTAATTTTCGTTTTTCTCGGAAACGATTTAGGCGATTTGCAATCGGATTGATTCATTTGAAAGCCAATAATAATATCTACAATACCATACTGGGTTTGTCTACCTAGCACTCACAAATTCCGAGATATAGATTATTTTTTGGTTGGGTCATTCTGGAAGTGACTTGTGCGGATGGAATATGTAATTTTCGTTTTTCTCGGAAACGACTTAAGCGATTTGCAATCGTATTGATTCGTTTGAAAGCCTATAATAATATCTACAATTCCATACTGATTTTGTCTACATAGCACTCACAGTCTCCGAGATATAGAATAATCTTATGTTGGTTCATTCTGGAAGTGACTTGTGCGGATGGAATATGTAATTTTCGTTTTTCTCGGAAACGATTTAAGCGATTTGCAATCGGATTGATTCATTTGAAAGCCAATAATAATATCTACAATACTATACTGGTTTTGTCTACCTAGCACTAACAGTTTCCGAGATATAGAATAATTTTATTTGGAGTCATTCTGGAAGTGACTTGTGCGGATGGAATATGTAATTTTCGTTTTTCTCGGAAACGACTTAAGCGATTTGCAATCGGATTGATTCATTTGAAAGCCAATAATAATATCTACAATTCCATACTGGTTTTGTCTACCTAGCACTTTCCGTTTCCGAGATATAAATTATTTTTAGGTTGGTTCATTCTGGAAGTGACTTGTGCGGATGGAATATGTAATTTTCGTTTTTCTCGGAAACGACTTAAGCGATTTGCTATCGGATTGATTCGTTTGAAAGCCAATAATAATATCTAGAATACTATACTGGTTTTGTCTACCTAGCTCTTACCGTTTCCGAGATATAGAATAATTTTATGTTGGTTCATTCTGGAAGTGACTTGTGCGGATGGAATATGTAATTTTCGATTTTGTCGGAAACGACTTAAGCGATTTGCAATCGGATTGATTCATTTGAAAGCCAATAATAATATCTACAATTCCATACTGGTTTTGTCTATCTAGCACTCACAGTTTCCGAGATATAGATTATTTTTAGGTTGGGTCATTCTGGAAGTGACTTGTGCGGATGGAATATGTAATTTTCTTTTTTCTCGGAAACGACTTAAGCGATTTGCAATCGGATTGATTCGTTTGAAAGCCAATAAAAATATCTACAATTCCATACTGGTTTTGTCTACATAGCTCTTATTGTTTTCGAGATATAGAATAATTTTATGTCGGTTCATTCTGGAAGTGACTTGTGCGGATGGAATATGTATTTTTCGTTTTTCTCGGAAACGACTTAAGCGATTTGCAATCGGATTGATTCATTTGAAAGCCAATAATAATATGTACAATTCCGTACTGGTTTTGTCTACCTAGCACTTACCGTTTCCGAGATAAAATTATTTTTAGGTTGGGTCATTCTGGAAGTGACTTGTGCGGATGGAATATGTAATTTTTGTTTTTCTCGGAAACGACTTAAGCGATTTGCAATCGGATTGATTCATTTGAAAGCCAATAATAATATCTACAATTCCAAACTGGTTTTGTCTATATAGCTCTTATTGTTTTCGAGATATAGATTATTTTTAGGTTGGGTCATTCTGGAAGTGACTTATGCGGATGGAATATGTAATTTTCGTTTTTCTCGGAAACGACTTAAGCGATTTGCAATAACAATATCTACAATTCCATACTGGTTTTGTCTACCTACCACAAACAGTTTCCGAGATATAGAATAATTTTATGTTGGTTCATTCTGGAAGTGACTTGTGCGGATGGAATATGTAATTTTAGTTTTTCTCGGAAACGATTTAGGCGATTTGCATTCGGATTGATTCATTTGAAAGCCAATAATAATATCTACAATACTATACTGGTTTTGTCTACCTAGCACTAACAGTTTCCGAGATATAGAATAATTTTATTTGGAGTCATTCTGGAAGTGACTTGTGCGGATGGAATATGTAATTTTTCTCGGAAACGACTTAAGCGATTTGCAATCGGATTGATTCATTTGAAAGCCAATAATAATATCTACAATTCCATACTGGTTTTGTCTACCTAGCACTTTCCGTTTCCGAGATATAAATTATTTTTAGGTTGGTTCATTCTGGAAGTGACTTGTGCGGATGGAATATGTAATTTTCGTTTTTCTCGGAAACGACTTAAGCGATTTGCAATCGGATTGATTCGTTTGAAAGCCAATAATAATATCTAGAATACTATACTGGTTTTGTCTACCTAGCTCTTACCGTTTCCGAGATATAGAATAATTTTATGTTGGTTCATTCTGGAAGTGACTTGTGCGGATGGAATATGTAATTTTCGATTTTGTCGGAAACGACTTAAGCGATTTGCAATCGGATTGATTCATTTGAAAGCCAATAATAATATCTACAATTCCATACTGGTTTTGTCTATCTAGCACTCACAGTTTCCGAGATATAGATTATTTTTAGGTTGGGTCATTCTGGAAGTGACTTGTGCGGATGGAATATGTAATTTTCTTTTTTCTCGGAAACGACTTAAGCGATTTGCAATCGGATTGATTCGTTTGAAAGCCAATAAAAATATCTACAATTCCATACTGGTTTTGTCTACATAGCTCTTATTGTTTTCGAGATATAGAATAATTTTATGTCGGTTCATTCTGGAAGTGACTTGTGCGGATGGAATATGTAATTTTCGTTTTTCTCGGAAACGACTTAAGCGATTTGCAATCGGATTGATTCATTTGAAAGCCAATAATAATATGTACAATTCCGTACTGGTTTTGTCTACCTAGCACTTACCGTTTCCGAGATAAAATTATTTTTAGGTTGGGTCATTCTGGAAGTGACTTGTGCGGATGGAATATGTAATTTTTGTTTTTCTCGGAAACGACTTAAGCGATTTGCAATCGGATTGATTCATTTGAAAGCCAATAATAATATCTACAATTCCAAACTGGTTTTGTCTATATAGCTCTTATTGTTTTCGAGATATAGATTATTTTTAGGTTGGGTCATTCTGGAAGTGACTTATGCGGATGGAATATGTAATTTTCGTTTTTCTCGGAAACGACTTAAGCGATTTGCAATAATAATATCTACAATTCCATACTGGTTTTGTCTACCTACCACAAACAGTTTCCGAGATATAGAATAATTTTATGTTGGTTCATTCTGGAAGTGACTTGTGCGGATGGAATATGTAATTTTAGTTTTTCTCGGAAACGATTTAGGCGATTTGCAATCGGATTGATTCATTTGAAAGCCAATAATAATATCTACAATACCATACTGGTTTTGTCTACCTAGCACTCACAAATTCCGAGATATAGATTATTTTTTGGTTGGGTCATTCTGGAAGTGACTTGTGCGGATGGAATATGTAATTTTCGTTTTTCTCGGAAACGACTTAAGCGATTTGCAATCGTATTGATTCGTTTGAAAGCCTATAATAATATCTACAATTCCATACTGATTTTGTCTACCTAGCACTCACAGTCTCCGAGATATAGAATAATCTTATATTGGTTCATTCTGGAAGTGACTTGTGCGGATGGATGGATATAATTTTCGTTTTTCTCGGAAACGATTTAAGCGATTTGCAATCGGATTGATTCATTTGAAAGCCAATAATAATATCTACAATTCCATACTGGTTTTGTCTACCTAGCACTTTCCGTTTCCGAGATATAAATTATTTTTAGGTTGGTTCATTCTGGAAGTGACTTGTGCGGATGGAATATGTAATTTTCGTTTTTCTCGGAAACGACTTAAGCGATTTGCAATCGGATTGATTCGTTTGAAAGCCAATAATAATATCTACAATTCCATACTGGTTTTGTCTACCTAGCTCTTACCGTTTCCGAGATATAGAATAATTTTATGTTGGTTCATTCTGGAAGTGGCTTTGCGGATGGAATATGTAATTTTCGTTTTTCTCGGAAACGACTTAAGCGATTTGCAATCGGATTGATTCGTTTGAAAGCCAATAATAATGTCTACAATTCCATACTGGTTTTGTCTACCTAGCACTCACAGTTTCCGAGATTTAGAATAATTTTATGTTGGTTCATTCTGGAAGTGGCTTGTGCGGATGGAATATGTAATTTTCGTCTTTCTCGGAAACGACTTAAGCGATTTGCATTCGGATTGATTCATTTGAAAGCCAATAATAATATCTACAATACCATACTGGGTTTGTCTACCTAGCACTCACAAATTCCGAGATATAGATTATTTTTTGGTTGGGTCATTCTGGAAGTGACTTGTGCGGATGGAATATGTAATTTTCGTTTTTCTCGGAAACGACTTAAGCGATTTGCAATCGGATTGATTCGTTTGAAAGCCAATAATAATGTCTACAATTCCATACTGGTTTTGTCTACCTAGCACTCACAGTTTCCGAGATATAGAATAATTTTATGTTGGTTCATTCTGGAAGTGACTTGTGCGGATGGAATATGTAATTTTCGTTTTTCTCGGAAACGACTTAAGCGATTTGCAATCGGATTGATTCGTTTGAAAGCCAATAATAATGTCTACAATTCCATACTGGTTTTGTCTACCTAGCACTCACAGTTTCCGAGATATAGAATAATTTTATGTTGGTTCATTCTGGAAGTGGCTTGTGCGGATGGAATATGTAATTTTCGTCTTTCTCGGAAACTACTTAAGCGATTTGCAATCGGATTGATTCATTTGAAAGCCAATAATAATATCTACAATACCATACTGGGTTTGTCTACCTAGCACTTACAAATTCCGAGATATAGATTATTTTTTGGTTGGGTCATTCTGGAAGTGACTTGTGCGGATGGAATATGTAATTTTCGTTGTTCTCGGAAACGACTTAAGCGATTTGCAATCGTATTGATTCGTTTGAAAGCCTATAATAATATCTACAATTCCATACTGATTTTGTCTACCTAGCACTCACAGTCTCCGAGACATAGAATAATCTTATGTTGGTTCATTCTGGAAGTGACTTGTGCGGATGGAATATGTAATTTTCGTTTTTCTCGGAAACGACTTAAGCGTTTTGCAATCGGATTGATTCATTTGAAATCCAATAATAATATCTACAATTCCATACTGGTTTTGTCTACCTAGCACTTTCCGTTTCCGAGATATACATTATTTTTAGGTTGGTTCATTCTGGAAGTGACTTGTGCGGATGGAATATGTAATTTTCGTTTTTCTCGGAAACGACTTAAGCGATTTGCAATCGGATTGATTCGTTTGAAAGCCAATAATAATATCTAGAATACTATACTGGTTTTGTCTACCTAGCTCTTACCGTTTCCGAGATATAGAATAATTTTATGTTGGTTCATTCTGGAAGTGGCTTGTGCGGATGGAATATGTAATTTTCGTTTTTCTCGGAAACGATTTAGGCAATTTGCAATCGGATTGATTCATTTGAAAGCCAATAATAATATCTGCAATACCATACTGGTTTTGTCTACCTAGCACTCACAAATTCCGAGATATAGATTATTTTTAGGTTGGGTCATTCTGGAAGTGACTTGTGCGGATGGAATATGTAATTTTCTTTTTTCTCGGAAACGACTTAAGCGATTTGCAATCGGATCGATTCGTTTGAAAGCCAATAAAAATATCTACAATTCCATACTGGTTTTGTCTACATAGCTCTTATTGTTTTCGAGATATAGAATAATTTTATGTTGGTTCATTCTGGAAGTGACTTGTGCGGATGGAATATGTATTTTTCGTTTTTCTCGGAAACGACTTAAGCGATTTGCAATCGGATTGATTCATTTGAAAGCCAATAATAATATGTACAATTCCGTACTGGTTTTGTCTACCTAGCACTTACCGTTTCCGAGATAAAATTATTTTTATAGAATAATTTTATGTGGGGTCATTCTGGAAGTGACTTGTGCGGATGGAATATGTAATTTTCGTTTTTCTCGGAAAAGACTTAAGTGATTTGCAATCGGATTGATTCGTTTGAAAGCCAATAAAAATATCTACAATTCCATACTGGTTTTGTCTACCTAGCACTAACAGTTTCCGAGATATAGAATAATTTTATTTGGAGTCATTCTGGAAGTGACTTGTGCGGATGGAATATGTAATTTTCGTTTTTCTCGGAAACGACTTAAGCGATTTGCAATCGGATTGATTCGTTTGAAAGCCAATAATAATATCTAGAATACTATACTGGTTTTGTCTACCTAGCTTTTACCGTTTCCGAGATATAGAATAATTTTATGTTGGTTCATTCTGGAAGTGGCTTGTGCGGATGGAATATGTAATTTTCGTCTTTCTCGGAAACTACTTAAGCGATTTGCAATCGGATTGATTCGTTTGAAAGCCAATAATAATATCTACAATTCCATACTGGTTTTGTCTACCTACCACAAACAGTTTCCGAGATATAGAATAATTTATGTTGGTTCATTCTGGAAGTGACTTGTGCGGATGGAATATGTAATTTTCGTTTTTCTCGGAAACGACTTAAGCGATTTGCAATCGGATTGATTCGTTTGAAAGCCAATAATAATGTCTACAATTCAATACTGGTTTTGTCTACCTAGCACTCACAGTTTCCGAGATATAGAATAATTTTATGTTGGTTCATTCTGGAAGTGACTTGTGCGGATGGAATATGTAATTTTCGTTTTTCTCGGAAACGATTTAGGCGATTTGCAATCGGATTGATTCATTTGAAAGCCAATAATAATATCTACAATACCATACTGGGTTTGTCTACCTAGCACTCACAAATTCCGAGATATAGATTATTTTTTGGTTGGGTCATTCTGGAAATGACTTGTGCGGATGGAATATGTAATTTTCGTTTTTCTCGGAAACGACTTAAGCGATTTGCAATCGTATTGATTCGTTTGAAAGCCTATAATAATATCTACAATTCCATACTGATTTTGTCTACCTAGCACTCACAGTCTCCGAGATATAGAATAATCTTATGTTGGTTCATTCTGGAAGTGACTTGTGCGGATGGAATATGTAATTTTCGTTTTTCTCGGAAACGATTTAAGCGATTTGCAATCGGATTGATTCATTTGAAAGCCAATAATAATATCTACAATACTATACTGGTTTTGTCTACCTAGCACTAACAGTTTCCGAGATATAGAATAATTTTATTTGGAGTCATTCTGGAAGTGACTTGTGCGGATGGAATATGTAATTTTCGTTTTTCTCGGAAACGACTTAAGCGATTTGCAATCGGATTGATTCATTTGAAAGCCAATAATAATATCTACAATTCCATACTGGTTTTGTCTACCTACCACTTTCCGTTTCCGAGATATAAATTATTTTTAGGTTGGTTCATTCTGGAAGTGACTTGTGCGGATGGAATATGTAATTTTCGTTTTTCTCGGAAACGACTTAAGCGATTTGCAATCGGATTGATTCGTTTGAAAGCCAATAATAATATCTAGAATACTATACTGGTTTTGTCTACCTAGCTCTTACCGTTTCCGAGATATAGAATAATTTTATGTTGGTTCATTCTGGAAGTGACTTGTGCGGATGGAATATGTAATTTTCGATTTTGTCGGAAACGACTTAAGCGATTTGCAATCGGATTGATTCATTTGAAAGCCAATAATAATATCTACAATTCCATACTGGTTTTGTCTATCTAGCACTCACAGTTTCCGAGATATAGATTATTTTTAGGTTGGGTCATTCTGGAAGTGACTTGTGCGGATGGAATATGTAATTTTCTTTTTTCTCGGAAACGACTTAAGCGATTTGCAATCGGATTGATTCGTTTGAAAGCCAATAAAAATATCTACAATTCCATACTGGTTTTGTCTACATAGCTCTTATTGTTTTCGAGATATAGAATAATTTTATGTCGGTTCATTCTGGAAGTGACTTGTGCGGATGGAATATGTATTTTTCGTTTTTCTCGGAAACGACTTAAGCGATTTGCAATCGGATTGATTCATTTGAAAGCCAATAATAATATGTACAATTCCGTACTGGTTTTGTCTACCTAGCACTTACCGTTTCCGAGATAAAATTATTTTTAGGTTGGGTCATTCTGGAAGTGACTTGTGCGGATGGAATATGTAATTTTTGTTTTTCTCGGAAACGACTTAAGCGATTTGCAATCGGATTGATTCATTTGAAAGCCAATAATAATATCTACAATTCCAAACTGGTTTTGTCTATATAGCTCTTATTGTTTTCGAGATATAGATTATTTTTAGGTTGGGTCATTCTGGAAGTGACTTATGCGGATGGAATATGTAATTTTCGTTTTTCTCGGAAACGACTTAAGCGATTTGCAATAATAATATCTACAATTCCATACTGGTTTTGTCTACCTACCACAAACAGTTTCCGAGATATAGAATAATTTTATGTTGGTTCATTCTGGAAGTGACTTGTGCGGATGGATGGATGTAATTTTAGTTTTTCTCGGAAACGATTTAGGCGATTTGCAATCGGATTGATTCATTTGAAAGCCAATAATAATATCTACAATACCATACTGGTTTTGTCTACCTAGCACTCACAAATTCCGAGATATAGATTATTTTTTGGTTGGGTCATTCTGGAAGTGACTTGTGCGGATGGAATATGTAATTTTCGTTTTTCTCGGAAACGACTTAAGCGATTTGCAATCGTATTGATTCGTTTGAAAGCCTATAATAATATCTACAATTCCATACTGATTTTGTCTACCTAGCACTCACAGTCTCCGAGATATAGAATAATCTTATATTGGTTCATTCTGGAAGTGACTTGTGCGGATGGATGGATGTAATTTTCGTTTTTCTCGGAAACGATTTAAGCGATTTGCAATCGGATTGATTCATTTGAAAGCCAATAATAATATCTACAATTCCATACTGGTTTTGTCTACCTAGCACTTTCCGTTTCCGAGATATAAATTATTTTTAGGTTGGTTCATTCTGGAAGTGACTTGTGCGGATGGAATATGTAATTTTCGTTTTTCTCGGAAACGACTTAAGCGATTTGCAATCGGATTGATTCGTTTGAAAGCCAATAATAATATCTAGAATACTATACTGGTTTTGTCTACCTACCTCTTACCGTTTCCGAGATATAGAATAATTTTATGTTGGTTCATTCTGGAAGTGGCTTGTGCGGATGGAATATGTAATTTTCGTTTTTCTCGGAAACGATTTAGGCAATTTGCAATCGGATTGATTCATTTGAAAGCCAATAATAATATCTGCAATACCATACTGGTTTTGTCTATCTAGCACTCACAAATTCCGAGATATAGATTATTTTTAGGTTGGGTCATTCTGGAAGTGACTTGTACGGATGGAATATGTAATTTTCTGTTTTCTCGGAAACGACTTAAGCGATTTGCAATCGGATTGATTCGTTTGAAAGCCTATAATAATATCTACAATTTCATACTGGTTTTGTCTACCTAGCACTCACAGTTTCCGAGATATAGAATAATTTTATGTTGGTTCATTCTGGTAATGACTTGTGCGGATGGAATATGTAATTTTCGTTTTTCTCGGAAACGACTTAAGCGATTTGCAATCGGATTGATTCGTTTGAAAGCCATTAAAAATATCTACAATTCCATACTGGTTTTGTCTACCTAGCACACACAGTTTCCGAGATATAGAATAATTTTATGTTGGTTCATTCTGGAAGTGACTTGTGCTGATGGAATATGTCATTTTCGTTTTTCTCGGAAACGATTTAGGCAATTTGCAATCGGATTGATTCATTTGAAAGCCAATAATAATATCTGCAATATCATACTTGTTTTGTCGACCTAGCACTCACAAATTCCGAGATATAGATTATTTTTAGGTTGGGTCATTCTGGAACTGACTTGTGCGGATGGAATATGTAATTTTCTTTTTTCTCGGAAACGACTTAAGCGATTTGCAATCGGATTGATTCGTTTGAAAGCCTATAATAATATCTACAATTTCATACTGGTTTTGTCTACCTAGCACTCACAGTTTCCGAGATATAGAATAATTTTATGTTGGTTCATTCTGGTAATGACTTGTGCGGATGGAATATGTAATTTTCGTTTTTCTCGGAAACGACTTAAGCCATTTGCAATCGGATTGATTCATTTGAAAGCCAATAATAATATCTACAATTCCATACTGGTCTTGTCTACCTAGCACTTTCCGTTTCCGAGATATAAATTATTTTTAGGTTGGTTCATTCTGGAAGTGACTTGTGCGGATGGAATATGTAATTTTCGTTTTTCTCGGAAACGACTTAAGCGATTTGCAATCGGATTGATTCGTTTGAAAGCCAATAATAATATCTAGAATACCATACTGGTTTTGTCTACCTAGCTCTTACCGTTTCCGAGATATAGAATAATTTTATGTTGGTTCATTCTGGAAGTGGCTTGTGCATATGGAATATGTAATTTTCGTCTTTCTCGGAAACTACTTAAGCGATTTGCAATCGGATTGATTCGTTTGAAAGCCAATAATAATATCTACAATTCCATACTGGTTTTGTCTACCTACCACAAACAGTTTCGGGGATATAGAATAATTTTATGTTGGTTCATTCTGGAAGTGACTTGTGCGGATGGAATATGTAATTTTCGTTTTTCTCGGAAACGACTTAAGTGATTTGCAATCGGATTGATTCGTTTGAAAGCCAATAATAATATCTACAATTCCATACTGGTTTTGTCTACCTAGCACGCACAGTTTCCGAGATATAGAATAATTTTATGTTGGTTCATTCTGGAAGTGACTTGTGCGGATGGAATATGTAATTTTCGTTTTTCTCGGAAACGATTTAGGCGATTTGCAATCGGATTGATTCATTTGAAAGCCAATAATAATATCTACAATACCATACTGGTTTTGTCTACCTAGCACTCACAAATTCCGAGATATAGATTATTTTTTGGTTGGGTCATTCTGGAAGTGACTTGTGCGGATGGAATATGTAATTTTCGTTTTTCTCGGAAACGACTTAAGCGATTTGCAATCGTATTGATTCGTTTGAAAGCCTATAATAATATCTACAATTCCATACTGGTTTTGTCTACCTAGCACTAACAGTTTCCGAGATATAGAATAATTTTATTTGGAGTCATTCTGGAAGTGACTTGTGCGGATGGAATATGTAATTTTCGTTTTTCTCGGAAACAACTTAAGCTATTTGCAATCGGATTGATTCATTTGAAAGCCAATAATAATATCTACAATTCCATACTGGTTTTGTCTACCTAGCACTTTCCGTTTCCGAGATATAAATTATTTTTAGGTTGGGTCATTCTGGAAGTGACTTGTGCGGATGGAATATGTAATTTTCGTTTTTCTCGGAAACGACTTAAGCGATTTGCAATCGGATTGATTCGTTTGAAAGCCAATAATAATATCTAGAATACTATACTGGTTTTGTCTACCTAGCTCTTACCGTTTCCGAGATATAGAATAATTTTATGTTGGTTCATTCTGGAAGTGGCTTGTGCGGATGGAATATGTAATTTTCGTTTTTCTCGGAAACGATTTAGGCAATTTGCAATCGGATTGATTCATTTGAAAGCCAATAATAATATCTGCAATACCATACTGGTTTTGTCTACCTAGCACTCACAAATTCCGAGATATAGATTATTTTTAGGTTGGGTCATTCTGGAAGTGACTTGTGCGGATGGAATATGTAATTTTCTTTTTTCTCGGAAACGACTTAAGCGATTTGCAATCGGATTGATTCGTTTGAAAGCCTATAATAATATCTACAATATCATACTGGTTTTGTCTACCTAGCACTCACAGTTTCCGAGATATAGAATAATTTTATGTTGGTTCATTCTGGTAATGACTTGTGCGGATGGAATATGTAATTTTCGTTTTTCTCGGAAACGACTTAAGCGATTTGCAGTCGGATTGATTCGTTTGAAAGCCAATAAAAATATCTGCAATACCATACTGGTTTTGTCTACCTAGCACTCACAAATTCCGAGATATAGATTATTTTTAGGTTGGGTCATTCTGGAAGTGACTTGTGCGGATGGAATATGTAATTTTCTTTTTTCTCGGAAACGACTTAAGCGATTTGCAATCGGATTGATTCGTTTGAAAGCCTATAATAATATCTACAATTTCATACTGGTTTTGTCTACCTAGCACTCACAGTTTCCGAGATATAGAATAATTTTATGTTGGTTCATTCTGGTAATGACTTGTGCGGATGGAATATGTAATTTTCGTTTTTCTCGGAAACGACTTAAGCCATTTGCAATCGGATTGACTCATTTGAAAGCCAATAATAATATCTACAATACCATGCTGGTTTTGTCTACCTAGCACTCACAGTTTCCGAGATATAGAATAATTTTATGTTGGTTCATTCTGGAAGTGACTTGTGCGGATGGAATATGTAATTTTCGTTTTTCTCGGAAACGATTTAGGCAATTTGCAATCGGATTGATTCATTTGAAAGCCAATAATAATATCTGCAATACCATACTGGTTTTGTCTACCTAGCACTCACAAATTCCGAGATATAGATTATTTTTAGGTTGGGTCATTCTGGAAGTGACTTGTGCGGATGGAATATGTAATTTTCTTTTTTCTCGGAAACGACTTAAGCGATTTGCAATCGGATTGATTCGTTTGAAAGCCTATAATAATATCTACAATTTCATACTGGTTTTGTCTACCTAGCACTCACAGTTTCCGAGATATAGAATAATTTTATGTTGGTTCATTCTGGTAATGACTTGTGCGGATGGAATATGTAATTTTCGTTTTTCTCGGAAACGACTTAAGCGATTTGCAATCGGATTGATTCATTTGAAAGCCAATAAAAATATCTACAATTCCATACTGGTTTTGTCTACCTAGCACTCACAGTTTCCGAGATATAGAATAATTTTATGTTGGTTCATTCTGGAAGTGACTTGTGCGGATGGAATATGTAATTTTCTTTTTTCTCGGAAACGACTTAAGCGATTTGCAATCGGATTGATTCGTTTGAAAGCCTATAATAATATCTACAATTTTATACTGGTTTTGTCTACCTAGCACTCACAGTTTCCGAGATATAGAATAATTTTATGTTGGTTCATTCTGGTAATGACTTGTGCGGATGGAATATGTAATTTTCGTTTTTCTCGGAAACGACTTAAGCGATTTGCAATCGGATTGATTCGTTTGAAAGCCAATAAAAATATCTGCAATACCATACTGGTTTTGTCTACCTAGCACTCACAAATTCCGAGATATAGATTATTTTTAGGTTGGGTCATTCTGGAAGTGACTTGTGCGGATGGAATATGTAATTTTCTTTTTTCTCGGAAACGACTTAAGCGATTTGCAATCGGATTGATTCGTTTGAAAGCCTATAATAATATCTACAATTTCAAACTGGTTTTGTCTACCTAGCACTCACAGTTTCCGAGATATAGAATAATTTTATGTTGGTTCATTCTGGTAATGACTTGTGCGGATGGAATATGTAATTTTCGTTTTTCTCGGAAACGACTTAAGCCATTTGCAATCGGATTGACTCATTTGAAAGCCAATAATAATATCTACAATACCATGCTGGTTTTGTCTACCTAGCACTCACAGTTTCCGAGATATAGAATAATTTTATGTTGGTTCATTCTGGAAGTGACTTGTGCGGATGGAATATGTAATTTTCGTTTTTCTCGGAAACGATTTAGGCAATCTGCAATCGGATTGATTCATTTGAAAGCCAATAATAATATCTGCAATACCATACTGGTTTTGTCTACCTAGCACTCACAAATTCCGAGATATAGATTATTTTTAGGTTGGGTCATTCTGGAAGTGACTTGTGCGGATGGAATATGTAATTTTCTTTTTTCTCGGAAACGACTTAAGCGATTTGCAATCGGATTGATTCGTTTGAAAGCCTATAATAATATCTACAATTTCATACTGGTTTTGTCTACCTAGCACTCACAGTTTCCGAGATATAGAATAATTTTATGTTGGTTCATTCTGGTAATGACTTGTGCGGATGGAATATGTAATTTTCGTTTTTCTCGGAAACGACTTAAGCGATTTGCAATCGGATTGATTCGTTTGAAAGCCATTAAAAATATCTACAATTCCATACTGGTTTTGTCTACCTAGCACACACAGTTTCCGAGATATAGAATAATTTTATGTTGGTTCATTCTGGAAGTGACTTGTGCTGATGGAATATGTCATTTTCGTTTTTCTCGGAAACGATTTAGGCAATTTGCAATCGGATTGATTCATTTGAAAGCCAATAATAATATCTGCAATATCATACTTGTTTTGTCGACCTAGCACTCACAAATTCCGAGATATAGATTATTTTTAGGTTGGGTCATTCTGGAACTGACTTGTGCGGATGGAATATGTAATTTTCTTTTTTCTCGGAAACGACTTAAGCGATTTGCAATCGGATTGATTCGTTTGAAAGCCTATAATAATATCTACAATTTCATACTGGTTTTGTCTACCTAGCACTCACAGTTTCCGAGATATAGAATAATTTTATGTTGGTTCATTCTGGTAATGACTTGTGCGGATGGAATATGTAATTTTCGTTTTTCTCGGAAACGACTTAAGCCATTTGCAATCGGATTGATTCATTTGAAAGCCAATAATAATATCTACAATTCCATACTGGTCTTGTCTACCTAGCACTTTCCGTTTCCGAGATATAAATTATTTTTAGGTTGGTTCATTCTGGAAGTGACTTGTGCGGATGGAATATGTAATTTTCGTTTTTCTCGGAAACGACTTAAGCGATTTGCAATCGGATTGATTCGTTTGAAAGCCAATAATAATATCTAGAATACCATACTGGTTTTGTCTACCTAGCTCTTACCGTTTCCGAGATATAGAATAATTTTATGTTGGTTCATTCTGGAAGTGGCTTGTGCATATGGAATATGTAATTTTCGTCTTTCTCGGAAACTACTTAAGCGATTTGCAATCGGATTGATTCGTTTGAAAGCCAATAATAATATCTACAATTCCATACTGGTTTTGTCTACCTACCACAAACAGTTTCGGGGATATAGAATAATTTTATGTTGGTTCATTCTGGAAGTGACTTGTGCGGATGGAATATGTAATTTTCGTTTTTCTCGGAAACGACTTAAGTGATTTGCAATCGGATTGATTCGTTTGAAAGCCAATAATAATATCTACAATTCCATACTGGTTTTGTCTACCTAGCACGCACAGTTTCCGAGATATAGAATAATTTTATGTTGGTTCATTCTGGAAGTGACTTGTGCGGATGGAATATGTAATTTTCGTTTTTCTCGGAAACGATTTAGGCGATTTGCAATCGGATTGATTCATTTGAAAGCCAATAATAATATCTACAATACCATACTGGTTTTGTCTACCTAGCACTCACAAATTCCGAGATATAGATTATTTTTTGGTTGGGTCATTCTGGAAGTGACTTGTGCGGATGGAATATGTAATTTTCGTTTTTCTCGGAAACGACTTAAGCGATTTGCAATCGTATTGATTCGTTTGAAAGCCTATAATAATATCTACAATTCCATACTGGTTTTGTCTACCTAGCACTAACAGTTTCCGAGATATAGAATAATTTTATTTGGAGTCATTCTGGAAGTGACTTGTGCGGATGGAATATGTAATTTTCGTTTTTCTCGGAAACAACTTAAGCTATTTGCAATCGGATTGATTCATTTGAAAGCCAATAATAATATCTACAATTCCATACTGGTTTTGTCTACCTAGCACTTTCCGTTTCCGAGATATAAATTATTTTTAGGTTGGGTCATTCTGGAAGTGACTTGTGCGGATGGAATATGTAATTTTCGTTTTTCTCGGAAACGACTTAAGCGATTTGCAATCGGATTGATTCGTTTGAAAGCCAATAATAATATCTAGAATACTATACTGGTTTTGTCTACCTAGCTCTTACCGTTTCCGAGATATAGAATAATTTTATGTTGGTTCATTCTGGAAGTGGCTTGTGCGGATGGAATATGTAATTTTCGTTTTTCTCGGAAACGATTTAGGCAATTTGCAATCGGATTGATTCATTTGAAAGCCAATAATAATATCTGCAATACCATACTGGTTTTGTCTACCTAGCACTCACAAATTCCGAGATATAGATTATTTTTAGGTTGGGTCATTCTGGAAGTGACTTGTGCGGATGGAATATGTAATTTTCTTTTTTCTCGGAAACGACTTAAGCGATTTGCAATCGGATTGATTCGTTTGAAAGCCTATAATAATATCTACAATTTCATACTGGTTTTGTCTACCTAGCACTCACAGTTTCCGAGATATAGAATAATTTTATGTTGGTTCATTCTGGTAATGACTTGTGCGGATGGAATATGTAATTTTCGTTTTTCTCGGAAACGACTTAAGCGATTTGCAATCGGATTGATTCGTTTGAAAGCCAATAAAAATATCTGCAATACCATACTGGTTTTGTCTACCTAGCACTCACAAATTCCGAGATATAGATTATTTTTAGGTTGGGTCATTCTGGAAGTGACTTGTGCGGATGGAATATGTAATTTTCTTTTTTCTCGGAAACGACTTAAGCGATTTGCAATCGGATTGATTCGTTTGAAAGCCTATAATAATATCTACAATTTCATACTGGTTTTGTCTACCTAGCACTCACAGTTTCCGAGATATAGAATAATTTTATGTTGGTTCATTCTGGTAATGACTTGTGCGGATGGAATATGTAATTTTCGTTTTTCTCGGAAACGACTTAAGCCATTTGCAATCGGATTGACTCATTTGAAAGCCAATAATAATATCTACAATACCATGCTGGTTTTGTCTACCTAGCACTCACAGTTTCCGAGATATAGAATAATTTTATGTTGGTTCATTCTGGAAGTGACTTGTGCGGATGGAATATGTAATTTTCGTTTTTCTCGGAAACGATTTAGGCAATTTGCAATCGGATTGATTCATTTGAAAGCCAATAATAATATCTGCAATACCATACTGGTTTTGTCTACCTAGCACTCACAAATTCCGAGATATAGATTATTTTTAGGTTGGGTCATTCTGGAAGTGACTTGTGCGGATGGAATATGTAATTTTCTTTTTTCTCGGAAACGACTTAAGCGATTTGCAATCGGATTGATTCGTTTGAAAGCCTATAATAATATCTACAATTTCATACTGGTTTTGTCTACCTAGCACTCACAGTTTCCGAGATATAGAATAATTTTATGTTGGTTCATTCTGGTAATGACTTGTGCGGATGGAATATGTAATTTTCGTTTTTCTCGGAAACGACTTAAGCGATTTGCAATCGGATTGATTCATTTGAAAGCCAATAAAAATATCTACAATTCCATACTGGTTTTGTCTACCTAGCACTCACAGTTTCCGAGATATAGAATAATTTTATGTTGGTTCATTCTGGAAGTGACTTGTGCGGATGGAATATGTAATTTTCTTTTTTCTCGGAAACGACTTAAGCGATTTGCAATCGGATTGATTCGTTTGAAAGCCTATAATAATATCTACAATTTTATACTGGTTTTGTCTACCTAGCACTCACAGTTTCCGAGATATAGAATAATTTTATGTTGGTTCATTCTGGTAATGACTTGTGCGGATGGAATATGTAATTTTCGTTTTTCTCGGAAACGACTTAAGCGATTTGCAATCGGATTGATTCGTTTGAAAGCCAATAAAAATATCTGCAATACCATACTGGTTTTGTCTACCTAGCACTCACAAATTCCGAGATATAGATTATTTTTAGGTTGGGTCATTCTGGAAGTGACTTGTGCGGATGGAATATGTAATTTTCTTTTTTCTCGGAAACGACTTAAGCGATTTGCAATCGGATTGATTCGTTTGAAAGCCTATAATAATATCTACAATTTCAAACTGGTTTTGTCTACCTAGCACTCACAGTTTCCGAGATATAGAATAATTTTATGTTGGTTCATTCTGGTAATGACTTGTGCGGATGGAATATGTAATTTTCGTTTTTCTCGGAAACGACTTAAGCCATTTGCAATCGGATTGACTCATTTGAAAGCCAATAATAATATCTACAATACCATGCCGGTTTTGTCTACCTAGCACTCACAGTTTCCGAGATATAGAATAATTTTATGTTGGTTCATTCTGGAAGTGACTTGTGCGGATGGAATATGTAATTTTCGTTTTTCTCGGAAACGATTTAGGCAATCTGCAATCGGATTGATTCATTTGAAAGCCAATAATAATATCTGCAATACCATACTGGTTTTGTCTACCTAGCACTCACAAATTCCGAGATATAGATTATTTTTAGGTTGGGTCATTCTGGAAGTGACTTGTGCGGATGGAATATGTAATTTTCTTTTTTCTCGGAAACGACTTAAGCGATTTGCAATCGGATTGATTCGTTTGAAAGCCTATAATAATATCTACAATTTCATACTGGTTTTGTCTACCTAGCACTCACAGTTTCCGAGATATAGAATAATTTTATGTTGGTTCATTCTGGTAATGACTTGTGCGGATGGAATATGTAATTTTCGTTTTTCTCGGAAACGACTTAAGCGATTTGCAATCGGATTGATTCATTTGAAAGCCAATAAAAATATCTACAATTCCATACTGGTTTTGTCTACCTAGCACTCACAGTTTCCGAGATATAGAAGAATTTTATGTTGGTTCATTCTGGAAGTGACTTGTGCGGATGGAATATGTAATTTTCTTTTTTCTCGAAAACGACTTAAGCGATTTGCAATCGGATTGATTCGTTTGAAAGCCTATAATAATATCTACAATTTCATACTGGTTTTGTCTACCTAGCACTCACAGTTTCCGAGATATAGAATAATTTTATGTGGGTTCATTCTGGTAATGACTTGTGCGGATGGAATATGTAATTTTCGTTTTTCTCGGAAACGACTTAAGCCATTTGCAATCGGATTGACTCATTTGAAAGCCAATAATAATATCTACAATACCATGCTGGTTTTGTCTACCTAGCACTCACAGTTTCCGAGATATAGAATAATTTTATGTGGGGTCATTCTGGAAGTGACTTGTGCGGATGGAATATGTAATTTTCGTTTTTCTCGGAAACGACTTAAGCGATTTGCAATCGGATTTATTCATTTGAAAGCCAATAATAATATCTACAATTCCATACTGGTCTTGTCTACCTAGCACTCACAGTTTCCGAGATATAGAATAATTTTATGTTGGTTCATTCTGGAAGTGTCTTGTGCGGATGGAATATGTAATTTTCGTTTGTTTCGGAAACGACTTAAGTGATTTGCAATCGGATTGATTCGTCTGAAAGCCAATAATAATATCTACAATTCCATACTGGTTTTGTCTACCTAGCACTAACAGTTTCCGAGATATAGAATAATTTTATTTGGAGTCATTCTGGAAGTGACTTGTGCGGATGGAATATGTAATTTTCGTTTTTCTCGGAAACGACTTAAGCGATTTGCAATCGGATTGATTCATTTGAAAGCCAATAATAATATCTACAATTCCATACTGGTTTTGTCTACCTAGCACTTTCCGTTTCCGAGACATAAATTATTTTTAGGTTGGTTCATTCTGGAAGTGACTTGTGCGGATGGAATATGTAATTTTCGTTTTTCTCGGAAACGACTTAAGCGATTTGCAATCGGATTGATTCATTTGAAAGCCAATAATAATATCTACAATACCATACTGGTTTTGTCTACCTAGCACTAACAGTTTCCGAGATATAGAATAATTTTATTTGGAGTCATTCTGGAAGTGACTTGTGCGGATGGAATATGTAATTTTCGTTTTTCTCGGAAACGACTTAAGCGATTTGCAATCGGATTGATTCATTTGAAAGCCAATAATAATATCTACAATTCCATACTGGTTTTGTCTACCTAGCACTTTCCGTTTCCGAGATATAAATTATTTTTAGGTTGGTTCATTCTGGAAGTGACTTGTGCGGATGGAATATGTAATTTTCGTTTTTCTCGGAAACGACTTAAGCGATTTGCAATCGGATTGATTCGTTTGAAAGCCAATAATAATATCTAGAATACTATACTGGTTTTGTCTACCTAGCTCTTACCGTTTCCGAGATATAGAATAATTTTATGTTGGTTCATTCTGGAAGTGGCTTGTGCGGATGGAATATGTAATTTTCGTTTCTCTCGGAAACGATTTAGGCAATTTGCAATCGGATTGATTCATTTGAAAGCCAATAATAATATCTGCAATACCATACTGGTTTTGTCTACCTAGCACTCACAAATTCCGAGATATAGATTATTTTTAGGTTGGGTCATTCTGGAAGTGACTTGTGCGGATGGAATATGTAATTTTCGTTTTTCTCGGAAACGACTTAAGCGATTTGCAATCGGATTGATTCGTTTGAAAGCCTATAATAATATCTACAATTCCATACTGGTTTTGTCTACCTAGCACTCACAGTTTCCGAGATATAGAATAATTTTATGTTGGTTCATTCTGGTAATGACTTGTGCGGATGGAATATGTAATTTTCGTTTTTCTCGGAAACGACTTAAGCGATTTGCAATCGGATTGATTCGTTTGAAAGCCAATAAAAATATCTACAATTCCATACTGGTTTTGTCTACCTAGCACGCACAGTTTCCGAGATATAGAATAATTTTATGTTGGTTCATTCTGGTAATGACTTGTGCGGATGGAATATGTAATTTTCGTTTTTCTCGGAAACGACTTAAGCGATTTGCAATCGGATTGATTCGTTTGAAAGCCTATAATAATATCTACAATTCCATACTGGTTTTGTCTACCTAGCACTCACAAATTCCGAGATATAGATTATTTTTAGGTTGGGTCATTCTGGAAGTGACTTGTGCGGATGGAATATGTAATTTTCTTTTTTCTCGGAAACGACTTAAGCGATTTGCAATCGGATTGATTCGTTTGAAAGCCAATAATAATATCTACAATTTCATACTGGTTTTGTCTACCTAGCACTCACAGTTTCCGAGATATAGAATAATTTTATGTTGGTTCATTCTGGTAATGACTTGTGCGGATGGAATATGTAATTTTCGTTTTTCTCGGAAACGACTTAAGCCATTTGCAATCGGATTGATTCATTTGAAAGCCAATAATAATATCTACAATTCCATACTGGTCTTGTCTACCTAGCACTTTCCGTTTCCGAGATATAAATTATTTTTAGGTTGGTTCATTCTGGAAGTGACTTGTGCGGATGGAATATGTAATTTTCGTTTTTCTCGGAAACGACTTAAGCGATTTGCAATCGGATTGATTCATTTGAAAGCCAATAATAATATCTACAATTCCATACTGGTTTTGTCTACCTAGCACTCACAGTTTCCGAGATATAGAATAATTTTATGTTGGTTCATTCTGGAAGTGTCTTGTGCGGATGGAATATGTAATTTTCGTTTTTTTCGGAAACGACTTAAGTGATTTGCAATCGGATTGATTCGTTTGAAAGCCAATAATAATATCTACAATTCCATACTGGTTTTGTCTACCTAGCACTAACAGTTTCCGAGATATAGAATAATTTTATTTGGAGTCATTCTGGAAGTGACTTGTGCGGATGGAATATGTAATTTTCGTTTTTCTCGGAAACGACTTAAGCGATTTGCAATCGGATTGATTCATTTGAAAGCCAATAATAATATCTACAATTCCATACTGGTTTTGTCTACCTAGCACTTTCCGTTTCCGAGACATAAATTATTTTTAGGTTGGTTCATTCTGGAAGTGACTTGTGCGGATGGAATATGTAATTTTCGTTTTTCTCGGAAACGACTTAAGCGATTTGCAATCGGATTGATTCATTTGAAAGCCAATAATAATATCTACAATACCATACTGGTTTTGTCTACCTAGCACTAACAGTTTCCGAGATATAGAATAATTTTATTTGGAGTCATTCTGGAAGTGACTTGTGCGGATGGAATATGTAATTTTCGTTTTTCTCGGAAACGACTTAAGCGATTTGCAATCGGATTGATTCATTTGAAAGCCAATAATAATATCTACAATTCCATACTGGTTTTGTCTACCTAGCACTTTCCGTTTCCGAGATATAAATTATTTTTAGGTTGGTTCATTCTGGAAGTGACTTGTGCGGATGGAATATGTAATTTTCGTTTTTCTCGGAAACGACTTAAGCGATTTGCAATCGGATTGATTCGTTTGAAAGCCAATAATAATATCTAGAATACTATACTGGTTTTGTCTACCTAGCTCTTACCGTTTCCGAGATATAGAATAATTTTATGTTGGTTCATTCTGGAAGTGGCTTGTGCGGATGGAATATGTAATTTTCGTTTCTCTCGGAAACGATTTAGGCAATTTGAAATCGGATTGATTCATTTGAAAGCCAATAATAATATCTGCAATACCATACTGGTTTTGTCTACCTAGCACTCACAAATTCGGAGATATAGATTATTTTTAGGTTGGGTCATTCTGGAAGTGACTTGTGCGGATGGAATATGTAATTTTCGTTTTTCTCGGAAACGACTTAAGCGATTTGCAATCGGATTGATTCGTTTGAAAGCCTATAATAATATCTACAATTTCATACTGGTTTTGTCTACCTAGCACTCACAGTTTCCGAGATATAGAATAATTTTATGTTGGTTCATTCTGGTAATGACTTGTGCGGATGGAATATGTAATTTTCGTTTTTCTCGGAAACGACTTAAGCGATTTGCAATCGGATTGATTCGTTTGAAAGCCAATAAAAATATCTACAATTCCATACTGGTTTTGTCTACCTAGCACTCACAGTTTCCGAGATATAGAATAATTTTATGTTGGTTCATTCTGGAAGTGACTTGTGCGGATGGAATATGTAATTTTCGTTTTTCTCGGAAACGATTTAGGCAATTTGCAATCGGATTGATTCATTTGAAAGCCAATAATAATATCTGCAATACCATACTGGTTTTGTCTACCTAGCACTCACAAATTCCGAGATATAGATTATTTTTAGATTGGGTCATTCTGGAAGTGACTTGTGCGGATGGAATATGTAATTTTCGTTTTTCTCGGAAACGACTTAAGCGATTTGCAATCGGATAGATTCGTTTGAAAGCCTATAATAATATCTACAATTTCATACTGGTTTTGTCTACCTAGCACTCACAGTTTCCGAGATATAGAATAATTTTATGTTGGTTCATTCTGGTAATGACTTGTGCGGATGGAATATGTAATTTTCGTTTTTCTCGGAAACGACTTAAGCCATTTGCAATCGGATTGATTCATTTGAAAGCCAATAATAATATCTACAATTCCATACTGGTCTTGTCCACCTAGCACTTTCCGTTTCCGAGATATAAATTATTTTTAGGTTGGTTCATTCTGGAAGTGACTTGTGCGGATGGAATATGTAATTTTCGTTTTTCTCGGAAACGACTTAAGCGATTTGCAATCGGATTGATTCGTTTGAAAGCCAATAATAATATCTAGAATACCATACTGGTTTTGTCTACCTAGCTCTTACCGTTTCCGAGATATAGAATAATTTTATGTTGGTTCATTCTGGAAGTGGCTTGTGCGGATGGAATATGTAATTTTCGTCTTTCTCGGAAACTACTTAAGCGATTTGCAATCGGATTGATTCGTTTGAAAGCCAATAATAATATCTACAATTCCATACTGGTTTTGTCTACCTAGCTCTTACCGTTTCCGAGATATAGAATAATTTTATGTTGGTTCATTCTGGAAGTGACTTGTGCGGATGGAATATGTAATTTTCGTTTTTCTCGGAAACGACTTAAGCGATTTGCAATCGGATTGATTCGTTTGAAAGCCAATAATAATATCTACAATTCCATACTGGTTTTGTCTACCTAGCACGCACATTTTCCGAGATATAGAATAATTTTATGTTGGTTCATTCTGGAAGTGACTTGTGCGGATGGAATATGTAATTTTCGTTTTTCTCGGAAACGATTTAGGCGATTTGCAATCGGATTGATTCATTTGAAAGCCAATAATAATATCTACAATACCATACTGGTTTTGTCTACCTAGCACTCACAAATTCCGAGATATAGATTCTTTTTTGGTTGGGTCATTCTGGAAGTGACTTGTGCGGATGGAATATGTAATTTTCGTTTTTCTCGGAAACGACTTAAGCGATTTGCAATCGTATTGATTCGTTTGAAAGCCTATAATAATATCTACAATTCCATACTGATTTTGTCTACCTAGCACTCACAGTCTCCGAGATATAGAATAATTTTATGTTGGTTCATTCTGGAAGTGACTTGTGCGGATGGAATATGTAATTTTCGTTTTTCTCGGAAACGATTTAAGCGATTTGCAATCGGATTGATTCATTTGAAGGCCAATAATAATATCTACAATACCATACTGGTTTTGTCTACCTAGCACTAACAGTTTCCGAGATATAGAATAATTTTATTTGGAGTCATTCTGGAAGTGACTTGTGCGGATGGAATATGTAATTTTCGTTTTTCTCGGAAACGACTTAAGCTATTTGCAATCGGATTGATTCATTTGAAAGCCAATAATAATATCTACAATTCCATACTGGTTTTGTCTACATAGCACTTTCCGTTTCCGAGATATAAATTATTTTTAGGTTGGTTCATTCTGGAAGTGACTTGTGCGGATGGAATATGTAATTTTCGTTTTTCTCGGAAACGACTTAAGCGATTTGCAATCGGATTGATTCGTTTGAAAGCCAATAATAATATCTAGAATACTATACTGGTTTTGTCTACCTAGCTCTTACCGTTTCCGAGATATAGAATAATTTTATGTTGGTTCATTCTGGAAGTGGCTTGTGCGGATGGAATATGTAATTTTCGTTTTTCTCGGAAACGATTTAGGCAATTTGCAATCGGATTGATTCATTTGAAAGCCAATAATAATATCTGCAATACCATACTGGTTTTGTCTACCTAGCACTCACAAATTCCGAGATATAGATTATTTTTAGGTTGGGTCATTCTGGAAGTGACTTGTGCGGATGGAATATGTAATTTTCTTTTTTCTCGGAAACGACTTAAGCGATTTGCAATCGGATTGATTCGTTTGAAAGCCTATAATAATATCTACAATTTCATACTGGTTTTGTCTACCTAGCACTCACAGTTTCCGAGATATAGAATAATTTTATGTTGGTTCATTCTGGTAATGACTTGTGCGGATGGAATATGTAATTTTCGTTTTTCTCGGAAACGACTTAAGCGATTTGCAATCGGATTGATTCGTTTGAAAGCCAATAAAAATATCTGCAATACCATACTGGTTTTGTCTACCTAGCACTCACAAATTCCGAGATATAGATTATTTTTAGGTTGGGTCATTCTGGAAGTGACTTGTGCGGATGGAATATGTAATTTTCTTTTTTCTCGGAAACGACTTAAGCGATTTGCAATCGGATTGATTCGTTTGAAAGCCAATAATAATATCTACAATTTCATACTGGTTTTGTCTACCTAGCACTCACAGTTTCCGAGATATAGAATAATTTTATGTTGGTTCATTCTGGTAATGACTTGTGCGGATGGAATATGTAATTTTCGTTTTTCTCGGAAACGACTTAAGCCATTTGCAATCGGATTGACTCATTTGAAAGCCAATAATAATATCTACAATACCATGCTGGTTTTGTCTACCTAGCACTCACAGTTTCCGAGATATAGAATAATTTTATGTGGGGTCATTCTTGAAGTGACTTGTGCGGATGGAATATGTAATTTTCGTTTTTCTCGGAAACGACTTAAGCGATTTGCAATCGGATTGATTCATTTGAAAGCCAATAATAATATCTACAATTCCAAACTGGTCTTGTCTACCTAGCACTCACAGTTTCCGAGATATAGAATAATTTTATGTTGGTTCATTCTGGAAGTGTCTTGTGCGGATGGAATATGTAATTTTCGTTTTTCTCGGAAACGATTTAGGCAATTTGCAATCCGATTGATTCATTTGAAAGCCAATAATAATATCTACAATTCCATACTGGTTTTGTCTACCTAGCACTTTCCGTTTCCGAGATATAAATTATTTTTAGGTTGGGTCATTCTGGAAGTGACTTGTGCGGATGGAATATGTAATTTTCTTTTTTCTCGGAAACGACTTAAGCGATTTGCAATCGGATTGATTCGTTTGAAAGCCTATAATAATATCTACAATTTCATACTGGTTTTGTCTACCTAGCACTCACAGTTTCCGAGATATAGAATAATTTTATGTTGGTTCATTCTGGTAATGACTTGTGCGGATGGAATATGTAATTTTCGTTTTTCTCGGAAACGACTTAAGCGATTTGCAATCGGATTGATTCGTTTGAAAGCCAATAAAAATATCTACAATTCCATACTGGTTTTGTCTACCTAGCACTCACAGTTTCCGAGATATAGAATAATTTTATGTTGGTTCATTCTGGAAGTGACTTGTGCGGATGGAATATGTAATTTTCGTTTTTCTCGGAAACGATTTAGGCAATTTGCAATCGGATTGATTCATTTGAAAGCCAATAATAATATCTGCAATACCATACTGGTTTTGTCTACCTAGCACTCACAAATTCCGAGATATAGATTATTTTTAGGTTGGGTCATTCTGGAAGTGACTTGTGCGGATGGAATATGTAATTTTCTTTTTTCTCGGAAACGACTTAAGCGATTTGCAATCGGATTGATTCGTTTGAAAGCCTATAATAATATCTACAATTTCATACTGGTTTTGTCTACCTAGCACTCACAGTTTCCGAGATATAGAATAATTTTATGTTGGTTCATTCTGGTAATGACTTGTGCGGATGGAATATGTAATTTTCGTTTTTCTCGGAAACGACTTAAGCCATTTGCAATCGGATTGACTCATTTGAAAGCCAATAATAATATCTACAATACCATGCTGGTTTTGTCTACCTGGCACTCACAGTTTCCGAGATATAGAATAATTTTATGTGGGGTCATTCTGGAAGTGACTTGTGCGGATGGAATATGTAATTTTCGTTTTTCTCGGAAACGACTTAAGCGATTTGCAATCGGATTGATTCATTTGAAAGCCAATAATAATATCTACAATTCCATACTGGTCTTGTCTACCTAGCACTCACAGTTTCCGAGATATAGAATAATTTTATGTTGGTTCATTCTGGAAGTGTCTTGTGCGGATGGAATATGTAATTTTCGTTTTTTTCGGAAACGACTTAAGTGATTTGCAATCGGATTGATTCGTTTGAAAGCCAATAATAATATCTACAATTCCATACTGGTTTTGTCTACCTAGCACTAACAGTTTCCGAGATATAGAATAATTTTATTTGGAGTCATTCTGGAAGTGACTTGTGCGGATGGAATATGTAATTTTCGTTTTTCTCGGAAACGACTTAAGCGATTTGCAATCGGATTGATTCATTTGAAAGCCAATAATAATATCTACAATTCCATACTGGTTTTGTCTACCTAGCACTTTCCGTTTCCGAGATATAGATTATTTTTAGGTTGGTTCATTCTGGAAGTGACTTGTGCGGATGGAATATGTAATTTTCGTTTTTCTCGGAAACGACTTAAGCGATTTGCAATCGGATTGATTCATTTGAAAGCCAATAATAATATCTACAATACCATACTGGTTTTGTCTACCTAGCACTAACAGTTTCCGAGATATAGAATAATTTTATTTGGAGTCATTCTGGAAGTGACTTGTGCGGATGGAATATGTAATTTTCGTTTTTCTCGGAAACGACTTAAGCGATTTGCAATCGGATTGATTCATTTGAAAGCCAATAATAATATCTACAATTCCATACTGGTTTTGTCTACCTAGCACTTTCCGTTTCCGAGATATAAATTATTTTTAGGTTGGTTCATTCTGGAAGTGACTTGTGCGGATGGAATATGTAATTTTCGTTTTTCTCGGAAACGACTTAAGCGATTTGCAATCGGATTGATTCGTTTGAAAGCCAATAATAATATCCAGAATACTATACTGGTTTTGTCTACCTAGCTCTTACCGTTTCCGAGATATAGAATAATTTTATGTTGGTTCATTCTGGAAGTGGCTTGTGCGGATGGAATATGTAATTTTCGTTTCTCTCGGAAACGATTTAGGCAATTTGAAATCGGATTGATTCATTTGAAAGCCAATAATAATATCTGCAATACCATACTGGTTTTGTCTACCTAGCACTCACAAATTCCGAGATATAGATTATTTTTAGGTTGGTTCATTCTGGAAGTGACTTGTGCGGATGGAATATGTAATTTTCGTTTTTCTCGGAAACGACTTAAGCGATTTGCAATCGGATTGATTCGTTTGAAAGCCTATAATAATATCTACAATTTCATACTGGTTTTGTCTACCTAGCACTCACAGTTTCCGAGATATAGAATAATTTTATGTTGGTTCATTCTGGTAATGACTTGTGCGGATGGAATATGTAATTTTCGTTTTTCTCGGAAACGACTTAAGCGATTTGCAATCGGATTGATTCGTTTGAAAGCCAATAAAAATATCTACAATTCCATACTGGTTTTGTCTACATAGCACTCACAGTTTCCGAGATATAGAATAATTTTATGTTGGTTCATTCTGGAAGTGACTAGTGCGGATGGAATATGTAATTTTCGTTTTTCTCGGAAACGATTTAGGCAATTTGCAATCGGATTGATTCATTTGAAAGCCAATAATAATATCTGCAATACCATACTGGTTTTGTCTACCTAGCACTCACAAATTCTGAGATATAGATTATTTTTAGGTTGGGTCATTCTGGAAGTGACTTGTGCGGATGGAATATGTAATTTTCTTTTTTCTCGGAAACGACTTAAGCGATTTGCAATCGGATTGATTCGTTTGAAAGCCTATAATAATATCTACAATTTCATACTGGTTTTGTCTACCCAGCACTCACAGTTTCCGAGATATAGAATAATTTTATGTTGGTTCATTCTGGTAATGACTTGTGCGGATGGAATATGTAATTTTCGTTTTTCTCGGAAACGACTTAAGCCATTTGCAATCGGATTGACTCATTTGAAAGCCAATAATAATATCTACAATACCATGCTGGTTTTGTCTACCTACCACAAACAGTTTCCGAGATATAGAATAATTTTATGTGGGGTCATTCTGGAAGTGACTTGTGCGGATGGAATATGTAATTTTCGTTTTTCTCGGAAACGACTTAAGCGATTTGCAATCGGATTGATTCATTTGAAAGCCAATAATAATATCTACAATTCCATACTGGTCTTGTCTACCTAGCACTCACAGTTTCCGAGATATAGAATAATTTTATGTTGGTTCATTCTGGAAGTGTCTTGTGCGGATGGAATATGTAATTTTCGTTTTTCTCGGAAACGACTTAAGTGATTTGCAATCGGATTGATTCGTTTGAAAGCCAATAAAAATATCTACAATTCCATACTGGTTTTGTCTACCTAGCACTCACAGTTTCCGAGATATAGAATAATTTTATTTGGAGTCATTCTGGAAGTGACTTGTGCGGATGGAATATGTAATTTTCGTTTTTCTCGGAAACGACTTAAGCGATTTGCAATCGGATTGATTCATTTGAAAGCCAATAATAATATCTACAATTCCATACTGGTTTTGTCTACCTAGCACTTTCCGTTTCCGAGATATAAATTATTTTTAGGTTGGTTCATTCTGGAAGTGACTTGTGCGGATAATAATAATATCTAGAATACTATACTGGTTTTGTCTACCTAGCTCTTACCGTTTCCGAGATATAGAATAATTTTATGTTGGTTCATTCTGGAAGTGGCTTGTGCGGATGGAATATGTAATTTTCGTTTTTCTCGGAAACGATTTAGGCAATTTGCAATCGGATTGATTCATTTGAAAGCCAATAATAATATCTGCAATACCATACTGGTTTTGTCTACCTAGCACTCACAAATTCCGAGATATAGATTATTTTTAGGTTGGGTCATTCTGGAAGTGACTTGTGCGGATGGAATATGTAATTTTCGTTTTTCTCGGAAACGACTTAAGCGATTTGCAATCGGATTGATTCGTTTGAAAGCCTATAATAATATCTACAATTTCATACTGGTTTTGTCTACCTAGCACTCACAGTTTCCGAGATATAGAATAATTTTAGGTTGGTTCATTCTGGTAATGACTTGTGCGGATGGAATATGTAATTTTCGTTTTTCTCGGAAACGACTTAAGCGATTTGCAATCGGATTGATTCGTTTGAAAGCCAATAAAAATATCTACAATTCCATACTGGTTTTGTCTACCTAGCACTCACAGTTTCCGAGATATAGAATAATTTTATGTGGGGTCATTCTGGAAGTGACTTGTGCGGATGGAATATGTAATTTTCGTTTTTCTCGGAAACGACTTAAGCGATTTGCAATCGGATTGATTCATTTGAAAGCCAAGAATAATATCTACAATTTCATACTGGTCTTGTCTACCTAGCACTCACAGTTTCCGAGATATAGAATAATTTTATGTTGGTTCATTCTGGAAGTGTCTTGTGCGGATGGAATATGTAATTTTCGTTTTTCTCGGAAACGACTTAAGTGATTTGCAATCGGATTGATTCGTTTGAAAGCCAATAAAAATATCTACAATTCCATACTGGTTTTGTCTACCTAGCACTAACAGTTTCCGAGATATAGAATAATTTTATTTGGAGTCATTCTGGAAGTGACTTGTGCAGATGGAATATGTAATTTTCTTTTTTCTCGGAAACGACTTAAGCGAGTTGCAATCGGATTGATTCGTTTGAAAGCCTATAATAATATCTACAATTTCATACTGGTTTTGTCTACCTAGCACTCACAGTTTCCGAGATATAGATTATTTTTAGGTTGGTTCATTCTGGAAGTAACTTGTGCGGATGGAATATGTAATTTTCGTTTTTCTCGGAAACGACTTAAGCGATTTGCAATCGGATTGATTCATTTGAAAGCCTATAATAATATCTACAATTTCAAACTGGTTTTGTCTACCTAGCACTCACAGTTTCCGAGATATAGAATAATTTTATGTTGGTTCATTCTGGTAATGACTTGTGCGGATGGAATATGTAATTTTCGTTTTTCTCGGAAACGACTTAAGCGATTTGCAATCGGATTGATTCGTTTGAAAGCCAATAAAAATATCTACAATTCCATACTGGTTTTGTCTACCTAGCACTCACAGTTTCCGAGATATAGAATAATTTTATGTTGGTTCATTCTGGAAGTGACTTGTGCGGATGGAATATGTAATTTTCGTTTTTCTCGGAAACGATTTAGGCAATTTGCAATCGGATTGATTCATTTGAA
The DNA here is from genome assembly GCF_963082655.1 of Stomoxys calcitrans. Classification (NCBI taxonomy): domain Eukaryota; kingdom Metazoa; phylum Arthropoda; class Insecta; order Diptera; family Muscidae; genus Stomoxys; species Stomoxys calcitrans. Next base: position 59,861,813 of record NC_081555.1, on the reverse strand, counting down.
AGCCAATAATAATATCTGCAATACCATACTGGTTTTGTCTACCTAGCACTCACAAATTCCGAGATATAGATTATTTTTAGGTTGGGTCATTCTGGAAGTGACTTGTGCGGATGGAATATGTAATTTTCTTTTTTCTCGGAAACGACTTAAGCGATTTGCAATCGTATTGATTCGTTTGAAAGCCTATAATAATATCTACAATTTCATACTGATTTTGTCTACCTAGCACTCACAGTTTCCGAGATATAGAATAATTTTATGTTGGTTCATTCTGGTAATGACTTGTGCGGATGGAATATGTAATTTTCGTTTTTCTCGGAAACGACTTAAGCCATTTGCAATCGGATTGACTCATTTGAAAGCCAATAATAATGTCTACAATACCATGCTGGTTTTGTCTACCTAGCACTCGCAGCTTCCGAGATATAGAATAATTTTATGTGGGGTCATTCTGGAAGTGACTTGTGCGGATGGAATATGTAATTTTCGTTTTTCTCGGAAACGACTTAAGCGATTTGCAATCGGATTGATTCATTTGAAAGCCAATAATAATATCTACAATTCCATACTGGTCTTGTCTACCTAGCACTCACAGTTTCCGAGATATAGAATAATTTTATGTTGGTTCATTCTGGAAGTGTCTTGTGTGGATGGAATATGTAATTTTCGTTTTTCTCGGAAACGACTTAAGTGATTTGCAATCGGATTGATTCGTTTGAAAGCCAATAAAAATATCTACAATTCCATACTGGTTTTGTCTACCTAGCACTAACAGTTTCCGAGATATAGAATAATTTTATTTGGAGTCATTCTGGAAGTGACTTGTGCGGATGGAATATGTAATTTTCGTTTTTCTCGGAAACGACTTAAGCGATTTGCAATCGGATTGATTCGTTTGAAAGCCAATAATAATATCTACAATTCCATACTGGTTTTGTCTATATAGCTCTTATTGTTTTCGAGATATAGATTATTTTTAGGTTGGGTCATTCTGGAAGTGACTTATGCGGATGGAATATGTAATTTTCGTTTTTCTCGGAAACGATTTAGGCGATTTGCAATCGGATTGATTCATTTGAAAGCCAATAATAATATCTACAATACCATACTGGTTTTGTCTACCTAGCACTCACAAATTCCGAGATATGGATTATTTTTTGGTTGGGTCATTCTGGAAGTGACTTGTGCGGATGGAATATGTAATTTTCGTTTTTCTCGGAAACGACTTAAGCGATTTGCAATCGGATTGATTCGTTTGAAAGCCAATAATAATATCTACAATTCCATACTGGTTTTGTCTACCTAGCACTCACAGTTTCCGAGATATAGAATAATTTTATGTTGGTTCATTCTGGAAGTGACTTGTGTGGATGGAATATGTAATTTTCGTTTTTCTCGGAAACGATTTAGGCGATTTGCAATCGGATTGATTCATTTGAAAGCCAATAATAATATCTATAATACCATACTGGTTTTGTCTACCTAGCACTCACAAATTCCGAGATATAGATTATTTTTTGGTTGGGTCATTCTGGAAGTGACTTGTGCGGATGGAATATGTAATTTTCGTTTTTCTCGGAAACGACTTAAGCGATTTGCAATCGTATTGATTCGTTTGAAAGCCTATAATAATATCTACAATTCCATACTGATTTTGTCTACCTAGCACTCACAGTCTCCGAGATATAGAATAATCTTATGTTGGTTCATTCTGGAAGTGACTTGTGCGGATGGAATATGTAATTTTCGTTTTTCTCGGAAACGATTTAAGCGATTTGCAATCGGATTGATTCATTTGAAAGTCAATAATAATATCTACAATACCATACTGGTTTTGTCTACCTAGCACTAACAGTTTCCGAGATATAGAATAATTTTATTTGGAGTCATTCTGGAAGTGACTTGTGCGGATGGAATATGTAATTGTCGTTTTTCTCGGAAACGACTTAAGCGATTTGCAATCGGATTGATTCATTTGAAAGCCAATAATAATATCTACAATTCCATACTGGTTTTGTCTACCTAGCACTTTCCGTTTCCGAGATATAAATTATTTTTAGGTTGGTTCATTCTGGAAGTGACTTGTGCGGATGGAATATGTAATTTTCTTTTTTCTCTGAAACGACTTAAGCGATTTGCAATCGGATTGATTCGTTTGAAAGCCAATAATAATATCTAGAATACTATACTGGTTTTGTCTACCTAGCTCTTACCGTTTCCGAGATATAGAATAATTTTATGTTGGTTCATTCTGGAAGTGGCTTGTGCGGATGGAATATGTCATTTTCGTTTTTCTCGGAAACGATTTAGGCAATTTGCAATCGGATTGATTCATTTGAAAGCCAATAATAATATCTGCAATACCATACTGGTTTTGTCTACCTAGCACTCACAAATTCCGAGATATAGATTATTTTTAGGTTGGGTCATTCTGGAAGTGACTTGTGCGGATGGAATATGTAATTTTCTTTTTTCTCGGAAACGACTTAAGCGATTTGCAATCGGATTGATTCGTTTGAAAGCCTATAATAATATCTACAATTTCATACTGGTTTTGTCTACCTAGCACTCACAGTTTCCGAGATATAGAATAATTTTATGTTGGTTCATTCTGGTAATGACTTGTGCGGATGGAATATGTAATTTTCGTTTTTCTCGGAAACGATTTAGGCAATTTGCAATCGGATTGATTCATTTGAAAGCCAATAATAATATCTGCAATACCATACTGGTTTTGTCTACCTAGCACTCACAGTTTCCGAGATATAGAATAATTTTATGTTGGTTCATTCTGGAAGTGACTTGTGCGGATGGAATATGTAATTTTCGTTTTTCTCGGAAACGATTTAGGCAATTTGCAATCGGATTGATTCATTTGAAAGCCAATAATAATATCTGCAATACCATACTGGTTTTGTCTACCTAGCACTCACAAATTCCGAGATATAGATTATTTTTAGGTTGGGTCATTTTGGAAGTGACTTGTGCGGATGGAATATGTAATTTTCTTTTTTCTCGGAAACGACTTAAGCGATTTGCAATCGGATTGATTCGTTTGAAAGCCTATAATAATATCTACAATTTCATACTGGTTTTGTCTACCTAGCACTCACAGTTTCCGAGATATAGAATAATTTTATGTTGGTTCATTCTGGTAATGACTTGTGCGGATGGAATATGTAATTTTCGTTTTTCTCGGAAACGACTTAAGCCATTTGCAATCGGATTGACTCATTTGAAAGCCAATAATAATATCTACAATACCATGCTGGTTTTGTCTACCTAGCACTCACAGTTTCCGAGATATAGAATAATTTTATTTGGAGTCATTCTGGAAGTGACTTGTGCGGATGGAATATGTAATTTTCGTTTTTCTCGGAAACGACTTAAGCGATTTGCAATCGGATTGATTCGTTTGAAAGCCAATAAAAATATCTACAATTCCATACTGGTTTTGTCTACCTAGCACTAACAGTTTCCGAGATATAGAATAATTTTATTTGGAGTCATTCTGGAAGTGACTTGTGCGGATGGAATATGTAATTTTCTTTTTTCCCGGAAACGACTTAAGCGATTTGCAATCGGATTGATTCATTTGAAAGCCAATAATAATATCTACTATTCCATACTGGTTTTGTCTACCTAGCACTCACAGTTTCCGAGATATAGAATAATCTTATGTTGGTTCATTCTGGAAGTGACTTGTGCGGATGGAATATGTAATTTTCGTTTTTCTCGGAAACGACTTAAGCGATTTGCAATCGGATTGATTCGTTTGAAAGCCAATAATAATATCTAGAATACTATACTGGTTTTGTCTACCTAGCACTCACAGTTTCCGAGATATAGAATAATCTTATGTTGGTTCATTCTGGAAGTGACTTGTGCGGATGGAATATGTAATTTTCTTTTTTCTCGGAAACGACTTAAGCGATTTGCAATCGGATTGATTCATTTGAAAGCCAATAATAATATCTACTATTCCATACTGGTTTTGTCTACCTACCACAAACAGTTTCCGAGATATAGAATAATTTTATGTTGGTTCATTCTGGAAGTGACTTGTGCGGATGGAATATGTAATTTTCGTTTTTCTCGGAAACGACTTAAGCGATTTGCAATCGGATTGATTCGTTTGAAAGCCAATAATAATATCTACAATTCCATACTGGTTTTGTCTACCTAGCACTCACAGTTTCCGAGATATAGAATAATCTTATGTTGGTTCATTCTGGAAGTGACTTGTGCGGATGGAATATGTAATTTTCGTTTTCTCGGAAACGACTTAAGCGATTTGCAATCGGATTGATTCATTTGAAAGCCAATAATAATATCTACTATTCCATACTGGTTTTGTCTACCTACCACAAACAGTTTCCGAGATATAGAATAATTTTATGTTGGTTCATTCTGGAAGTGACTTGTGCGGATGGAATATGTAATTTTCGTTTTTCTCGGAAACGACTTAAGCGATTTGCAATCGGATTGATTCGTTTGAAAGCCAATAATAATATCTACAATTCCATACTGGTTTTGTCTACCTAGCACTCACAGTTTCCGAGATATAGAATAATTTTATGTTGGTTCATTCTGGAAGTGACTTGTGCGGATGGAATATGTAATTTTCGTTTTTATCGGAAACGATTTAGGCAATTTGCAATCGGATTGATTCATTTGAAAGCCAATAATAATATCTGCAATACCATACTGGTTTTGTCTACCTAGCACTCACAAATTCCGAGATATAGATTATTTTTAGGTTGGGTCATTCTGGAAGTGACTTGTGCGGATGGAATATGTAATTTTCTTTTTTCTCGGAAACGACTTAAGCGATTTGCAATCGGATTGATTCGTTTGAAAGCCTATAATAATATCTACAATTTCATACTGGTTTTGTCTACCTAGCACTCACAGTTTCCGAGATATAGAATAATTTTATGTTGGTTAAATCTGGTAATGACTTGTGCGGATGGAATATGTAATTTTCGTTTTTCTCGGAAACGACTTAAGCCATTTGCAATCGGATTGACTCATTTGAAAGCCATTAATAATATCTACAATACCATGCTGGTTTTGTCTACCTAGCACTCGCAGCTTCCGAGATATAGAATAATTTTATGTGGGGTCATTCTGGAAGTGACTTGTGCGGATGGAATATGTAATTTTCGTTTTTCTCGGAAACGACTTAAGCGATTTTCAATCGGATTGATTCATTTGAAAGCCAATAATAATATCTACAATTCCATACTGGTCTTGTCTACCTAGCACTCACAGTTTCCGAGATATAGAATAATTTTATGTTGGTTCATTCTGGAAGTGTCTTGTGTGGATGGAATATGTAATTTTCGTTTTTCTCGGAAACGACTTAAGTGATTTGCAATCGGATTGATTCGTTTGAAAGCCAATAACAATATCTACAATTCCATACTGGTTTTGTCTACCTAGCACTAACAGTTTCCGAGATATAGAATAATTTTATTTGGAGTCATTCTGGAAGTGACTTGTGCGGATGGAATATGTAATTTTCGTTTTTCTCGGAAACGACTTAAGCGATTTGCAATCGGATTGATTCGTTTGAAAGCCAATAATAATATCTACAATTCCATACTGGTTTTGTCTATATAGCTCTTATTGTTTTCGAGATATAGATTATTTTTAGGTTGGGTCATTCTGGAAGTGACTTATGCGGATGGAATATGTAATTTTCGTTTTTCTCGGAAACGATTTAGGCGATTTGCAATCGGATTGATTCATTTGAAAGCCAATAATAATATCTACAATACCATACTGGTTTTGTCTACCTAGCACTCACAAATTCCGAGATATGGATTATTTTTTGGTTGGGTCATTCTGGAAGTGACTTGTGCGGATGGAATATGTAATTTTCGTTTTTCTCGGAAACGACTTAAGCGATTTGCAATCGGATTGATTCGTTTGAAAGCCAATAATAATATCTACAATTCCATACTGGTTTTGTCTACCTAGCACTCACAGTTTCCGAGATATAGAATAATTTTATGTTAGTTCATTCTGGAAGTGACTTGTGTGGATGGAATATGTAATTTTCGTTTTTCTCGGAAACGATTTAGGCGATTTGCAATCGGATTGATTCATTTGAAAGCCAATAATAATATCTGATATACCATACTGGTTTTGTCTACCTAGCACTCACAAATTCCGAGATATAGATTATTTTTTGGTTGGGTCATTCTGGAAGTGACTTGTGCGGATGGAATATGTAATTTTCGTTTTTCTCGGAAACGACTTAAGCGATTTGCAATCGTATTGATTCGTTTGAAAGCCTATAATAATATCTACAATTCCATACTGATTTTGTCTACCTAGCACTCACAGTCTCCGAGATATAGAATAATCTTATTTTGGTTCATTCTGGAAGTGACTTGTGCGGATGGAATATGTAATTTTCGTTTTTCTCGGAAACGATTTAAGCGATTTGCAATCGGATTGATTCATTTGAAAGTCAATAATAATATCTACAATACCATACTGGTTTTGTCTACCTAGCACTAACAGTTTCCGAGATATAGAGTAATTTTATTTGGAGTCATTCTGGAAGTGACTTGTGCGGATGGAATATGAATTGTCGTTTTTCTCGGAAACGACTTAAGCGATTTGCAATCGGATTGATTCATTTGAAAGCCAATAATAATATCTACAATTCCATACTGGTTTTGTCTACCTAGCACTTTCCGTTTCCGAGATATAAATTATTTTTAGGTTGGTTCATTCTGGAAGTGACTTGTGCGGATGGAATATGTAATTTTCTTTTTTCTCTGAAACGACTTAAGCGATTTGCAATCGGATTGATTCGTTTGAAAGCCAATAATAATATCTAGAATACTATACTGGTTTTGTCTACCTAGCTCTTACCGTTTCCGAGATATAGAATAATTTTATGTTGGTTCATTCTGGAAGTGGCTTGTGCGGATGGAATATGTAATTTTCGTTTTTCTCGGAAACGATTTAGGCAATTTGCAATCGGATTGATTCATTTGAAAGCCAATAATAATATCTGCAATACCATACTGGTTTTGTCTACCTAGCACTCACAAATTCCGAGATATAGATTATTTTTAGGTTGGGTCATTTTGGAAGTGACTTGTGCGGATGGAATATGTAATTTTCTTTTTTCTCGGAAACGACTTAAGCGATTTGCAATCGGATTGATTCGTTTGAAAGCCTATAATAATATCTACAATTTCATACTGGTTTTGTCTACCTAGCACTCACAGTTTCCGAGATATAGAATAATTTTATGTTGGTTCATTCTGGAAGTGACTTGTGCGGATGGAATATGTAATTTTCGTTTTTCTCGGAAACGACTTAAGCGATTTGCAATCGGATTGATTCGTTTGAAAGCCAATAATAATATCTACAATTCCATACTGGTTTTGTCTACCTAGCACTCACAGTTTCCGAGATATAGAATAATCTTATGTTGGTTCATTCTGGAAGTGACTTGTGCGAATGGAATATGTAATTTTCTTTTTTCTCGGAAACGACTTAAGCGATTTGCAATCGGATTGATTCATTTGAAAGCCAATAATAATATCTACTATTCCATACTGGTTTTGTCTACCTACCACAAACAGTTTCCGAGATATAGAATAATTTTATGTTGGTTCATTCTGGAAGTGACTTGTGCGGATGGAATATGTAATTTTCGTTTTTCTCGGAAACGACTTAAGCGATTTGCAATCGGATTGATTCGTTTGAAAGCCAATAATAATATCTACAATTCCATACTGGTTTTGTCTACCTAGCACTCACAGTTTCCGAGATATAGAATAATTTTATGTTGGTTCATTCTGGAAGTGACTTGTGCGGATGGAATATGTAATTTTCGTTTTTCTCGGAAACGATTTAGGCAATTTGCAATCGGATTGATTCATTTGAAAGCCAATAATAATATCTGCAATACCATACTGGTTTTGTCTACCTAGCACTCACAAATTCCGAGATATAGTTTATTTTTAGGTTGGGTCATTCTGGAAGTGACTTGTGCGGATGGAATATGTAATTTTCTTTTTTCTCGGAAACGACTTAAGCGATTTGCAATCGGATTGATTCGTTTGAAAGCCTATAATAATATCTACAATTTCATACTGGTTTTGTCTACCTAGCACTCACAGTTTCCGAGATATAGAATAATTTTATGTTGGTTCATTCTGGTAATGACTTGTGCGGATGGAATATGTAATTTTCGTTTTTCTCGGAAACGACTTAAGCCATTTGCAATCGGATTGACTCATTTGAAAGCCAATAATAATATCTACAATACCATGCTGGTTTTGTCTACCTAGCACTCGCAGCTTCCGAGATATAGAATAATTTTATGTGGGGTCATTCTGGAAGTGACTTGTGCGGATGGAATATGTAATTTTCGTTTTTCTCGGAAACGACTTAAGCGATTTGCAATCGGATTGATTCATTTGAAAGCCAATAATAATATCTACAATTCCATACTGGTCTTGTCTACCTAGCACTCACAGTTTCCGAGATATAGAATAATTTTATGTTGGTTCATTCTGGAAGTGTCTTGTGTGGATGGAATATGTAATTTTCGTTTTTCTCGGAAACGACTTAAGTGATTTGCAATCGGATTGATTCGTTTGAAAGCCTATAATAATATCTACAATTCCATACTGGTTTTGTCTACCTAGCACTAACAGTTTCCGAGATATAGAATAATTTTATTTGGAGTCATTCTGGAAGTGACTTGTGCGGATGGAATATGTAATTTTCGTTTTTCTCGGAAACGACTTAAGCGATTTGCAATCGGATTGATTCGTTTGAAAGCCAATAATAATATCTACAATTCCATACTGGTTTTGTCTATATAGCTCTTATTGTTTTCGAGATATAGATTATTTTTAGGTTGGGTCATTCTGGAAGTGACTTATGCGGATGGAATATGTAATTTTCGTTTTTCTCGGAAACGATTTAGGCGATTTGCAATCGGATTGATTCATTTGAAAGCCAATAATAATATCTACAATACCATACTGGTTTTGTCTACCTAGCACTCACAAATTCCGAGATATGGATTATTTTTTGGTTGGGTCATTCTGGAAGTGACTTGTGCGGATGGAATATGTAATTTTCGTTTTTCTCGGAAACGACTTAAGCGATTTGCAATCGGATTGATTCGTTTGAAAGCCAATAATAATATCTACAATTCCATACTGGTGTTGTCTACCTAGCACTCACAGTTTCCGAGATATAGAATAATTTTATGTTGGTTCATTCTGGAAGTGACTTGTGTGGATGGAATATGTAATTTTCGTTTTTCTCGGAAACGATTTAGGCGATTTGCAATCGGATTGATTCATTTGAAAGCCAATAATAATATCTATAATACCATACTGGTTTTGTCTACCTAGCACTCACAAATTCCGAGATATAGATTATTTTTTGGTTGGGTCATTCTGGAAGTGACTTGTGCGGATGGAATATGTAATTTTCGTTTTTCTCGGAAACGACTTAAGCGATTTGCAATCGTATTGACTCGTTTGAAAGCCTATAATAATATCTACAATTCCATACTGATTTTGTCTACCTAGCGCTCACAGTCTCCGAGATATAGAATAATCTTATGTTGGTTCATTCTGGAAGTGACTTGTGCGGATGGAATATGTAATTTTCGTTTTTCTCGGAAACGATTTAAGCGATTTGCAATCGGATTGATTCATTTGAAAGTCAATAATAATATCTACAATACCATACTGGTTTTGTCTACCTAGCACTAACAGTTTCCGAGATATAGAATAATTTTATTTGGAGTCATTCTGGAAGTGACTTGTGCGGATGGAATATGTCATTTTCGTTTTTCTCGGAAACGATTTAGGCAATTTGCAATCGGATTGATTCATTTGAAAGCCATTAATAATATCTGCAATACCATACTGGTTTTGTCTACCTAGCACTCACAGTTTCCGAGATATAGAATAATTTTATGTTGGTTCATTCTGGTAATGACTTGTGCGGATGGAATATGTAATTTTCGTTTTTCTCGGAAACGATTTAGGCAATTTGCAATCGGATTGATTCATTTGAAAGCCAATAATAATATCTGCAATACCATACTGGTTTTGTCTACCTAGCACTCACAGTTTCCGAGATATAGAATAATTTTATGTTGGTTCATTCTGGAAGTGACTTGTGCGGATGGAATATGTAATTTTCGTTTTTCTCGGAAACGATTTAGGCAATTTGCAATCGGATTGATTCATTTGAAAGCCAATAATAATATCTGCAATACCATACTGGTTTTGTCTACCTAGCACTCACAAATTCCGAGATATAGATTATTTTTAGGTTGGGTCATTTTGGAAGTGACTTGTGCGGATGGAATATGTAATTTTCGTTTTTCTCGGAAACGACTTAAGCGATTTGCAATCGGATTGATTCGTTTGAAAGCCTATAATAATATCTACAATTTCATACTGGTTTTGTCTACCTAGCACTCACAGTTTCCGAGATATAGAATAATTTTATGTTGGTTCATTCTGGTAATGACTTGTGCGGATGGAATATGTAATTTTCGTTTTTCTCGGAAACGACTTAAGCCATTTGCAATCGGATTGACTCATTTGAAAGCCAATAATAATATCTACAATACCATGCTGGTTTTGTCTACCTAGCACTCACAGTTTCCGAGATATAGAATAATTTTATGTGGGGTCATTTTGGAAGTGACTTGTGCGGATGGAATATGTGATTTTCGTTTTTCTCGGAAACGACTTAAGTGATTTGCAATCGGATTGATTCGTTTGAAAGCCAATAAAAATATCTACAATTCCATACTGGTTTTGTCTACCTAGCACTAACAGTTTCCGAGATATAGAATAATTTTATTTGGAGTCATTCTGGAAGTGACTTGTGCGGATGGAATATGTAATTTTCTTTTTTCCCGGAAACGACTTAAGCGATTTGCAATCGGATTGATTCATTTGAAAGCCAATAATAATATCTACTATTCCATACTGGTTTTGTCTACCTAGCACTCACAGTTTCCGAGATATAGAATAATCTTATGTTGGTTCATTCTGGAAGTGACTTGTGCGGATGGAATATGTAATTTTCGTTTTTCTCGGAAACGACTTAAGCGATTTGCAATCGGATTGATTCGTTTGAAAGCCAATAATAATATCTAGAATACTATACTGGTTTTGTCTACCTAGCACTCACAGTTTCCGAGATATAGAATAATCTTATGTTGGTTCATTCTGGAAGTGACTTGTGCGGATGGAATATGTAATTTTCTTTTTTCTCGGAAACGACTTAAGCGATTTGCAATCGGATTGATTCATTTGAAAGCCAATAATAATATCTACTATTCCATACTGGTTTTGTCTACCTACCACAAACAGTTTCCGAGATATAGAATAATTTTATGTTGGTTCATTCTGGAAGTGACTTGTGCGGATGGAATATGTAATTTTCGTTTTTCTCGGAAACGACTTAAGCGATTTGCAATCGGATTGATTCATTTGAAAGCCAATAATAATATCTACTATTCCATACTGGTTTTGTCTACCTACCACAAACAGTTTCCGAGATATAGAATAATTTTATGTTGGTTCATTCTGGAAGTGACTTGTGCGGATGGAATATGTAATTTTCGTTTTTCTCGGAAACGACTTAAGCGATTTGCAATCGGATTGATTCGTTTGAAAGCCAATAATAATATCTACAATTCCATACTGGTTTTGTCTACCTAGCACTCACAGTTTCCGAGATATAGAATAATCTTATGTTGGTTCATTCTGGAAGTGACTTGTGCGGATGGAATATGTAATTTTCGTTTTTCTCGGAAACGACTTAAGCGATTTGCAATCGGATTGATTCGTTTGAAAGCCAATAATAATATCTAGAATACTATACTGGTTTTGTCTACCTAGCACTCACAGTTTCCGAGATATAGAATAATCTTATGTTGGTTCATTCTGGAAGTGACTTGTGCGGATGGAATATGTAATTTTCTTTTTTCTCGGAAACGACTTAAGCGATTTGCAATCGGATTGATTCATTTGAAAGCCAATAATAATATCTACTATTCCATACTGGTTTTGTCTACCTACCACAAACAGTTTCCGAGATATAGAATAATTTTATGTTGGTTCATTCTGGAAGTGACTTGTGCGGATGGAATATGTAATTTTCGTTTTTCTCGGAAACGACTTAAGCGATTTGCAATCGTATTGATTCGTTTGAAAGCCTATAATAATATCTACAATTCCATACTGATTTTGTCTACCTAGCACTCACAGTCTCCGAGATATAGAATAATCTTATGTTGGTTCATTCTGGAAGTGACTTGTGCGGATGGAATATGTAATTTTCGTTTTTCTCGGAAACGATTTAAGCGATTTGCAATCGGATTAATTCATTTGAAAGCCAATAATAATATCTACAATACTATACTGGTTTTGTCTACCTAGCACTAACAGTTTCCGAGATATACAATAATTTTATTTAGAGTCATTCTGGAAGTGACTTGTGCGGATGGAATATGTAATTTTCGTTTTTCTCGGAAACGACTTAAGCGATTTGCAATCGGATTGATTCATTTGAAAGCCAATAATAATATCTACAATTCCATACTGGTTTTGTCTACCTAGCACTCACAGTTTCCGAGATATAGAATAATTTTATGTTGGTTCATTCTGGAAGTGACTTGTGCGGATGGAATATGTAATTTTCGTTTTTCTCGGAAACGATTTAGGCAATTTGCAATCGGATTGATTCATTTGAAAGCCAATAATAATATCTGCAATACCATACTGGTTTTGTCTACCTAGCACTCACAAATTCCGAGATATAGATTATTTTTAGGTTGGGTCATTCTGGAAGTGACTTGTGCGAATGGAATATGTAATTTTCTTTTTTCTCGGAAACGACTTAAGCGATTTGCAATCGGATTGATTCGTTTGAAAGCCTATAATAATATCTACAATTTCATACTGGTTTTGTCTACCTAGCACTCACAGTTTCCGAGATATAGAATAATTTTATGTTGGTTCATTCTGGTAATGACTTGTGCGGATGGAATATGTAATTTTCGTTTTTCTCGGAAACGACTTAAGCTATTTGCAATCGGATTGACTCATTTGAAAGCCAATAATAATATCTACAATACCATGCTGGTTTTGTCTACCTAGCACTCACAGTTTCCGAGATATAGAATAATTTTATGTGGGGTCATTCTGGAAGTGACTTGTGCGAATGGAATATGTAATTTTCGTTTTTCTCGGAAACGACTTAAGCGATTTGCAATCGGATTGATTCATTTGAAAGCCAATAATAATATCTACAATTCCATACTGGTCTTGTCTACCTAGCACTCACAGTTTCCGAGATATAGAATAATTTTATGTTGGTTCATTCTGGAAGTGTCTTGTGCGGATGGACTATGTAATTTTCGTTTTTCTCGGAAACGACTTAAGTGATTTGCAATCGGATTGATTCGTTTGAAAGCCAATAAAAATATCTACAATTCCATACTGGTTTTGTCTACCTAGCACTAACCGTTTCCGAGATATAGAATAATTTTATTTGGAGTCAATCTGAAAGTGACTTGTGCGGATGGAATATGTAATTTTCGTTTTTCTCGGAAACGACTTAAGCGATTTGCAATCGGATTGATTCATTTGAAAGCCAATAATAGTATCTACAATTCCATACTGGTTTTGTCTACCTAGCACTTTCCGTTTCCGAGATATAAATTATTTTTAGGTTGGTTCATTCTGGAAGTGACTTGTGCGGATGGAATATGTAATTTTCGTTTTTCTCGGAAACGACTTAAGCTATTTGCAATCGGATTGATTCGTTTGAAAGCCAATAATAATATCTAGAATACTATACTGGTTTTGTCTACCTAGCTCTTACCGTTTCCGAGATATAGAATAATTTTATGTTGGTTCATTCTGGAAGTGGCTTGTGCGGATGGAATATGTAATTTTCGTCTTTCTCGGAAACTACTTAAGCGATTTGCAATCGGATTGATTCGTTTGAAAGCCAATAAGAATATCTACAATTCCATGCTGGTGTTGTCTACCTAGCACTCACAGTTCCCGAGATATAGAATAATTTTATGTTGGTTCATTCTGGAAGTGACTTGTGCGGATGGAATATGTAATTTTCGTTTTTCTCGGAAATGATTTAGGCAGTTTGCAATCGGATTGATTCATTTGAAAGCCAATAATAATATCTGCAATACCATACTGGTTTTGTCTACCTAGCACTCACAAATTCCGAGATATAGATTATTTTTAGGTTGGGTCATTCTGGAAGTGACTTGTTGGTTCATTCTGGAAGTGACTTGTGCGGATGGAATATGTAATTTTCGTTTTTCTCGGAAACGATTTAGGCAATTTGCAATCGGATTGATTCATTTGAAAGCCAATAATAATATCTGCAATACCATACTGGTTTTGTCTACCTAGCACTCACAAATTCCGAGATATAGTTTATTTTTAGGTTGGGTCATTCTGGAAGTGACTTGTGCGGATGGAATATGTAATTTTCTTTTTTCTCGGAAACGACTTAAGCGATTTGCAATCGGATTGATTCGTTTGAAAGCCTATAATAATATCTACAATTTCATACTGGTTTTGTCTACCTAGCACTCACAGTTTCCGAGATATAGAATAATTTTATGTTGGTTCATTCTGGTAATGACTTGTGCGGATGGAATATGTAATTTTCGTTTTTCTCGGAAACGACTTAAGCCATTTGCAATCGGATTGACTCATTTGAAAGCCAATAATAATATCTACAATACCATGCTGGTTTTGTCTACCTAGCACTCGCAGCTTCCGAGATATAGAATAATTTTATGTGGGGTCATTCTGGAAGTGACTTGTGCGGATGGAATATGTAATTTTCGTTTTTCTCGGAAACGACTTAAGCGATTTGCAATCGGATTGATTCATTTGAAAGCCAATAATAATATCTACAATTCCATACTGGTCTTGTCTACCTAGCACTCACAGTTTCCGAGATATAGAATAATTTTATGTTGGTTCATTCTGGAAGTGTCTTGTGTGGATGGAATATGTAATTTTCGTTTTTCTCGGAAACGACTTAAGTGATTTGCAATCGGATTGATTCGTTTGAAAGCCTATAATAATATCTACAATTCCATACTGGTTTTGTCTACCTAGCACTAACAGTTTCCGAGATATAGAATAATTTTATTTGGAGTCATTCTGGAAGTGACTTGTGCGGATGGAATATGTAATTTTCGTTTTTCTCGGAAACGACTTAAGCGATTTGCAATCGGATTGATTCGTTTGAAAGCCAATAATAATATCTACAATTCCATACTGGTTTTGTCTATATAGCTCTTATTGTTTTCGAGATATAGATTATTTTTAGGTTGGGTCATTCTGGAAGTGACTTATGCGGATGGAATATGTAATTTTCGTTTTTCTCGGAAACGATTTAGGCGATTTGCAATCGGATTGATTCATTTGAAAGCCAATAATAATATCTACAATACCATACTGGTTTTGTCTACCTAGCACTCACAAATTCCGAGATATGGATTATTTTTTGGTTGGGTCATTCTGGAAGTGACTTGTGCGGATGGAATATGTAATTTTCGTTTTTCTCGGAAACGACTTAAGCGATTTGCAATCGGATTGATTCGTTTGAAAGCCAATAATAATATCTACAATTCCATACTGGTGTTGTCTACCTAGCACTCACAGTTTCCGAGATATAGAATAATTTTATGTTGGTTCATTCTGGAAGTGACTTGTGTGGATGGAATATGTAATTTTCGTTTTTCTCGGAAACGATTTAGGCGATTTGCAATCGGATTGATTCATTTGAAAGCCAATAATAATATCTATAATACCATACTGGTTTTGTCTACCTAGCACTCACAAATTCCGAGATATAGATTATTTTTTGGTTGGGTCATTCTGGAAGTGACTTGTGCGGATGGAATATGTAATTTTCGTTTTTCTCGGAAACGACTTAAGCGATTTGCAATCGTATTGACTCGTTTGAAAGCCTATAATAATATCTACAATTCCATACTGATTTTGTCTACCTAGCGCTCACAGTCTCCGAGATATAGAATAATCTTATGTTGGTTCATTCTGGAAGTGACTTGTGCGGATGGAATATGTAATTTTCGTTTTTCTCGGAAACGATTTAAGCGATTTGCAATCGGATTGATTCATTTGAAAGTCAATAATAATATCTACAATACCATACTGGTTTTGTCTACCTAGCACTAACAGTTTCCGAGATATAGAATAATTTTATTTGGAGTCATTCTGGAAGTGACTTGTGCGGATGGAATATGTCATTTTCGTTTTTCTCGGAAACGATTTAGGCAATTTGCAATCGGATTGATTCATTTGAAAGCCAATAATAATATCTGCAATACCATACTGGTTTTGTCTACCTAGCACTCACAGTTTCCGAGATATAGAATAATTTTATGTTGGTTCATTCTGGTAATGACTTGTGCGGATGGAATATGTAATTTTCGTTTTTCTCGGAAACGATTTAGGCAATTTGCAATCGGATTGATTCATTTGAAAGCCAATAATAATATCTGCAATACCATACTGGTTTTGTCTACCTAGCACTCACAGTTTCCGAGATATAGAATAATTTTATGTTGGTTCATTCTGGAAGTGACTTGTGCGGATGGAATATGTAATTTTCGTTTTTCTCGGAAACGATTTAGGCAATTTGCAATCGGATTGATTCATTTGAAAGCCAATAATAATATCTGCAATACCATACTGGTTTTGTCTACCTAGCACTCACAAATTCCGAGATATAGATTATTTTTAGGTTGGGTCATTTTGGAAGTGACTTGTGCGGATGGAATATGTAATTTTCGTTTTTCTCGGAAACGACTTAAGCGATTTGCAATCGGATTGATTCGTTTGAAAGCCTATAATAATATCTACAATTTCATACTGGTTTTGTCTACCTAGCACTCACAGTTTCCGAGATATAGAATAATTTTATGTTGGTTCATTCTGGTAATGACTTGTGCGGATGGAATATGTAATTTTCGTTTTTCTCGGAAACGACTTAAGCCATTTGCAATCGGATTGACTCATTTGAAAGCCAATAATAATATCTACAATACCATGCTGGTTTTGTCTACCTAGCACTCACAGTTTCCGAGATATAGAATAATTTTATGTGGGGTCATTTTGGAAGTGACTTGTGCGGATGGAATATGTGATTTTCGTTTTTCTCGGAAACGACTTAAGTGATTTGCAATCGGATTGATTCGTTTGAAAGCCAATAAAAATATCTACAATTCCATACTGGTTTTGTCTACCTAGCACTAACAGTTTCCGAGATATAGAATAATTTTATTTGGAGTCATTCTGGAAGTGACTTGTGCGGATGGAATATGTAATTTTCTTTTTTCCCGGAAACGACTTAAGCGATTTGCAATCGGATTGATTCATTTGAAAGCCAATAATAATATCTACTATTCCATACTGGTTTTGTCTACCTAGCACTCACAGTTTCCGAGATATAGAATAATCTTATGTTGGTTCATTCTGGAAGTGACTTGTGCGGATGGAATATGTAATTTTCGTTTTTCTCGGAAACGACTTAAGCGATTTGCAATCGGATTGATTCGTTTGAAAGCCAATAATAATATCTAGAATACTATACTGGTTTTGTCTACCTAGCACTCACAGTTTCCGAGATATAGAATAATCTTATGTTGGTTCATTCTGGAAGTGACTTGTGCGGATGGAATATGTAATTTTCTTTTTTCTCGGAAACGACTTAAGCGATTTGCAATCGGATTGATTCATTTGAAAGCCAATAATAATATCTACTATTCCATACTGGTTTTGTCTACCTACCACAAACAGTTTCCGAGATATAGAATAATTTTATGTTGGTTCATTCTGGAAGTGACTTGTGCGGATGGAATATGTAATTTTCGTTTTTCTCGGAAACGACTTAAGCGATTTGCAATCGGATTGATTCATTTGAAAGCCAATAATAATATCTACTATTCCATACTGGTTTTGTCTACCTACCACAAACAGTTTCCGAGATATAGAATAATTTTATGTTGGTTCATTCTGGAAGTGACTTGTGCGGATGGAATATGTAATTTTCGTTTTTCTCGGAAACGACTTAAGCGATTTGCAATCGGATTGATTCGTTTGAAAGCCAATAATAATATCTACAATTCCATACTGGTTTTGTCTACCTAGCACTCACAGTTTCCGAGATATAGAATAATCTTATGTTGGTTCATTCTGGAAGTGACTTGTGCGGATGGAATATGTAATTTTCGTTTTTCTCGGAAACGACTTAAGCGATTTGCAATCGGATTGATTCGTTTGAAAGCCAATAATAATATCTAGAATACTATACTGGTTTTGTCTACCTAGCACTCACAGTTTCCGAGATATAGAATAATCTTATGTTGGTTCATTCTGGAAGTGACTTGTGCGGATGGAATATGTAATTTTCTTTTTTCTCGGAAACGACTTAAGCGATTTGCAATCGGATTGATTCATTTGAAAGCCAATAATAATATCTACTATTCCATACTGGTTTTGTCTACCTACCACAAACAGTTTCCGAGATATAGAATAATTTTATGTTGGTTCATTCTGGAAGTGACTTGTGCGGATGGAATATGTAATTTTCGTTTTTCTCGGAAACGACTTAAGCGATTTGCAATCGTATTGATTCGTTTGAAAGCCTATAATAATATCTACAATTCCATACTGATTTTGTCTACCTAGCACTCACAGTCTCCGAGATATAGAATAATCTTATGTTGGTTCATTCTGGAAGTGACTTGTGCGGATGGAATATGTAATTTTCGTTTTTCTCGGAAACGATTTAAGCGATTTGCAATCGGATTAATTCATTTGAAAGCCAATAATAATATCTACAATACTATACTGGTTTTGTCTACCTAGCACTAACAGTTTCCGAGATATACAATAATTTTATTTAGAGTCATTCTGGAAGTGACTTGTGCGGATGGAATATGTAATTTTCGTTTTTCTCGGAAACGACTTAAGCGATTTGCAATCGGATTGATTCATTTGAAAGCCAATAATAATATCTACAATTCCATACTGGTTTTGTCTACCTAGCACTCACAGTTTCCGAGATATAGAATAATTTTATGTTGGTTCATTCTGGAAGTGACTTGTGCGGATGGAATATGTAATTTTCGTTTTTCTCGGAAACGATTTAGGCAATTTGCAATCGGATTGATTCATTTGAAAGCCAATAATAATATCTGCAATACCATACTGGTTTTGTCTACCTAGCACTCACAAATTCCGAGATATAGATTATTTTTAGGTTGGGTCATTCTGGAAGTGACTTGTGCGAATGGAATATGTAATTTTCTTTTTTCTCGGAAACGACTTAAGCGATTTGCAATCGGATTGATTCGTTTGAAAGCCTATAATAATATCTACAATTTCATACTGGTTTTGTCTACCTAGCACTCACAGTTTCCGAGATATAGAATAATTTTATGTTGGTTCATTCTGGTAATGACTTGTGCGGATGGAATATGTAATTTTCGTTTTTCTCGGAAACGACTTAAGCTATTTGCAATCGGATTGACTCATTTGAAAGCCAATAATAATATCTACAATACCATGCTGGTTTTGTCTACCTAGCACTCACAGTTTCCGAGATATAGAATAATTTTATGTGGGGTCATTCTGGAAGTGACTTGTGCGAATGGAATATGTAATTTTCGTTTTTCTCGGAAACGACTTAAGCGATTTGCAATCGGATTGATTCATTTGAAAGCCAATAATAATATCTACAATTCCATACTGGTCTTGTCTACCTAGCACTCACAGTTTCCGAGATATAGAATAATTTTATGTTGGTTCATTCTGGAAGTGTCTTGTGCGGATGGACTATGTAATTTTCGTTTTTCTCGGAAACGACTTAAGTGATTTGCAATCGGATTGATTCGTTTGAAAGCCAATAAAAATATCTACAATTCCATACTGGTTTTGTCTACCTAGCACTAACCGTTTCCGAGATATAGAATAATTTTATTTGGAGTCAATCTGAAAGTGACTTGTGCGGATGGAATATGTAATTTTCGTTTTTCTCGGAAACGACTTAAGCGATTTGCAATCGGATTGATTCATTTGAAAGCCAATAATAGTATCTACAATTCCATACTGGTTTTGTCTACCTAGCACTTTCCGTTTCCGAGATATAAATTATTTTTAGGTTGGTTCATTCTGGAAGTGACTTGTGCGGATGGAATATGTAATTTTCGTTTTTCTCGGAAACGACTTAAGCTATTTGCAATCGGATTGATTCGTTTGAAAGCCAATAATAATATCTAGAATACTATACTGGTTTTGTCTACCTAGCTCTTACCGTTTCCGAGATATAGAATAATTTTATGTTGGTTCATTCTGGAAGTGGCTTGTGCGGATGGAATATGTAATTTTCGTCTTTCTCGGAAACTACTTAAGCGATTTGCAATCGGATTGATTCGTTTGAAAGCCAATAAGAATATCTACAATTCCATGCTGGTGTTGTCTACCTAGCACTCACAGTTCCCGAGATATAGAATAATTTTATGTTGGTTCATTCTGGAAGTGACTTGTGCGGATGGAATATGTAATTTTCGTTTTTCTCGGAAATGATTTAGGCAGTTTGCAATCGGATTGATTCATTTGAAAGCCAATAATAATATCTGCAATACCATACTGGTTTTGTCTACCTAGCACTCACAAATTCCGAGATATAGATTATTTTTAGGTTGGGTCATTCTGGAAGTGACTTGTGCGGATGGAATATGTAATTTTCTTTTTTCTCGGAAACGACTTAAGCGATTTGCAATCGGATTGATTCATTTGAAAGCCAATAATAATATCTACTATTCCATACTGGTTTTGTCTACCTAGCACTCACAGTTTCCGAGATATAGAATAATCTTATGTTGGTTCATTATGGAAGTGACTTGTGCGGATGGAATATGTAATTTTCGTTTTTCTCGGAAACGACTTAAGCGATTTGCAATCGGATTGATTCGTTTGAAAGCCTATAATAATATCTACAATTTCATACTGGTTTTGTCTACCTAGCACTCACAGTTTCCGAGATATAGAATAATTTTATGTTGGTTCATTCTGGTAATGACTTGTGCGGATGGAATATGTAATTTTCTTTTTTCTCGGAAACGACTTAAGCCATTTGCAATCGGATTGACTCATTTGAAAGCCAATAATAATATCTACAATACCATGCTGGTTTAGTCTACCTAGCACTCACAGTTTCCGAGATATAGAATAATTTTATGTGGGGTCATTTTGGAAGTGACTTGTGCGGATGGAATATGTAATTTTCGTTTTTCTCGGAAACGACTTAAGTGATTTGCAATCGGATTGATTCATTTGAAAGCCAATAATAATATCTACAATTCCATACTGGTTTTGTCTACCTAGCACTAACAGTTTCCGAGATATAGAATAATTTTATTTGGAGTCATTCTGGAAGTGACTTGTGCGGATGGAATATGTAATTTTCTTTTTTCTCGGAAACGACTTAAGCGATTTGCAATCGGATTGATTCATTTGAAAGCCAATAATAATATCTACTATTCCATACTGGTTTTGTCTACCTAGCACTCACAGTTTCCGAGATATAGAATAATCTTATGTTGGTTCATTCTGGAAGTGACTTGTGCGGATGGAATATGTAATTTTCGTTTTTCTCGGAAACGACTTAAGCGATTTGCAATCGGATTGATTCGTTTGAAAGCCTATAATAATATCTACAATTCCATACTGGTTTTGTCTACCTAGCACTCACAGTTCCCGAGATATAGAATAATTTTATGTTGGTTCATTCTGGAAGTGACTTGTGCGGATGGAATATGTAATTTTCTTTTTTCTCGGAAACGACTTAAGCGATTTGCAATCGGATTGATTCATTTGAAAGCCAATAATAATATCTACTATTCCATACTGGTTTTGTCTACCTAGCACTCACAGTTTCCGAGATATAGAATAATCTTATGTTGGTTCATTCTGGAAGTGACTTGTGCGGATGGAATATGTAATTTTCGTTTTTCTCGGAAACGACTTAAGCGATTTGCAATCGGATTGATTCGTTTGAAAGCCTGTAATAATATCTACAATTTCATACTGGTTTTGTCTACCTAGCACTCACAGTTTCCGAGATATAGAATAATTTTATGTTGGTTCATTCTGGAAGTGACTTGTGCGGATGGAATATGTAATTTTCGTTTTTCTCGGAAACGACTTAAGCGATTTGCAATCGGATTGATTCGTTTGAAAGCCAATAATAATATCTACAATTCCATACTGGTTTTGTCTACCTAGCACTCACAGTTTCCGAGATATAGAATAATTTTATGTTGGTTCATTCTGGAAGTGACTTGTGCGGATGGAATATGTAATTTTCGTTTTTCTCGGAAACGACTTAAGTGATTTGCAATCGGATTGATTCGTTTGAAAGCCAATAAAAATATCTACAATTCCATACTGGTTTTGTCTACCTAGCACTAACAGTTTCCGAGATATAGAATAATTTTATTTGGAGTCATTCTGGAAGTGACTTGTGCGGATGGAATATGTAATTTTCTTTTTTCTCGGAAACGACTTAAGCGATTTGCAATCGGATTGATTCATTTGATAGCCAATAATAATATCTACTATTCCATACTGGTTTTGTCTACCTAGCACTCACAGTTTCCGAGATATAGAATAATCTTATGTTGGTTCATTCTGGAAGTGACTTGTGCGGATGGAATATGTAATTTTCGTTTTTCTCGGAAACGACTTAAGCGATTTGCAATCGGATTGATTCGTTTGAAAGCCTATAATAATATCTACAATTTCATACTGGTTTTGTCTACCTAGCACTCACAGTTCCCGAGATATAGAATAATTTTATTTGGAGTCATTCTGGAAGTGACTTGTGCGGATGGAATATGTAATTTTCGTTTTTCTCGGAAATGATTTAGGCAATTTGCAATCGGATTGATTCATTTGAAAGCCAATAATAATATCTAGAATACTATACTGGTTTTGTCTACCTAGCACTAACAGTTTCCGAGATATAGAATAATCTTATGTTGGTTCATTCTGGAAGTGACTTGTGCGGATGGAATATGTAATTTTCTTTTTTCTCGGAAACGACTTAAGCGATTTGCAATCGGATTGATTCGTTTGAAAGCCAATAATAATATCTACAATTCCATACTGGTTTTGTCTACCTACCACTCACAGTTTCCGAGATATAGAATAATTTTATGTTGGTTCATTCTGGAAGTGACTTGTGCGGATGGAATATGTAATTTTCGTTTTTCTCGGAAACAACTTAAGCGATTTGCAATCGGATTGATTCGTTTGAAAGCCAATAAAAATATCTACAATTCCATACTGGTTTTGTCTACCTAGCACTCACAGTTTCCGAGATATAGAATAATTTTATGTTGGTTCATTCTGGAAGTGACTTGTGCGGATGGAATATGTAATTTTCGTTTTTCTCGGAAACGATTTAGGCGATTTGCAATCGGATTGATTCATTTGAAAGCCAATAATAATATCTACAATACCATAATGGTTTTGTCTACCTAGCACCCACAAATTCCGAGATATAGATTATTTTTTGGTTGGGTCATTCTGGAAGTGACCCGTGCGGATGGAATATGTAATTTTCGTTTTTCTCGGAAACGACTTAAGCGATTTGCAATCGGATTGATTCATTTGAAAGCCTATAATAATATCTACAATTCCATACTGATTTTGTCTACCTAGCACTCACAGTCTCCGAGATATAGAATAATCTTATGTTGGTTCATTCTGGAAGTGACTTGTGCGGATGGAATATGTAATTTTCGTTTTTTTCGGAAACGATTTAAGCGATTTGCAATCGGATTGATTCATTTGAAAGCCAATAATAATATCTACAATACCATACTGGTTTTGTCTACCTAGCACTAACAGTTTCCGAGATATAGAATAATTTTATTTGGAGTCATTCTGGAAGTGACTTGTGCGGATGGAATATGTAATTTTCGTTTTTCTCGGAAACGACTTAAGCGATTTGCAATCGGATTGATTCATTTGAAAGCCAATAATAATATCTACAATTCCATACTGGTTTTGTCTACCTAGCACTTTCCGTTTCCGAGATATAAATTATTTTTAGGTTGGTTCATTCTGGAAGTGACTTGTGCGGATGGAATATGTAATTTTCGTTTTTCTCGGAAACGATTTAGGCAATTTGCAATCGGATTGATTCATTTGAAAGCCAATAATAATATCTGCAATACCATACTGGTTTTGTCTACCTAGCACTCACAAATTCCGAGATATAGATTATTTTTAGGTTGGGTCATTCTGGAAGTGACTTGTGCGAATGGAATATGTAATTTTCTTTTTTTTTCTCGGAAACGACTTAAGCGATTTGCAATCGGATTGATTCGTTTGAAAGCCTTTAATAATATCTACAATTTCATACTGGTTTTGTCTACCTAGCACTCACAGTTTCCGAGATATAGAATAATTTTATGTTGGTTCATTCTGGTAATGACTTGTGCGGATGGAATATGTAATTTTCGTTTTTCTCGGAAACGACTTAAGCCATTTGCAATCGGATTGACTCATTTGAAAGCCAATAATAATATCTACAATACCATGCTGGTTTTGTCTACCTAGCACTCACAGTTTCCGAGATATAGAATAATTTTATGTGGGGTCATTCTGGAAGTGACTTGTGCGGATGGAATATGTAATTTTCGTTTTTCTCGGAAACGACTTAAGCGATTTGAAATCGGATTGATTCATTTGAAAGCCAATAATAATATTTACAATTCCATACTGGTCTTGTCTACCTAGCACTCACAGTTTCCGAGATATAGAATAATTTTATGTTGGTTCATTCTGGAAGTGTCTTGTGCGGATGGACTATATAATTTTCGTTTTTCTCGGAAACGACTTAAGTGATTTGCAATCGGATTGATTCGTTTGAAAGCCAATAAAAATATCTACAATTCCATACTGGTTTTGTCTACCTAGCACTAACCCTTTCCGAGATATAGAATAATTTTATTTGGAGTCAATCTGAAAGTGACTTGTGCGGATGGAATATGTAATTTTCGTTTTTCTCGGAAACGACTTAAGCGATTTGCAATCGGATTGAATCATTTGAAAGCCAATAGTAATATCTACAATTCCATACTGGTTTTGTCTACCTAGCACTTTCCGTTTCCGAGATATACATTATTTTTAGGTTGGTTCATTCTGGAAGTGACTTGTGCGGATGGAATATGTAATTTTAGTTTTTCTCGGAAACGACTTAAGCGATTTGCAATCGGATTGATTCGTTTGAAAGCCAATAATAATATCTAGAATACTATACTGGTTTTGTCTACCTAGCTCTTACCGTTTCCGAGATATAGAATAATTTTATGTTGGTTCATTCTGGAAGTGGCTTGTGCGGATGGAATATGTAATTTTCGTCTTTCTCGGAAACTACTTAAGCGATTTGCAATCGGATTGATTCGTTTGAAAGCCAATAAAAATATCTACAATTCCACACTGGTGTTGTCTACCTAGCACTCACAAATTCCGAGATATAGATTATTTTTAGGTTGGGTCATTCTGGAAGTGACTTGTGCGGATGGAATATGTAATTTTCTTTTTTCTCGGAAACGACTTAAGCGATTTGCAGTCGGATTGATTCATTTGAAAGCCAATAATAATATCTGCAATACCATACTGGTTTTGTCTACCTAGCACTCACAAATTCCGAGATATAGATTATTTTTAGGTTGGGTCATTCTGGAAGTGACTTGTGCGGATGGAATATGTAATTTTCGTTTTTCTCGGAAACGACTTAAGCGATTTGCAATCGGATTGATTCATTTGAAAGCCTATAATAATATCTACAATTTCATACTGGTTTTGTCTACCTACCACAAACAGTTTCCGAGATATAGAATAATTTTATGTTGGTTCATTCTGGAAGTGACTTGTGCGGATGGAATATGTAATTTTCGTTTTTCTCGGAAACGACTTAAGCGATTTGCAATCGGATTGATTCGTTTGAAAGCCTATAATAATATCTACAATTTCATACTGGTTTTGTCTACCTAGCACTCACAGTTTCCGAGATATAGAATAATTTTATGTTGGTTCATTCTGGTAATGACTTGTGCGGATGGAATTTGTAATTTTCGATTTTGTCGGAAACGACTTAAGCGATTTGCAATCGGATTGATTCGTTTGAAAGCCAATAAAAATATCTACAATTCCATACTGGTGTTGTCTACCTAGCACTCACAAATTCCGAGATATAGATTATTTTTAGGTTGGGTCATTCTGGAAGTGACTTGTGCGGATGGAATATGTAATTTTCGTTTTTCTCGGAAACGACTTAAGCGATTTGCAGTCGGATTGATTCATTTGAAAGCCAATAATAATATCTGCAATACCATACTGGTTTTGTCTACCTAGCACTCACAAATTCCGAGATATAGATTATTTTTAGGTTGGGTCATTCTGGAAGTGACTTGTGCGGATGGAATATGTAATTTTCTTTTTTCTCGGAAACGACTTAAGCGATTTGCAATCGGATTGATTCATTTGAAAGCCAATAATAATATCTACTATTCCATACTGGTTTTATCTACCTACCACAAACAGTTTCCGAGATATAGAATAATTTTATGTTGGTTCATTCTGGAAGTGACTTGTGCGGATGGAATATGTAATTTTCGTTTTTCTCGGAAACGACTTAAGCGATTTGCAATCGGATTGATTCGTTTGAAAGCCAATAATAATATCTACAATTCCATACTGGTTTTGTCTACCTAGCACTCACAGTTTCCGAGATATAGAATAATTTTATGTTGGTTCATTCTGGAAGTGACTTGTGCGGATGGAATATGTAATTTTCGTTTTTCTCGGAAACGATTTAAGCGATTTGCAATCGGATTGATTCATTTGAAAGCCAATAATAATATCTACAATACCATAATGGTTTTGTCTACCTAGCACCCACAAATTCCGAGATATAGATTATTTTTTGGTTGGGTCATTCTGGAAGTGACTTGTGCGGATGGAATATGTAATTTTCGTTTTTCTCGGAAACGACTTAAGCGATTTGCAATCGGATTGATTCATTTGAAAGCCTATAATAATATCTACAATTCCATACTGATTTTGTCTACCTAGCACTCACAGTCTCCGAGATATAGAATAATCTTATGTTGGTTCATTCTGGAAGTGACTTGTGCGGATGGAATATGTAATTTTCGTTTTTTTCGGAAACGATTTAAGCGATTTGCAATCGGATTGATTCATTTGAAAGCCAATAATAATATCTACAATACCATACTGGTTTTGTCTACCTAGCACTAACAGTTTCCGAGATATAGAATAATTTTATTTGGAGTCATTCTGGAAGTGACTTGTGCGGATGGAATATGTAATTTTCGTTTTTCTCGGAAACGACTTAAGCGATTTGCAATCGGATTGATTCATTTGAAAGCCAATAATAATATCTACAATTCCATACTGGTTTTGTCTACCTAGCACTTTCCGTTTCCGAGATATAAATTATTTTTAGGTTGGTTCATTCTGGAAGTGACTTGTGCGGATGGAATATGTAATTTTCGTTTTTCTCGGAAACGATTTAGGCAATTTGCAATCGGATTGATTCATTTGAAAGCCAATAATAATATCTGCAATACCATACTGGTTTTGTCTACCTAGCACTCACAAATTCCGAGATGTAGATTATTTTTAGGTTGGGTCATTCTGGAAGTGACTTGTGCGAATGGAATATGTAATTTTCTTTTTTCTCGGAAACGACTTAAGCGATTTGCAATCGGATTGATTCGTTTGAAAGCCTTTAATAATATCTACAATTTCATACTGGTTTTGTCTACCTAGCACTCACAGTTTCCGAGATATAGAATAATTTTATGTTGGTTCATTCTGGTAATGACTTGTGCGGATGGAATATGTAATTTTCGTTTTTCTCGGAAACGACTTAAGCCATTTGCAATCGGATTGACTCATTTGAAAGCCAATAATAATATCTACAATACCATGCTGGTTTTGTCTACCTAGCACTCACAGTTTCCGAGATATAGAATAATTTTATGTGGGGTCATTCTGGAAGTGACTTGTGCGGATGGAATATGTAATTTTCGTTTTTCTCGGAAACGACTTAAGCGATTTGCAATCGGATTGATTCATTTGAAAGCCAATAATAATATCTACAATTCCATACTGGTCTTGTCTACCTAGCACTCACAGTTTCCGAGATATAGAATAATTTTATGTTGGTTCATTCTGGAAGTGTCTTGTGCGGATGGACTATGTAATTTTCGTTTTTCTCGGAAACGACTTAAGTGATTTGCAATCGGATTGATTCGTTTGAAAGCCAATAAAAATATCTACAATTCCATACTGGTTTTGTCTACCTAGCACTAACCCTTTCCGAGATATAGAATAATTTTATTTGGAGTCAATCTGAAAGTGACTTGTGCGGATGGAATATGTAATTTTCGTTTTTCTCGGAAACGACTTAAGCGATTTGCAATCGGATTGAATCATTTGAAAGCCAATAATAATATCTACAATTCCATACTGGTTTTGTCTACCTAGCACTTTCCGTTTCCGAGATATACATTATTTTTAGGTTGGTTCTTTCTGGAAGTGACTTGTGCGGATGGAATATGTAATTTTCGTTTTTCTCGGAAACGACTTAAGCGATTTGCAATCGGATTGATTCGTTTGAAAGCCAATAATAATATCTAGAATACTATACTGGTTTTGTCTACCTAGCTCTTACCGTTTCCGAGATATAGAATAATTTCATGTTGGTTCATTCTGGAAGTGGCTTGTGCGGATGGAATATGTAATTTTCGTCTTTCTCGGAAACTACTTAAGCGATTTGCAATCGGATTGATTCGTTTGAAAGCCAATAAAAATATCTACAATTCCATACTGGTGTTGTCTACCTAGCACTCACAAATTCCGAGATATAGATTATTTTTAGGTTGGGTCATTCTGGAAGTGACTTGTGCGGATGGAATATGTAATTTTCTTTTTTCTCGGAAACGACTTAACCTATTTGCAGTCGGATTGATTCATTTGAAAGCCAATAATAATATCTGCAATACCATACTGGTTTTGTCTACCTAGCACTCACAAATTCCGAGATATAGATTATTTTTAGGTTGGGTCATTCTGGAAGTGACTTGTGCGGATGGAATATGTAATTTTCTTTTTTCTCGGAAACGACTTAAGCGATTTGCAATCGGATTGATTCGTTTGAAAGCCTATAATAATATCTACAATTTCATACTGGTTTTGTCTACCTAGCACTCACAGTTTCCGAGATATAGAATAATTTTATGTTGGTTCATTCTGGTAATGACTTGTGCGGATGGAATTTGTATCTTTCGATTTTGTCGGAAACGACTTAAGCGATTTGCAATCGGATTGATTCGTTTGAAAGCCAATAAAAATATCTACAATTCCATACTGGTTTTGTCTACCTAGCACTCACAGTTTCCGAGATATAGAATAATTTTATGTTGGTTCATTCTGGAAGTGACTTGTGCGGGTGGAATATGTAATTTTCGTTTTTCTCGGAAACGATTTAGGCAATTTGCAATCGGATTGATTCATTTGAAAGCCAATAATAATATCTGCAATACCATACTGGTTTTGTCTACCTAGCACTCACAAATTCCGAGATATAGATTATTTTTAGGTTGGGTCATTCTGGAAGTGACTTGTGCGGATGGAATATGTAATGTTCGCTTTTCTCGGAAACGACTTAAGCGATTTGCAATTGGATTGATTCGTTTGAAAGCCTATAATAATATCTACAATTTCATACTGGTTTTGTCTACATAGCACTCACAGTTTCCGAGATATAGAATAATTTTATGTTGGTTCATTCTGGTAATGACTTGTGCGGATGGAATATGTAATTTTCGTTTTTCTCGGAAACGACTTATGCCATTTGCAATCGTATTGATTCGTTTGAAAGCCAATAATAATATCTACAATTCCATACTGATTTTGTCTACCTAGCACTCACAGTCTCCGAGATATAGAATAATCTTATGTTAGTTCATTCTGGAAGTGACTTGTGCGGATGGAATATGTAATTTTCGTTTTTCTCGGAAACGATTTAAGCGATTTGCAATCGGATTGATTCATTTGAAAGCCAATAATAATATCTACAATACCATACTGGTTTTGTCTACCTAGCACTAACAGTTTCCGAGATATAGAATAATTTTATTTGGAGTCATTCTGGAAGTGACTTGTGCGGATGGAATATGTAATTTTCGTTTTTCTCGGAAACGACTTAAGCGATTTGCAATCGGATTGATTCATTTGAAAGCCAATAATAATATCTACAATTCCATACTGGTTTTGTCTACCTAGCACTTTCCGTTTCCGAGATATAAATTATTTTTAGGTTGGTTCATTCTGGAAGTGACTTGTGCGGATGGAATATGTAATTTTCGTTTTTCTCGGAAACGACTTAAGCGATTTGCAATCGGATTGATTCGTTTGAAAGCCAATAATAATATCTAGAATACTATACTGGTTTTGTCTACCTAGCTCTTACCGTTTCCGAGATATAGAATAATTTTATGTTGGTTCATTCTGGAAGTGGCTTGTGCGGATGGAATATGTAATTTTCGTCTTTCTCGGAAACTACTTAAGCGATTTGCAATCGGATTGATTCGTTTGAAAGCCAATAATAATATCTACAATTCCATACTGGTTTTGTCTACCTACCACAAACAGTTTCCGAGATATAGAATAATTTTATGTTGGTTCATTCTGGAAGTGACTTGTGCGGATGGAATATGTAATTTTCGTTTTTCTCGGAAACGACTTAAGCGATTTGCAATCGGATTGATTCGTTTGAAAGCCAATAATAATATCTACAATTCCATACTGGTTTTGTCTACCTAGCACTCACAGTTTCCAAGATATAGAATAATTTTATGTTGGTTCATTCTGGAAGTGACTTGTGCGGATGGAATATGTAATTTTCGTTTTTCTCGGAAACGATTTAGGCGATTTGCAATCGGAATAATTCATTTGAAAGCCAATAATAATATCTACAATACCATACTGGTTTTGTCTACCTAGCACTCACAAATTCCGAGATATAGATTATTTTTTGGTTGGGTCATTCTGGAAGTGACTTGTGTGGATGGAATATGTAATTTTCGTTTTTCTCGGAAACGACTTAAGCGATTTGCAATCGTATTGATTCGTTTGAAAGCCTATAATAATATCTACAATTCCATACTGATTTTGTCTACCTAGCACTCACGGTCTCCGAGATATAGAATAATCTTATGTTGGTTCATTCTGGAAGTGACTTGTGCGGATGGAATATGTAATTTTCGTTTTTCTCGGAAACGATTTAAGCGATTTGCAATCGGATTGATTCATTTGAAAGCCAATAATAATATCTACAATACCATACTGGTTTTGTCTACCTAGCACTAACAGTTTCCGAGATATAGAATAATTTTATTTGGAGTCATTCTGGAAGTGACTTGTGCGGATGGAATATGTAATTTTCGTTTTTCTCGGAAACGACTTAAGCGATTTGCAATCGGATTGATTCATTTGAAAGCCAATAATAATATCTACAATTCCATACTGGTTTTGTCTACCTTGCACTTTCCGTTTCCGAGATATAAATTATTTTTAGGTTGGTTCATTCTGGAAGTGACTTGTGCGGATGGAATATGTAATTTTCGTTTTTCTCGGAAACGACTTAAGCGATTTGCAATAGGATTGATTCGTTTGAAAGCGAATAATAATATCTAGAATACTATACTGGTTTTGTCTACCTAGCTCTTACCGTTTCCGAGATATAGAATAATTTTATGTTGATTCATTCTGGAAGTTGCTTGTGCGTATGGAATATGTAATTTTCGTTTTTCTCGGAAACGATTTAGGCAATTTGCAATCGGATTGATTCATTTGAAAGCCAATAATAATATCTGCAATACCATACTGGTTTTGTCTACCTAGCTCTCACAAATTCCGAGATATAGATTATTTTTAGGTTGGGTCATTCTGGAAGTGACTTGTGCGGATGGAATATGTAATTTTCATTTTTCTCGGAAACGACTTAAGCGATTTGCAATCGGATTGATTCGTTTGAAAGCCAATAATAATATCTACAATTTCATACTGGTTTTGTCTACCTAGCACTCACAGTTTCCGAGATATAGAATAATTTTATGTTGGTTCATTCTGGTAATGACTTGTGCGGATGGAATATGTAATTTTCGTTTTTCTCGGAAACGACTTAAGCGATTTGCAATCGGATTGATTCGTTTGAAAGCCAATAAAAATATCTACAATTCCATACTGGTTTTGTCTACCTAGCACTCACAGTTTCCGAGATATAGAATAATTTTATGTTGGTTCATTCTGGAAGTGACTTGTGCGGATGGAATATGTAATTTTCGTTTTTCTCGGAAACGATTTAGGCAATTTGCAATCGGATTGATTCATTTGAAAGCCAATAATAATATCTACAATTCCATACTGGTTTTGTCTACCTAGCACTCACAGTTTCCGAGATATAGAATAATTTTATGTTGGTTCATTCTGGTAATGACTTGTGCGGATGGAATATGTAATTTTCGTTTTTCTCGGAAACGACTCAAGCCATTTGCAATCGGATTGACTCATTTGAGAGCCAATAATAATATCTACAATACCATGCTGGTTTTGTCTACCTAGCACTCACAGTTTCCGAGATATAGAATAATTTTATGTGGGGTCATTCTGGAAGTGACTTGTGCGGATGGAATATGTAATTTTCGTTTTTCTCGGAAACGACTTAAGCGATTTGCAATCGGATTGATTCATTTGAAAGCCAATAATAATATCTACAATTCCATACTGGTCTTGTCTACCTAGCACTCACAGTTTCCGAGATATAGAATAATTTTATGTTGGTTCATTCTGGAAGTGTCTTGTGCGGATGGAATATGTAATTTTCGTTTTTCTCGGAAACGACTTAAGTGATTTGCAATCGGATTGATTCGTTTGAAAGCCAATAAAAATATCTACAATTCCATACTGGTTTTGTCTACCTAGCACTAACCGTTTCCGAGATATAGAATAATTTTATTTGGAGTCATTCTGGAAGTGACTTGTGCGGATGGAATATGTAATTTTCGTTTTTCTCGGAAACGACTTAAGCGATTTGCAATCGGATTGATTCATTTGAAAGCCAATAATAATATCTACAATTCCATACTGGTTTCGTCTACCTACCACTCACAGTTTCCGAGATATAAATTATTTTTAGGTTGGTTCATTCTGGAAGTGATTTGTGCGGATGGAATATGTAATTTTCCTTTTTCTCGGAAACGACTTAAGCGATTTGCAATCGGATTGATTCGTTTGAAAGCCAATAATAATATCTAGAATACTATACTGGTTTTGTCTACCTAGCTCTTACCGTTTCCGAGATATAGAATAATTTTATGTTGGTTCATTCTGGAAGTGGCTTGTGCGGATGGAATATGTAATTTTCGTCTTTCTCGGAAACTACTTAAGCGATTTGCAATCGGATTGATTCGTTTGAAAGCCAATAAAAATATCTACAATTCCATACTGGTGTTGTCTACCTAGCACTCACAGTTCCCGAGATATAGAATAATTTTATGTTGGTTCGTTCTGGAAGTGACTTGTGCGGATGGAATATGTAATTTTCGTTTTTCTCGGAAACGATTTAGGCAATTTGCAATCGGATTGATTCATTTGAAAGCCAATAATAATATCTGCAATACCATACTGGTTTTGTCTACCTAGCACTCACAAATTCCGAGATATAGATTATTTTTAGGTTGGGTCATTCTGGAAGTGACTTGTGCGGATGGAATATGTAATTTTCTTTTTTCTCGGAAACGACTTAAGCGATTTGCAATCGGATTGATTCGTTTGAAAGCCTATAATAATATCTACAATTTCATACTGGTTTTGTCTACCTAGCACTCACAGTTTCCGAGATATAGAATAATTTTATTTGGAGTCATTCTGGAAGTGGCTTGTGCGGATGGAATATATAATTTTCGTCTTTCTCGGAAACTACTTAAGCGATTTGCAATCGGATTGATTCGTTTGAAAGCCAATAAAAATATCTACAATTCCATACTGGTGTTGTCTACCTAGCACTCACAGTTTCCGAGATATAGAATAATTTAAGGTTGGGTCATTCTGGAAGTGACTTGTGCGGATGGAATATGTAATTTTCTTTTTTCTCGGAAACGACTTAAGCGATTTGCAATCGGATTGATTCGTTTGAAAGCCAATAATAATATCTACAATTTCATACTGGTTTTGTCTACCTAGCACTCACAGTTTCCGAGATATAGAATAATTTTATGTTGGTTCATTCTGGTAATGACTTGTGCGGATGGAATATGTAATTTTCGTTTTTCTCGGAAACGACTTAAGCGATTTGCAATAGGATTGATTCGTTTAAAAGCCAATAAAAATATCTACAATTCCATACTGGTTTTGTCTACCTAGCACTCTCAAATTCCGAGATATAGATAATTTTTAGGTTGGGTCATTCTGGAAGTGACTTGTGCGGATGGAATATGTAATTTTTTTTTTCTCGGAAACGACTTAAGCGATTTGCAATCGGATTGATTCGTTTGAAAGCCTATAATAATATCTACAATTCCATACTGGTTTTGTCTACCTAGCACTCTCAAATTCCGAGATATAGATAATTTTTAGGTTGGGTCATTCTGGAAGTGACTTGTGCGGATGGAATATGTAATCTTCGTTTTCCTCGGAAACGACTTAAGCGATTGTCAATCGGATTGATTCGTTTGAAAGCCTATAATAATATCTACAATTTCATACTGGTTTTGTCTACCTAGCACTCACAGTTTCCGAGATATAGAATAATTTTTTGTTGGTTCATTCTGGTAATGACTTGTGCGGATGGAATATGTAATTTTCGTTTTTCTCGGAAACGACTTAAGCGATTTGCAATCGGATTGATTCGTTTGAAAGCCAATAATAATATCTACAATTCCATACTGGTTTTGTCTACCTACCACTCACAGTTTCCGAGATATAGAATAATTTTATGTTGGTTCATTCTGGAAGTGACTTGTGCGGATGGAATATGTAATTTTCGTTTTTCTCGGAAACGACTTAAGCGATTTGCAATCGGATTGATACGTTTAAAAGCCAATAATAATATCTACAATTCCATACTGGTTTTGTCTACCTAGCACTTACCGTTTCCGAGATATAGAATAATTTTTTGTTGGTTCATTCTGGAAGTGACTTGTGCGGATGGAATATGTAATTTTCGTTTTTCTCGGAAACGACTTAAGCGATTTGCAATCGGATTGATTCGTTTGAAAGTCAATAATAATATCTAGAATACTATACTGGTTTTGTCTACCTAGCTCTTACCGTTTCCGAGATATAGAATAATTTTATGTTGGTTCATTCTGGAAGTTGCTTGTGCGTATGGAATATGTAATTTTCGTTTTTCTCGGAAACGATTTAGGCAATTTGCAATCGGATTGATTCATTTGAAAGCCAATAATAATATCTGCAATACCATACTGGTTTTGTCTACCTAGCTCTCACAAATTCCGAGATATAGATTATTTTTAGGTTGGGTCATTCTGGAAGTGACTTGTGCGGATGGAATATGTAATTTTCTTTTTTCTCGGAAACGACTTAAGCGATTTGCAATCGGATTGATTCGTTTGAAAGCCAATAATAATATCTACAATTTCATACTGGTTTTGTCTACCTAGCACTCACAGTTTCCGAGATATAGAATAATTTTATGTTGGTTCATTCTGGTAATGACTTGTGCGGATGGAATATGTAATTTTCGTTTTTCTCGGAAACGACTTAAGCGATTTGCAATCGGATTGATTCGTTTGAAAGCCAATAAAAATATCTACAATTCCATACTGGTTTTGTCTACCTAGCACTCACAATTTCCGAGATATAGAATAATTTTATGTTGGTTCATTCTGGAAGTGACTTGTGCGGATGGAATATGCAATTTTCGTTTTTCTCGGAAACGATTTAGGCAATTTGCAATCGGATTGATTCATTTGAACGCCAATAATAATATCTGCAATACCATACTGGTTTTTTCTAAATAGCACTCACAAATTCCGAGATACAGGGTGGCTGATGAATATTGCTACAATGATGAATATTGCTACATTTTTTTTTCGGTGTATGGAATACATTTTTCTTTTATTCATGTTAAATTAAATTATTAAATTAATTATTAAATTATTATTAATTAAATTAATTAATTAATTAATTAAATTAATTATTAAATTATTATTATTAAATAGAAAAAAAGTTATTACATTTTTTTTTGGTAGCGGCTTTCATCAGCCACCCTGTATAGATTATTTTTAGGTTGGGTCATTCTGGAAGTGACTTGTGCGGATGGAATATGTAATTTTCTTTTTTCTCGGAAACGACTTAAGCGATTTGCAATCGGATTGATTCGTTTGAAAGCCTATAATAATATCTACAATTTCATACTGGTTTTGTCTACCTAGCACTCACAGTTTCCGAGATATAGAATAATTTTATGTTGGTTCATTCTGGTAATGACTTGTGCGGATGGAATATGTAATTTTCGTTTTTCTCGGAAACTACTTAAGCGATTTGCAATCGGATTGATTCGTTTGAAAGCCAATAAAAATATCTACAATTCCATACTGGTGTTGTCTACCTAGCACTCACAGTTTCCGAGATATAGAATAATTTTAGGTTGGGTCATTCTGGAAGTGACTTGTGCGGATGGAATATGTAATTTTCTTTTTTCTCGGAAACGACTTAAGCGATTTGCAATCGGATTGATTCGTTTGAAAGCCAATAATAATATCTACAATTTCATACTGGTTTTGTCTACCTAGCACTCACAGTTTCCGAGATATAGAATAATTTTATGTTGGTTCATTCTGGTAATGACTTGTGCGGATGGAATATGTAATTTTCGTTTTTCTCGGAAACGACTTAAGCGATTTGCAATAGGATTGATTCGTTTGAAAGCCAATAAAAATATCTACAATTCCATACTGGTTTTGTCTACCTAGCACTCTCAAATTCCGAGATATAGATAATTTTTAGGTTGGGTCATTCTGGAAGTGACTTGTGCGGATGGAATATGTAATTTTTTTTTCTCGGAAACGACTTAAGCGATTTGCAATCGGATTGATTCGTTTGAAAGCCTATAATAATATCTACAATTCCATACTGGTTTTGTCTACCTAGCACTCTCAAATTCCGAGATATAGATAATTTTTAGGTTGGGTCATTCTGGAAGTGACTTGTGCGGATGGAATATGTAATCTTCGTTTTTCTCGGAAACGACTTAAGCGATTGTCAATCGGATTGATTCGTTTGAAAGCCTATAATAATATCTACAATTTCATACTGGTTTTGTCTACCTAGCACTCACAGTTTCCGAGATATAGAATAATTT
The DNA here is from genome assembly GCF_963082655.1 of Stomoxys calcitrans. Lineage (NCBI taxonomy): Eukaryota > Metazoa > Arthropoda > Insecta > Diptera > Muscidae > Stomoxys > Stomoxys calcitrans. The sequence goes on along the minus strand of NC_081555.1, from coordinate 59,824,220 downwards.
GTTGTTGGTTCATTCTGGGGTAATGACTTGTGCGGATGGAATATGTAATTTTCGTTTTTCTCGGAAACGACTTAAGCGATTTGCAATCGGATTGATTCGTTTGAAAGCCAATAATAATATCTACAATTCCATACTGGTTTTGTCTACCTACCACTCACAGTTTCCGAGATATAGAATAATTTTATGTTGGTTCATTCTGGAAGTGACTTGTGCGGATGGAATATGTAATTTTCGTTTTTCTCGGAAACAACTTAAGCGATTTGCAATCGGATTGATTCGTTTGAAAGCCAATAAAAATATCTACAATTCCATACTGGTTTTGTCTACCTAGCACTCACAGTTTCCGAGATATAGAATAATTTTATGTTGGTTCATTCTGGAAGTGACTTGTGCGGATGGAATATGTAATTTTCGTTTTTCTCGGAAACGATTTAGGCAATTTGCAATCGGATTGATTCATTTGAAAGCCAATAATAATATCTGCAATACCATGCTGGTTTTGTCTAAATAGCACTCACAAATTCCGAGATATAGATTATTTTTAGGTTGGGTCATTCTGGAAGTGACTTGTGCGGATGGAATATGTAATTTTCTTTTTTCTCGGAAACGACTTAAGCGATTTGCAATCGGATTGATTCGTTTGAAAGCCTATAATAATATATACAATTTCATACTGGTTTTGTCTACCTAGCACTCACAGTTTCCGAGATATAGAATAATTTTATGTTGGTTCATTCTGGTAATGACTTGTGCGGATGGAATATGTAATTTTCGTTTTTCTCGGAAACGACTTAAGCCATTTGCAATCGGATTGACTCATTTGAGAGCCAATAATAATATCTACAATACCATGCTGGTTTTGTCTACCTAGCACTCACAGTTTCCGAGATATAGAATAATTTTATGTGGGGTCATTCTGGAAGTGACTTGTGCGGATGGAATATGTAATTTTCGTTTTTCTCGGAAACGACTTAAGCGATTTGCAATCGGATTGATTCATTTGAAAGCCAATAATAATATCTACAATTCCATACTGGTCTTGTCTACCTAGCACTCATAGTTTCCGAGATATAGAATAATTTTATGTTGGTTCATTCTGGAAGTGTCTTGTGCGGATGGAATATGTAATTTTCGTTTTTCTCGGAAACGACTTAAGTGATTTGCAATCGGATTGATTCGTTTGAAAGCCAATAAAAATATCTACAATTCCATACTGGTTTTGTCTACCTAGCACTAACCGTTTCCGAGATATAGAATAATTTTATTTGGAGTCATTCTGGAAGTGACTTGTGCGGATGGAATATGTAATTTTCGTTTTTCTCGGAAACGACTTAAGCGATTTGCAATCGGATTGATTCATTTGAAAGCCAATAATAATATCTACAATTCCATACTGGTTTTGTCTACCTAGCACTTTCCGTTTCCGAGATATAAATTATTTTTAGGTTGGTTCATTCTGGAAGTGACTTGTGCGGATGGAATATGTAATTTTCGTTTTTCTCGGAAACGACTTAAGCGATTTGCAATCGGGTTGATTCGTTTGAAAGCCAATAATAATATCTAGAATACTATACTGGTTTTGTCTACCTAGCTCTTACCGTTTCCGAGATATAGAATAATTTTATATTGGTTCATTCTGGAAGTGGCTTGTGCGGATGGAATATGTAATTTTCGTCTTTCTCGGAAACTACTTAAGCGATTTGCAATCGGATTGATTCGTTTGAAAGCCAATAAAAATATCTACAATTCCATACTGGTGTTGTCTACCTAGCACTCACAGTTCCCGAGATATAGAATAATTTTATGTTGGTTCATTCTGGAAGTGACTTGTGCGGATGGAATATGTAATTTTCGTTTTTCTCGGAAACGATTTAGGCAATTTGCAATCGGATTGATTCATTTGAAAGCCAATAATAATATCTGCAATACCATACTGGTTTTGTCTACCTAGCACTCACAAATTCTATAATAATATCTACAATTTCATACTGGTTTTGTCTACCTAGCACTCACAGTTTCCGAGATATAGAATAATTTTATTTGGAGTCATTCTGGAAGTGGCTTGTGCGGATGGAATATATAATTTTCGTCTTTCTCGGAAACTACTTAAGCGATTCGCAATCGGATTGATTCGTTTGAAAGCCAATAAAAATATCTACAATTCCATACTGGTGTTGTCTACCTAGCACTCACAGTTTCCGAGATATAGAATAATTTTAGGTTGGGTCATTCTGGAAGTGACTTGTGCGGATGGAATATGTAATTTTCTTTTTTCTCGGAAACGACTTAAGCGATTTGCAATCGGATTGATTCGTTTGAAAGCCAATAATAATATCTACAATTTCATACTGGTTTTGTCTACCTAGCACTCACAGTTTCCGAGATATAGAATAATTTTATGTTGGTTCATTCTGGTAATGACTTGTGCGGATGGAATATGTAATTTTCGTTTTTCTCGGAAACGACTTAAGCGATTTGCAATAGGATTGATTCGTTTGAAAGCCAATAAAAATATCTACAATTCCATACTGGTTTTGTCTACCTAGCACTCTCAAATTCCGAGATATAGATAATTTTTAGGTTGGGTCATTCTGGAAGTGACTTGTGCGGATGGAATATGTAATTTTTTTTTTCTCGGAAACGACTTAAGCGATTTGCAATCGGATTGATTCGTTTGAAAGCCTATAATAATATCTACAATTCCATACTGGTTTTGTCTACCTAGCACTCTCAAATTCCGAGATATAGATAATTTTTAGGTTGGGTCATTCTGGAAGTGACTTGTGCGGATGGAATATGTAATCTTCGTTTTTCTCGGAAACGACTTAAGCGATTGTCAATCGGATTGATTCGTTTGAAAGCCTATAATAATATCTACAATTTCATACTGGTTTTGTCTACATAGCACTCACAGTTTCCGAGATATAGAATAATTTTTTGTTGGTTCATTCTGGTAATGACTTGTGCGGATGGAATATGTAATTTTCGTTTTTCTCGGAAACGACTTAAGCGATTTGCAATCGGATTGATTCGTTTGAAAGCCAATAATAATATCTACAATTCCATACTGGTTTTGTCTACCTACCACTCACAGTTTCCGAGATATAGAATAATTTTATGTTGGTTCATTCTGGAAGTGACTTGTGCGGATGGAATATGTAATTTTCGTTTTTCTCGGAAACAACTTAAGCGATTTGCAATCGGATTGATACGTTTAAAAGCCAATAATAATATCTACAATTCCATACTGGTTTTGTCTACCTAGCACTTACCGTTTCCGAGATATAGAATAATTTTTTGTTGGTTCATTCTGGAAGTGACTTGTGCGGATGGAATATGTAATTTTCGTTTTTCTCGGAAACGACTTAAGCGATTTGCAATCGGATTGATTCGTTTGAAAGCCAATAAAAATATCTACAATTCCATACTGGTTTTGTCTACCTAGCACTCACAGTTTCCGAGATATAGAATAATTTTATTTGGAGTCATTCTGGAAGTGACTTGTGCGGATGGAATATGTAATTTTCGTTTTTCTCGGAAACGACTTAAGCGATTTGCAATCGGATTGATTCGTTTGAAAGCCAATAAAAATATCTACAATTCCATACTGGTTTTGTCTACCTAGCACTCACAATTTCCGAGATATAGAATAATTTTATGTTGGTTCATTCTGGAAGTGACTTGTGCGGATGGAATATGCAATTTTCGTTTTTCTCGGAAACGATTTAGGCAATTTGCAATCGGATTGATTCATTTGAACGCCAATAATAATATCTGCAATACCATACTGGTTTTTTCTAAATAGCACTCACAAATTCCGAGATATAGATTATTTTTAGGTTGGGTCATTCTGGAAGTGACTTGTGCGGATGGAATAGGTAATTTTCTTTTTTCTCGGAAACGACTTAAGCGATTTGCAATCGGATTGATTCGTTTGAAAGCCTATAATAATATCTACAATTTCATACTGGTTTTGTCTACCTAGCACTCACAGTTTCCGAGATATAGAATAATTTTATGTTGGTTCATTCTGGTAATGACTTGTGCGGATGGAATATGTAATTTTCGTTTTTCTCGGAAACTACTTAAGCGATTTGCAATCGGATTGATTCGTTTGAAAGCCAATAAAAATATCTACAATTCCATACTGGTGTTGTCTACCTAGCACTCACAGTTTCCGAGATATAGAATAATTTTAGGTTGGGTCATTCTGGAAGTGACTTGTGCGGATGGAATATGTAATTTTCTTTTTTCTCGGAAACGACTTAAGCGATTTGCAATCGGATTGATTCGTTTGAAAGCCAATAATAATATCTACAATTTCATACTGGTTTTGTCTACCTAGCACTCACAGTTTCCGAGATATAGAATAATTTTATGTTGGTTCATTCTGGTAATGACTTGTGCGGATGGAATATGTAATTTTCGTTTTTCTCGGAAACGACTTAAGCGATTTGCAATAGGATTGATTCGTTTGAAAGCCAATAAAAATATCTACAATTCCATACTGGTTTTGTCTACCTAGCACTCTCAAATTCCGAGATATAGATAATTTTTAGGTTGGGTCATTCTGGAAGTGACTTGTGCGGATGGAATATGTAATTTTTTTTTCTCGGAAACGACTTAAGCGATTTGCAATCGGATTGATTCGTTTGAAAGCCTATAATAATATCTACAATTCCATACTGGTTTTGTCTACCTAGCACTCTCAAATTCCGAGATATAGATAATTTTTAGGTTGGGTCATTCTGGAAGTGACTTGTGCGGATGGAATATGTAATCTTCGTTTTTCTCGGAAACGACTTAAGCGATTGTCAATCGGATTGATTCGTTTGAAAGCCTATAATAATATCTACAATTTCATACTGGTTTTGTCTACCTAGCACTCACAGTTTCCGAGATATAGAATAATTTTTTGTTGGTTCATTCTGGGGTAATGACTTGTGCGGATGGAATATGTAATTTTCGTTTTTCTCGGAAACGACTTAAGCGATTTGCAATCGGATTGATTCGTTTGAAAGCCAATAATAATATCTACAATTCCATACTGGTTTTGTCTACCTACCACTCATAGTTTCCGAGATATAGAATAATTTTATGTTGGTTCATTCTGGAAGTGACTTGTGCGGATGGAATATGTAATTTTCGTTTTTCTCGGAAACAACTTAAGCGATTTGCAATCGGATTGATTCGTTTGAAAGCCAATAAAAATATCTACAATTCCATACTGGTTTTGTCTACCTAGCACTCACAGTTTCCGAGATATAGAATAATTTTATGTTGGTTCATTCTGGAAGTGACTTGTGCGGATGGAATATGTAATTTTCGTTTTTCTCGGAAACGATTTAGGCAATTTGCAATCGGATTGATTCATTTGAAAGCCAATAATAATATCTGCAATACCATGCTGGTTTTGTCTAAATAGCACTCACAAATTCCGAGATATAGATTATTTTTAGGTTGGGTCATTCTGGAAGTGACTTGTGCGGATGGAATATGTAATTTTCTTTTTTCTCGGAAACGACTTAAGCGATTTGCAATCGGATTGATTCGTTTGAAAGCCTATAATAATATATACAATTTCATACTGGTTTTGTCTACCTAGCACTCACAGTTTCCGAGATATAGAATAATTTTATGTTGGTTCATTCTGGTAATGACTTGTGCGGATGGAATATGTAATTTTCGTTTTTCTCGGAAACGACTTAAGCCATTTGCAATCGGATTGACTCATTTGAGAGCCAATAATAATATCTACAATACCATGCTGGTTTTGTCTACCTAGCACTCACAGTTTCCGAGATATAGAATAATTTTATGTGGGGTCATTCTGGAAGTGACTTGTGCGGATGGAATATGTAATTTTCGTTTTTCTCGGAAACGACTTAAGCGATTTGCAATCGGATTGATTCATTTGAAAGCCAATAATAATATCTACAATTCCATACTGGTCTTGTCTACCTAGCACTCATAGTTTCCGAGATATAGAATAATTTTATGTTGGTTCATTCTGGAAGTGTCTTGTGCGGATGGAATATGTAATTTTCGTTTTTCTCGGAAACGACTTAAGTGATTTGCAATCGGATTGATTCGTTTGAAAGCCAATAAAAATATCTACAATTCCATACTGGTTTTGTCTACCTAGCACTAACCGTTTCCGAGATATAGAATAATTTTATTTGGAGTCATTCTGGAAGTGACTTGTGCGGATGGAATATGTAATTTTCGTTTTTCTCGGAAACGACTTAAGCGATTTGCAATCGGATTGATTCATTTGAAAGCCAATAATAATATCTACAATTCCATACTGGTTTTGTCTACCTAGCACTTTCCGTTTCCGAGATATAAATTATTTTTAGGTTGGTTCATTCTGGAAGTGACTTGTGCGGATGGAATATGTAATTTTCGTTTTTCTCGGAAACGACTTAAGCGATTTGCAATCGGGTTGATTCGTTTGAAAGCCAATAATAATATCTAGAATACTATACTGGTTTTGTCTACCTAGCTCTTACCGTTTCCGAGATATAGAATAATTTTATATTGGTTCATTCTGGAAGTGGCTTGTGCGGATGGAATATGTAATTTTCGTCTTTCTCGGAAACTACTTAAGCGATTTGCAATCGGATTGATTCGTTTGAAAGCCAATAAAAATATCTACAATTCCATACTGGTGTTGTCTACCTAGCACTCACAGTTCCCGAGATATAGAATAATTTTATGTTGGTTCATTCTGGAAGTGACTTGTGCGGATGGAATATGTAATTTTCGTTTTTCTCGGAAACGATTTAGGCAATTTGCAATCGGATTGATTCATTTGAAAGCCAATAATAATATCTGCAATACCATACTGGTTTTGTCTACCTAGCACTCACAAATTCTATAATAATATCTACAATTTCATACTGGTTTTGTCTACCTAGCACTCACAGTTTCCGAGATATAGAATAATTTTATTTGGAGTCATTCTGGAAGTGGCTTGTGCGGATGGAATATATAATTTTCGTCTTTCTCGGAAACTACTTAAGCGATTTGCAATCGGATTGATTCGTTTGAAAGCCAATAAAAATATCTACAATTCCATACTGGTGTTGTCTACCTAGCACTCACAGTTTCCGAGATATAGAATAATTTTAGGTTGGGTCATTCTGGAAGTGACTTGTGCGGATGGAATATGTAATTTTCTTTTTTCTCGGAAACGACTTAAGCGATTTGCAATCGGATTGATTCGTTTGAAAGCCAATAATAATATCTACAATTTCATACTGGTTTTGTCTACCTAGCACTCACAGTTTCCGAGATATAGAATAATTTTATGTTGGTTCATTCTGGTAATGACTTGTGCGGATGGAATATGTAATTTTCGTTTTTCTCGGAAACGACTTAAGCGATTTGCAATAGGATTGATTCGTTTGAAAGCCAATAAAAATATCTACAATTCCATACTGGTTTTGTCTACCTAGCACTCTCAAATTCCGAGATATAGATAATTTTTAGGTTGGGTCATTCTGGAAGTGACTTGTGCGGATGGAATATGTAATTTTTTTTTTCTCGGAAACGACTTAAGCGATTTGCAATCGGATTGATTCGTTTGAAAGCCTATAATAATATCTACAATTCCATACTGGTTTTGTCTACCTAGCACTCTCAAATTCCGAGATATAGATAATTTTTAGGTTGGGTCATTCTGGAAGTGACTTGTGCGGATGGAATATGTAATCTTCGTTTTTCTCGGAAACGACTTAAGCGATTGTCAATCGGATTGATTCGTTTGAAAGCCTATAATAATATCTACAATTTCATACTGGTTTTGTCTACCTAGCACTCACAGTTTCCGAGATATAGAATAATTTTTTGTTGGTTCATTCTGGTAATGACTTGTGCGGATGGAATATGTAATTTTCGTTTTTCTCGGAAACGACTTAAGCGATTTGCAATCGGATTGATTCGTTTGAAAGCCAATAATAATATCTACAATTCCATACTGGTTTTGTCTACCTACCACTCACAGTTTCCGAGATATAGAATAATTTTATGTTGGTTCATTCTGGAAGTGACTTGTGCGGATGGAATATGTAATTTTCGTTTTTCTCGGAAACAACTTAAGCGATTTGCAATCGGATTGATACGTTTAAAAGCCAATAATAATATCTACAATTCCATACTGGTTTTGTCTACCTAGCACTTACCGTTTCCGAGATATAGAATAATTTTTTGTTGGTTCATTCTGGAAGTGACTTGTGCGGATGGAATATGTAATTTTCGTTTTTCTCGGAAACGACTTAAGCGATTTGCAATCGGATTGATTCGTTTGAAAGCCAATAAAAATATCTACAATTCCATACTGGTTTTGTCTACCTAGCACTCACAGTTTCCGAGATATAGAATAATTTTATTTGGAGTCAATCTGAAAGTGACTTGTGCGGATGGAATATGTAATTTTCGTTTTTCTCGGAAACGACTTAAGCAATTTGCAATCGGATTGATTCATTTGAAAGCCAATAATAATATCTGCAATACCATACTGGTTTTGTCTACCTAGCACTCACAAATTCCGAGATATAGATTATTTTTAGGTTGGGTCATTCTGGAAGTGACTTGTGCGGATGGAATATATAATTTTCTTTTTTTCTCGGAAACGACTTAAGCGATTTGCAATCGGATTGATTCGTTTGAAAGCCTATGATAATATCTACAATTTCATACTGGTTTTGTCTACCTAGCACTCACAGTTTCCGAGATATAGAATAATTTTATGTTGGTTCATTCTGGTAATGACTTGTGCGGATGGAATATGTAATTTTCGTTTTTCTCGGAAACGACTTAAGCCATTTGCAATCGGATTGACTCATTTGAAAGCCAATAATAATATCTACAATACCATGCTGGTTTTGTCTACCTAGCACTCACAGTTTCCGAGATATAGAATAATTTTATGTTGGTTCATTCTGGAAGTGGCTTGTGCGGATGGAATATGTAATTTTCGTTTTTCTCGGAAACGACTTAAGCGATTTCAATCGGATTGATTCGTTTGAAAGCCAATAAAAATATCTACAATTCCATACTGGTTTTGTCTATATAGCTCTTATTGTTTTCGAGATATAGATTATTTTTAGGTTGGTTCATTCTGGAAGTGACTTGTGCGGATGGAATATGTAATTTTCGTTTTTCTCGGAAACGACTTAAGCGATTTGCAATCGGATTGATTCGTTTGAAAGCCAATAAAAATGTCTACAATTCCATACTGGTTTTGTCTACATAGCTCTTATTGTTTTCGACATATAGAATAATTTTAAGTTTGGTTCATTCTGGAAGTGGCTTGTGCGGATGGAATATGTATTTTTCGTTTTTCTCGGAAACGACTTAAGCGATTTGCAATCGGATTGATTCATTTGAAAGCCAATAATAATATGTACAATTCCGTACTGTTTTTGTCTACCTAGCACTTACCGTTTCCGAGATAAAATTATTTTTAGTTTGGGCCATTCTGGAAGTGACTTTACGGATGGAATATGTAAATTTTGTTTTTCTCGGAAACGACTTAAGCGATTTGCAATCGGATTGATTCATTTGAAAGCCAATAATAATATCTACAATTCCATACTGGTTTTGTCTATATAGCTCTTATTGTTTTCGAGATATAGATTATTTTTAGGTTGGGTCATTCTGGAAGTGACTTGTGCGGATGGAATATGTAATTTTCGTTTTTCTCGGAAACGACTTAAGCGATTTGCAATCGGATTGATTCGTTTGAAAGCCAATAATAATATCTACAATTCCATACTGGTTTTGTCTACCTACCACTCACAGTTTCCGAGATATAGAATAATTTTATGTTGGTTCATTCTGGAAGTGACTTGTGCGGATGGAATATGTAATTTTCGTTTTTCTCGGAAACGACTTAAGCGATTTGCAATCGGATTGATACGTTTAAAAGCCAATAATAATATCTACAATTCCATACTGGTTTTGTCTACCTAGCACTTTCCGTTTCCGAGATATAGAATAATTTTATTTGGAGTCATTCTGGAAGTGACTTGTGCGGATGGAATATGTAATTTTCGTTTTTCTCGGAAACGACTTAAGCGATTTGCAATCGGATTGATTCTTTTGAAAGCCAATAATAATATCTACAATTCCATACTGGTTTTGTCTACCTAGCACTTTCCGTTTCCGAGATATAAATTATTTTTAGGTTGGTTCATTCTGGAAGTGACTTGTGCGGATGGAATATGTAATTTTCCTTTTTCTCGGAAACGACTTAAGCGATTTGCAATCGGATTGATTCGTTTGAAAGCCAATAATAATATCTAGAATACTATACTGGTTTTGTCTACCTAGCTCTTACCGTTTCCGAGATATAGAATAATTTTATGTTGGTTCATTCTGGAAGTGGCTTGTGCGGATGGAATATGTAATTTTCGTCTTTCTCGGAAACTACTTAAGCGATTTGCAATCGGATTGATTCGTTTGAAAGCCAATAAAAATATCTACAATTCCATACTGGTGTTGTCTACCTAGCACTCACAGTTCCCGAGATATAGAATAATTTTATGTTGGTTCATTCTGGAAGTGACTTGTGCGGATGGAATATGTAATTTTCGTTTTTCTCGGAAACGATTTAGGCAATTTGCAATCGGATTGATTCATTTGAAAGCCAATAATAATATCTACAATACCATACTGGTTTTGTCTACCTAGCACTCACAAATTCCGAGATATAGATTATTTTTAGGTTGGGTCATTCTGGAAGTGACTTGTGCGGATGGAATATGTAATTTTCTTTTTTCTCGGAAACGACTTAAGCGATTTGCAATCGGATTGATTCGTTTGAAAGCCTATAATAATATCTACAATTTCATACTGGTTTTGTCTACCTAGCACTCACAGTTTCCGAGATATAGAATAATTTTATTTGGAGTCATTCTGGAAGTGGCTTGTGCGGATGGAATATATAATTTTCGTCTTTCTCGGAAACTACTTAAGCGATTTGCAATCGGATTGATTCGTTTGAAAGCCAATAAAAATATCTACAATTCCATACTGGTGTTGTCTACCTAGCACTCACAGTTTCCGAGATATAGAATAATTTTAGGTTGGGTCATTCTGGAAGTGACTTGTGCGGATGGAATATGTAATTTTCTTTTTTCTCGGAAACGACTTAAGCGATTTGCAATCGGATTGATTCGTTTGAAAGCCTATAATAATATCTACAATTTCATACTGGTTTTGTCTACCTAGCACTCACAGTTTCCGAGATATAGAATAATTTTATGTTGGTTCATTCTGGTAATGACTTGTGCGGATGGAATATGTAATTTTCGTTTTTCTCGGAAACGACTTAAGCGATTTGCAATCGGATTGATTCGTTTGAAAGCCAATAAAAATATCTACAATTCCATACTGGTTTTGTCTACCTAGCACTCTCAAATTCCGAGATATAGATAATTTTTAGGTTGGGTCATTCTGGAAGTGACTTGTGCGGATGGAATATGTAATTTTTTTTTTCTCGGAAACGACTTAAGCGATTTGCAATCGGATTGATTCGTTTGAAAGCCTATAATAATATCTACAATTCCATACTGGTTTTGTCTACCTAGCACTCTCAAATTCCGAGATATAGATAATTTTTAGGTTGGGTCATTCTGGAAGTGACTTGTGCGGATGGAATATGTAATCTTCGTTTTTCTCGGAAACGACTTAAGCGATTGTCAATCGGATTGATTCGTTTGAAAGCCTATAATAATATCTACAATTTCATACTGGTTTTGTCTACCTAGCACTCACAGTTTCCGAGATATAGAATAATTTTTTGTTGGTTCATTCTGGTAATGACTTGTGCGGATGGAATATCTAATTTTCGTTTTTCTCGGAAACGACTTAAGCGATTTGCAAGCGGATTGATTAGTTTGAAAGCCAATAATAATATCTACAATTCCATACTGGTTTTGTCTACCTACCACTCACAGTTTCCGAGATATAGAATAATTTTATGTTGGTTCATTTTGGAAGTGACTTGTGCGGATGGAATATGTAATTTTCGTTTTTCTCGGAAACGACTTAAGCGATTTGCAATCGGATTGATACGTTTAAAAGCCAATAATAATATCTACAATTCCATACTGGTTTTGTCTACCTAGCACTTACCGTTTCCGAGATATAGAATAATTTTTTGTTGGTTCATTCTGGAAGTGACTTGTGCGGATGGAATATGTAATTTTCGTTTTTCTCGGAAACGATTTAGGCAATTTGCAATCGGATTGATTCATTTGAAAGCCAATAATAATATCTGCAATACCATACTGGTTTTGTCTACCTAGCACTCACAAATTCCGAGATATAGATTATTTTTAGGTTGGGTCATTCTGGAAGTGACTTGTGCGGATGGAATATATAATTTTCTTTTTTTCTCGGAAACGACTTAAGCGATTTGCAATCGGATTGATTCGTTTGAAAGCCTATGATAATATCTACAATTTCATACTGGTTTTGTCTACCTAGCACTCACAGTTTCCGAGATATAGAATAATTTTATGTTGGTTCATTCTGGTAATGACTTGTGCGGATGGAATATGTAATTTTCGTTTTTCTCGGAAACGACTTAAGCCATTTGCAATCGGATTGACTCATTTGAAAGCCAATAATAATATCTACAATACCATGCTGGTTTTGTCTACCTAGCACTCACAGTTTCCGAGATATAGAATAATTTTATGTTGGTTCATTCTGGAAGTGGCTTGTGCGGATGGAATATGTAATTTTCGTTTTTCTCGGAAACGACTTAAGCGATTTCAATCGGATTGATTCGTTTGAAAGCCAATAAAAATATCTACAATTCCATACTGGTTTTGTCTATATAGCTCTTATTGTTTTCGAGATATAGATTATTTTTAGGTTGGGTCATTCTGGAAGTGACTTGTGCGGATGGAATATGTAATTTTCGTTTTTCTCGGAAACGACTTAAGCGATTTGCAATCGGATTGATTCGTTTGAAAGCCAATAAAAATGTCTACAATTCCATACTGGTTTTGTCTACATAGCTCTTATTGTTTTCGACATATAGAATAATTTTAAGTTTGGTTCATTCTGGAAGTGGCTTGTGCGGATGGAATATGTATTTTTCGTTTTTCTCGGAAACGACTTAAGCGAATTGCAATCGGATTGATTCATTTGAAAGCCAATAATAATATGTACAATTCCGTACTGGTTTTGTCTACCTAGCACTTACCGTTTCCGAGATAAAATTATTTTTAGTTTGGGTCATTCTGGAAGTGACTTTACGGATGGAATATGTAATTTTCGTTTTTCTCGGAAACGACTTAAGCGATTTGCAATCGGATTGATTCGTTTGAAAGCCAATAATAATATCTACAATTCCATACTGGTTTTGTCTACCTACCACTCACAGTTTCCGAGATATAGAATAATTTTATGTTGGTTCATTCTGGAAGTGACTTCTGTATGGTATTGTAATAATATCTACAATACCATACTGGTTTTGTCGACCTAGCACTCACAAATTCCGAGATATAGATTATTTTTTGGTTGGGTCATTCTGGAAGTGACTTGTGCGGATGGAATATGTAATTTTCGTTTTTCTCGGAAACGACTTAAGCGATTTGCAATCGGATTGATTCGTTTGAAAGCCTATAATAATATCTACAATTCCATACTGATTTTGTCTACCTAGCACTCACAGTCTCCGAGATATAGAATAATCTTATGTTGGTTCATTCTGGAAGTGACTTGTGCGGATGGAATATGTAATTTTCGTTTTTCGCGGAAACGATTTAAGCGATTTGCAATCGGATTGATTCATTTGAAAGCCAATAATAATATCTACAATACCATACTGGGTTTGTCTACCTAGCACTAACAGTTTCCGAGATATAGAATATTTTATTTGGAGTCATTCTGGAAGTGACTTGTGCGGATGGAATATGTAATTTTCGTTTTTCTCGGAAACGACTTAAGCGATTTGCAATCGGATTGATTCATTTGAAAGCCAATAATAATATCTACAATTCCATACTGGTTTTGTCTACCTAGCACTTTCCGTTTCCGAGATATAAATTATTTTTAGGTTGGTTCATTCTGGGAGTGACTTGTGCGGATGGAATATGTAATTTTCGTTTTTCTCGGAAACGACTTAAGCGATTTGCAATCGGATTGATTCGTTTGAAAGCCAATAATAATATCTAGAATACTATACTGGTTTTGTCTACCTACCACTCACAGTTTCCGAGATATAGAATAATTTTATGTTGGTTCATTCTGGAAGTGACTTGTGCGGATGGAGTATGTAATTTTCGTTTTTCTCGGAAACGACTTAAGCGATTTGCAATCGGATTGATACGTTTGAAAGCCAATAATAATATCTACAATTCCATACTGGTTTTGTCTACCTAGCACTTACCGTTTCCGAGATATAGAATAATTTTATGTTGGTTCATTCTGGAAGTGACTTGTGCGGATGGAATATGTAATTTTCGTTTTTCTCGGAAACGATTTAGGCGATTTGCAATCGGATTGATTCATCTGAAAGCCAATAATAATATCTACAATACCATACTGGTTTTGTCGACCTAGCACTCACAAATTCCGAGATATAGATTATTTTTTGGTTGGGTCATTCTGGAAGTGACTTGTGCGGATGGAATATGTAATTTTCTTTTTTCTCGGAAACGACTTAAGCGATTTGCAATCGGATTGATTCGTTTGAAAGCCTATAATAATATCTACAATTTCATACTGGTTTTGTCTACCTAGCACTCACAGTTTCCGAGATATAGAATAATTTTATGTTGGTTCATTCTGGTAATGACTTGTGCGGATGGAATATGTAATTTTCGTTTTTCTCGGAAACGACTTAAGCGATTTGCAATAGGATTGATTCGTTTGAAAGCCAATAAAAATATCTACAATTCCATACTGGTTTTGTCTACCTAGCACTCTCAAATTCCGAGATATAGATAATTTTTAGGTTGGGTCATTCTGGAAGTGACTTATGCGGATGGAATATGTAATTTTCTTTTTTCTCGGAAACGACTTAAGCGATTTGCAATCGGATTGATTCGTTTGAAAGCCAATAATAATATCTACAATTCCATACTGGTTTTGTCTACCTACCACTCACAGTTTCCGAGATATAGAATAATTTTATGTTGGTTCATTCTAGAAGTGACTTGTGCAGATGGAATATGTAATTTTCGTTTTTCTCGGAAACGACTTAAGCGATTTGCAATCGGATTGATACGTTTAAAAGCCAATAATAATATCTACAATTCCATACTGGTTTTGTCTACCTAGCACTTACCGTTTCCGAGATATAGAATAATTTTTTGTTGGTTCATTCTGGAAGTGACTTGTGCGGATGGAATATGTAATTTTCGTTTTTCTCGGAAACGACTTAAGCGATTTGCAATCGGATTGATTCGTTTGAAAGCCAATAATAATATCTGCAATACCATACTGGTTTTGTCTACCTAGCACTCACAAATTCCGAGATATAGATTATTTTTAGGTTGGGTCATTCTGGAAGTGACTTGTGCGGATGGAATATATAATTTTCTTTTTTTCTCGGAAACGACTTAAGCGATTTGCAATCGGATTGATTCGTTTGAAAGCCTATGATAATATCTACAATTTCATACTGGTTTTGTCTACCTAGCACTCACAGTTTCCGAGATATAGAATAATTTTATGTTGGTTCATTCTGGTAATGACTTGTGCGGATGGAATATGTAATTTTCGTTTTTCTCGGAAACGACTTAAGCCATTTGCAATCGGATTGACTCATTTGAAAGCCAATAATAATATCTACAATACCATGCTGGTTTTGTCTACCTAGCACTCACAGTTTCCGAGATATAGAATAATTTTATGTTGGTTCATTCTGGAAGTGGCTTGTGCGGATGGAATATGTAATTTTCGTTTTTCTCGGAAACGACTTAAGCGATTTCAATCGGATTGATTCGTTTGAAAGCCAATAAAAATATCTACAATTCCATACTGGTTTTGTCTATATAGCTCTTATTGTTTTCGAGATATAGATTATTTTTAGGTTGGGTCATTCTGGAAGTGACTTGTGCGGATGGAATATGTAATTTTCGTTTTTCTCGGAAACGACTTAAGCGATTTGCAATCGGATTGATTCGTTTGAAAGCCAATAAAAATGTCTACAATTCCATACTGGCTTTGTCTACATAGCTCTTATTGTTTTCGACATATAGAATAATTTTAAGTTTGTTTCATTCTGGAAGTGGCTTGTGCGGATGGAATATGTATTTTTCGTTTTTCTCGGAAACGACTTAAGCGATTTGCAATCGGATTGATTCATTTGAAAGCCAATAATAATATGTACAATTCCGTACTGGTTTTGTCTACCTATCACTTACCGTTTCCGAGATAAAATTATTTTTAGTTTGGGTCATTCTGGAAGTGACTTTACGGATGGAATATGTAAATTTTGTTTTTCTCGGAAACGACTTAAGCGATTTGCCATCGGATTGATTCATTTGAAAGCCAATAATAATATCTACAATTCCATACTGGTTTTGTCTATATAGCTCTTATTGTTTTCGAGATATAGATTATGTTTAGGTTGGGTCATTCTGGAAGTGACTTGTGCGGATGGAATATGTAATTTTCTTTTTTCTCGGAAACGACTTAAGCGATTTGCAATCGGATTGATACGTTTAAAAGCCAATAATAATATCTACAATTCCATACTGGTTTTGTCTACCTAGCACTTACCGTTTCCGAGATATAGAATAATTTTATGTTGGTTCATTCTGGAAGTGACTTGTGCGGATGGAATATGTAATTTTCGTTTTTCTCGGAAACGATTTAGGCGATTTGCAATCGGATTGATTCATCTGAAAGCCAATAATAATATCTACAATACCATACTGGTTTTGTCGACCTAGCACTCACAAATTCCGAGATATAGATTATTTTTTGGTTGGGTCATTCTGGAAGTGACTTGTGCGGATGGAATATGTAATTTTCGTTTTTCTCGGAAACGACTTAAGCGATTTGCAATCGGATTGATTCGTTTGAAATCCTATAATAATATCTACAATTCCATACTGATTTTGTCTACCTAGCACTCACAGTCTCCGAGATATAGAATAATCTTATGTTGGTTAATTCTGGAAGTGACTTGTGCGGATGGAATATGTAATTTTCGTTTTTCTCGGAAACGATTTAAGCGATTTGCAATCGGATTGATTCATTTGAAAGCCAATAATAATATCTACAATACCATACTGGGTTTGTCTACCTAGCACTAACAGTTTCCGAGATATAGAATATTTTATTTGGAGTCATTCTGGAAGTGACTTGTGCGGATGGAATATGTAATTTTCGTTTTTCTCGGAAACGACTTAAGCGATTTGCAATCGGATTGATTCATTTGAAAGCCAATAATAATATCTACAATACCATACTGGTTTTGTCTACCTAGCAGTTTCCGTTTCCGAGATATAAATTATTTTTAGGTTGGTTCATTCTGGAAGTGACTTGTGCGGATGGAATATGTAATTTTCGTTTTTCTCGGAAACGACTTAAGCGATTTGCAATCGGATTGATTCGTTTGAAAGCCAATAATAATATCTAGAATACTATACTGGTTTTGTCTACCTACCACTCACAGTTTCCGAGATATAGAATAATTTTATGTTGGTTCATTCTGGAAGTGACTTGTGCGGATGGAATATGTAATTTTCGTTTTTCTCGGAAACGACTTAAGCGATTTGCAATCGGATTGATACGTTTAAAAGCCAATAATAATATCTACAATTCCATACTGGTTTTGTCTACCTAGCACTTACCGTTTCCGAGATATAGAATAATTTTATGTTGGTTCATTCTGGAAGTGACTTGTGCGGATGGAATATGTAATTTTCGTTTTTCTTGGAAACGATTTAGGCGATTTGCAATCGGATTGATTCATCTGAAAGCCAATAATAATATCTACAATACCATACTGGTTTTGTCTACCTAGCACTCACAAATTCCTAGATATAGATTATTTTTTGGTTGGGTCATTCTGGAAGTGACTTGTGCGGATGGAATATGTAATTTTCGTTTTTCTCGGAAACGACTTAAGCGATTTGCAATCGGATTGATTCGTTTGAAAGCCTATAATAACATCTACAATTCCATACTGATTTTGTCTACCTAGCACTCACAGTCTCCGAGATATAGAATAATCTTATGTTGGTTCATTCTGGAAGTGACTTGTGCGGATGGAATATGTAATTTTCGTTTTTCTCGGAAACGATTTAAGCGATTTGCAATCGGATTGATTCATTTGAAAGCCAATAATAATATCTACAATACCATACTGGGTTTGTCTACCTAGCACTAACAGTTTCCGAGATATAGAATATTTTATTTGGAGTCATTCTGGAAGTGACTTGTGCGGATGGAATATGTAATTTTCGTTTTTCTCGGAAACGACTTAAGCGATTTGCAATCGGATTGATTCATTTGAAAGCCAATAATAATATCTACAATTCCATACTGGTTTTGTCTACCTAGCAGTTTCCGTTTCCGAGATATAAATTATTTTTAGGTTGGTTCATTCTGGAAGTGACTTGTGCGGATGGAATATGTAATTTTCGTCTTTCTCGGAAACTACTTAAGCGATTTGCAATCGGATTGATTCGTTTGAAAGCCAATAAAAATATCTACAATTCCATACTGGTGTTGTCTACCTAGCACTCACAGTTTCCGAGATATAGAATAATTTTATGTTGGTTCATTCTGGAAGTGACTTGTGCGGATGGAATATGTAATTTTCGTTTTTCTCGGAAACGACTTAAGCGATTTGCAATCGGATTGATTCGTTTGAAAGCCAATAATAATATCTAGAATACTATACTGGTTTTGTCTACCTAGCTCTTACCGTTTCCGAGATATAGAATAATTTTATGTTGGTTCATTCTGGAAGTGGCTTGTGCGTATGGAATATATAATTTTCGTCTTTCTCGGAAACTACTTAAGCGATTTGCAATCGGATTGATTCGTTTGAAAGCCAATAAAAATATCTACAATTCCATACTGGTGTTGTCTACCTAGCACTCACAGTTTCCGAGATATAGAATAATTTTAGGTTGGGTCATTCTGGAAGTGACTTATGCGGATGGAATATGTAATTTTCGTTTTTCTCGGAAACGACTTAAGCGATTTGCAATCGGATTGATTCGTTTGAAAGCCTATAATAATATCTACAATTTCATACTGGTTTTGTCTACCTAGCACTCACAGTTTCCGAGATATAGAATAATTTTATGTTGGTTCATTCTGGTAATGACTTGTGCGGATGGAATATGTAATTTTCGTTTTTCTCGGAAACGACTTAAGCGATTTGCAATAGGATTGATTCGTTTGAAAGCCAATAAAAATATCTACAATTCCATACTGGTTTTGTCTACCTAGCACTCTCAAATTCCGAGATATAGATAATTTTTAGGTTGGGTCATTCTGGAAGTGACTTGTGCGGATGGAATATGTAATTTTTTTTCTCGGAAACGACTTAAGCGATTTGCAATCGGATTGATTCGTTTGAAAGCCTATAATAATATCTACAATTTCATACTGGTTTTGTCTACCTAGCACTCACAGTTTCCGAGATATAGAATAATTTTATGTTGGTTCATTCTGGTAATGACTTGTGCGGATGGAATATGTAATTTTCGTTTTTCTCGGAAACGACTTAAGCCATTTGCAATCGGATTGACTGATTTGAAAGCCAATAATAATATCTACAATACCATGCTGGTTTTGTCTACCTAACACTCACAGTTTCCGAGATATAGAATAATTTTATGTGGGGTCATTCTGGAAGTGACGTGTGCGGATGGAATATGTAATTTTCGTTTTTCTCGGAAACGACTTAAGCGATTTGCAATCGGATTGATTCATTTGAAAGCCAATAATAATATCTACAATTCCATACTGGTCTTGTCTACCTAGCACTCACAGTTTCCGAGATATAGAATAATTTTATGTTGGTTCATTCTGGAAGTGTCTTGTGCGGATGGAATATGTAATTTTCGTTTTTCTCGGAAACGACTTAAGTGATTTGCAATCGGATTGATTCGTTTGAAAGCCAATAAAAATATCTACAATTCCATACTGGTTTTGTCTACCTAGCAGTTTCCGTTTCCGAGATATAAATTATTTTTAGGTTGGTTCATTCTGGAAGTGACTTGTGCGGATGGAATATGTAATTTTCGTTTTTCTCGGAAACGACTTAAGCGATTTGCAATCGGATTGATTCGTTTGAAAGCCAATAATAATATCTACAATTCCATACTGGTTTTGTCTACCTAGCAGTTTCCGTTTCCGAGATATAAATTATTTTTAGGTTGGTTCATTCTGGAAGTGACTTGTGCGGATGGAATATGTAATTTTCGTTTTTCTCGGAAACGACTTAAGCGATTTGCAATCGGATTGATTCATTTGAAAGCCAATAATAATATCTACAATACCATACTGGTTTTGTCTACCTAGCAGTTTCCGTTTCCGAGATATAAATTATTTTTAGGTTGGTTCATTCTGGAAGTGACTTGTGCGGATGGAATATGTAATTTTCGTTTTTCTCGGAAACGACTTAAGCGATTTGCAATCGGATTGATTCGTTTGAAAGCCAATAATAATATCTAGAATACTATACTGGTTTTGTCTACCTACCACTCACAGTTTCCGAGATATAGAATAATTTTATGTTGGTTCATTCTGGAAGTGACTTGTGCGGATGGAATATGTAATTTTCGTTTTTCTCGGAAACGACTTAAGCGATTTGCAATCGGATTGATACGTTTAAAAGCCAATAATAATATCTACAATTCCATACTGGTTTTGTCTACCTAGCACTTACCGTTTCCGAGATATAGAATAATTTTATGTTGGTTCATTCTGGAAGTGACTTGTGCGGATGGAATATGTAATTTTCGTTTTTCTTGGAAACGATTTAGGCGATTTGCAATCGGATTGATTCATCTGAAAGCCAATAATAATATCTACAATACCATACTGGTTTTGTCTACCTAGCACTCACAAATTCCGAGATATAGATTATTTTTTGGTTGGGTCATTCTGGAAGTGACTTGTGCGGATGGAATATGTAATTTTCGTTTTTCTCGGAAACGACTTAAGCGATTTGCAATCGGATTGATTCGTTTGAAAGCCTATAATAATATCTACAATTCCATACTGATTTTGTCTACCTAGCACTCACAGTCTCCGAGATATAGAATAATCTTATGTTGGTTCATTCTGGAAGTGACTTGTGCGGATGGAATATGTAATTTTCGTTTTTCTCGGAAACGATTTAAGCGATTTGCAATCGGATTGATTCATTTGAAAGCCAATAATAATATCTACAATACCATACTGGGTTTGTCTACCTAGCACTAACAGTTTCCGAGATATAGAATATTTTATTTGGAGTCATTCTGGAAGTGACTTGTGCGGATGGAATATGTAATTTTCGTTTTTCTCGGAAACGACTTAAGCGATTTGCAATCGGATTGATTCATTTGAAAGCCAATAATAATATCTACAATTCCATACTGGTTTTGTCTACCTAGCAGTTTCCGCTTCCGAGATATAAATTATTTTTAGGTTGGTTCATTCTGGAAGTGACTTGTGCGGATGGAATATGTAATTTTCGTTTTTCTCGGAAACGACTTAAGCGATTTGCAATCGGATTGATTCGTTTGAAAGCCAATAATAATATCTAGAATACTATACTGGTTTTGTCTACCTAGCTCTTACCGTTTCCGAGATATAGAATAATTTTATGTTGGTTCATTCTGGAAGTGGCTTGTGCGTATGGAATATATAATTTTCGTCTTTCTCGGAAACTACTTAAGCGATTTGCAATCGGATTGATTCGTTTGAAAGCCAATAAAAATATCTACAATTCCATACTGGTGTTGTCTACCTAGCACTCACAGTTTCCGAGATATAGAATAATTTTAGGTTGGGTCATTCTGGAAGTGACTTATGCGGATGGAATATGTAATTTTCGTTTTTCTCGGAAACGACTTAAGCGATTTGCAATCGGATTGATTCGTTTGAAAGCCTATAATAATATCTACAATTTCATACTGGTTTTGTCTACCTAGCACTCACAGTTTCCGAGATATAGAATAATATTATGTTGGTTCATTCTGGTAATGACTTGTGCGGATGGAATATGTAATTTTCGTTTTTCTCGGAAACGACTTAAGCGATTTGCAATAGGATTGATTCGTTTGAAAGCCAATAAAAATATCTACAATTCCATACTGGTTTTGTCTACCTAGCACTCTCAAATTCCGAGATATAGATAATTTTTAGGTTGGGTCATTCTGGAAGTGACTTGTGCGGATGGAATATGTAATTTTTTTTCTCGGAAACGACTTAAGCGATTTGCAATCGGATTGATTCGTTTGAAAGCCTATAATAATATCTACAATTTCATACTGGTTTTGTCTACCTAGCACTCACAGTTTCCGAGATATAGAATAATTTTATGTTGGTTCATTCTGGTAATGACTTGTGCGGATGGAATATGTAATTTTCGTTTTTCTCGGAAACGACTTAAGCCATTTGCAATCGGATTGACTGATTTGAAAGCCAATAATAATATCTACAATACCATGCTGGTTTTGTCTACCTAACACTCACAGTTTCCGAGATATAGAATAATTTTATGTGGGGTCATTCTGGAAGTGACGTGTGCGGATGGAATATGTAATTTTCGTTTTTCTCGGAAACGACTTAAGCGATTTGCAATCGGATTGATTCATTTGAAAGCCAATAATAATATCTACAATTCCATACTGGTCTTGTCTACCTAGCACTCACAGTTTCCGAGATATAGAATAATTTTATGTTGGTTCATTCTGGAAGTGTCTTGTGCGGATGGAATATGTAATTTTCGTTTTTCTCGGAAACGACTTAAGTGATTTGCAATCGGATTGATTCGTTTGAAAGCCAATAAAAATATCTACAATTCCATACTGGTTTTGTCTACCTAGCAGTTTCCGTTTCCGAGATATAAATTATTTTTAGGTTGGTTCATTCTGGAAGTGACTTGTGCGGATGGAATATGTAATTTTCGTTTTTCTCGGAAACGACTTAAGCGATTTGCAATCGGATTGATTCGTTTGAAAGCCAATAATAATATCTACAATTCCATACTGGTTTTGTCTACCTAGCAGTTTCCGTTTCCGAGATATAAATTATTTTTAGGTTGGTTCATTCTGGAAGTGACTTGTGCGGATGGAATATGTAATTTTCGTTTTTCTCGGAAACGACTTAAGCGATTTGCAATCGGATTGATTCGTTTGAAAGCCAATAATAATATCTAGAATACTATACTGGTTTTGTCTACCTAGCTCTTACCGTTTCCGAGATATAGAATAATTTTATGTTGGTTCATTCTGGAAGTGGCTTGTGCGTATGGAATATATAATTTTCGTCTTTCTCGGAAACTACTTAAGCGATTTGCAATCGGATTGATTCGTTTGAAGGCCAATAAAAATATCTACAATTCCATACTGGTTTTGTCTACCTAGCTCTTACCGTTTCCGAGATATAGAATAATTTTATGTTGGTTCATTCTGGAAGTGGCTTGTGCGGATGGAATATGTAATTTTCGTTTTTCTCGGAAATGACTTAAGCGATTTCCAATCGGATTGATTCTTTTGAAAGCCAATAATAATATCTACAATTCCATACTGGTTTTGTCTACCTAGCACTCACAGTTTCCGAGATATAGAATAATTTTATGTTTGTTCATTCTGGAAGTGACTTGTGCGGATGGAATATGTAATTTTCGTTTTTCTCGGAAACGACTTAAGCGATTTGCAATCGGATTGATTCGTTTGAAAGCCAATAATAATATCTACAATTCCATACTGGTTTTGTCTACCTAGCACTCACAGTTTCCGAGATATAAAATAATTTTATGTTGGTTCATTCTGGACATGACTTGTGCGGATGGAATATGTAACTTTCGTTTTTCTCGGAAACGATTTAGGCGATTTGCAATCGGATTGATTCATTTGAAAGCCAATAATAATATCTACAATACCATACTGGTTTTGTCTACCTAGCACTCACAAATTCCGAGATATAGATTATTTTTAGGTTGGGTCATTCTGGAAGTGACTTGTGCGGATGGAATATGTAATTTTCGTTTTTCTCGGAAACGACTTAAGCGATTTGCAATCGGATTGATTCGTTTGAAAGCCTATAATAATATCTACAATTCCATACTGGTTTTGTCTACCTAGCTCTTACCGTTTCCGAGATATAGAATAATTTTATGTTGGTTCATTCTGGAAGTGACTTGTGCGGATGGAATATGTAATTTTCGTTTTTCTCGGAAACGACTTAAGCGATTTGCAATCGGATTGATTCGTTTGAAAGCCAATGAAAATATCTACAATTCCATACTGGCTTTGTCAACATAGCTCTTATTGTTTTCGAGATATAGATTATTTTTAGGTTGGGTCATTCTGGAAGTGACTTGTGCGGATGGAATATGTAATTTTCGTTTTTCTCGGAAACGACTTAAGCGATTTGCAATCGGATTGATTCATTTGAAAGCCAATAATAATATGTACAATTCCGTACTGGTTTTGTCTACCTAGCACTTACCGTTTCCGAGATAAAATTATTTTTAGGTTGGGTCATTCTGGAAGTGACTTGTGCGGATGGAATATGTAATTTTTGTTTTTCTCGGAAACGACTTAAGGGATTTGCAATCGGATTGATTCATTTGAAAGCCAATAATAATATCTACAATTCCATACTGGTTTTGTCTACATAGCTCTTATTGTTTTCGAGATATAGATTATTTTTAGGTTGGGTCATTCTGGAAGTGACTTATGCGGATGGAATATGTAATTTTCGTTTTTCTCGGAAACGACTTAAGCGATTTGCAATCGGATTGATTCATTTGAAAGCCAATAATAATATCTACAATACCATACTGGTTTTGTCTACCTAGCACTCACAAATTCCGAGATATAGATTATTTTTTGGTTGGGTCATTCTGGAAGTGACTTGTGCGGATGGAATATGTAATTTTCGTTTTTCTCGGAAACGACTTAAGCGATTTGCAATCGGATTGATTCATTTAAAAGCCAATAATAATATCTACAATACCATACTGGTTTTGTCTACCTAGCACTCACAAATTCCGAGATATAGATTATTTTTTGGTTGGGTCATTCTGGAAGTGACTTGTGCGGATGGAATATGTAATTTTCGTTTTTCTCGGAAACGACTTAAGCGATTTGCAATCGTATTGATTCGTTTGATAGCCTATAATAATATCTACAATTCCATACTGATTTTGTCTACCTAGCACTTACAGTCTCCGAGATATAGAATAATCTTATGTTGGTTCATTCTGGAAGTGACTTGTGCGGATGGAATATGTAATTTTCGTTTTTCTCGGAAACGATTTAAGCGATTTGCAATCGGATTGATTCATTTGAAAGCCAATAATAATATCTACAATACCATACTGGTTTTGTCTACCTAGCACTAACAGTTTCCGAGATATAGAATAATTTTATTTGGAGTCATTCTGGAAGTGACTTGTGCGGATGGAATATGTAATTTTCGTTTTTCTCGGAAATGACTTAAGCGATTTGCAATCGGATTGATTCATTTGAAAGCCAATAATAATATCTACAATTCCATACTGGTTTTGTCTACCTAGCACTTTCCGTTTCCGAGATATAAATTATTTTTAGGTTGGTTCATTCTGGAAGTGACTTGTGCGGATGGAATATGTAATTTTCGTTTTTCTCGGAAACGATTTAGGCAATTTGCAATCGGATTGATTCGTTTGAAAGCCAATAATAATATCTGCAATACCATACTGGTTTTGTCTAAATAGCACTCACAAATTCCGAGATATAGATTATTTTTAGGTTGGGTCATTCTGGAAGTGACTTGTGCGGATGGAATATGTAATTTTCTTTTTTCTCGGAATCGACTTAAGCGATTTGCAATCGGATTGATTCGTTTGAAAGCCTATAATAATACCTACAATTTCATACTGGTTTTGTCTACCTAGCACTCACAGTTTCCGAGATATAGAATAATTTTATGTTGGTTCATTCTGGTAATGACTTGTGCGGATGGAATATGTAATTTTCGTTTTTCTCGGAAACGACTTAAGCGATTTGCAATCGGATTGATTCGTTTGAAAGCCAATAAAAATATCTACAATTCCATACTGGTTTTGTCTACCTAGCACTCACAGTTTCCGAGATATAGAATAATTTTATGTTGGTTCATTCTGGAAGTGACTTGTGCGGATGGAATATGTAATTTTCGTTTTTCTCGGAAACGATTTAGGCAATTTGCAATCGGATTGATTCATTTGAAAGCCAATAATAATATCTGCAATACCATACTGGTTTTGTCTACCTAGCACTCACAAATTCCGAGATATAGATTATTTTTAGGTTGGGTCATTCTGGAAGTGACTTGTGCGGATGGAATATGTAATTTTCTTTTTTCTCGGAAACGACTTAAGCGATTTGCAATCGGATTGATTCGTTTGAAAGCCTATAATAATATCTACAATTTCATACTGGTTTTGTCTACCTAGCACTCACAGTTTCCGAGATATAGAATAATTTTATGTTGGTTTATTCTGGTAATGACTTGTGCGGATGGAATATGTAATTTTCGTTTTTCTCGGAAACGACTTAAGCCATTTGCAATCGGATTGACTCATTTGAAAGCCAATAATAATATCTACAATACCATGCTGGTTTTGTCTACCTAGCACTCACAGTTTCCGAGATATAGAATAATTTTATGTGGGGTCATTCTGGAAGTGACTTGTGCGGATGGAATATGTAATTTTCGTTTTTCTCGGAAACGACTTAAGCGATTTGCAATCGGATTGATTCATTTGAAAGCCAATAATAATATCTACAATTCCATACTGGTCTTGTCTACCTAGCACTCACAGTTTCCGAGATATAGAATAATTTTATGTTGGTTCATTCTGGAAGTGTCTTGTGCGGATGGAATATGTAATTTTCGTTTTTCTCGGAAAAGACTTAAGTGATTTGCAATCGGATTGATTCGTTTGAAAGCCAATAAAAATATCTACAATTCCATACTGGTTTTGTCTACCTAGCACTAACAGTTTCCGAGATATAGAATAATTTTATTTGGAGTCATTCTGGAAGTGACTTGTGCGGATGGAATATGTTTATTCTGGTAATGACTTGTGCGGATGGAATATGTAATTTTCGTTTTTCTCGGAAACGACTTAAGCCATTTGCAATCGGATTGACTCATTTGAAAGCCAATAATAATATCTACAATACCATGCTGGTTTTGTCTACCTAGCACTCACAGTTTCCGAGATATAGAATAATTTTATGTGGGGTCATTCTGGAAGTGACTTGTGCGGATGGAATATGTAATTTTCGTTTTTCTCGGAAACGACTTAAGCGATTTGCAATCGGATTGATTCATTTGAAAGCCAATAATAATATCTACAATTCCATACTGGTCTTGTCTACCTAGCACTCACAAATTCCGAGATATAGATTATTTTTAGGTTGGGTCATTCTGGAAGTGACTTGTGCGGACGGAATATGTAATTTTCTTTTTTCTCGGAAACGACTTAAGCGATTTGCAATCGGATTGATTCATTTGAAAGCCAATAATAATATCTACAATTCCATACTGGTTTTGTCTACCTAGCACTTTCCGTTTCCGAGATATAAATTATTTTTAGGTTGGTTCATTCTGGAAGTGACTTGTGCGGATGGAATATGTAATTTTCGTTTTTCTCGGAAACGACTTAAGCGAATTGCAATCGGATTGATTCGTTTGAAAGCCAATAATAATATCTAGAATACTATACTGGTTTTGTCTACCTAGCTCTTACCGTTTCCGAGATATAGAATAATTTTATGTTGGTTCATTCTGGAAGTGGCTTGTGCGGATGGAATATGTAATTTTCGTCTTTCTCGGAAACTACTTAAGCGATTTGCAATCGGATTGATTCGTTTGAAAGCCAATAATAATATCTACAATTCCATACTGGTTTTGTCTACCTACCACAATCAGTTTCCGAGATATAGAATAATTTTATGTTGGTTCATTCTGGAAGTGACTTGTGCGGATGGAATATGTAATTTTCGTTTTTCTCGGAAACGACTTAAGCGATTTGCAATCGGATTGATTCGTTTGAAAGCCAATAATAATGTCTACAATTCCATACTGGTTTTGTCTACCTAGCACTCACAGTTTCCGAGATATAGAATAATTTTATGTTGGTTCATTCTGGAAGTGACTTGTGCGGATGGAATATGTAATTTTCGTTTTTCTCGGAAACGACTTAAGCGATTTGCAATCGGATTGATTCGTTTGAAAGCCAATAAAAATATCTACAATTCCATACTGGTTTTGTCTACCTAGCACTCACAAATTCCGAGATATAGATTATTTTTTGGTTGGGTCATTCTGGAAGTGACTTGTGCGGATGGATGGATGTAATTTTCGTTTTTCTCGGAAACGATTTAGGCGATTTGCAATCGGATTGATTCATTTGAAAGCCAATAATAATATCTACAATTCCATACTGGTTTTGTCTACATAGCTCTTATTGTTTTCGAGATATAGATTATTTTTAGGTTGGGTCATTCTGGAAGTGACTTGTGCGGATGGAATATGTAATTTTCGTTTTTCTCGGAAACGACTTAAGCGATTTGCAATCGGATTGATTCGTTTGAAAGCCAATAAAAATATCTACAATTCCATACTGGTTTTGTCTACCTAGCTCTTACCGTTTCCGAGATATAGAATAATTTTATGTTGGTTCATTCTGGAAGTGACTTGTGCGGATGGAATATGTAATTTTCGTTTTTCTCGGAAACGATTTAGGCGATTTGCAATCGGATTGATTCATTTGAAAGCCAATAATAATATCTACAATGCCATACTGGTTTTGTCTACCTAGCACTCACAAATTCCGAGATATAGATTATTTTTAAGTTGGGTCATTCTGGAAGTGACTTGTGCGGATGGAATATGTAATTTTCGTTTTTCTCGGAAACGACTTAAGCGATTTGCAATCGGATTGATTCGTTTGAAAGCCAATAATAATATCTAGAATACTATACTGGTTTTGTCTGCCTAGCTCTTACCGTTTCCGAGATATAGAATAATTTTATGTTGGTTCATTCTGGAAGTGACTTGTGCGGATTGAATATGTAATTTTCGTTTTTCTCGGAAACGATTTAGGCAATTTGCAATCGGATTGATTCATTTGAAAGCCAATAATAATATCTGCAATACCATACTGGTTTTGTCTACCTAGCACTCACAAATTCCGGGATATAGATTATTTTTAGGTTGGGTCATTCTGGAAGTGACTTGTGCGGATGGAATATGTAATTTTCTTTTTTCTTGGAAACGACATAAGCGATTTGCAATCGGATTGATTCGTTTGAAAGCCAATAAAAATATCTACAATTCCATACTGGTTTTGTCTACATAGCTCTTATTGTTTTCGAGATATAGAATAATTTTATGTTGGTTCATTCTGGAAGTGACTTGTGCGGATGGAATATGTATTTTTCGTTTTTCTCGGAAACGACTTAAGCGATTTGCAATCGGATTGATTCATTTGAAAGCCAATAATAATATGTACAATTCCGTACTGGTTTTGTCTACCTAGCACTTACCGTTTCCGAGATAAAATTATTTTTAGGTAGGGTCATTCTGGAAGTGACTTGTGCGGATGGAATATGTAATTTTTGTTTTTCTCGGAAACGACTTAAGCGATTTGCAATCGGATTGATTCATTTGAAAGCCAATAATAATATCTACAATTCCATACTGGTTTTGTATAGCTCTTATTGTTTTCGAGATATAGATTATTTTTAGGTTGGGTCATTCTGGAAGTGACTCATGCGGATGGAATATGTAATTTTCGTTTTTCTCGGAAACGACTTAAGCGATTTGCAATCGGATTGATTCGTTTGAAAGCCAATAATAATATCTACAATTCCATACTGGTTTTGTCTACCTACCACAAACAGTTTCCGAGATATAGAATAATTTTATGTTGGTTCATTCTGGAAGTGACTTGTGCGGATGGAATAAGTAATTTTCGTTTTTCTCGGAAACGACTTAAGCGATTTGCAATCGGATTGATTCGTTTGAAAGCCAATAATAATATCTACAATTCCATACTGGTTTTGTCTACCTAGCACTCACAGTTTCCGAGATATAGAATAATTTTATGTTGGTTCATTCTGGAAGTGACTTGTGCGGATGGAATATGTAATTTTCGTTTTTCTCGGAAACGATTTAGGCGATTTGCAATCGGATTGATTCATTTGAAAGCCAATAATAATATCTACAATACCATACTGGTTTTGTCTACCTAGCACTCACAGTCTCCGAGATATAGAATAATCTTATGTTGGTTCATTCTGGAAGTGACTTGTGCGGATGGATGGATGTAATTTTCGTTTTTCTCGGAAACGATTTAAGCGATTTGCAATCGGATTGATTCATTTGAAAGCCAATAATAATATCTACAATTCCATACTGGTTTTGTCTACCTAGCACTCACAGTTTCCGAGATATAGAATAATTTTGTGTTGGTTCATTCTGGAAGTGACTTGTGCGGATGGAATATGTAATTTTCGTTTTTCTCGGAAACGATTTAGGCGATTTGCAATCGGATTGATTCATTTGAAAGCCAATAATAATATCTACAATACCATACTGGTTTTGTCTACCTAGCACTCACAGTCTCCGAGATATAGAATAATCTTATGTTGGTTCATTCAGGAAGTGACTTGTGCGGATGGATGGATGTAATTTTCGTTTTTCTCGGAAACGATTTAAGCGATTTGCAATCGGATTGATTCATTTGAAAGCCAATAATAATATCTACAATTCCATACTGGTTTTGTCTACCTAGCACTCACAGTTTCCGAGATATAGAATAATTTTATGTTGGTTCATTCTGGAAGTGACTTGTGCGGATGGAATATGTAATTTTCGTTTTTCTCGGAAACGATTTAGGCGATTTGCAATCGGATTGATTCATTTGAAAGCCAATAATAATATCTACAATACCATACTGGTTTTGTCTACCTAGCACTCACAGTCTCCGAGATATAGAATAATCTTATGTTGGTTCATTCTGGAAGTGACTTGTGCGGATGGAATATGTAATTTTCGTTTTTCTCGGAAACGACTTAAGCGATTTGCAATCGGATTCGTTTGAAAGCCAATAATAATATCTAGAATACTATACTGGTTTTGTCTACCTAGCTCTTACCGTTTCCGAGATATAGAATAATTTTATATTGGTTCATTGTGGAAGTGGCTTGTGCGGATGGAATATGTAATTTTCGTTTTTCTCGGAAACGATTTAGGCAATTTGCAATCGGATTGATTCATTTGAAAGCCAATAATAATATCTGCAATACCATACTGGTTTTGTCTATCTAGCACTCACAAATTCCGAGATATAGATTATTTTTAGGTTGGGTCATTCTGGAAGTGACTTGTGCGGATGGAATATGTAATTTTCTTTTTTCTCGGAAACGACTTAAGCGATTTGCAATCGGATTGATTTGTTTGAAAGCCTATAATAATATCTACAATTTCATACTGGTTTTGTCTGCCTAGCACTCACAGTTTCCGAGATATAGAATAATTTTATGTTGGTTCATTCTGGTAATGACTTGTGCGAATGGAATATGTAATTTTCGTTTTTCTCGGAAACGACTTAAGCGATTTGCAATCGGATTGATTCGTTTAAAAGCCAATAAAAATATCTACAATTCCATGCTGGTTTTGTCTACCTAGCACTCACAGTTTCCGAGATATAGAATAATTTTATGTTGGTTCATTCTGGAAGTGACTTGTGCGAATGGAATATGTAATTTTCGTTTTTCTCGGAAACGATTTAGGCAATTTGCAATCGGATTGATTCATTTGAAAGCCAATAATAATATATGCAATACCATACTGGTTTTGTCTACCTAGCACTCACAAATTCCGAGATATAGATTATTTTTAGGTTGGGTCATTCTGGAAGTGACTTGTGCGGATGGAATATGTAATTTTCTTTTTTCTCGGAAACGACTTAAGCGATTTGCAATCGGATTGATTCGTTTGAAAGCCTATAATAATATCTACAATTTCATACTGGTTTTGTCTACCTAGCACTCACAGTTTCCGAGATATAGAATAATTTTAGGTTGGTTCATTCTGGTAATGACTTGTGCGGATGGAATATGTAATTTTCGTTTTTCTCGGAAACGACTTAAGCCATTTGCAATCGGATTGATTCATTTGAAAGCCAATAATAATATCTACAATTCCATACTGGTCTTGTCTACCTAGCACTTTCCGTTTCCCAGATATAAATTATTTTTAGGTTGGTTCATTCTGGAAGTGACTTGTGCGGATGGAATATGTAATTTTCGTTTTTCTCGGAAACGACTTAAGCGATTTGCAATCGGATTGATTCGTTTGAAAGCCAATAATAATATCTAGAATACTATACTGGTTTTGTCTACCTAGCTCTTACCGTTTCCGAGATATAGAATAATTTTATGTTGGTTCATTCTGGAAGTGGCTTGTGCGGATGGAATATGTAAATTTCGTCTTTCTCGGAAACTACTTAAGCGATTTGCAATCGGATTGATTCGTTTGAAAGCCAACAATAATATCTACAATTCCATACTGGTTTTGTCTACTTACCACAAACAGTTTCGGGGATATAGAACAATTTTATGTTGGTTCATTCTGGAAGTGACTTGTGCGGATGGAATATGTAATTTTCGTTTTTCTCGGAAACGACTTAAGCGATTTGCAATCGGATTGATTCGTTTGAAAGCCAATAATAATATCTACAATTCCATACTGGTTTTGTCTTCCTAGCACGCACAGTTTCCGAGATATAGAATAATTTTATGTTGGTTCATTCTGGAAGTGAGTTGTGCGGATGGAATATGTAATTTTCGTTTTTCTCGGAAACGATTTAGGCGATTTGCAATCGGATTGATTCATTTGAAAGCCAATAATAATATCTACAATACCATACTGGTTTTGTCTACCTAGCACTCACAAATTCCGAGATATAGATTATTTTTTGGTTGGGTCATTCTGGAAGTGACTTGTGCGGATGGAATATGTAATTTTCGTTTTTCTCGGAAACGACTTAAGCGATTTGCAATCGTATTGATTCGTTTGAAAGCCTATAATAATATCTACAATTCCATACTGATTTTGTCTACCTAGCACTCACCGTCTCCGAGATATAGAATAATCTTATGTTGGTTCATTCTGGAAGTGACTTGTGCGGATGGAATATGTAATTTTCGTTTTTCTCGGAAACGATTTAAGCGATTTGCAATCGGATTGATTCATTTGATGGCCAATAATAATATCTACAATACCATACTGGTTTTGTCTACCTAGCACTAACAGTTTCCGAGGTGTAGAATAATTTTATTTGGAGTCATTCTGGAAGTGACTTGTGCGGATGGAATATGTAGTTTTCGTTTTTCTCGGAAACGACTTAAGCTATTTGCAATCGGATTGATTCATTTGAAAGCCAATAATAATATCTACAATTCCATACTGGTTTTGTCTACCTAGCACTTTCCGTTTCCGAGATATAAATTATTTTTAGGTTGGTTCATTCTGGAAGTGACTTGTGCGGATGGAATATGTAATTTTCGTTTTTCTCGGAAACGACTTAAGCGATTTGCAATCGGATTGATTCGTTTGAAAGCCAATAATAATATCTAGAATACTATACTGGTTTTGTCTACCTAGCTCTTACCGTTTCCGAGATATAGCATAATTTTATGTTGGTTCATTCTGGAAGTGGCTTGTGCGGATGGAATATGTAATTTTCGTTTTTCTCGGAAACGATTTAGGCAATTTGCAATCGGATTGATTCATTTGAAAGCCAATAATAATATCTGCAATACCATACTGGTTTTGTCTACCTAGCACTCACAAATTCCGAGATATAGATTATTTTTAGGTTGGGTCATTCTGGAAGTGACTTGTGCGGATGGAATATGTAATTTTCTTTTTTCTCGGAAACGACTTAAGCGATTTGCAATCGGATTGATTCGTTTGAAAGCCTATAATAATATCTACAATTTCATACTGGTTTTGTCTACCTAGCACTCACAGTTTCCGAGATATAGAATAATTTTATGTTGGTTCATTCTGGTAATGACTTGTGCGGATGGAATATATAATTTTCGTTTTTCTCGGAAACGACTTAAGCGATTTGCAATCGGATTGATTCGTTTGAAAGCCAATAAAAATATCTACAATTCCATACTGGTTTTGTCTACCTAGCACTCACAGTTTCCGAGATATAGAATAATTTTATGTTGGTTCATTCTGGAAGTGACTTGTGCGGATGGAATATGTAATTTTCGTGTTTCTCGGAAACGATTTAGGCAATTTGCAATCGGATTGATTCATTTGAAAGCCAATAATAATATCTGCAATACCATACTGGTTTTGTCTACCTAGCACTCACAAATTCCGAGATATAGATTATTTTTAGGTTGGGTCATTCTGGAAGTGACTTGTGCGGATGGAATATGTAATTTTCTTTTTTCTCGGAAACGACTTAAGCGATTTGCAATCGGATTGATTCGTTTGAAAGCCTATGATAATATCTACAATTTCATACTGGTTTTGTCTACCTAGCACTCACAGTTTCCGAGATATAGAATAATTTTATGTTGGTTCATTCTGGTAATGACTTGTGCGGATGGAATATGTAATTTTCGTTTTTCTCGGAAACGACTTAAGCCATTTGCAATCGGATTGACTCATTTGAAAGCCAATAATAATATCTACAATACCATGCTGGTTTTGTCTACCTAGCACTCACAGTTTCCGAGATATAGAATAATTTTATGTGGGGTCATTCTGGAAGTGACTTGTGCGGATGGAATATGTAATTTTCGTTTTTCTCGGAAACGACTTAAGCGATTTGCAATCGGATTGATTCATTTGAAAGCCAATAATAATATCTACAATTCCATACTGGTCTTGTCTACCTAGCACTCACAGTTTCCGAGATATAGAATAATTTTATGTTGGTTCATTCTGGAAGTGTCTTGTGCGGATGGAATATGTAATTTTCGTTTTTCTCGGAAACGATTTAGGCAATTTGCAATCGGATTGATTCATTTGAAAGCCAATAATAATATCTGCAATACCATACTGGTTTTGTCTACCTAGCACTCACAAATTCCGAGATATAGATTATTTTTAGGTTGGGTCATTCTGGAAGTGACTTGTGCGGATGGAATATGTAATTTTCTTTTTTCTCGGAAACGACTTAAGCGATTTGCAATCGGATTGATTCGTTTGAAAGCCTATAATAATATCTACAATTCCATACTGGTTTTGTCTACCTAGCACTCACAGTTTCCGAGATATAGAATAATTTTATGTTGGTTCATTCTGGTAACGACTTGTGCGGATGGAATACGTAATTTTCGTTTTTCTCGGAAACAACTTAAGCGATTTGCAATCGTATTGATTCGTTTGAAAGCCAATAAAAATATCTACAGTTCCATACTGGTTTTGTCTACCTAGCACTCACAGTTTCCGAGATATAGAATAATTTTATGTTGGTTCATTCTGGAAGTGACTTGTGCGGATGGAATATGTAATTTTCGTTTTTCTCGAAAGCCAATAATAATATCTGCAATACCATACTGGTTTTATCTACCTAGCACTCACAAATTCCGAGATATA
Source organism: Stomoxys calcitrans (assembly GCF_963082655.1). Taxonomy (NCBI): domain Eukaryota; kingdom Metazoa; phylum Arthropoda; class Insecta; order Diptera; family Muscidae; genus Stomoxys; species Stomoxys calcitrans. The sequence goes on along the minus strand of NC_081555.1, from coordinate 59,788,394 downwards.
GATTATTTTTAGGTTGGGTCATTCTGGAAGTGACTTGTGCGGATGGAATATGTAATTTTCTTTTTTCTCGGAAACGACTTAAGCGATTTGCAATCGGATTGATTCGTTTGAAAGCCTATAATAATATCTACAATTTCATACTGGTTTTGTCTACCTAGCACTCACAGTTTCCGAGATATAGAATAATTTTATGTTGGTTCATTCTGGTAATGACTTGTGCGGATGGAATATGTAATTTTCGTTTTCTCGGAAACGACTTAAGCCATTTGCAATCGGATTGACTCATTTGAAAGCCAATAATAATATCTACAATACCATGCTGGTTTTGTCTACCTAGCACTCACAGTTTCCGAGATATAGAATAATTTTATGTGGGGTCATTCTGGAAGTGACTTGTGCGGATGGAATATGTAATTTTCTTTTTTCTCGGAAACGACTTAAGCGATTTGCAATCGGATTGATTCGTTCGAAAGCCTATAATAATATCTACAATTTCATACTGGTTTTGTCTACCTAGCACTCACAGTTTCCGAGATATAGAATAATTTTATGTTGGTTCATTCTGGTAATGACTTGTGCGGATGGAATATGTAATTTTCGTTTTTCTCGGAAACGACTTAAGCCATTTGCAATCAGATTGACTCATTTGAAAGCCAATAATAGTATCTACAATACCATGGTGGTTTTGTCTACCTAGCACTCACAGTTTCCGAGATATAGAATAATTTTATGTGGGGTCATTCTGGAAGTGACTTGTGCGGATGGAATATGTAATTTTCGTTTTTCTCGGAAACGACTTAAGCGATTTGCAATCGGATTGATTCATTTGAAAGCCAATAATAATACTACAATTCCATATTGGTCTTGTCTACCTAGCACTCACAGTTTCCGAGATATAGAATAATTTTATGTTGGTTCATTCTGGAAGTGTCTTGTGCGGATGGAATATGTAATTTTCGTTTTTCTCGGAAACGACTTAAGTGCTTTGCAATCGGATTGATTCGTTTGAAAGCCAATAAAAATATCTACAATTCCATACTGGTTTTGTCTACCTAGCACTAACAGTTTTCGAGATATAGAATAATTTTATTCGGAGTCATTCTGGAAGTGACTTGTGCGGATGGAATATGTAATTTTCGTTTTTCTCGGAAACGACTTAAGCGATTTGCAATCGGATTGATTCATTTGAAAACCAATAATAATATCTACAATTCCATACTGGTTTTGTCTACCTAGCACACACAAATTCCGAGATATAGATTATTTTTAGGTTGGGTCATTCTGGAAGTGACTTGTGCGGATGGAATATGTAATTTCCTTTTTCTCGGAAACGACTTAAGCGATTTGCAATCGGATTGATTCGTTTGAAAGCCAATAATAATATCTGCAATACCATACTGGTTTTGTCTACCTAGCACTCACAAATTCCGAGATATAGATTATTTTTAGGTTGGGTCATTCTGGAAGTGACTTGTGCGGATGGAATATGTAATTTTCTTTTTTCTCGGAAACGACTTAAGCGATTTGCAATCGGATTGATTCGTTTGAAAGCCTATAATAATATCTACAATTTCATACTGGTTTTGTCTACCTAGCACTCACAGTTTCCGAGATATAGAATAATTTTATGTTGGTTCATTCTGGTAATGACTTGTGCGGATGGAATATGTAATTTTCGTTTTTCTCGGAAACGACTTAAGCCATTTGCAATCGGATTGACTCATTTGAAAGCCAATAATAATATCTACAATATCATGCTGGTTTTGTCTACCTAGCACTCACAGTTTCCGAGATATAGAATAATTTTATGTGGGGTCATTCTGGAAGTGACTTGTGCGGATGGAATATGTAATTTTCGTTTTTCTCGGAAACGACTTAAGCGATTTGCAATCGGATTGATTCATTTGAAAGCCAATAATAATATCTACAATACCATGCTGGTTTTGTCTACCTAGCACTCACAGTTTCCGAGATATAGAATAATTTTATGTTGGTTCATTCTGGAAGTGTCTTGTGCGGATGGAATATGTAATTTTCGTTTTTCTCGGAAACGATTTAGGCAATTTGCAATCGGATTGATTCATTTGAAAGCCAATAATAATATCTGCAATACCATACTGAAACGACGGAAACGACTTAAGCGATTTGCAATCGGATTGATTCATTTGAAAGCCAATAATAATATCTACAATTCTATATTGGTCTTGTCTACCTAGCACTCACAGTTTCCGAGATATAGAATAATTTTATGTTGGTTCATTCTGGAAGTGACTTGTGCGGATGGAATATGTAATTTTCGTTTTTCTCGGAAACGACTTAAGCGATTTGCAATCGGATTGATTCATTTGAAAGCCAATAATAATATCTACAATTCCATACTGGTTTTGTCTACCTAGCACTCACAAATTCCGAGATATAGATTATTTTTAGGTTGGGTCATTCTGGAAGTGACTTGTGCGGATGGAATATGTAATTTTCTTTTTTCTCGGAAACGACTTAAGCGATTTGCAATCGGATTGATTCGTTTGAAAGCCTATAATAATATCTACAATTCCATAATGGTTTTGTCTACCTAGCACTCACAGTTTCCGAGATATAGAATAATTTTATGTTGGTTCATTCTGGTAATGACTTGTGCGGATGGAATATGTAATTTTCGTTTTTCTCGGAAACGACTTAAGCGATTTGCAATCGGATTGATTCGTTTGAAAGCCAATAAAAATACCTACAATTCCATACTGGTTTTGTCTACCTAGCACTCACAGTTTCCGAGATATAGAATAATTTTATGTTGGTTCATTCTGGAAGTGACTTGTGCGGATGGAATATGTAATTTTCGTTTTTCTCGGAAACGATTTAGGCAATTTGCAATCGGATTGATTCATTTGAAAGCCAATAATAATATCTGCAATACCATACTGGTTTTGTCTACCTAGCACTCACAAATTCCGAGATATAGATTATTTTTAGGTTGGGTCATTCTGGAAGTGACTTGTGCGGATGGAATATGTAATTTTCTGTTTTCTCGGAAACGACTTAAGCGATTTGCAATCGGATTGATTCGTTTGAAAGCCTATAATACTATCTACAATTTCATACTGGTTTTGTCTACCTAGCACTCACAGTTTCCGAGGTATAGAATAATTTTATGTTGGTTCATTCTGGTAATGACTTGTGCGGATGGAATATGTAATTTTCGTTTTTCTCGGAAACGACTTAAGCGATTTGCAATCGGATTGATTCATTTGAAAGCCAATAATAATATCTACAATTCCATACTGGTCTTGTCTACCTAGCACTCACAGTTTCCGAGATATAGAATAATTTTATGTTGGTTCATTCTGGAAGTGTCTTGTGCGGATGGAATATGTAATTTTCGTTTTTCTCGGAAACGACTTAAGTGATTTGCAATCGGATTGATTCGTTTGAAAGCCAATAAAAATATCTACAATTCCATACTGGTTTTGTCTACCTAGCACTAACAGTTTCCGAGATATAGAATAATTTTATTTGAAGTCATTCTGGAAGTGACTTGTGCGGATGGAATATGTAATTTTCGTTTTTCTCGGAAACGACTTAAGCGATTTGCAATTGGAATGATTCATTTGAAAGCCAATAATAATATCTACAATTCCATACTGGTTTTGTCTACCTAGCACTTTCCGTTTCCGAGATATAAATTATTTTTAGGTTGGTTCATTCTGGAAGTGACTTGTGCGGATGGAATGTGTAATTTTCGTTTTTCTCGGAAACGACTTAAGCGATTTGCAATCGGATTGATTCATTTGAAAGCCAATAATAATATCTACAATACCATACTGGTTTTGTCTACCTAGCACTAACAGTTTCCGAGATATAGAATAATTTTATTTGGAGTCATTCTGGAAGTGACTTGTGCGGATGGAATATGTAATTTTCGTTTTTCTCGGAAACGACTTAAGCGATTTGCAATCGGATTGATTCATTTGAAAGCCAATAATAATATCTACAATACCATACTGGTTTTGTCTACCTAGCACTAACAGTTTCCGAGATATAGAATAATTTTATTTGGAGTCATTCTGGAAGTGACTTGTGCGGATGGAATATGTAATTTTCGTTTTTCTCGGAACGACTTAAGCGATTTGCAATCGGATTGATTCATTTGAAAGCCAATAATAATATCTACAATTCCATACTGGTTTTGTCTACCTAGCACTTTCCGTTTCCGAGATATAAATTATTTTTAGGTTGGTTCATTCTGGAAGTGACTTGTGCGGATGGAATATGTAATTTTCGTTTTTCTCGGAAACGACTTAAGCGATTTGCAATCGGATTGATTCGTTTGAAAGCCAATAATAATATCTAGAATACTATACTGGTTTTGTCTACCTAGCTCTTACCGTTTCCGAGATATAGCATAATTTTATGTTGGTTCATTCTGGAAGTGGCTTGTGCGGATGGAATATGTAATTTTCGTTTTTCTCGGAAAAGCCAATAATAATATCTGCAATACCATACTGGTTTTGTCTACCTAGCACTCACAAATTCCGAGATATAGATTATTTTTAGGTTGGGTCATTCTGGAAGTGACTTGTGCGGATGGAATATGTAATTTTCTTTTTTCTCGGAAACGACTTAAGCGATTTGCAATCGGATTGATTCGTTTGAAAGCCTATAATAATATCTACAATTTCATACTGGTTTTGTCTACCTAGCACTCACAGTTTCCGAGATATAGAATAATTTTATGTTGGTTCATTCTGGTAATGACTTGTGCGGATGGAATATGTAATTTTCGTTTTTCTCGGAAACGACTTAAGCGATTTGCAATCGGATTGATTCGTTTGAAAGCCAATAAAAATATCTACAATTCCATACTGGTTTTGTCTACCTAGCACTCACAGTTTCCGAGATATAGAATAATTTTATGTTGGTTCATTCTGGAAGTGACTTGTGCGGATGGAATATGTAATTTTCGTTTTTCTCGGAAACGATTTAGGCAATTTGCAATCGGATTGATTCATTTGAAAGCCAATAATAATATCTGCAATACCATACTGGTTTTGTCTACCTAGCACTCACAAATTCCGAGATATAGATTATTTTTAGGTTGGGTCATTCTGGAAGTGACTTGTGCGGATGGAATATGTAATTTTCTTTTTTCTCGGAAACGACTTAAGCGATTTGCAATCGGATTGATTCGTTTGAAAGCCTATAATAATATCTACAATTTCATACTGGTTTTGTCTACCTAGCACTTTCCGTTTCCGAGATATAAATTATTTTTAGGTTGGTTCATTCTGGAAGTGACTTGTGCGGATGGAATATGTAATTTTCGTTTTTCTCGGAAACGACTTAAGCGATTTGCAATCGGATTGATTCGTTTGAAAGCCAATAATAATATCTAGAATACTATACTGGTTTTGTCTACCTAGCTCTTACCGTTTCCGAGATATAGAATAATTTTATGTTGGTTCATTCTGGAAGTGGCTTGTGCGGATGGAATATGTAATTTTCGTTTTTCTCGGAAACGATTTAGGCAATTTGCAATCGGATTGATTCGTTTGAAAGCCAATAAAAATATCTACAATTCCATACTGGTTTTGTCTACCTAGCACTCACAGTTTCCGAGATATAGAATAATTTTAAGTTGGTTCATTCTGGAAGTGGCTTGTGCGGATGGAATATGTAAATTTCGTCTTTCTCGGAAACTACTTAAGCGATTTGCAATCGGATTGATTCGTTTGAAAGCCAACAATAATATCTACAATTTCATACTGGTTTTGTCTACCTAGCACTTTCCGTTTCCGAGATATAAATTATTTTTAGGTTGGTTCATTCTGGAAGTGACTTGTGCGGATGGAATATGTAATTTTCGTTTTTCTCGGAAACGACTTAAGCGATTTGCAATCGGATTGATTCGTTTGAAAGCCAATAATAATATCTAGAATACTATACTGGTTTTGTCTACCTAGCTCTTACCGTTTCCGAGATATAGAATAATTTTATGTTGGTTCATTCTGGAAGTGGCTTGTGCGGATGGAATATGTAATTTTCGTTTTTCTCGGAAACGATTTAGGCAATTTGAAATCGGATTGATTCATTTGAAAGCCAATAATAATATCTGCAATACCATACTGGTTTTGTCTACCTAGCACTCACAAATTCCGAGATATAGATTATTTTTAGGTTGGGTCATTCTGGAAGTGACTTGTGCGGATGGAATATGTAATTTTCTTTTTTCTCGGAAACGACTTAAGCGATTTGCAATCGGATTGATTCGTTTGAAAGCCTATAATAATATCTACAATTTCATACTGGTTTTGTCTACCTAGCACTTTCCGTTTCCGAGATATAAATTATTTTTAGGTTGGTTCATTCTGGAAGTGACTTGTGCGGATGGAATATGTAATTTTCGTTTTTCTCGGAAACGACTTAAGCGATTTGCAATCGGATTGATTCGTTTGAAAGCCAATAATAATATCTAGAATACTATACTGGTTTTGTCTACCTAGCTCTTACCGTTTCCGAGATATAGAATAATTTTATGTTGGTTCATTCTGGAAGTGGCTTGTGCGGATGGAATATGTAATTTTCGTTTTTTTCGGAAACGGCTTAAGCGATTTGCAATCGGATTGATTCGTTTGAAAGCCAATAAAAATATCTACAATTCCATACTGGTTTTGTCTACCTAGCACTCACAGTTTCCGAGATATAGAATAATTTTAAGTTGGTTCATTCTGGAAGTGGCTTGTGCGGATGGAATATGTAAATTTCGTCTTTCTCGGAAACTACTTAAGCGATTTGCAATCGGATTGATTCGTTTGAAAGCCAACAATAATATCTACAATTCCATACTGGTTTTGTCTACTTACCACAAACAGTTTCGGGGATATAGAATAATTTTATGTTGGTTCATTCTGGAAGTGACTTGTGCGGATGGAATATGTAATTTTCGTTTTTCTCGGAAACGACTTAAGCGATTTGCAATCGGATTGATTCATTTGAAAGCCTATAATAATATCTACAATTCCATACTGGTTTTGTCTACCTAGCACGCACAGTTTCCGAGATATAGAATAATTTTATGTTGGTTCATTCTGGAAGTGACTTGTGCGGATGGAATATGTAATTTTCGTTTTTCTCGGAAACGATTTAGGCGATTTGCAATCGGATTGATTCATTTGAAAGCCAATAATAATATCTACAATACCATACTGGTTTTGTCTACCTAGCACTCACAAATTCCGAGATATAGATTATTTTTTGGTTGGGTCATTCTGGAAGTGACTTGTGCGGATGGAATATGTAATTTTCGTTTTTCTCGGAAACGACTTAAGCGATTTGCAATCGTATTGATTCGTTTGAAAGCCTATAATAATATCTACAATTCCATACTGATTTTGTCTACCTAGCACTCACCGTCTCCGAGATATAGAATAATCTTATGTTGGTTCATTCTGGAAGTGACTTGTGCGGATGGAATATGTAATTTTCGTTTTTCTCGGAAACGATTTAAGCGATTTGCAATCGGATTGATTCATTTGAAGGCCAATAATAATATCTACAATACCATACTGGTTTTGTCTACCTAGCACTAACAGTTTCCGAGATGTAGAATAATTTTATTTGGAGTCATTCTGGAAGTGACTTGTGCGGATGGAATATGTAGTTTTCGTTTTTCTCGGAAACGACTTAAGCTATTTGCAATCGGATTGATTCATTTGAAAGCCAATAATAATATCTACAATTCCATACTGGTTTTGTCTACCTAGCACTTTCCGTTTCCGAGATATAAATTATTTTTAGGTTGGTTCATTCTGGAAGTGACTTGTGCGGATGGAATATGTAATTTTCGTTTTTCTCGGAAACGACTTAAGCGATTTGCAATCGGATTGATTCGTTTGAAAGCCAATAATAATATCTAGAATACTATACTGGTTTTGTCTACCTAGCTCTTACCGTTTCCGAGATATAGCATAATTTTATGTTGGTTCATTCTGGAAGTGGCTTGTGCGGATGGAATATGTAATTTTCGTTTTTCTCGGAAACGATTTAGGCAATTTGCAATCGGATTGATTCATTTGAAAGCCAATAATAATATCTGCAATACCATACTGGTTTTGTCTACCTAGCACTCACAAATTCCGAGATATAGATTATTTTTAGGTTGGGTCATTCTGGAAGTGACTTGTGCGGATGGAATATGTAATTTTCTTTTTTCTCGGAAACGACTTAAGCGATTTGCAATCGGATTGATTCGTTTGAAAGCCTATAATAATATCTACAATTTCATACTGGTTTTGTCTACCTAGCATTCACAGTTTCCGAGATATAGAATAATTTTATGTTGGTTCATTCTGGTAATGACTTGTGCGGATGGAATATGTAATTTTCGTTTTTCTCGGAAACGACTTAAGCGATTTGCAATCGGATTGATTCGTTTGAAAGCCAATAAAAATATCTACAATTCCATACTGGTTTTGTCTACCTAGCACTCACAGTTTCCGAGATATAGAATAATTTTATGTTGGTTCATTCTGGAAGTGACTTGTGCGGATGGAATATGTAATTTTCGTTTTTCTCGGAAACGATTTAGGCAATTTGCAATCGGATTGATTCATTTGAAAGCCAATAATAATATCTGCAATACCGTACTGGTTTTGTCTACCTAGCACTCACAAATTCCGAGATATAGATTATTTTTAGGTTGGGTTATTCTGGAAGTGACTTGTGCGGATGGAATATGTAATTTTCTTTTTTCTCGGAAACGACTTAAGCGATTTGCAATCGGATTGATTCGTTCGAAAGCCTATAATAATATCTACAATTTCATACTGGTTTTGTCTACCTAGCACTCACAGTTTCCGAGATATAGAATAATTTTATGTTGGTTCATTCTGGTAATGACTTGTGCGGATGGAATATGTAATTTTCGTTTTTCTCGGAAACAACTTAAGCCATTTGCAATCGGATTGACTCATTTGAAAGCCAATAATAATATCTACAATACCATGCTGGTTTTGTCTACCTAGCACTCACAGTTTCCGAGATATAGAATAATTTTATGTGGGGTCATTCTGGAAGTGACTTGTGCGGATGGAATATGTAATTTTCGTTTTTCTCGGAAACGACTTAAGCGATTTGCAATCGGATTGATTCATTTGAAAGCCAATAATAATATCTACAATTCCATACTGGTCTTGTCTACCTAGCACTCACAGTTTCCGAGATATAGAATAATTTTATGTTGGTTCATTCTGGAAGTGTCTTGTGCGGATGGAATATGTAATTTTCGTTTTTCTCGGAAACGATTTAGGCAATTTGCAATCGGATTGATTCATTTGAAAGCCAATAATAATATCTGCAATACCATACTGGTTTTGTCTACCTAGCACTCACAAATTCCGAGATATAGATTATTTTTAGGTTGGGTCATTCTGGAAGTGACTTGTGCGGATGGAATATGTAATTTTCTTTTTTCTCGGAAACGACTTAAGCGATTTGCAATCGGATTGATTCGTTTGAAAGCCTATAATAATATCTACAATTTCATACTGGTTTTGTCTACCTAGCACTCACAGTTTCCGAGATATAGAATAATTTTATGTTGGTTCATTCTGGTAATGACTTGTGCGGATGGAATATGTAATTTTCGTTTTTCTCGGAAACGACTTAAGCGATTTGCAATCGGATTGATTCGTTTGAAAGCCAATAAAAATATCTACAGTTCCATACTGGTTTTGTCTACCTAGCACTCACAGTTTCCGAGATATAGAATAATTTTATGTTGGTTCATTCTGGAAGTGACTTGTGCGGATGGAATATGTAATTTTCGTTTTTCTCGAAAGCCAATAATAATATCTGCAATACCATACTGGTTTTGTCTACCTAGCACTCACAAATTCCGAGATATAGATTATTTTTAGGTTGGGGCATTCTGGAAGTGACTTGTGCGGATGGAATATGTAATTTTCTTTTTTCTCGGAAACGACTTAAGCGATTTGCAATCGGATTGATTCGTTTGAAAGCCTATAATAATATCTACAATTTCATACTGGTTTTGTCTACCTAGCACTCACAGTTTCCGAGATATAGAATAATTTTATGTTGGTTCATTCTGGTAATGACTTGTGCGGATGGAATATGTAATTTTCGTTTTTCTCGGAAACGACTTAAGCCATTTGCAATCGGATTGACTCATTTGAAAGCCAATAATAATATCTACAATACCATGCTGGTTTTGTCTACCTAGCACTCACAGTTTCCGAAACATAGAATAATTTTATGTGGGGTCATTCTGGAAGTGACTTGTGCGGATGGAATATGTAATTTTCTTTTTTCTCGGAAACGACTTAAGCGATTTGCAATCGGATTGATTCGTTTGAAAGCCTATAATAATATCTACAATTTCATACTGGTTTTGTCTACCTAGCACTCACAGTTTCCGAAATATAGAATAATTTTATGTTGGTTCATTCTGGTAATGACTTGTGCGGATGGAATATGTAATTTTCGTTTTTCTCGGAAACGACTTAAGCCATTTGCAATCAGATTGACTCATTTGAAAGCCAATAATAATATCTACAATACCATGCTGGTTTTGTCTACCTAGCACTCACAGTTTCCGAGATATAGAATAATTTTATGTGGGGTCATTCTGGAAGTGACTTGTGCGGATGGAATATGTAATTTTCGTTTTTCTCCTAAACGACTTAAGCGATTTGCAATCGGATTGATTCATTTGAAAGCCAATAATAATATCTACAATTCCATATTGGTCTTGTCTACCTAGCACTCACAGTTTCCGAGATATAGAATAATTTTATGTTGGTTCATTCTGGAAGTGTCTTGTGCGGATGGAATATGTAATTTTCGTTTTTCTCGGAAACGACTTAAGTGATTTGCAATCGGATTGATTCGTTTGAAAGCCAATAAAAATATCTACAATTCCATACTGGTTTTGTCTACCTAGCACTAACAGTTTCCGAGATATAGAATAATTTTATTCGGAGTCATTCTGGAAGTGACTTGTGCGGATGGAATATGTAATTTTCGTTTTTCTCGGAAACGACTTAAGCGATTTGCAATCGGATTGATTCATTTGAAAGCCAATAATAATATCTACAATTCCATACTGGTTTTGTCTACCTAGCACTCACAAATTCCGAGATATAGATTATTTTTAGGTTGGGTCATTCTGGAAGTGACTTGTGCGGATGGAATATGTAATTTTCTTTTTCTCGGAAACGACTTAAGCGATTTGCAATCGGATTGATTCGTTTGAAAGCCAATAATAATATCTGCAATACCATACTGGTTTTGTCTACCTAGCACTCACAAATTCCGAGATATAGATTATTTTTAGGTTGGGTCATTCTGGAAGTGACTTGTGCGGATGGAATATGTAATTTTCTTTTTTCTCGGAAACGACTTAAGCGATTTGCAATCGGATTGATTCGTTTGAAAGCCTATAATAATATCTACAATTTCATACTGGTTTTGTCTACCTAGCACTCACAGTTTCCGAGATATAGAATAATTTTATGTTGGTTCATTCTGGTAATGACTTGTGCGGATGGAATATGTAATTTTCGTTTTTCTCGGAAACGACTTAAGCCATTTGCAATCGGAGTGACTCATTTGAAAGCCAATAATAATATCTACAATACCATGCTGGTTTTGTCTACCTAGCACTCACAGTTTCCGAGATATAGAATAATTTTATGTGGGGTCATTCTGGAAGTGACTTGTGCGGATGGAATATGTAATTTTCGTTTTTCTCGGAAACGACTTAAGCGATTTGCAATCGGATTGATTCATTTGAAAGCCAATAATAATATCTACAATTCCATACTGGTCTTGTCTACCTAGCACTCACAGTTTCCGAGATATAGAATAATTTTATGTTGGTTCATTCTGGAAGTGTCTTGTGCGGATGGAATATGTAATTTTCGTTTTTCTCGGAAACGATTTAGGCAATTTGCAATCGGATTGATTCATTTGAAAGCCAATAATAATATCTGCAATACCATACTGAAACGACGGATACGACTTAAGCGATTTGCAATCGGATTGATTCATTTGAAAGCCAATAATAATATCTACAATTCCATATTGGTCTTGTCTACCTAGCACTCACAGTTTCCGAGATATAGAATAATTTTATGTTGGTTCATTCTGGAAGTGACTTGTGCGGATGGAATATGTAATTTTCGTTTTTCTCGGAAACGACTTAAGCGATTTGCAATCGGATTGATTCATTTGAAAGCCAATAATAATATCTACAATTCCATACTGGTTTTGTCTACCTAGCACTCACAAATTCCGAGATATAGATTATTTTTAGGTTGGGTCATTCTGGAAGTGACTTGTGCGGATGGAATATGTAATTTTCTTTTTTCTCGGAAACGACTTAAGCGATTTGCAATCGGATTGATTCGTTTGAAAGCCTATAATAATATCTACAATTCCATAATGGTTTTGTCTACCTAGCACTCACAGTTTCCGAGATATAGAATAATTTTATGTTGGTTCATTCTGGTAATGACTTGTGCGGATGGAATATGTAATTTTCGTTTTTCTCGGAAACGACTTAAGCGATTTGCAATCGGATTGATTCGTTTGAAAGCCAATAAAAATACCTACAATTCCATACTGGTTTTGTCTACCTAGCACTCACAGTTTCCGAGATATAGAATAATTTTATGTTGGTTCATTCTGGAAGTGACTTGTGCGGATGGAATATGTAATTTTCGTTTTTCTCGGAAACGATTTAGGCAATTTGCAATCGGATTGATTCATTTGAAAGCCAATAATAATATCTGCAATACCATACTGGTTTTGTCTACCTAGCACTCACAGTTTCCGAGATATAGAATAATTTTATGTTGGTTCATTCTGGAAGTGTCTTGTGCGGATGGAATATGTAATTTTCGTTTTTCTCGGAAACGATTTAGGCAATTTGCAATCGGATTGATTCATTTGAAAGCCAATAATAATATCTACAATTCCATACTGGTCTTGTCTACCTAGCTCTTACCGTTTCCGAGATATAGATTATTTTTAGGTTGGGTCATACTGGAAGTGACTTGTGCGGATGGAATATGTAATTTTCGTTTTTCTCGGAAACGACTTAAGCGATTTGCAATTGGAATGATTCATTTGAAAGCCAATAATAATATCTACAATTCCTTACTGGTTTTGTCTACCTAGCACTTTCCGTTTCCGAGATATAAATTATTTTTAGGTTGGTTCATTCTGGAAGTGACTTGTGCGGATGGAATGTGTAATTTTCGTTTTTCTCGGAAACGACTTAAGCGATTTGCAATCGGATTGATTCATTTGAAAGCCAATAATAATATCTACAATACCATACTGGTTTTGTCTACCTAGCACTAACAGTTTCCGAGATATAGAATAATTTTATTTGGAGTCATTCTGGAAGTGACTTGTGCGGATGGAATATGTAATTTTCGTTTTTCTCGGAAACGACTTAAGCGATTTGCAATCGGATTGATTCATTTGAAAGCCAATAATAATATCTACAATACCATACTGGTTTTGTCTACCTAGCACTAACAGTTTCCGAGATATAGAATAATTTTATTTGGAGTCATTCTGGAAGTGATTTGTGCGGATGGAATATGTAATTTTCGTTTTTCTCGGAACGACTTAAGCGATTTGCAATCGGATTGATTCATTTGAAAGCCAATAATAATATCTACAATTCCATACTGGTTTTGTCTACCTAGCACTTTCCGTTTCCGAGATATAAATTATTTTTAGGTTGGTTCATTCTGGAAGTGACTTGTGCGGATAGAATATATAATTTTCGTTTTTCTCGGAAACGACTTAAGCGATTTGCAATCGGATTGATTCGTTTGAAAGCCAATAATAATATCTAGAATACTATACTGGTTTTGTCTACCTAGCTCTTACCGTTTCCGAGATATAGAATAATTTTATGTTGGTTCATTCTGGAAGTGGCTTGTGCGGATGGAATATGTAATTTTCGTTTTTCTCGGAAACGATATAGGCAATTTGAAATCGGATTGATTCATTTGAAAGCCAATAATAATATCTGCAATACCATACTGGTTTTGTCTACCTAGCACTCACAAATTCCGAGATATAGATTATTTTTAGGTTGGGTCATTCTGGAAGTGACTTGTGCGGATGGAATATGTAATTTTCTTTTTTCTCGGAAACGACTTAAGCGATTTGCAATCGGATTGATTCGTTTGAAAGCCTATAATAATATCTACAATTTCATACTGGTTTTGTCTACCTAGCACTCACAGTTTCCGAGATATAGAATAATTTTATGTTGGTTCATTCTGGTAATGACTTGTGCGGATGGAATATGTAATTTTCGTTTTTCTCGGAAACGACTTAAGCGATTTGCAATCGGATTGATTCGTTTGAAAGCCAATAAAAATATCTACAATTCCATACTGGTTTTGTCTACCTAGCACTCACAGTTTCCGAGATATAGAATAATTTTATGTTGGTTCATTCTGGAAGTGACTTGTGCGGATGGAATATGTAATTTTCGTTTTTCTCGGAAACGATTTAGGCAATTTGCAATCGGATTGATTCATTTGAAAGCCAATAATAATATCTGCAATACCATACTGGTTTTGTCTACCTAGCACTCACAAATTCCGAGATATAGATTATTTTTAGGTTGGGTCATTCTGGAAGTGACTTGTGCGGATGGAATATGTAATTTTCTTTTTTCTCGGAAACGACTTAAGCGATTTGCAATCGGATTGATTCGTTTGAAAGCCTATAATAATATCTACAATTTCATACTGGTTTTGTCTACCTAGCACTTTCCGTTTCCGAGATATAAATTATTTTTAGGTTGGTTCATTCTGGAAGTGACTTGTGCGGATGGAATATGTAATTTTCGTTTTTCTCGGAAACGACTTAAGCGATTTGCAATCGGATTGATTCGTTTGAAAGCCAATAATAATATCTAGAATACTATACTGGTTTTGTCTACCTAGCTCTTACCGTTTCCGAGATATAGAATAATTTTATGTTGGTTCATTCTGGAAGTGGCTTGTGCGGATAGAATATGTAATTTTCGTTTTTCTCGGAAACGATATAGGCAATTTGAAATCGGATTGATTCATTTGAAAGCCAATAATAATATCTGCAATACCATACTGGTTTTGTCTACCTAGCACTCACAAATTCCGAGATATAGATTATTTTTAGGTTGGGTCATTCTGGAAGTGACTTGTGCGGATGGAATATGTAATTTTCTTTTTTCTCGGAAACGACTTAAGCGATTTGCAATCGGATTGATTCGTTTGAAAGCCTATAATAATATCTACAATTTCATACTGGTTTTGTCTACCTAGCACTCACAGTTTCCGAGATATAGAATAATTTTATGTTGGTTCATTCTGGTAATGACTTGTGCGGATGGAATATGTAATTTTCGTTTTTCTCGGAAACGACTTAAGCGATTTGCAATCGGATTGATTCGTTTGAAAGCCAATAAAAATATCTACAATTCCATACTGGTTTTGTCTACCTAGCACTCACAGTTTCCGAGATATAGAATAATTTTATGTTGGTTCATTCTGGAAGTGACTTGTGCGGATGGAATATGTAATTTTCGTTTTTCTCGGAAACGATTTAGGCAATTTGCAATCGGATTGATTCATTTGAAAGCCAATAATAATATCTGCAATACCATACTGGTTTTGTCTACCTAGCACTCACAAATTCCGAGATATAGATTATTTTTAGGTTGGGTCATTCTGGAAGTGACTTGTGCGGATGGAATATGTAATTTTCTTTTTTCTCGGAAACGACTTAAGCAATTTGCAATCGGATTGATTCGTTTGAAAGCCTATAATAATATCTACAATTTCATACTGGTTTTGTCTACCTAGCACTTTCCGTTTCCGAGATATAAATTATTTTTAGGTTGGTTCATTCTGGAAGTGACTTGTGCGGATGGAATATGTAATTTTCGTTTTTCTCGGAAACGACTTAAGCGATTTGCAATCGGATTGATTCGTTTGAAAGCCAATAATAATATCTAGAATACTATACTGGTTTTGTCTACCTAGCTCTTACCGTTTCCGAGATATAGAATAATTTTATGTTGGTTCATTCTGGAAGTGGCTTGTGCGGATGGAATATGTAATTTTCGTTTTTCTCGGAAACGATTTAGGCAATTTGAAATCGGATTGATTCATTTGAAAGCCAATAATAATATCTGCAATACCATACTGGTTTTGTCTACCTAGCACTCACAAATTCCGAGATATAGATTATTTTTAGGTTGGGTCATTCTGGAAGTGACTTGTGCGGATGGAATATGTAATTTTCTTTTTTCTCGGAAACGACTTAAGCGATTTGCAATCGGATTGATTCGTTTGAAAGCCTATAATAATATCTACAATTTCATACTGGTTTTGTCTACCTAGCACTCACAGTTTCCGAGATATAGAATAATTTTATGTTGGTTCATTCTGGTAATGACTTGTGCGGATGGAATATGTAATTTTCGTTTTTTTCGGAAACGGCTTAAGCGATTTGCAATCGGATTGATTCGTTTGAAAGCCAATAAAAATATCTACAATTCCATACTGGTTTTGTCTACCTAGCACTCACAGTTTCCGAGATATAGAATAATTTTATGTTGGTTCATTCTGGAAGTGACTTGTGCGGATGGAATATGTAATTTTCGTTTTTCTCGGAAACGATTTAGGCAATTTGCAATCGGATTGATTCATTTGAAAGCCAATAATAATATCTGCAATACCATACTGGTTTTGTCTACCTAGCACTCACAAATTCCGAGATATAGATTATTTTTAGGTTGGGTCATTCTGGAAGTGACTTGTGCGGATGGAATATGTAATTTTCTTTTTTCTCGGAAACGACTTAAGCGATTTGCAATCGGATTGATTCGTTTGAAAGCCTATAATAATATCTACAATTTCATACTGGTTTTGTCTACCTAGCACTTTCCGTTTCCGAGATATAAATTATTTTTAGGTTGGTTCATTCTGGAAGTGACTTGTGCGGATGGAATATGTAATTTTCGTTTTTCTCGGAAACGACTTAAGCGATTTGCAATCGGATTGATTCGTTTGAAAGCCAATAAAAATATCTACAATTCCATACTGGTTTTGTCTACCTAGCACTCACAGTTTCCGAGATATAGAATAATTTTATGTTGGTTCATTCTGGAAGTGACTTGTGCGGATGGAATATGTAATTTTCGTTTTTCTCGGAAACGATTTAGGCAATTTGCAATCGGATTGATTTATTTGAAAGCCAATAATAATATCTGCAATACCATACTGGTTTTGTCTACCTAGCACTCACAAATTCCGAGATATAGATTATTTTTAGGTTGGGTCATTCTGGAAGTGACTTGTGCGGATGGAATATGTAATTTTCTTTTTTCTCGGAAACGACTTAAGCGATTTGCAATCGGATTGATTCGTTTGAAAGCCTATAATAATATCTACAATTTCATACTGGTTTTGTCTACCTAGCACTCACAGTTTCCGAGATATAGAATAATTTTATGTTGGTTCATTCTGGTAATGACTTGTGCGGATGGAATATGTAATTTTCGTTTTTCTCGGAAACGACTTAAGCCATTTGCAATCGGATTGACTCATTTGAAAGCCAATAATAATATCTACAATACCATGCTGGTTTTGTCTACCTAGCACTCACAGTTTCCGAGATATAGAATAATTTTATGTGGGGTCATTCTGGAAGTGACTTGTGCGGATGGAATATGTAATTTTCGTTTTCCTCGGAAACGACTTAAGCGATTTGCAATCGGATTGATTCATTTGAAAGCCAATAATAATATCTACAATTACAAACTGGTCTTGTCTACCTAGCACTCACAGTTTCCGACATATAGAATAATTTTATATTGGTTCATTCTGGAAGTGTCTTGTGCGGATGGAATATGTAATTTTCGTTTTTCTCGGAAAAGACTTAAGTGATTTGCAATCGGATTGATTCGTTTGAAAGCCAATAAAAATATCTACAATTCCATACTGGTTTTGTCTACCTAGCACTCACAGTTTCCGAGATATAGAATAATCTCATGTTGGTTCATTCTGGAAGTGACTTGTGCGGATGGAATATGTAATTTTCGTTTTTCTCGGAAACGACTTAAGCGATTTGCAATCGGATTGATTCATTTGAAAGCCAATAATAATATATACAATTCCATACTGGTTTTGTCTACCTAGCACTTTCCGTTTCCGAGATATAAATTATTTTTAGGTTGGTTCATTCTGGAAGTGACTTGTGCGGATAATAATAATATCTAGAATACTATACTGGTTTTGTTTACCTAGTTCTTACCGTTTCCGAGATATAGGATAATTTTATGTTGGTTCATTCTGGAAGTTGCTTGTGCGGATGGAATATGTAATTTTCGTTTTTCTCGGAAACGATTTAGGCAATTTGCAATCGGATTGATTCATTTGAAAGCCAATAATAATATCTGCAATACCATACTGGTTTTGTCTACCTAGCACCCACAAATTCCGAGATATAGATTATTTTTAGGTTGGGTCATTCTGGAAGTGACTTGTGCAGATGGAATATGTAATTTTCTTTTTTCTCGGAAACGACTTAAGCGAGTTGCAATCGGATTGATTCGTTTGAAAGCCTATAATAATATCTACAATTTCATACTGGTTTTGTCTACCTAGCACTCACAGTTTCCGAGATATAGAATAATTTTATGTTGGTTCATTCTGGTAATGACTTGTGCGGATGGAATATGTAATTTTCGTTTTTCTCGGAAACGACTTAAGCGATTTGCAATCGGATTGATTCGTTTGAAAGCCAATAAAAATATCTACAATTCCATACTGGTTTTGTCTACCTAGCACTCACAGTTTCCGAGATATAGAATAATTTTATGTTGGTTCATTCTGGAAGTGACTTGTGCGGATAGAATATGTAATTTTCGTTTTTCTCGGAAACGATTTAGGCAATTTGCAATCGGATTGATTCATTTGAAAGCCAATATTAATATCTGCAATACCATACTGGTTTTGTCTACCTAGCACTCACAAATTCCGAGATATAGATTATTTTTAGGTTGGGTCATTCTGGAAGTGACTTGTGCGGATGGAATATGTAATTTTCTTTTTTCTCGGAAACGACTTAAGCGATTTGCAATCGGATTGATTCGTTTGAAAGCCTATAATAATATCTACAATTTCATACTGGTTTTGTCTACCTAGCACTCACAGTTTCCGAGATATAGATTATTTTTAGGTTGGGTCATTCTGGAAGTGACTTGTGCGGATGGAATAGGTACTTAAGCGATTTGCAATCGGATTGAAACATTTGAAAGCCTATAATAATATCTACAATTTCATACTGGTTTTGTCTACCTAGCACTCACAGTTTCCGAGATATAGAATAATTTTATGTTGGTTCATTCTGGTAATGACTTGTGCGGATGGAATATGTAATTTTCGTTTTTCTCGGAAACGACTTAAGCCATTTGCAATCGGATTGACTCATTTGAAAGCCAATAATAATATCTACAATACCATGCTGGTTTTGTCTACCTAGCACTCACAGTTTCCGAGATATAGAATAATTTTATGTGGGGTCATTCTGGAAGTGACTTGTGCGGATGGAATATGTAATTTTCGTTTTTCTCGGAAACGACTTAAGCGATTTGCAATCGGATTGATTCATTTGAAAGCCAATAATAATATCTACAATTCCATACTGGTCTTGTCTACCTAGCACTCACAGTTTCCGACATATAGAATAATTTTATGTTGGTTCATTCTGGAAGTGTCTTGTGCGGATGGAATATGTAATTTTCGTTTTTCTCGGAAAAAACTTAAGTGATTTGCAATCGGATTGATTCGTTTGAAAGCCAATAAAAATATCTACAATTCCATACTGGTTTTGTCTACCTAGCACTAACAGTTTCCGAGATATAGAATAATTTTATTTGGAGTCATTCTGGAAGTGACTTGTGCGGATGGAATATGTAATTTTCGTTTTTCTCGGAAACGACTTAAGCGATTTGCAATCGGATTGATTCATTTGAAAGCCAATAATAATATCTACAATTCCATACTGGTTTTGTCTACCTAGCACTTTCCGTTTCCGAGATATAAATTATTTTTAGTTTGGTTCGTTCTGGAAGTGACTTGTGCGGATAATAATAATATCTAGAATACTATACTGGTTTTTTCTACCTAGCTCTTACCGTTTCCGAGATATAGAATAATTTTATGTTGGTTCATTCTGGAAGTTGCTTGTGCGGATGGAATATGTAATTTTCGTTTTTCTCGGAAACGATTTAGGCAATTTGCAATCGGATTGATTCATTTGAAAGCCAATAATAATATCTGCAATACCATACTGGTTTTGTCTACCTAGCACTCACAAATTCCGAGATATAGATTATTTTTAGGTTGGGTCATTCTGGGAGTGACTTGTGCAGATGGAATATGTAATTTTCTTTTTTCTCGGAAACGACTTAAGCGAGTTGCAATCGGATTGATTCGTTTGAAAGCCTATAATAATATCTACAATTTCATACTGGTTTTGTCTACCTAGCACTCAAAGTTTCCGAGATATAGAATAATTTTATGTTGGTTCATTCTGGTAATGACTTGTGCGGATGGAATATGTAATTTTCGTTTTTCTCGGAAACGACTTAAGCGATTTGCAATCGGATTGATTCGTTTGAAAGCCAATAAAAATATCTACAATTCCATACTGGTTTTGTCTACCTAGCACTCACAGTTTCCGAGATATAGAATAATTTTATGTTGGTTCATTCTGGAAGTGACTTGTGCGGATGGAATATGTAATTTTCGTTTTTATCGGAAACGATTTAGGCAATTTGCAATCGGATTGATTCATTTGAAAGCCAATAATAATATCTGCAATACCATACTGGTTTTGTCTACCTAGCACTCACAAATTCCGAGATATAGATTATTTTTAGGTTGGGTCATTCTGGAAGTGACTTGTGCGGATGGAATATGTAATTTTCTTTTTTCTCGGAAACGACTTAAGCGATTTGCAATCGGATTGATTCGTTTGAAAGCCTATAATAATATCTACAATTTCATACTGGTTTTGTCTACCTAGCACTCACAGTTTCCGAGATATAGAATAATTTTATGTTGGTTCATTCTGGTAATGACTTGTGCGGATGGAATATGTAATTTTCGTTTTTCTCGGAAACGACTTAAGCGATTTGCAATCGGATTGACTCATTTGAAAGCCAATAATAATATCTACAATACCATGCTGGTTTTGTCTACCTAGCACTCACAGTTTCCGAGATATAGAATAATTTTATGTGGGGTCATTCTGGAAGTGACTTGTGCGGATGGAATATGTAATTTTCGTTTTTCTCGGAAACGACTTAAGCGATTTGCAATCGGATTGATTCATTTGAAAGCCAATAATAATATCTGCAATACCATACTGGTTTTGTCTACCTAGCACTCACAAATTCCGAGATATAGATTATTTTTAGGTTGGGTCATTCTGGAAGTGACTTGTGCGGATGGAATATGTAATTTTCTTTTTTCTCGGAAACGACTTAAGCGATTTGCAATCGGATTGATTCGTTTGAAAGCCTATAATAATATCTACAATTTCATACTGGTTTTGTCTACCTAGCACTCACAGTTTCCGAGATATAGAATAATTTTATGTTGGTTCATTCTGGTAATGACTTGTGCGGATGGTATATGTAATTTTCGTTTTTCTCGGAAACGACTTAAGCGATTTGCAATCGGATTGATTCGTTTGAAAGCCAATAAAAATATCTGCAATACCATACTGGTTTTGTCTACCTAGCACTCACAAATTCCGAGATATAGATTATTTTTAGGTTGGGTCATTCTGGAAGTGACTTGTGCGGATGGAATATGTAATTTTCTTTTTTCTCGGAAACGACTTAAGCGATTTGCAATCGGATTGATTCGTTTGAAAGCCTATAATAATATCTACAATTTCATACTGGTTTTGTCTACCTAGCACTCACAGTTTCCGAGATATAGAATAATTTTATGTTGGTTCATTCTGGTAATGACTTGTGCGGATGGAATATGTAATTTTCGTTTTTCTCGGAAACGACTTAAGCCATTTGCAATCGGATTGACTCATTTGAAAGCCAATAATAATATCTACAATACCATGCTGGTTTTGTCTACCTAGCACTCACAGTTTCCGAGATATAGAATAATTTTATGTGGGGTCATTCTGGAAGTGACTTGTGCGGATGGAATATGTAATTTTCGTTTTTCTCGGAAACGACTTAAGCGATTTGAAATCGGATTGATTCATTTGAAAGCCAATAATAATATCTACAATTCCATACTGGTCTTGTCTACCTAGCATTCACAGTTTCCGACATATAGAATAATTTTAGGTTGGGTCATTCTGGAAGTGTCTTGTGCGGATGGAATATGTAATTTTCTTTTTTCTCGGAAACGACTTAAGCGATTTGCAATCGGATTGATTCGTTTGAAAGCCTATAATAATATCTACAATTTCATACTGGTTTTGTCTACCTAGCACTCACAGTTTCCGAGATATAGAATAATTTTATGTTGGTTCATTCTGGTAATGACTTGTGCGGATGGAATATGTAATTTTCGTTTTTCTCGGAAACGACTTAAGCCATTTGCAATCGGATTGACTCATTTGAAAGCCAATAATAATATCTACAATACCATGCTGGTTTTGTCTACCTAGCACTCACAGTTTCCGAGATATAGAATAATTTTATGTGGGGTCATTCTGGAAGTGACTTGTGCGGATGGAATATGTAATTTTCGTTTTTCTCGGAAACGACTTAAGCGATTTGCAATCGGATTGATTCATTTGAAAGCCAATAATAATTACGAAGAATGGTCGCATTTGTCTTCGGAGTTTTCTGAACTTGCCGCACTAGCCAACGCACATCTCCAACTGAAAGTGCTTTTGGTCGACCAGATCTTGGTTTATTGTCAACAGTTTTCGTTTCTGTCCACTTTCTGATGATGGATTGTATAGTAGATCGTGGCCTATTTAATATTTCACTGATAGTTTTTTGAGTTAAACCATTCCTGTGGTGTTTTATTATCAAAACTTTTACCTCATCAGAAACCTCGTTTTGCTTACGACCCATTTTGACAAAAACTATATTTTCAATGAAATTAAATATTTGCTGTCAAGGGCAAAGCCTCCTTTACTAAATAAAACAGAAAAGGGGGATTCCCAAATAATATTTGAATTTGACTTTGATGATAGCACATCAATGATGAATACTTTTTTGTTCTGTTTTTGGTGTTATTATATAAAATTGCATTTTTTGCGCTAATTAAATTTATTTTTTGAATTTATTTTAAAACATATTACGAAAAATAAACTATTGCATAAAACTGCATTATTTGTTTACTTTAAATTTTCTTCAATTACCCAAAATAAGTGAATTTATTATCAATTTTGCTAATGATGAATACTTTTTTTGACCGCTGTAGAATAATTTTATGTTGGTTCATTCTGGTAATGACTTGTGCGGATGGAATATGTAATTTTCGTTTTTCTCGGAAACGACTTAAGCGATTTGCAATCGGATTGATTCGTTTGAAAGCCAATAAAAATATCTACAATTCCATACTGGTTTTGTCTACCTAGCACTCACAGTTTCCGAGATATAGAATAATTTTATGTTGGTTCATTCTGGAAGTGACTTGTGCGGATGGAATATGTAATTTTCGTTTTTCTCGGAAACGATTTAGGCAATTTGCAATCGGATTGATTCATTTGAAAGCCAATAATAATATCTGCAATACCATACTGGTTTTGTCTACCTAGCACTCACAAATTCCGAGATATAGATTATTTTTAGGTTGGGTCATTCTGGAAGTGACTTGTGCGGATGGAATATGTAATTTTCGTTTTCCTCGGAAACGACTTAAGCGATTTGCAATCGGATTGAAACATTTGAAAGCCTATAATAATATCTACAATTTCATACTGGTTTTGTCTACCTAGCACTCACAGTTTCCGAGATATAGAATAATTTTATGTTGGTTCATTCTGATAAATGCTTGTGCGGATGGAATATGTAATTTTCGTTTTTCTCGGAAACGACTTAAGCCATTTGCAATCGGATTGACTCATTTGAAAGCCAATAATAATATCTACAATACCATACTGGTTTTGTCTACCTAGCACTCACAGTTTCCGAGATATAGAATAATTTTATGTGGGGTCATTCTGGAAGTGACTTGTGCGGATGGAATATGTAATTTTCGTTTTTCTCGGAAACGACTTAAGCGATTTGCAATCGGATTGATTCATTTGAAAGCCAATAATAATATCTACAATTCCATACTGGTCTTGTCTACCTAGCACTCACAGTTTCCGACATATAGAATAATTTTATGTTGGTTCATTCTGGAAGTGTCTTGTGCGGATGGAATATGTAATTTTCGTTTTTCTCGGAAACGATTTAGGCAATTTGCAATCGGATTGATTCATTTGAAAGCCAATATTAATATCTGCAATACCATACTGGTTTTGTCTACCTAGCACTCACAAATTCCGAGATATAGATTATTTTTAGGTTGGGTCATTCTGGAAGTGACTTGTGCGGATGGAATATGTAATTTTCTTTTTTCTCGGAAACGACTTAAGCGATTTGCAATCGGATTGATTCGTTTGAAAGCCTATAATAATATCTACAATTTCATACTGGTTTTGTCTACCTAGCACTCACAGTTTCCGAGATATAGAATAATTTTATGTTGGTTCATTCTGGTAATGACTTGTGCGGATGGAATATGTAATTTTCGTTTTTCTCGGAAACGACTTAAGCCATTTGCAATCGGATTGACTCATTTGAAAGCCAATAATAATATCTACAATACCATGCTGGTTTTGTCTACCTAGCATTCACAGTTTCCGAGATATAGAATAATTTTATGTGGGGTCATTCTGGAAGTGACTTGTGCGGATGGAATATGTAATTTTCGTTTTTCTCGGAAACGACTTAAGCGATTTGCAATCGGATTGATTCATTTGAAAGCCAATAATAATATCTACAATTCCATACTGGTCTTGTCTACCTAGCACTCACAGTTTCCGACATATAGAATAATTTTATGTTGGTTCATTCTGGAAGTGTCTTGTGCGGATGGAATATGTAATTTTCTTTTTTCTCGGAAACGACTTAAGCGATTTGCAATCGGATTGATTCGTTTGAAAGCCTATAATAATATCTACAATTTCATACTGGTTTTGTCTACCTAGCACTCACAGTTTCCGAGATATAGAATAATTTTATGTTGGTTCATTCTGGTAATGACTTGTGCGGATGGAATATGTAATTTTCGTTTTTCTCGGAAACGACTTAAGCCATTTGCAATCGGATTGACTCATTTGAAAGCCAATAATAATATCTACAATACCATGCTGGTTTTGTCTACCTAGCACTCACAGTTTCCGAGATATAGAATAATTTTATGTGGGGTCATTCTGGAAGTGACTTGTGCGGATGGAATATGTAATTTTCGTTTTTCTCGGAAACGACTTAAGCGATTTGCAATCGGATTGATTCATTTGAAAGCCAATAATAATTACGAAGAATGGTCGCATTTGTCTTCGGAGTTTTCCGAACTTGCCGCACTAGCCAACGCACATCTCCAACTGAAAGTGCTTTTGGTCGACCAGATCTTGGTTTATTGTCAACAGTTTTCGTTTCTGTCCACTTTCTGATGATGGATTGTATAGTAGATCGTGGTCTATTTAATATTTCACTGATAGTTTTTTGAGTTAAACCATTCCTGTGGTGTTTTATTATCAAAACTTTTACCTCATCAGAAACCTCGTTTTGCTTACGACCCATTTTGACAAAAACTATATTTTCAATGAAATTAAATATTTGCTGTCAAGGGCAAAGCCTCCTTTACTAAATAAAACAGAAAAGGGGGATTCCCAAATAATATTTGAATTTGACTTTGATGATAGCACATCAATGATGAATACTTTTTTTGTTCTGTTTTTGGTGTTATTATATAAAATTGCATTTTTTGCGCTAATTAAATTTATTTTTTGAATTTATTTTAAAACATATTACGAAAAATAAACTATTGCATAAAACTGCATTATTTGTTTACTTTAAATTTTCTTCAATTACCCAAAATAAGTGAATTTATTATCAATTTTGCTAATGATGAATACTTTTTTTGACCGCTGTAGAATAATTTTATGTTGGTTCATTCTGGTAATGACTAGTGCGGATGGAATATGTAATTTTCGTTTTTCTCGGAAACGACTTAAGCGATTTGCAATCGGATTGATTCGTTTGAAAGCCAATAAAAATATCTACAATTCCATACTGGTTTTGTCTACCTAGCACTCACAGTTTCCGAGATATAGAATAATTTTATGTTGGTTCATTCTGGTAATGACTTGTGCGGATGGAATATGTAATTTTCGTTTTTCTCGGAAACGACTTAAGCCATTTGCAATCGGATTGACTCATTTGAAAGCCAATAATAATATCTACAATACCATGCTGGTTTTGTCTACCTAGCACTCACAGTTTCCGAGATATAGAATAATTTTATGTGGGGTCATTCTGGAAGTGACTTGTGCGGATGGAATATGTAATTTTCGTTTTTCTCGGAAACGACTTAAGTGATTTGCAATCGGATTGATTCGTTTGAAAGCCAATAAAAATATCTACAATTCCATACTGGTTTTGTCTACCTAGCACTAACAGTTTCCGAGATATAGAATAATTTTATTTGGAGTCATTCTGGAAGTGACTTGTGCGGATGGAATATGTAATTTTCGTTTTTTTCGGAAACGACTTAAGCGATTTGCAATCGGATTGATTCATATGAAAGCCAATAATAATATCTACAATTCCATACTGGTTTTGTCTACCTAGCACTTTCCGTTTCCGAGATATAAATTATTTTTAGTTTGGTTCATTCTGGAAGTGACTTGTGCGGATAATAATAATATCTAGAATACTATACTGGTTTTGTCCACCTAGCTCTTACCGTTTCCGAGATATAGAATAATTTTATGTTGGTTCATTCTGGAAGTTGCTTGTGCGGATGGAATATGTAATTTTCGTTTTTCTCGGAAACGATTTAGGCAATTTGCAATCGGATTGATTCATTTGAAAGCCAATAATAATATCTGCAATACCATACTGGTTTTGTCTACCTAGCACTCACAAATTCCGAGATATAGATTATTTTTAGGTTGGGTCATTCTGGAAGTGACTTGTGCAGATGGAATATGTAATTTTCTTTTTTCTCGGAAACGACTTAAGCGAGTTGCAATCGGATTGATTCGTTTGAAAGCCTATAATAATATCTACAATTTCATACTGGTTTTGTCTACCTAGCACTCACAGTTTCCGAGATATAGAATAATTTTATGTTGGTTCATTCTGGTAATGACTTGTGCAGATGGAATATGTAATTTTCGTTTTTCTCGGAAACGACTTAAGCGATTTGCAATCGGATTGATTCGTTTGAAAGCCAATAAAAATATCTACAATTCCATACTGGTTTTGTCTACCTAGCACTCACAGTTTCCGAGATATAGAATAATTTTATGTTGGTTCATTCTGGAAGTGACTTGTGCGGATGGAATATGTAATTTTCGTTTTTCTCGGAAACGATTTAGGCAATTTGCAATCGGATTGATTCATTTGAAAGCCAATAATAATATCTACAATACCATACTGGTTTTGTCTACCTAGCACTCACAAATTCCGAGATATAGATTATTTTTAGGTTGGGTCATTCTGGAAGTGACTTGTGCGGATGGAATATGTAATTTTCTTTTTTCTCGGAAACGACTTAAGCGATTTGCAATCGGATTGATTCGTTTGAAAGCCTATAATAATATCTACAATTTCATACTGGTTTTGTCTACCTAGCACTCACAGTTTCCGAGATATAGAATAATTTTATGTTGGTTCATTCTGGTAATGACTTGTGCGGATGGAATATGTAATTTTCGTTTTTCTCGGAAACGACTTAAGCGATTTGCAATCGGATTGATTCGTTTGAAAGCCAATAAAAATATCTACAATTCCATACTGGTTTTGTCTACCTAGCACTCACAGTTTCCGAGATATAGAATAATTTTATGTTGGTTCATTCTGGAAGTGACTTGTGCGGATGGAATATGTAATTTTCGTTTTTCTCGGAAACGATTTAGGCAATTTGCAATCGGATTGATTCATTTGAAAGCCAATAATAATATCTGCAATACCATACTGGTTTTGTCTACCTAGCACTCACACATTCCGAGATATACATTATATTTAGGTTGGGTCATTCTGGAAGTGACTTGTGCGGATGGAACATGTAATTTTCGTTTTTCTCGGAAACGACTCAAGCGATTTGCAATCGGATTGATTCGTTTGAAAGCCAATAAAAATATCTACAATTCCATACTGGTTTTGTCTACCTAGCACTCACAGTTTCCGAGATATAGAATAATTTTATGTTGGTTCATTCTGGAAGTGACTTGTGCGGATGGAATATGTAATTTTCGTTTTTCTCGGAAACGATTTAGGCAATTTGCAATCGGATTGATTCATTTGAAAGCCAATAATAATATCTGCAATACCATACTGGTTTTGTCTACCTAGCACTCACAAATTCCGAGATATAGATTATTTTTAGGTTGGGTCATTCTGGAAGTGACTTGTGCGGATGGAATATGTAATTTTCTTTTTTCTCGGAAACGACTTAAGCGATTTGCAATCGGATTGATTCGTTTGAAAGCCTATAATAATACCTACAATTTCATACTGGTTTTGTCTACCTAGCACTCACAGTTTCCGAGATATAGAATAATTTTATGTGGGCTCATTCTGGAAGTGACTTGTGCGGATGGAATATGTAATTTTCGTTTTTCTCGGAAACGACTTAAGCGATTTGCAATCGGATTGATTCATTTGAAAGCCAATAATAATATCTACAGTTCCATACTGGTCTTGTCTACCTAGCACTCACAGTTTCCGAGATATAGAATAATTTTATGTTGGTTCATTCTGGAAGTGTCTTGTGCGGATGGAATATGTAATTTTCGTTTTTCTCGGAAACGACTTAAGTGATTTGCAATCGGATTGATTCGTTTGAAAGCCAATAAAAATATCTACAATTCCATACTGGTTTTGTCTACCTAGCACTAACAGTTTCCGAGATATAGAATAATTTTATTTGGAGTCATTCTGGAAGTGACTTGTGCGGATGGAATATGTAATTTTCGTTTTTCTCGGAAACGACTTAAGCGATTTGCAATCGGATTGATTCATTTGAAAGCCAATAATAATATCTACAATTCCATACTGGTTTTGTCTACCTAGCACTTTCCGTTTCCGAGATATAAATTATTTTTAGGTTGGTTCATTCTGGAAGTGACTTGTGCGGATAATAATAATATCTAGAATACTATACTGGTTTTGTCTACCTAGCTCTTACCGTTTCCGAGATATAGAATAATTTTATGTTGGTTCATTCTGGAAGTTGCTTGTGCGGATGGAATATGTAATTTTCGTTTTTCTCGGAAACGATTTAGGCAATTTGCAATCGGATTGATTCATTTGAAAGCCAATAATAATATCTGCAATACCATACTGGTTTTGTCTACCTAGCACTCACAAATTCCGAGATATAGATTATTTTTAGGTTGGGTCATTCTGGAAGTGACTTGTGCAGATGGAGTATGTAATTTTCTTTTTTCTCGGAAACGACTTAAGCGAGTTGCAATCGGATTGATTCGTTTGAAAGCCTATAATAATATCTACAATTTCATACTGGTTTTGTCTACCTAGCACTCACAGTTTCCGAGATATAGAATAATTTTATGTTGGTTCATTCTGGTAATGACTTGTGCGGATGGAATATGTAATTTTCGTTTTTCTCGGAAACGACTTAAGCGATTTGCAATCGGATTGATTCGTTTGAAAGCCAATAAAAATATCTACAATTCCATACTGGTTTTGTCTACCTAGCACTCACAGTTTCCGAGATATAGAATAATTTTATGTTGGTTCATTCTGGAAGTGACTTGTGTGGATGGAATATGTAATTTTCGTTTTTCTCGGAAACGATTTAGGCAATTTGCAATCGGATTGATTCATTTGAAAGCCAATAATAATATCTGCAATACCATACTGGTTTTGTCTACCTAGCACTCACAGTTTCCGAGATATAGAATAATTTTATGTTGGTTCATTCTGGTAATGACTTGTGCGGATGGAATATGTAATTTTCGTTTTTCTCGGAAACGACTTAAGCGATTTGCAATCGGATTGACTCATTTGAAAGCCAATAATAATATCTACAATACCATGCTGGTTTTGTCTACCTAGCACTCACAGTTTCCGAGATATAGAATAATTTTATGTGGGGTCATTCTGGAAGTGACTTGTGCGGATGGAATATGTAATTTTCGTTTTTCTCGGAAACGACTTAAGCGATTTGCAATCGGATTGATTCATTTGAAAGCCAATAATAATATCTGCAATACCATACTGGTTTTGTCTACCTAGCACTCACAAATTCCGAGATATAGATTATTTTTAGGTTGGGTCATTCTGGAAGTGACTTGTGCGGATGGAATATGTAATTTTCTTTTTTCTCGGAAACGACTTAAGCGATTTGCAATCGGATTGATTCGTTTGAAAGCCTATAATAATATCTACAATTTCATACTGGTTTTGTCTACCTAGCACTCACAGTTTCCGAGATATAGAATAATTTTATGTTGGTTCATTCTGGTAATGACTTGTGCGGATGGAATATGTAATTTTCGTTTTTCTCGGAAACGACTTAAGCGATTTGCAATCGGATTGATTCGTTTGAAAGCCAATAAAAATATCTACAATTCCATACTGGTTTTGTCTACCTAGCACTCACAGTTTCCGAGATATAGAATAGTTTTATGTTGGTTCATTCTGGAAGTGACTTGTGCGGATGGAATATGTAATTTTCGTTTTTCTCGGAAACGATTTAGGCAATTTGCAATCGGATTGATTCATTTGAAAGCCAATAATAATATCTGCAATACCATACTGGTTTTGTCTACCTAGCACTCACAAATTCCGAGATATAGATTATTTTTAGGTTGGGTCATTCTGGAAGTGACTTGTGCAGATGGAATATGTAATTTTCTTTTTTCTCGGAAACGACTTAAGCGAGTTGCAATCGGATTGATTCGTTTGAAAGCCAATAAAAATATCTACAATTCCATACTGGTTTTGTCTACCTAGCACTCACAGTTTCCGAGATATAGAATAATTTTATGTTGGTTCATTCTGGAAGTGACTTGTGTGGATGGAATATGTAATTTTCGTTTTTCTCGGAAACGATTTAGGCAATTTGCAATCGGATTGATTCATTTGAAAGCCAATAATAATATCTGCAATACCATACTGGTTTTGTCTACCTAGCACTCACAGTTTCCGAGATATAGAATAATTTTATGTTGGTTCATTCTGGTAATGACTTGTGCAGATGGAATATGTAATTTTCGTTTTTCTCGGAAACGACTTAAGCGATTTGCAATCGGATTGACTCATTTGAAAGCCAATAATAATATCTACAATACCATGCTGGTTTTGTCTACCTAGCACTCACAGTTTCCGAGATATAGAATAATTTTATGTGGGGTCATTCTGGAAGTGACTTGTGCGGATGGAATATGTAATTTTCGTTTTTCTCGGAAACGACTTAAGCGATTTGCAATCGGATTGATTCATTTGAAAGCCAATAATAATATCTGCAATACCATACTGGTTTTGTCTACCTAGCACTCACAAATTCCGAGATATAGATTATTTTTAGGTTGGAGTCATTCTGGAAGTGACTTGTGCGGATGGAATATGTAATTTTCTTTTTTCTCGGAAACGACTTAAGAGATTTGCAATCGGATTGATTCGTTTGAAAGCCTATAATAATATCTACAATTTCATACTGGTTTTGTCTATCTAGCACTCACAGTTTCCGAGATATAGAATAATTTTATGTTGGTTCATTCTGGTAATGACTTGTGCGGATGGAATATGTAATTTTCGTTTTTCTCGGAAACGACTTAAGCGATTTGCAATCGGATTGATTCGTTTGAAAGCCAATAAAAATATCTACAATTCCATACTGGTTTTGTCTACCTAGCACTCACAGTTTCCGAGATATAGAATAGTTTTATGTTGGTTCATTCTGGAAGTGACTTGTGCGGATGGAATATGTAATTTTCGTTTTTCTCGGAAACGATTTAGGCAATTTGCAATCGGATTGATTCATTTGAAAGCCAATAATAATATCTGCAATACCATACTGGTTTTGTCTACCTAGCACTCACAAATTCCGAGATATACATTATTTTTAGGTTGGGTCATTCTGGAAGTGACTTGTGCGGATGGAATATGTAATTTTCGTTTTTCTCGGAAACGACTCAAGCGATTTGCAATCGGATTGATTCGTTTGAAAGCCAATAAAAATATCTACAATTCCATACTGGTTTTGTCTACCTAGCACTCACAGTTTCCGAGATATAGAATAATTTTATGTTGGTTCATTCTGGAAGTGACTTGTGCGGATGGAATATGTAATTTTCGTTTTTCTCGGAAACGATTTAGGCAATTTGCAATCGGATTGATTCATTTGAAAGCCAATAATAATATCTGCAATACCATACTGGTTTTGTCTACCTAGCACTCACAAATTCCGAGATATAGATTATTTTTAGGTTGGGTCATTCTGGAAGTGACTTGTGCGGATGGAATATGTAATTTTCTTTTTTCTCGGAAACGACTTAAGCGATTTGCAATCGGATTGATTCGTTTGAAAGCCTATAATAATATCTACAATTTCATACTGGTTTTGTCTACCTAGCACTCACAGTTTCCGAGATATAGAATAATTTTATGTTGGTTCATTCTGGTAATGACTTGTGCGGATGGAATATGTAATTTTCGTTTTTCTCGGAAACGACTTAAGCCATTTGCAATCGGATTGACTCATTTGAAAGCCAATAATAATATCTACAATTCCATACTGGTTTTGTCTACCTAGCACTCACAGTTTCCGAGATATAGAATAATTTTATGTTGGTTCATTCTGGAAGTGTCTTGTGCGGATGGAATATGTAATTTTCGTTTTTCTCGGAAACGACTTAAGTGATTTGCAATCGGATTGATTCGTTTGAAAGCCAATAAAAATATCTACAATTCCATACTGGTTTTGTCTACCTAGCACTAACAGTTTCCGAGATATAGAATAATTTTTTTTGGAGTCATTCTGGAAGTGACTTGTGCGGATGGAATATGTAATTTTCGTTTTTCTCGGAAACGACTTAAGCGATTTGCAATCGGATTGATTCATTTGAAAGCCAATAATAATATCTACAATTCCATACTGGTTTTGTCTACCTAGCACTTTCCGTTTCCGAGATATAAATTATTTTTAGGTTGGTTCATTCTGGAAGTGACTTGTGCGGATGGAATGTGTAATTTTCGTTTTTCTCGGAAACGACTTAAGCGATTTGCAATCGGATTGATTCATTTGAAAGCCAATAATAATATCTACAATACCATACTGGTTTTGTCTACCTAGCACTAACAGTTTCCGAGATATAGAATAATTTTATTTGGAGTCATTCTGGAAGTGACTTGTGCGGATGGAATATGTAATTTTCGTTTTTCTCGGAAACGACTTAAGCGATTTGCAATCGGATTGATTCATTTGAAAGCCAATAATAATATCTACAATACCATACTGGTTTTGTCTACCTAGCACTAACAGTTTCCGAGATATAGAATAATTTTATTTGGAGTCATTCTGGAAGTGACTTGTGCGGATGGAATATGTAATTTTCGTTTTTCTCGGAACGACTTAAGCGATTTGCAATCGGATTGATTCATTTGAAAGCCAATAATAATATCTACAATTCCATACTGGTTTTGTCTACCTAGCACTTTCCGTTTCCGAGATATAAATTATTTTTAGGTTGGTTCATTCTGGAAGTGACTTGTGCGGATGGAATATGTAATTTTCGTTTTTCTCGGAAACGACTTAAGCGATTTGCAATCGGATTGATTCGTTTGAAAGCCAATAATAATATCTAGAATACTATACTGGTTTTGTCTACCTAGCTCTTACCGTTTCCGAGATATAGAATAATTTTATGTTGGTTCATTCTGGAAGTGGCTTGTGCGGATGGAATATGTAATTTTCGTTTTTCTCGGAAACGATTTAGGCAATTTGAAATCGGATTGATTCATTTGAAAGCCAATAATAATATCTGCAATACCATACTGGTTTTGTCTACCTAGCACTCACAAATTCCGAGATATAGATTATTTTTAGGTTGGGTCATTCTGGAAGTGACTTGTGCGGATGGAATATGTAATTTTCTTTTTTCTTGGAAACGACTTAAGCGATTTGCAATCGGATTGATTTGTTTGAAAGCCTATAATAATATCTACAATTTCATACTGGTTTTGTCTACCTAGCACTCACAGTTTCCGAGATATAGAATAATTTTATGTTGGTTCATTCTGGTAATGACTTGTGCGGATGGAATATGTAATTTTCGTTTTTCTTGGAAACGACTTAAGCGATTTGCAATCGGATTGATTCGTTTGAAAGCCAATAAAAATATCTACAATTCCGTACTGGTTTTGTCTACCTAGCACTCACAGTTTCCGAGACATAGAATAATTTTATGTTGGTTCATTCTGGAAGTGACTTGTGCGGATGGAATATGTAATGTTCGTTTTTCTCGGAAACGATTTAGGCAATTTGCAATCGGATTGATTCATTTAAAAGCCAATAATAATATCTGCAATACTATACTGGTTTTGTCTATCTAGCACTCACAAATTCCGAGATGTAGATTATTTTTAGGTTGGGTCATTCTGGAAGTGACTTGTGCGGATGGAATATGTAATTTTCGTTTTTCTCGGAAACGACTTAAGCGATTTGCAATCGGATTGATTCGTTTGAAAGCCTATAATAATATCTACAATTTCATACTGGTTTTGTCTACCTAGCACTCACAGTTTCCGAGATATAGAATAATTTTATGTTTGGTTCATTCTGGTAATGACTTGTGCGGATGGAATATGTAATTTTCGTTTTTCTCGGAAACGACTTAAGCCATTTGCAATCGGATTGACTCATTTGAAAGCCAATAATAATATCTACAATACCATGCTGGTTTTGTCTACCTAGCACTCACAGTTTCCGAGATATAGAATAATTTTATGTGGGGTCATTCTGGAAGTGACTTGTGCGGATGGAATATGTAATTTTCGTTTTTCTCGGAAACGACTTAAGCGATTTGCAATCGGATTGATTCATTTGAAAGCCAATAATAATATCTACAATTCCATACTGGTCTTGTCTACCTAGCACTCACGGTTTCCGACATATAGAATAATTTTATGTTGGTTCATTCTGGAAGTGTCTTGTGCGGATGGAATATGTAATTTTCGTTTTTCTCGGAAAAGACTTAAGCGATTTGCAATCGGATCGATTCGTTTGAAAGCCAATAAAAATATCTACAATTCCATACTGGTTTTGTCTACCTAGCACTAACAGTTTCCGAGATATAGAATAATTTTATTTGGAGTCATTCTGGAAGTGACTTGTGCGGATGGAATATGTAATTTTCGTTTTTCTCGGAAACGACTTAAGCGATTTGCAATCGGATTGATTCATTTGAAAGCCAATAATAATATCTACAATTCCATACTGGTTTTGTCTACCTAGCACTTTCCGTTTCCGAGATATAAATTATTTTTAGGTTGGTTCATTCTGGAAGTGACTTGTGCGGATAATAATAATATCTAGAATACTATACTGGTTTTGTCTACCTAGCTCTTACCGTTTCCGAGATATAGAATAATTTTATGTTGGTTCATTCTGGAAGTTGCTTGTGCGGATGGAATATGTAATTCTCGTTTTTCTCGGAAACGATTTAGGCAATTTGCAATCGGATTGATTCATTTGAAAGCCAATAATAATATCTGCAATACCATACTGGTTTTGTCTACCTAGCACTCACAAATTCCGAGATATAGATTATTTTTAGGTTGGGTCATTCTGGAAGTGACTTGTGCAGATGGAATATGTAATTTTCTTTTTTCTCGGAAACGACTTAAGCGAGTTGCAATCGGATTGATTCGTTTGAAAGCCTATAATAATATCTACAATTTCATACTGGTTTTGTCTACCTAGCACTCACAGTTTCCGAGATATAGAATAATTTTATGTTGGTTCATTCTGGTAATGACTTGTGCGGATGGAATATGTAATTTTCGTTTTTCTCGGAAACGACTTAAGCGATTTGCAATCGGATTGATTCGTTTGAAAGCCAATAAAAATATCTACAATTCCATACTGGTTTTGTCTACCTAGCACTCACAGTTTCCGAGATATAGAATAATTTTATGTTGGTTCATTCTGGAAGTGACTTGTGCGGATGGAATATGTAATTTTCGTTTTTCTCGGAAACGATTTAGGCAATTTGCAATCGGATTGATTCATTTGAAAGCCAATAATAATATCTGCAATACCATACTGGTTTTGTCTACCTAGCACTCACAAATTCCGAGATATAGATTATTTTTAGGTTGGGTCATTCTGGAAGTGACTTGTGCGGATGGAATATGTAATTTTCTTTTTTCTCGGAAACGACTTAAGCGATTTGCAATCGGATTGATTCGTTTGAAAGCCTATAATAATATCTACAATTTCATACTGGTTTTGTCTACCTAGCACTTACAGTTTCCGAGATATAGAATAATTTTATGTTGGTTCATTCTGGTAATGACTTGTGCGGATGGAATATGTAATTTTCGTTTTTCTCGAAAACGACTTAAGCGATTTGCAATCGGATTGATTCGTTTGAAAGCCAATAATAATATCTACAATTCCATACTGGTTTTGTCTACCTAGCACTCACAGTTTCCGAGATATAGAATAATTTTATGTTGGTTCATTCTGGAAGTGACTTGTGCGGATGGAATATGTAATTTTCGTTTTTCTCGGAAACGATTTAGGCAATATGCAATCGGATTGGTTCATTTGAAAGCCAATAATAATATCTGCAATACCATACTGGTTTTGTCTACCTAGCACTCACAAATTCCGAGATATAGATTATTTTTAGGTTGGGTCATTCTGGAAGTGACTTGTGCGGATGGAATATGTAATTTTCTTTTTTCTCGGAAACGACTTAAGCGATTTGCAATCGGATTGATTCGTTTGAAAGCCTATAATAATATCTACAATTTCATACTGGTTTTGTCTACCTAGCACTCACAGTTTCCGAGATATAGAATAATTTTATGTTGGTTCATTCTGGAAGTGACTTGTGCGGATGGAATATGTAATTTTCGTTTTTCTCGGAAACGATTTAGGCAATTTGCAATCGGATTGATTCATTTGAAAGCCAATAATAATATCTGCAATACCATACTGGTTTTGTCTACCTAGCACTCACAAATTCCGAGATATACATTATTTTTAGGTTGGGTCATTCTGGAAGTGACTTGTGCGGATGGAATATGTAATTTTCGTTTTTCTCGGAAACGACTCAAGCGATTTGCAATCGGATTGATTCGTTTGAAAGCCAATAAAAATATCTACAATTCCATACTGGTTTTGTCTACCTAGCACTCACAGTTTCCGAGATATAGAATAATTTTATGTTGGTTCATTCTGGAAGTGACTTGTGCGGATGGAATATGTAATTTTCGTTTTTCTCGGAAACGATTTAGGCAATTTGCAATCGGATTGATTCATTTGAAAGCCAATAATAATATCTGCAATACCATACTGGTTTTGTCTACCTAGCACTCACAAATTCCGAGATATAGATTATTTTTAGGTTGGGTCATTCTGGAAGTGACTTGTGCGGAAGGAATATGTAATTTTCTTTTTTCTCGGAAACGACTTAAGCGATTTGCAATCGGATTGATTCGTTTGAAAGCCTATAATAATATCTACAATTTCATACTGGTTTTGTCTACCTAGCACTCACAGTTTCCGAGATATAGAATAATTTTATGTTGGTTCATTCTGGTAATGACTTGTGCGGATGGAATATGTAATTTTCGTTTTTCTCGGAAACGACTTAAGCCATTTGCAATCGGATTGACTCATTTGAAAGCCAATAATAATATCTACAATTCCATACTGGTTTTGTCTACCTAGCACTCACAGTTTCCGAGATATAGAATAATTTTATGTTGGTTCATTCTGGAAGTGTCTTGTGCGGATGGAATATGTAATTTTCGTTTTTCTCGGAAACGACTTAAGTGATTTGCAATCGGATTGATTCGTTTGAAAGCCAATAAAAATATCTACAATTCCATACTGGTTTTGTCTACCTAGCACTAACAGTTTCCGAGATATAGAATAATTTTTTTTGGAGTCATTCTGGAAGTGACTTGTGCGGATGGAATATGTAATTTTCGTTTTTCTCGGAAACGACTTAAGCGATTTGCAATCGGATTGATTCATTTGAAAGCCAATAATAATATCTACAATTCCATACTGGTTTTGTCTACCTAGCACTTTCCGTTTCCGAGATATAAATTATTTTTAGGTTGGTTCATTCTGGAAGTGACTTGTGCGGATGGAATGTGTAATTTTCGTTTTTCTCGGAAACGACTTAAGCGATTTGCAATCGGATTGATTCATTTGAAAGCCAATAATAATATCTACAATACCATACTGGTTTTGTCTACCTAGCACTAACAGTTTCCGAGATATAGAATAATTTTATTTGGAGTCATTCTGGAAGTGACTTGTGCGGATGGAATATGTAATTTTCGTTTTTCTCGGAAACGACTTAAGCGATTTGCAATCGGATTGATTCATTTGAAAGCCAATAATAATATCTACAATACCATACTGGTTTTGTCTACCTAGCACTAACAGTTTCCGAGATATAGAATAATTTTATTTGGAGTCATTCTGGAAGTGACTTGTGCGGATGGAATATGTAATTTTCGTTTTTCTCGGAACGACTTAAGCGATTTGCAATCGGATTGATTCATTTGAAAGCCAATAATAATATCTACAATTCCATACTGGTTTTGTCTACCTAGCACTTTCCGTTTCCGAGATATAAATTATTTTTAGGTTGGTTCATTCTGGAAGTGACTTGTGCGGATGGAATATGTAATTTTCGTTTTTCTCGGAAACGACTTAAGCGATTTGCAATCGGATTGATTCGTTTGAAAGCCAATAATAATATCTAGAATACTATACTGGTTTTGTCTACCTAGCTCTTACCGTTTCCGAGATATAGAATAATTTTATGTTGGTTCATTCTGGAAGTGGCTTGTGCGGATGGAATATGTAATTTTCGTTTTTCTCGGAAACGATTTAGGCAATTTGAAATCGGATTGATTCATTTGAAAGCCAATAATAATATCTGCAATACCATACTGGTTTTGTCTACCTAGCACTCACAAATTCCGAGATATAGATTATTTTTAGGTTGGGTCATTCTGGAAGTGACTTGTGCGGATGGAATATGTAATTTTCTTTTTTCTTGGAAACGACTTAAGCGATTTGCAATCGGATTGATTCGTTTGAAAGCCTATAATAATATCTACAATTTCATACTGGTTTTGTCTACCTAGCACTCACAGTTTCCGAGATATAGAATAATTTTATGTTGGTTCATTCTGGTAATGACTTGTGCGGATGGAATATGTAATTTTCGTTTTTCTCGGAAACGACTTAAGCGATTTGCAATCGGATTGATTCGTTTGAAAGCCAATAAAAATATCTACAATTCCATACTGGTTTTGTCTACCTAGCACTCACAGTTTAAAAGCCAATAATAATATCTGCAATACTATACTGGTTTTGTCTATCTAGCACTCACAAATTCCGAGATGTAGATTATTTTTAGGTTGGGTCATTCTGGAAGTGACTTGTGCGGATGGAATATGTAATTTTCGTTTTTCTCGGAAACGACTTAAGCGATTTGCAATCGGATTGATTCGTTTGAAAGCCTATAATAATATCTACAATTTCATACTGGTTTTGTCTACCTAGCACTCACAGTTTCCGAGATATAGAATAATTTTATGTTTGGTTCATTCTGGTAATGACTTGTGCGGATGGAATATGTAATTTTCGTTTTTCTCGGAAACGACTTAAGCCATTTGCAATCGGATTGACTCATTTGAAAGCCAATAATAATATCTACAATACCATGCTGGTTTTGTCTACCTAGCACTCACA
Organism: Stomoxys calcitrans; assembly: GCF_963082655.1. Taxonomy (NCBI): domain Eukaryota; kingdom Metazoa; phylum Arthropoda; class Insecta; order Diptera; family Muscidae; genus Stomoxys; species Stomoxys calcitrans. The sequence continues at coordinate 59,748,102 of NC_081555.1, read as the reverse complement.
GTTTCCGAGATATAGAATAATTTTATGTGGGGTCATTCTGGAAGTGACTTGTGCGGATGGAATATGTAATTTTCGTTTTTCTCGGAAACGACTTAAGCGATTTGCAATCGGATTGATTCATTTGAAAGCCAATAATAATATCTACAATTCCATACTGGTCTTGTCTACCTAGCACTCACGGTTTCCGACATATAGAATAATTTTATGTTGGTTCATTCTGGAAGTGTCTTGTGCGGATGGAATATGTAATTTTCGTTTTTCTCGGAAAAGACTTAAGCGATTTGCAATCGGATCGATTCGTTTGAAAGCCAATAAAAATATCTACAATTCCATACTGGTTTTGTCTACCTAGCACTAACAGTTTCCGAGATATAGAATAATTTTATTTGGAGTCATTCTGGAAGTGACTTGTGCGGATGGAATATGTAATTTTCGTTTTTCTCGGAAACGACTTAAGCGATTTGCAATCGGATTGATTCATTTGAAAGCCAATAATAATATCTACAATTCCATACTGGTTTTGTCTACCTAGCACTTTCCGTTTCCGAGATATAAATTATTTTTAGGTTGGTTCATTCTGGAAGTGACTTGTGCGGATAATAATAATATCTAGAATACTATACTGGTTTTGTCTACCTAGCTCTTACCGTTTCCGAGATATAGAATAATTTTATGTTGGTTCATTCTGGAAGTTGCTTGTGCGGATGGAATATGTAATTTTCGTTTTTCTCGGAAACGATTTAGGCAATTTGCAATCGGATTGATTCATTTGAAAGCCAATAATAATATCTGCAATACCATACTGGTTTTGTCTACCTAGCACTCACAAATTCCGAGATATAGATTATTTTTAGGTTGGGTCATTCTGGAAGTGACTTGTGCGGATGGAATATGTAATTTTCTTTTTTCTCGGAAACGACTTAAGCGATTTGCAATCGGATTGATTCGTTTGAAAGCCTATAATAATATCTACAATTTCATACTGGTTTTGTCTACCTAGCACTCACAGTTTCCGAGATATAGAATAATTTTATGTTGGTTCATTCTGGTAATGACTTGTGCGGATGGAATATGTAATTTTCGTTTTTCTCGAAAACGACTTAAGCGATTTGCAATCGGATTGATTCGTTTGAAAGCCAATAATAATATCTACAATTCCATACTGGTTTTGTCTACCTAGCACTCACAGTTTCCGAGATATAGAATAATTTTATGTTGGTTCATTCTGGAAGTGACTTGTGCGGATGGAATATGTAATTTTCGTTTTTCTCGGAAACGATTTAGGCAATTTGCAATCGGATTGGTTCATTTGAAAGCCAATAATAATATCTGCAATACCATACTGGTTTTGTCTACCTAGCACTCACAAATTCCGAGATATAGATTATTTTTAGGTTGGGTCATTCTGGAAGTGACTTGTGCGGATGGAATATGTAATTTTCTTTTTTCTCGGAAACGACTTAAGCGATTTGCAATCGGATTGATTCGTTTGAAAGCCTATAATAATATCTACAATTTCATACTGGTTTTGTCTACCTAGCACTCACAGTTTCCGAGATATAGAATAATTTTATGTTGGTTCATTCTGGTAATGACTTGTGCGGATGGAATATGTAATTTTCGTTTTTCTCGGAAACGACTTAAGCCATTTGCAATCGGATTGACTCATTTGAAAGCCAATAATAATATCTACAATACCATGCTGGTTTTGTCTACCTAGCACTCACAGTTTCCGAGATATAGGATAATTTTATGTGGGGTCATTCTGGAAGTGACTTGTGCGGATGGAATATGTAATTTTCGTTTTTCTCGGAAACGACTTAAGCGATTTGCAATCGGATTGATTCATTTGAAAGCCAATAATAATATCTACAATTCCATACTGGTCTTGTCTACCTAGCACTCACAGTTTCCGACATATAGAATAATTTTATGTTGGTTCATTCTGGAAGTGTCTTGTGCGGATGGAATATGTAATTTTCGTTTTTCTCGGAAAAGACTTAAGTGATTTGCAATCGGATTGATTCGTTTGAAAGCCAATAAAAATATCTACAATTCCATACTGGTTTTGTCTACCTAGCACTAACAGTTTCCGAGATATAGAATAATTTTATTTGGAGTCATTCTGGAAGTGACTTGTGGATTGATTCGTTTGAAAGCCAATAAAAATATCTACAATTCCATACTGGTTTTGTCTACCTAGCACTCACAGTTTCCGAGATATAGAATAATTTTATGTTGGTTCATTCTGGAAGTGACTTGTGCGGATGGAATATGTAATTTTCGTTTTTCTCGGAAACGATTTAGGCAATTTGCAATCGGATTGATTCATTTGAAAGCCAATAATAATATCTGCAATACCATACTGGTTTTGTCTACCTATCACTCACAAATTCCGAGATATACATTATTTTTAGGTTGGGTCATTCTGGAAGTGACTTGAGCGGATGGAATATGTAATTTTCGTTTTTCTCGGAAACGACTCAAGCGATTTGCAATCGGATTGATTCGTTTGAAAGCCAATAAAAATATCTACACAGTTTCCGAGATATAGAATAATTTTATGTTGGTTCATTCTGGAAGTGACTTGTGCGGATGGAATATGTAATTTTCGTTTTTCTCGGAAACGATTTAGGCAATTTGCAATCGGATTGGTTCATTTGAAAGCCAATAATAATATCTGCAATACCATACTGGTTTTGTCTACCTAGCACTCACAAATTCCGAGATATAGATTATTTTTAGGTTGGGTCATTCTGGAAGTGACTTGTGCGGATGGAATATGTAATTTTCTTTTTTCTCGGAAACGACTTAAGCGATTTGCAATCGGATTGATTCGTTTGAAAGCCTATAATAATATCTACAATTTCATACTGGTTTTGTCTACCTAGCACTCACAAATTCCGAGATATAGATTATTTTTAGGTTGGGTCATTCTGGAAGTGAGTTGTGCGGATGGAATATGTAATTTTCGTTTTTCTCGGAAACGACTCAAGCGATTTGCAATCGGATTGATTCGTTTGAAAGCCAATAAAAATATCTACAATTCCATACTGGTTTTGTCTACCTAGCACTCACAGTTTCCGAGATATAGAATAATTTTATGTTGGTTCATTCTGGAAGTGACTTGTGCGGATGGAATATGTAATTTTCGTTTTTCTCGGAAACGATTTAGGCAATTTGCAATCGGATTGATTCATTTGAAAGCCAATAATAATATCTGCAATACCATACTGGTTTTGTCTACCTAGCACTCACAAATTCCGAGATATAGATTATTTTTAGGTTGGGTCATTCTGGAAGTGACTTGTGCGGATGGAATATGTAATTTTCTTTTTTCTCGGAAACGACTTAAGCGATTTGCAATCGGATTGATTCGTTTGAAAGCCTATAATAATATCTACAATTTCATACTGGTTTTGTCTACCTAGCACTCACAGTTTCCGAGATATAGAATAATTTTATGTTGGTTCATTCTGGTAATGACTTGTGCGGATGGAATATGTAATTTTCGTTTTTCTCGGAAACGACTTAAGCCATTTGCAATCGGATTGACTCATTTGAAAGCCAATAATAATATCTACAATACCATGCTGGTTTTGTCTACCTAGCACTCACAGTTTCCGAGATATAGAATAATTTTATGTGGGGTCATTCTGGAAGTGACTTGTGCGGATGGAATATGTAATTTTCGTTTTTCTCGGAAACGACTTAAGCGATTTGCAATCGGATTGATTCATTTGAAAGCCAATAATAATATCTACAATTCCATACTGGTCTTGTCTACCTAGCACTCACAGTTTCCGAGATATAGAATAATTTTATGTTGGTTCATTCTGGAAGTGTCTTGTGCGGATGGAATATGTAATTTTCGTTTTTCTCGGAAACGACTTAAGTGATTTGCAATCGGATTGATTCGTTTGAAAGCCAATAAAAATATCTACAATTCCATACTGGCACTAACAGTTTCCGAGATATAGAATAATTTTATTTGGAGTCATTCTGGAAGTGACTTGTGCGGATGGAATATGTAATTTTCGTTTTTCTCGGAAACGACTTAAGCGATTTGCAATCTGATTGATTCATTTGAAAGCCAATAATAATATCTACAATTCCATACTGGGTTTGTCTACCTAGCACTTTCCGTTTCCGAGATATAAATTATTTTTAGGTTGGTTCATTCTGGAAGTGACTTGTGCGGATGGAATGTGTAATTTTCGTTTTTCTCGGAAACGACTTAAGCGATTTGCAATCGGATTGATTCATTTGAAAGCCAATAATTATATCTACAATACCATACTGGTTTTGTCTACCTAGCACTAACAGTTTCCGAGATATAGAATAATTTTATTTGGAGTCATTCTGGAAGTGACTTGTGCGGATGGAATATGTAATTTTCGTTTTTCTCGGAACGACTTAAGCGATTTGCAATCGGATTGATTCATTTGAAAGCCAATAATAATATCTACAATACCATACTGGTTTTGTCTACCTAGCACTAACAGTTTCCAAGATATAGAATAATTTTATTTGGAGTCATTCTGGAAGTGACTTGTGCGGATGGAATATGTAATTTTCGTTTTTCTCGGAACGACTTAAGCGATTTGCAATCGGATTGATTCGTTTGAAAGCCAATAATAATATCTAGAATACTATACTGGTTTTGTCTACCTAGATCTTACCGTTTCCGAGATATAGAATAATTTTATGTTGGTTCATTCTGGAAGTGGCTTGTGCGGATGGAATATGTAATTTTCGTTTTTCGCGGAAACGATTTAGGCAATTTGAAATCGGATTGATTCATTTGAAAGCCAATAATAATATCTGCAATACCATACTGGTTTTGTCTACCTAGCACTCACAAATTCCGAGATATAGATTATTTTTAGGTTGGGTCATTCTGGAAGTGACTTGTGCGGATGGAATATGTAATTTTCTTTTTTCTTGGAAACGACTTAAGCGATTTGCAATCGGATTGATTCGTTTGAAAGCCTATAATAATATCTACAATTTCATACTGGTTTTGTCTACCTAGCACTCACAGTTTCCGAGATATAGAATAATTTTAGTTTCCGAGATATAGAATAATTTTATGTTGGTTCATTCTGGTAATGACTTGTGCGGATGGAATATGTAATTTTCGTTTTTCTCGGAAACGACTTAAGCGATTTGCAATCGGATTGATTCGTTTGAAAGCCAATAAAAATATCTACAATTCCATACTGGTTTTGTCTACCTAGCACTCACAGTTTCCGAGATATAGAATAATTTTATGTTGGTTCATTCTGGAAGTGACTTGTGCGGATGGAATATGTAATTTTCGTTTTTCTCGGAAACGATTTAGGCAATTTGCAATCGGATTGATTCATTTGAAAGCCAATAATAATATCTGCAATACCATACTGGTTTTGTCTACCTAGCACTCACAAATTCCGAGATGTAGATTATTTTTAGGTTGGGTCATTCTGGAAGTGACTTGTGCGGATGGAATATGTAATTTTCTTTTTTCTCGGAAACGACTTAAGCGATTTGCAATCGGATTGATTCGTTTGAAAGCCTATAATAATATCTACAATTTCATACTGGTTTTGTCTACCTAGCACTCACAGTTTCCGAGATATAGAATAATTTTATGTTGGTTCATTCTGGTAATGACTTGTGCGGATGGAATATGTAATTTTCGTTTTTCTCGGAAACGACTTAAGCCATTTGCAATCGGATTGACTCATTTGAAAGCCAATAATAATATCTACAATACCATGCTGGTTTTGTCTACCTAGCACTCACAGTTTCCGAGATATAGAATAATTTTATGTGGGGTCATTCTGGAAGTGACTTGTGCGGATGGAATATGTAATTTTCGTTTTTCTCGGAAACGACTTAAGCGATTTGCAATCGGATTGATTCATTTGAAAGCCAATAATAATATCTACAATTCCATACTGGTCTTGTCTACCTAGCACTCACAGTTTCCGACATATAGAATAATTTTATGTTGGTTCATTCTGGAAGTGTCTTGTGCGGATGGAATATGTAATTTTCGTTTTTCTCGGAAACGACTTAAGTGATTTGCAATCGGATTGATTCGTTTGAAAGCCAATAAAAATATCTACAATTCCATACTGGTTTTGTCTACCTAGCACTAACAGTTTCCGAGATATAGAATAATTTTATTTGGAGTCATTCTGGAAGTGACTTGTGCGGATGGAATATGTAATTTTCGTTTTTCTCGGAAACGACTTAAGCGATTTGCAATCGGATTGATTCATTTGAAGTGACTTGTGCGGATGGAATATGTAATTTTCTTTTTCTCGGAAACGACTTAAGCGATTTGCAATCGGATTGATTCGTTTGAAAGCCTATAATAATATCTACAATTTCATACTGGTTTTGTCTACCTAGCACTCACAGTTTCCGAGATATAGAATAATTTTATGTTGGTTCATTCTGGAAGTGTCTTGTGCGGATGGAATATGTCATTTTCGTTTTTCTCGGAAAAGACTTAAGTGATTTGCAATCGAATTGATTCGTTTGAAAGCCAATAAAAATATCTACAATTCCATACTGGTTTTGTCTACCTAGCACTAACAGTTTCCGAGATATAGAATAATTTTATTTGGAGTCATTCTGGAAGTGACTTGTGCGGATGGAATATGTAATTTTCGTTTTTCTCGGAAACGACTTAAGCGATTTGCAATCGGATTGATTCATTTGAAAGCCAATAATAATATCTACAATTCCATACTGGTTTTGTCTACCTAGCACTTTCCGTTTCCGAGATATAAATTATTTTTAGGTTGGTTCATTCTGGAAGTGACTTGTGCGGATAATAATAATATCTAGAATACTATACTGGTTTTGTTTACCTAGCTCTTACCGTTTCCGAGATATAGAATAATTTTATGTTGGTTCATTCTGGAAGTTGCTTGTGCGGATGGAATATGTAATTTTCGTTTTTCTCGGAAACGATTTAGGCAATTTGCAATCGGATTGATTCATTTGAAAGCCAATAATAATATCTGCAATACCATACTGGTTTTGTCTACCTAGCACTCACAACTTCCGAGATATAGATTATTTTTAGGTTGGGTCATTCTGGAAGTGACTTGTGCAGATGGAATATGTAATTTTCTTTTTTCTCGGAAACGACTTAAGCGAGTTGCAATCGGATTGATTCGTTTGAAAGCCTATAATAATATCTACAATTTCATACTGGTTTTGTCTACCTAGCACTCACAGTTTCCGAGATATAGAATAATTTTATGTTGGTTCATTCTGGTAATGACTTGTGCGGATGGAATATGTAATTTTCGTTTTTCTCGGAAACGACTTAAGCGATTTGCAATCGGATTGATTCATTTGAAAGCCAATAATAATATCTACAATTCCATACTGGTTTTGTCTACCTAGCACTCACAGTTTCCGAGATATAGAATAATTTTATGTTGGTTCATTCTGGAAGTGACTTGTGCGGATGGAATATGTAATTTTCGTTTTTCTCGGAAACGATTTAGGCAATTTGCAATCGGATTGATTCATTTGAAAGCCAATAATAATATCTGCAATACCATACTGGTTTTGTCTACCTAGCACTCACAAATTCCGAGATATAGATTATTTTTAGGTTGGGTCATTCTGGAAGTGACTTGTGCGGATGGAATATGTAATTTTCTTTTTTCTCGGAAACGACTTAAGCGATTTGCAATCGGATTGATTCGTTTGAAAGCCTATAATAATATCTACAATTTCATACTGGTTTTGTCTACCTAGCACTCACAGTTTCCGAGATATAGAATAATTTTATGTTGGCTCATTCTGGTAATGACTTGTGCGGATGGAATATATAATTTTCGTTTTTCTCGGAAACGACTTAAGCGATTTGCAATCGGATTGATTCATTTGAAGTGACTTGTGCGGATGGAATATGTAATTTTCTTTTTCTCGGAAACGACTTAAGCGATTTGCAATCGGATTGATTCGTTTGAAAGCCTATAATAATATCTACAATTTCATACTGGTTTTGTCTACCTAGCACTCACAGTTTCCGAGATATAGAATAATTTTATGTTGGCTCATTCTGGTAATGACTTGTGCGGATGGAATATATAATTTTCGTTTTTCTCGGAAACGACTTAAGCGATTTGCAATCGGATTGATTCATTTGAAGTGACTTGTGCGGATGGAATATGTAATTTTCTTTTTCTCGGAAACGACTTAAGCCATTTGCAATCGGATTGACTCATTTGAAAGCCAATAATAATATCTACATTACCATGCTGGTTTTGTCTACCTAGCACTCACAGTTTCCGAGATATAGAATAATTTTATGTTGGTTCATTCTGGTAATGACTTGTGCGGATGGAATATGTAATTTTCGTTTTTCTCGGAAACGACTTAAGCCATTTGCAATCGGATTGACTCATTTGAAAGCCAATAATAATATCTACAATACCATGCTGGTTTTGTCTACCTAGCACTCACAGTTTCCGAGATATAGAATAATTTTATGTGGGGTCATTCTGGAAGTGACTTGTGCGGATGGAATATGTAATTTTCGTTTTTCTCGGAAACGACTTAAGCGATTTGCAATCGGATTGATTCATTTGAAAGCCAATAATAATATCTACAATTCCATACTGGTCTTGTCTACCTAGCACTCACAGTTTCCGACATATAGAATAATTTTATGTTGGTTCATTCTGGAAGTGTCTTGTGCGGATGGAATATGTCATTTTCGTTTTTCTCGGAAAAGACTTAAGTGATTTGCAATCGGATTGATTCGTTTGAAAGCCAATAAAAATATCTACAATTCCATACTGGTTTTGTCTACCTAGCACTAACAGTTTCCGAGATATAGAATAATTTTATTTGGAGTCATTCTGGAAGTGACTTGTGCGGATGGAATATGTAATTTTCGTTTTTCTCGGAAACGACTTAAGCGATTTGCAATCGGATTGATTCATTTGAAAGCCAATAATAATATCTACAATTCCATACTGGTTTTGTCTACCTAGCACTTTCCGTTTCCGAGATATAAATTATTTTTAGGTTGGTTCATTCTGGAAGTGACTTGTGCGGATAATAATAATATCTAGAATACTATACTGGTTTTGTCTACCTAGCTCTTACCGTTTCCGAGATATAGAATAATTTTATGTTGGTTCATTCTGGAAGTTGCTTGTGCGGATGGAATATGTAATTTTCGTTTTTCTCGGAAACGATTTAGGCAATTTGCAATCGGATTGATTCATTTGAAAGCCAATAATAATATCTGCAATACCATACTGGTTTTGTCTACCTAGCACTCACAAATTCCGAGATATAGATTATTTTTAGGTTGGGTCATTCTGGAAGTGACTTGTGCAGATGGAATATGTAATTTTCTTTTTTCCCGGAAACGACTTAAGCGAGTTGCAATCGGATTGATTCGTTTGAAAGCCTATAATAATATCTACAATTTCATACTGGTTTTGTCTACCTAGCACTCACAGTTTCCGAGATATAGAATAATTTTATGTTGGTTCATTCTGGTAATGACTTGTGCGGATGGAATATGTAATTTTCGTTTTTCTCGGAAACGACTTAAGCGATTTGCAATCGGATTGATTCGTTTGAAAGCCAATAAAAATATCTACAATTCCATGCTGGTTTTGTCTACCTAGCACTAACAGTTTCCGAGATATAGAATAATTTTATTTGGAGTCATTCTGGAAGTGACTTGTGCGGATGGAATATGTAATTTTCGTTTTTCTCGGAAACGACTTAAGCGATTTGCAATCGGATTGATTCATTTGAAAGCCAATAATAATATCTACAATTCCATACTGGTTTTGTCTACCTAGCACTTTCCGTTTCCGAGATATAAATTATTTTTAGGTTGGTTCATTCTGGAAGTGACTTGTGCGGATAATAATAATATCTAGAATACTATACTGGTTTTGTTTACCTAGCTCTTACCGTTTCCGAGATATAGAATAATTTTATGTTGGTTCATTCTGGAAGTTGCTTGTGCGGATGGAATATGTAATTTTCGTTTTTCTCGGAAACGATTTAGGCAATTTCCAATCGGATTGATTCATTTGAAAGCCAATAATAATATCTGCAATACCATACTGGTTTTGTCTACCTAGCACTCACAAATTCCGAGATATAGATTATTTTTAGGTTGGGTCATTCTGGAAGTGACTTGTGCAGATGGAATATGTAATTTTCTTTTTTCTCGGAAACGACTTAAGCGAGTTGCAATCGGATTGATTCGTTTGAAAGCCTATAATAATATCTACAATTTCATACTGGTTTTGTCTACCTAGCACTCACAGTTTCCGAGATATAGAATAATTTTATGTTGGTTCATTCTGGTAATGACTTGTGCGGATGGAATATGTAATTTTCGTTTTTCTCGGAAACGACTTAAGCGATTTGCAATCGGATTGATTCGTTTGAAAGCCAATAAAAATATCTACAATTCCATACTGGTTTTGTCTACCTAGCACTCACAGTTTCCGAGATATAGAATAATTTTATGTTGGTTCATTCTGGAAGTGACTTGTGCGGATGGAATATGTAATTTTCGTTTTTCTCGGAAACGATTTAGGCGATTTGCAATCGGATTGATTCATTTGAAAGCCAATAATAATATCTGCAATACCATACTGGTTTTGTCTACCTAGCACTCACAAATTCCGAGATATAGATTATTTTTAGGTTGGGTCATTCTGGAAGTGACTTGTGCGGATGGAATATGTAATTTTCTTTTTTCTCGGAAACGACTTAAGCGATTTGCAATCGGATTGATTCGTTTGAAAGCCTATAATAATATCTACAATTTCATACTGGTTTTGTCTACCTAGCACTCACAGATTCCGAGATATAGAATAATTTTATGTTGGTTCATTCTGGTAATGACTTGTGCGGATGGAATATATAATTTTCGTTTTTCTCGGAAACGACTTAAGCGATTTGCAATCGGATTGATTCATTTGAAGTGACTTGTGCGGATGGAATATGTAATTTTCTTTTTCTCGGAAACGACTTAAGCGATTTGCAATCGGATTGATTCGTTTGAAAGCCTATAATAATATCTACAATTTCATACTGGTTTTGTCTACCTAGCACTCACAGTTTCCGAGATATAGAATAATTTTATGTTGGTTCATTCTGGTAATGACTTGTGCGGATGGAATATGTAATATTCGTTTTTCTCGGAAACGACTTAAGCCATTTGCAATCGGATTGACTCATTTGAAAGCCAATAATAATATCTACAATACCATGCTGGTTTTGTCTACCTAGCACTCACAGTTTCCGAGATATAGAATAATTTTATGTTGGTTCATTCTGGTAATGACTTGTGCGGATGGAATATGTAATTTTCGTTTTTCTCGGAAACGACTTAAGCCATTTGCAATCGGATTGACTCATTTGAAAGCCAATAATAATATCTACAATACCATGCTGGTTTTGTCTACCTAGCACTCACAGTTTCCGAGATATAGAATAATTTTATGTGGGGTCATTCTGGAAGTGACTTGTGCGGATGGAATATGTAATTTTCGTTTTTCTCGGAAACGACTTAAGCGATTTGCAATCGGATTGATTCATTTGAAAGCCAATAATAATATCTACAATTCCATACTGGTCTTGTCTACCTAGCACTCACAGTTTTCGACATATGGAATAATTTTATGTTGGTTCATTCTGGAAGTGTCTTGTGCGGATGGAATATGTCATTTTCGTTTTTCTCGGAAAAGACTTAAGTGATTTGCAATCGGATTGATTCGTTTGAAAGCCAATAAAAATATCTACAATTCCATACTGGTTTTGTCTACCTAGCACTAACAGTTTCCGAGATATAGAATAATTTTATTTGGAGTCATTCTGGAAGTGACTTGTGCGGAGGGAATATGTAATTTTCGTTTTTCTCGGAAACGACTTAAGCGATTTGCAATCGGATTGATTCATTTGAAAGCCAATAATAATATCTACAATTCCATATTGGTTTTGTCTACCTAGCACTTTCCGTTTCCGAGATATAAATTATTTTTAGGTTGGTTCATTCTGGAAGTGACTTGTGCGGATAATAATAATATCTAGAATACTATACTGGTTTTGTCTACCTAGCTCTTACCGTTTCCGAGATATAGAATAATTTTATGTTGGTTCATTCTGGAAGTTGCTTGTGCGGATGGAATATGTAATTTTCGTTTTTCTTGGAAACGATTTAGGCAATTTGCAATCGGATTGATTCATTTGAAAGCCAATAATAATATCTGCAATATCATACTGGTTTTGTCTACCTAGCACTCACAAATTCCGAGATATAGATTATTTTTAGGTTGGGTCATTCTGGAAGTGACTTGTGCAGATGGAATATGTAATTTTCTTTTTTCTCGGAAACGACTTAAGCGAGTTGCAATCGGATTGATTCGTTTGAAAGCCTATAATAATATCTACAATTTCATACTGGTTTTGTCTACCTAGCACTCACAGTTTCCGAGATATAGAATAATTTTATGTTGGTTCATTCTGGTAATGACTTGTGCGGATGGAATATGTAATTTTCGTTTTTCTCGGAAACGACTTAAGCGATTTGCAATCGGATTGATTCGTTTGAAAGCCAATAAAAATATCTACAATTCCATACTGGTTTTGTCTACCTAGCACTCACAGTTTCCGAGATATAGAATAATTTTATGTTGGTTCATTCTGGAAGTGACTTGTGCGGATGGAATATGTAATTTTCGTTTTTCTCGGAAACGATTTAGGCAATTTGCAATCGGATTGATTCATTTGAAAGCCAATAATAATATCTGCAATACCATACTGGTTTTGTCTACCTAGCACTCACAAATTCCGAGATATAGATTATTTTTAGGTTGGGTCATTCTGGAAGTGACTTGTGCGGATGGAATATGTAATTTTCTTTTTTCTCGGAAACGACTTAAGCGATTTGCAATCGGATTGATTCGTTTGAAAGCCTATAATAATATCTACAATTTCATACTGGTTTTGTCTACCTAGCACTCACAGTTTCCGAGATATAGAATAATTTTATGTTGGTTCATTCTGGTAATGACTTGTGCGGATGGAATATGTAATTTTCGTTTTTCTCGGAAACGACTTAAGCGATTTGCAATCGGATTGACTCATTTGAAAGCCGATAATAATATCTGCAATACTATACTGGTTTTGTCTACCTAGCACTCACAAATTCCGAGATATAGATTATTTTTAGGTTGGGTCATTCTGGAAGTGACTTGTGCGGATGGAATATGTAATTTTCTTTTTTCTCGGAAACGACTTAAGCGATTTGCAATCGGATTGATTCGTTTGAAAGCCTATAATAATATCTACAATTTCATACTGGTTTTGTCTACCTAGCACTCACAGTTTCCGAGATATAGAATAATTTTATGTTGGTTTATTCTGGTAATGACTTGTGCGGATGGAATATGTAATTTTCGTTTTTCTCGGAAACGACTTAAGCGATTTGCAATCGGATTGATTCGTTTGAAAGCCAATAAAAATATCTACAATTCCATACTGGTTTTGTCTACCTAGCACTCACAGTTTCCGAGATATAGAATAATTTTATGTTGGTTCATTCTGGAAGTGACTTGTGCGGATGGAATATGTAATTTTCGTTTTTCTCGGAAACGATTTAGGCAATTTGCAATCGGATTGATTCATTTGAAAGCCAATAATAATATCTGCAATACCATACTGGTTTTGTCTACCTAGCACTCACAAATTCCGAGATATAGATTATTTTTAGGTTGGGTCATTCTGGAAGTGACTTGTGCGGATGGAATATGTAATTTTCTTTTTTCTCGGAAACGACTTAAGCGATTTGCAATCGGATTGATTCGTTTGAAAGCCTATAATAATATCTACAATTTCATACTGGTTTTGTCTACCTAGCACTCACAGTTTCCGAGATATAGAATAATTTTATGTTGGTTCATTCTGGTAATGACTTGTGCGGATGGAATATGTAATTTTCGTTTTTCTCGGAAACGACTTAAGCCATTTGCAATCGGATTGACTCATTTGAAAGCCAATAATAATATCTACAATACCATGCTGGTTTTGTCTACCTAGCACTCACAGTTTCCGAGATATAGAATAATTTTATGTGGGGTCATTCTGGAAGTGACTTGTGCGGATGGAATATGTAATTTTCGTTTTTCTCGGAAACGACTTAAGCGATTTGCAATCGGATTGATTCATTTGAAAGCCAATAATAATATCTACAATTCCATACTGGTCTTGTCTACCTAGCACTCACAGTTTCCGACATATAGAATAATTTTATGTTGGTTCATTCTGGAAGTGTCTTGTGCGGATGGAATATGTAATTTTCGTTTTTATCGGAAAAGACTTAAGTGATTTGCAATCGGATTGATTCGTTTGAAATCCAATAAAAATATCTACAATTCCATACTGGTTTTGTCTACCTAGCACTAACAGTTTCCGAGATATAGAATAATTTTATTTGGAGTCATTCTGGAAGTGACTTGTGCGGATGGAATATGTAATTTTCGTTTTTCTCGGAAACGACTTAAGCGATTTGCAATCGGATTGATTCAGTTGAAAGCCAATAATAATATCTGCAATACCATACTGGTTTTGTCTACCTAGCACTTTCCGTTTCCGAGATATAAATTATTTTTTAGGTTGGTTCATTCTGGAAGTGACTTGTGCGGATAATAATAATATCTAGAATACTATACTGGTTTTGTCTACCTAGCTCTTACCGTTTCCGAGATATAGAATAATTTTATGTTGGTTCATTCTGGAAGTTGCTTGTGCGGATGGAATATGTAATTTTCGTTTTTCTCGGAAACGATTTAGGCAATTTGCAATCGGATTGATTCATTTGAAAGCCAATAATAATATCTGCAATACCATACTGGTTTTGTCTACCTAGCACTCACAAATTCCGAGATATAGATTACTTTTAGGTTGGGTCATTCTGAAAGTGACTTGTGCAGTTGGAATATGTAATTTTCTTTTTTCTCGGAAACGACTTAAGCGAGTTGCAATCGGATTGATTCGTTTGAAAGCCTATAATAATATCTACAATTTCATACTGGTTTTGTCTACCTAGCACTCACAGTTTCCGAGATATAGAATAATTTTATGTTGGTTCATTCTGGTAATGACTTGTGCGGATGGAATATATAATTTTCGTTTTTCTCGGAAACGACTTAAGCGATATGCAATCGGATTGATTCGTTTGAAAGCCAATAAAAATATCTACAATTCCATACTGGTTTTGTCTACCTAGCACTCACAGTTTCCGAGATATAGAATAATTTTATGTTGGTTCATTCTGGAAGTGACTTGTGCGGATGGAATATGTAATTTTCGTTTTTCTCGGAAACGATTTAGGCAATTTGCAATCGGATTGATTCATTTGAAAGCCAATAATAATATCTGCAATACCATACTGGTTTTGTCTACCTAGCACTCACAAATTCCGAGATATAGATTATTTTTAGGTTGGGTCATTCTGGAAGTGACTTGTGCGGATGGAATATGTAATTTTCTTTTTTCTCGGAAACGACTTAAGCGATTTGCAATCGGATTGATTCGTTTGAAAGCCTATAATAATATTTACAATTTCATACTGGTTTTGTCTACCTAGCACTCACAGTTTCCGAGATATAGAATAATTTTATGTTGGTTCATTCTGGTAATGACTTGTGCGGATGGAATATGTAATTTTCGTTTTTCTCGGAAACGACTTAAGCGATTTGCAATCGGATTGACTCATTTGAAAGCCAATAATAATATCTACAATACCATGCTGGTTTTGTCTACCTAGCACTCACAGTTTCCGAGATATAGAATAATTTTATGTTGGTTCATTCTGGAAGTGACTTGTGCGGATGGAATATGTAATTTTCGTTTTTCTCGGAAACGATTTAGGCAATTTGCAATCGGATTGATTCATTTGAAAGCCAATAATAATATCTGCAATACCATACTGGTTTTGTCTACCTAGCACTCACAGTTTCCGAGATATAGAATAATTTTATGTTGGTTCATTCTGGAAGTGACTTGTGCGGATGGAATATGTAATTTTCGTTTTTCTCGGAAACGATTTAGGCAATTTGCAATCGGATTGATTCATTTGAAAGCCAATAATAATATCTGCAATACCATACTGGTTTTGTCTACCTAGCACTCACAAATTCCGAGATATAGATTATTTTTAGGTTGGGTCATTCTGGAAGTGACTTGTGCAGATGGAATATGTAATTTTCTTTTTTCTCGGAAACGACTTAAGCGAGTTGCAATCGGATTGATTCGTTTGAAAGCCTATAATAATATCTACAATTTCATACTGGAGTTGCAATCGGATTGATTCGTTTGAAAGCCTATAATAATATCTACAATTTCATACTGGTTTGTCTACCTAGCACTCACAGTTTCCGAGATATAGAATAATTTTATGTTGGTTCATTCTGGTAATGACTTGTGCGGATGGAATATGTAATTTTCGTTTTTCTCGGAAACGACTTAAGCGATTTGCAATCGGATTGATTCGTTTGAAAGCCAATAAAAATATCTACAATTCCATACTGGTTTTGTCTACCTAGCACTCACAGTTTCCGAGATATAGAATAATTTTATGTTGGTTCATTCTGGAAGTGACTTGTGCGGATTGAATATGTAATTTTCGTTTTTCTCGGAAACGATTTAGGCAATTTGCAATCGGATTGATTCATTTGAAAGCCAATAATAATATCTACAATACCATGCTGGTTTTGTCTACCTAGCACTCACAGTTTCCGAGATATAGAATAATTTTATGTGGGGTCATTCTGGAAGTGACTTGTGCGGATGGAATATGTAATTTTCGTTTTTCTCGGAAACGACTTAAGCGATTTGCAATCGGATTGATTCATTTGAAGTGACTTGTGCGGATGGAATATGTAATTTTCTTTTTCTCGGAAACGACTTAAGCGATTTGCAATCGGATTGATTCGTTTGAAAGCCTATAATAATATCTACAATTTCATACTGGTTTTGTCTACCTAGCACTCACAGTTTCCGAGATATAGAATAATTTTATGTTGGTTCATTCTGGTAATGACTTGTGCGGATGGAATATGTAATATTCGTTTTTCTCGGAAACGACTTAAGCCATTTGCAATCGGATTGACTCATTTGAAAGCCAATAATAGTATCTACAATACCATGCTGGTTTTGTCTACCTAGCACTCACAGTTTCCGAGATATAGAATAATTTTATGTTGGTTCATTCTGGTAATGACTTGTGCGGATGGAATATGTAATTTTCGTTTTTCTCGGAAACGACTTAAGCCATTTGCAATCGGATTGACTCATTTGAAAGCCAATAATAATATCTACAATACCATGCTGGTTTTGTCTACCTAGCACTCACAGTTTCCGAGATATAGAATAATTTTATGTGGGGTCATTCTGGAAGTGACTTGTGCGGATGGAATATGTAATTTTCGTTTTTCTCGGAAACGACTTAAGCGATTTGCAATCGGATTGATTCATTTGAAAGCCAATAATAATATCTACAATTCCATACTGGTCTTGTCTACCTAGCACTCACAGTTTCCGACATATGGAATAATTTTATGTTGGTTCATTCTGGAAGTGTCTTGTGCGGATGGAATATGTCATTTTCGTTTTTCTCGGAAAAGACTTAAGTGATTTGCAATCGGATTGATTCGTTTGAAAGCCAATAAAAATATCTACAATTCCATACTGGTTTTGTCTACCTAGCACTAACAGTTTCCGAGATATAGAATAATTTTATTTGGAGTCATTCTGGAAGTGACTTGTGCGGAGGGAATATGTAATTTTCGTTTTTCTCGGAAACGACTTAAGCGATTTGCAATCGGATTGATTCATTTGAAAGCCAATAATAATATCTACAATTCCATACTGGTTTTGTCTACCTAGCACTTTCCGTTTCCGAGATATAAATTATTTTTAGGTTGGTTCATTCTGGAAGTGACTTGTGCGGATAATAATAATATCTAGAATACTATACTGATTTTGTCTACCTAGCTCTTACCGTTTCCGAGATATAGAATAATTTTATGTTGGTTCATTCTGGAAGTTGCTTGTGCGGATGGAATATGTAATTTTCGTTTTTCTCGGAAACGATTTAGGCAATTTGCAATCGGATTGATTCATTTGAAAGCCAATAATAATATCTGCAATATCATACTGGTTTTGTCTACCTAGCACTCACAAATTCCGAGATATAGATTATTTTTAGGTTGGGTCATTCTGGAAGTGACTTGTGCAGATGGAATATGTAATTTTCTTTTTTCTCGGAAACGACTTAAGCGAGTTGCAATCGGATTGATTCGTTTGAAAGCCTATAATAATATCTACAATTTCATACTGGTTTTGTCTACCTAGCACTCACAGTTTCCGAGATATAGAATAATTTTATGTTGGTTCATTCTGGTAATGACTTGTGCGGATGGAATATGTAATTTTCGTTTTTCTCGGAAACGACTTAAGCGATTTGCAATCGGATTGATTCGTTTGAAAGCCAATAAAAATATCTACAATTCCATACTGGTTTTGTCTACCTAGCACTCACAGTTTCCGAGATATAGAATAATTTTATGTTGGTTCATTCTGGAAGTGACTTGTGCGGATGGAATATGTAATTTTCGTTTTTCTCGGAAACGATTTAGGCAATTTGCAATCGGATTGATTCATTTGAAAGCCAATAATAATATCTGCAATACCATACTGGTTTTGTCTACCTAGCACTCACAAATTCCGAGATATAGATTATTTTTAGGTTGGGTCATTCTGGAAGTGACTTGTGCGGATGGAATATGTAATTTTCTTTTTTCTCGGAAACGACTTAAGCGATTTGCAATCGGATTGATTCGTTTGAAAGCCTATAATAATATCTACAATTTCATACTGGTTTTGTCTACCTAGCACTCACAGTTTCCGAGATATAGAATAATTTTATGTTGGTTCATTCTGGTAATGACTTGTGCGGATGGAATATGTAATTTTCGTTTTTCTCGGAAACGACTTAAGCGATTTGCAATCGGATTGACTCATTTGAAAGCCGATAATAATATCTGCAATACTATACTGGTTTTGTCTACCTAGCACTCACAAATTCCGAGATATAGATTATTTTTAGGTTGGGTCATTCTGGAAGTGACTTGTGCGGATGGAATATGTAATTTTCTTTTTTCTCGGAAACGACTTAAGCGATTTGCAATCGGATTGATTCGTTTGAAAGCCTATAATAATATCTACAATTTCATACTGGTTTTGTCTACCTAGCACTCACAGTTTCCGAGATATAGAATAATTTTATGTTGGTTTATTCTGGTAATGACTTGTGCGGATGGAATATGTAATTTTCGTTTTTCTCGGAAACGACTTAAGCGATTTGCAATCGGATTGATTCGTTTGAAAGCCAATAAAAATATCTACAATTCCATACTGGTTTTGTCTACCTAGCACTCACAGTTTCCGAGATATAGAATAATTTTATGTTGGTTCATTCTGGAAGTGACTTGTGCGGATGGAATATGTAATTTTCGTTTTTCTCGGAAACGATTTAGGCAATTTGCAATCGGATTGATTCATTTGAAAGCCAATAATAATATCTGCAATACCATACTGGTTTTGTCTACCTAGCACTCACAAATTCCGAGATATAGATTATTTTTAGGTTGGGTCATTCTGGAAGTGACTTGTGCGGATGGAATATGTAATTTTCTTTTTTCTCGGAAACGACTTAAGCGATTTGCAATCGGATTGATTCGTTTGAAAGCCTATAATAATATCTACAATTTCATACTGGTTTTGTCTACCTAGCACTCACAGTTTCCGAGATATAGAATAATTTTATGTTGGTTCATTCTGGTAATGACTTGTGCGGATGGAATATGTAATTTTCGTTTTTCTCGGAAACGACTTAAGCCATTTGCAATCGGATTGACTCATTTGAAAGCCAATAATAATATCTACAATACCATGCTGGTTTTGTCTACCTAGCACTCACAGTTTCCGAGATATAGAATAATTTTATGTGGGGTCATTCTGGAAGTGACTTGTGCGGATGGAATATGTAATTTTCGTTTTTCTCGGAAACGACTTAAGCGATTTGCAATCGGATTGATTCATTTGAAAGCCAATAATAATATCTACAATTCCATACTGGTCTTGTCTACCTAGCACTCACAGTTTCCGACATATAGAATAATTTTATGTTGGTTCATTCTGGAAGTGTCTTGTGCGGATGGAATATGTAATTTTCGTTTTTATCGGAAAAGACTTAAGTGATTTGCAATCGGATTGATTCGTTTGAAATCCAATAAAAATATCTACAATTCCATACTGGTTTTGTCTACCTAGCACTAACAGTTTCCGAGATATAGAATAATTTTATTTGGAGTCATTCTGGAAGTGACTTGTGCGGATGGAATATGTAATTTTCGTTTTTCTCGGAAACGACTTAAGCGATTTGCAATCGGATTGATTCAGTTGAAAGCCAATAATAATATCTGCAATACCATACTGGTTTTGTCTACCTAGCACTTTCCGTTTCCGAGATATAAATTATTTTTTAGGTTGGTTCATTCTGGAAGTGACTTGTGCGGATAATAATAATATCTAGAATACTATACTGGTTTTGTCTACCTAGCTCTTACCGTTTCCGAGATATAGAATAATTTTATGTTGGTTCATTCTGGAAGTTGCTTGTGCGGATGGAATATGTAATTTTCGTTTTTCTCGGAAACGATTTAGGCAATTTGCAATCGGATTGATTCATTTGAAAGCCAATAATAATATCTGCAATACCATACTGGTTTTGTCTACCTAGCACTCACAAATTCCGAGATATAGATTACTTTTAGGTTGGGTCATTCTGAAAGTGACTTGTGCAGTTGGAATATGTAATTTTCTTTTTTCTCGGAAACGACTTAAGCGAGTTGCAATCGGATTGATTCGTTTGAAAGCCTATAATAATATCTACAATTTCATACTGGTTTTGTCTACCTAGCACTCACAGTTTCCGAGATATAGAATAATTTTATGTTGGTTCATTCTGGTAATGACTTGTGCGGATGGAATATATAATTTTCGTTTTTCTCGGAAACGACTTAAGCGATATGCAATCGGATTGATTCGTTTGAAAGCCAATAAAAATATCTACAATTCCATACTGGTTTTGTCTACCTAGCACTCACAGTTTCCGAGATATAGAATAATTTTATGTTGGTTCATTCTGGAAGTGACTTGTGCGGATTGAATATGTAATTTTCGTTTTTCTCGGAAACGATTTAGGCAATTTGCAATCGGATTGATTCATTTGAAAGCCAATAATAATATCTGCAATACCATACTGGTTTTGTCTACCTAGCACTCACAAATTCCGAGATATAGATTATTTTTAGGTTGGGTCATTCTGGAAGTGACTTGTGCGGATGGAATATGTAATTTTCTTTTTTCTCGGAAACGACTTAAGCGATTTGCAATCGGATTGATTCGTTTGAAAGCCTATAGTAATATCTACAATTTCATACTGGTTTTGTCTACCTAGCACTCACAGTTTCCGAGATATAGAATAATTTTATGTTGGTTCATTCTGGTAATGACTTGTGCGGATGGAATATGTAATTTTCGTTTTTCTCGGAAACGACTTAAGCCATTTGCAATAGGATTGACTCATTTGAAAGCCAATAATAATATCTACAATACCATGCTGGTTTTGTCTACCTAGCACTCACAGTTTCCGAGATATAGAATAATTTTATGTGGGGTCATTCTGGAAGTGACTTGTGCGGATGGAATATGTAATTTTCGTTTTTCTCGGAAACGACTTAAGCGATTTGCAATCGGATTGATTCATTTGAAAGCCAATAATAATATCTACAATTCCATACTGGTCTTGTCTACCTAGCACTCACAGTTTCCGAGATATAGAATAATTTTATGTTGGTTCATTCTGGAAGTGTCTTGTGCGGATGGAATATGTAATTTTCGTTTTTCTCGGAAACGACTTAAGTGATTTGCAATCGGATTGATTCGTTTGAAAGCCAATAATAATATCTACAATACCATGCTGGTTTTGTCTACCTAGCACTCACAGTTTCCGAGATATAGAATAATTTTATTTGGGGTCATTCTGGAAGTGACTTGTGCGGATGGAATATGTAATTTTCGTTTTTCTCGGAAACGACTTAAGCGATTTGCAATCGGATTGATTCATTTGAAAGCCAATAATAATATCTACAATTCCATACTGGTTTTGTCTACCTAGCACTTTCCGTTTCCGAGATATAAATTATTTTTAGGTTGGTTCATTCTGGAAGTGACTTGTGCGGATGGAATATGTAATTTTCGTTTTTCTCGGATACGACTTAAGCGATTTGCAATCGGATTGATTCGTTTGAAAGCCAATAATAATATCTAGAATACTATACTGGTTTTGTCTACCTAGCTCTTACCGTTTCCGAGATATAGAATAATTTTATGTTGGTTCATTCTGGAAGTGGCTTGTGCGGATGGAATATGTAATTTTCGTCTTTCTCGGAAACTACTTAAGCGATTTGCAATCGGATTGATTCGTTTGAAAGCCAATAAAAATATCTACAATTCCATACTGGTGTTGTCTACATAGCACTCACAGTTTCCGAGATATAGAATAATTTTATGTTGGTTCATTCTGGAAGTGACTTTTCGTTTTTCTCGGAAACGATTTAGGCAATTTGCAATCGGATTGATTCATTTGAAAGCCAATAATAATATCTGCAATACCACACTGGTTTTGTCTACCTAGCACTCACAAATTCCGAGATATAGATTATTTTTAGGTTGGGTCATTCTGGAAGTGACTTGTGCGGATGGAATATGTAATTTTCTTTTTTCTCGGAAACGACTTAAGCGATTTGCAATCGGATTGATTCGTTTGAAAGCCAATAATAATATCTACAATTCCATACTGGTTTTGTCTACCTAGCACTCACAGTTTCCGAGATATAGAATAATTTTATGTTGGTTCATTCTGGAAGTGACTTGTGCGGATGGAATATGTAATTTTCGTTTTTCTCGGAAACGACTTAAGCGATTTGCAATCGGATTGATTCATTTGAAAGCCAATAATAATATCTACAATTCCATACTGGTCTTGTCTACCTAGCACTCACAGTTTCCGAGATATAGAATAATTTTATGTTGGTTCATTCTGGTAATGACTTGTGCGGATGGAATATGTAATTTTCGTTTTTCTCGGAAACGACTTAAGCGATTTGCAATCGGATTGACTCATTTGAAAGCCAATAATAATATCTACAATACCATGCTGGTTTTGTCTACCTAGCACTCACAGTTTCCGAGATATAGAATAATTTTATGTGGGGTCATTCTGGAAGTGACTTGTGCGGATGGAATATGTAATTTTCGTTTTTCTCGGAAACGACTTAAGCGATTTGCAATCGGATTGATTCATTTGAAAGCCAATAATAATATCTGCAATACCATACTGGTTTTGTCTACCTAGCACTCACAAATTCCGAGATATAGATTATTTTTAGGTTGGGTCATTCTGGTAATGACTTGTGCGGATGGAATATGTAATTTTCTTTTTTCTCGGAAACGACTTAAGCGATTTGCAATCGGATTGATTCGTTTGAAAGCCAATAAAAATATCTACAATTCCATACTGGTTTTGTCTACCTAGCACTCACAGTTTCCGAGATATAGAATAATTTTATGTTGGATCATTCTGGAAGTGACTTGTGCGGATGGAATATGTAATTTTCGTTTTTCTCGGAAACGACTTAAGCGATTTGCAATCGGATTGATTCGTTTGAAAGCCAATAAAAATATCTACAATTCCATACTGGTTTTGTCTACCTAGCGCTCACAGTTTCCGAGATATAGAATAATTTTATGTTGGTTCATTCTGGAAGTGACTTGTGCGGATGGAATATGTAATTTTCGTTTTTCTCGGAAACGATTTAGGCAATTTGCAATCGGATTGATTCATTTGAAAGCCAATAATAATATCTGCAATACCATACTGGTTTTGTCTACCTAGCACTCACAAATTCCGAGATATAGATTATTTTTAGGTTGGGTCATTCTGGAACTGACTTGTGCGGATGGAATATGTAATTTTCTTTTTTCTCGGAAACGACTTAAGCGATTTGCAATCGGATTGATTCGTTTGAAAGCCTATAATAATATCTACAATTTCATACTGGTTTTGTCTACCTAGCACTCACAGTTTCCGAGATATAGAATAATTTTATGTTGGTTCATTCTGGTAATGACTTGTGCGGATGGAATATGTAATTTTCGTTTTTCTCGGAAACGACTTAAGCCATTTGCAATCGGATTGACTCATTTGAAAGCCAATAATAATATCTACAATACCATGCTGGTTTTGTCTACCTAGCACTCACAGTTTCCGAGATATAGAATAATTTTATGTGGGGTCATTCTGGAAGTGACTTGTGCGGATGGAATATGTAATTTTCGTTTTTCTCGGAAACGACTTAAGCGATTTGCAATCGGATTGATTCATTTGAAAGCCAATAATAATATCTACAATTCCATACTGGTCTTGCACTCACAGTTTCCGACATATAGAATAATTTTATGTTGGTTCATTCTGGAAGTGTCTTGTGCGGATGGAATATGTAATTTTCGTTTTTCTCGGAAACGACTTAAGTGATTTGCAATCGGATTGATTCGTTTGAAAGCCAATAAAAATATCTACAATTCCATACTGGTTTTGTCTACCTAGCACTAACAGTTTCCGAGATATAGAATAATTTTATTTGGAGTCATTCTGGAAGTGACTTGTGCGGATGGAATATGTAATTTTCGTTTTTCTCGGAAACAACTTAAGCGATTTGCAATCGGATTGATTCGTTTGAAAGGCAATAATAATATCTACAATTCCATACTGGTTTTGTCTACCTAGCACTCACAGATTCCCAGATATAGAATAATTTTATGTTGGTTCATTCTGGAAGTGACTTGTGCGGATGGAATATGTAATTTTCGTTTTTCTCGGAAACGATTTAGGCGATTTGCAATCGGATTGATTCATTTGAAAGCCAATAATAATGTCTACAATACCATACTGGTTTTGTCTACCTAGCACTCACAAATTCCGAGACATAGATTATTTTTAGCTTGGGTCATTCTGAAAGTGACTTGTGCGGATGGAATATGTAATTTTCGTTTTCTCGGAAACGACTTAAGCGATTTGCAATCGGATTGATTCGTTTGAAAGCCTATAATAATATCTACAATTTCATACTGGAGTTGCAATCGGATTGATTCGTTTGAAAGCCTATAATAATATCTACAATTCCATACTGGTTTTGTCTACCTAGCACTTTCCGTTTCCGAGATATAAATTATTTTTAGGTTGGTTCATTCTGGAAGTGACTTGTGCGGATAATAATAATATCTAGAATACTATACTGGTTTTGTCTACCTAGCTCTTACCGTTTCCGAGATATAGAATAATTTTATGTTGGTTCATTCTGGAAGTTGCTTGTGCGGATGGAATATGTAATTTTCGTTTTTCTCGGAAACGATTTAGGCAATTTGCAATCGGATTGATTCATTTGAAAGCCAATAATAATATCTGCAATACCATACTGGTTTTGTCTACCTAGCACTCACAAATTCCGAGATATAGATTATTTTTAGGTTGGGTCATTCTGGAAGTGACTTGTGCAGATGGAATATGTAATTTTCTTTTTTCTCGGAAACGACTTAAGCGAGTTGCAATCGGATTGATTCGTTTGAAAGCCTATAATAATATCTACAATTTCATACTGGAGTTGCAATCGGATTGATTCGTTTGAAAGCCTATAATAATATCTACAATTTCATACTAGTTTTGTCTACCTAGCACTCACAGTTTCCGAGATATAGAATAATTTTATGTTGGTTCATTCTGGTAATGACTTGTGCGGATGGAATATGTAATTTTCGTTTTTCTCGGAAACGACTTAAGCGATTTGCAATCGGATTGATTCGTTTGAAAGCCAATAAAAATATCTACAATTCCATACTGGTTTTGTCTACCTAGCACTCACAGTTTCCGAGATATAGAATAATTTTATGTTGGTTCATTCTGGAAGTGTCTTGTGCGGATGGAATATGTAATTTTCGTTTTTCTCGGAAACGACTTAAGTGATTTGCAATCGGATTGATTCGTTTGAAAGCCAATAATATTATCTACAATACCATGCTGGTTTTGTCTACCTAGCACTCACAGTTTCCGAGATATAGAATAATTTTATTTGGGGTCATTCTGGAAGTGACTTGTGCGGATGGAATATGTAATTTTCGTTTTTCTCGGAAACGACTTAAGCGATTTGCAATCGGATTGATTCATTTGAAAGCCAATAATAATATCTACAATTCCATACTGGTTTTGTCTACCTAGCACTTTCCGTTTCCGAGATATAAATTATTTTTAGGTTGGTTCATTCTGGAAGTGACTTGTGCGGATGGAATATGTAATTTTCGTTTTTCTCGGATACGACTTAAGCGATTTGCAATCGGATTGATTCGTTTGAAAGCCAATAATAATATCTAGAATACTATACTGGTTTTGTCTACCTAGCTCTTACCGTTTCCGAGATATAAATTATTTTTAGGTTGGTTCATTCTGGAAGTGTCTTGTGCGGATGGAATATGTAATTTTCGTTTTTCTCGGAAACGACTTAAGCCATTTGAAATCGGATTGACTCATTTGAAAGCCAATAATAATATCTACAATACCATGCTGGTTTTGTCTACCTAGCACTCACAGCTTCCGAGATATAGAATAATTTTATGTGGGGTCATTCTGGAAGTGACTTGTGCGGATGGAATATGTAATTTTCGTTTTTCTCGGAAACGACTTAAGCGATTTGCAATCGGATTGATTCATTTGAAAGCCAATAATAATATCTACAATTCCATACTGGTCTTGTCTACCTAGCACTCACAGTTTCCGAGATATAGAATAATTTTATGTTGGTTCATTCTGGAAGTGTCTTGTGTGGATGGAATATGTAATTTTCGTTTTTCTCGGAAACGACTTAAGCGATTTGCAATCGAATTGATTCATTTGAAAGCCAATAATAATATCTGCAATACCATACTGGTTTTGTCTACCTAGCACTCACAGTTTCCGAGATATAGAATAATTTTATGTTGGTTCATTCTGGAAGTGTCTTGTGCGGATGGAATATGTAATTTTCGTTTTTCTCGGAAACGATTTAGGCAATTTGCAATCGGATTGATTCATTTGAAAGCCAATAATAATATCTGCAATACCATACTGGTTTTGTCTACCTAGCACTCACAAATTCCGAGATATAGATTATTTTTAGGTTGGGTCATTCTGGAAGTGACTTGTGCGGATGGAATATGTAATTTTCTTTTTTCTCGGAAACGACTTAAGCGATTTGCAATCGGATTGATTCGTTTGAAAGCCTATAATAATATCTACAATTTCATACTGGTTTTGTCTACCTAGCACTCACAGTTTCCGAGATATAGAATAATTTTATGTTGGTTCATTCTGGTAATGACTTGTGCGGATGGAATATGTAATTTTCGTTTTTCTCGGAAACGATTTAGGCAATTTGCAATCGGATTGATTCATTTGAAAGCCAATAATAATATCTGCAATACCATACTGGTTTTGTCTACCTAGCACTCACAGTTTCCGAGATATAGAATAATTTTATGTTGGTTCATTCTGGAAGTGACTTGTGCGGATGGAATATGTAATTTTCGTTTTTCTCGGAAACGATTTAGGCAATTTGCAATCGGATTGATTCATTTGAAAGCCAATAATAATATCTGCAATACCATACTGGTTTTGTCTACCTAGCACTCACAAATTCCGAGATATAGATTATTTTTAGGTTGGGTCATTCTGGAAGTGACTTTTGCGGATGGAATATGTAATTTTCTTTTTTCTCGGAAACGACTTAAGCGAATTGCAATCGGATTGATTCGTTTGAAAGCCTATAATAATATCTACAATTTCATACTGGTTTTGTCTACCTAGCACTCACAGTTTCCGAGATATAGAATAATTTTATGTTGGTTCATTCTGGTAATGACTTGTGAGGATGGAATATGTAATTTTCGTTTTTCTCGGAAACGACTTAATCCATTTGCAATCGGATTGACTCATTTGAAAGCCAATAATAATATCTACAATACCATGCTGGTTTTGTCTACCTAGCACTAACAGTTTCCGAGATATAGAATAATTTTATTTGGAGTCATTCTGGAAGTGACTTGTGCGGATGGAATATGTAATTTTCGTTTTTCTCGGAAACGACTTAAGCGATTTGCAATCGGATTGATTCATTTGAAAGCCAATAATAATTCCATACTGGTTTTGTCTACCTAGCACTTTCCGTTTCCGAGATATAAATTATTTTTAGGTTGGTTCATTCTGGAAGTGACTTGTGCGGATGGAATATGTAATTTTCGTTTTTCTCGGAAACGACTTAAGCGATTTGCAATCGGATTGATTCGTTTGAAAGCCAATAATAATATCTAGAATACTATACTGGTTTTGTCTACCTAGCTCTTACCGTTTCCGAGATATAGAATAATTTTATGTTGGTTCATTCTGGAAGTGGCTTGTGCGGATGGAATATGTAATTTTCGTCTTTCTCGGAAACTACTTAAGCGATTTGCAATCGGATTGATTCGTTTGAAAGCCAATAAAAATATCTACAATTCCATACTGGTGTTGTCTACATAGCACTCACAGTTTCCGAGATATAGAATAATTTTATGTTGGTTCATTCTGGAAGTGACTTGTGCGGATGGAATATGTAATTTTCGTTTTTCTCGGAAACGATTTAGGCAATTTGCAATCGGATTGATTCATTTGAAAGTCAATAATAATATCTACAATACCATACTGGTTTTGTCTACCTAGCACTAACAGTTTCCGAGATATAGAATAATTTTATTTGGAGTCATTCTGGAAGTGACTTGTGCGGATGGAATATGTAATTGTCGTTTTTCTCGGAAACGACTTAAGCGATTTGCAATCGGATTGATTCATTTGAAAGCCAATAATAATATCTACAATTCCATACTGGTTTTGTCTACCTAGCACCTTCCGTTTCCGAGATATAATTTTTTTTAGGTTGGTTCATTCTGGAAGTGACTTGTGCGGATGGAATATGTAATTTTCTTTTTTCTCTGAAACGACTTAAGCGATTTGCAATCGGGTTGATTCGTTTGAAAGCCAATAATAATATCTAGAATACTATACTGGTTTTGTCCACCTAGCTCTTACCGTTTCCGAGATATAGAATAATTTTACGTTGGTTCATTCTGGAAGTGGCTTGCGCGGATGGAATATGTCATTTTCGTTTTTCTCGGAAACGATTTAGGCAATTTGCAATCGGATTGATTCATTTGAAAGCCAATAATAATATCTGCAATACCATACTGGTTTTGTCTACCTAGCACTCACAAATTCCGAGATATAGATTATTTTTAGGTTGGGTCATTCTGGAAGTGACTTGTGCGGATGGAATATGTAATTTTCTTTTTTCTCGGAAACGACTTCAGCGATTTGCAATCGGATTGATTCGTTTGAAAGCCTATAATAATATCTACAATTTCATACTGGTTTTGTCTACCTAGCACTCACAGTTTCCGAGATATAGAATAATTTTATGTTGGTTCATTCTGGTAATGACTTGTGCGGATGGAATATGTAATTTTCGTTTTTCTCGGAAACGATTTAGGCAATTTGCAATCGGATTGATTCATTTGAAAGCCAATAATAATATCTGCAATACCATACTGGTTTTGTCTACCTAGCACTCACAGTTTCCGAGATATAGAATAATTTTATGTTGGTTCATTCTGGAAGTGACTTGTGCGGATGGAATATGTAATTTTCGTTTTTCTCGGAAACGATTTAGGCAATTTGCAATCGGATTGATTCATTTGAAAGCCAATAATAATATCTGCAATACCATACTGGTTTTGTTTACCTAGCACTCACAAATTCCGAGATATAGATTATTTTTAGGTTGGGTCATTCTGGAAGTGACTTGTGCGGATGGAATATGTAATTTTCTTTTTTCTCGGAAACGACTTAAGCGATTTGCAATCGGATTGATTCGTTTGAAAGCCTATAATAATATCTACAATTTCATACTGGTTTTGTCTACCTAGCACTCACAGTTTCCGAGATATAGAATAATTTTATGTTGGTTCATTCTGGTAATGACTTGTGCGGATGGAATATGTAATTTTCGTTTTTCTCGGAAACTACTTAATCCATTTGCAATCGGATTGACTCATTTGAAAGCCAATAATAATATCCACAATACCATGCTGGTTTTGTCTACCTAGCACTCACAGTTTCCGAGATATAGAATAATTTTATGTGGGGTCATTTTGGAAGTGACTTGTGCGGATGGAATATGTAATTTTCGTTTTTCTCGCAAACGACTTAAGTGATTTGCAATCGGATTGATTCGTTTGAAAGCCAATAAAAATATCTACAATTCCATACTGGTTTTGTCTACCTAGCACTAACAGTTTCCGAGATATAGAATAATTTTATTTGGAGTCATTCTGCAAGTGACTTGTGCGGATGGAATATGTAATTTTCTTTTTTCTCGGAAACGACTTAAGCGATTTGCAATCGGATTGATTCATTTGAAAGCCAATAATAATATCTACTATTCCATACTGGTTTTGTCTACCTAGCACTCACAGTTTCCGAGATATAGAATAATTTTATGTTGGTTCATTCTGGAAGTGACTTGTGCGGATGGAATATGTAATTTTCGTTTTTCTCGGAAACGATTTAGGCAATTTGCAATCGGATTGATTCATTTGAAAGCCAATAATAATATCTGCAATAACATACTGGTTTTGTTTACCTAGCACTCACAAATTCCGAGATATAGATTATTTTTAGGTTGGGTCATTCTGGAAGTGACTTGTGTGGATGGAATATGTAATTTTCTTTTTTCTCGGAAACGACTTAAGCGATTTGCAATCGGATTGATTCGTTTGAAAGCCTATAATAATATCTACAATTTCATACTGGTTTTGTCTACCTAGCACTCACAGTTTCCGAGATATAGAATAATTTTATGTTGGTTCATTCTGGTAATGACTTGTGCGGATGGAATATGTAATTTTCGTTTTTCTCGGAAACGACTTAATCCATTTGCAATCGGATTGACTCATTTGAAAGCCAATAATAATATCTACAATACCATGCTGGTTTTGTCTACCTAGCACTCACAGTTTCCGAGATATAGAATAATTTTATGTGGGGTCATTTTGGAAGTGACTTGTGCGGATGGAATATGTAATTTTCGTTTTTCTCGGAAACGACTTAAGTGATTTGCAATCGGATTGATTCGTTTGAAAGCCAATAAAAATATCTACAATTCCATACTGGTTTTGTCTACCTAGCACTAACAGTTTCCGAGATATAGAATAATTTTATTTGGAGTCATTCTGGAAGTGACTTGTGCGGATGGAATATGTAATTTTCTTTTTTCTCGGAAACGACTTAAGCGATTTGCAATCGGATTGATTCATTTGAAAGCCAATAATAATATCTACTATTCCATACTGGTTTTGTCTACCTAGCACTCACAGTTTCCGAGATATAGAATAATCTTATATTGGTTCATTCTGGAAGTGACTTGTGCGGATGGAATATGTAATTTTCGTTTTTCTCGGAAACGACTTAAGCGATTTGCAATCGGATTGATTCGTTTGAAAGCCAATAATAATATCTAGAATACTATACTGGTTTTGTCTACCTAGCTCTTACCGTTTCCGAGATATAGAATAATTTTATGTTGGTTCATTCTGGAAGTGGCTTGTGCGGATGGAATATGTAATTTTCGTCTTTCTCGGAAACTACTTAAGCGATTTGCAATCGGATTGATTCGTTTGAAAGCCAATAATAATATCTATAATTCCATACTGGTTTTGTCTACCTACCACAAACAGTTTCCGAGATATAGAATAATTTTTTGTTGGTTCATTCTGGAAGTGTCTTGTGTGGATGGAATATGTAATTTTCGTTTTTCTCGGAAACGACTTAAGTGATTTGCAATCGGATTGATTCGTTTGAAAGCCAATAAAAATATCTACAATTCCATACTGGTTTTGTCTACCTAGCACTAACAGTTTCCGAGATATAGAATAATTTTATTTGGAGTCATTTTGGAAGTGACTTGTGCGGATGGAATATGTAATTTTCGTTTTTCTCGGAAACGACTTAAGCGATTTGCAATCGGATTGATTCATTTGAAAGCCAATAATAATTCCATACTGGTTTTGTCTACCTAGCACTTTCCGTTTCCGAGATATAAATTATTTTTAGGTTGGTTCATTCTGGAAGTGACTTGTGCGGATGGAATATGTAATTTTCGTTTTTCTCGGATACGACTTAAGCGATTTGCAATCGGATTGATTCGTTTGAAAGCCGCTAATAATATCTAGAATACTATACTGGTTTTGTCTACCTAGCTCTTACCGTTTCCGAGATATAGAATAATTTTATGTTGGTTCATTCTGGAAGTGGCTTGTGCGTATGGAATATGTAATTTTCGTCTTTCTCGGAAACTACTTAAGCGATTTGCAATCGGATTGATTCGTTTGAAAGCCAATAAAAATATCTACAATTCCATACTGGTGTTGTCTACATAGCACTCACAGTTTCCGAGATATAGAATAATTTTATGTTGGTTCATTCTGGAAGTGACTTGTGCGGATGGAATATGTAATTTTCGTTTTTCTCGGAAACGATTTAGGCAATTTGCAATCGGATTTATTCATTTGAAAGTCAATAATAATATCTACAATACCATACTGGTTTTGTCTACCTAGCACTAACAGTTTCCGAGATATAGAATAATTTTATTTGGAGTCATTCTGGAAGTGACTTGTGCGGATGGAATATGTAATTGTCGTTTTTCTCGGAAACGACTTAAGCGATTTGCAATCGGATTGATTCATTTGAAAGCCAATAATAATATCTACAATTCCATACTGGTTTTGTCTACCTAGCACCTTCCGTTTCCGAGATATAATTTTTTTAGGTTGGTTCATTCTGGAAGTGACTTGTGCGGATGGAATATGTAATTTTCTTTTTTCTCTGAAACGACTTAAGCGATTTGCAATCGGATTGATTCGTTTGAAAGCCAATAATAATATCTAGAATACTATACTGGTTTTGTCCACCTAGCTCTTACCGTTTCCGAGATATAGAATAATTTTATGTTGGTTCATTCTGGAAGTGGCTTGCGCGGATGGAATATGTCATTTTCGTTTTTCTCGGAAACGATTTAGGCAATTTGCAATCGGATTGATTCATTTGAAAGCCAATAATAATATCTACAATACCATACTGGTTTTGTCTACCTAGCACTCACAAATTCCGAGATATAGATTATTTTTAGGTTGGGTCATTCTGGAAGTGACTTGTGCGGATGGAATATGTAATTTTCTTTTTTCTCGGAAACGACTTCAGCGATTTGCAATCGGATTGATTCGTTTGAAAGCCTATAATAATATCTACAATTTCATACTGGTTTTGTCTACCTAGCACTCACAGTTTCCGAGATATAGAATAATTTTATGTTGGTTCATTCTGGTAATGACTTGTGCGGATGGAATATGTAATTTTCGTTTTTCTCGGAAACGATTTAGGCAATTTGCAATCGGATTGATTCATTTGAAAGCCAATAATAATATCTGCAATACCATACTGGTTTTGTCTACCTAGCACTCACAGTTTCCGAGATATAGAATAATTTTATGTTGGTTCATTCTGGAAGTGACTTGTGCGGATGGAATATGTAATTTTCGTTTTTCTCGGAAACGATTTAGGCAATTTGCAATCGGATTGATTCATTTGAAAGCCAATAATAATATCTGCAATACCATACTGGTTTTGTTTACCTAGCACTCACAAATTCCGAGATATAGATTATTTTTAGGTTGGGTCATTCTGGAAGTGACTTGTGCGGATGGAATATGTAATTTTCTTTTTTCTCGGAAACGACTTAAGCGATTTGCAATCGGATTGATTCGTTTGAAAGCCTATAATAATATCTACAATTTCATACTGGTTTTGTCTACCTAGCACTCACAGTTTCCGAGATATAGAATAATTTTATGTTGGTTCATTCTGGTAATGACTTGTGCGGATGGAATATGTAATTTTCGTTTTTCTCGGAAACTACTTAATCCATTTGCAATCGGATTGACTCATTTGAAAGCCAATAATAATATCTACAATACCATGCTGGTTTTGTCTACCTAGCACTCACAGTTTCCGAGATATAGAATAATTTTATGTGGGGTCATTTTGGAAGTGACTTGTGCGGATGGAATATGTAATTTTCGTTTTTCTCGCAAACGACTTAAGTGATTTGCAATCGGATTGATTCGTTTGAAAGCCAATAAAAATATCTACAATTCCATACTGGTTTTGTCTACCTAGCACTAACAGTTTCCGAGATATAGAATAATTTTATTTGGAGTCATTCTGGAAGTGACTTGTGCGGATGGAATATGTAATTTTCTTTTTTCTCGGAAACGACTTAAGCGATTTGCAATCGGATTGATTCATTTGAAAGCCAATAATAATATCTACTATTCCATACTGGTTTTGTCTACCTAGCACTCACAGTTTCCGAGATATAGAATAATTTTATGTTGGTTCATTCTGGAAGTGACTTGTGCGGATGGAATATGTAATTTTCGTTTTTCTCGGAAACGATTTAGGCAATTTGCAATCGGATTGATTCATTTGAAAGCCAATAATAATATCTGCAATACCATACTGGTTTTGTTTACCTAGCACTCACAAATTCCGAGATATAGATTATTTTTAGGTTGGGTCATTCTGGAAGTGACTTGTGTGGATGGAATATGTAATTTTCTTTTTTCTCGGAAACGACTTAAGCGATTTGCAATCGGATTGATTCGTTTGAAAGCCTATAATAATATCTACAATTTCATACTGGTTTTGTCTACCTAGCACTTACAGTTTCCGAGATATAGAATAATTTTATGTTGGTTCATTCTGGTAATGACTTGTGCGGATGGAATATGTAATTTTCGTTTTTCTCGGAAACGACTTAATCCATTTGCAATCGGATTGACTCATTTGAAAGCCAATAATAATATCTACAATACCATGCTGGTTTTGTCTACCTAGCACTCACAGTTTCCGAGATATAGAATAATTTTATGTGGGGTCATTTTGGAAGTGACTTGTGCGGATGGAATATGTAATTTTCGTTTTTCTCGGAAACGACTTAAGTGATTTGCAATCGGATTGATTCGTTTGAAAGCCAATAAAAATATCTACAATTCCATACTGGTTTTGTCTACCTAGCACTAACAGTTTCCGAGATATAGAATAATTTTATTTGGAGTCATTCTGGAAGTGACTTGTGCGGATGGAATATGTAATTTTCTTTTTTCTCGGAAACGACTTAAGCGATTTGCAATCGGATTGATTCATTTGAAAGCCAATAATAATATCTACTATTCCATACTGGTTTTGTCTACCTAGCACTCACAGTTTCCGAGATATAGAATAA
The DNA here is from genome assembly GCF_963082655.1 of Stomoxys calcitrans. Lineage (NCBI taxonomy): Eukaryota > Metazoa > Arthropoda > Insecta > Diptera > Muscidae > Stomoxys > Stomoxys calcitrans. The sequence continues at coordinate 59,712,454 of NC_081555.1, read as the reverse complement.
TCTTATATTGGTTCATTCTGGAAGTGACTTGTGCGGATGGAATATGTAATTTTCGTTTTTCTCGGAAACGACTTAAGCGATTTGCAATCGGATTGATTCGTTTGAAAGCCAATAATAATATCTAGAATACTATACTGGTTTTGTCTACCTAGCTCTTACCGTTTCCGAGATATAGAATAATTTTATGTTGGTTCATTCTGGAAGTGGCTTGTGCGGATGGAATATGTAATTTTCGTCTTTCTCGGAAACTACTTAAGCGATTTGCAATCGGATTGATTCGTTTGAAAGCCAATAATAATATCTACAATTCCATACTGGTTTTGTCTACCTACCACAAACAGTTTCCGAGATATAGAATAATTTTTTGTTGGTTCATTCTGGAAGTGTCTTGTGTGGATGGAATATGTAATTTTCGTTTTTCTCGGAAACGACTTAAGTGATTTGCAATCGGATTGATTCGTTTGAAAGCCAATAAAAATATCTACAATTCCATACTGGTTTTGTCTACCTAGCACTAACAGTTTCCGAGATATAGAATAATTTTATTTGGAGTCATTTTGGAAGTGACTTGTGCGGATGGAATATGTAATTTTCGTTTTTCTCGGAAACGACTTAAGCGATTTGCAATCGGATTGATTCATTTGAAAGCCAATAATAATATCTACAATTCCATACTGGTTTTGTCTACCTAGCACTCACAAATTCCGAGATATAGATTATTTTTTGGTTGGGTCATTCTGGAAGTGACTTGTGCGGATGGAATATGTAATTTTCGTTTTTCTCGGAAACGACTTAAGCGATTTGCAATCGTATTGATTCGTTTGAAAGCCTATAATAATATCTACAATTCCATACTGATTTTGTCTACCTAGCACTCACAGTCTCCGAGATATAGAATAATCTTATGTTGGTTCATTCTGGAAGTGACTTGTGCGGATGGAATATGTAATTTTCGTTTTTCTCGGAAACGACTTAAGCGATTTGCAATCGGATTGATTCGTTTGAAAGCCAATAATAATATCTAGAATACTATACTGGTTTTGTCCATCTAGCACTCACAGCTTCCGAGATATAGAATAATTTTATGTTGGTTCATTCTGGAAGTGGCTTGTGCGGATGGAATATGTAATTTTCGTTTTTCTCGGAAACGATTTAGGCAATTTGCAATCGGATTGATTCATTTGAAAGCCAATAATAATATCTGCAATACCATACTGGTTTTGTCTACCTAGCACTCACAAATTCCGAGATATAGGTTATTTTTAGGTTGGGTCATTCGGGAAGTGACTTGTGCGGATGGAATACGTAATTTTCTTTTTTCTCGGAAACGACTTAAGCGATTTGCAATCGGATTGATTCATTTGAAAGCCTATAATAATATCTACAATTTCATACTGGTTTTGTCTACCTAGCACTCACAGTTTCCGAGATATAGAATAATTTTATGTTGGTTCATTCTGGTAATGACTTGTGCGGATAGAATATGTAATTTTCGTTTTTCTCGGAAACGACTTAATCCATTTGCAATCGGATTGACTCATTTGAAAGCCAATAATAATATCTACAATACCATGCTGGTTTTGTCTACCTAGCACTCACAGTTTCCGAGATATAGAAAAATTTTATGTGGGGTCATTTTGGAAGTGACTTGTGCGGATGGAATATGTAATTTTCGTTTTTCTCGGAAACGACTTAAGTGATTTGCAATCGGATTGATTCGTTTGAAAGCCAATAAAAATATCTACAATTCCATACTGGTTTTGTCTACCTAGCACTCACAGTTTCCGAGATATAGAATAATTTTATGTTGGTTCATTCTGGTAATGACTTGTGCGGATGGAATATGTAATTTTCGTTTTTCTCGGAAACGACTTAAGCGATTTGCAATCGGATTGATTCATTTGAAAGCCAATAATAATATCTACTATTCCATACTGGTTTTGTCTACCTAGCACTCAAAGTTTCCGAGATATAGAATAATCTTATATTGGTTCATTCTGGAAGTGACTTGAGCGGATGGAATATGTAATTTTCGTTTTTCTCGGAAACGACTTAAGCGATTTGCAATCGGATTGATTCGTTTGAAAGCCAATAATAATATCTAGAATACTATACTGCTTTTGTCTACCTAGCTCTTACCGTTTCCGAGATATAGAATAATTTTATGTTGGTTCATTCTGGAAGTGGCTTGTGCGGATGGAATATGTAATTTTCGTCTTTCTCGGAAACTACTTAAGCGATTTGCAATCGGATTGATTCGTTTGAAAGCCAATAATAATATCTACAATTCCATACTGGTTTTGTCTACCTACCACAAACAGTTTCCGAGATATAGAATAATTTTTTGTTGGTTCATTCTGGAAGTGTCTTGTGTGGATGGAATATGTAATTTTCGTTTTTCTCGGAAACGACTTAAGTGATTTACAATCGGATTGATTCGTTTGAAAGCCAATAAAAGTATCTACAATTCCATACTGGTTTTGTCTACCTAGCACTAACAGTTTCCGAGATATAGAATAATTTTATTTGGAGTCATTTTGGAAGTGACTTGTGCGGATGGAATATGTAATTTTCGTTTTTCTCGGAAACGACTTAAGCGATTTGCAATCGGATTGATTCATTTGAAAGCCAATAATAATATCTACAATTCCATACTGGTTTTGTCTACCTAGCACTCACAAATTCCGAGATATAGATTATTTTTTGGTTGGGTCATTCTGGAAGTGACTTGTGCGGATGGAATATGTAATTTTCGTTTTTCTCGGAAACGACTTAAGCGATTTGCAATCGTATTGATTCGTTTGAAAGCCTATAATAATATCTACAATTCCATACTGATTTTGTCTACCTAGCACTCACAGTCTCCGAGATATAGAATAATCTTATGTTGGTTCATTCTGGAAGTGACTTGTGCGGATGGAATATGTAATTTTCGTTTTTCTCGGAAACGACTTAAGCGATTTGCAATCGGATTGATTCGTTTGAAAGCCAATAATAATATCTAGAATACTATACTGGTTTTGTCTACCTAGCTCTTACCGTTTCCGAGATATAGAATAATTTTATGTTGGTTCATTCTGGAAGTGGCTTGTGCGGATGGAATATGTAATTTTCGTCTTTCTCGGAAACTACTTAAGCGATTTGCAATCGGATTGATTCGTTTGAAAGCCAATAATAATATCTACAATTCCATACTGGTTTTGTCTATGGATGGAATATGTAATTTTCGTTTTTCTCGGAAACGACTTAAGTGATTTACAATCGGATTGATTCGTTTGAAAGCCAATAAAAATATCTACAATTCCATACTGGTTTTGTCTACCTAGCACTAACAGTTTCCGAGATATAGAATAATTTTATTTGGAGTCATTTTGGAAGTGACTTGTGCGGATGGAATATGTAATTTTCGTTTTTCTCGGAAACGACTTAAGCGATTTGCAATCGGATTGATTCATTTGAAAGCCAATAATAATATCTACAATTCCATACTGGTTTTGTCTACCTAGCACTCACAAATTCCGAGATATAGATTATTTTTTGGTTGGGTCATTCTGGAAGTGACTTGTGCGGATGGAATATGTAATTTTCGTTTTTCTCGGAAACGACTTAAGCGATTTGCAATCGTATTGATTCGTTTGAAAGCCTATAATAATATCTACAATTCCATACTGATTTTGTCTACCTAGCACTCACAGTCTCCGAGATATAGAATAATCTTATGTTGGTTCATTCTGGAAGTGACTTGTGCGGATGGAATATGTAATTTTCGTTTTTCTCGGAAACGACTTAAGCGATTTGCAATCGGATTGATTCGTTTGAAAGCCAATAATAATATCTACAATTTCATACTGGTTTTGTCTACCTAGCACTCACAGTTTCCGAGATATAGAATAATTTTATGTTGGTTCATTCTGGTAATGACTTGTGCGGATGGAATATGTAATTTTCGTTTTTCTCGGAAACGACTTAATCCATTTGCAATCGGATTGACTCATTTGAAAGCCAATAATAATATCTACAATACCATGCTGGTTTTGTCTACCTAGCACTCACAGTTTCCGAGATATAGAATAATTTTATGTGGGGTCATTTTGGAAGTGACTTGTGCGGATGGAATATGTAATTTTCGTTTTTCTCGGAAACGACTTAAGTGATTTGCAATCGGATTGATTCGTTTGAAAGCCAATAAAAATATCTACAATTCCATACTGGTTTTGTCTACCTAGCACTAACAGTTTCCGAGATATAGAATAATTTTATTTGGAGTCATTCTGGAAGTGACTTGTGCGGATGGAATATGTAATTTTCTTTTTTCTCGGAAACGACTTAAGCGATTTGCAATCGCGGATTGATTCATTTGAAAGCCAATAATAATATCTACTATTCCATACTGGTTTTGTCTACCTAGCACTCACAGTTTCCGAGATATAGAATAATCTTATATTGGTTCATTCTGGAAGTGACTTGTGCGGATGGAATATGTAATTTTCGTTTTTCTCGGAAACGACTTAAGCGATTTGCAATCGGATTGATTCGTTTGAAAGCCAATAATAATATCTAGAATACTATACTGGTTTTGTCTACCTAGCTCTTACCGTTTCCGAGATATAGAATAATTTTATGTTGGTTCATTCTGGAAGTGGCTTGTGCGGATGGAATATGTAATTTTCGTCTTTCTCGGAAACTACTTAAGCGATTTGCAATCGGATTGATTCGTTTGAAAGCCAATAATAATATCTACAATTCCATACTGGTTTTGTCTACCTACCACAAACAGTTTCCGAGATATAGAATAATTTTTTGTTGGTTCATTCTGGAAGTGTCTTGTGTGGATGGAATATGTAATTTTCGTTTTTCTCGGAAACGACTTAAGTGATTTGCAATCGGATTGATTCGTTTGAAAGCCAATAAAAATATCTACAATTCCATACTGGTTTTGTCTACCTAGCACTAACAGTTTCCGAGATATAGAATAATTTTATTTGGAGTCATTTTGGAAGTGACTTGTGCGGATGGAATATGTAATTTTCGTTTTTCTCGGAAACGACTTAAGCGATTTGCAATCGGATTGATTCATTTGAAAGCCAATAATAATATCTACAATTCCATACTGGTTTTGTCTACCTAGCACTCACAAATTCCGAGATATAGATTATTTTTTGGTTGGGTCATTCTGGAAGTGACTTGTGCGGATGGAATATGTAATTTTCGTTTTTCTCGGAAACGACTTAAGCGATTTGCAATCGTATTGATTCGTTTGAAAGCCTATAATAATATCTACAATTCCATACTGATTTTGTCTACCTAGCACTCACAGTCTCCGAGATATAGAATAATCTTATGTTGGTTCATTCTGGAAGTGACTTGTGCGGATGGAATATGTAATTTTCGTTTTTCTCGGAAACGACTTAAGCGATTTGCAATCGGATTGATTCGTTTGAAAGCCAATAATAATATCTAGAATACTATACTGGTTTTGTCCATCTAGCACTCACAGCTTCCGAGATATAGAATAATTTTATGTTGGTTCATTCTGGAAGTGGCTTGTGCGGATGGAATATGTAATTTTCGTTTTTCTCGGAAACGATTTAGGCAATTTGCAATCGGATTGATTCATTTGAAAGCCAATAATAATATCTGCAATACCATACTGGTTTTGTCTACCTAGCACTCACAAATTCCGAGATATAGGTTATTTTTAGGTTGGGTCATTCGGGAAGTGACTTGTGCGGATGGAATACGTAATTTTCTTTTTTCTCGGAAACGACTTAAGCGATTTGCAATCGGATTGATTCATTTGAAAGCCTATAATAATATCTACAATTTCATACTGGTTTTGTCTACCTAGCACTCACAGTTTCCGAGATATAGAATAATTTTATGTTGGTTCATTCTGGTAATGACTTGTGCGGATAGAATATGTAATTTTCGTTTTTCTCGGAAACGACTTAATCCATTTGCAATCGGATTGACTCATTTGAAAGCCAATAATAATATCTACAATACCATGCTGGTTTTGTCTACCTAGCACTCACAGTTTCCGAGATATAGAAAAATTTTATGTGGGGTCATTTTGGAAGTGACTTGTGCGGATGGAATATGTAATTTTCGTTTTTCTCGGAAACGACTTAAGTGATTTGCAATCGGATTGATTCGTTTGAAAGCCAATAAAAATATCTACAATTCCATACTGGTTTTGTCTACCTAGCACTCACAGTTTCCGAGATATAGAATAATTTTATGTTGGTTCATTCTGGTAATGACTTGTGCGGATGGAATATGTAATTTTCGTTTTTCTCGGAAACGACTTAAGCGATTTGCAATCGGATTGATTCATTTGAAAGCCAATAATAATATCTACTATTCCATACTGGTTTTGTCTACCTAGCACTCAAAGTTTCCGAGATATAGAATAATCTTATATTGGTTCATTCTGGAAGTGACTTGAGCGGATGGAATATGTAATTTTCGTTTTTCTCGGAAACGACTTAAGCGATTTGCAATCGGATTGATTCGTTTGAAAGCCAATAATAATATCTAGAATACTATACTGCTTTTGTCTACCTAGCTCTTACCGTTTCCGAGATATAGAATAATTTTATGTTGGTTCATTCTGGAAGTGGCTTGTGCGGATGGAATATGTAATTTTCGTCTTTCTCGGAAACTACTTAAGCGATTTGCAATCGGATTGATTCGTTTGAAAGCCAATAATAATATCTACAATTCCATACTGGTTTTGTCTACCTACCACAAACAGTTTCCGAGATATAGAATAATTTTTTGTTGGTTCATTCTGGAAGTGTCTTGTGTGGATGGAATATGTAATTTTCGTTTTTCTCGGAAACGACTTAAGTGATTTACAATCGGATTGATTCGTTTGAAAGCCAATAAAAGTATCTACAATTCCATACTGGTTTTGTCTACCTAGCACTAACAGTTTCCGAGATATAGAATAATTTTATTTGGAGTCATTTTGGAAGTGACTTGTGCGGATGGAATATGTAATTTTCGTTTTTCTCGGAAACGACTTAAGCGATTTGCAATCGGATTGATTCATTTGAAAGCCAATAATAATATCTACAATTCCATACTGGTTTTGTCTACCTAGCACTCACAAATTCCGAGATATAGATTATTTTTTGGTTGGGTCATTCTGGAAGTGACTTGTGCGGATGGAATATGTAATTTTCGTTTTTCTCGGAAACGACTTAAGCGATTTGCAATCGTATTGATTCGTTTGAAAGCCTATAATAATATCTACAATTCCATACTGATTTTGTCTACCTAGCACTCACAGTCTCCGAGATATAGAATAATCTTATGTTGGTTCATTCTGGAAGTGACTTGTGCGGATGGAATATGTAATTTTCGTTTTTCTCGGAAACGACTTAAGCGATTTGCAATCGGATTGATTCGTTTGAAAGCCAATAATAATATCTAGAATACTATACTGGTTTTGTCTACCTAGCTCTTACCGTTTCCGAGATATAGAATAATTTTATGTTGGTTCATTCTGGAAGTGGCTTGTGCGGATGGAATATGTAATTTTCGTCTTTCTCGGAAACTACTTAAGCGATTTGCAATCGGATTGATTCGTTTGAAAGCCAATAATAATATCTACAATTCCATACTGGTTTTGTCTATGGATGGAATATGTAATTTTCGTTTTTCTCGGAAACGACTTAAGTGATTTACAATCGGATTGATTCGTTTGAAAGCCAATAAAAATATCTACAATTCCATACTGGTTTTGTCTACCTAGCACTAACAGTTTCCGAGATATAGAATAATTTTATTTGGAGTCATTTTGGAAGTGACTTGTGCGGATGGAATATGTAATTTTCGTTTTTCTCGGAAACGACTTAAGCGATTTGCAATCGGATTGATTCATTTGAAAGCCAATAATAATATCTACAATTCCATACTGGTTTTGTCTACCTAGCACTCACAAATTCCGAGATATAGATTATTTTTTGGTTGGGTCATTCTGGAAGTGACTTGTGCGGATGGAATATGTAATTTTCGTTTTTCTCGGAAACGACTTAAGCGATTTGCAATCGTATTGATTCGTTTGAAAGCCTATAATAATATCTACAATTCCATACTGATTTTGTCTACCTAGCACTCACAGTCTCCGAGATATAGAATAATCTTATGTTGGTTCATTCTGGAAGTGACTTGTGCGGATGGAATATGTAATTTTCGTTTTTCTCGGAAACGACTTAAGCGATTTGCAATCGGATTGATTCGTTTGAAAGCCAATAATAATATCTAGAATACTATACTGGTTTTGTCTACCTAGCTCTTACCGTTTCCGAGATATAGAATAATTTTATGTTGGTTCATTCTGGAAGTGGCTTGTGCGGATGGAATATGTAATTTTCGTCTTTCTCGGAAACTACTTAAGCGATTTGCAATCGGATTGATTCGTTTGAAAGCCAATAATAATATCTACAATTCCATACTGGTTTTGTCTACCTACCACAAACAGTTTCCGAGATATAGAATAATTTTTTGTTGGTTCATTCTGGAAGTGTCTTGTGTGGATGGAATATGTAATTTTCGTTTTTCTCGGAAACGACTTAAGTGATTTACAATCGGATTGATTCGTTTGAAAGCCAATAAAAATATCTACAATTCCATACTGGTTTTGTCTACCTAGCACTAACAGTTTCCGAGATATAGAATAATTTTATTTGGAGTCATTTTGGAAGTGACTTGTGCGGATGGAATATGTAATTTTCGTTTTTCTCGGAAACGACTTAAGCGATTTGCAATCGGATTGATTCATTTGAAAGCCAATAATAATATCTACAATTCCATACTGGTTTTGTCTACCTAGCACTCACAAATTCCGAGATATAGATTATTTTTTGGTTGGGTCATTCTGGAAGTGACTTGTGCGGATGGAATATGTAATTTTCGTTTTTCTCGGAAACGACTTAAGCGATTTGCAATCGTATTGATTCGTTTGAAAGCCTATAATAATGTCTACAATTCCATACTGATTTTGTCTACCTAGCACTCACAGTCTCCGAGATATAGAATAATCTTATGTTGGTTCATTCTGGAAGTGACTTGTGCGGATGGAATATGCAATTTTCGTTTTTCTCGGAAACGACTTAAGCGATTTGCAATCGGATTGATTCGTTTGAAAGCCAATAATAATATCTAGAATACTATACTGGTTTTGTCCACCTAGCTCTTACCGTTTCCGAGATATAGAATAATTTTATGTTGGTTCATTCTGGAAGTGGCTTGTGCGGATGGAATATGTAATTTTCGTTTTTCTCGGAAACGATTTAGGCAATTTGCAATCGGATTGATTCATTTGAAAGCCAATAATAATATCTGCAATACCATACTGGTTTTGTCTACCTAGCACTCACAAATTCCGAGATATAGATTATTTTTAGGTTGGGTCATTCTGGAAGTGACTTGTGCGGATGGAATATGTAATTTTCTTTTTTCTCGGAAACGACTTAAGCGATTTGCAATCGGATTGATTCGTTTGAAAGCCTATAATAATATCTACAATTTCATACTGGTTTTGTCTACCTAGCACTCACAGTTTCCGAGATATAGAATAATTTTATGTTGGTTCATTCTGGAAGTGACTTGTGCGGATGGAATATGTAATTTTCGTTTTTCTCGGAAACGACTTAAGTGATTTACAATCGGATTGATTCGTTTGAAAGCCAATAAAAATATCTACAATTCCATACTGGTTTTGTCTACCTAGCACTAACAGTTTCCGAGATATAGAATAATTTTATTTGGAGTCATTTTGGAAGTGACTTGTGCGGATGGAATATGTAATTTTCGTTTTTCTCGGAAACGACTTAAGCGATTTGCAATCGGATTGATTCGTTTGAAAGCCAATAATAATATCTACAATTCCATACTGATTTTGTCTACCTAGTACCTACCGTTTCCAAGATATAGTTTATTTTTAGGTTGGGTCATTCTGGAAGTGACTTGTGCGGATGGAATATGTAATTTTCTTTTTTCTCGGAAACGACTTAAGCGATTTGCAATCGGATTGATTCGTTTGAAAGCCTATAATAATATCTACAATTTCATACTGGTTTTGTCTACCTACCACAAACAGTTTCCGAGATATAGAATAATTTTTTGTTGGTTCATTCTGGAAGTGTCTTGTGTGGATGGAATATGTAATTTTCGTTTTTCTCGGAAACGACTTAAGTGATTTACAATCGGATTGATTCGTTTGAAAGCCAATAAAAATATCTACAATTCCATACTGGTTTTGTCTACCTAGCACTAACAGTTTCCGAGATATAGAATAATTTTATTTGGAGTCATTTTGGAAGTGACTTGTGCGGATGGAATATGTAATTTTCGTTTTTCTCGGAAACGACTTAAGCGATTTGCAATCGGATTGATTCATTTGAAAGCCAATAATAATATCTACAATTCCATACTGGTTTTGTCTACCTAGCACTCACAAATTCCGAGATATAGATTATTTTTTGGTTGGGTCATTCTGGAAGTGACTTGTGCGGATGGAATATGTAATTTTCGTTTTTCTCGGAAACGACTTAAGCGATTTGCAATCGTATTGATTCGTTTGAAAGCCTATAATAATATCTACAATTCCATACTGATTTTGTCTACCTAGCACTCACAGTCTCCGAGATATAGAATAATCTTATGTTGGTTCATTCTGGAAGTGACTTGTGCGGATGGAATATGTAATTTTCGTTTTTCTCGGAAACGACTTAAGCGATTTGCAATCGGATTGATTCGTTTGAAAGCCAATAATAATATCTAGAATAGTATACTGGTTTTGTCTACCTAGCTCTTACCGTTTCCGAGATATAGAATAATTTTATGTTGGTTCATTCTGGAAGTGGCTTGTGCGGATGGAATATGTAATTTTCGTCTTTCTCGGAAACTACTTAAGCGATTTGCAATCGGATTGATTCGTTTGAAAGCCAATAATAATATCTACAATTCCATACTGGTTTTGTCTACCTACCACAAACAGTTTCCGAGATATAGAATAATTTTTTGTTGGTTCATTCTGGAAGTGTCTTGTGTGGATGGAATATGTAATTTTCGTTTTTCTCGGAAACGACTTAAGTGATTTACAATCGGATTGATTCGTTTGAAAGCCAATAAAAATATCTACAATTCCATACTGGTTTTGTCTACCTAGCACTAACAGTTTCCGAGATATAGAATAATTTTATTTGGAGTCATTTTGGAAGTGACTTGTGCGGATGGAATATGTAATTTTCGTTTTTCTCGGAAACGACTTAAGCGATTTGCAATCGGATTGATTCATTTGAAAGCCAATAATAATATCTACAATTCCATACTGGTTTTGTCTACCTAGCACTCACAAATTCCGAGATATAGATTATTTTTTGGTTGGGTCATTCTGGAAGTGACTTGTGCGGATGGAATATGTAATTTTCGTTTTTCTCGGAAACGACTTAAGCGATTTGCAATCGTATTGATTCGTTTGAAAGCCTATAATAATATCTACAATTCCATACTGATTTTGTCTACCTAGCACTCACAGTCTCCGAGATATAGAATAATCTTATGTTGGTTCATTCTGGAAGTGACTTGTGCGGATGGAATATGCAATTTTCGTTTTTCTCGGAAACGACTTAAGCGATTTGCAATCGGATTGATTCGTTTGAAAGCCAATAATAATATCTAGAATACTATACTGGTTTTGTCCACCTAGCTCTTACCGTTTCCGAGATATAGAATAATTTTATGTTGGTTCATTCTGGAAGTGGCTTGTGCGGATGGAATATGTAATTTTCGTTTTTCTCGGAAACGATTTAGGCAATTTGCAATCGGATTGATTCATTTGAAAGCCAATAATAATATCTGCAATACCATACTGGTTTTGTCTACCTAGCACTCACAAATTCCGAGATATAGATTATTTTTAGGTTGGGTCATTCTGGAAGTGACTTGTGCGGATGGAATATGTAATTTTCTTTTTTCTCGGAAACGACTTAAGCGATTTGCAATCGGATTGATTCGTTTGAAAGCCTATAATAAGATCTACAATTTCATACTGGTTTTGTCTACCTAGCACTCACAGTTTCCGAGATATAGAATAATTTTATGTTGGTTCATTCTGGAAGTGACTTGTGCGGATGGAATATGTAATTTTCGTTTTTCTCGGAAACGATTTAGGCAATTTGCAATCGGATTGATTCATTTGAAAGCCAGTAATAATATCTGCAATACCATACTGGTTTTGTTTACCTAGCACTCACAAATTCCGAGATATAGATTATTTTTAGGTTGGGTCATTCTGGAAGTGACTTGTGCGGATGGAATATGTAATTTTCTTTTTTCTCGGAAACGACTTAAGCGATTTGCAATCGGATTGATTCGTTTGAAAGCCTATAATAATATCTACAATTTCATACTGGTTTTGTCTACCTAGCACTCACAGTTTCCGAGATATAGAATAATTTTATGTTGGTTCATTCTGGTAATGACTTGTGCGGATGGAATATGTAATTTTCGTTTTTCTCGGAAACGACTTAATCCATTTGCAATCGGATTGACTCATTTGAAAGCCAATAATAATATCTACAATACCATGCTGGTTTTGTCTACCTAGCACTCACAGTTTCCGAGATATAGAATAATTTTATGTGGGGTCATTTTGGAAGTGACTTGTGCGGATGGAATATGTAATTTTCGTTTTTCTCGGAAACGACTTAAGTGATTTGCAATCGGATTGATTCATTTGAAAGCCAATAAAAATATCTACAATTCCATACTGGTTTTGTCTACCTAGCACTAACAGTTTCCGAGATATAGAATAATTTTATTTGGAGTCATTCTGGAAGCGACTTGTGCGGATGGAATATGTAATTTTCTTTTTTCTCGGAAACGACTTAAGCGATTTGCAATCGGATTGATTCATTTGAAAGCCAATAATAATATCTACTATTCCATACTGGTTTTGTCTACCTAGCACTCACAGTTTCCGAGATATAGAATAATCTTATGTTGGTTCATTCTGGAAGTGACTTGTGCGGATGGAATATGTAATTTTCGTTTTTCTCGGAAACGACTTAAGCGATTTGCAATCGGATTGATTCGTTTGAAAGCCAATAATAATATCTAGAATACTATACTGGTTTTGTCCACCTAGCTCTTACCGTTTCCGAGATATAGAATAATTTTATGTTGGTTCATTCTGGAAGTGGCTTGTGCGGATGGAATATGTAATTTTCGTTTTTCTCGGAAACGATTTAGGCAATTTGCAATCGGATTGATTCATTTGAAAGCCAATAATAATATCTGCAATACCATACTGGTTTTGTCTACCTAGCACTCACAAATTCCGAGATATAGATTATTTTTAGGTTGGGTCATTCTGGAAGTGACTTGTGCGGATGGAATATGTAATTTTCTTTTTTCTCGGAAACGACTTAAGCGATTTGCAATCGGATTGATTCGTTTGAAAGCCTATAATAATATCTACAATTTCATACTGGTTTTGTCTACCTAGCACTCACAGTTTCCGAGATATAGAATAATTTTATGTTGGTTCATTCTGGTAATGACTTGTGCGGATAGAATATGTAATTTTCGTTTTTCTCGGAAACGACTTAATCCATTTGCAATCGGATTGACTCATTTGAAAGCCAATAATAATATCTACAATACCATGCTGGTTTTGTCTACCTAGCACTCACAGTTTCCGAGATATAGAATAATTTTATGTGGGGTCATTTTGGAAGTGACTTGTGCGGATGGAATATGTAATTTTCGTTTTTCTCGGAAACGACTTAAGTGATTTGCAATCGGATTGATTCGTTTGAAAGCCAATAAAAATATCTACAATTCCATACTGGTTTTGTCTACCTAGCACTAACAGTTTCCGAGATATAGAATAATTTTATTTGGAGTCATTCTGGAAGTGACTTGTGCGGATGGAATATGTAATTTTCTTTTTTCTCGGAAACGACTTAAGCGATTTGCAATCGGATTGATTCATTTGAAAGCCAATAATAATATCTACTATTCCATACTGGTTTTGTCTACCTAGCACTCACAGTTTCCGAGATATAGAATAATCTTATATTGGTTCATTCTGGAAGTGACTTGTGCGGATGGAATATGTAATTTTCGTTTTTCTCGGAAACGACTTAAGCGATTTGCAATCGGATTGATTCGTTTGAAAGCCAATAATAATATCTAGAATACTATACTGGTTTTGTCTACCTAGCTCTTACCGTTTCCGAGATATAGAATAATTTTATGTTGGTTCATTCTGGAAGTGGCTTGTGCGGATGGAATATGTAATTTTCGTCTTTCTCGGAAACTACTTAAGCGATTTGCAATCGGATTGATTCGTTTGAAAGCCAATAATAATATCTACAATTCCATACTGGTTTTGTCTACCTACCACAAACAGTTTCCGAGATATAGAATAATTTTTTGTTGGTTCATTCTGGAAGTGTCTTGTGTGGATGGAATATGTAATTTTCGTTTTTCTCGGAAACGACTTAAGTGATTTGCAATCGGATTGATTCGTTTGAAAGCCAATAAAAATATCTACAATTCCATACTGGTTTTGTCTACCTAGCACTAACAGTTTCCGAGATATAGAATAATTTTATTTGGAGTCATTTTGGAAGTGACTTGTGCGGATGGAATATGTAATTTTCGTTTTTCTCGGAAACGACTTAAGCGATTTGCAATCGGATTGATTCATTTGAAAGCCAATAATAATATCTACAATTCCATACTGGTTTTGTCTACCTAGCACTCACAAATTCCGAGATATAGATTATTTTTTGGTTGGGTCATTCTGGAAGTGACTTGTGCGGATGGAATATGTAATTTTCGTTTTTCTCGGAAACGACTTAAGCGATTTGCAATCGTATTGATTCGTTTGAAAGCCTATAATAATATCTACAATTCCATACTGATTTTGTCTACCTAGCACTCACAGTCTCCGAGATATAGAATAATCTTATGTTGGTTCATTCTGGAAGTGACTTGTGCGGATGGAATATGTAATTTTCGTTTTTCTCGGAAACGACTTAAGCGATTTGGAATCGGATTGATTCGTTTGAAAGCCAATAATAATATCTAGAATACTATACTGGTTTTGTCCACCTAGCTCTTACCGTTTCCGAGATATAGAATAATTTTATGTTGGTTCATTCTGGAAGTGGCTTGTGCGGATGGAATATGTAATTTTCGTTTTTCTCGGAAACGATTTAGGCAATTTGCAATCGGATTGATTCATTTGAAAGCCAATAATAATATCTGCAATACCATACTGGTTTTGTCTACCTAGCACTCACAAATTCCGAGATATAGATTATTTTTAGGTTGGGTCATTCTGGAAGTGACTTGTGCGGATGGAATATGTAATTTTCTTTTTTCTCGGAAACGACTTAAGCGATTTGCAATCGGATTGATTCGTTTGAAAGCCTATAATAATATCTACAATTTCATACTGGTTTTGTCTACCTAGCACTCACAGTTTCCGAGATATAGAATAATTTTATGTTGGTTCATTCTGGAAGTGACTTGTGCGGATGGAATATGTAATTTTCGTTTTTCTCGGAAACGATTTAGGCAATTTGCAATCGGATTGATTCATTTGAAAGCCAATAATAATATCTGCAATACCATACTGGTTTGTTTACCTAGCACTCACAAATTCCGAGATATAGATTATTTTTAGGTTGGGTCATTCTGGAAGTGACTTGTGCGGATGGAATATGTAATTTTCTTTTTTCTCGGAAACGACTTAAGCGATTTGCAATCGGATTGATTCGTTTGAAAGCCTATAATAATATCTACAATTTCATACTGGTTTTGTCTACCTAGCACTCACAGTTTCCGAGATATAGAATAATTTTATGTTGGTTCATTCTGGTAATGACTTGTGCGGATGGAATATGTAATTTTCGTTTTTCTCGGAAACGACTTAATCCATTTGCAATCGGATTGACTCATTTGAAAGCCAATAATAATATCTACAATACCACGCTGGTTTTGTCTACCTAGCACTCACAGTTTCCGAGATATAGAATAATTTTATGTGGGGTCATTTTGGAAGTGACTTGTGCGGATGGAATATGTAATTTTCGTTTTTCTCGGAAACGACTTAAGTGATTTGCAATCGGATTGATTCATTTGAAAGCCAATAAAAATATCTACAATTCCATACTGGTTTTGTCTACCTAGCACTAACAGTTTCCGAGATATAGAATAATTTTATTTGGAGTCATTCTGGAAGTGACTTGTGCGGATGGAATATGTAATTTTCTTTTTTCTCGGAAACGACTTAAGCGATTTGCAATCGGATTGATTCATTTGAAAGCCAATAATAATATCTACTATTCCATACTGGTTTTGTCTACCTAGCACTCACAGTTTTCGAGATATAGAATAATCTTATGTTGGTTCATTCTGGAAGTGACTTGTGCGGATGGAATATGTAATTTTCGTTTTTCTCGGAAACGACTTAAGCGATTTGCAATCGGATTGATTCGTTTGAAAGCCAATAATAATATCTAGAATACTATACTGGTTTTGTCTACCTAGCTCTTACCGTTTCCGAGATATAGAATAATTTTATGTTGGTTCATTCTGGAAGTGGCTTGTGCGGATGGAATATGTAATTTTCGTCTTTCTCGAAAACTACTTAAGCGATTTGCAATCGGATTGATTCGTTTGAAAGCCAATAATAATATCTACAATTCCATACTGGTTTTGTCTACCTACCACAAACAGTTTCCGAGATATAGAATAATTTTATGTTGGTTCATTCTGGTAATGACTTGTGCGGATGGAATATGTAATTTTCGTTTTTCTCGGAAACTACTTAATCCATTTGCAATCGGATTGACTCATTTGAAAGCCAATAATAATATCTACAATTCCATACTGGTTTTGTCTACCTAGCACTAACAGTTTCCGAGATATAGAATAATTTTATTTGGAGTCATTCTGGAAGTGACTTGTGCGGATGGAATATGTAATTTTCGTTTTTCTCGGAAACGACTTAAGCGATTTGCAATCGGATTGATTCATTTGAAAGCCAATAATAATATCTACAATTCCATACTGGTTTTGTCTACCTAGCACTCACAAATTCCGAGATATAGATTATTTTTTGGTTGGGTCATTCTGGAAGTGACTTGTGCGGATGGAATATGTAATTTTCGTTTTTCTCGGAAACGACTTAAGCGATTTGCAATCCGATTGATTCATTTGAAAGCCTATAATAATATCTACAATTCCATACTGATTTTGTCTACCTAGCACTCACAGTCTCCGAGATATAGAATAATCTTATGTTGGTTCATTCTGGAAGTGACTTGTGCGGATGGAATATGTAATTTTCGTTTTTCTCGGAAACGATTTAAGCGATTTGCAATCGGATTGATTCATTTGAAAGTCAATAATAATATCTACAATACCATACTGGTTTTCTCTACCTAGCACTAACAGTTTCCGAGATATAGAATAATTTTATTTTGAGTCATTCTGGAAGTGACTTGTGCGGATGGAATATGTAATTGTCGTTTTTCTCGGAAACGACTTAAGCGATTTGTAATCGGATTGATTCATTTGAAAGCCAATAATAATATCTACAATTCCATACTGGTTTTGTCTACCTAGCACTTTCCGTTTCCGAGATATAAATTATTTTTAGGTTGGTTCATTCTGGAAGTGACTTGTGCGGATGGAATATGTAATTTTCTTTTTTCTCTGAAACGACTTAAGCGATTTGCAATCGGATTGATTCGTTTGAAAGCCAATAATAATATCTAGAATACTATACTGGTTTTGTCCACCTAGCTCTTACCGTTTCCGAGATATAGAATAATTTTATGTTGGTTCATTCTGGAAGTGGCTTGTGCGGATGGAATATGTAATTTTCGTTTTTCTCGGAAACGATTTAGGCAATTTGCAATCGGATTGATTCATTTGAAAGCCAATAATAATATCTGCAATACCATACTGGTTTTGTCTACCTAGCACTCACAAATTCCGAGATATAGATTATTTTTAGGTTGGGTCATTCTGGAAGTGACTTGTGCGGATGGAATATGTAATTTTCTTTCTTCTCGGAAACGACTTAAGCGATTTGCAATCGGATTGATTCGTTTGAAAGCCTATAATAATATCTACAATTTCATACTGGTTTTGTCTACCTAGCACTCACAGTTTCCGAGATATAGAATAATTTTATGTTGGTTCATTCTGGTAATGACTTGTGCGGATGGAATATGTAATTTTCGTTTTTCTCGGAAACGATTTAGGCAATTTGCAATCGGATTGATTCATTTGAAAGCCAATAATAATATCTGCAATACCATACTGGTTTTGTCTACCTAGCACTCACAGTTTCCGAGATATAGAATAATTTTATGTTGGTTCATTCTGGAAGTGACTTGTGCGGATGGAATATGTAATTTTCGTTTTTCTCGGAAACGATTTAGGCAATTTGCAATCGGATTGATTCATTTGAAAGCCAATAATAATATCTGCAATACCATACTGGTTTTGTTTACCTAGCACTCATAAATTCCGAGATATAGATTATTTTTAGGTTGGGTCATTCTGGTAATGACTTGTGCGGATGGAATATGTAATTTTCGTTTTTCTCAGAAACGACTTAAGCGATTTGCAATCGGATTGATTCGTTTGAAAGCCTATAATAATATCTACAATTTCATACAGGTTTTGTCTACCTAGCACTCACAGTTTCCGAGATATAAAATAATTTTATGTGGGGTCATTTTGGAAGTGACTTGTGCGGATGGAATATGTAATTTTCGTTTTTCTCGGAAACGACTAAAGTGATTTGCAATCGGATTGATTCGTTTGAAAGCCAATAAAAATATCTACAATTCCATACTGGTTTTGTCTACCTAGCACTAACAGTTTCCGAGATATAGAATAATTTTATTTGGAGTCATTCTGGAAGTGACTTGTGCGGATGGAATATGTAATTTTCTTTTTTCTCGGAAACGACTTAAGCGATTTGCAATCGGAGTGATTCATTTGAAAGCCAATAATAATATCTACTATTCCATACTGGTTTTGTCTACCTAGCACTCACAGTTTCCGAGATATAGAATAATCTTATGTTGGTTCATTCTGGAAGTGACTTGTGCGGATGGAATATGTAATTTTCGTTTTTCTCGGAAACGACTTAAGCGATTTGCAATCGGATTGATTCGTTTGAAAGCCAATAATAAAATCTAGAATACTATACTGGTTTTGTCTACCTACCACAAACAGTTTCCGAGATATAGAATAATTTTATGTTGGTTCATTCTGGAAGTGGCTTGTGCGGATGGAATATGTAATTTTCGTCTTTCTCGGAAACTACTTAAGCGATTTGCTATCGGATTGATTCGTTTGAAAGCCAATAATAATATCTACAATTCCATACTGGTTTTGTCTACCTACCACAAACAGTTTCCGAGATATATAATAATTTTATGTTGGTTCATTCTGGAAGTGACTTGTGCGGATGGAATATGTAATTTTCGTTTTTCTCGGAAACGACTTAAGCGATTTGCAATCGGATTGATTCGTTTGAAAGCCAATAATAATATCTACAATTTCATACTGGTTTTGTCTACCTAGCACTCACAGTTTCCGAGATATAGAATAATTTTATGTTGGTTCATTCTGGAAGTGACTTGTGCGGATGGAATATGTAATTTTCGTTTTTCTCGGAAACGATTTAGGCGATTTGCAATCGGATTGATTCATTTGAAAGCCAATAATAATATCTACAATACCATACTGGTTTTGTCTACCTAGCACTCACAAATTCCGAGATATAGATTATTTTTTGGTTGGGTCATTCTGGTAATGACTTGTGCGGATGGAATATGTAATTTTCGTTTTTCTCGGAAACGACTTAAGCGATTTGCAATCGTATTGATTCGTTTGAAAGCCTATAATAATATCTACAATTCCATACTGATTTTGTCTACCTAGCACTCACAGTCTCCGAGATATAGAATAATCTTATGTTGGTTCATTCTGGAAGTGACTTGTGCGGATGGAATATGTAATTTTCGTTTTTCTCGGAAACGATTTAAGCGATTTGCAATCGGATTGATTCATTTGAAAGCCAATAATAATATCTACAATATCATACTGGTTTTGTCTACCTAGCACTAACAGTTTCCGAGATATAGAATAATTATATTTGGAGTCATTCTGGAAGTGACTTGTGCGGATGGAATATGTAATTTTCGTTTTTCTCGGAAACGACTTAAGCGATTTGCAATCGGATTGATTCATTTGAAAGCCAATAATAATATCTACAATTCCATACTGGTTTTGTCTACCTAGCACTTTCCGTTTCCGAGATATAAATTATTTTTAGGTTGGTTCATTCTGGAAGTGACTTGTGCGGATGGAATATGTAATTTTCGTTTTTCTCGGAAACGATTTAGGCAATTTGCAATCGGATTGATTCATTTGAAAGCCAATATTAATATCTGCAATACCATACTGGTTTTGTCTACCTAGCACTCACAAATTCCGAGATATAGATTATTTTTAGGTTGGGTCATTCTGGAAGTGACTTGTGCGAATGGAATATGTAATTTTCTTTTTTCTCGGAAACGACTTAAGCGATTTGCAATCGGATTGATTCGTTTGAAAGCCTATAATAATATCTACAATTTCATACTGGTTTTGTCTACCTAGCACTCACAGTTTCCGAGATATAGAATAATTTTATGTTGGTTCATTCTGGTAATGACTTGTGCGGATGGAATATGTAATTTTCGTTTTTCTCGGAAACGACTTAAGCCATTTGCAATCGTATTGACTCATTTGAAAGTTAATAATAATATCTACAATACCATGCTGGTTTTGTCTACCTAGCACTCACAGTTTCCGAGATATAGAATAATTTTATGTGGGGTCATTCTGGAAGTGACTTGTGCGGATGGAATATGTAATTTTCGTTTTTCTCGGAAACGACTTAAGCGATTTGCAATCGGATTGATTCATTTGAAAGCCAATAATAATATCTACAATTCCATACTGGTCTTGTCTACCTAGCACTCACAGTTTCCGAGATATAGAATAATTTTATGTTGGTTCATTCTGGAAGTGACTTGTGCGGATGGACTATGTAATTTTCGTTTTTCTCGGAAACGACTTAAGTGATTTGCAATCGGATTGATTCGTTTGAAAGCCAATAAAAAAAACTACAATTCCATACTGGTTTTGTCTACCTAGCACTAACCGTTTCCGAGATATAGAATAATTTTATTTGGAGTCAATCTGAAAGTGACTTGTGCGGATGGAATATGTAATTTTCGTTTTTCTCGGAAACGACTTAAGCGATTTGCAATCGGATTGATTCATTTGAAAGCCAATCATAATATCTACAATTCCATACTGGTTTTGTCTACCTAGCACTTTCCGTTTCCGAGATATAAATTATTTTTAGGTTGGTTCATTCTGGAAGTGACTTGTGCGGATGGAATATGTAATTTTCGTTTTTCTCGGAAACGACTTAAGCGATTTGCAATCGGATTGATTCGTTTGAAAGCCAATAATAATATCTAGAATACTATACTGGTTTTGTCTACCTAGCTCTTACCGTTTCCGAGATATAGAATAATTTTATGTTGGTTCATTCTGGAAGTGGCTTGTGCGGATGGAATATGTAATTTTCGTCTTTCTCGGAAACTACTTAAGCGATTTGCAATCGGATTGATTCGTTTGAAAGCCAATAAAAATATCTACAATTCCATACTGGTGTTGTCTACCTAGCACTCACAGTTCCCGAGATATAGAATAATTTTATGTTGGTTCATTCTGGAAGTGACTTTTGCGGATGGAATACGTAATTTTCGTTTTTCTCGGAAACGATTTAGGCAATTTGCAATCGGATTGATTCATTTGAAAGCCAATAATAATATCTGCAATACCATACTGGTTTTGTCTACCTAGCACTCACAAATTCCGAGATATAGATTATTTTTAGGTTGGGTCATTCTGGAAGTGACTTGTGCGGATGGAATATGTAATTTTCTTTTTTCTCGGAAACGACTTAAGCTATTTGCAATCGGATTGATTCGTTTGAAAGCCTATAATAATATCTACAATTTCATACTGGTTTTGTCTACCTAGCACTAACAGTTTCCGAGATATAGAATAATTTTATGTTGGTTCATTCTGGTAATGACTTGTGCGGATGGAATATGTAATTTTCGTTTTTCTCGGAAACGACTTAAGCGATTTGCAATCGGATTGATTCGTTTGAAAGCCAATAAAAATATCTACAATTCCATACTGGTTTTGTCTACCTAGCACTCACAGTTTCCGAGATATAGAATAATTTTATGTTGGTTCATTCTGGAAGTGACTTGTGCGGATATGTAATTTTCGTTTTTCTCGGAAACGATTTGGGCAATTTGCAATCGGATTGATTCATTTGAAAGCCAATAATAATATCTGCAATACCATACTGGTTTTGTCTACCTAGCACTCACAAATTCCGAGATATAGATTATTTTTAGGTTGGGTCATTCTGGAAGTGACTTGTGCGGATGGAATATGTAATTTTCGTTTTTCTCGGAAACGATTTAGGCGATTTGCAATCGGATTGATTCATTTGAAAGCCAATAATAATATCTGCAATACCATACTGATTTTGTCTACCTAGCACTCACAGTTTCCGAGATATAAAATAATTTTATGTGGGGTCATTTTGGAAGTGACTTGTGCGGATGGAATATGTAATTTTCGTTTTTCTCGGAAACGACTTAAGCGATTTGCAATCGGATTGATTCGTTTGAAAGCCAATAATAAAATCTAGAATACTATACTGGTTTTGTCTACCTAGCTCTTACCGTTTCCGAGATATAGAATAATTTTATGTTGGTTCATTCTGGAAGTGGCTTGTGCGGATGGAATATGTAATTTTCGTCTTTCTCGGAAACTACTTAAGCGATTTGCAATCGGATTGATTCGTTTGAAAGCCAATAATAATATCTACAATTCCATACTGGTTTTGTCTACCTACCACAAACAGTTTCCGAGATATATAATAATTTTATGTTGGTTCATTCTGGAAGTGACTTGTGCGGATGGAATATGTAATTTTCGTTTTTCTCGGAAACGACTTAAGCGATTTGCAATCGGATTGATTCGTTTGAAAGCCAATAATAATATCTACAATTTCATACTGGTTTTGTCTACCTAGCACTCACAGTTTCCGAGATATAGAATAATTTAATGTTGGTTCATTCTGGAAGTGACTTGTGCGGATGGAATATGTAATTTTCGTTTTTCTCGGAAACGATTTAGGCGATTTGCAATCGGATTGATTCATTTGAAAGCCAATAATAATATCTACAATACCATACTGGTTTTGTCTACCTAGCACTCACAAATTCCGAGATATAGATTATTTTTTGGTTGGGCCATTCTGGAAGTGACTTGTGCGGATGGAATATGTAATTTTCTTTCTTCTCGGAAACGACTTAAGCGATTTGCAATCGGATTGATTCGTTTGAAAGCCTATAATAATATCTACAATTTCATACTGGTTTTGTCTACCTAGCACTCACAGTTTCCGAGATATAGAATAATTTTATGTTGGTTCATTCTGGTAATGACTTGTGCGGATGGAATATGTAATTTTCGTTTTTCTCGGAAACGATTTAGGCAATTTGCAATCGGATTGATTCATTTGAAAGCCAATAATAATATCTGCAATACCATACTGATTTTGTCTACCTAGCACTCACAGTTTCCGAGATATAAAATAATTTTATGTGGGGTCATTTTGGAAGTGACTTGTGCGGATGGAATATGTAATTTTCGTTTTTCTCGGAAACGACTTAAGCGATTTGCAATCGGATTGATTCGTTTGAAAGCCAATAATAAAATCTAGAATACTATACTGGTTTTGTCTACCTAGCTCTTACCGTTTCCGAGATATAGAATAATTTTATGTTGGTTCATTCTGGAAGTGGCTTGTGCGGATGGAATATGTAATTTTCGTCTTTCTCGGAAACTACTTAAGCGATTTGCAATCGGATTGATTCGTTTGAAAGCCAATAATAATATCTACAATTCCATACTGGTTTTGTCTACCTACCACAAACAGTTTCCGAGATATATAATAATTTTATGTTGGTTCATTCTGGAAGTGACTTGTGCGGATGGAATATGTAATTTTCGTTTTTCTCGGAAACGATTTAGGCAATTTGCAATCGGATTGATTCATTTGAAAGCCAATAATAATATCTGCAATACCATACTGGTTTTGTCTACCTAGCACTCACAAATTCCGAGATATCGATTATTTTTAGGTTGGGTCATTCTGGAAGTGACTTGTGCGAATGGAATATGTAATTTTCTTTTTTCTCGGAAACGACTTAAGCGATTTGCAATCGGATTGATTCGTTTGAAAGCCAATAATAATATCTACAATTCCATACTGGTTTTGTCTACCTACCACAAACAGTTTCCGAGATATATAATAATTTTATGTTGGTTCATTCTGGAAGTGACTTGTGCGGATGGAATATGTAATTTTCGTCTTTCTCGGAAACTACTTAAGCGATTTGCAATCGGATTGATTCGTTTGAAAGCCAATAATAATATCTACAATTCCATACTGGTTTTGTCTACCTACCACAAACAGTTTCCGAGATATATAATAATTTTATGTTGGTTCATTCTGGAAGTGACTTGTGCGGATGGAATATGTAATTTTCGTTTTTCTCGGAAACGACTTAAGCGATTTGCAATCGGATTGATTCGTTTGAAAGCCAATAATAATATCTACAATTTCATACTGGTTTTGTCTACCTAGCACTCACAGTTTCCGAGATATAGAATAATTTAATGTTGGTTCATTCTGGAAGTGACTTGTGCGGATGGAATATGTAATTTTCGTTTTTCTCGGAAACGATTTAGGCGATTTGCAATCGGATTGATTCATTTGAAAGCCAATAATAATATCTACAATACCATACTGGTTTTGTCTACCTAGCACTCACAAATTCCGAGATATAGATTATTTTTTGGTTGGGCCATTCTGGAAGTGACTTGTGCGGATGGAATATGTAATTTTCTTTCTTCTCGGAAACGACTTAAGCGATTTGCAATCGGATTGATTCGTTTGAAAGCCTATAATAATATCTACAATTTCATACTGGTTTTGTCTACCTAGCACTCACAGTTTCCGAGATATAGAATAATTTTATGTTGGTTCATTCTGGTAATGACTTGTGCGGATGGAATATGTAATTTTCGTTTTTCTCGGAAACGATTTAGGCAATTTGCAATCGGATTGATTCATTTGAAAGCCAATAATAATATCTGCAATACCATACTGGTTTTGTCTACCTAGCACTCACAGTTTCCGAGATATAGAATAATTTTATGTTGGTTCATTCTGGAAGTGACTTGTGCGGATGGAATATGTAATTTTCGTTTTTCTCGGAAACGATTTAGGCAATTTGCAATCGGATTGATTCATTTGAAAGCCAATAATAATATCTGCAATACCATACTGGTTTTGTTTACCTAGCACTCATAAATTCCGAGATATAGATTATTTTTAGGTTGGGTCATTCTGGTAATGACTTGTGCGGATGGAATATGTAATTTTCGTTTTTCTCAGAAACGACTTAAGCGATTTGCAATCGGATTGATTCGTTTGAAAGCCTATAATAATATCTACAATTTCATACAGGTTTTGTCTACCTAGCACTCACAGTTTCCGAGATATAAAATAATTTTATGTGGGGTCATTTTGGAAGTGACTTGTGCGGATGGAATATGTAATTTTCGTTTTTCTCGGAAACGACTAAAGTGATTTGCAATCGGATTGATTCGTTTGAAAGCCAATAAAAATATCTACAATTCCATACTGGTTTTGTCTACCTAGCACTAACAGTTTCCGAGATATAGAATAATTTTATTTGGAGTCATTCTGGAAGTGACTTGTGCGGATGGAATATGTAATTTTCTTTTTTCTCGGAAACGACTTAAGCGATTTGCAATCGGAGTGATTCATTTGAAAGCCAATAATAATATCTACTATTCCATACTGGTTTTGTCTACCTAGCACTCACAGTTTCCGAGATATAGAATAATCTTATGTTGGTTCATTCTGGAAGTGACTTGTGCGGATGGAATATGTAATTTTCGTTTTTCTCGGAAACGACTTAAGCGATTTGCAATCGGATTGATTCGTTTGAAAGCCAATAATAAAATCTAGAATACTATACTGGTTTTGTCTACCTACCACAAACAGTTTCCGAGATATAGAATAATTTTATGTTGGTTCATTCTGGAAGTGGCTTGTGCGGATGGAATATGTAATTTTCGTCTTTCTCGGAAACTACTTAAGCGATTTGCAATCGGATTGATTCGTTTGAAAGCCAATAATAATATCTACAATTCCATACTGGTTTTGTCTACCTACCACAAACAGTTTCCGAGATATATAATAATTTTATGTTGGTTCATTCTGGAAGTGACTTGTGCGGATGGAATATGTAATTTTCGTTTTTCTCGGAAACGACTTAAGCGATTTGCAATCGGATTGATTCGTTTGAAAGCCAATAATAATATCTACAATTTCATACTGGTTTTGTCTACCTAGCACTCACAGTTTCCGAGATATAGAATAATTTTATGTTGGTTCATTCTGGAAGTGACTTGTGCGGATGGAATATGTAATTTTCGTTTTTCTCGGAAACGATTTAGGCGATTTGCAATCGGATTGATTCATTTGAAAGCCAATAATAATATCTACAATACCATACTGGTTTTGTCTACCTAGCACTCACAAATTCCGAGATATAGATTATTTTTTGGTTGGGCCATTCTGGAAGTGACTTGTGCGGATGGAATATGTAATTTTCGTTTTTCTCGGAAACGACTTAAGCGATTTGCAATCGTATTGATTCGTTTGAAAGCCTATAATAATATCTACAATTCCATACTGATTTTGTCTACCTAGAACTCACAGTCTCCGAGATATAGAATAATCTTATGTTGGTTCATTCTGGAAGTGACTTGTGCGGATGGAATATGTAATTTTCGTTTTTCTCGGAAACGATTTAAGCGATTTGCAATCGGATTGATTCATTTGAAAGCCAATAATAATATCTACAATATCATACTGGTTTTGTCTACCTAGCACTAACAGTTTCCGAGATATAGAATAATTATATTTGGAGTCATTCTGGAAGTGACTTGTGCGGATGGAATATGTAATTTTCGTTTTTCTCGGAAACGACTTAAGCGATTTGCAATCGGATTGATTCATTTGAAAGCCAATAATAATATCTACAATTCCATACTGGTTTTGTCTACCTAGCACTTTCCGTTTCCGAGATATAAATTATTTTTAGGTTGGTTCATTCTGGAAGTGACTTGTGCGGATGGAATATGTAATTTTCGTTTTTCTCGGAAACGATTTAGGCAATTTGCAATCGGATTGATTCATTTGAAAGCCAATATTAATATCTGCAATACCATACTGGTTTTGTCTACCTAGCACTCACAAATTCCGAGATATAGATTATTTTTAGGTTGGGTCATTCTGGAAGTGACTTGTGCGAATGGAATATGTAATTTTCTTTTTTCTCGGAAACGACTTAAGCGATTTGCAATCGGATTGATTCGTTTGAAAGCCTATAATAATATCTACAATTTCATACTGGTTTTGTCTACCTAGCACTCACAGTTTCCGAGATATAGAATAATTTTATGTTGGTTCATTCTGGTATTGACTTGTGCGGATGGAATATGTAATTTTCGTTTTTCTCGGAAACGACTTAAGCCATTTGCAATCGTATTGACTCATTTGAAAGTTAATAATAATATCTACAATACCATGCTGGTTTTGTCTACCTAGCACTCACAGTTTCCGAGATATAGAATAATTTTATGTGGGGTCATTCTGGAAGTGACTTGTGCGGATGGAATATGTAATTTTCGTTTTTCTCGGAAACGACTTAAGCGATTTGCAATCGGATTGATTCATTTGAAAGCCAATAATAATATCTACAATTCCATACTGGTCTTGTCTACCTAGCACTCACAGTTTCCGAGATATAGAATAATTTTATGTTGGTTCATTCTGGAAGTGACTTGTGCGGATGGACTATGTAATTTTCGTTTTTCTCGGAAACGACTTAAGTGATTTGCAATCGGATTGATTCGTTTGAAAGCCAATAAAAAAAAACTACAATTCCATACTGGTTTTGTCTACCTAGCACTAACCGTTTCCGAGATATAGAATAATTTTATTTGGAGTCAATCTGAAAGTGACTTGTGCGGATGGAATATGTAATTTTCGTTTTTCTCGGAAACGACTTAAGCGATTTGCAATCGGATTGATTCATTTGAAAGCCAATCATAATATCTACAATTCCATACTGGTTTTGTCTACCTAGCACTTTCCGTTTCCGAGATATAAATTATTTTTAGGTTGGTTCATTCTGGAAGTGACTTGTGCGGATGGAATATGTAATTTTCGTTTTTCTCGGAAACGACTTAAGCGATTTGCAATCGGATTGATTCGTTTGAAAGCCAATAATAATATCTAGAATACCATGCTGGTTTTGTCTACCTAGCACTCACAGTTTCCGAGATATAGAATAATTTTATGTTGGTTCATTCTGGAAGTGGCTTGTGCGGATGGAATATGTAATTTTCGTCTTTCTCGGAAACTACTTAAGCGATTTGCAATCGGATTGATTCGTTTGAAAGCCAATAAAAATATCTACAATTCCATACTGGTGTTGTCTACCTAGCACTCACAGTTCCCGAGATATAGAATAATTTTATGTTGGTTCATTCTGGAAGTGACTTTTGCGGATGGAATACGTAATTTTCGTTTTTCTCGGAAACGATTTAGGCAATTTGCAATCGGATTGATTCATTTGAAAGCCAATAATAATATCTGCAATACCATACTGGTTTTGTCTACCTAGCACTCACAAATTCCGAGATATAGATTATTTTTAGGTTGGGTCATTCTGGAAGTGACTTGTGCGGATGGAATATGTAATTTTCTTTTTTCTCGGAAACGACTTAAGCTATTTGCAATCGGATTGATTCGTTTGAAAGCCTATAATAATATCTACAATTTCATACTGGTTTTGTCTACCTAGCACTAACAGTTTCCGAGATATAGAATAATTTTATGTTGGTTCATTCTGGTAATGACTTGTGCGGATGGAATATGTAATTTTCGTTTTTCTCGGAAACGACTTAAGCGATTTGCAATCGGATTGATTCGTTTGAAAGCCAATAAAAATATCTACAATTCCATACTGGTTTTGTCTACCTAGCACTCACAGTTTCCGAGATATAGAATAATTTTATGTTGGTTCATTCTGGAAGTGACTTGTGCGGATGGAATATGTAATTTTCGTTTTTCTCGGAAACGATTTGGGCAATTTGCAATCGGATTGATTCATTTGAAAGCCAATAATAATATCTGCAATACCATACTGGTTTTGTCTACCTAGCACTCACAAATTCCGAGATATAGATTATTTTTAGGTTGGGTCATTCTGGAAGTGACTTGTGCGGATGGAATATGTAATTTTCGTTTTTCTCGGAAACGATTTAGGCGATTTGCAATCGGATTGATTCATTTGAAAGCCAATAATAATATCTGCAATACCATACTGATTTTGTCTACCTAGCACTCACAGTTTCCGAGATATAAAATAATTTTATGTGGGGTCATTTTGGAAGTGACTTGTGCGGATGGAATATGTAATTTTCGTTTTTCTCGGAAACGACTTAAGCGATTTGCAATCGGATTGATTCGTTTGAAAGCCAATAATAAAATCTAGAATACTATACTGGTTTTGTCTACCTAGCTCTTACCGTTTCCGAGATATAGAATAATTTTATGTTGGTTCATTCTGGAAGTGGCTTGTGCGGATGGAATATGTAATTTTCGTCTTTCTCGGAAACTACTTAAGCGATTTGCAATCGGATTGATTCGTTTGAAAGCCAATAATAATATCTACAATTCCATACTGGTTTTGTCTACCTACCACAAACAGTTTCCGAGATATATAATAATTTTATGTTGGTTCATTCTGGAAGTGACTTGTGCGGATGGAATATGTAATTTTCGTTTTTCTCGGAAACGACTTAAGCGATTTGCAATCGGATTGATTCGTTTGAAAGCCAATAATAATATCTACAATTTCATACTGGTTTTGTCTACCTAGCACTCACAGTTTCCGAGATATAGAATAATTTAATGTTGGTTCATTCTGGAAGTGACTTGTGCGGATGGAATATGTAATTTTCGTTTTTCTCGGAAACGATTTAGGCGATTTGCAATCGGATTGATTCATTTGAAAGCCAATAATAATATCTACAATACCATACTGGTTTTGTCTACCTAGCACTCACAAATTCCGAGATATAGATTATTTTTTGGTTGGGCCATTCTGGAAGTGACTTGTGCGGATGGAATATGTAATTTTCGTTTTTCTCGGAAACGACTTAAGCGATTTGCAATCGTATTGATTCGTTTGAAAGCCTATAATAATATCTACAATTCCATACTGATTTTGTCTACCTAGCACTCACAGTCTCCGAGATATAGAATAATCTTTTGTTGGTTCATTCTGGAAGTGACTTGTGCGGATGGAATATGTAATTTTCGTTTTTCTCGGAAACGATTTAAGCGATTTGCAATCGGATTGATTCATTTGAAAGCCAATAATAATATCTACAATACCATACTGGTTTTGTCTACCTAGCACTAACAGTTTCCGAGATATAGAATAATTTTATTTGGAGTCATTCTGGAAGTGACTTGTGCGGATGGAATATGTAATTTTCGTTTTTCTCGGAAACGACTTAAGCGATTTGCAATCGGATTGATTCATTTGAAAGCCAATAATAATATCTACAATTCCATACTGGTTTTGTCTACCTAGCACTTTCCGTTTCCGAGATATAAATTATTTTTAGGTTGGTTCATTCTGGAAGTGACTTGTGCGGATGGAATATGTAATTTTCGTTTTTCTCGGAAACGATTTAGGCAATTTGCAATCGGATTGATTCATTTGAAAGCCAATAATAATATCTGCAATACCATACTGGTTTTGTCTACCTAGCACTCACAAATTCCGAGATATCGATTATTTTTAGGTTGGGTCATTCTGGAAGTGACTTGTGCGAATGGAATATGTAATTTTCTTTTTTCTCGGAAACGACTTAAGCGATTTGCAATCGGATTGATTCGTTTGAAAGCCTATAATAATATCTACAATTTCATACTGGTTTTGTCTACCTAGCACTCACAGTTTCCGAGATATAGAATAATTTTATGTTGGTTCATTCTGGTAATGACTTGTGCGGATGGAATATGTAATTTTCGTTTTTCTCGGAAACGACTTAAGCCATTTGCAATCGGATTGACTCATTTGAAAGTTAATAATAATATCTACAATACCATGCTGGTTTTGTCTACCTAGCACTCACAGTTTCCGAGATATAGAATAATTTTATGTTGGTTCATTCTGGAAGTGACTTGTGCGGATGGAATATGTAATTTTCGTTTTTCTCGGAAACGATTTAGGCAATTTGCAATCGGATTGATTCATTTGAAAGCCAATAATAATATCTGCAATACCATACTGGTTTTGTCTACCTAGCACTCACAGTTTCCGAGATATAGAATAATTTTATGTTGGTTCATTCTGGAAGTGACTTGTGCGGATGGAATATGTAATTTTCGTTTTTCTCGGAAACGATTTAGGCAATTTGCAATCGGATTGATTCATTTGAAAGCCAATAATAATATCTGCAATACCATACTGGTTTTGTTTACCTAGCACTCATAAATTCCGAGATATAGATTATTTTTAGGTTGGGTCATTCTGGTAATGACTTGTGCGGATGGAATATGTAATTTTCTTTTTTCTCGGAAACGACTTAAGCGATTTGCAATCGGATTGATTCGTTTGAAAGCCTATAATAATATCTACAATTTCATACTGGTTTTGTCTACCTAGCACTCACAGTTTCCGAGATATAAAATAATTTTATGTGGGGTCATTTTGGAAGTGACTTGTGCGGATGGAATATGTAATTTTCGTTTTTCTCGGAAACGACTAAAGTGATTTGCAATCGGATTTATTCGTTTGAAAGCCAATAAAAATATCTACAATTCCATACTGGTTTTGTCTACCTAGCATTAACAGTTTCCGAGATATAGAATAATTTTATTTGGAGTCATTCTGGAAGTGACTTGTGCGGATGGAATATGTAATTTTCTTTTTTCTCGGAAACGACTTAAGCGATTTGCAATCGGATTGATTCATTTGAAAGCCAATAATAATATCTACTATTCCATACTGGTTTTGTCTACCTAGCACTCACAGTTTCCGAGATATAGAATAATCTTATGTTGGTTCATTCTGGAAGTGACTTGTGCGGATGGAATATGTAATTTTCGTTTTTCTCGGAAACGACTTAAGCGATTTGCAATCGGATTGATTCGTTTGAAAGCCAATAATAAAATCTAGAATACTATACTGGTTTTGTCTACCTAGCTCTTACCGTTTCCGAGATATAGAATAATTTTATGTTGGTTCATTCTGGAAGTGGCTTGTGCGGATGGAATATGTAATTTTCGTCTTTCTCGGAAACGACTTAAGCGATTTGCAATCGTATTGATTCGTTGGAAAGCCTATAATAATATCTACAATTCCATACTGATTTTGTCTACCTAGCACTCACAGTCTCCGAGATATAGAATAATTTTATTTGGAGTCATTCTGGAAGTGACTTGTGCGGATGGAATATGTAATTTTCTTTTTTCTCGGAAACGACTTAAGCGATTTGCAATCGGATTGATTCGTTTGAAAGCCAATAATAATATCTACAATTCCATACTGGTTTTGTCTACCTACCACAAACAGTTTCCGAGATATATAATAATTTTATGTTGGTTCATTCTGGAAGTGACTTGTGCGGATGGAATATGTAATTTTCGTTTTTCTCGGAAACGACTTAAGCGATTTGCAATCGGATTGATTCGTTTGAAAGCCAATAATAATATCTACAATTTCATACTGGTTTTGTCTACCTAGCACTCACAGTTTCCGAGATATAGAATAATTTTATGTTGGTTCATTCTGGAAGTGACTTGTGCGGATGGAATATGTAATTTTCGTTTTTCTCGGAAACGATTGAGGCGATTTGCAATCGGATTGATTCATTTGAAAGCCAATAATAATATCTACAATACCATACTGGTTTTGTCTACCCAGCACTCACAAATTCCGAGATATAGATTATTTTTTGGTTGGGCCATTCTGGAAGTGACTTGTGCGGATGGAATATGTAATTTTCGTTTTTCTCGGAAACGACTTAAGCGATTTGCAATCGTATTGATTCGTTTGAAAGCCTATAATAATATCTACAATTCCATACTGATTTTGTCTACCTAGCACTCACAGTCTCCGAGATATAGAATAATCTTATGTTGGTTCATTCTGGAAGTGACTTGTGCGGATGGAATATGTAATTTTCGTTTTTCTCGGAAACGATTTAAGCGATTTGCAATCGGA
The DNA here is from genome assembly GCF_963082655.1 of Stomoxys calcitrans. Lineage (NCBI taxonomy): Eukaryota > Metazoa > Arthropoda > Insecta > Diptera > Muscidae > Stomoxys > Stomoxys calcitrans. The sequence goes on along the minus strand of NC_081555.1, from coordinate 59,678,837 downwards.
TTGATTCATTTGAAAGCCAATAATAATATCTACAATACCATACTGGTTTTGTCTACCTAGCACTAACAGTTTCCGAGATATAGAATAATTTTATTTGGAGTCATTCTGGAAGTGACTTGTGCGGATGGAATATGTAATTTTCGTTTTTCTCGGAAACGACTTAAGCGATTTGCAATCGGATTGATTCATTTGAAAGCCAATAATAATATCTACAATTCCATACTGGTTTTGTCTACCAAGCACTTTCCGTTTCCGAGATATAAATTATTTTTAGGTTGGTTCATTCTGGAAGTGACTTGTGCGGATGGAATATGTAATTTTCGTTTTTCTCGGAAACGATTTAGGCAATTTGCAATCGGATTGATTCATTTGAAAGCCAATAATAATATCTGCAATACCATACTGGTTTTGTCTACCTAGCACTCACAAATTCCGAGATATAGATTATTTTTAGGTTGGGTCATTCTGGAAGTGACTTGTGCGAATGGAATATGTAATTTTCTTTTTTCTCGGAAACGACTTAAGCGATTTGCAATCGGATTGATTCGTTTGAAAGCCTATAATAATATCTACAATTTCATACTGGTTTTGTCTACCTAGCACTCACAGTTTCCGAGATATAGAATAATTTTATGTTGGTTCATTCTGGTAATGACTTGTGCGGATGGAATATGTAATTTTCGTTTTTCTCGGAAACGACTTAAGCCATTTGCAATCGGATTGACTCATTTGAAAGTTAATAATAATATCTACAATACCATGCTGGTTTTGTCTACCTAGCACTCACAGTTTCCGAGATATAGAATAATTTTATGTTGGTTCATTCTGGAAGTGTCTTGTGCGGATGGACTATGTAATTTTCGTTTTTCTCGGAAACGACTTAAGTGATTTGCAATCGGATTGATTCGTTTGAAAGCCAATAAAAAAAACTACAATTCCATACTGGTTTTGTCTACCTAGCACTAACCGTTTCCGAGATATAGAATAATTTTATTTGGAGTCAATCTGAAAGTGACTTGTGCGGATGGAATATGTAATTTTCGTTTTTCTCGGAAACGACTTAAGCGATTTGCAATCGGATTGATTCATTTGAAAGCCAATCATAATATCTACAATTCCATACTGGTTTTGTCTACCTAGCACTTTCCGTTTCCGAGATATAAATTATTTTTAGGTTGGTTCATTCTGGAAGTGACTTGTGCGGATGGAATATGTAATTTTCGTTTTTCTCGGAAACGACTTAAGCGATTTGCAATCGGATTGATTCATTTGAAAGCCAATCATAATATCTACAATTCCATACTGGTTTTGTCTACCTAGCACTTTCCGTTTCCGAGATATAAATTATTTTTAGGTTGGTTCATTCTGGAAGTGACTTGTGGAATATGTAATTTTCGTTTTTCTCGGAAACGATTTAGGCAATTTGCAATCGGATTGATTCATTTGAAAGCCAATCATAATATCTACAATACCATGCTGGTTTTGTCTACCTAGCACTCACAGTTTCCGAGATATAGAATAATTTTATGTTGGTTCATTCTGGAAGTGGCTTGTGCGGATGGAATATGTAATTTTCGTTTTTCTCGGAAACGATTTAGGCAATTTGCAATCGGATTGATTCATTTGAAAGCCAATAATAATATCTACAATTCCATACTGGTTTTGTCTACCTAGCACTCACAGTTTCCGAGATATAGAATAATTTTATGTTGGTTCATTCTGGAAGTGTCTTGTGCGGATGGACTATGTAATTTTCGTTTTTCTCGGAAACGACTTAAGTGATTTGCAATCGGATTGATTCGTTTGAAAGCCAATAAAAAAAACTACAATTCCATACTGGTTTTGTCTACCTAGCACTAACCGTTTCCGAGATATAGAATAATTTTATTTGGAGTCAATCTGAAAGTGACTTGTGCGGATGGAATATGTAATTTTCGTTTTTCTCGGAAACGACTTAAGCGATTTGCAATCGGATTGATTCATTTGAAAGCCAATCATAATATCTACAATTCCATACTGGTTTTGTCTACCTAGCACTTTCCGTTTCCGAGATATAAATTATTTTTAGGTTGGTTCATTCTGGAAGTGACTTGTGCGGATGGAATATGTAATTTTCGTTTTTCTCGGAAACGACTTAAGCGATTTGCAATCGGATTGATTCGTTTGAAAGCCAATAATAATATCTAGAATACTATACTGGTTTTGTCTACCTAGCTCTTACCGTTTCCGAGATATAGAATAATTTTATGTTGGTTCATTCTGGAAGTGGCTTGTGCGGATGGAATATGTAATTTTCGTCTTTCTCGGAAACTACTTAAGCGATTTGCAATCGGATTGATTCGTTTGAAAGCCAATAAAAATATCTACAATTCCATACTGGTGTTGTCTACCTAGCACTCACAGTTCCCGAGATATAGAATAATTTTATGTTGGTTCATTCTGGAAGTGACTTTTGCGGATGGAATACGTAATTTTCGTTTTTCTCGGAAACGATTTAGGCAATTTGCAATCGGATTGATTCATTTGAAAGCCAATAATAATATCTGCAATACCATACTGGTTTTGTCTACCTAGCACTCACAAATTCCGAGATATAGATTATTTTTAGGTTGGGTCATTCTGGAAGTGACTTGTGCGGATGGAATATGTAATTTTCTTTTTTCTCGGAAACGACTTAAGCTATTTGCAATCGGATTGATTCGTTTGAAAGCCTATAATAATATCTACAATTTCATACTGGTTTTGTCTACCTAGCACTAACAGTTTCCGAGATATAGAATAATTTTATGTTGGTTCATTCTGGTAATGACTTGTGCGGATGGAATATGTAATTTTCGTTTTTCTCGGAAACGACTTAAGCGATTTGCAATCGGATTGATTCGTTTGAAAGCCAATAAAAATATCTACAATTCCATACTGGTTTTGTCTACCTAGCACTCACAGTTTCCGAGATATAGAATAATTTTATGTTGGTTCATTCTGGAAGTGACTTGTGCGGATGGAATATGTAATTTTCGTTTTTCTCGGAAACGATTTGGGCAATTTGCAATCGGATTGATTCATTTGAAAGCCAATAATAATATCTGCAATACCATACTGGTTTTGTCTACCTAGCACTCACAGTTTCCGAGATATAGAATAATTTTATGTTGGTTCATTCTGGTAATGACTTGTGCGGATGGAATATGTAATTTTCGTCTTTCTCGGAAACTACTTAAGCGATTTGCAATCGGATTGATTCGTTTGAAAGCCAATAATAATATCTACAATTCCATACTGGTTTTGTCTACCTACCACAAACAGTTTCCGAGATATATAATAATTTTATGTTGGTTCATTCTGGAAGTGACTTGTGCGGATGGAATATGTAATTTTCGTTTTTCTCGGAAACGACTTAAGCGATTTGCAATCGGATTGATTCGTTTGAAAGCCTATAATAATATCTACAATTTCATACTGGTTTTGTCTACCTAGCACTAACAGTTTCCGAGATATAGAATAATTTTATGTTGGTTCATTCTGGTAATGACTTGTGCGGATGGAATATGTAATTTTCGTTTTTCTCGGAAACGACTTAAGCGATTTGCAATCGGATTGATTCGTTTGAAAGCCAATAAAAATATCTACAATTCCATACTGGTTTTGTCTACCTAGCACTCACAGTTTCCGAGATATAGAATAATTTTATGTTGGTTCATTCTGGAAGTGACTTGTGCGGATGGAATATGTAATTTTCTTTTTTCTCGGAAACGACTTAAGCGATTTGCAATCGGATTGATTCGTTTGAAAGCCTATAATAATATCTACAATTTCATACTGGTTTTGCCTACCTAGCACTCACAGTTTCCGAGATATAGAATAATTTTATGTTGGTTCATTCTGGTAATGACTTGTGCGGATGGAATATGTAATTTTCGTCTTTCTCGGAAACTACTTAAGCGATTTGCAATCGGATTGATTCGTTTGAAAGCCAATAATAATATCTACAATTCCATACTGGTTTTGTCTACCTACCACAAACAGTTTCCGAGATATATAATAATTTTATGTTGGTTCATTCTGGAAGTGACTTGTGCGGATGGAATATGTAATTTTCGTTTTTCTCGGAAACGACTTAAGCGATTTGCAATCGGATTGATTCGTTTGAAAGCCAATAATAATATCTACAATTTCATACTGGTTTTGTCTACCTAGCACTCACAGTTTCCGTGATATAGAATAATTTTATATTGGTTCATTCTGGAAGTGACTTGTGCGGATGGAATATGTAATTTTCGTTTTTCTCGGAAACGATTTAGGCGATTTGCAATCGGATTGATTCATTTGAAAGCCAATAATAATATCTACAATACCATACTGGTTTTGTCTACCTATCACTCACAAATTCCGAGATATAGATTATTTTTTGGTTGGGTCATTCTGGAAGTGACTTGTGCGGATGGAATATGTAATTTTCGTTTTTCTCGGAAACGACTTAAGCGATTTGCAATCGTATTGATTCGTTTGAAAGCCTATAATAATATCTACAATTCCATACTGATTTTGTCTACCTAGCACTCACAGTCTCCGAGATATAGAATAATCTTATGTTGGTTCATTCTGGAAGTGACTTGTGCGGATGGAATATGTAATTTTCGTTTTTCTCGGAAACGATTTAAGCGATTTGCAATCGGATTGATTCATTTGAAAGCCAATAATAATATCTACAATACCATACTGGTTTTGTCTACCTAGCACTAACAGTTTCCGAGATATAGAATAATTTTATTTGGAGTCATTCTGGAAGTGACTTGTGCGGATGGAATATGTAATTTTCGTTTTTCTCGGAAACGACTTAAGCGATTTGCAATCGGATTGATTCATTTGAAAGCCAATAATAATATCTACAATTCCATACTGGTTTTGTCTACCTAGTACTTTCCGTTTCCGAGATATAAATTATTTTTAGGTTGGTTCATTCTGGAAGTGACTTGTGCGGATGGAATATGTAATTTTCGTTTTTCTCGGAAACGATTTAGGCAATTTGCAATCGGATTGATTCATTTGAAAGCCAATAATAATATCTGCAATACCATACTGGTTTTGTCTACCTAGCACTCACAAATTCCGAGATATAGATTATTTTTAGGTTGGGTCATTCTGGAAGTGACTTGTGCGAATGGAATATGTAATTTTCTTTTTTCTTGGAAACGACTTAAGCGATTTGCAATCGGATTGATTCGTTTGAAAGCCTATAATAATATCTACAATTTCATACTGGTTTTGTCTACCTAGCACTCACAGTTTCCGAGATATACAGGGTGGCTGATGAAAGCCGCTACCAAAAAAAAATGTAATAACTTTTTTTCTATTTAATAATAATAATTTAATAATTAATTTAATTAATTAATTAATTAATTTAATTAATAATAATTTAATAATTAATTTAATAATTTAATTTAACATGAATAAAAGAAAAATGTATTCCATACACCGAAAAAAAAATGTAGCAATATTCATCATTGTAGCAATATTCATCAGCCACCCTGTAGAATAATTTTAT